>NC_059336.1:127185415-128636665 GCF_018350155.1 Leopardus geoffroyi
GTACTCAACTTCAAAAGTTAGAAAAACAGAATAAATTCAAAGAAAGTAAAATAAAGGAACTGCTAATGATGAGGTAAAATTAATAGAGATTGAAAATGAAGATAGAGTAGAACCAACAAAGAAAATAGTCATTTTTTGGAAAAAAATAAAATAGATAAACAAACATGACAAGATTGATCAACAAAAAGAGTGAAAGTACAAATAAATATCATTAGGATTAAAAGTGCTCATAAATGTATATGCTGTAGAAATTATGAACTTAATATAAGGATATTTTATTATTTTTAAAATGTTCATTTATTTATTTTGAGAGAGAGAGAGAGAGAGTGAGCAGGAGAGGGGCAGAGAGAGAGAGGGACAGAGAATTTCAAGCAGGTTCTGCACTGTCAGCGTGGAGCTGGACATGGGGCTTGAAACCACGAACTGTGAAACCATGACCTGACCTGAAATCAAGAGTGACTCAAGTAACTGAGCTACCCAGGTGCCCCCATAATCTAAAGATATTATAAAAAAACCTTTATGCCAAGATGTTTAAAGCATAGATGAATTTAAAAAAAAAAGAAAGAAAAACTTAACTTACCCTGAAAGAAAGAAAATCTGAATATTATTATAGTGATAGAGAAACATTGGGCCAAAATGGTTATGTCAATGAGTTTTACTACTATTGAAGGGAGAAGTAATTCCAAAACTTCACAAACAATTAAAAAAAATAGGAAACACAAAATAAAACCAAAAAAGGAATAGTTTGAACTCTTTTTATGAAGTGACAAAGATTTGATGATAGGTAAGAAATCAAGAAACAATAAAGACAACTAGTAATACTGTCATCAGAGACACATGTCGGACATATAAGACGAAACAACAAAGTAAGAGGGGATGTATTTTTGTAGTATTTTTTCTTTGTTATTAAGGAAAATGTCTTTGCAATTGCTTGTTTTTAAAGTAAATATGTTGCTTACAAAAAATAAAATGTCTCTCAGTGTCTCATTCTATATCCTCCAAAGTGGACTGTCCAAAAAATGCAGTTCTCCGTAAGGTTAGAATTTTGCCCTTCAAACATTCAATGTAATCCCAATCAAAATTGCACCAGCATTCTTCTCAAAGCTAGAACAAGCAATCCTAAAATTCATATGCAACCACAAAAGGCTCCGAATAGCCAAAGTAATTTTGAAGAAGACCAAAGCAGGAAGCATCACAATCCCAGACTTTAGCCTCTACTAAAAAACTGTAATCATCAAGACAGCATGGTATTGGCATAAAAACAGACACATAGATCAATGGAATAGAATAGAAACCCCAGAACTAGACCCACAAAAGTATGGCCAACTAATCTTTGACAAAGCAAGAAAGAGTATCCAATGGAAAAAAGACAGTCTCTTTAACAAATGGTGCTGGGAGAACTGGACAGCAACATGCAGAAGAATGAAACTGGACCACTTTCTTACACCATTCACAAAAATTAACTCAAAATGGATAAAGGACTTGAATGTGAGACAGGAAACCATCAAAACACTAGAGGAGAAAGCAGGAAAAGACCTCTCTGACCTCAGCCGCAGCAATTTCTTACTTGACACATTCCCCAAAAGCAAGGGAATTAAAAGCAAAAATGAACTACTGGGACCTCATCAAGATAAAAAGCTTCTGCACAGCAAAGGAAACAATCAACAAAACTAAAAGACAACCAATGGAATAGGAAAAGATATTTGCAAATGACATATCGGACAAAGGGCTAGTATCCAAAATCTATAAAGAGCTCGCCAAACTCCACACCCAAAAAATAAATAATCCAGTGAAGAAATGGGCAGAAGACATGAATAGACACTTCTCCAAAGAAGACATCCAGATGGACAACAGGCACATGAAAAGATGCTCAACATCGCTCCTCATCAGGGAAATACAAATCAAAACCACACTCAGATATCACCTCACGTCAGTCAGAGTGGCCAAAATGAACAAATCAGGAGACTATAGATGCCGGAGAGGATGTGGAAAAATGGGAACCCTCTTGCACTGTTGGTGGGAATGCAAACTGGTGCAGCCACTCTGGAAAACAGTGTGGAGGTTCCTCAAAAAATTGAAAATAGGCCTACCCTATGACCCACCAGTAGCACTGCTAGGAATTTACCCAAGAGATACAGGAGTACTGATGCATAGGGGCACTTGTACCCCAATGTTTATAGCAGCACTCTCAACAATAGCCAAATTGTGGAAAAAGCCTAAATGTCCATCAACTGATGAATGGATAAAAAAATTGTGGTTTATATACACAATGGAGTACTACGTGGCAATGAGAACGAATGAAATATGGCCCTTTGTAGCAACATGGATGGAACTGGAGAGTGTGATGCTAAGTGATATAAGCCATACAGAGAAAGACAGATACCATATGTTTTCACTCTTATGTGGATCCTGAGAAACTTAACAGAAACCCATGGGGGAGGGGGAGGAAAAAAAGAAAAAAAAAGAGGTTAGAGTGGGAGAGAGAGCCAAAGCATAAGAGACTCTTAAAAACTGAGAACAAACTGAGGGTTTATGGGGGGTGGGAGGGAGGGGAGGGTAGGTGATGGGCATTGAAGAGGGCATCTTTTGGGATGAGCACTGGGTGTTGTATGGAAACTAATTTGACAATAAATTTCATATAATAAAAAAAAAAGAATTTTGCCCTTCAAACAACATTCCAAACCATAAGTCTCTTTGTGAATGTCTTTTTTTAAAATTACTATGTGTCCTGTAAGTAAATTAATAAAATAATTTAATATTTATAATAAGTAAGACATTAAATTTGGACCTAATTGCTGTGGTGAAAAAGTGGCCTCACTGTCCTTTATAAGTAATTAGCTTGTTCTAAAGTTTTTCTCCTTCATTTAGATTCTTCTCTTTCAAAGCTCAGTTCATGTCCTATCCCTTCCATGAGTGGTCTCTCCAACTCTTCCAGGTCATGGATCTTGTCTTCCTGAAAATCACTGTTATTTTTATTGTTTCTATCAAAGAGATAAGAATAATAACCTGCAATACAATTTACTGCAGTTAATTCACCAGATGATCAATTTGCTCAGCTTTGCTAGAGTCTTTTCCCCACAGAGTTTCAGTTGGCTGAATATTAATGTTTGATGGGATTCATTACACAATGCAAACTTGGCTCAAAATTCAAGGGTTGGACTTTTCCTTAAATATTCCCCAGTTTCTGTAGGCTTAAACCCTGACTGCATCACTGCTTTTCAAAGTAAAATGGCGTGAAAAACCAGTTTTAGGTGCTTGGCAGTTTTTGATAAATTAGTTATTTAGCAAATTATCTTTGGAAAACTGATGTTTTGGCAAGTTAACCTAGAGCCTCGCCTACTCCCCATTTTTTATGTTCCAGATACAGCACTCATGAGGAAACATAAAGATGAATAAGGGATGGTCTCTGTCTTTTGAGAAAAGACTTTTCAAGTCTGTCTCCCCAGAACTTAGCATAACATATAGTATGTTGTGAATAGGAAATAAATGTTGAATAAATGCATGAATAAATGAGAAACTCAATGTCTGATGGGGGACCCAGGCCATAAATAATTATAATATAGAGTGACATTTCCAATATTAGATGTAAGTTTAAGGCAACTGCTGTTGGTGGAAGCATGGGTAGCAGTAAGAATTAGAGACACAAGAGAAGATATTTAAACAAGATATTTAAACAAGATTATCTTAGTTCTTATGGACCTTCAATCCTGACATGGCTGACTTGAATTTTCTGCTCAAATCTCACAGGACTGATTGAGGTGTCAGGTGGGCTGTGTTCCTTTCTGGAGCTTGGGATAAGAAAACCTAGGGGCCCTGCCATGTGGCCTCTTCTATGCACATCATTGAAACCTGCTTGTTCAAGACCAACAATAAAGTCTCTTCAGTGCATTCTTGCAAGACAGAGTCATATACATTTCACAATTTAATCATGGGAGTGATGAGTCTCCCACCTTTGTCTCATAACCGAGTCACAGGAATGGCATACAATCTCCTTTGCTAAATGGTATCGGTTAGGATCAGGTCACAAGTCCTGCCTACGCTCAAGGGAAGGGGATTGATTACACAATGGTTTGGGTATCAGGAGACAGAAATCCTTGAGGTCCAACTTCGATGTGTTCACAATGAGAGAGCTAGTTGGTAGGGAGAAACAGAAAATGAAACTGACATGTTCGAGGGTGGCAGGAATCATATCTTGAAAATACTTGTATGCCATGTGTGTAACCTAAATACATAGAATTAAACTCACACCAAGGCTTAAGTTTATGCTTACACCCTTGGGGAAAAAGCTTTCTTAAGAAAATTAACAGCATAAACAAGTTTGTACATTGCTGTAAATGTAGAACTATTTGAAAATGTATAACTATTTCCTTTAGAGATAGAGAGAAAAAAAGTAATATATTATTTTAACTTTCTGCTCAGGTAGCTTAAATTGGTTAACTTCTAAAGTTTTGTTCAAAAAAAGATGCACAGACTTTGCACAACCTTTCCTGTCTTTGAGTTATACAACATCAACTTATTTGGAAAACCTTTTTCTTGCTGATCTGTTGGGGCATTAGAGAATCATAAAGATCTGACCTGCATGTTGACTTTTTTCTTTCATTTCTCTCTTTAGAAAAAGAGCTGTAGGGCAAGTGTGTATGCCACCCACTCGTTTTGGAGATACCTTTGCTTTGGGCTTCAAACAGTCAGGTTGAAAGAAATTGCAGTTATATTGGGCTCCTATGTGTACCATAGAAAAATGCAAGACCAGAATGGGTGTCATTTTTTATAATTTGATGAATCTGTTCTTCCCTGATGAGGGAATGGCCCTCCAATGATTAGAATCTAAATCTCCCCCCCCCCCAATTTTTAAGTGATGGAAAATGCCATATATATATATATATATATATATATATATATATATATATATATCACATTAGACAAAAGTATAGAAAACAGCTTAATAAATGCTCATGTACCAGCCAGCACCCATCTTACATAATTACCAGCACTTTGCAAACCTTTTTCATTTATAATTACATCTTTTTTCTTTTCCACAGCCTTAGATTGTGTTAAAGCAAATCTCAGACTAATTGAATTTCATCTCTAATATACTCTAGTATATAATTCCAAAAATAAATACTCTTTTGTGAAATAACCACAAGGCCACTAAGAAATGAAAAAATCAGCAGTTATTCTTTGTCATCAAATATCCAAACAATTTCAAAATTTTCTTAATTGTCTCATTTTATTTTGACAATTGGCTTATTTGAATCAGAATCCTAATAAGGCCCACACTCTGTGTTTCATTAATAAGCCTCAAGTCTTTTTTAGTCTATAAGTACTTTCTCCCTTCCTTTAAAAAATCTTAAAAATTTTTGTTGTTGTGTTATTGTTATCACAGAAACTGGGTAATTTATACTGTCTGGATTTTGCCAATTGCTTCACTATTGAACTTAATTTACCATGCTTCTCTGTCCCCTTTATTTAGGTGTTGCATTCTGCCGAAGGAAATTATAATTTTGTAGGTCAAAATTGTCAAGTATTGACAGTTTTATATGGTTCAACTTAATAATTAGATTTGGAGGTTATGATCAGATTTAGCGTCAAATTTTTGACAAGAATACATAATGGTGAGAATTCATATTTCATTACCTCAGATGGATTTAAGTGTTGAGATTAATCAGTGGGCTCAGGGATCATGAGCTTGATGAAGCCATTATAAAGTTCAGTTTTTCACCTAAAGGCTTCAGAGCCATTGATGATTATTGCTTTGATCTATTGTTTCATTAGAGGTTGCAAAGTGGAGTATTCTTTATTAATTAACTGTAATTCTTTAAAAGGAGTAGCTTTCCATCGTCAACTATTTGGTTACCCTGAAGTTTCCAGGAAAGTCAAAACAAATGTTTAGTTCTCTCCATGTAGTTAATAATTTTCAGAAGTATGTATTGGTTCATCTAGCATCTTCCAATGGGTGACAAGTGAGCTGTTTTTTAACTTATAATATTTAGAATTATTAAAAATATATGATGGCTTTAAATTTCATGAAAATGATAGTGGATTTTGATACTCAACTTGTCCTGCATTTAGTTACTTAAGAGTCCCTTCAAATTGGCTTTTGAAGTTTCTTTTTATAAAACTCTAGCACGCATTGATAATTTCCTTGATTTTTTAAAAGGAAAAATGTTATTTATTGCCCCATATATATAATCAGCAATTTCTTCTAGATACCATAGTTTGCTATGGTGGGAACTACCAGAGACAGAGTTTGGGAAATAAGGGTATCCATTTGACTGGTCATCATTTCTATAAGAGACTTTTTTTTTTTCAACGTTTATTTATTTTTTGGGGGGGACAGAGAGAGACAGAGCATGAACGGGGGAGGGGCAGAGAGAGAGGGAGGCACAGAATAGGAAACAGGCTCCAGGCTCTGAGCCATCAGCCCAGAGCCTGACGCGGGGCTCGAACTCACGGACCGCGAGATCGTGACCTGGCTGAAGTCGGACGCTCAACCGACTGCGCCACCCAGGCGCCCCTAGTCATCATTTCTAGATCTCTTTAGTGGACAGAAGTAAAAAATGCATAATTTTAAAGAAAGTACATCATAATTTATACTGATATCTTCAACTGAAATTTATTATTATAGGGCCTTTACTTAACTTCTCTGATTCTACATTTGTGACTCTCTTCTCAAGTGGCAAAAATTTTACTTCCAATACCACCAACATTATTGCCCACTTATTGTATCCTACATACACAGACAACAGTTCAGAATGACAACACATATATTAACACCAGAAACAGATCAAGATTTCTTTGCAGTTTTTTTCGCTGTTAAGACTGTATCCTTTTATAGAAGAGTCAAGTTATGTATTTTTAAATTACTCGAAATAATTATCTTTGTGTCACAACTCAGTAAAGTTCATTTGTCTCAGTTTGTTTTTAGCTCTTAAGAATTACTTTTATTTTTAAAATAATTTTGTTTCAGTTTTGTAAAACATTTACATGATTCTATATGATAGCATAACAGTATTTGAGATAATTTTTGTTCCTTCTTGAGGCTGGTTGCACTCCACTTTGTAGATGTACTATAGTTTATTTAACCTATCTCCTATTGAATGAGCATTTGAGTTGTTTTCATTCTTTTGCTATTAAAAATAATGACATAATAAATATCCTTGTGCATATGGGGGGAGGGGACGATCAGTGTAATTTCATTATAATCTTTGACATGAAACTACTGATTCAAATGGTAAAAGCATATGTAATTTTACTAGATATTGCTTAATTCTGTTCTCTCATGGTTGTACCATTTTGCATTCTCATCATCAGTGTGTGAGATTATTTCTCCAAATCCTTACCAAGAAGAATATATTGCTAAACTTTTGAATTTTTGACAGTCTGATGGGTGACAATGGTATCTCTGAAGTTTTAATCTGCAGATTAAATAACTCTCTTATTAATGATGTTGAGCATATTTTCATGTTAAAAGGTCATTTGTATTTTTCTGTTAAATTTATATCCATATTTCCTATTCATTTTTTGATAGGGTTATTGGAGCTTTTCTCCTCCATATTAGATAATTGCCTATTTATTGTCTTCCTAGTTTGGAAATACCAATCTTTGTCATACATGTTGCAAATATTTTTTTATTCATCATTTGTCTTTTTCACTTTGCTTATGGTTTATATTTGCTATGATATTTAAAAATATTTGTCAAATGTATTAATCCCTTTCTTTATTGCTTCTTGTTTATCCTCTTCCAGATTATAGAGCATATACCCATGCTTTTCCCCCAATATTTTTTTTCAATTTTTACATTTAAATGTTTTGTCCACTGGCAATTTTCCTGGTCTACAGTGTGAGAAACAATCCAGTTTAAATCTTTTTTTTTATCCAGTCACTCCAACATCACTCATTAAACATTTTTCTTTCTTCCACTGATTTGCTGATTAAACCCACTAAATATCCATATGCCACTTGTCCTATTTCTAGATATTCAATTCTGTTTTATTGATATGTCTGTAGATCCATGTAGCAATATCACATTGTTTTACTCTTAGAGGGTTTATGTTTTACTCTATGGTAGAGCTAGTTTATCTCATCTCATTGCTCTTATTTTTCCAGAAATATTCTAGCTATTATTAAATATTGTTATTTTTAATAATACACTTTACAATTAATTTATGTCACTTCAGGAAAATAGTCTTTTTTTTACTAGGATAACAATGCATTTATAATTTAACTTAACATTAATTGGAATCATTTTTGCAGCCTTCCTACTCAAGAATATGTCTTTCCAAGTGAACAAGTCTACTTACATGCTCCTCAAGGGTGTTTAATAGTTTCATTGTCTTGTTCAATAGATTTGAACATTTGTTGATATGTGTTTTGCCTAGAGTATTTATTTATATCATAAATGGTAGGTTTTCTCTTTCATTAATTCTTCTCACTGAGTTTTGTTTGCATATGCACATTAGAGCCTGAATCATCTGACATTCTAGGTCCTCTCTTTCTCTCTTTTCCATTTTATCTATTACACTTCTCTTGCATAAACCATCTTAATATTTAGCAAAATGGTCTACAGCTGCCCCCAGGGAGCCCTATATTTTCTTGATATTTTAGTAGGTCTTTTCTTTTTTTCCCTGTTTATTTATGTAATTAGTTTTGAGAGAGAGAGAGAGAGAGGCAGAGAGAGAAAGAGAGAGAATCTCAAGAAGTCTTCACACTGTCAGTACAGACCCCAGTGTGGAGCTCAGACTCACAAACTGTGAGATCATGACCTGAACCAAAATCAAGAGTCAGACGCTTAGCCAGCTGATCCACTCAGACACCCCATTAGCATGTCTTATGTATCCCTCCTACCTACCCTCCCCCCACTTTCCTTCTCTTTTATCTTTAGTGTCATAAACCCTTCTATACTTCCTATGTCCTCTCTTCCATATATATCTTCCATAGTATTTATGTTTCTATTTATCACATGCTATACAGCATAGGTTTGTTTTCAGTTACTTTTTAAAGGTTTGCATGTCTATTATCTAAGGCAAGCCTATAACATGCAGAATGACAGGAATTGTGTTTTATGCTTTTATTTTCTTGTTACTACTCAATTCTTTGTATATATTATGTGCCTAATACAATTTATTAGGTAAATTGATCTTCATCAAATATTTTGATGGTGAGTACCACTTTCCTTGGAAGACCTTCATACATTCTTATCCTGGTGATCGAATATGCATAACAGCCCTTAAGAGCTAAAAGAGAACTAACTCCTTTCTTTCTTTCTTTCTTTCTTTCTTTCTTTCTTTCTCTTTCTTTCTTTCTTTTCTTTACCTGTCTTTCTTTCTATGTGTAATTTATTTACCAATTTTCAATTTGCCAATTTCATTTTATTGTATTTAGTATTGATGCTAAACTATTTTTTAATCAATGCAATATATAGTACCAAAATTATCATATCTAAATACCTATATCTAGATATATCAGTGTATCTATATCTATGTTTAGATATCTTACATTACAGAAAAATTTTTTTCTGATTAAATTAACTTGGCTGTAACTTATTTTTTAAATGTCTTTCTTATTTTTTTTGTAACTGAACTTTCATTCAGCTACCAGAACATAGCCCATTGGAAGCTTAGAGAACCTGTTCCACAGAAATCCAGATCTGAGATGGGGATTGAAGTCAGCTCTTGCAAGACTTCAAAACCTTTTCCACTGAACTCTTTGGCCTCCATCAACTGAAAGGGCTATGTCAGAAATAGTACTCAAGAGCCTCTTCTTCATCTTGAAGAACAAGTTGTTGGGATTTGAGAAGGAAGAGTTTGGAGTCATTGTGGTTTTGGTAGGCCTATAACACAGGTCTTGAACTTTCTGCTCAATTCAAACACACACAATAAGTGTTTCTCCCTGATTATTGTTGATCTTGAAAGAAGGATGACAAACTGTCTGCTTATAAATAAGCCACAAAACCCAAAAGTAGTAACAGCTCTCCAAGCTGTTTTTTAAGATCTTTGATCAATAGCTAAAATTGATTTTCAGAGACCTAAGAAAAAAGGAGTACTTGTTGGAGGAGGTCATTAAGAGGACATGACTGCCATTTGACCCGTGAGCTGGACCCAGGCAATCAGAGGCTTCTTACCCCTTCCCCTGTCTTTGGAACGTATGTTCTGCCCACTGCTCCTACAGTGGGAGCCATTTTCAAGGACGTATCCTTAAGAGACCAATGTATTGTTGAGACCATCTGTATGGTATATATGCCTGGACCCCATTAATGCCTCTACACAAACTTTTAAGATTCTGACAGCCGGATGCAGAGATTTCATCTTGTGGTGCCCAAATCAAGCCTGGGATGTAAGTTTCCTTGCTTATTTAACCCACTACCTACAGTCTGGAGTGGCCTGTGTCTTTGGTCTCTCCCTGCCCTTTGTGTATGGGGCTGGTTTATGAAGTAACCATACTGCAATTATCCCCTTCTGTGCTATGAGCTTCTACACATGGTGCTTTCATGCCTCTTCCTGTATGGGGAGGCATCCTAGCTTCATGAATAGACTCAATGACTTAAACCCAGATTTCTATTTTCTCCTTTAGTACTTTTTATTGGGCCTGTAACTTCATCTTTCTGTCTTCTTAAATCTTTCCATCCTGCTGGGAAGGACTGTGAGAGAATTTTTACAGAGCATTTTGTAATCCAGAGATGAGATATGCTATGTAAAGCCACTACCAAGTTGTCATTAATCATAACCAGGACTTAAGTCAGCTCTCAGTATTGCAAGGAGGAGCAAGTACAGGGTGAAACTACAATCCCTTCATGAGCTCTACAGTGCACAGAACTTGCTGACACGAATACTGCAGCTAGCCAAAGCATGGAAAATCAAAGTAATGACTGCAGGGGATGGAAGGACGTCAGCAGGATGGGTGTCAGAGAAGAAAGTATTTGTTAAGGAAAGAATAATTTGAAAGAATCTGAAAACTGGAGGCCTTGGTGATGGTAGAGCTGCAGAATCCTTCGTGTCTGTATCTGGCTTTATGAGAACCCGAATAACATTCGCATGTGTGGACAGGTGACGGTCACTGCAGAGTCTCCTGGAAAGCTCCCTGTATCTTGACTGCTCACTCAGATACAAATTCTGCCCTGTTTCTTCAAAGAGTTTTGTGCCTGGAGCATCATAAATGCTCACTAAATGCTAGTGTTTTATTTTGAAGCAGCAAAATGCTGTTCATATTGGTCAGCACAGGCGTAAGGATGAAGCGCATAGCATTGCTTCCAAAAATAGGGGCTAAATGCAAAACAGTGTCCATATCTGTGTCCACCTGAGCTGATGAAAAATACCTTGGCTTTATGTTTCCCCCCAGAAAAATACTTGGAGGCTTTTGGAGCTCATCCAGTTCTATCCCTGGAAATAGACTTGGCTCTAGTCTAGACTTTGGTTTTTGACCATTGCCTCCAAGGAAAAAGTCATAACACAGCTATGGTAGAACGTTTATTCCCTGGACCTTTTAATAGAATTCCCTGGGGCAAAAGTTTTCTCATCAAAACAGATGATTAGAATGAACACAGAAGAGGCTGGAAACTCTTCTCCAGACTGTGGCTGCACACGCACATCAGATTTTCACAGTATGTATTCTTCTTTGACTTACCCGACTTCTTCCTCTGGCACCAGCTGGCTTGCTTGTTATTTAGGCAGCTGAGCTTCAGCAGCTCAGATTTCCTCCTTCTGCTTAGAAGGCTTGAAGCCTCCTCAGCATAGCTCCATCTTTTTGTTACGTGGGATTGACTACCAGTTACAAAAGAACTCTCTAGATCTCCCTAGGGAAATAAGGAGGGGTGAGTGCATGCTAAGCACTGTTATGATGTCTTAGTTCTTCCCATTATGCTGAGCCTTTTCCTTATTCCCAGTTTAAGCTGAACTATTTTAGGACACCTCTGGGGACTGTTTTGCCATCAGAATGACCACAGGGGACACTAACAACAGGTGCTGTTTGTTGAAAGTTTAGCTAGTATCTAGTGCTTTGGCAAGCATTTGACATACATTATCTCATTTAAAACATAAGCAGAGAGATTAAGAAACTTTCTCAGGGTCACACAGCCAGGATGTTACCAGGATTCATGGCCAGGCTTGTACATCCTGTATTTTTTTTTTTTTTTTAAATTGTGCTATATACTATTAGTAAAGTCAATACTATCATCATCTAGGAATCCTCAGGCTATGAATCTGGTCAAATTTTTCCCTTTGTTTTAGGCAGTGGGTATAATAAAAGCATCCCAAGATTTTTTAAAAAAGTGAATAAATGGTTAAGATACTAGAGTATTAAGATGCCAATGGATTCTGCTTTTGCCATTTAACAATTTTATTTTTACTTTATTATTTAGCTACAAATGGGTAGCAGGTTCAAGTATTTCTCCTTGCCAAGGATGTAATTTCTGGAGGGTGTTCTTTGCAAGGGAACTGAACTCAATACCATTAAATAGCAATTACCATTAGCTCCTGCTTCTGCAGCATCATATTTAATAGGGCTTCACAGGAGTTGTCATAATGATGTGAAATAAGGTTTCGGTTTTTGTTTAATTCCAAAAGAATGTATGTGGATTTTAAAAATCCACCAAAGAGTGTTTAATAACAATGTTCTCATCTCCAGTGAGCAGATGATGCTGATTTTAGAGAAAATGCACTTGCAAAGAAAACACAATTGCAGGACAGGAAGCTCAGGTTGGAGAGGAGAGCTGTAGCATTATGTAGTTGGGGTACCCCACAGCTTCACAGAAGGCTGAACAGTACATTTCTTGCTTTCTTATGTAAGCAACAAATTGGCATCAAATATGAAACACAAGCCTAGAAATCATTTAATAGATGTCTTTCTTTTCAGTTGTGAACAAGGGTGGTCCCTCTGATCTTGTGTTGATTTCATGCCTTGTGATGATCCAATGTCCTGTTGCAATGTTCACAAATTTATGGGTGAGGAAGGGTCATGTTCTCATGGTTGTGAGTTCAGTATTCTTCTAAGCTTAATAGCAAGTTGGGAACTATTTGTCAAAAGAAGATTGCTTACTTACATTAAGGTATATTGTTATTCTCCAAAATTTAAAGGGACTTCTGCTCTGATACATATTATAAGATGCTGAGTTATAAGGGCATATATCAGAGCCATTTTCACTGAAGTCAGGATTGGCTTGAGTATCTTCTGTTGCTCTGGGCTCTGTCTAGAGTCATCAACTTTTCAAATTACTTGGTAAAATGATCCAAGTACAATATCCATATGTGGATATCTGGTCTCTTTATCTAATGACATTTATCAAACACTACACTCTTTTCTTAAGCAACTTGTTGCTTATAATGTCTTTGATGGAATGAATCGGCATGATATCCAACAGGGTTGTGAGAGGTTGGGGAGTTGGCATAGAACTGGGTAGTTGACAACCTGGAATTGTCATTCCTAGGCCACTAAAGCTATATTTTTGTCTCCACCAAGTGAAAGTAGACTACATTTAGTGTTCTTTGTTTATGGGAATGGACAAAAATGCATTTGTTCTACCTATTACGGCAAACTAGGTAGTGATAACTCCACTAAGGAAACAACCTGGCAAGAAACTGCAGTAGACATTATCACCAATTTCCTAATTCCATCAATGTTTTGCTCTTGCCAAACTAGAGTTGAATGGGGGTTCTGTTAGAAATCATCACATGTGCATCTTCTAAATATTTTATGGTGGTATCCCTATGGTTGCCCCAAGGATAAAATATTTCTTTGGGTTATATTTTAGTAGGTATGTGGATAATGTCAATGACTTCATTTGGTTTTTAAAATCATAGTAGTTCTTTCTCTATAGGTAAATATCCAAATAAGGATTCTGCAAGCTGGAATCAGTATTGGAATTCTGCACCTTGTTGAGAATATTTATTCCAAATATAAACTTATGACCTGAAGTATTAACCATGAGATAAGGCGGACATCAGTAAAACTCTATTTTAATAAAGGATCAAGGAAAATAATCTATAGTTGTCACCATTTTATTGCATAGCTATTTACTATATCATCTTATTGGATCATTGTGATGACTAAATATAATGGATGAGAAAGAGATTTTTAAATATCAGTTTCCTCTCCCACCACAACGTTATAATTCTCTTGAAGGCAGGAATTAGACTTTATCTATCCCTATGATGCCAAATGTGTCTGGCATATTGCTTGGCTCATAGACTTGGAAATCAGTTAATTTATGTTGAGTTGAATTGAATAAACTTTACATTGCATATCCAGAGTCCTCTTAGCATTAGAGAGTGGTGAACATGACATGAATGTTGTATTGGAATAAAGGAAACTAAATAATCTTGAGAAATATTTCTGTCAAAACTTGATGTGTTCTTTAATACATGGAAAAAGGACCTACTTAATGAGAGAGTTTAAAACCAATCTGTGCAAGCTCATAGTGGTAAGAAAAGGCTGGAATGACTAACTCTGTGGCTCTGACACATCAATTAATCCACCCAAATATTAGTTACTTCATTTGCTGGGTTGTTGTAAGAAGATGATGAACATAAAGTACTCAGTGTCTAACAAAGTCCCTGGACAGTAGATGACAGATTATAGATGATGTTATTATTGATAAACTGCTGCAGGAGAGATCTCCTTTACATTCCCCACGATTATCATGATTTGAGATTTTGTTGTTGCTTTTAAATATTTGGCTAAATACTCACAAATTGCTCTCTGGCGCTATCTCCGTGCATATCTCCTTTCTCTGTTTTCCTTTCTTTTCTTGATGTTCTTTATTCCACTGAACGATTATAACTGTCTTTTTTTATTCAGTGTTCTCTAACAGCATGCTTGGCCTTCACTAGACGGGGAGTTATGGGGAATCAAAATCCCAAGAGTGACTCTGGCCAATGAAGATCGGGAGCCAGTATATTAATATGCTGGCTTCCTTGCCTATCAGTGAGACAATTCTGAGATATGTTTTACATTCTTATAGAAGGTCCCCAGTGGTTTTGTGCCTTGTGCTATTCATTAGTGAATAAATTAGAGAAAGGCATTTATTGGCCTTTCTCCCATTTATAAGTCACTTATCTATCCCTGACATCCCTTATTAGGACCACTTCTCAAATACACTTCTTGAATCCAAATTCCTGCCTCAAAATCTGCTCTTAAGAGAACCCAACCAAAATATCAAGCCTGCCTGATTATCCTACCCAATCTCATTCCTTAAAATCGAGTGGAAATGATCAGTCTAATTTGTAATAAAAACATTTCTCCTGTTGTGCTTTAGAAGATCATTTTATCTCTAAGCTCAAAAGGTACTTCACCATCACGTTATACTGACACTACAATGTTTTAGAACAGGCATTGATGTGATGAAATTACTTCTTAGTAAGATCACCTGGAGGCAAGGTGAAGGTTTTGCTTAAAGAGACTTGCAGAAAAGAGATGTTATGAGTCTTCTACATTCTTGGCAGAATCGCCATGAAAGATGAGGAGGACCTGAATCAGGGCTGTTGCTGTGGACATGTGGATTAGGGGCAACAGATATGATAGAAATCTAAGAAGTTGAATCCATAGGATTTGGTAACAATGCCCTGCCTTTTCTTTATTCCGTGTTCCAGAGTTATTAGGGTTTTACCCTACAGAACCAAGCCTCTGGCTTAGGAGGTGGAGGATGCTCCAAATTGTAGACCTATTGAGTATTTGCAATGACATTGAGCCGTAGCACTCGGCAAGGCAGTGTGATGCAGAAGAAAGAGCTGTGGCTGGTAAAGCTTTTATACGAGGAAGCAGAAAACAGCAGAGAAAGTGGTGTACTTAAAGTCATGCATCTTGGGGTGGCTATGGGGACCTGAGGTGAGGCCTCTGTCATTGGCTCCTGGTACTTTGTTCTGTCCAGGGTTGTGTCAATGGATGATTATGACAGTGTTGATCTTTTGGGAGAACTTAGATCTTCAGCCTTGATTTTTCTTCTATTTGGATTGTGTTTACTAGAATGTTAGTAGTCATGATGTGTTATCTCCTTTTGACCTATCATTATCATTAATTTAAAATGATTTTTACTTAACAATTCTTTTTTTCCCCCAGGATAGTAGGTGTCAGGTTTAATAAGCAAGGGAACTTACATGGAAGGCTTGTCTTAAGCAGCAAGTTAATGTCCACACCCGCCTGCCACATCTTAAAAGTTTACATGGGAGGATTTACCGGGGTTCAGTCATGTACACCATGCAGGTGTTCTCATCACCACATCACTGTCTCAAGGCAATGTACCTGGGGCAGACTCTGGAAGTAGGTAAGGCAAGCGAGGTATATATTCTTTTTTTTTTTTTTAATTTTTTTTTCAACGTTTATTTATTTTTGGGACAGAGAGAGACAGAGCATGAACAGGGGAGGGGCAGAGAGAGAGGGAGACACAGAATCGGAAACAGGCTCCAGGCTCCGAGCCATCAGCCCAGAGCCTGACGCGGGGCTCGAACTCACGGACCGCGAGATCGTGACCTGGCTGAAGTCGGACGCTTAACCGACTGCGCCACCCAGGCGCCCCGCGAGGTATATATTCTAAGGACAGGGTTGGAGGTGAGAAGCCTCCAACTGCTGGGTCTAGTTCACGGGTCAATCTGCAGTCACATCCTCTAGATGACTTCCTCCAACAACATCTTACAAAGAATTAATAGAGTAGAAATACAATGGAGTTAAATGAGAATCAATAACAAAAAAGGTAATGACAACTTCCGCCGAACATTAAAAAAATTTTTAAATACCAATTTAAAGAACTCAGGAATGGCAGAAGAAATAATAAGCAAACTTTGAAAATACTTAGAACTCAATGATACTGAAAATACTACTGCTCACAACTTGCGGAGTTCAGCCATTCTTTGCTCGTGTGTATGTTTCCCTCAGGGAAGCTTCGACTGCACACTAGGCATTTTACTTAGGCCATATCATTTTTATTTTCTACCTCATTCATGTTCATTCATGAGTTCATTTATTAAGTTCTATTTAGAACTTAGTACCTATTACTTTGTCAAATTAAAAATGAATTTTTAAGGGCCAATTATTCATGTTAGATTCTGGTTTCAGTTAGAAGTTGTATGACAATATATGACTGCTGTAGATTTCCACTGGTTGTCGGGGTAGGGTACTTAACAGTTCTTGAAGGTGTTATACTCCATACTGAATTATTGATGATAACATATAAACCTGTTTTTGTCTTTTGTGATTTTATTTTTCCCAAGAGAAATACATTATGATATTTGAATCTTACAACTACCTAGAAATGAAAGTGGAATAGTTATTTTCCCTATTTTATAGATATGAAGACTGAGTAACAGAGCGGACATTTTGTTTGGAAAACATCTGGAGTTAGACTGCCTGATTGGAATTTGGATTCTGCCATTTGTCCCCGGACAATTTCTTAGCCTCCTTGTGACTCAGTTCTCTCATTTGAGGATTAGATGAGAATTAAATATATTAATGTAATTCAATGCACTCAGAAGAGTGTCAGGCATTATTATCATTCCACCTACAGTTATTGAGGAAGCAGTAACTAACAAGGTCAAAATCTTACAAGCAAATGCAAATGCAGGAGATTTTAAATAGAACACTTTAAAAATGTACTTCCTACAGCCTTGGCCCACCTTTACTCTTTTCAGTGAGTGGATCAAGTGAGAGACTACTTCTTATTGGTTTCAAGTTGGGGTGGTTTGTGTGTGTAGCTTCTCTGTAGGCATGTGTAGGATTCTTTGCAGTATAAGCATTGGCCTGATGAATTGCTGTATTCTTCTGAAGTGATTCAGCCAACTCACTCCCCCAAATGTTGACAAAGCATAAATTCCCAGTCATTTCCTAACAACGTTGCCATTACCTACCATTTCAGGAAGACCAAGAGCTCAGAGGGCCCAATGTACAATTATTTTCAGTAATCAGATGGCCGTATTTGAATCTGAAAGCCCAAATTCATGGATAAGCTATCTCTCTCTCTCTCTTTCTGTCTCTTTTTTTGCATAGAGAGCAAAGAGTTGCAGATGTGAATTGAAACATTACCTATCAATGTGAAATTTATGGAGAGAATTTTAATAAATACGCGTGTGTTTCAAATGTCACTTATTTATGAAAACACACAGATGAATTGGTTGAAACTAATGTGCACAGTTTGTGGTTTGATGTGAGAAATTACCAGCAAAAGTATGGGGTCTTCTTAGTGTAAATGTGTTTGTGTAAGGGTATTTTTTGGTTTACGTCATTTTGGTAAATGTATAAGTTTTCTCATTTGTCATAACAAAATATAGACTATGTCTAGAAAGTTGCATTTGGAGGATGATAGTTTTCTTTGAATCAATGCAAATGATTTTATTATGTTAGAGACAGGATTTGTCTTATTTTTATGAACATTTTACATTTTATTTTAGTTCATGGATTTGGATTTTTTTTTTCAGAGTCATACCTTTTATTAAACTGACTTGATGTTATTTTGTGGAGTATTTCTCCCTTTAATATTATGGTGAAATTCTTTTTGCTTTAAGCTCTGCAACTGCTATTTATATTCTTAATGGGATATTAGACCTTAGGGGCTTTTAGAGTTTCTCTTACCATAATTGTCTACTATTAAAGGACTGAATTGTTGGTCTTGTAGTATAGAAGAACTTCCAGCCTTGTTGTGTGTTACAGTTTAATATCCATCTCATAAAAACTGCTAAAAATCAGGGGCGCCTGGGTGGCGCAGTCGGTTAAGCGTCCGACTTCAGCCAGGTCACGATCTCGCGGTCCGGGAGTTCCAGCCCCGCGTCAGGCTCTGGGCTGATGGCTCAGAGCCTGGAGCCTGTTTCCGATTCTGTGTCTCCCTCTCTCTCTCTGCCCCTCCCCCGTTCATGCTCTGTCTCTCTCTGTCCCAAAAATAAATAAACGTTGAAAAAAAAAATTTAAAAAAAACTGCTAAAAATCAATCTTCAATTTGCAAATACCTTGGAATTGAGGCACTGGTTTGTGAGAAATCTGTATCATTTTTGGCAGTTCTCTTTTATACAACAATAGCAAATAAGTATCAGTTGTTATATTATTTTTCTATTTCTTGAAAAACATTAAGTATCAAATTGGTTGTCAGGGGCCTTGAGATTTAGTCTTAAATTTGCCTTTAGCTCACTTTGGTGACTTACTTAACCTGGGTGTGTCGTGGTGTCTTTATCTATAAAATGAAGAGGGGAATGGGGTTGGGTCAGACTAGAAGATCTCAAAGGTTTCTTTTCTTTTTTGTGCTCTGATCTTACCAATGGTATATTTTGGACTACATTTGGCAAACTCAGTTGTTATGAAGATAATGGGTTTGTTGAGGATAGAAAAAAAGATGAACTGGAGGAAATGCCTGGGGTCATATGGGAGCTGGAGAATTAAACCGTCTATACAGGAAAATCTGAGCAGAGACTACTTGGAGCTGCTACACATGGGCCGAAATGGCTTGGCAAAATTAGGTGATGTATAGCAATATGTCACTAACAGGATTGTGGTGGGGAGTTAAGTGGGGGCAAATTCTAAGAAGGAGCAATGCAGAGAAAAATCCTAGTCAGCAGGTCATACTCAGGGCCAGGTGATATAGAAGTATGGCTTTGGATGGGTAGGCGCAGAAAGAGCAATAGCAAAAGGGTATAGTCACAGGGGGATGGCTCGGAGGAGCATGAGATAAAAGATAGCAAATGCTGCTACCCAGAATCTATAGGGTTACCTGAAGCTCATCCCTGTCATACAGACATTGGGTGTGCTGGCAAAAAAAAAATATATATATATATATATACAGTTTAAGCTCTACCAACTTTAGGTGTCATTGTGTCTAAAAGCAAGCATGTCTTCTTAGTGGATTGTGAATGAAAAGAGAAGGGAAGTGTGATCAGAACCACCATGTCTTAGGTACAGCATCTCCTTCTGCAAGACCTTAGTGTTTTTGCCCCTTTGTTTCTACCAGCCAGAGAGAATCAGAGAAATGATGGAGGAGGAGAAGTACTTAGAGAAGGAGATTTTAGAAACTGAAAGGATCTGTTTTAACGAGGATGGGAAAGATGTTTCCTTGGTTACGGATCTTTATATGTGGTAGAATTATGGTGAAAACACTTTAAGGAAAATTACTTGATTGCTGGAAGGTATCAGAGTTTTTCAACAAATATTTCATTGAATAGAAATGGATTGAGCACCTGCTATGTGCAAAGCTTTGAACTGAGTGCTCTGGGGATATGAAAAATTATACTCCATTGTTCCTGCCTCTGAGGACTTCATACTAGAAATGGAGAGACAAAGCACACCAAGCAATAATTAGGAGATGAAGTAAGATTTAAATATTTGTGTAGAATGCTGTGGTATCCAGAAGGATTCCTTCTCCTTGCCTCTGACTTTGGGTCAATTGAGAAATATGCCAAATATATATGCATAGTAGGGCAATAGATTAGCTTTATTTCCAGTAGATAAAGGTTGGACTGAAGTACACACGGTTTAGTGTAGATCCCAGTGGGCAGCCTGACACTAAGGTTCAGAATTAGATTTACACTCTTAGCTATGCAGTACCTCTCTCCCTGTAGAACAGAGAAGAGCCATTCTTTGTGGGAGAGCTTTGTTCCAAGAAGAAAAGAGAGGAGCTGAGTCTATAATTACGACTTTGTTCTTCACTACTTTGCCCTGAGTTGAAGTGAATAAGGGGTAGAGAGATGTCAATAATTAAACTCTTTTTTCTTGGAAAAATTTACCCTGAGTGGGGAAAAAAACACCTCCCTTAACAAAGGATAACAGTATAAGAAACAAAGAAAAGTTATGCAAAATGTTGAAGAAGGGTCCATGCTTTAGGTGCTAGAGACAGAAAGGATTCTTGGGCTAGAGTGTATTGGGAGAGTTTTGTGGAAGGGAAAGGATTTGAGTTGGCTTTGCAGTGATGATAACTTTTATTTAGCATGGAGAGGATCCTGCTGGTGGCAGTGGTGGGAATGACGTGGGCAAAGTGTTGAGAACACAAGAAAGGATGTGAACACCAGAGTAGGATGATGGCAGTGGAAACTGGAAGAAATGGTAGAGAGAAATAAGGAGATGCTATTGAAGGGAGAAAATGAGCTTCAGGGCAGAGATCTCATTCTCTCATTCTCCTTTGGTGACCTTAATTGTGTCAATTAACCTCTCTAGGTCTTTCTCAATTTCCTCAGCTGCAAAATGGGAGAGTTTGGATAGCTAGGCTTCTCTGGGTTTTGGTTAATTAGCATGGCCCACATTGCTGGGAGGGACTACTGAGATTTTCAGGTAGAACCAGAGATGTAAAGACCTCAACAGGTATGTGACATTATTCCTTGATATCCCCGAGAGAAATAGAGCCAGAGAAGGCTTTCAGTCATCAGTGGAGTTCTCTGAGAATAAAGCTGTGCTGTTTCACTGGGAACTGGTGATATCTAGGATGGGAAACTGCCTCCATAGCACATTATATAAACTGAATGCGGTTGTTGAGGAAGCTCGGTTCAAACCTTTTTGGCTTTCAAGGCCCACATCCAGGTAAGGAGCACTCAGTGTAGAGCCTGGGCCATATCTGAAATGGCAGAGGGCCAGGAGGGAGACCAGCGGAAATTTAAGTTCCTCACCTCTCCCCATGCCAGCCCACTGAAAAACAGATTTGTCTCGGGTTAAGGAAAGAATTTTCTCTTGCACTCTTAAGTTATGCACTGAGAACATTCTTTGGATTGCTTGCTCTTTCCAAATTCATAAACTTACTAAAATTTTGCATATTTAAGTTAGGGACTGAGCTTCAATATCCTTCCTGTATTCTCCTAAATCATCAGTCCCCTTAATTTTAGTGCACATTGCTGAGATTTTATTACACATTTTAAAGAGGTTGTCTTATATGTAAGGTTAAAAAATGCACCTATATTCTAAATGGGTCTCATTTAAGAGAAGGGACAAAAGGGGCTAGGTGGGGGAAAAACAATCCACAAAACAGTTATTTTCAAACATTAATTAATACTGTGTGCATAGTCCATGGTACTTTTAATATGAATTGATGCCTAATTTAGCTCAATTGCAAACAAATAACAATGCCATATTGATGTGCAGCACTGAGAGCTCTGATAAAGCTGGTCTCACTGTGTTTATAGTTCATTCATTCATTTGTTCATTGTCAAATATTTAACGAGCCCCATTAAACACTAAAGCCTGTGTTAGGGGCTGAGGATACAGTGGTGGGCAAAACAGTTGAAATTTCTGCCTTTCTGGAGTAGCTTTAGCATGGAGTAGATATGGGGGGGGGCAGTGTGAACAAATATTATAAATGCATTAATTGCAAACCATGAGACTTTCTATAAAGGAAAAGTACAGATGTCTTAGTAATTTCTGACAAGCCAGCAATGGATTTCCAAGGCCTGGGAATGCAGATATTGCTCACTCTGTGTTCCAACCTCACTATGTCAGGGCAGAGCTCATTCCTTGATCCCTCTTCTAGAACATTCTGCCTTACCTTTCTCTCTTCTGTCAGTGAACTCCTATCATCCCTGCAGGTCCAGCTCAAATGTCAGTGTCTTGTTAGATAGTGTGACGTAGTTACTTTGTGAAGATTACCATGCCCAGTTTATTTCCAACTGTTCCTGCAGTAATTGTGTGACCTTAATATAGGCAGTGACCCAACTCTGTGCTGACCTTTTACTTTGCTCCCCTTCACGCAGGCATCTTTGTAGGCCATATTCAGTTAATCTAAAAGCTATATCAGGTTAAGTACAAATTAAAAGTGAAGGATGCGATTTCCTTAGGCCACTTATGGCTGGAATTAAATGTCTCAGAGTTCTGCTCCTTGGCACTCAGGTTTTACAGTGGAATTTCAACAAGAGCTGGGGGTGCAAGGAGTGGCCTCTCAGGCTTATGAGCTTTGGCATATCCCAAATTGTTATTTTAGTTCTGGTTTATGATGAGTTCTTATTCTCACATCCCTGTACTGGCTTTGTGTATGTGCCCAATATATATCTGCAGAACTAGAAGAAAAAAGAAAGAAAAAAAAAGAAAAATTAAGTGACCAAGAAATGACTACAGGGGGAAAAATCACATTTTACAAAAAGCTGGTAACTAGCCAAGAGTTATGTTGTCCTTAGGCAAGGGCTTTCAGTACCCCATTACAGGAAGATGGGGCCACAATCCTGGTACACAAAAGGTTAGGGGGGGAATAATGAAGCATGGGCAGACGCTAGCTTACCAATTCAGGCCTGGAGGGTCTTTCCCATGGGCTAGAGACCTCTGTCTTGTGCTAAGGGATCAGGCTTGACATAATAATCCTTATCAGGAGAGAGAGTGGGAGTAGAAATTATGGGTCACTCAGGACCTTACTTGACAAATATGGATACTTTTCTGTGAAAACAAATTTTATTCCGAGGGAGGAGAAGGCACTACGGTATCCTGAAGCCAGGACTGAGTTAGGATATGGAATGGGAAAAGGTGAGGGATGGGTTGTTAGTAGTTTATAAACTGGCTTCTTGCAGCTAAGCTTCAGCTTTGTCTCCCTGGGGTTTATTTTTCTTGGGTGTCAGAAAAGAGCTCAGCTTTTTTTTTTTTTTCCTGACACATCATGGGATGTGTGTTTTCGGTTCTACCTGTAAGGGAGTGACCAAATGAACAAAGTTCCATCAAACAACAGCTATTGTAGAAGGCTTCTCATCAAGCCTTACCCTTTTGTCTTTTGCTAAGCCTGTCTCTTTACCTCTTCTCTCTCCTTCCCTGCTTCCATCTCTCTCCATGCCCCTTTGTTTCTCTCTCTCTCTCTCTCGTCTCTTCACCCTTTGTTTCTCTTTTCTCTCCTATCTTTCTGTTTCTCTCTCTCCCTCTGATTACCTTGGTCAGTGCTGCATGATTAAGAGCCCAGTCAGTGAGCATAACGACTCTGCCTCTGCCACTCCTTCCACACCACTGAGTGCAGAGCTATCAATTCTTAGAGAGCAAACAGGCTGAGCGCTGCATTGCAGTAAAACCATTCAGAGAAGCTGAGAGTACTGTGAATGCATGTCATTCCCTTAGCCTCATGTGGGGGTGCCATGCAGGAGCTAGTTGGATTTCAGAGACCTCTGTGAACTGATGCAGTAGAACTGAGGACTCACCCTAGGCTGGTTGCAGAACCCAAGTGTATGTAGTGGCCTGTGGTTTGGAGACTGCACAGGGTGGCATAAGACAGGATCGTGTATTGTTCTAGTTCATGAATAGAAGGGAGCCGCAGCTCAGAGGTGAAGCTTTGGCCCTTTGTGTTTGGTTGTGTCATTAGTCTCCTTGAGGGCACACCCTGGATTGTTTGAGTAGGTGTGAGTGGTGGGGCAAGACTAGTAGAATCACCAGAGCATCTTGTTATCAGTCAGTGTTGATTGGGAGCGTACTATGGATGAGATGCTCCTCTGGACAATGCTGGGTAGAGACAAAGCAATCACAGTTGGTCCCTGTGACTTTCCATTTGAGGAGAAAGGCAGAGTAAAGTTGTGAGTGTTCAGTACCCAGTATGAGGTGCATGAAACAGGAAACCTAGAGAAGAAGGAAGTTTCTTCCTTGAGCAGGCTGGCCCTGCAGGAAAAGCTTTAATCCTCAGCCCCAGTAATTGAAGAACCTTGTGAAAATGAGGTAGTTTTAGTTCAAAGGATGGCTGTAGGGATTTAGGTATGCAGGGGAGGAAAATTTCTGCATTCTGCCCTTCTAAGTCCTTTGGCTGGTCTAATAATTAAGTTGACACGAGATAGCTTAACAGGAGAAAGTTTACTTGCATACATATGGGGCCCCACAAAGATGTAAGGAGCTCCCAAGTAGTCAGGCAATGGAGGTTACATACCATCTTGAGCCAAGGAGAAGGGGTTGGGTTCTGGGACTTCAACGGGAAGGAAGATAATCCGCAGAAAGATGAAAAGAGCAAATGTTTGGTAAACGAATATTTGCTGTGCCATGGGGAGAAGCTTTCTGATGTAAAACAAACAAACAAACAAACAAAAAACAAGCTGTGTTTGGTGATAGCTCTCTTCCAGATACAGACCTCCTATCTGAATTGTTTTATTTTAGGCAGTTAAAGGGGAGGTAAAAAGCTCCTGTTGACTCTGTTGGGCCTTGATTGTCTTCAGCTCAAAATAATCTATATGCCAAAGTGACACATTCTGAGGTGACCTGCCCTGAACCCCATGAGTCCCCTCCTCTGAAACTTCTCTGGAAATTTCACATATTAAAAGCTGTGCTGGTGGATTGCTCTGTCATTTCATTGAATTAATCTCTTAGTCTTAAAAATAAGTCAGTTTAGTTTAACAATTATGTTTCATTTTAAGTGGTGGTGATACAGCTGAACTCTCAAAGTTAGGTCCATATTGCTCAAGAAATCAGGTATTTAATGAGACATTTCTATGGAAACAAAAGAGAAACACGGCTAATGATTGGAACAAATAATAAACCAGTTTCTGAGTTCTGAGGGTAGCCAGTCCAGAAGATTTCTGGATGTCAACCTCAAAGCATCTTCAGATAGGATAAGGGCAGGCAGTGGTACTCTGAACAGATTTTCCTGGTTTGCATTTTAAATGTCTCTGGTGATCTTTCTGAGTGGCCCACATAGCAATAGGCACATAGATTATCTATACATAAACTGTTGTGGTGACTTCTCAGAAGTTGATATCAATCATCCAAGGATAGTTTGTATGGCTTTGAGAAAAGGGCAGTTTTAGTTCTTAATGCTTCTAAGTTAGAAAGTTGGAAGAAAAATTGGAAACATTAGTTTGGAGAGTTGTAGTCAGATATTGAAGGAAGCTATTTTAGTTTACTGGTAGGAAACAAAACCTCAAAGACAATAGGCAAAACTAGAATCTATTATCTACAAGCGTGTATTATAGTTTCTACTGAAGCATAATTTTTCTCTCTATGATCACCACCATTTCTATCAAAGATGACCATAGTAGGACTAATTTGTTTGCAAAATAAGTTATTTCAATAAACTTGACCTTATTATTTATATAAGTGCAACAAGAATAGTAATTAACCATATAGAATTTTAAAATGTGCTTTGTTGGAACTTTTTATAAGGAATCTGAGATTGGACTTTTAAAAGCCTCTCTAGGATAAGAAGCCAATCCAATGACTTGCTATTAGATTTTACCTGCAATACCTATAGAGTTAATTCCTCTCTTCTTGAGGGCACCCAATGGAAAGGCTGCTGGGAACTCTATAAGCAAGAAAACAGGCTGATTTTTCCAAGGAGCTTTATTGGCTCCATAAAGTCAATATTAGTTCTTCCTTAAAGCTGTCTGGTCATGTCTGAGTCTATGTATGTCTCTCTTAAACATGACATTCCAGGCAAAGCCTTGGTAAGATAGCCAATGTTTCCAATTGTGTCCTATTACAAGGAGAACAGATTCTTCCTGAACTCATATAAATAACTATATTGCCATGAAAATTCAAGAATACTCACTGAGATTTTCTGAATTCTGGAGGGCTCAGGTAGGGAGAAAAATATAAATGTTTCATTTTTGCTCTAAATCATGGTGGATTAAGAGAAAAGAGAAAACACTTCTTTAGATAAATCTGGAAAAACAAAACTTTAAAGAATCAGCAATATTTCAAAAAAAGTAGCCATAAAAATTATAATCATCCTCCTTAGTTCATCCAGTCCCATGTAATTAATTATTGTTGATCTTGATTTTTAAAAACTTTTATGAAGTCATCAATTTCTCCACTAGGGTTCTGTAATTCATACCTTGTTCAGTGGTATGATCTGGAAGTTATCACAGACCTGTATTTTAAATTTTTTTTAACGTTTATTTATTTTTGAGACAGAGATAGACAGAGCATGAACAGGGGAGGGGCAGAGAGAGAGAGAGACACAGAATCCGAAACAGGCTCCAGGCTCTGAGCTGTTAGCACAGAGCCTGACGCAGGCTCAAACCCACAAACCATGAGATCACGACCTGAGCCAAAGTCAGCGCTTAACCGACTGAGCCACCCAGGTGCCCCAGACCTGTATTTTAGAGTACAGGTCTTTCCTTTCCATAAATCTCCTCGAAGATGAAGTACTTTTGCAAAGACATCAGAGTAAAACAATAATAGTGACAAAGGACTTTAAAAAGGCCACAATTAAAAATCTGATGAGAGTTTATTACAATGGAATCAACAAGGAGATCTATTTATTTCTGACACATAACAATTTAAGATAACTGGAATTAAGACTATACCATTACACAGGTACAATTTAATGCAACTATGCAATGCAATTACATTTAGTTCAAGGAACATTTATTGAGCAATATCTCTGTGCAGACTTGTGGATGATACAGGGGTAAATACCCTGCAACCCCTGTGTACAAGAGCAGAGAAACTATGCCCAGTGCACTGTGAGAAGGACTGGAACTGACATATGGAGCTGTTGAAAATATGGGGGTGTGGAGGCAGCAGATCTCTGCTTCTCCATTCTTGGTTGTCTGGTCTTTAGTAAATCATTTAACCTTAGTGAGTTAAGGTTTCTAAAGAGTTTCTTTATATGTAAAATGGAATTAAGGGTGCCTTTTCCTCTCTTGATATGGGAGTTTGAGAATCAAAGGGGATAATAGGTCTAAAAGCGTTTAGTCAAGTATAAACTGATGCACAGATACACATCATCACTGTGCATGTGAGTAGTGATATTATTAGCAATGAAGACCAAGCATTTTAGCTTTACCCATGGTTTATGATCAAAATGTGGTCACCTCTAGTAACAACTTCAAAACAGGTATCTCTTAGGGAGCATTTTAATAGCCTACTTTGAATTACCTGTAAAGTCTGAGCAGAACAAAACTGAATTTCTTTGAAGAGATCCTATTATATCTTTTTAGTAATTTAAAATGGCATTTTCACATAATTTAGTTTAAATTTATGTTGTGTTATATATTGTCGACGCAAGATAAAAGAAATACATTTGTGTATGAAACAGTTCAACAGGTACTAGAGAGGTGAGGGAAGGAGGAAAAGAAGGGGATGGTTAAAAGAAGACAAAAAGAAAGAACACTGGTACATGAAGCAAAGCATAAGAAATAGCAGAGAGGTCCCAGACAGGGTCAAGAGACTAGGGTTCTGGTCCTACTCTGCTTTAAGCACTTGTTACTTGGCCACGTATCTTAACTCTTCTGAATATTTTTTTTTGGAGGGGGGCACTAAGGTAACAAATGGTAGGGATTACAATTTTTGACACCTCAAAAACTCATGATTTTATGCAGAAGAATGAACCTGGACCAGTTTCTTATACCATACACAAAAATAAGTTCAAAATGGATGAAAGACCTAAATGTAAGACAGGAAGCCATCAAAATCCTAGAGGAGATATCAGGCAAAAACCTCTTGGACCTCGGCCACAGCAGCGTCTTACTTGACATGTCTCCTGAGGCACGGGCAAGAAAAGCAAAAATCAACTATTGGGACTTCCTCAAGATAAGAAGCTTCTGCACAGGCAAGGAAACAATCAGCAAAACTAAAAGGCAGCTGATAGAATGGGAGAAGATATTTGCAAATGACATATCAGATAAAGGGTTACTATCCAAAATCTATAAAGAATGTATCAAACTCAACACCTAATAAACAAATAATCCAGTGAAGAAATGGGTGGAATAGATGAATAGACACTTTTCCAAAGAGGACATCTGATGGCTAATAGACATATGAAAAGATGCTCAACATCACTCATCATCAGGGAATACAAATATAAACCACAATGAAATACCAACTTACACCTGTCAGAATGGCTAAAATAAACAACTTAAGCAACAACAAATGTTGGCAAGGATGCGGAGAAAGAGGAACCCTTTTGCACTGCTGGTGGGAATGCAAACTGGTGCAGCCACTCTGGAAAGCAGTATGGAGGTTCCTCAAAAAATTAAAAATAGAACTACCCTATGACCCAGCAATTGCACTACTAGGCATTTGTCCAAGGGATACAGGTGTGCTGTTTCAAAGGGACACATGCATCCCAATGTTTATACCAGCACTATCGACAATAGCTAAAGTATGGAAAGAACCCAAATGTCCATTGACTGATGAATGGATAAAGAAGATATGGTATAAATATACAATGGAATGCTACTGGGCAATGAAAAGGAATGAAATCTTGCCATTTCCAACAACATGGATGGAACTAGAGTGTATTATGTTAAGTGAAATAAATCAGTCAAAGGAAGACAAATATTATACTATTTCACTCATATGTGGAACTTAAGAAACAAAACAGATGAACATAGGGTAAGGGAAGCAAAAATAAGATAAAAACAGAGAGGGAGATAAACCATAAGCAAAATGCAAGGAACAAACTGAGGGTTGCTGGCTGGATGTTGGGTGGGGGTGGGCCAAATGGGCAACAGGCATTAGGAGGGCACTTGTTGAGATGAGCACTGGGTTTTATATGTAAGTGATGAATCACTAAATTCTATTCCTGAAGTCATTATTACACTATATGTTAACTAACTTGGATTTAAATTAAAAAAAAAAAAAACTCATGATTTTAAACTTAAAGGGAAAGATAACTTCAAGCCATAAAAAATGAACATTTTAATGTCTAATGTGGAGAGCTTAGGCTGTGAATAAGAGACTCTGAATTTCAGTCCAAGTTCATCTAGATTCTTGGGTGAGTTTCCTTTAGTCATCGGCATTCTGAACAGTCCTCTTTTCAGAGTGGATATAATTATGACTTACTGAGTGTGTCCCAGAAGAGCCATGAGTTAATGTCTTTGAGACAGCCTGAGCTGCTCGGATGAAAGGTGGCTTGCATAAATATATGGTTAGATGCGCCTGGTGGAAACTGCTGGGTTTGGAGAAATGCTGCTTCAGGAATGTTATTTGAAAAATAGTGGACAGGGTCCCAGCACCAAATAAGATATGAAAGAGACAAAGTAAATCTACAGGAAAAGGGAGAGGAAGGGTAAGGAAGCAACAATACTGAAAACAAAACAAAACAGAAAAACAAGAAATAAAAAAAAAACCAAACACATGAGTTATCTTGGTGTTTCACAAATAAAAGAATGTGAATACATTGCAATCAAATCAGCAGGTGATATTGTTGGTATTCTTTCTTAAGGATGTTTAAAGTTTTAAATGATAGATATTTATACAGTATCCAGCATTTTCACTGCTGAATACATTTTGCTGCCAGATATCTCTTTTGTATGATCTGGTCATTTTATTCTGTAGAAACTATGTCCTTACTTTAAAAAATCTACAGTCTACAAACCAAAGCAGAATGGCTCAAGTACAGTTAGGTTGGATGAAGAGATGTTTGTGGTGTTTTCCTATCTGTTGTGGTGGGTTATGAGCATGGTTTTTTACCCACTAACTGAAAGATTCCAAATATCCAGAAGAGAGAATATGGATTCCCCTGCCCTATAACATTGTATATGGAACAATGATAACAAAAGCTCAAAAGCTCAAAAGCTCATAAGTGGTAAAGTGCATAAGTTATTTAAGTCCAACCCTCTGACCATGAAATAAAACCAGAAATAACTACAAAAATTTAACAAAAAAATTCCAGTTCCTAAGAATGACAAACTATACCAAAACAAAACCAACTTTCTCAGCACTAGGCCAGAGAACAAATGAAAACTGAAATTATATACTTCTCAGAAATTAATAAGGAGGGTGCAACATATGAAAACAGAATAAGACTAGGGTTATACACAGAGAAAATCAATTGTATTTATTACATTTATTAGTAAAGGAAAAAAAAAAACACAGTTAGAAAGCACTCATCAACTTTCTACTCACCCAAGATTGCAAAAGACTCATTAACAAGAAAATTACAAATGGTAAACACTTGGATGCCAAAATTGAGGCTGTTAACTGGTAAAGCCAAATCATAGGTCCTTGTCCCCAGACACCATGTTCCTGCCAATACATCCTCTGTATCTCTTTAGGAATGGCTGGACATTCATCTCAACACTTTGATCCAACTGAACTAAGTATAGAAAAATAGTTCTTTCTATCTTTATGAGAGGGACAATATCTAGGCTAACTCTCTGATGGTGTTGAGAAGAGGCACACATGGGAGGCTAGAAGCTGTGATTGTCATAGTGTTGGAATGATCATTTATTATCATGTCTACCTTATAAATACTTCTAGAACTCTTGAGAGAGAGTGGCCACATTGGTCTCAAATCAGAGGAGTATTTTCGCCTCTATTAATTTTTTTTTCATGAATGTTGTTCCTCCAGGAAATGGATTATCAGAATATTGCTCCTGGCTAGGATGGTGTGTCCCTGTTGGGGAGAGAGTCCTCACTCTTAGCCAGGCCTTATTCTTTAGGGACCAGCAGGGTAAAGAGATGAAATGGAAGTATTCTCTGTTGTCAGAGAACTCACAGTCCACAAGAGGGGGAGATATAAACAGAAGACTGTACTGCAGGGCAGAATGACACAAGCAGTAAATAGATGTCCATTAGGGGTTTGAGAGGTGAAAGCAATCAAGGTTGACTGGAGAATAAAGAAAGACCCAGGGAGCTGGCATCTAAATTGGTCTTCACAGAAGAGAAAAATTGGGTAAGGCAGATAAGTGAGGTAAGTCAAGAGCTCATGCAAAGAATCTGGGAATGAATATAGATACCGTGATACAAAAAAGGCAAGCACATTTGAGTTTGTCTGTTAAGTTCAGTGTCAAGAATTGGGATGGGTACAGGTTCAGCTTTGGCTTTTAGACTCTCATGAGTGAGGCCCCTGGGAAATACATCCTTTGCTTGCTATAGTCAGCCTATACATATGTGTCAATAGCACCCTGGCTATTTGGGAAGGTTTAAGTCATATTGCTGAAAAATCACATCAGTTCCTAATCTCCATGTGTAACTGTTCCCTGGGACCAGGCAGGTGAACTTTCTGTAAGTTATACAAAAAATATAATCTCCTAGTATGAGCATAGAACCATATGTTACAAGGTAACACAATGATAAAATATATGTGGAGAGGGCTGGGGTTGGGTCTAGGAAAGAAGGTTCTTTTGCCATCAGACATTCTTCTGCAGAAACTCACACATGGACACTTAGACAACTTGAATTGTATGGATGCCTGCTAGGCTCTGCATAAGCCAACAGATACTGACAGAATGACTCAGCTGTCAAACAGATGCTGTGAAATGAGCATTATGATTTCCTAAAGTATTATGGACTTGTCTCATCAATGGGTTTGAAGGCCATATCTTGTGTGTTGGCCAGCTTATCGTGGGCTTTTTTGGTGGGCAGTCAGTACATCATTGTGGCTCATCTATGGTGGAAATGCCTTCAGGGGGTTCCCCATTGGTTGGGCTTAATATTCAGATAATTTATGTGAAGTATAGGATTTTACTTATAATGGAAACATATGTTTATCCAGGTTACTTGATTCAGGAAAGTCAGACTGGACTCCTATTGTGGATAATCTTGAATAGGCAAAGGAATTTGGACATTTATTATATTTATAGGCCCTGAAAAAACTGCAAATAGTTAAGTTACATAATCAGGCCTAACATTTAGGAATATTCTTTCATTCAGGAAACATTTAGTGAGACCCTATTATGTGCTATGCCCTGTGGTAAGTGCTGGAGATACTGAGGAAAAAAAAAAAAAAAAAAAAGAGTTCCTGCCCTCGAGTTGTTCTCAATCTACTTGGGAAGACAAGCAAGTGAATCACGGTTTGTAGTTGCTGTGTTGGGTATGGTTGTAGATATAAGTAAACCTATGCCCTGTTTGAACACAGAGGAGGGACTTCTAAAACAGATTAGGGGGCCAAAAAAACCTTCCTGGATGAGATGGATGGCATCCAGGTCTTTGAAAAATAAGTAGGAGTTAGGTGAATTCAAGAGTGGGGCGGGGGGGTGGGCAATGAATAAGTCACAGCAGCACTCAGGGCTTGAGTGCCCTCTGGCATCAGTGTTAGCTTAACACAGATATTGTGGAGGCAAGGGTACTGCTTGAGAAGCAGCAATTGAATCAGTTCAGGTGGGGAGGGTCAGCACTAGGGCAGATCTAGTGGAGTGGCCAGGAAAGGTCAGAAGAGTCCAGGAGAGGCAGTCAGCAACTTTCTCTCAACCAAAGATATTGTCTCTGATCTTGAATTTTCTTTCTTCTCTCTCTCCCTCTCTCTCTCTCTCTCTCTCTCTCTCTCTCTCTCTCTCTCTCTGTGCTATTGTTCTACCTCTGACTTTAGGCTGACAGATAGATATTGTTCACTGAAATTGCCACATAGGCTCCTGTTCTAGAACTTTCCTTAACTACCCAATTTGTAAAATTTTATGAACTCATATCATTTCTGAAAACAATTTCTCCCCCTAAACTTCTTGCAGGGCGCTTTGGCTGCTTCTCTAGCTGAGATCTACACATACATACATAGTTGCCTTCTCCATCCTTAATTTTGGAGTAGGTGAAGCCCATTTTCAGTGTTTGCCAACTTTTTTCCCCAAGCTTCTTATGTTTTTGATGGTATTCATTCTAGGCTCCTTAGTCTCAAGGGTCTTCAAGCTCCATTTTCTGCTTGTTTTCAAAGTTTAATCTCAAGAATCTAAAATGTATGCACTTATACACATATAGGGCACCATTTTTCTGTGAAATTTGAACGGGGCTTTTAGGGATCAGTTTGTGGATGGGGGATGAATAAGCCCTAATTTATGCTGGTCTGCCTATGGATTTCTTGATCAGGTCAATGCTTCTGGGAAGAACATGGGTTTCTGAGGTCCTGGGATCAACTCTACTTCTAACTCATGGTGTCACCTGATAATGGTGCCCTCCTCCTTCTGGAACCTGATTTTCTTATCTCTAAAATGAGAGGGTTGTGCTGGATCTGGCTCACACCTTTGTGATATCCTATAATTTACAATGATTACTTTGTAGCCTATCTAGTATCTAGAATAGCAAGTCCTGGCAAATAACTTTTATCATGTACCAGATATAATTTGATAAGTGATATACATATGTAAACAGAGATACAGGTATAAAAAAGGTGTTATCAGTCACATCAGATTTACTCTCACCTTGTGCATCAGTGAAGTAAGCATAGGACAGGTACGGCTTCCCCAAAACCTACTTGTCTATTAATGAATGAAATTGTTTTAATAAGAAACAAAATTTTCACTTTATAGAGAGATTGGAAATTAGCTAAGGAGAGGAGAGAGGCTTCAAAGCCTGCTGCACACAATGTAACTCACACCTGCTTAGGAGCCCCATTAATAGGGCAGGCCAGCTAGCCAGTTTTCTAGAGCTCTAGTGCATAAGAGATCAGAATGCTAAACACCACCAGAATAAAATGGATAAATGTATTTCCACTCCCACTGCCACTGAAAATACTATCCAGTGGAAATTTGCATCACTCTTGACTAGGAGAAGTAATAACTCAACTGATTATTCTGCAACATGGCACATGCATTCATCCTTGACATACAGAGTCAGCTGAAATTTTGAAGCTAAATAATGCAAACCATGATTCTATCTATTGGGAATGAATGATTTATTATGCTATCTAAATTCCATATTTTTAATATACTTCTTAGAATGTGTCCAATTTGGAAAATTATAAGAACATAACTACAGGCAAGTGAGGAACTATTTTAGTCATTCTTTTTTTCAGAAGTTGACTCTTCGGCATTTGAGGTGGATTAGTAATTAAATCTGTTTATGTGTATAGTTTTTATTAGTAGAAAATTCCTTCTTGCCTTTCTTCCACTAGAACAACAGTGAACAAATATTTAAGGAATATTGGTTTGAAGGTGGTCCAAGATTCCCACATTTCTGTTTGTTTCTGACTTCTTGTGCCTGACTAGGTGTGGTTGACAATAACAGCACCCATCTTGACCTAGAGTTCTCAGCAGCAGAACTGGCAAGGCCCAGAGTCCTTAGTCTCCATGTTTCCCAATCAGCATGCTGCACTTCGCTACTGCCTGTCAGCTCAACATTTCACTTGACTGGACTCTGATTTTTAGAGCATTCCAAGAGTTAGGGATAATTCTTACCTGCCAATCTAATTTATCTTTAAAGACTTGCTATTAGTCTGTGTACTTTCCCTAAGCAGGTGGTTTCCACAGCCAACTTGGCATAAGGCACTGTGAGGAAGAACGGTAACACCAAGTCCCATACTCCTAGGGATACTTACTTTTCTTCTCTAAAACAATAATGTGAACGGTTTATGTTATTTTTGCGTGTTTTTATCTGGCCACGAGGGTGTGTTTCTGGGTTCATATCCATTTCAGATATTGAATGGAAAACTCTTAAGGCCAGTCCCTGTGCCAGGTAATTCAGGGATCCTTAGGGGAGAAATGATGTGCTGCTTTGTTCTCAGGTAAGAATTCTGTTCTTTGTTAAATCAATTCCTGGCATCATAGACAGGTAGGGATGGGGAAGGGTATATTTTGTAGGATGTGGGAGGCCTTATCTAGTTCTAGGAGTCTCATTCAAAGGGGCAGTGAAGGGGCGCCTGGGTGGCGCAGTCGGTTAAGCGTCCGACTTCAGCCAGGTCACGATCTCACGGTCTGTGAGTTCGAGCCCCGCGTCGGGCTCTGGGCTGATGGCTCAGAGCCTGGAGCCTGTTTCTGATTCTGTGTCTCCCTCTCTCTCTGCCCCTCCCCTGTTCATGCTCTGTCTCTCTCTGTCCCAAAAATAAATAAATGTTGAAAAAAAAATTTTTTTTAAATAAAAAAAAAAATAAAAAATAAATAAAAAAAAAAAAAGGGGGCAGTGAAAGCACCACAGAATTCAAAGAATGATGCTGTAGACATTCGGGGTGGGAGAGATCATGTTGCTTTGTGGGAAAAATAGGCAACAGGAGGCTTTATCAAGCAAATTACACTGGAGCCATTTGAGCCATTTCTATAAGATAGGCAGGGTTTTAACTGGTGGATAAAGGCAGGGAAGCCATAGCATATAGAGGAAAAGAAATGAAGTATGAAGGAGAAAGATAGGAGGGAATGATGTTGGGGGAATGATGTGGAATGGCCCTTTGGCAAAAACACGGGGTCAAAGTAGGGATATGGTTGGAAATAAAGGTAAAATTGTTGGTTTGGACTACGTTGTACTGTGCCTTGGATCTGAGGAACTGGAAATTAATTTGGTATTTAACGTGAGTCATTAAAGGCTTTTGTGCAGAGAAGTGATAGAATTAGAATTTCACATTGAGATTAATCCTGAAAGAGTGTACAAGATGTATTGATGGAGTAAAGAAAGAAGAAAGATCTTAGCTAAAAGGTTATTATGGTTTCTCATTTCATGTCAGAAGTAATGGATGAGGCAGTGGGAGTGCAGTAGCAAAGGAGACGATGGATTTAGGGGCCGTAATCAAAAATGGAGTGTTTGCGAGTTTTCAATAGACTGAGATGAGTTGGGTAATAAAAAATTATTCTAAGCAATTCAAATCTAGATAATTGGGAGTTGAAGGTTGGAGTGTCATTTATGGAGCCTCACATTCTGCCTGGCGACTTCCTTCCCCATCCACTTCTGTTCATTAATTGAAAAGATTTTTCTCTTCTGCATTCTCATATATTTTGTTTATTATTCTATTTCAGCATTTGTTACACTTTTTATCCCTTACATTGTATTTTATTGAATGTCAGTTTTGATTGTAAGTCTCCATAAGGGCCTTCTCTTAGATTTCTAACAAAGTCCCTTGTATCTATAAGTCTCCTATTAGCTTTTACTTTTGTCAGTAGATTATTTTAAGATGGTGGAAAAGTTGAGGACAGAATTCAGTTTCAATAGTATGTTTACTGAGTATCAATTACTGTATTAGGTGTAGATTCAGAGATGAATATAACATGGACCCTCCCTCAAGGAGCAGCAGGAGCCACAGACACATATGTAAATAATGGCAATATGTTGAGAAAGGATTGTAAAAGAGACTAGTATGAGGTGCTGTGAAGACACAGATAGGGAGACATAATTCTGCCTGGGGAGAAGGGAGACAAGTCAGGGAAGGCTTCTTGGGAAAGTTAGTACCATTGGATGTAGACTAGTGTAAGAGAAGCTTTATGGTAGAGAATGATAAAAATTATAGGTAATATTTTTGTTGTTCTTGGGGAGAAGGATTCAGAGCAAAGGAAGAAACTGAAAATGGGAGGTGAGGGGAGTATCATGAGTATCATGATATTCCGGAATTGACTGCCAAGAATGTTATTTTCCTGAATACATTTCTATGTGCCTTTCTACATTCAATCAGATGTATGAATGACCATAATTCTTCCTCTTCTACCCCAAATAAGGGACTTAATAGTGGGTTTGTGGGAACTCACTTTTGGATAGAAAATGTATCAGTCCCTGAATTTTGGGAGACAAATAGCTTCCTGGTCAAACTATGATTTTTCTTGAGTTTGGAGAGATTGCAGACTAGAGAAGAGTAGGAGGAGAATTATATGGTTCATTCTTTCAGTTTTTAGAATAATGAGGTAATTATTAACTTTGGAAATAGTCAAGGCATCATTTTAAAGATACACAAGTCAAAAGGAAAGGTAATCTGTAGGATAATTCTCCTACAAAACAAATAGGAATGATTCAGCAAACAGAAATGTAACAGATGTGCTTTGATCACCTAAAAACTTTGGCTAAAGAGGCAGATATTTTGGAAAACCATTTATCTCTTATGGATTAAAGTGAGGATTCTGTGTTGAGAAGGAAAATAATTTTTGTCTAATTTCCGGGGAAGAAGAGAGGAAGATGTGCTGGGTCACAAAATGTTGGGTGATGGGTAACTATTTACTTGAAAAAACTCAGCCCCAGAAATGATTTTTCCATTTGCAATTTGGTACCTAGAGCCTATCCAACACAGAAAATAGCCTGATCTGGATTTAAAACATATTTAATAATAATCAATTAAATTTTTGTTTATTCCCAAAGCAGTTAATAAAATAGATTATTTTACAAATCTGTTTTTATTGAATCGGCAAGGAGATGAAGTTTATTAATTTAGAGAACACTTTATTGAATGTTATAAAATTGGTAATTTTAAAATTTGCCTTGCCCACAGAATAATGTATTTTAAAAATTCTTTACTTTAACAAATCTATTTTCAAAAATTCAAATCTAGTAGTTCTTTTTATTTCAACAGTTTAAACTTCCTTTCCTGGATCTTATGTCTCAGCATCTCTAGGAAACTTTTCCTGCCTCACCCATTTTTATTTTCTTGTATTTTTTTATTTTTTAATTGTTTATTGTTGAGAGAGAAAGATGGAGTGTGAGTGGGGGAGGGGCAGAGAGAGAGGGAGACAGAATCCAAAGCACTCTCCAGGCTCTGAGCTGTCAGCACGGAGCCCCAGCGGGGCTTGAACTCACAAGCTGTGAGATCATGACCTGAGCCCAAGTCGGACGTCCAACCAACTGAGCCACCCAGGCACCCTTTGCCTCACCCATTTTTTAAATGATCTCTTCCCTTCGAATACATTTTCCCCTTCTTTTATTGCTAATTATAACATTCATAGAGAAAGGTGCATTAAACACATGTGTACAATTTAACAATAATTATAGAGCCAATACTTGGATAATTAACCAACCAAGTCAAGAAATAGTGCATTGCTAGTATCCCAGAAACCCTCCTTGTGACCTTCTCCAATCACAACCCCACCTTCCACCCTCGAGGTAGCAAGTATTCTGCTTTATGTGATAACCATTTACTAGCTTTGCATTGTAATTACTGTCCACGTTTGCATCTGTAAATGACGTGGTTTCACTCTTCCTATTTTGGGACTTTATACTCTTGAAATCATACTGAATATGATGTTTGTGTTGCATCTTTTCACTCCATATACTATTTTTGAGAGTCATACGTATTACTGAAGTAGTTTATTTTCATTGTCGTATGGTAATCCATTGTATGATTTCACCACAATTCAAATATTCTTCTATTGGTAGCGATTTGGGTTGGCTCCAGTTTGGTGTATTATGAAAAGTGCTACTGTGGACACCCTTGTTCACATGTTCTGGTGCACATGTACATGCTTTTCTTTAAAACAATTGTTCTCAAAGTGTGGCCTTTGCATCCACAGCTCAGGATCCTTGGGAATTCATTAGAAATGCAAATTCTCAGGTCACTTGCCAGACCTACTTAATCAGAAACTTTGGAGGTGGGGCTTGGCAGACTGGAATTTAACAAGGCTTCCAGATGATTCGGACACACATTAAAAATGGAGAGCCATCTGGAGCGTCTAGTTAGTAGCTATGCTTATCATCAACTTTACTAGATAAAGTTATACTGTTCTATCAAGTAGTTAGAGCAAAGTGGTTTATACTTTGACCAGCATCATATTTTGTTAAGGCCATGATTTGATTGCATAAAAACCTGGAACTTGGTTAAAAAATGCAAGTTTTTGAATTTCAAACAGGCTTATAAAAATTCAGATGCATTATTATTTATTCATGGGTACTAATGCAGTCTTATTTTTCTTGACTATGAATAAGCAAATATTAAACAGTTACTATTTTCTATACTGGACAAGGATTAATTTCTTTAATTACTTTTAGTCATCATTTTATTTTTAATTAATATGTGAAAAGGTGATTCATGCAAAGGGTGCCCATTTCAAAGGTTGAAAAATGTATATACACAATGAAAGTGAGTCTCTCTCCAGTTCTGTTTTAGACACATATTTTCCTGCTTAAGCCAACCACTGTGATCAGTTTCCCGGTAAGGATTTAAAAATAATTTCTCTGTGCACTTCTCTGTGCCATTTGGGATCAGCGGGTCCCTCCTCTGTGTTCCCATAGTTCCGTAGCTTATTTTCATCATGGCATTTATAACATTGAATGATTAATTGTTTACATCTCTGTCTCCCACCCTAACCTGGGATTTCTTTGGGCGTGGAGATTGGGTTTTATTATACCAGATTTTTAGTGCAGGTAGTGCTTGGTAGAGCAAAGGCAATTAATAACAAATGTAACACCTAAATGAATTAAACCAGTATTTTTTTTTCCTTTTAACTATGTTGCTTTTTTAAGTTTGAATGTCTGGCTTTCTTGGCTCATTTTTCTTTCCTAGCATGTCTCTCTTTGGTTGAGGTTTGTAGAATGGCATCTCATGATGAATGTGGCTCTGTACAGGTAGATAAATAGCTAATGAGCTTTGTTGGCCTTTCCTGCCAGAGGCAGGAAGATGGGCATCTTTCCATTTTTGCCCTCCTCTGAGAGGCTGCAAAGGACAGTTCTGCTTTCTTACTTTGCAAAGGTTTATAAATACTCTAATTTACAGAGTCCATCCATTATCATTGATTACAGGGCAATAGGACACCTAGGGGAAATGCTTTGATTAGGGGAAATGATTACTTAGGATTTTGTACTCCAAGAAAAGCCAATGTTTGCTGAATAGGAGTTTTAATCTTTTTACCTAAATGAGGTTTATTTTCTAGAAAACCTACTGAGTTGCATGTTTCTGAGCTTTCTGGAATTTTGTCTGTCTTTGTTAGTCTCATTGTAACTGGAACTCCACTCTCTGAATTGAACAAGATAGCATTTTAAGGTCCTCATCGAGTTTAGAGAAAAAAAACATTAGTTCTGTTATCTCTGGCTACACTTGAAGGTTGAAAAATTGTCTTTTAAAGTCTGTGTTTGTCAAAACAACAGTTCAGAATTATAACTAGCAGATTGTTTGAACTTTCATCTCCGGTGTGAAGATACCTTGACTTTTTTTTTCTTGTTCTTTTTATTTTTATTACTGTGAACTTGAGGTTCTTGAGATGCAAGGTCTGAAGAAAAGTTACTTGAAGCTTGTGTTGCATTGATACAACCAGTAACCAGGTTGGGTTTTTTGATTCATGCTTTGTATTTGTAAGAAATAAGATGCCTGTAATTATCCTATGTTTTGTGTGTTGCATTATAAACAACATGAATGAAAGCCTTTCCTTTGAAAAGGAGTGGTCCATGGCATGGTGGATACTGATAAAATACTGTTCTTAAATTTAAATCTTATTAATGTTGATAATATGACCTTATCTAACTTCAGTTTTTGAATCATTAAGGAAGAGAGTTACTTGGAATTATACAAAGGACAATGGTTACCAAGAGTCAGGAAAAATGAGTCCCATTTTTGACTCTTATGGAAATGAGAGCTGTCATTCAGCAGAATGATATAGAGCTTCCTGTGCTGTTCTTGAAAGTTCTCCAAAGAATATTGTTACTGATACAAACAGAATATAAAATATTACTTACAAGATAATTCTATATATATATATATTTATATTTATATTTATATTTATATTTATATTTATATTTATATTTATATTTATATTTATATTTATATTTATATTTAAATATATTATATGTATATATGGGCTTCACATCCAGCACAGAGCCCAACCTGGGGCTTGAACCCACGAGCTGAGATCAAGAGTTGGATGCTTAACTGACCGAGTCACCCAGCTCCCCCCATTTATATATTTTTAAAAAGGTGTATATATATACATTAATATTAGGTGGCTAATTGTCCACAGGGACCAGGCAAGGGTGCTCACCTCTGGGTAGTAGGAGTGGGACTTGGGGCAAAGTTGGGGAAAGAAGAAGACTTACTTTTATCATTTTATGTTGTTTTTTCCCCTAGTGTTTAAATGTTTTTCTGTGAGTTAGAGTCACTTTTATGAAAAATAAAAGGAACATTAAATAAATGTACAAAACTCCAGCGGTGTGACACCAGCACTTGATGGTTTGAACTTCAGTTTCTTTCTCTGAAACAATCAGTGATAATTACTTGAGTAATTATGGCCTGGAATTTTCCTATTTCTTGCATATTGCATCATAAACAACACAAATAGAAATCTTCCTTTGAAAAAGACTGGCCTGTGGCATGGTTGGATACTTATGAAATACTACTTCTCAAGTTAAATCCTATTAAGATTGATGCCATGACCTTTTCTCACTTCGGTTTTGTGAAGATCCTAAGGAAGAGAGTTACTTCTTGCCCACGAAGGTGTTGTAAGGATCAAATGGAGACATTATTTTAGTAAAAGCTTTAGAAAAGATACTTGGTTTTAATTTTGTGAAGAGTGTATAGAGGCCTTCTCCCTTAAGGAATACAGTCAGAAAGCAAACACATTTAGACACATGGACTTCTTCATTTCATCTCTTTCTCTAGTGCTAAGCATATACAAATATTATTTCTTGTCCTTAAATTCTAAGCACTTATTTTCTTCATGTATTCAGTGGACATAATAATGGCTGCCTCCTTACATGTCCTGTTTTTTCAAGAAGAAAATGGCCAAAGAAATATGAAAGCTCTTAATATTAAGACTGCCATAGAGGGAGGGATAGTGGTTTTTAAGGAAGAAACAAAATATTATCTGTAGGTAGATAGATTGTGAACCCCCTGAAAGCTGCAAATGTGTCCTATTAATTAATCTTTATAACCTTTATAATCCCAGTACTTAGTATGATATCTGGAAAATAGTGGATAGTTATTATAAGTACCCTCTATTTAATAACATTCTCTGAATGTTTTGGTGAATGTTATTATCTATCTAAAGTGTTAAGGAAACAGTAAAAATCATAGCTAAGCAGCATAGTAATTAGCATTTCTTGTCCTGCAAGTATTTGGAGACAAGGGGGGGTGCAAGTGTTACAGATGTAATATTTGTGTCCCTGCCCCTACCACCGCCAAATCCACACGTTTAGGTCCTGATACCCAATGTGATGGTATTTGGACATAAGGTCTTTGGAAGTAAGAAGAATTAGATGACGTCATGTGGATAGGGTCCTCATGATGGGGTTAGTGTCCATATAAGAAGACATACCAGAAAGCTTGTTCTCTCTCCTCACCAAATGAAGGCAAGAAAGTGGCTGACTGCAAATCAGGACGACAACCTTCACCAGGAACCAAATAGGCCAGCATGTTTATCTTGGACTTTCCAGCTTCCAGAACTGAGAAGTGCATTTTTGTTGTTTAAGTCACCCAGTCGATGGTATTTTGTTATGGTAGCACAAGTTGACTAATACATGGATAGGGAGAACATTAACTTAATACCTAAGTGGCCAGCCAAGTGTTTTGCATGGGTTATTTCACTAAATTCTCATATCTAATGTGGTATATATTGCAGCTCACCCTGAACAACACAAGTTGAAACTGAGCGAGTTTGCCTATTTTTATTTTATTTTAATTTTTTAATGTTTATTTATTTATTTTGAGAGAGAGAGAGGGAGGGGCAGAGAGACAGGAAGAGAGAGAATCCCAAACAGGTTCCATGCTGTCAGTGCAGAGCCCAACACAGGGCTCGATTTCATGAACCATGAGATCACAACCTGAGCTGAAATCAAGAGTTGGATGCTTAACTGATTGAGCCACCCAGGTGCCCCATGTGGGTCCACTTATACACAGATTTTTTTTTCAATAAATGCAGTGCAATACTTTCAATAAATACAGTATAATACTGTAAATGTATTTTCTCTTATGATTTCGTTAATATTTTCTTTCTCCAGATTACTTTATTGTAAGACTACTGTGTATAATACATATAACCACAAAATATGTGTCAATTGACTGTTTATGTTGTTGGTAAGGCTTGTGGTCAACATTAGGCTACTCGTAGTTAAGTTTTTAGAAAGCCAAAAGTTACATATGGATTTTCTACTTCTTGGGGAGGTCAGTACCCTTCACCCCTGTGTTGTTTAAGGGTCAACTATATGCATTCTTATTATTTTACTTTACATAAAAAGGAAACTGAGGCAAGGAGAGACATTGAGCAATTGGCTAGTAAAGTGGTGGAACTAGGATTTCAATAAAAATCTGTCTGATTTAAAAATACAGTTAATGCTAATACTCCACTTTGTTGCAGACAGTTGGAATTATTGTTTCCCTCTGAGATCTGGATGCTTCTACTTTTATTGTCTTTTTGATCTTCATGTCCAGGTTAGATCTCCATAATATTAGAAAACAGTGTTCACAGTACTGTTGCCAGTAGATTTGCATTTTTTTTAAAAACCAAAGTCCTTGTCTTTAGAATCTTGGACTATAGTTTTAAATCCACATCATATTTGTTTTGGAGTATATAAACTGAGATGAAGCGATCTGGCTTAAGTTTTTTAACTGGTTAGCTGGGTACCACAGTGCTAACTGAATAGTTCTTCCTTTTCCTTCTAATTTGAAATAACATCTTTTTCATAGGATTTATTATTCTATATATTTGAGGGATGATGCTTTTCTACTCTGATCTGTCAAATATATTTGAATGTCAATGCCTCTCTTTATATTTATGGCTTTATCATGAATTTAATACTTAATACATAATTATCCCCTAATTGTTATGATTTTAGAAAAGACTTTTATTCTTATGCAGTTACTGTTTACATTGTTTTTAAATGTACAAAAATAAACACATACATTTTAATGAAACTACATTACATTTATAATTGGGTATAATTGACCTCTTTAATAAACTGTCATTGGGGCGCCTGGCTCGCCCAGTTGGTTAAGTGTCCCACTCTTGATTTTGTCTCAGGTCATGATCTCATGGTTCGTGGGTTTGAGCCCCATGTTGCGCTCCCTGCTGACAGTGCGGAGCCTGCTTGGTATTCCCCCCCCCGCCCCTCTCATTCTCACTGCCCCTTCCCCCCTCAAAGTAAGTAAATAAACAAATTAAAAAATTAACAAAAAGTAAAAACTGTAATCATGTTTAGAAAAATAGCATTTATTCTATATTTGTTTTATTACCCTGCAGAAGTCTAGGGTTTCCTTTACATAGATTGTATACTTTTCTTTCTTCTGTAGTTTCTGTTTTTGTTATATTTTCTCTTTGATTATTGTAAATAGATAGGAAAATACTAATTTCTGAACATTTATTTCATACCTATCCATATTACTAACATCATTAAAATTTTATAAACTTTTAGTTGATCCTCTTTGGTTTTTCAGATAATCAAATCATCACCAATAATAGTAGCTATATCTTTTATTTTTTAATATTGTGACTCATTCATTGGAAACTAGTGATATTAATAGTCATCTTTATCTTGTTATCGGGAAAGTGGATTTTTGTAATTATGTATGATATTGTTTGTTGATTGAAGGTAGATATTGTTTAAGAACTTTTTCTGGTTACAAAACTAGTTCATAATTATGACATTCTGCAATATATAAATAATACAGAATGTTTATTGTGAAAGTCCCTTGTAATCTTCACCCCAGAGAGAACGTCTGTTGATAGTTACTATCTAATTTTACAGATTATGTGTACAGTTCAGTGAGTTTTGAGTACATTTTTCTAATTGCACATCCATCACTACAATCCAGTTGTAGGACATTTCCATCACCGTGAGCACTTCCCTTACACCTGTTTACTGTCAGTGCCCACTCCCACCCCACATTCAGGCAACACCAGTCAGCTTTCTGTTCCTGCAGTTTTGCCTTTTTATTGCCTTTTTAAATGATTGCATAGTATTTCATTATGTGGATACACCAAAATTTATTTAGTCAATCTTCCACTGTAAATAATGCTACCATAGACATCATGGCACAAATGACTTGCACAGTTTTGTATTTTGTAAGTTAGATATGCACATTTTAATGCATTTTAATGCACATGGAGAGTTGCCTTACAAAAACCATGCTGTTTGTATTCACACTATCAGTTCTTGAGAGTTTTCTCGTATCCTCAACACCACTGAGAATACTTGTTTTGATGTTTGTCATTCTAGTAGGGGAAATGTGATAAAGTTATACTTTAGTGCACAGTCTCAGGAGGGGGGATGACCCTACACTTGAGTCTTTTCCTACTACTTTCAAGCTGTGTGACTTGAGCAAATAAACATTTTATAGTTTTATTGTATAAAAATATAACACATTGTTACTATTTTTCAGAGATATTTTGTACTACCTGTTGAGATTTTATTTTATTTTTTAAAGTTTATTTATTTATTTTGAGAGAGAGAGAAAGTGACAGTACGACGGGGAGGGGGCAGAGAGAGGGAGAGAGAGAATCTCAAGCAGGCTCCATGCTGTCAGTGCAGAGCCGACATAGGTCTTGATCCCACAAACCGTGAAATCATGACGTGAGCAGAAATCAAGAGTCGATGCTTAACTGACTGAGTCACCCAGGTGCCCCTCTGTTGAGATTTTAAATTAGAACTTCCATAACCTTTTCCCGTGGTTGTTCGGAATATAGATATAGATGTAGATGTACAAAAATATTTAGCTATACAGATGTAGACATAATAGTGTGCATTATTGTATCCTAATTTCATGTTACCTTGCTAAACTCTGAATTAGGTGATAAAGCTCTAACATTTTCTTTTGCTCATTTGAGTTTGTATCACCCCCTTTATGTGATTCATCTTCCAAGGGTAGAGATATTCTTTCCTTATCTATAAATGTACAGGGCTCACTACTTTCCTGAATACAGCAAGCACTTAATAGATGCTTGATGACTTATTGATTTAATGAATGGATAAATGAATACACAAATGTAATATTTGTGGACATAAAAGTCTTTTGCTTCCTTTCAGAGGAGACAGTGCAGACAACTGTTAATTCAGCTCCACTTTCACAGCAAAAGTTCATAGACATATAAACAAGCGGCTTCTCAGGAATTCTTTGTGCCACCTTATTATTGAAGGAAGAATTTTTTTAATATCTTCAACTTCATTTTGCCAGCATTTGAAAGGCCATTTCTATTTATTTTCAGGAAGAGTGGAATATTGGCAGTAGTGTGCAATTTCCTTCCTTGCTGTGTGTGACAAATACCTTAACTTCCTTGCTATAATCTGGTTTGAAAGTTGAGGATACTGCTGTTGCTAGAGAACTGTCTTTGCTGATGTCTAGTCAATACTTTTAACCAAGACTTAGACGAAGTTGTGTGAAAGAGACAGGAGCTCATCAGCTTTGCAGATGACACAAACTTTTCAAATTGGAATCAAAGAGGAACACAAGAGGCCAGAACACTGGGTTGAAACCAACAAGTTTGACCTTTAAAAAGTATGATAAAAGTACTAGTTTTAGGTTATTTTATTTTGTTTTTTGTTTTAAGATGTTTATTTATTTATTTTGAGAAAGAGAGTGGGGGGCAGAGGGAGAGAGAAAGAGAAAGAGAATCCCAAGCAGGTTCCACACTGTCAATGCAGAGCCTGACACAGGGTTCAGTCTAAAGAACCATGAGATCACAACCTGAGGTGAAATCAAGAGCTGGATGCTTAACTGATTGAGCAACCCAGGAGCCCCATGTGGGTCCACTTATGCACAGATTTTTTTGCAATAAATATAGTACAATACTTTCAATAAATACAGTATAGTACTCTAAATGTATTTTCTCTTATGATCTTATTAGTATTTTCTTTTCTCTAGAGTCTTAAATGTTTATTTATTTATTTTCAGAGAGAGAGAGAGAGAGAGCACAAGCAAGAGAGGGGCAGAGAGCGAGGGAAAGAGAGAGAATCTGACAGCACAGAGCCTGCTGTGGGGCTCAATCTCATAATTGTGAGATTGTGACTTGAGCCGAAATCAAGAGTTGGACACTTAACTGACTGAGCCATTCAGGCACTCCTTCTTTAGGTTTAAATATTCAACTACACAAATTAGAGAGACACAGCTTGGTAACACTTCTAGCAAAAAGATCTTGCTTTTAATGAAACAGAAAATCAATTGAGACTTAAGTAGCCCATAGCTGTAAATATAAGAACCCAAACTTAGCTAGACTAACTGCTACAAAGTGGGAATACTTTTCTGCTGGGGTGAGATCATGCCTGAAATATTAGGTTCAGTGTTTGATAACAATATTAGGAATATCCTTTTATATAACATTAACCACAATTAGCAATTGTGTCTATAGAGAAAAAAATGCCATGATATTGCAAAAAGTCAATATCATGTTTTCTCATAGCTGTAGTTAAAGAGGTGAGCATTTCCCAGAAAAGGGAATTTTCAGAAGTTCAGTGTAACTATGATCTAACTGAGAGAATGTATGTGAAGGTGGGACAATTTTCATTCAATTCTGTTTGTCTCCAGAAGACGAAGTAACAGAAATAAAGAGATAGGAAGCAACTCTTGGCTCAGGGGAATATCAATAGAGACAATGAGCTATAAAACTTTATGAGGTTACTGTCATGATGGCCATTTTATACGGAAGGACTCAGTACTTACTCTAAGACTCAGAGGAGAAAAACTTGTGGCCAGTAGGATTTCAGAGCCCAGCTGTTCTAACTCCATTTCCATTCACCTGTTACTAGTTAATCTCCAGACATAAAACTGGATGTCTTTCTAGTTATGGGACATGGTTTAAGCAGAGTCCCAACTGAATATCCTTTTGTCAGGGATGTTATAGAAGCTGTTTTTTTTTAATTGGGTGGCTTATAGGACCAGATACTTTGGTAATGACACACTTGAAGGCAGTGTTTCCTAAACTAATGTTATGGGGATACTGTTCTGCAGTACCCAAAGATGTACTCCATGAAAACAGGACACTTTCATCAAGTAAGCTTGGGGAATGCTGAGCTAAGCCAAGCTTCATTGTTGTGTGTGCATGTGTGTGTGTGTGTGTGTGTGTGTGTGTGTGTTACCATAGGACTTCTAAAGCCTTTAATATCTTTATGTACATTGTGATATTCTAAACTTATTTGACAGAAATAATCCTTTTTTTCTTAGAGTATGCATTAATGTTTCTTGGAACCACTCTGTTGTGGAAGATAGTTTTTAAAGTACTGCTCTAACGTCTCTCATTTCTAAGACATAAGGACAACAGAGAAAACATTCAGTTCAGTTAATAGTAGCCACTTTTCTTAAAGATTGCTAAAAGTGTGAAACCAAACCAATTGTGCAAAAACAGACTATGTTAAGTCATGAACAACTTATAGCTCTTGCTTGCTCTAGTGGTAAAGGCTCTGGATGGGTAGCATATTTCGATGCACTTTATAAAGGGCCTGGCATTGGCTCTCCATTTTTTTTTATCTGAATGATCAAAAAACAGTCTTAACAGGGTTCAGACAGGTGAGCTTACAGAAACAACTTGCCCTAAGTATCAAAGAGTCAACAGATTTAATAAATAATCAAGTCTATTAGTGTTTACTATTTATGTTTATACAAACATTAAAACTTTTTGGGACAATCGGGTGGCTGAGTCAGTTGAGCATCTGACTCTTGATTTTGGCTCAGGTCGTGATCCCAGGATCGTGAGATCAAGGCCCCCATTGGGCTCTGTGCTGAGTGTGGAGCCTGCTTAATATTCTCTCTCTCTCTCTCTCTCTCTCTCTCTCTCTCTCTCTCTCTCCCTTGCTGATGTTCTCTCTTGCTAAAATAAAAAAAATAAATTAAAAAAAATTTTTTAATGTTGACTTTTCTCCTTTGATTCTGCTCATCCAAGCCTCAGCTTCTGTTCTTCATCCCTTGGCAAATATTCCCAATCCATTAGCGCCTTATCCTCTGAGCTCCAACAGTATCTCCAGACTACAGCAGAAGCCCTCAGTGAGAAGACACCATAGACTCCTCTGCTCCGTGTCTTAGCTTACTCAGACAGCCACCTCATCCACACTCACAGTAGGCTTCAGCTGGGAAGGCTGGGGGCCATTGTCAGAACTTGGGGGATTGACTCTTAGGTTCCACCTAAGAGTCCTCCTTTTCCTTACATAACAGCCTCAGAGCAGGAGGCCAGGTTTTCATGACACTCTTTCTCTAGTACCTCCTTCCAAATTGGTTAGTGTTCTGTAGCTCAGCCTGCTGGGAGTCTGCTGAAATGGATATTTTTATTTCAATTATATTTGACTTAAATTGTTTCAGATCAGTAACACCCTTCTAGGGAAAAGGAGTGGTAGTGGCACAGTGGGAATTCTCTGTGAGTGGATAAGACGGTACAGGCTGGCCTCTGTCCCAGGAGGGGCCTTCTCACCATGTCTGCCCACAGAACACTGGGCTGTGGGTTTCTCAGCAAGCCTTCTCCCTTGTTTCCACTTAGTAAGGAGAAAACATGGGTAACAGATCTCTGCTAATGACAGAGATGTTGCGTTAGAGCCTATCTTCTACTGGTAGAGACTGTTCTGATAGTTACTGTTTATTAGGGTTATTGTGTGCCTGAAACCGTTCCTTAATCATCTTTTTCATTGACTGTTTATGTATTTTTGAGACAGAGCGTGAGTGGGGGAGGGGCAGAAGGAGAGGGGGACAGAGGATCTGAAGTGGAGTTCCGGGTTGACAGCAGCGAGCCTCATGTGGGACTCAAACTCGTAAACCATGAGACCATGGCCTGAGCTGAAGTCTGACGCTCAACTGACTGAGCCACCCAGGTGCCCCTATTCCTTAATTATCTTATTTAATCATCATAATAAAAACAATATCCAACATTTATTGACAACCCACGTACAAGACATTGTTCTAAGTTTCATACAAATTTTTTTTCACGTGAAATTTTTAACATTGGGACCAAGTACCTGGTATGCTTTCTCTTTAACAGATTAGGGAATCAAATTCAAGAAAGTTAAACAAGTTTACTGAGGACACTTACCTAGTATGTGGCAGAAGTAGAATCTGAATTGAGTTCAATGTACACCATTCATTCCATTGTATGAGAGACCTCTAATTGCAAGGCATGGAGATTTTCTTGTAATTCTCTGGCTTCTGGGATTGGGAAGCTATTCAGGGTCCAGGGCAACCTTGGGGCCCACATGATATCTTTTTTTTTGTTTATTTCATGTTTATTTATTTTTGAGAGAGAGAAAGACAGAGCATGAGTGGGGGAGGCGCAGAGAGAGAGAGACAGACAGACAGACAGAATCTGAAACAGGCTCCAGGCTCTGATCTGTCAGCACAAAGCCCGACACAGAGCTTAAACTCAAGGACCGTGAGATCATGACCTGAACTGAAGTTGGACAACTAACTGACTGAGCCACCCAGGTGCCCCACATGATGTCTTTTTTAAGGAGTATTCACTTTGCATGGGATTGCACCACTCTCATCTTGGTCCCATCCAACCAATCTTCTCTGGAGTTGCTAGTCCAAAGGCAGTAGGTTGCTACTCTGCTTGGTCAATATCTATCACTTCTACTGGGCGGTGTCTTTAATGACAGGTCCTTTCATGATTTGCTGGCCAGCCATGGGAATCCAGCTTCTGGTTAAGGAGCCAGTGATGCTTCAGTGTCACCAGCTCTGCACAAGGTCTGGGCTAGCTCTACTTCTCTGAGCCAAGGGCTGTGGGCTGGGAAGTTCTAACTAGATGGGACATTGGCCATAATAGACCCTGGTCTGGTCAGGACAGCTTCTATGTCTTCTATGAGTCACCAAGGAGAAAGGGTATCCATATAGTTTGTCATGCTCAAAACAAAAGAATCTTCACTGTTACAGTGGATACATTGCTACCCCAATAGAAAATATGTTTTCGTCAAGTATCAGATAGAAGCATAAGCGATGTAGTCCTCAGATCAATCTGAATTTATAACCTTTATATCTGGGCTAAATTCCCATGAAGTATGCTGTGAATCATAGAAGAACCTTTCTTTAGGAACTCTGTCTAGCATCATTAGTCCTAAGACTAAGACCCAAATTAGTTATTTGTTAAAGTCAAACAAATCTGAATCAGATTTTGTGTAAACAGCAGGTAAACCAATGCAGAAGACTAAGTGGTCAAATTGAAACACAGATTGCAGTTGGTCCCACATAGGCCTCCTGGACAGATGGCAGAGCTCCCTGCTGTAGAGCCTGCTTGGAGGCCAGTAGGTGGAGGTTTTCAGGTGGCAGCAGCAGCTGCCCAGGTCAGAAGCTTGAGAGGGAGCCTGAGACTGAGGGCCTGAGTTCTAGGCCACTTTGAATCATGGGTTTCCTTGGTCTCTTTTCACTCAGGTTCCTAAAGTTTCCAGGGAGTAGCATTGTGGTAGCAAAACTGTAAACTTTTACCAGGGCACTTAATGGGTTTGCAGTTGATCTAGGAGAAAGATACAATTTCTGAAACCTGTGCTAAGGGGCACAGAACACACTTTTCAACTAGATACCAAGCCTCTTTCCTCTTTGATTCAGTAAAAGAAAAAAAATGAATTCTTAATGTTGCTTCCTCCCCAACCCTCACCATTCTGCAAGCTTCTCAGGTACCCAGCCATGCTTTTTCCAACAAAACAAATATTCTCTTGAAATTATAGAATGAACTCCTTATCAATTTCAAATGATTATAATATGAAAGAAATACACAAATCAGAGAAAGGGTAAAGAATTAAAATAACCTAGGTAAAGCTTAGTGTTTTTTACTTGTTTTGCTTTGAGTTTTACTGAATCACAACTGTTCATTCTTTCAAGCGCACGCATACCTTTGTTACTTTGGTTGTGTTACTTTGGCCCTGAGAGCAACTTTCTCATCAACAGCTCCCAACTCATAGATACAGGTTTTAAACTGCCTTCTCTGCTCTTCTAAATAACGCTCAAGTGGTCTTTTTTTTTCTTTTTAAATGTCCAGTCTTCCTTCCTTTCTAAAATACGAAGTTCACATTCAACTCGGAGAGGGAGAGATTTCAGATGCCCGCATATGCCCTCTGCATCCCCTATTATGGTCTTCTTCACCTGAATGAGCTGAATTCCCCTGATTCCTGTCTTGCCTCATTTGTGGAGAGGCAAGTGGTTCTTAACCCTGGCTGCACATTAGAATCTCCAGGGGGCGCTTAAAGAATACCGATCTGTAGTTCTCTCCTAAAAGGTTTGGATTTAATTGCCTGGGGTGGGGTTTAGGGCTCAATATTCTTAAAATGCATCCCAGGAAGTTTTAGTGTGGGCTCAATGGACTTTCGGGTCTCTTTTAGCTGTGTGAATCTGCAGGTCTACAAGACGTTCATAGTCCATCCATGGTAGTTGGAAGATGTAGCAACTATTTTTTTTTTATGGGGATAAACCCTTTTTCATTATAACCTTATAGGTACATTTAAATGTGGAGATGCAGAATGGTTTCTGAAAAGTGCCATAACTCCAAAGAAATATAAAATGTTTTTCTAGATATCTGTCATATTACCAGGGGATTTCCATTCTGAGGCTTGTTCATTTATAACCTATTTTACCAAGTGGACAACTTGTACAAAGGACGTGAGATAGATTTATCTGAGTTAAAGAAACAACAATGTGATTAATCATGGTGTTCCTTGCTGCCAACTTTCTCCCCCAACAACACAGTGATAGATCTGCTGGAGGGGATAACAGAAGTCTGACTGGCCCCAAATTTTCCTCTGCTCAAAGAGAGACTTTATGCATCTGATAGGGAATTAAGTTCATGGGAAGAGGGACATGGACATGTATTTGGGGCTTAGTGAAATATTAGATAATGCTTTTCTCCTATACACTTAAAACTTTACTTATCAGAGAATACCAAACAGCAACTTAACTTTGATTTTTCTGTTTTATTAAAACAGTGACAATTAAAGAGAGAACATTACCCTAATTAAGTAATTGAATAAAATGGAGAACAGATGCACTCTGGCTGCTGTGGACAGCCATCCTCATTTACAATGGTGAGCACAGCAAAGCCATCTGGACCTTTTTTGTATTCTTTCATCCAAATTGGTTTTTGTTTTTGAGATGTCATTCCAAGAATTTCCATACCATTAAGGCTACTGTTCCAATAGGACAAGGATAGAATAGAGAATAGTGTTCACAGTATGATTGATGAAATCTTAGATTAGATTTCTTAGAAATCTCCTACCTGCCCAGAAGGACCAAAAGGCCTTGCTTTGCCCTTTTCTCTATTCATGGGTCATTACCTGATTAAACGCTGGTTTGATATTAGTGTATCTTTTATATGTATCATCCAACGAGATTCACTGTAAAAATCTAAATTTCCCATATGCCTGATTGCCCAAAAGCAGAAATGGGACAGATTAGTGAGCTAGCCAGCATGAATTCTCTCACTTTGAGGCCTACTCTGATGTTGAGAATGGTACCATCTGCCACAATACCAGGATCAACCTCCTTTTTTTGAAAGGAGATGTGTGGTATCTAATTATTTGGCGTTAAACTCTTATTACTGGTCCGATGGGATATGGCTTTTTTTTTTTTTTTTTCTGAGTATGGAGTAAATCAGAAAGAATTTTTCAATCTTCTTCCCCAAGGCACACCATGGCCATCAGATGCTTTTTTTTTCTTGGATTAGTTTTTTTTTCTTTTCTTAAGAAAACATATTTCTCTTTACCCTTGAATTTCTTTTGCACAGGCGCCTATGTTGAGCAAGTGAGAAGCCATTTAAGTACCCTACTTACTCAAAGAAGAGCCTCAGCCTGTTCTAATTCTGTAGTGTGTCAGGAAATCTGACACCAAGAACAGAACGTCTCATACTAGACCAACCAGAGCTACACTAAATTGTGTTAGACCTCAGAATTTGGACTCAAGGCTGTGCACATCAATATTTACTCCAGATCTGTATCTGAGTGCTGGAATTTGCTGGAATCCAAGTGGACTGTGTGCATATGTGTGTGTGTGTGTGTGTGTGTGTGTGTGTGTGTGTGTATGGGGGAGTGGTGGTGGCTGGACAGATATTCCACATCTTGTTCCTCCACACTTCCAAGAAAGTAGAATTATCTAAAATACTCAGAAGAAGAGATACCTTAGAAAACAATTTTTAATCCAGAAACTGGAAGGATATTTTACAAACTCCCTGCTACATGCATTGAATGAAATATAAGATGGCCCATTCTTATTTTAAGGAATAAGCAGCTACAAAGTGAAAGCAAATTGAAATGAAGGTAGAGATAAAAAAAGGGAATTGGCTTACATAAAAAAATTTAAGGAAATCAAAATGCAATATTGGAATAAATATCTGCAATGGAAGGAAAAAAAGAAGTGAAATGTTAAAAAAAATCAAAGTTGAACTTGAAATAATTTCTTCAAATTCAGAGGAAAGGACAAAATAAAAACATGAATAACAAGATAACAGATATGCAGGTGAGAAAGTGGATGTTCAATGCTAGAAAAAGAGTGACTCCAAAAGAGTCATTGCAGAATAGTAGAGACAATAATAAAAGTGTATTAGGCATATCAATTTATGGAGCTGAAAAGAATACCTATTTGTAAATTGAAAAGGCTGGCCATGTTCTAAGTAAAATTTTAAATAATGATTAATTTTTAACTCTGTGACCTTGGGCACATTTCTTTTTTTTTTTTTTTTTTTTTCAACGTTTATTTATTTTTGGGACAGAGAGAGACAGAGCATGAACAGGGGAGGGGCAGAGAGAGAGAGGGAGACACAGAATCGGAAACAGGCTCCAGGCTCTGAGCCATCAGCCCAGAGCCTGACGCGGGGCTCAAACTCACGGACCGCGAGATCGTGACCTGGCTGAAGTCGGACGCTTAACCGACTGTGCCACCCAGGCGCCCCTTGGGCACATTTCTTAATTTCTGTGTGCCTCAGCTGCCTGATTAATAAAATAGAGACAATGCTAGTATTTGCCTTGAAGGGTTGTTGCAGGTTTTAAATAAATGTCTGTGACTATTTTGAATGGTGACTAAAGCATAGAAAGCAGTATGGATGTTTTAAATAAACAATAAGGCACACGTGTATATTTATAGACACACTTTTTTGAATCAGTAGCTCAACATCAAGTGGTTCTCCATGCCTGGGTTGTTCTAACTTGCACCTTTCCAGGTTTCGACTCCTTTCCAGGTCCATCTTGCCTCATTCCCTTTGCTCTTGCTCTCTGCTTGGTACTTCTGTTCTTCTGGTCTTTCTTTAGCTTGTTGCCCACCCATCATTCCTTCCATGTCATGCAGAAATGGATCTCGGAAAGCATTATTGGGATGCAGCCATCTGCTGCCAGTCCTTCTTAAAGTTATCCCTTGATTAGACTCTTCATAGCACTTTTGTAAGTCTCCATTACATTTGAGAGTAGCCACTTCTGCTTGTGTCCTGTCATACTGCCCAGGTCACTCCTGCCCATGTCTAGATCCTGGTTTGATCCCACCTTCCTGTGAGAGCCCAGCTTATACCGTTGAGACTTCTGCAGATAACTTTCTTAGACCGATTATCCATGAGAAGGGTATTAGGACCAAATAGGAAGGCTCTTACATAGCCTTGCTGAAGGGAATGGTCACAATAAGCTTTCCCTGGGATGACCTCACTTTTGTGTAACGCCAGAACCCAAGTACTAGTTGGGAAATGCTTCACATCTCTTGGAACACTCCGGATTCAAGGCACAACTTCAGAGAAATATCTGCATGTTTTCATACATTTGTTTAAACCAAACTGGTTTCTTTATGTGTAAGGGATAAATAGAAGTTAAAAACCAAAACCAAAGATTGAATGTTATACAAAACAAATTGACTTATGCAGGGTTGCATGGCTTTCAGCTTTTTAATTAGCTGGCTATACAATCTGAGAATCATTAGCAGCATGAGGATTGTAAGACATACTATTTATGCTTAACATTTAATTATGCGTAACCTTAAAGCAGGTGATTCTGCTGCTTCCCCCACCCGCCAGGAGTTCAAGGATAGCTTTGGGTAGACAAAAGTTTAGAGGAATTATGAGATATACTATCAGATAAATTATGGCTTGCCCTTGGCACAGTTCAGCAATGATGTAACTGTGGAAAGCTTTAGCCCAGAGTAAGTTGATGGAAATGTATTTTCGACTTACAGAGTTTGGGGTATGTGGGTCTTCAATTCAATATATGTTTTAGATAGTAGTCATGATTAATCATGAGCTCAATGACATTTGAACCTTAATAAAATAAAGCACAGAATAATGCTACATCAATGTAGTTCCTGATGTTGAAGGAATATGTGCTTTGAAATCAGAAGATCTGGGCTTAAAGTTCAGGTTTGTTACCTACCTGTTGTATAACTTCAGGCAGGTTGCTTAACTGCTTTGTCAGGGGTTCTTCAATTATAAAATTGAAGCATATCTCTCAATTGGGAGAATTCACTGTAAACATGTACCTATATGCCACATGCATGCACAGACTTGGTAGATACTCAAGAAATGCCTGCCTTTTCTCTGGGGAGTTAGAGCACAGAAAGTATAGGCTAAGATTGTGGCTCCTCATGAAAATCCCATCTCCTGAGGCCAGCAGTACTAAAGGACCACCCATTGCCAGCCCCGGCATTTAAATGAGAAGTTAATGGAAACCAAGGCATGTGTTCTTAAACGTCAGAATGTACAAGTTCCCCAAGTTGCCTTGAAAAATTCTGAGACCAGCTTCCATCTCAGAAGGATTCTGTCTCTCCCCAGGAAGGTTTCCCAAACCACCTCAGTATGAGGGAATCGTTTCTTCCCTCAGGAGTCATTCTAGTGGGCACTTTATGGGGCCCCTGGAAGGCTCTTCCACTGCTTTTAGTGTATGTATGGAAGACTCAGCCATTTAACTTGCTTGAAAGCTCCTACGTGTCTGGGACCACAGGCTATATTTTCTCTGTATAGCACCTAGTGGGAGAAGAGCTGAGGGGGAAAGGAGGGGGCAAGAGGCAGTTTCCGGACAGGTTGAGACACTCTAGAGACAGTCTGCTCTCCTTGGGGATATTTCCCAGGACTAGTACTGTTTGTTTTAGTTTGCATGATGCATCTTAGACGAATGGCCACACACTAACCTCTGCATTAACCTCTCCCAGTGAAGTTTTTTTAAAACATCAAATGACTTTTCCATTTTGTTGGGAAGGTTCCCGTTCTATGAAAAGCTGACTTTTTTTTGTACATATTTTTGCACACCAACCATTCTAATAAAACCTACAAGTGATTACTACTACAGTGAATTAGCTCTGAGCTCCACTAGCTCCTTATTGATGGAGCTTTAACGGTTCTTTTTCTTTTTAGCTACTGAGTAAAATAGTGTAACAGGCATTGCATGAGAAGGTGTAAAGGCACTTAGAATAGAATGTTGCTTGGCACACAGTAAGCACAAAATACCTTCCTGGAGAAAGGGTTACCTTCCAGGTAGGTCAGGATTGAGAGGTATGTATGGAGGATTGCATGGGAGGACATTCAGGGAGAGGACATGATGAAGTGTGAATGCCATGGTACATGTACAACCTTGCATGCAGTTCCTTATTGGCTGGAGCAGAGTGTGCATGAAGACAGGCAGCGTGAAAGATGATATTGGAGACGTGGATAGTGGCCAAGTCACAGATGGTACTGCATGTCATGCTAGGGGGTTTGGCCTGTGTCATGAAAATGCCAGAGAACCACAGAACAATATTATTTAGGGCACTGATACAGCCATTCATGGCCCCCCAAAGGTCATCATGACATGGACTTTGTCTCCTCACTTTCTCTCCTGCCTTTCTGTGAAAGGATTAGGCTTTTGATTTAATTATCTTGACTACACCTACCTTGTCATATCTTGTGCTTTTGAGTTCCTCTCTACAAATTCATGCAAAGCTTAATATAAGTTATACAATGTGCTTATTTTTTTAAAGCAAAACCATGAGGCATTAAAGAAATTTATGAGAGAAGGCAGTTGGGCTATCCCTCCAAATCATGAAGAGCATGCTTTCATTCTACTTTGCTGCTGGGTGCTTCACTGGGAGTTAGAGAAGAACTGCTATAGGCCGCAGGGAGTCACTCAAGGTTCTTGAGCAGGGGGAGTGGCATAATCTGCAATACAGGAAATGGTTTAGCACCAGAGAAACATACATCTTCTCCAGAATAAAAGCATTATGAGAGAACAATTCTAGACGATAGTTAATGTCATAACAAGATATGTGGTATAGAAATAAATGCTATCAGAGCTCTAAAGATAGAGAAGTGTCTGTGGTCTGGAGGACTGGAGGGCTTGCTCGCAGGAGTCAGGTCATTTGTTGGACTTGAAAAGACAGAAGGAAGGGCACCTGGGTAGCTCAGTTGGTTAAGTGTCTGACTCTTGATTTTGGGCTCAGGTCATGATCTCACGGAGTTCGAGCCCTGCATCAGACTGTGTGCTGACCGCACAGAGCATGTTTGGGATTCTCTCTCTCTCTCTCTCTCTCTCTCCCCCCCCCTTCCCTGCTCATGCTTTCTCTCTCTCTTAAACGTTAAAAAAAGAAGAGAAAAGAAAAGAAAAGAAAAGGAAAGAAAAGAAAAGAAAAGGAAAGAAAAGGAAAGGAAAGAAAAGGAAAGGAAAGACAGAAGGATTTGGGATGGCAAAGAGAACAAATGGAGCATATGCAAGGAACATAGTGCCCTGTGAGTGATTGAGTGATTGAGTGAGTGAGTGAGTGAGTGTGTGTGTGTGTTTTGAATGAAGTTCAATAAGAAGACAGGAATCTACCAAGGGGCGCCTGGGTGGCTCAGTTGGTTAAGCATACAACTTCAGCTCAGGTTATGATCTCACCGTCTGCGAGTTCGAGCCCCATGTCGGGCGCTGTGCTGACAGCTCGGAGCCTGGATCCTGCTTCAGATTCTGTGTCTCCCTCTCTCTCTGCCCCTCCCCCACTCACGTTCTGTCTCTATCAAAAAATGAATAAACGTTAAAAAAAAATTTAAGAAGACAGGAATCTACTTGACTTCAGAAGTTGATTCAGAAAGAACATTCTGTCTGTTTACATTTAAATGTGTTTAAGGGGTAGATCAAGAGAAGAAAGGGGGTTTGGAGATATTAAATCTCAGGGAGGAGAGAAAGAAGGAAAGGAACACAGAGACAGAGAGAGCCAGAAACAGAAACACAGATAGGAAATGAGGAAGAAAGAAGAGTAGGGGCAAACCAAAATTACAGGAAATAGCATTTTTCATTTCTAATTCTTTTGTGTGGGTTTAGACAGCTTGGAATCAGCAGTAATGAGAGCTTTTCTCTAAAAGGGGATGAGGAATGAAGTTTCACAATGAGAGGTAGGAGCATTTGGGATAAACAAGAACATCCAGCAAAGCGACATGAAATGGAGGTTTTTCAGCCAGACCTATGAACTAGTTCAGTGGAGTATGAAGTGTGCTTTAAGGGAAAGATAAAAATGAAGTATTAAACTTCCCATCAAGGTCTGAGGTATTTTCATTTGGGCTTTATTTTCAAAGCGCACAGAGAATTCAGCTCTCTCAATTTATCACCCTACTCAGGCTTCTCATGTGTGCATCACATTTTCGCACAGTACTAGAAACTCCAGTGACAGGTTTAATGGAAAGAAAGGGGCAGTTATACCATTCTGTGGGTTTAGCACAGGGCTATAGAAATGGTATTCGGGGAGGCCAAAGGTGGAATGTCTCCCCCTGCTGCCCTGGAGGACAGTATCAGTCCTTCATGAAGGCTGGCTGACTTCTGCTAGTCCGGCAAATCTGAGCACCGTCAGCATCTATTCTAGAATGAATTTCCAGACACTCCTTCCTCCCCGCCACAGGTGGGCAAAGGGCAGCCCCTCCTGTGACATTCTGCACAGCCCTCGCAACACCAATGAAGTTCTCTGTGTGAATGTTTTCTTCACTGGATTTCACGTTCTTTCAGTCAGGGGAGTTCTTACTCATCCTTGGAGACCTAGCGCGGGGGATACTCAATAAATGTATGTGGAAAGAAATTTGTCAGAGGGAGCTCGTGGAGTTCAAACTGGATTATTACAATGGGAGTAGGATTTTATATCCCCTTTTATAACTGGTCCCCTTGAAGTAATCGTATCTCTACTCAAAGACTGTTAGCTCTGTTATAACCTCTGATTTCAGAATCAACCTTGAGAGAAAACTTGAATAACATGTACCTGTTAGCTTGTGAGAGCTGCTACCTAACCCTGTGAGAAGCAGCATACTCATTCCAGCTCTGTGATCTTGGCAGCCCATTCATCTCTCTCTGGTTTAGCTTTATAATTTATTAAGTGAGCAGTATAATACCATTCTTCTAAAAAGTTATTTTATGGGGATTGCATGCAACCATACCTGGAAATACAAAGTGCTCCATACACATTGTCTTCAATCCTGCTCTTTCAAAGTACTCAGTTGCTGAGAGTGTAACTCTTCTCATTTCCCCTTACTGGAATTGACAGCTTCCCAATCAAAAGTATGAACACCATTGCCCTGGTCAGACTGTTCAACTTTCGTGTCAGTTTCTTCTTATGTCAACAATCAAAACTTTTTCTCTGTGTTAATTTCCACCTAAAGTTAACTCCTGAATTGGATGAGAGCAAGAGTTCTCCTTATGTATTGCTGCATAACAAACTACCTGAAACTTAGTTACTTTATGCAAACATCTCCTTTGGCTCCTGACTCTGGTGTAGGAATGCTAGAAATGCTTCTTTTGGAAGCCTCTGATCTACAAGGCATTAGCTGGGATGGCTGGAGCTAGAAGATCTACTTCCAGGATGGCTTCTTCACTCATACTTTTAGCACTGCAGTGTTCCCTGGCATCTCTCTCTCCACCTGGCATCTTTAGGTTGCTTCCAGATGGCTTGACTTTCTTTCAGCATGGTAGTCTCAGGGTAGCCAAAATACTTATAAGAAGGCTAACTTCATCTAGAATGAGCATTTCAGGAGTGATTGTTCCCAGAGACCAAGGCAGAAGCTTCAAGGCCTTATGTGAACAGGCTTCAAAAGTTACATAGTATCATTCTTGGTACATTCTATTGGTTACACAGGGCTGGATAAAATTCATTGTGAGAAGCAACTACAAAAGGAAGTGAATACAAGGAGGTGCAATTCACTGGGGGAGTCATTTTGAAGAACAGTTATCACAGCAGTTGATTGAGCATTATGTTCTTTTCCTTTCCTTTCCTTTGGTCCCCTCCCCTCCCCTCCCTTGCCTTTATCTCTCCTCCCCTCCTATCTCTTGACTTACTGAAATTTGCCAGGTTGCATTCTCAGTGCTCACCCACCCAGGTAAATGCTATGCAAAGAGAGCATATGGAGCTCTCTGGCATGATAGGTATGGAAAAGGTGAATGGCCAACTATCTCCTTTTCCCAATATATGTTGGAGGTTTCATCTCAGTTTTAAGTGGGGTGAATGTCCATGAGCACACTCCCCATGAGTATGGCTTGCAGCGAGCTCACATGAAAGCAGAAAATCCTCAATGGAAAAGAACAATTCATAGGTGAGGTGCATGGCATTTTCCTTAGACCTCTTAAGACACTAGCAACAAATTGAAATGGTAATTCATTAACATAAATCAAAGAAAAGCAGAGGACAGATAGTAGGATGAACGTACATGGTAGGAGGAAGAATTATACATTAAAGAGGTAGTGAGAAATGACCATACATTGCCATTGGCTCGAGGCAGAGAAAAGTAATTCTACATTTTATTGTGGCCCTTCAATTATCCAATATTGGTGCTAAGAAATATTTGCCAGCTCTCAACTTGTAAATGTTCAGTTGTGTCAGATTATAATATGGTCTATACTAATTAAATTTGGAATAGACCAGTCTGTATCTAGACTCTCCACAAGTCTTCTGACTACTCCAGCTCTCCCTTATCCACATTCTTACATTGTTTTGACTGCATAGACTGTTACCCCACATAGTTTTATATGATCAACTTTGATTACCTCACTGGATTATGTTTTGAGGCTTCAGATAAGCACTTTTCTTCCACTCTATTTTCCCCTACTCCCTACTCTTACTTAACGCGGGAGCGCACGTGCACGCACATGCACAAGCACACACACATACACCCCACACATGCACACACATGCACACAAATACATACTGTCTTCTGCCCAGTGCAGGCCCACTCAGTAAACACTGAAGAAAAGAACTAGGTTCCCATATGTTCAAATTTTCACTGCAGAAGCAATCCATAGCTGTTACTATTTCGTTTATAATGCCTATCTAACTTCAGATGTTATCACCAGGGGTATCTTGCCCTGTTTGCTACCAACTCTGTTGATGGTTGTAGTTTTTCTTAGATTCACATTTCCCAAAGTGATTTCTTCAAAATGTAACTTTGAGATATAGACATGCTGTACCGGAAGATCTATAATTCATATTAGCATCTTGCTATGAGAAGACCTACCGAGGAAGCCATTTGTTTAACTAAATATTTTCTAAATTATTTCTGAGCATAGAGCACTTTTTAAAGAAAAGATAGCAGCACCTATGTATTTTCCAGGGAAATGGTGTTTTCTGGAATGTATTTTGGCAAACAGTGTCCTATACATCCCAGCTTTTATTCTCTGTCTTCTTTGGTCCTCTGCAGGCCCAAGGCTTAACTTTTTGCTTTTGAGTAGGCAGAAGCTTTGAGAGCCCAAGGGAAGATGACTCTTTGGGTGAAGTAACTTAGCATTGTTGGGGACTAGAAAGGGCCCTGAGAATACCATACCAAATATCTCATTTTAGAATTGAGGAAGTAGATGCAGATGAATAGAAGTCCACTGAACCCATAAATGTCAAAACTGGGACTAACATCCAAGTCTCTGAGTTCCAAGGCAAGAATAGTTCTCCCTTCTATTTTTTCCCCCTTTTACATAGAACTTTCCTAGAAAGACAGCATTTGGGCCCTGCTGGTTTCATTGAAAATAAGCAGGCCCCAAAACTGGTACAAAGGATCATGATTTGCACAGAATATAATTAGTGATTTTGAGGATTTCAATGCATGCCCTGGATATGGAGCAGATTAGCAATTGGAGCCCATGCTTTTTGGTAGAGGATGGGTGCTGCCTCTAAAACTCCAAAGAATAGGGCACCTGGGTGGTTCAGTCAGTTAAGCATCCGGCTTCAGCTCAGGTCATGATCTCATGGTTCGTGGGTTTGAGCCCTGTGTCGCGCTCTGTGCTGACAGCTCAGAGTCTGAAGCCTGCTTCCGATTCTGTGTCTCCTTCTCTCTGCCCCTTCCCCACTTGTGTCCTGTGTGTGTCTCTCTCAAAAATAAATAAACATTAAATTAAAAAAAAAAACCTCCGAAGAATACAGTATATTAACTGCTCCACCTCTCACCTTGAAATAAAGGCTTCTGGCTTCCATGGGCTAGGCAAGGCAGGGATGGAACAACTGGATTTTCTTTTCTTTTCTTTTTTTATATGTGTAATTTTTTGTCAAGTTGGTTTCCATACAACACCCAGTGCTCATCCCAACAGGTGCCCTCCTCAGTGTCCATCACCCATCTTCTCCTCTTCCCCACCCCCCATCAATCCTCAGTTTGTTCTCAATATTTAAGAGTCTCTTATGGTTTGCCTCTTTCCCTCTCTGTAACTTTTTTTTTCTCCCATCCCCTCCCCCCTGGTCTTCTGTTAAGTTTCTCAGGATCCACATAAGAGTGAAAACACATGATATCTGTCTTTCTCCACCTGACTTATTTCACTTAGCATAACACTCTCTAGTTCCATCCACGTTGCTACAAATGGCCAGATTTCATTCTTTCTCATTGCCAAGTAGTACTCCATTGTATATACAAACCATGTCTTCTTTATCCATTCATCAGTTGATGGACATTTAGGCTCTTTCCATAATTTGGCTATTGTTGAAAGTGCTGCTATAAACATTGGGGTACAAGTGCCCCTATGCATCAGCACTCCTGTATCCCTTGGGCGAATTCCTAGCAGTGCTATTGCTGGCTCATAGGGTAGATCTATTTTTAATTTTTTGAGGAACCTCCACACTGTTTTCCAGAGCAGCTGCACCAGTTTGCATTCCCACCACCAGTGCAAGAGGGTTCCCCTTCCTCCACATCCTCTCTAGTATCTATAGTCTCCCAATTTGTTCATTTTAGCTACTCTGACTGGCGTGAGGTGCTATCTCACTGGAAACCCTTCTGGGAGATACGATTTGTGGGAATGCTACCTGGTGGTAAATAATGGTGTGGGGAGTAAACATGACTACATTTCACCATGGTCCCCAAAGGCCTAGATCAAATTCCCAAGGGATGTGCAAGTGCCAGAGGGATGAGCTGTGCTTGAGAAAACAGCTTTTACCTCACAGGGCCAAGCTGGTTACTTCCTTTGGGGTGGCCCGATGCAGGTGGTTTTGTGCTAGTAAATTTAATTTGTTTGTTGGATGCTCTGTGGTGAAGATAAGGTTAGAGGAAAGTGAGATGAAGGAAGTAACTAGAGCCACCTGTAAATGATTGCATAAAAGACCTTTCCAACACCCTGAGGTCTGGTCGGAGCATCAAACCCAGGTAGAATTCTATGGAGAAGTTTTCAAGTTGGCAAGAAAGACAGTGGGAAGGGAAGACTCTGGTGTGGTCTCCCACACTCCTGTTAAATAGTTACCTGCATGAGGCCTTGGGACTCTGAGGTCATTCAGTGACTCCTGAGAGACAGTTCTGTGTGGATCGACTATCAATCACAAATTATTTCAATCCTGAGAAGATGAGGACAATGAGCAAACCGTGCACGAGTTTCCAGTGTCCTACTGTTCAATTTAGTGGGGAGAAGGGGATGGGTCTGAATCTACAAACCTTCCATGTCTACACATGTCCCTTAGGCCATAAGAGGCCAGTCACTAAGGAGCTTTAAGACTTTGAGCACATGGAATTCTCTGGAAGATTATCCTGTGTCTACCATATAGTTTCCCTGACTCTGGGTATACACAACAATATTAGGGGCTGAATGCTCAGGCCTCTATGCTCCTCTACCTTATCCACCTGCACACACACACACACTCATGCATCTTTGTCTGGGCTAGGAAGGAGCAGCCCAGGGTTCCCTTAGCCTTCGATCTCTCCTCTACACCCTCAGAGAGGTGGGTCCAGGACTCAGAGTGAAAGAATCCGATCCCTGTGAAAGGAGGCAGAGGTGCTGCAGAACATTAACCAGCCAGACTTTCTCTGTGTGGAAAACAGAACTGAGAGGAGACGGATGGGTCTGTGGTGCTGGCCCTTCAGGACACTTCCCTCTCAACTGGGTAAGAGGGATTGTGGGACCCGGGATACTCTGGCATATCTGTCATCAGGTGCTATGTTGTGTGGACTTGGGGGAATCCATGTAAGCCTGTGCAGTATGAACCTGGACAGATTTTTTTGTAGTGTAAGCACCTAACTTAAACTTCGATTGCTGAGGCATCCATTTCAAAGAGGCATCCACTGGGGGCACCTGGGTGGCTCAACTGGTTAAGTGTCTCACTTTGGCTCAGGTCATGATCTTGCGGTTTGTGAGTTTGAGCCCCACATTGGGCTCTGTGCTGACAGCTCAGAGCGTGGAGCCTGCTTCGGATTCTGTGTCTCCCTCTTTTTCTGATCCTCCCCCACTCACACTCTGTCTCTCTCTTTCTCTCAAAAATAAATAAACATTAAAAAAATAAAAAAAAAATCAAAGAGGCATCCATTTAAATGACACCTATTTGAAATAAACACACTGACATCTGGGGGACTAGGTGAAGGGCCAGGTCACAGGCCTCCCACCCAGGTTCCTTTGTTTTAGAGATCTTGGTAACTGACCATTTGCCGCCCCCCTCCTGGCCTCTTCCCACACTTTACATTCCCATTCTTATGTTTTAAATTCACCAAGAAAGAATGAGCCTGCAAAACCTTAGGCCTCCACCCTGGACTCAGTAAAAGCAGAGCTCTGGCCTGTATGCACACACACTCTCTCTCAATGACCTTGTTGTGTGGCCCCAGGTGTACTGTGCTATTTCCAGACCTTGTAAGTAATAAGCCTCTATTTTTCAAGGTTTCCTGATGGTTGCTGCTGAAGGGCATCTTGCAGTAATAATAAGAACCACAGGGATTGGTCCAGTTGTAATATTGTCTTGGAAAGGGGAGATGTTTGTGGGAAGCTCAGTGGGGCCAGGTAAGTACCCCAGGCATTTCTAACCAATGGTATTACTACTGACCAGCTGAGAACTGTGTAAAAACAGCCAGAGGATGGAGAGTGGGTCTCCTGAAGGTGCCAGTTATTGACACAGCCTTCCCAGGATTGTTCCATGCCAGGGAGCAATGACCGGACCCTGGCCTCTCTCAGCTTGCTCCAAACTGCAGGGATCCTAAAGAAACCAGCAAAAGAATTTTAAATATGTGCTAAAAAGTGTTGCAAATGCCAAGGCAGCCCTAGCAAGTAGAAAGGCAGAGCACAGGCCTGGGGATGGGAAGGAAAACTGCATGCTGGTGAGGCTGAGTGGTGAGAACCCGGCCATTGCTGATATTCAAGTATTGTGGTTTTAGCTTCTGGTACGGGCAGAAAGGTTCCTCGTAGCTGAAAATGTGGACTTGCCTTTTCCACTCAGGGATGGGTATCCTGTGCCTCATTTGGTCTCACTCTTCCTCTGCTGTCTTTCCAGGGCTGATGCCCAAACCTAGATTCTTATAGGGCTAGATTGAAGCCACACAGCTGTTCATTGTAAGTCTAGGTCGCATCTTGGATTTTTTTTCCCGTCCATGTGTTCCTCCGTTCGTGCACTGAAGGCACAAGGACTCCATACCACACTGTGCAGAGACACAATCTGGACACACCTTCTAAGATGTCACTTCTTCTACCATATGCCCTTGTTACGGTAGGTGCCTTGTCTGGAACCTCAGAGTTGGAAGACACTTCAGAGGTTAGATGGTTTTTCCACCCAATACAGGAAACACATTGAAAGAAGTTTAAAGGAAGGGAGGAGGTTGGCAGAAGGCAAGTAGAATGTGTTGAGATAAGAGCTGCTGTTAGCATCACTATTCTTTTTATTACTGTGTGCCCCACATAGGCATCTTGCTTGCCAGATGATAAAAACCTAGAAATTGAGACTACAAGAGATGAAGTAATTTTCCCAAGGCCACAGAGTGAGTAGGTAGGTGACAGAGCTAGGGCTCCAACCAACCTCTCTCTGACTCTCAAATCTATGTTCTTTTGGCCACGCTATATGATCTCTGAAGGCAATACTGATTTTCCTCTTGGATTTTCTTTTGTTCTATTAAACTAATATCTTGGTGGGAAATGGTTCTCCCCTATTTATTGGACCCTTTTTTTTTTTTTTTAATGTTTTTTTTTTTTTTTTTTTTTTTTAATTTTTTTTTTTTTCAACGTTTATTTATTTTTGGGACAGAGAGAGACCGAGCATGAACGGGGGAGGGGCAGAGAGAGAGGGAGACACAGAATCGGAAACAGGCTCCAGGCTCCGAGCCATCAGCCCAGAGCCTACGCGGGGCTCGAACTCACGGACCGCGAGATCGTGACCTGGCTGAAGTCGGACGCTTAACCGACTGCGCCACCCAGGCGCCCCTGTTTTTTTTTTTTTTTTAACGTTTATTCATTTTTGGGACAGAGAGAGACAGAGCATGAACGGGGGAGGGGCAGAGAGAGAGAGGGAGACACAGAATCGGAAACAGGCTCCAGGCTCCGAGCCATCAGCCCAGAGCCCGACGCGGGGCTCGAACTCACGGACCGCGAGATCGTGACCTGGCTGAAGTCGGACGCTTAACTGACTGCGCCACCCAGGCGCCCCTGGACCTTTTGACTTAAGGGAGACTGTGTGCCCTGGAGCCTGGAAATTTCTGTGCCCTTCATGGTGAGCCATAGCAACCCTGAAAATGTCCTCTCGATCACCTACAAGGGATGATCAAGCAGGCTAAAGGAGTGGAAGGCATGGGTAAATATCACTTTTTCCTGTGAACAGAGAAGGAAATATTTACAGTTCTATTCATAAAATATTTACCAGGCTCTTACGTAATTTGTTGATAACAAACAGATTTTAGTTAACTTGGAGGTGATGAGCAATCCTGTTAAACAGATGGGACCAATAACAAAATCCCGATTAGACAAATGTTTTCTGTAGCACAATTCTGTACCATGTTAGATTTGCCGCTGGAAGAACAATTCCAAATGGAGAAGTGGTCCCAAGGTGAAAATATCTGTGGATTCTTTAATGTGTTTGTCTGTGTGTTCCCTTCTTTTTTTCTGTAGCAAAATTTCTCTCCCATTCCCAGTCAAGGGGCTGTTTTATAGGACTTGTATTCACTGTAAGCCCCACTGTCCAATTATTACAGCTGATTTTAGGGCTAAGGACTCTGACCTTGTTCCATTTGCTTTTCCCCATACAGTCCAGCCCAAATGCACACAGAATTTCATTATTGAATCCTCTGCAGCAAACTGTTTCCCTTTGCTCCTGGAGCTGGATTGGCTGATTTCCAATTTAGATTTTCTGAAAACTCGATATTGCCTGTTTCTCCCCCTCTGCATTGAGCAGGGTGGCGATTTTTTTTAAATGAAGAAAAGTTTTTTTAAAGGTAATGATTCCTAGGCATCCGCCTGGCAGTCTGTGCCCGCAATGCTCCAGCGCGTCTCCCACGAGCCAGGCTTACATAACCTGTGCCAGCAGCATTGCATTTCTCTCCTAGGGAGAGCCTGTCGGGGTTGCTGTCACTTCCCGCAGAACTTACTTTTTTCAAGGTTCCCTACTTTCTCTTCCACCTCTTTACTTGGAAAGTGCAGGGTTCCCAGCAAAAGCGGACATCGATTTGATTCCAGATTCTGCCTGGTACCAGCTCTGTGGCCCTGAGGACATAACTGACACTTGCTAGTGGCAGCTTCCTTGTCTGTCAAGGCAGGGCTGCTGTGAATGGTCACAGAAGGGTGGGTAAGGTAAGATGTCTAGCACAGTGTCCACACCTGGTGGATGCTCAACAAATAGAGCCATTATTTTGAAAAGAAAATTTTTTTTAGCATTCATTTATTTTTGAGAGACAGAGCATGAGCAGGGAAGGGGGAGAAAGAGAGAGGGAGACTCAGAATTTGAAGCAGCCTCCAGGCTCTGAGCTCTTTGTTAGCACAGAGCCTGATGCCGGGCTTGAATTCGCGGGACTCAAACTTGTGGGGCTCGAGCTCACGAACTGTGAGACAATGACCTGAGCTGAAGTCAGACTGAGCCACTCAGGCGCCCCAGAGCCATTATTTTTCTTATACAGTAGGATGGTGTGCGTAGTGTAAGACTTTGCTCTAAGTGGTTTTCTTTTAGCTTTGCTGCTTAAGGAAGGCTTTGTCCTTAAGACTTGGCCTCAGGTGGAGAAGGGTGTGGCAGTCAGGCCAAGCAAGACTCAGATTTTCACCTGTTACACGGAAGCATCACAGGAAGTGATTCTTGTGGTCCTCTACAGCTCTTATGTTCTTTTTTGAAGATGCTTTTTTAAAAAGCTGCAATATTAATTACAAACTCTGTAATAAGTTTGAGGAGATCCCCTGCCCCTTACCTTTCTTATTCCATTTGGTGCTCCTAAACCCCCTTATGGACAGAATCCTTCCCTCAGTCACCAGATGAAACCTCTGTCCACCCTCTCCCCCTGAGCTAATTGCAGAGTCGGCATTCAAGTAGGTTGGCTTCAAAGTCCACTCTCTTTCTGCTAGTCCTTACTGCCTTTCTGCCTTTCTGGAAGGTCATCTTTGACTTTAATTCATTTGTCAACATTTGGGATCCAAGCTTTTGGAGGATTCGTCAGTAATGTATGAATATTCTAATGATATTTTAAATATACTCTCTGGGGCTACTGGGTGGCTTAGTCACTTAAGCTAAGTGGTTAGGCATCAGATTTTGGCTCAGGTCATAATCTCACGGTTTGTGACTTTGAGCCCGCACCAGGCTCTGTGTTGATATCTCAGAGCCTGGAGCCTACTTTGGATTCTGTGTCTCCCTCTGTCTTTGCCCTCCCCTGCTTACAGTCTGTCTCTCTCTCTCTCCCTCTCAAAAAAAGAAAATAAACATTAAAAGAAATATACTCTCTGTCATGACTGTAACAGGAGAAATGTCTGAGAGAAAGCTATCATGGAGAGAGCACATTGCCTAATCGAAACTACTAGTTTCAAGTGCTTTTGTAGGTGTTACTAGGGATTTCATGGTTCAGATTTCTGGGTAGCAGTTGGTGTTTGAATATAGTGTTGACTCCAGAATTGTCTGGCACGAAAGAGCATAGAAATGTCCTATGCAGGGATGCCATTAATTCAGTGCCCATTGATTTGAAATCTGCAGTCATTCTTGTTCAATGTGTGGGGAACAGATTTGCTTACCAAATTAATAGCATGTAAAATTGTCAGGGTCTCTTTATCTATTCAAGGAAACTGGCTTTTCAAACTTGGAAATTATTTGTTGTGGTTGTTTTTGAAACAAAGCTCCTAACGAGCTTTATACAATTGTCTTGAGTTCTTTGAAATTTACCATAATTCAGCCTTCCTGTGTTTGGCCTTCTTTTTTCCCTAATTAGCTTATATTATTGAGACTTAGAGATACATTTTAATGTATTTTAAAATCTATAGGAAATCTACAGGACTTCAGGAGATGTTGTCTCATCTCGGCTTCTTATACCTTCTTCAGTCTTTCCAGCTCTCTGCTCCAGTCCCTCCAGGAAGAAATTGATAACCTGGTTGCTCACTTCCTAAGAAATTGATTGGGACACATTTCCTTCTTGTTACTAGGAAAGATCAACGTGATTAAAAGACCGGAGTTCAAGTAGCACTTTCTCTTCATTCTGTCCTACACAGCAGGGTGGCAGTCAAAGTCAGAGGCCCCCTTTTTAGTTCTGCCATCTGTCTTTTTGTAAACACTCCTAAGCACATTGTCATTGTTTTGGCATTGGCCAGAGAATGGTAAAGTCCTGAGACATAAATGTATAATTAGTAAATGTGGGAGACCTCATGTAATCTTACAGGCTAAGCTTTATGCCTTGACCTGGCATTTCTAAATTGTTTGGGGCATATTAGATACTGATCTAGGACATACTTCTTCGTAGTTTTGCCACTTATTATATTTATGTGGTTATATTGTGTTTTATAGAGAGTAGGGATAATTGCATGGTGGCTTATTACTGGCATATGCTATGAAATGCCCCCACCCTGATTGTTACAATCTATATAGATGTATCTGACATTGCAGGGTTTCTCAAGCTTCGAAAATACAAAACTTCAGAATTGTAAGAGACTTAGGAAAACTCTACTTACCAGTAGAAACAGTCTTCCTGTGGGGTGCCTGGGTAGCTCAGTTGGTTGGGCGTCCAACTTCCGCTCAGGTTATGATCTCACAGTCTGTGAGTTTGAGCCCCACATTGGGCTCTGTGCTGATAGCTCGGAGCCTGCTTTGGATTCTGTGTTTCTCTCTTTGTCTGCTCCTCCCCTGCTTGAGCGCGCGCGCGCTCTCTCTCTCTCAAAAATAAATAAGCCTTTAAAAAATTTTAAAGAAGAAACAGTCTTCCTGCTGCCTCCTGACAAGTGCCTATTGGGCCTTCGCTTGGACTGTCTCAGTGGTAGGAAAATCATCATTCATAAGGCAACCTGTATACTTCCTGAGTGACTTTGAGAGGTGGAAATCTTCTCCTTTCATATGCTGATATTGTCCTTTCCCTAATTTTCATCCTTAGGCTCTTTATAATAATTGGAAATAATAGCTTAGGAAATGACAGAAATTGAGGCTGATCCCTGGGAAATGACTGAAGGTACATAGTAGTTTCTGCATTTGACTCAACTCTAGGCTCTTCAGATCTGTCACAGAGCTTCCGAATTGCTCCCAGCATACTGTTAATGTGACAGAAATTTTGGAAAGTATACATTGGCACGCAGGGGATCTGAACCAGCTTGTCTTTGGTAAGGTATTGCATACCTGCTCTGTGTCAGGCATCTATCAGCTTTCTGGGAGCCGGAGATACAGCAGGGAGTGAGACAGATAAAATCCCTGCCTGCAAGAAGTTTATATCCCAGTAGTAGAGAAATAGGCAATAAGCACGTATGCTAAGGTGTAAAGGACTGAGGTGATTTTAATTGCTCATAGGTTCTGTGAAGAAAAGAAAATAGTTAATGCAATAAGCAGTGGTGGGAGTAAGCTCCAATGATGGTGAGGCCAGGCCTCTGAGGCGGTGACCAAGTGCTCCCATGCACGTGCAAAGCCTCAGAGATGGAAATGAATTCGGCACGTGTGAGGGACAGAAATCAAGCCAGGCTGCCTCCGGTGCGGTGAAGGAAGAGGAGAGCAGAAGGAGATGAATTGAAGTAGGCTGGGACCAGATCATGGGGCCCCTCTAGGCATGACTGGCTGCATAATTTGTGGGGTCTGGTGCAAAATGAAAATACAGGCCCCCTTTATGAAAAACTCTTAGGGGCGCCTGGGTGGCGCAGTCGGTTAAGCGTCCGACTTCAGCCAGGTCATGATCTCGCGGTCCGTGAGTTCGAGCCCCGCGTCGGGCTCTGGGCTGATGGCTCAGAGCCTGGAGCCTGTTTCCGATTCTGTGTCTCCCTCTCTCTCTGCCCCTCCCCTGTTCATGCTCTGTCTCTCTCTGTCCCAAAAATAAATAAACGTTGAAAAAAAAATTAAAAAAAAAAAAACTCTTAAAGATTTCAAGATGATGACAACAAAGAATTTGAGCACGCATGGTCCCTTCTAATTGTGACTGCGTGGGCCACATGTTATGCAGCAGGCCCAGCCTCTAGGCCACGGTGAGGAGGGTGGATTTGTGCTAATTGCTAGTGAAAGCAATCAAGATAGAAGCAGGAGGAGGAGGATCCAGAAATCATGTAACCCCGTTACTTAATTTCAGAGAAAGTCAGGCGATACGGCACAGAGAAGACAGTAAGTAACTAAATATCTTTGGTGTTAGGAGACTTGGATGCTTCCAGCCTCTTGCTTGTCCTATGGTTTTGTTTAAAAAAATTTTTTTTAATGTTTATTTATTTTTGAGAGAGACAGAGACAGAATGTGAGTGGGATAGGGGCAGAGAGAGAGAGGGAGACACAGAATCCAAAGCAGGCTCCAGGCTCCAAGCTGTCAGCACAGAGCCCGATGCGGGGCTTGAACTCACAAGCTGTGAGATCATGACCTGAGCCGAAGTCGGACACTCAACTGACTGAGCCACCCAGGTGCCCCTAGTCCTATGGTTTTGAACACAAGAAAGCCTCATATGTTCCCCCATTCCTACTCTCTTCAGCTTTAGTGACTTGAAAAAGCTAGATTCTGGAGCAGGGCCTTGGAATCTGCATTTGTAAAGATCTCTGTGTACTTTTTTTAAGTGTATTTGAGAGAGAAAGAAAAAGTGTGAGTGGAGGAGGGGCAGAGAGAGAGGAGAGAGAGAAGGAGACACAGAATCCAAAACAGGTTCCAAGCTCTGAACTGTCAGCACAGAGCCCGACGTGGGGTTGGAACTGGAGAACAATGAGATCATGACCTAGGCTTAAGTCAGACGCTTAACCAACTGAGCCACTCCCGTGCCCCAAGATCTCTGTGTACTTCTAATGTGGGGTCAGATTTAGTGATGATAGCACTGAAGCATCTATGACAATACATACTTGTATGTGTAACATTCTTCTGCTTATTTGTTGACTCAACTCAAGTCTTTGACACATACCCCAGAATTATCAAGGAAATGCTTTGCCAATTCCAAAAAGAGAAGACATTATTGCTGACACTGAGTTGGCAGTGTTGGTAATGGCCTTAGAGTAATGGTGTTCTCTGGGCACATCTGCTGTATAGACAGTGCCAAGAAGAGGCAAGTCAAGGGTGGAATGATCTCAGGACCCTCCTCTGAACACTGTGCTCCTGTATTGTAAAAGGGAGACTCATTTACTGTGTTAATTAATTTACTCTTCGTATAGTGAACTAATTATCATTTCACTTTGCCAGAATTATTTTTGCTGAATTCAGTCCCTATTTTAAGATTAGGCAAAATGATAACTTCCTTTGCTATCTCTCAGATTGGAATTTGACATCTCCCCTTAGCTATGTCTTACACATGGTTGCTGATGCCGAGGACAAGATAGCAACGCATTCAGCATTTTCTAATCTTCTAGGTTTCAATTTTAGGAAATGCCGACGATCAAAAATTGTAAAATTAGTGAATGTCTGTGCAAAATCTCTAAATAGTTGTAAAATGTTAAAGGACCGTTTTCCGATGGTTATATGACCTTTGAAATATTTTATCTCAGTATTTAAAAAGCTTCATACTGCCTGGTTTACCTGAACTAGTGTGTGGGAGGAGGATCAAAGAAAGTCATTTTGTATTTGGAAAAAAAAGAAAAGCGAACTAATTCAACCCTGTGGAAATGGCTCCCTTTGAAAGGTGTCCTTCATTCGCCTTTGTTTGCAGTTAATTATATACTTTTAAAAGTATTTCCCATGGGGATGATTTTTGACTCATGAGTTATTTTTGTATGTACATGTTATTCCTCTAAATATTTTCCATATTGCTAAGAAAATAGTAGTGAAAGCGACATTTCTTTGCTGGTATCTGAAGGCCTTTTTGTTTTTTATTCAAAGAACAGTAGAACAATAAGACAGCTTTGCAAAAGAAATAAGTAATGCACTCAGTCTTACATAAATTTTCGTCTTGTACCTTCCCTTTCACCTAAGATTGTTTTTACTGACATTCTCACATGGATTGGATATGAGATGTAACAGAAAAGGACTGGTCAGAATGTAGAATTAAATCTAATGGCATCATTTTTTTCTTCCCTGTAAGCATGTTTGTCTTCCTTTTCAGAATAGAAGAGTAGGTAATAACAATACTGGCTTTATTCTAGAAGTTGAGATTGTTTTCTTCTAGAAATTAGATGCTCAGACTGTTACACTTTGCAATATGTCTCCTTCCTTCCTCCATTGTCTCCCTCATCCAAGCTCACTGCCTCTCTTCCTTTCTCTGCCCTGCCATCTCTGGCCTGTGCATGTCTTTCAGGATTCTGGATGGTCAGGTAAAAAAAGAATAGATGCTTCTCAGTGTTTATTGAAATATCACAGTGATTCACTTATTTCTATGAGGACATGGGCCATTATTTTATCTGTGTAGATATGAGTCAACTTTGTTCTACAGAAAAAGTGGCAGGATTTAGCTGCAGCATACATCACAAATTATATTAGTAATGGAATAGCATTGTCTGAGTTAGTATTACCTACTGTAGCGAAATAATTTCCCAAAGACCAGAAAAAAAGGTGTTTGCTACAGCTGCAAAGGAAAGTGTAAATCACACATAAAGAAGCTGCTAAACGGATTAAGAACTTCAACAGTGGTCCACGAAGATCATTTCTGATAATTACTTTCTATGCAGAACCATTAAACCAGTGTGGAGGGAACTATCGTTATTCAGGACCACATTTTCTAATTTCTACTCAAAGTCTCAGTTTTGGTGGTCAAAATGCCTCATGGCTTCATTTTATAATGAATCTTTGACCTTTGCTTTGTTTTCAGATTTAAATTTATACGTCTAGCTATGTCCAAGTTAAAAATGTAATAGCCAAATACTAAATTGAGAAGATATTGAAATTAAAGGATTTAATTCATTTAAACTTGAGATGTTCTGATTACAGAGATCATTTAATATGAAAGTATGTGACTGATACAGTGGTATCTACCTAGAGATCAGTAAATCACACATTTGGTCCTTGACAGCCCTACACTCGGATATTCCATTGTATGTTTATGTTTTCCCCACCTTTTACTTTTTTCCTCATGTAATTACTCCTTCAGGTAGTCCTCAAACATATAGCTAAATATTGTTCTGTATTTATTCATATTTTAAATAGCCCTACATGCTATCTCTTTGATAGGTAATGGGCCCATTTAACAGAGAGGAAGCCTAAGTCACCTTGTCTGTTAATCATTCTGAATCTCAACCTGAGCTGAGATGCTAACTCCCCTATTCTCAATGCTGCTTCTTCAGCTTTCTTTCAGCTTGCCTTATGCTAACCTTTTCCAGTAATTACTGTTTCATAGACCTTAAAGTATAAAGCAGACATAGAAAAGGCCAAAAGGTGAATTAATTTCAATGAAAATGTATAGAAAACATCATCAAAGGCATTTTTAGTGGCAGAGAGGGTACATATCAGCTAGAATCATAGAGTCTGGCCAAGAAGGAACCCACATACAGGATGCTTTCCCCAGGTGCCCACCCTCAGAGGTTCACAGTCTCATCCCTACAGAGGCTGTCTGTGGTAGATTGGTTGCTGATGTTGAACCATGTTTGTCTTAATTTAGGGTGCTGTAACAAACTACCACAACGTGGGTGACTTAAACACCATTTAGTTTTCACTGTGGTGGTGGCTAGAAAGTCCAAGATTAAGGTGCTGGCCAATCTGGTGGCTGATGAAGACCTGCTTTCTAGTTCACAGATGACTGTCTTCTCACTATATTCTCACTGGGCAGAAGGGGAAGAAGAGCTTTCTGTGGTCTCTTATCAGGGCACTAATCCCATTCATGAGGGCTCCAGCCTCATAACCTAATTAACTCCCCAAACATCCTACCTGCTAATACCATCACATTGAGGATTAGGTTTCAACATATGAATTTTGGGTATGAATTAAAGAATGCAATCTTTAGGAAGACGGCCTTAATAGAGAAAAAATTCAGACTCCTTGAAACTCTGGTTCACTTAATTGAATCCACGATTATTGAGTACTTATTGTATGCCAACAGCTTTGCTTGGCACTGGGTTAAGGAAGACACAGTTCATAAAGCACTTAATGTTTAGTGAAAGTGATGGTGAGGATTTTTTTTTAATTTTGTTTATTTATTTAAAAAATTTTTAAATCTTTATTTTTGAGAGAGAGACAGAGCGTGAGAAGGAGAGGAACAGAGAGAGAGGGAGACACAGAACCCGAAGCAGGCTCCAGGCTCTGAGCTGTCAGCACAGAGCCGGACGCGAGGCTTTAAACCCACGAACTTCAAGATCATGACCTAAGCTGAAGTCAGACGCTCAACCGACTGAGCCACCCAGGAGTCCCTTAAATTTTATTTTAGAAGGAAAGAGAGAGAGAGAGAGAGAGAGAGAGATCACATGTGGGGGAGAGGGGCAGAAGGAGAGGGTGAGAATCTTAAGCAAGCTCCATGCTCAGCGTGGAGCCCCACACAGGGCTTGATCCCACAACCCTGGGAACATGACATGAGCTGAAATCAAGAGTCGGGCTCTTAACCGGCTGAGCCACCCAGGAGCCTCTTAGGGTAAATAATAGGACCTCCCGAAAGTGCTTGAAAAAAAAGATAATTTGTTAAAAAGGCCTAGTGATTGGTCTAACATCAGGTAAGGTGACTATAAGTACTCAAACCATGTCACAGCAATTCATCTCTTTAAATCTGAGTTGTTTTTTCTGTTAATTTTCTTCTCTGTTGGGCTCTTTTCAAGTGGTAGGAAAGATGATCCTTGGTAGCTCTTGGCTTAGAAGAGCCTTAAAGAGGCAATCTCAAAGAAATAGAAACACCTTTTGCCTAATATTACTAGCAAAAATCCAATGGAGGCTCTGATCAGGTTTGGGTCTTATGGCACCCCAAAAGGGGAAGGGGGTTGCTTGGAGGGGTGAGAATCTGGCATATCTATCTGGACTATATAGAACAGGTTTGCCAAAAGGAAAGTGGATTCTATAACTAGAAGATATAATGAAAGGAGAGCATGCTTGTAGGAAAAACTGTATCTATCGACAGCAGTCCACCATAGTGAATAACATGACATGTCTTCAGTGATTGAAAAAAGCCACTTTGCTCCTTAATGTATTATCATAAATATGCCCATTCATGTGCACGCATGCGGGAACACACACATGCACACACCCACCCTACACATTGTCTCCTTCCTTAGTTTTCTTGTCTCTGATGCAACAAACATGTTTGGTTTTGCTTTTAAGTGTGTTCTTTCTGTGGCAAGAGGTCTAGAGCCTTTCTGGTCATAACCTGTGGCCACTTTTTAGTCTGTCAACATAGATCTCTGTGCATTTCACAATTACCCATATATGATCCAACTAGGACAGACTTCTTTGCAACTTTCACTTTTATTTGAATTCTTCTGTGACTTTCACCTATGATGTTGATTAAAGAATTATTTTAGTCATTGAATAAATATTGTTGATTTAGACTAGTAGTTTGTGGAATATATATTTCAATAGGTGTGTTTTGTGTTTTAAGAAATGACTTTATTTTCAGTATTTTAATTTAAATGATTCCAAATAAAAATCTAAATTTCCACGAGCCATTTATTCTATGAAGATAGAGTTCTTGTCTGTCAGTCTGTCTTTAGTGCTTGGAACATAGGAGAAACTCAGTAATTCTTTCTTTCTTTCTTTCTTTCTTTCTTTCTTTCTTTCTTTCAAGTTTATTGATTTATTTTGAGAGAGACAGAGACAGTGTGAATAGAAGAGGGGCAGAGAGAGAGGAGAGAGCCAAAACTAAGACTCAATTACTTAACTGACTGAGCCACCCAGGCACCCCAGTAATTATTTCTTAACGTGAGTTTTGTGAGATTATTTGGAAGGTGAAGTCTCTATCACATGAGCTGTTCAGCCCAATGTTGTGTCATTGGAAATACAATATGTCTTTTATCTTCTTTCATGTCATTCAGAAAAATGTTGAGTGGGATAGGATGGTTGATGGAGCCTTGGAGAAACCTTCAAGATTCATTAACATAAATTCTATGGTTTGATTATTCAGTCATGTCGTGGAGTCTCCTGTCTGATTTTTATTTCAGCTAATAGCTCTGCATCTTTTCTGCAAGCTTATTAGGAAACATTTGGCAAGTATCGTATGGCAATACTATTTAATGCGTGTTCTGATAATCAGACTAATAATGCCATCATAAAAGAATGATGGTAGTTTAGCAGGAGATATTTTCTTAGTGAGTCCATTTTGGCTCTTGGTGATCATCTCCTTCATTTCTATATGACTATAAATGATCAACAGCTAATTCTAGAAGTCAGTCGGAGTTAGGATCTCTCTTGTATTTTGACTCTTAGGACCTGAAAGGTCAATTGCAGGGACTGTCTTTGGTCAGCAGAGGGCAGTGTGCAAGAGGAGTGGAGTACAAAGGTGTTCAGGCACCGAGAGCTTTGTCAGCTTCCCACCAAACAGCCATCTCCTGAGTCAGTGTGCTGGCTGAGAGATGCTGTAGCTTCCATGGAAAACATTTCTATATGAATTCCTAGTCAAACAGCAAGGGACTAGACTGGAAAGAAGTTGGTAAAGGGAGTATGCTTGTATCGCAGGCAAAAGGATAATAGTAATAATAATTAATACTATTTATTCAACAGCCATTATTTGCCAGACACTGAACTAAATAGTAAACATATTTTCTCAGTGAATCTTTACGACAAACTCGTGAATGCAGAACTTTTATTCCATTTTTTTTTTTTTATAGATGAAGAAACTGACTTTCAGGAAGGTTGAAGAATTTAGCCAAGTTCATACAGATAACAAGTGAAGGATGGGTGTGGAGGCTGGTCTGACTGCTAAAGCCTGCGTTATTTCCACAGTGTCTTATTGCTTTACAAGGAAGAGTGATTTTTTTTCTAGGAGTCTGCACAAAGGAGGAAGCAGCAGTAGAGAATCAGAAAACAACAAAGATGCAGCCTCTGGCCTTGTTAGCCTGGTAGGCCCTGCCAGCTGGCCAGAGTCTAAAGATAGCATGCTTTGGGTCTTCTGTTGATGAAGCCGATGTATTTGTTTCTTTTTGTGACTGCATTTGTTCATTTCCAGTCTTTGGGCATCTCTCTCATTCCCTTCTGTGCCTCAAGAGATATGAGCAGTGGGTCTGTACCACACTTTAGGGTCTGGGGATTTGACTGGGCCTGACAGTGTCCATTTGCTCTCACATGACTTAATTTTTGTCTGGGGCCCCATCTTCACTTGGCTTTAGTCTCCTTGGACTGTGAGCCTTCTGAAGTGCACAGGTTGTGTGTTTATTTGAATATCTAATGTAGTAGTTTATGTTAATGAATGATTAATACATGATTGATGAATGTTTATTGAATGAAGGAATTGAGATCATTCTTCACGGAGAAGAGGAAGCCAGAATGACTGAGTATCATGCCTTAATTCTATCCTATCACTACCATTTACACTGAGTGTTGGATCTAGCATCATCTGACCATCTAGCATCTGACCATCATCTCATGGTGAACCCCTTCATTACTCCCTTTGATTGTCTCTAGAAATTTTAGTGGTTTCTGAATTCCAGCCTTCCTGATAAAGACGTAACACACTATATTTGTCCTTAGATGCATTTCCCTTTTGGTACCTTCCATAATATGCTCTTTAAAAATCTGAGATAAAATGAGAGCTCTTTGTTGGCATCTTCTGAGGTACAGGCTGACATTTCAGGAGCTCCTTTCTTTCTTTGATGTAAAACCTAGAAATTCAGCCTGCATTTCTCTCCTTTAATGGCTATCCCTGTCAAATTGATCTCTTTGGGTTCCTCCTCTTCAGACTGACATGTGGACCATAATTGTCTGCTAATACCTCCTTCCTTCTTTATTGCACCCTTAAGTAAACTGATAGGCTTACGTTATAAGGGCTTTACTGCTGATTTCTGCAGAAAAGAGGCAAAGGAAAGCCAAAATGAGAAGGGAAGATGAAGATGAAGTAGCAAAGTTCTCAATGTCATGGTCCCCTTGGTTTTTAGATCCTCACTCCCTTGATATGACCATAGGAACTTCCGTCTTCTGCTCTCAGCTTTTATTCTTGAAGATAGACCTCACTAATCTGCTTCCTGGTCCTATTTTAGCAAAGCTAGGATGGCCCCAGAAGGATGAGTGTAATTACAGCCACCTTTTCATCACATGTGGGTATTTTGCATCTCTTCGGCTTCCCAGAATTACTCATATCCAGTTAATTAGGACTTTGACATACTCAGGAATAATCCTCTCTCAACATTTCCTCGTAAGATACCTCTCCCTTTTCTTTATTTGTAGGTTATTTTCAAAAACATTCTGAACTTAATTTCTGAGTGGTGTCATTCCCTTCGGTTCTATTTCTGGTAGAGACAGTCAAAATTCTTCTTTCTCTGATTAGCTTACAATTTCTTTTTCTGTGGCCCGTGGAACCAACATGGACCTAGATGCTCATGACTTCCCTCTTGGGGAATCTTGAAGCCAAGATAACATGTTTCCATCCCCTCAGGGTTTCTGCCACTCCCACACTTTATTTCACTTTCACTTTTAGGTAAGAATTCGGTCACAAGAAGCGTTTACTCTTGATGCTCACTTGTCTCAACTATCCGCGATGAGCATCTATGGTATATTATGATGATATTTTAGTCTCTAGCCTCACGTTTTCATTGGATGGACAGGTACACATTTTTAACTGCATCTTTGGTAGATCCACCTAGATAATCTCCAGCTTAAGTTAAGCACGTAACTTAACATATATAAACTAAACTTATGATCTGCACCTGCCACTTGCCTTCCAGACCAGCTCCTTCTCTTGAATCCTGATTTTAACTACAAGTCTCACTATCCAGTCAGCTAACTGCATAAACTAGAAGCCTTAGATTCAGTATTCATTCCTTTCTCCAGAGTTCCCAAACCCACTTAATTGCTCATTTCATTTTTGGTCTCAACTGCCACTACCCAAGTTCAAACTTTTTCATTTTTCACTGGGCTATTAAAAGTATGTCCATACTGGATTATTTGTTGTTGTTTTTTTTTCCCACTTATTTCTCACTGTCACCAGTTTCATTTTTTATAAAGAAAATCTAATCCTGACATTTCCCTGCTTAGCAATCATGGATTGGTTTTTCATATGTGGGGTGATTTCTAAGAACCTACCATCATCAGAAGTTTGGCTGATAATAGATATATAGCAAGTCTATACTATGGCATTAACTCCCTCTCTATCTCATCTGGGGTTATTCACTGCAGCAAACTTCTTGTTTTCATACATACCTTGCCTTCCTTGACCCCCCACCTTTTTTTGAATAACTATGTAACTTTGTTCAAAGGATTGCCTCTGGAAGCCCTCCCCTAATCTCTAATATGATGAACTCCTTCCATTTAATGTCTACCTCTGTTAAAGCCTTCTGATCCCCTTCCCTAGCTGGGCCATTTTATGATAGAGTAAAATAAACTGGAAGGTACATTTCTTTCAGGCAGAGTTTGCTTTATTGAAATGATGACCTAATAAGCCCCTTTGGATTGAAACATGCTTACATGACCTTCATGTCAAATTGGAGCATACATTTACCTAGGAAAGAAAGCTACTGTGCCTAGTCCAGAGAAGAATAAAGGAGCTGAGGGAGACTGGGACTGGGTGAGAAGATACAGTGAAGGATCTTGAATGCCAGGCTGACAATTTGGATCTTAATTTTAATGAGGAGCCATTAAATGCTTTTAAGCTATGGAGGAACATGACTGGAGTTGTGTTTTTGAAAGACTATTCCATTAGCAGTGGGAGGGATGGTTTGGATGTAGGGGCACAATGACATAGACCAGGCATTAGCAAGCTTTTTATGTAAAGGGTTGGCTAGTAAATATTTTTGCCTCTCTGGGCCATATATAGTCTGTGTTGCAGCTACTCAACTCTGTTATTATAGCTTGGAAGCAGTCCTAGACAATCTGTAAGTGAATGGGTGTAGCTGTCATCCAATAAAACTTTTATTTATAAAAACAGGTTGAGGGCAAGATTTGGTCCAAGGGTTGTATTGTGGTTGGATAACACATGATCTAGATAAGCAATGATAGGGGTGCCTGGGGGCCTCAGACAGTTGAGCATCCCAGTTCGGTCATGATCTCCCAGCTTTTGAGTTTGGGCCCTGCTTTGGGCTCTGTGCTGACAGGTCAGAGCCTGGAACCTGCTTTGGATTCTGTGTCCCTCTCTCGCTCTGCCCCTCACCCACTCATGCTCTCTCTCTCTCTCTCTCTCTCTCTCTCTCTCTCTCTCAAGAATAAATAAAACATTTAAAAATTTTTTTTAAAAAGTAGATAAGCAATGATAAAGGCCTAACTTGAACTAGGCTATAGTACTGGAGATAAAAAGAGAGAAAACTGGTAAAACTTGTTAAGCAATTGGACATGGATGGAAAAAAGGGGGAAGGACAAAGAATCAAGGTAAGCTTAAGGCTTGTAGCATAGGCTGCTGAAAAGTGCTACCACTAAAGACTGACAATATAGAAGGTATGTTGGGCTCAGTCTTTCACTGGCTGAATTTTAGGTGCTTGGAAGTATGTAGAGGCAATTTTACAGCACAGGATATGTGGTCTGGTGGGCTTTTGACTGCCATGGGAAATGCTGCTATTACATATCTTAAAAGTCCCCCCATCTTGTATACGTTTGAGTTGAAATATGTTCTTTTTAATCATTTCAGCTACAGAATGCACCATTTTGAATACACTGTATGTTTTTCCCTTGTCACCAACAGATCTCTTGTAACCAAGTCAACTGTTAATGGATTCCAACTCTAAAGGGTGATTCATATCATGCAACTAGAGAACAGCCTATTCTTCTTTCTGGAAGATTTCAGTCTATCCTTAGGGACTTTAATTTACCTCCATGTTGCAGGTAGGGAACGCTTCTGCTACTTCTGATGATTGTCTGGTCAACCACAAATCTGTCCTTGCTCATAAAGTCACTTTATCTGTCTGTATTTCTTCTCCCAATTTTGAACTTGTTCCCATTGCTCAAGGGAATACTTGACACTAGAAATGGCCTTTTCTCTTTTGACAAGAACTGGTTTTGCATGGCTTCAACTTCCCATCTCTCAGAAGCAATGAAGACTGAAATGCCTAGTGATGTGTCAGAGGGTAGTGACTGTCATCCTTCTAGCACAGAGGTCTTTTCTGGGTTATTTGCTAGGTATTGATCCTAGCAACTACAGTGTGGCTCTGCCTAAGATCCAAGGTACCCAGACATTTGGAAATGTCATTGGACATTTACCAATCCCATACTGTATCTTTTACTATTATACCCTTTCTGTTTCAGTGGAATACATACTGATTTTTCGGTAGTGGCATGGAATCTTGATTTTTACTTTTAATTATTTTCACACTTAGGGTCATTTCAGAGTGAGGAATCAATACATCAAACACTATAATAGTGGTTCTTAATTCTAGATGCACTTTAAAATCACTTTGGGAACTTTTAACAGATACGATGCCCAGACCAATTGCATCCAAATCTCTGGAGGTAGGGCTTGGGAATCTGTGTTTTTCCATATCACTCCAGATGATTCTAAAGTGAAACTATGTTGAGAAGCACTGTACTAGAATCAGAATTTAATAGAAACAGATTTTTTTTTGTTGTTATCTAGAAGATGGCAAGGAAGTTAAGCACTGATAATTAAATATTGCTTTCATCTGCTAGTCTGTGGGGAGTTAATTTTAATCAGGTAGCCACATGTCCTCAAAGTACATGCCCTTAGCATTAGAAGAGCCTTAAAAATGGAATCTACCAGCATTCCCAGGAACCACCACATCCTGTTCACCCTTGTCTGTGCTTGTCCCAGCTTCTTTTGGGTCCATTGATATAAATACATTAGAGGACATTTCACCATAAATAGTTCTCCCAAGTAAAACTGGCAGCCTTTTGAAAACCACATTACTGACAATAACTGTAGACCTTCTTCTGCCCTATATTCTAAAAGAAATTGGATATATTTAAACTTTAAGTTCTATATATACATAAGTAAAGCATAATAAACACAATATATGCAATATATGTCAACAATACATACTGACTGACTACATATCATTTGGGCAATGGTTCGGAGAAATAATATCTCTCACTCTGAAGTCTTACACAGTTTGGAGGGAAGATGTGAAGTGTAAATAAATAGCATGATAAAAATGAAGAGCGATGACTAGTGTGCAGACTGCTAGACAAGCTAGATGGCAGGAGGTGGGCTCAGGAAGGAAGGGAGATGGGGAGTTGGTCAGAGAAGTCTTCATGGAAGAATGAACGGAGCTGAACCTTGAAGGAAGACTAGACTTTGGGCATATGACTGTTAGGGTAAGGGTTTTCCGAATGGATAACAAGTCAAATGAAAATGGGAAATTAGTACTACTGTTACTATTTTGGTAAAGGTTGAGAAGCAAGAGAAGAATGCTCTGAAAAGTCTCGCTTTCAGTAATGGAAATCATTTATTTTTCATTTTCATCGTTGGCAATTTTAAAATGCATGTTCTATTCTCTTTTCTCTTTAAAGATAACCATCCTACTGAGAGTTAAGCTTTGTTTTTTATAAATAAAACCATCACTCCCTGATGAATCATAACTCAGCACAGTATTAAGTATTCAGGGTTAGGTATAGAAAGCTCAACAGTGTGGAAAATGTAAATACAATTTCCCATCTATTCTTGCTTAATTGCTAGATAACAAGTCTCAGGCATTACTCAGAATCAGAGCGGACGTGGAAAATCCTAAAATAGATTCTTTTTGTCAGATCATAGGTCGCAGTGGAAAAGGGCACATCCAGGCAGTCTGGCTGATCACAGGTTTGTCCTGAGTCAAGTCCAGTAACTTCAGGTGAAAATGACACCAAGGCATTCTCTGGTTCTGGTCCTTTCACTCTCTCAGGAAGCAGAGAAGAGAATCAATTCAAGAAACACTTAAGAATGTCTTAATAAATTGTAGGAAAAAGGCAATCTTACCAATAGCCTAACCTCTAGAAACCCACAGACTCAATTTTCTGGAGCCCTAACATCACATTCCCCTCCATGGTGATGTGGGAAACAAAGTCAAAACAAAAATATAAATAAAATTAAATTTTTTTTATAACCTGCAGCCCATTGACAAATACTTGACATAGACAGAGTAAAACATTCTCCAGAAACTCCCTACTGTCTTAATGTTAATGCTTTGCTAGAAAAAAAACAACCTGAGCCAGGCAATAGCTGGGCCTCCAGTGTCTTACTAGTCCTCTTTAGCATATGAAAGTCCTTTTGGAATCCTCTCTTTTGTCTTTACCTCCCCCAACTCTATAGTATATAATCACTCACTCTTCACAACCCAAGGGCAGGTCTTTCTGCCCATGGGTCCTATCCCCATGAATTAGTAAAATCATATTTTTGCACTGAAAAAAAAAAAGCACTTACTTTAGATTTGGCTATGCTAATGAGGAGAAACCAACATTTAAGGTACATTCCTCTGTCTCCAGGGGGTTAAGCTGTATGTGAAGTGATGAAGGAATGTTCAAGAGTAATATATGAGCAGTGGTTGTAGGTCAGGTAGGCCTATCTTCATATCTGCATTTCTTGCTAGTTGGAAAACCTAAGAGAAATTACTGACCTTCTCAGCCTCAGCTTCATTTACTCATTTGAAAAATGGAGTTAAAAGAAAGGTTGTTACAAAGATTAAAAAAGATAACCTATGGAAGTTACCTAGCACAGGAGACCTTAAGAATGCTAGTTTTTTTTTCCTTCTGCCTGAGTCTTTTCTCTCTCTCTCTCTTTTTTTCTTTTTTTTTTTGCTGTTGTGGTAAAGTACACATGACATAAAATTTACCATCTTAACCATTTTAAAGTGTAGAGGTTAGTGACATTAAGTACATTCACATGACTGTGCAACTGCCACCTCCATCTAGCCCCAGAACTCCTTTTATTTTGCAAGACTGAAACTCCATCGTGATTGACCAATAACTTACCATTCTCCCCTCCCCCGTCCCTACCATTCTTTCTGTCTGTATAAATCTGATTACCCTAAGTACTTCATTTAAGTGGAGTCCTACAATATTTATCTTTTTGTCACTAGCTTATTTCATTTAGTATAATGTCATCAAGTTTCATCTATATTGTAGCATGTGTCAGAATTTCCTTTCTTTTTAAGGCTAAATAATACTCATTGCACATATATACCACATTTTGCTTATTCATTCACTCCATTGATGGACACTTGGGTTGCTTCCATATTTGAGCTGTTGTGAATAATGTTGCTATGAACATGGGTGTACAACTATCTCTTTGAGACCCTGCTTTCACTCATTTTAGATATATACCCAGAAGTGGAATTACTGGTTCATATGGTGTTTCTATTTTTAATTTTTTGAGGAATAGACATACTGTTTTCCACAGTGGTTGTACTATATTACATTCCCACCAACAGTGCACAAGGGTTCTAATTTCTCCACTCCTCACAATCACTTGTTATTATGTTTTTCTGATAGTAGCTATCCTAATGGGTGTGAAATGACTGACTAACTCTTTGATAGTGAGTGAGATTGATCTTACATTAGGAGATGCAGGAGTTAAATGAGACAATGATCCAAGAGAATGTGTTAAAGAAGGAGAGATTTGATTTCTAATATACTGATATAGGCTGTATATGGAACGGGTGGAAGATAAGGGGGAAGTTGGAGAGCTGAATTTATTTTGGAAGTTTTCCTGAGTGAGGAGGGATTGCAGTCAGGCATTCATAACTGGGAAAAATTGGGAAGGGGAAAAATGGGAAACCTTGTATGCAGGATGGTTGGGTCTGGCCCAGACATGTGGATTTAGTTATACTGAAGTTTAGTCGTGTTGAAGAGTGATGAGGTGCTCAGCACAGGGTCAGCCTAAAGGGTGGAAGGGGGAAGTGATGAACAAAGGACACAAAGCTCATTTGTTGAGCCTTCGTGCCTGGTTAGGGCATTTGCCCTGTAGCCTGCACTGTCTTGGAGAAAAGACCTAAGTGCCTAGGATGGCTCAAGTTTTAGTTAATTATATATATTAACTAAGTATACACAGATATATTTAGTTAGTATATATGACTAACCATTTAACAACTAGTTAATAAATATATTTAGTTAACATATATTGCTAACTAGTTTATATACACATATATATACACACATATATATGTATTTTTTTTTCTTTTAGACAAGACTGCATTCCATTGGTGACTAAAAATTGTAACGACATGTGCTTTCTAAGGATAAAACTGGAGACATCAAGGCTCTGCTTTCATTTTGTCTTTCCGTAGACTCTTACTCTCCCATCTGTGTTTTCAGCTGTATATTTTGGGATAGGGTCTTATGATTAGATGCTAATTCCATCAAACATGGTCTATATCTAATCAGTCTTCTGTGCAATGGATGCATAAACTATTATAGGAGATTTGTTTAAAATGCTGTATTTTTTTTTTTTTTGTGGTTAGGTGGTCATAATCTCTAAAAATGAAAATGAAAATTTCTAGCCAAAATTTCATTAGGTGTAACTAATCTATGCATAGCGAATGAGATGACGTTACGTTTGACCAGGATGAGGTTTCATTAAGTGGTTGTTAGTCCTTCTGGCCTGTGTGCTGAAGAGACAGCTGGAGCGTCGGCAGTAGCTCCTTCGAGGCTGACCATGAAGGAGTTTAGTAATTCTGGCTGTATAGTCAGTGTTTTGCTTCTGTGTGTTAGGCTTCAGAAATCGGCTTATCTGTCTGGAAATCAGACAAGAGCATCAACTTGGAACGATGGCTGGAGATTTAGTGAGAAGTTCCATTGACCAAAAGAATCCCTGCTGGGCTTAACCACCCCCCTCCCCATAAGCTCTTTCCTTTGAGGTTATAGCTAAAGTGGATCTGATATATTTAGCAGGGTTTTTAAAACCTTGATGCAGTGCATAGGATGTATACTGGTGCTTGTTCAGTTCAAACTGTGCAGGTCTCTGGGCAGATCAGCTAACACTGTGGGATGAGCAAACATACACCTATTAAGAGAAGTCATACCTGGAACAATGCCAAAAAGCAAATCTGGGTTTCATTCTGAGGCGTGACTAGTATGGGACAGATTATGGATTGTGGAAGTCAGGGAGGTGAATAGTAGTTCCAGAGGTGAGAGAGAAGGAGAAAAGTGAAGGGAAACTTCAGAGACACTTGCCACCAATGGTGCTGGGATGTCCAGATTCATTTTTATTGGCTACTGAGGAAGAGTCCATGGGATTTGGGGGATAGTTGGCCTGGTTTAAAAACGGAGTTAAGTAGATACTCTTATACAGAAGAGAAGGAACTCTTTTCCCTCCAAGGCAATGTTCAGCAGCAGGTGCTTGATGGAAGAATTGGGAGTGTCTAATCCAGGAACTCCTAGTAAAGCCAGGAGTTGAAAATGCTCTTAGCACTCACTAAGTGTTCTTTGAATCTGAAGGAATATTGTTAGGAGAGGTGATGGATAGGACAAGATACTGTTTCCCTGTGGAAAGTAGAAATGTAGGCATGTAAAGGACTATGTTTAAGATTTCTAATATAGATAGCACTGAAAAAAAGGAGGGACAAGGAAGCCTGAAAACATAAGTCAGTACTTGAGGCCAGTGGGAAGAGTGTCAGTGAGGATATCTGTAACCAAACCTCAGGAGGAATGGAGCACAAAGTTCTAGTGTTGTTTTATGAATGTTGTGTGGCCATTCCTTTCAGGTAGCCAAAGTCATAGTGAAGAAATAGAGCACTGTCCATACGCTGATAGGAATGGTGTATGGTCATGTGGAAAATGGCCAGAGGGGAGGACCTGATGCAGGGAGATTGAGAGTGGCCTGTACCCCTTCTAAGGAGCTTCTTGGGACAGGGAGGGGGTCCAGCTCTGTGCAGCCTGGAAGGCAGGTCCAACACCAGTGAAGAGACACTCTTGATAGAGCAGTGCAGTGGTGGTTGACAGGGAGCACCCTGACCATGTGGTTTTCCAGCAAGAGCTTACTGTCCACCTAATGAGATGTAGAGGGGGAGGATATCATCAGGCTGAGAACTGAAACTATGACTATTAAGGTCCTATCTATGAGTTGAGTCTAGCCCATGGCAGTAGGCATCTGGCTACTGGGAAAAGGGTAAGGGTTACCTGGAAGGCTAGACCACAGGAGATAAGTTTCTGAGAGTTGGAATGAAAGCAGAGGCTGGGAGAACACTGTTATCTTGAAAGGCTGGCTTGCAGAATACCAGGGTGAGGGAAGACAGAGACATCCACAAGTGGAACAGATGTTGCAGGTCAGAGCAGAAACGGAACTGGAACATAAATGGACATTGGAGTGAGAAGTCAACAACAAAGAACATCAGGAATGGAATAAGGTCTAAGGTGGGCTGAGAGAGGTAGTTCAGGGTCTGTGTCTGAAGGCCCTGCTTATCCCCCAAAGTGCCCTTTGTGTGCTGGTTCTGGTGCCTATTGCTAATATTGGAGAAGAATTCTAAAAGAACCAGACTGGGCTGGGACCCACGGTCCTCAGCAAACTGACAAGCAGTAGAAATGTTGATATCCCAGCATTAATGCAACAAGAGTAGTTGGGATATAGAGATGTACTTTGGGAAATTCAAGTGGGAGAGGTGTATAGTGATGTCCCTATGTGCTTCATATAGACAGTTTCTCTGTAAAGACACCAATTCCTAGCATCTCTGAGTCATGTCCCTCCAAGAAGCTTCCCTGTGAGTGAGAAGTTATTGTTTCCTTGGCAACCATGGAGCCTCAGAAATTTAGCAGTATACTTTTGTGTTGTCTTCATAAACACCATGGTTATATCTAGTTTCTAGGTATGTGTGAGCAGTAGGAAGGGGATAGGTAGTAAAGTTGTTTGAATTGAATGGGATTCTCTTCTTACCTTATGCCCAACCCCCACAATAATGCTTCTTTTTCTTACTAGATGCTAATTCTTCTTTATTTTTAATGTTTATTTATTTTTAAAGAGAGAGAGAGAGAGCACACAAGCAAGGGAGAGGGAGAGAGAGAATCCTAAGCAGACCCCATGCTGACAGTGAAGAGCTCCATGTGGGGCTCAAACTCATGAACAGTGAGATCATGACCTGAGCTGAAATCAAGAGTCAGATGCTTAACTGACTGAGCCACCCAGGCACCCCTAATGCTTGTACTTCTGAGCCATAGAGCTACTGAGTCATGAAACTATAGATGCTGAAAAAAAACAAGCTTTGTTTGATAATTAGGGTGACATTTCTGTGTCAGATTGCTGGAGTACAATGATCACAGCTTTAGAGTTAGATAGACAAGGTCTCAATTCTGGCTCTTCCATAGACTAACCATGGGACTTTGGGTAAGTCACTTAACCTTCCAGAGTTTCTCCTTTCCCATCTGAAATTGGAGATGCCGTACCCATCTCACAGGCTGTTGTGAGTAAGCTGGCCTATTGTCATCAAGGCCCTCAAGAGTCAAGGAGAATTGCCCCTTGGACTCAGACCAAGATGAATTTTTTCTCTTGGTACCCATCAGGGGCTAGCCATGCTAAACCCTGAAGTAAAACCATATCCACCATCAAGGGATGCTGGTAGACTTCTAGAAAAAGTAGTCTAAAATCCATGGATTTTAGGTGCAAAACTGAGGTCCAGAGGAGGAGAGATCCAGTGAGAAATCTTAGCTCCAATATCTATTAGATGTGTGTCTTTAGGCAAGTCACTTGTTTTCTTTGTTCCTCAATTTCCTCATCTGTACAATGGTACTTTTTTATGGAATTAAAAAAATTGTTTATATATATATACATATATATATATACACACACACACATATATATAATGTTATATATATCTATATGAATAGCTAATACTTATAATCTCAGAATACTAGTTGTCACATTGTAAGCACTATGTATAATCATATGCAGCTGTTACTGCCATTGGTAGATAGTGATAAATAATTAGGTGATAATACTTACTGTTTTCCGTCTATTGTCCCAGAATCATTTTTAATACTGTTCTCTTTGGCTTTTAAAAACATCCTGGTCTTGGGGTGCCTGGGTGGCTCAGTTGGTTGAGCGGCCGACTTTGGCTCAGGTCATGATCTCATGGTCCATGAGTTCAAGCCCCGTGTCAGGCTCGGCTGACAGCTCAGAGCCTGGAGGCTGCTTCTGATTCTGTGTCTCCCTCTCTCTCTGCCCCTCCCCCACTCATGATGTCTCTGTCTCAGAAATGAATACAATAAACATTAAAAAAAATTTTTTTTTAAATAAAAAATATCCTGGTCTGGGCAATAAATTAAATGGTCACTTTAGGTATAATGGAAAAGTCTATTGGTTAGTGAATCAAGAGACCTAACTGTCAGAAAATTTATGCAAGGATTTGGGCTCTTAACCTCTTTGCATCCTAGTTTCTTTCATCTTTCAAATGGACAGTTAGTCTGCATCCAATTTAAATTCACGCCAACATCCAGTTGTCTACTATGTACAGGGCACTGCTGAAGACATCTAAAGTATGCAAAAATAAAATAGGATGTTCGTCTTCACCAAAAATTTTCATTTTGATGCGATAAAAAACAGTGGGTAATGGGTAAGATGTACTAGAAATAACAAGAGGATGTCCTGTCCTCAATAATTTCATGGTTTAGTAGAAGAGACCATTAAAGACCAAGATTCACCACCAGAAAAATGTGCTGATAGCCAGTGCGTAGGGAAGAAGGAAGTGTGAGGTTCTTCAGAGTTGTATACTCAAAGAAGATTTTCTGGAGGAGGTGGACTTTGAGCTGGTCTTGAGAGAAGAAGCACAGTGGGAAGAGCATGGGTTTGAGTTAAATAAACAGATCAGAGTTTAAATCCTAGTTCTATCACTAGTTGTATATTTTGAATACAATGCTTAACTTTGTTGAGCCTCCGTTTCTTCATCTGTAAAATGGAGACAAAAATCTTTCAGGGACTTAAATGTGGGGTCGATGTACCTTGTTGGATAATAATAGATGGCAGCCGTTATTTTTATGGTCAGAGAGGAGCTGGAAAGATATTCTAGGTGTATGGTCTGAGTGAGCATAATCACAGCCACAGGAAAGTGGGAAGGTGCTGAAAGTCAGTGGGCAGTGCTGTTGGCTGGAGTTGAGAATTTATTTATTTATTTATTTTTTAACGTTTATTTATTTTTGAGACAGAGAGAGAGACAGAACATGAACGGGGAAGGGTCAGAGAGAGGGAGACACAGAATCGGAAACAGGCTCCAGGCTCCGAGCTGTCAGCACAGAGCCCGGTGCGGGGCTTGAACTCACGGACCGCGAAATCATGACCTGAGCCGAAGTGGGCCGCCCAACCGACTGAGCCACCCAGGCGCCCCTGGAGTTGAGAATTTATGTTGGAGATAGTGGGAAATTCAAGTGGACTCAGACTCACCCCTTGACCCATGGGCATTTGTCCTCAGCAAGGTATTTCTGACATTTTCACAGGCCTGTTGACTTCATGTGTTCTTGCAAATTAGATTTGAGCACCCTGAAAACCCTAAGAGGTTAATAAAATTTTGTCTAGAACTAGACTTGAGCTAGAAAAACTATCTGACACTTGTCTATAATATCCCTAAAGCAGTATATTGTTAATCCAGACGTCATGCTGGTGACTAACGTATAAATGTGACTTTTGTCTGGTAGTTCGAAATCTCACTGACGAACTGTCCAAAACAGCTCCCCCTTTTGGATTAATGAGGTAGTTTACATAAATCTACACAATTGCCAAAGGCATTCTTAATGTGTTAGTGAAGAGGTAGATTAGAGCAGCAGCAATGCAGCTCAAATCCTAGACTGCAGGGCAGAAAGAGTTAGCCAGGCCTGATGCTGGAGGCTCCCTAAATTATTGATAAGGGCTGCTTTGGGATCGCAGATGGCTTGACCTCATTGAACTCCCAGGCTCAGGAAGTTGACAAAGAGTAGAATTCAGGAAAGACATCACTTGTGAAACCTCTCTGCTTCTTTCTGGGAAGATTTTTATTTCTTCCTGATAGTTATATCCAGAATTTTAGTACTTTCACACTGTATTCACTTATTATTTTATCTTCTTTTTAATAAAAATTAAAAAATGATTCTTTCAATAACATTTATATTATTCTATATTATAATTTAGTTATATTATCAAATGAATATATTCAACTATATTTTTATACATTAATATTAATAATGAACATTTTAATAAATAGGACTCATGTTAGGGGAGGCAGGTGAAGAATAACTATTCCAATTTTACAAATGAGGATACTGAAGTTCAAAAATTTAAGACCCGACTGCCAGCTCACAGCTATAAATGGTTGGATTCCAAAATCAATGTTCAGTTATTCACGTTGGTGAAAGGTGATCCAGTGGGAAGAACTCTACATAGGAAGACAGAAAATCTGAGTATTATATCCAGTGTCACCATTTTCTAGTCCTGTATCATTAGGCAAGACAGCATCTCATCTATAAAATGCTGATAACATTTGCTTTGTGTACCTCACAGGAATATTGTGAAGTTCATGTTAGAAAATGGATGTGGAAGCATTTCATAAGCTAAGAAGTATTATGCAAATGAATGCAAATGTAGGCAATGTTAATTACTAAATTATTCACAGAATCTTATTTCATTAATACCCTTACTGCTGTCTATAGCTGTTTTGGGAATTCCACAGCCAGTTATGTGAAGGCCAAGGCAATTGGGTGAACTTAAATCTGTCATTTATTCTACTATGAAATATTTACTGTGTCCCAGCCATCACACTAGACACAGAGGATACAAAGGTGCATAGAATGTGACCCCTTCCTTCCTGGATCTGACAGCCTGGTTAAGGGAGATAACACTTACACTAAGATATGTATGATATAATTTCTAATCCAAATTTTAAATGCCATTTTGTGGATAATGATTAAGAGCTAAGCACTATGCTATTTCCTAGAGATATAAAAATTATTAAGGCATAGTCTTTGAACTGAATCTCACAGTCTAATGGGAGACACAGATAAGTAAGCAAACAGGGATAATAGCAAGCAAAAGCAAAGTGGAAGTGACCCAGGCAAAAACTTCAAATTCAGATAGAACATAGATCCCAGATTCTATGAATCAGTTTTCCTATATGAAAAAATGGGACTAAAAATACCTTCTTAGCATGGTTGGGAATCTGCAACTTTGGAATTTGAAAGGAAAAGAAAAAGGTTTCTGTAAAGAATTAAATAAGGTATATACCAAGGTTTTCATCACAGAGTAAGTGCTGAACAACAGTGATGCATTCAAACAATGATACATCTGAAGGTGGCAGTGTGTCTGAGGTACTAACTACGCCACGTAGCATTTCTGGGCTGCTTGGTGGCTGACCGTTATTTCCTGACACGTCTCACACAATGCTGACTTGAGTCAGCTCTGGGCAGTGTTAATGTTCCCAGTAGACTGAACTCCTAGGAATTGAATTTAGATCAGAGAGTAGAAATCATTTTATTGAAGGGCATAGATTTTTTTATATAGTCTTTCTGTAGTGTAGAGAAAACTCTAGAGCCTCCTTTCATCTCCTTGGAACGAAGAAAGATTGCAAATCTCTCCATAAGTAAAATGTGAGAATCTTTGGAGAATCTTTCCTTGGGCAGGGAAATGGGGATAGACTGTTGTTCTAGAAGCTGACTTCAGAAGGAACAATCTGTTAGTTGCAAAAGTCTCCCACAGACTGGTTCACCTATTGGGAACATGACAGAGAGAGGCTGCATTTTTTAGCACTTGCTGGCTGCCTACAGACAGGAAACTGCAACAGTCCGTGCTTCTTTAATGTCTCAGCAATACTCAGGAGATTTCATTAAGTTTATTCCAAGTAATATAGTTTGATTTGTTTTTGCTATTATAGATAGTTTTATTTTAGTTGTCAATTGCTGGGTTACAAACTAACTCAAAATTTAGTGGGTTAAAACAACACTTTTGTTTTAATTTCTCTTGCATTTCTATGGATAGACTTGGCTCAGTTGGGTGATTCTTCCTTGGAGTTGACCATGAGGTTGCTACCAAATGGTGACTGGGACTGGAGACACCTAAAGGTTTAAGGGGAACCTGGGTAGCTCAGTTGGTTGAGCGTCCGACTTCGTTTCAGGTCATGATCTCGTGTTTGGTGGGTTCGAACCCCACATCAGGGGCTGTGTTGACAGCTCAGAGCCTGGAGCCTGCTTTGGATTCTGTGTCTACTCTCTCTGCCTCTCTCTCTCTCTCTCTCTCTCTCTCTGTCTGTCTTTCTGTCTCTCTCTGTCTCTCTTTCTCTCTCTCTCTCAAAAATAAAAAAAATAAACATTAAAAATATAAAGGTTTAATTGGGTTAGACATGCAAGTTGAGTCAGTCACATGGATGGCAGTTGATACTGGCAAATAGCTCAGGTAGGATTATGTACTAATGTGTCTACATGTGGCCTCTTCATCCTCCAATACAATCTGGAATAAATGTGGTAAGAACAGACACACATGCCTCCTTCTTGATCTTAGGGGGAAAACCATTCACTATTTTGCAATTAGTAATGATTATAGGTTTAGGTTCTGGGTAAATGTCTTTCATCAGATTGAGGAAGTTTCCATCTATTCTTTGTTTCCTGAAAGCTTTTCTTATGAATGAATGTTGAATTTTGACAAGCTTTTTACTTGCAATCATTGTAATTGCCGTATGTTTTTTTCTCCCTTAGTGTACTAATTGAAAATTACATTGATTTTTGAATACTAAATGAGCATTGTATTCCTGGGGCAGGGGGGGGGGGACATTTGGTCATCATGTATACCTTTTTTATATACTGAATTCAATTTGCTTACATTTTGTTAAAGATTTTTGTGTCTATGTTCATGAGGAATATTGAGATGGGATTTTCTGTGTTTTTTTTTTTCTATTGTTTTTGTTTTTCGTTTTTTTTCTCTCCTTCAATCAGGGTAATGCTCATAGAGTACGTGGAGAAGGACTCCCTCCTCTTCTATTTTTTAAAAATTTTGTATAGAATTGACATTGCATTTTTGTTGAATGTTTAGCAAAATTTCCAGTGGGCAAAATCATCTGGGACTAATCTTTTCTTTGTGGAAGGATTTATAACTATAAATTAATTTAAAAAATAGGTGTAGAGCTATTCTTGTTGTCTATTTCTCCCTGAATGAGCTTTCATAGTTTGTGTTTTTCACAGATTTGTCCATTTGATCTAAAGTTGTAAAGTTTATAGGCATGAAGTTGTTCAAAATATTTCCTTATTTCTATTTTAATTTTTATAGGATCTGTTATAATATCACCCTTCTCATTTTGTCAAATACTTCTACAGCATCAGTTGAGATGATCATATGCTTTTTATCCCCCTTCATTTGGTTAATGTGGTGTCTTACATGTATTGATTTTTGTTTATTAAACTGTCCTTACATTCCAAGAATAAATCTCACTGGGTCTTGGTATATAATTTTTAAAATATGCTGTGAGATTCAGTTTCCTAGTATTTTTAAAAATTTTTGCATCAATATTCATAAGGTTATTGGTCTGCAGTTTTTTTTTTTTTCTTGTAGTGTCTCTTTGTGTCTTTGGTTTCAGTAATGCTAGCCTCAGAGAATGAGTTAAGAGATATTCCCTCCTTTTTATTTTCTTCTAAGAGTTTGAGCAGGATTGGTGATAATTCTTCTTTAAACCAGTGAAATCATTGACTTCTGAGATTTTTCTTGTCGAGACGTTTTTGATAGGATTCTATCCTTATTAGTCATAGGTCTATTTGGATTTCCTGTTTCTTCATAGTTTAATTTTGGTAGGTCACATGTTTCTCAGATTTTGTCCTATACATCAGGTTATCCAATTCTTTGTCATGTAATTGTTATAGCACACTTTTAAAATTCTTTTTACTTCCGTAACATTGGTAGTAATGTCTCCTCTTTCATTTTTTTTTTATTTCTGATTTTAGTTATTTAAGCCTTTTTTCTTTTCTTAATCCAGCTAAAGTTTTGTTCAATTTTGTTGATCTTTTCAAAGAATCAACTCTCAGTTTTATTGATATTCTCTATTGCTTCTCTATTCTCTATTGTCTTTAACTCTATTCTAATCTTTATTATATTATTATTATTATTATTATTAATCTTTATTATTATTTCCTTCTAGCTTTGGGCTTTGTTTTTTTTTATTGTTCTAGTTCCTTGAGTTGTTAAGTGTGTTGTTGACTTGAGGTTTTTCTTCTTTTTTATTTTTATTTTACTTATTCATTTGTTTGTTTGTTTCAAGTTTTTCTTTAAATTCCAGCTAATTAACATATAGTGCAATACCAGTTTTGGGAGTAGAATTTAGTGAATCATCATTTACATACAACACCCAGTGCTCATCACAAGTGTCCTCCTTAATCCTCAACACCCATTTAACCCATTCCCTGCCCACCCCCTCTCCAGCAACCCTGTTTGTCCTCTATAGTTAACAATCTGTTTTATAGTTTGCCTCTCTCTCTTTTTCTTTTTCCCCTATGTTTATCTGTTTTGTTTCTTAAATTTCACAGATGAGTGAAATCACATGGTATGTATTTCTCTGACTGACTTATTTCATTTAGCATAATACACTCTAGATCCATCCACACTGTTGCAAATGGCAAGAATTCATTCTCTTTGCTTAGGTTTATTCCTGGGTATCTTATGATTTTTGGTGCAATTATAAATGGGATTCATTCCTTGATTTCTCTTTCTGCTGCTTCATTATTGGTGTATAAAAATGCAACAGATTTCTGTATATTGAATTTGTATCCTATGACTACTGAATTTGTGTATCAGTTCTAGCAATTATTTGGTGGTGTCTTTTGGGTTTTCTATATAGAGTACCATGTCATCTGCAAATAGTGAAAGTTTGACTTCTTCCTTGTGATTTGGATGCCTTGTTGTTGTTGTTGTTGTTGTTGTTGTCTGTTTGCCGTGGCTAAGGACTTCCAGTACTCTGTTAAATAACAGTGCTGAGAGTGGACATCCTTGTCTTGCTCCTGATCATAAAGGAAAGACATGGAAGTGTTGTTTATAAATATGAAAAAGCTATTGACATATGTGTCCACAAATAGGATAACTGATAAATACATTGTGGTATATTTGTGAAATGGAGTAATATACCAGAGTTAAAAATCAATTAAATTGAACTACAAAACACAATATAACCATATTAAAAAAAACACAGAATGTAGATAAATAAAGCAAATTACAGAATGATATGTAAACAATAACGTCATTTGTGTGCATCTGAAAATATTTGAAACCATGTTCTATTCTATCTACGAATACATACAGATGTAAGATAAAATGCCATAAGAGGATTAACAATAAAATCAAGATAGTGGTTAATTCCTGAGAGGAGTGGGAAGGCAATGAGTTTGGAAACTTCTGTTTTGTTTTATTTCTTTAAGAACAATCTGAAGAATGTTGGGGTGCCTGGGTGGCTCAGTTGGTTAAGTGTCCAACTCTTGATTTTGGCTCAAGTCATGATCTAGTGATTTATGAGATTGAGGCCCACTTTGGGAATATCAGTATAGAGCCTGCCTGGGATTCTTTCTCTCCCTCTCTCTCTGCCTCTCCCCTGTGTGCTCGTGTATGTGCTCTCTTTCTCTTTCTCAAAATAAGTAAATAAAACTGTAAAAAAAAATAAAGGCAAACTGAAGAATGTATTGCAAAATAATGGGGGTGGGAGAAAGAAGTAAAAAAAAAAAAAAAAAAAAAAAAAAAAAAAAAAAAAAAAAGAAACCAAGAAGGCTAACAAGTATGGGCACTTACTCTGTGCCAAACACAGAAATTAAATAACCAGATCTAGACTACCTGAGAGTAAGTTAATGGAGGAAGTGGGATTTGACACTGCGTAATCTGGCTGTGAAATTTGTGTTTTTACCTGCTATACTCTCCTCCATTTTGTTAGAATTTGATAGATTTGGGCAGTAGGTATAAAAAAATTTATTGTTATTTTCTGTAATTCTCTATATGTTTGAAGTGTTTCAGAAAACAAAGCAAAATAAAATATGGGAATTAGACCAGGTACTTAAAAAATAGTATTTTATATGCAGTTTAAATTATAACTGTGAAATATCTACTACATTGAATGGAATTGGGTCACTTCTTAGCTTTTTCTCTTGCCTCCTCCACTTATGTTTTAAATATTGGTGGTGTCTAAGGTGTTACCTCTATTTCCATCTCTTTTCTCACCACATATTCATTGAATCATCTTAGCAGATCCCATGATTAAAACACAGTAGAATACTCAATAGCAATCACAGAATGAATAAATAAATAGATTCATATTCCACCTTGATATAAATGATAGATAACTTCTTGATGTATATCTTTAGGGTGGTGCTGTATCTCCTGACCCAAGGATAGCTACAGACTCAAAATCCAATTGCTTACTTGCATTATTCCTGGTGTTAAAAATATTCACATTTGACTTTGTCTAAACTCATTTATAAAACTCATTTCATAGTGAATGACAACATCACTCACTCAGTTGTCCCAGAAACAAGTCTTAGGTCACCATGGGTCTCTTCTCTTCCCATTCCTGTTCATATTCTGTCAAATTTATCTGTTCATCTTTCATGTCAGTTTACTTTTCCTTGCCCACACTGCCATTATTTTATATGATGTCATCATCATCATAATCGTCTTCATCACATTTCTCATAAGTTTAACATCCTTTAAACTTGTCTTAGAGTCTTGCTCATTCCAATCCATTCTTTATGCTTCAGTCAGTGTGACCATTTGCATAAGCCACATCTGCTCAGTTCACTTTATACTTCCTCTCTAGGTTAGCTCATCCATTTACAGTATCAATTACTACCTACACTCTCTCTATATATATATCTGATCTCAGAACTCAGTGCCTAATTGACATTTGTACTTAGCTCTCTCAATAACAGCTAAATCTTGACATGTTGTGGACTGAACTCATGTTTTCCACCAGAAGGGCCCAGAGTTCCCATCTTGGTAAATGACAGCACCATCCACCCAGTTATATAAGACAGAAACCTCTCTCATCCATGAAAGTCCTGTTAGTTTGATACCCAGGTCTGCAAATCTGATCTTCACTGCCATCATCATGGTCCAGGTTACCATCCTCTACTTCCAGTCTCAAAGCTAGTGTCCTGAAAAGTTCACGTTTCCCTTACTCCAGTCTCTATACTGCAATAAGACAAATCATTTCAGAAGCCAAATTTCAATAATGGATCTCCTGCATCTCTTCTAGAACCTGAATTAAAAACATCCCTTGCTTCCTGTTACTCACACATGGAAGTGCACACAAGTCTGTTCATGGGAAGACTTCTTCCCATTTCTTCAGCTTTACCTCTCTCTAAACTCCCTTGAGCTTTGGGGGTTCAGGGCACCTGACATTTCATTCTCTCAGTCAAGCCATGCAACATCCTTCCTCAAGGTCTTTGCTCAAGTTTTCCTCATTGCTTGGAACTCTCTTTGTATCCCTAACCTGCTTTCCTTAGTTGTAGCTGCTCTTCTTTGAGACCTCGGGGCATTGCCATTTCCTCACAGAAACCTTACAGCATCATGCATGTCTCTCTCATAGCACCGGTGCGGTTGCAATATTATATAGTGTGTTAGTTTTTACTGATGTTTGACTCTCCCACTAGATAATGTGCATCTCCAAGAAAGAATATTTAATGTCAGATTTTATTCACTATTTTTTTTTAAATCCCAGTGTAGAAAGGTATCTGGCACATAGTCCTTTAAGTGGTCAGTAAGCATTTGTTGAATGAATGATTGAATAATTACTAATCTTGAGTGCTGACTATGTGCTAGGCATTGCACTGATCACTCAGTGACACCCTATTGCCTCCAGGATAAAATAAAAATTCCTTAGCATAAGACTATGCCCTTCCTGAGCTGGTTCTTATCTGGCACTCCAGCTACATTTCTTAATGCTTCTCAATTTCTGCTCTTTTAATTCTCAGCCTCTTTTCTTCATTTTCAACATATTTCTTGGCAGTTCCCAAATATGTTATACTTCATCTTCTTGTCTTTGGATATACCCTGTGCCCATAAACCTTTCTCATTCTTCTGGCCAAATTTTACAAAATTATAGAATCTAGTTCTGAATTTCCCTCTCTGAGGCCAGTTCCTCTGAACTCTCTGGCAGGCTTTCATGCCCTCCTGGAAGACCCCACACAATCCCCTTCTCACATATTTAGTAGCACTCTTTATGGTTGACTGAAATTGAGCATTTGCGTCTTGGTCTCTGACTGGGAAGTTTTGTTAATGTAGGGATTCTGTCCCATCTCTCACTGTATCCTCAAAGCATAGCATGGTGCCCAACACACAGTCAGCACTGACTAAGTAGTTGTTGAGAAACTATATTAATGAGGCTCCTTTTGGCCTCCAGGAAAGTAAGGCTTGCTTTAAGGCTGATGCATAAGGGCTCTCTGGGGGCTTCAGGAGCCTCCATGAGAGATATTGCCTGCCCCAGCAGGAGCCAGAGAACTCTAGATGCCCATTCAGCTTTAACAGCTCAAGTCCTTCCAATAAGTCCTACCTCACAGCAATAGACTCTCCAGATTGAAAGAGTTTCCTCTCCAGCTGCATTCTTCCACAGGGCTAACTTGGGTCACTGGGTAACCTAATAAGGAATCTTAATGTTCCTGGTATAGGTTAGAAGCATGCTCAGAAAGGGGCCCATATTGTTTTGCCTCTTTTGAACTTCCTCCTTTTCCTTTTTCATTCCTGAACTCAAACAGTAGGTCATCCATTGCTTAGTTCTTATGAGTTCTTGCTTTCAATGAACTATTCCTTCTTTTATCCAGGACTTATAGCCTGGGCTGTCAAACCATGACGTCCATGGCATTAGTTATCATTGAGTACTGCTACAATTGTCATTATTTTTTTCTGTTTACTTGTGCTAATAGTTTAGTCTAGAAATGTATATGTATTTTAGGAAATATATTGAGAATCTCATAAATTTCAAAGATCTTTAATATCCTAAAATGGATAACTCTTGAATGGCAGAAATCAGATATCATGCCAAAGTTTTAGGGAATAGTTCAGACTAAAATGTCTCTGAAGTTGGGGCACCTGGGTGGCTCAGTGAATTAAGCATCTGAGTCTTGATTTTAGCTCAGGTCCTGATCTCACAGTCGTGAGATCGAACACTGTGTCAGGCTCTGCACTGAACATAGGGCCTGGTTGGGATTCTCTCTCTCCCTCTCTCTCTGCCCCTCCACTGCTTGTGCTCTATCTCTCTTTCAAAATAAATAAATAAACATTAAAAAAAATAAATAAAATGTCTCTTAAGTCATTTCTAGGACTAGCCTTGCCTGGGAATCTCTTCCCAGCTGTGGTAGCCATGGAAGATGTACCTCTTAGGGTTTCCCTTAAAAAAAAAAAAAGGACTCTTTCCTCAGCCATGGAGTATGATTAGTTGCCAGCTTCTAATTATTAGCTTTGTCAGGGTCTGCCTCAGTTCTGACTGTGGTCACACCATTCTTTGTTTGGATATTGGCCACGGGCTAAAGAAGGCAGTGGTACAAGGGCCTAGCCATTTATGCCCATTTTGGGATTTCCCTGATAGGCGAGTTTTGTTCTGGAGTTCCCTATTATGCTGGCAAAGCATCATTAGATTGGCATCTCCTTGACAGCTCTGCCTTCCTGATCCTGCTTCTTCCCTTTTCCTTTCACAAATACTACTGATCAATAAATCTTTGCACTCTTAACTCCATATCAGTGTCTACTTTCTTGAGAACTCAATTGGTGACACTGGCCATATAGAGTAATTGTAATTCCAGTGTATGCAATAGGTATTTTGGTGGCATGATAAGTTAGAAGACAAGGGTGGGGAACTATTGCCTCTCTGACTTTGGATATCTACAGATCCATCTCCAAAGATACTGGGGAGAAGAATAGCATAGGTAGACTCAAGGCTGTCACTCGTTGACTGTACTCCAAGGTACTTTGTATTTGACAGAACTTCAGGGCTTTGTGGAGAGAGTTGAGTCTGAAAAGGTAGTTTGAGGTCAACCTTGGATATTATGCTAAGGAATATGGGTTTTATTTTATAAGGAGTTACTGCATTGGAAACAAGGTCATGCTTAATGTACTTTGTGGGATTATCTGGTTTTGGCCCACATTGGGATTTACGCATTAAATCTATCTAAGCAGGAGCTAATTAATAAGCAGGTATTTTGTATTTGGGTTTACCTTGGAAATTTGATTTTTAAATATGGATTAGGTGGGAAGAGAAAGCACATTTCAGACTGTGGGGTAAGCTGTGTTTAAATGCCTTCTGATCCTCCTATAGCCTGTCAGCTTTATTCTTTGTCCCAAACCCCCAGGTTTTTTAGGGATGACACAGGGGCAACACTCTTACCAAATGTCTATTACATTCTAGGTGGGGCTCTTCCCTGAGTCCCTTCTACTTTCTGATCCGAGGAATAAACATCCAGAAGAAGACTTGAAAGCAGGGTTGCCAAATTTAACAACAACAACAACAACAACAACAACAACAACAAATCAAAACCAGAAGAAACAAAATCAAATCATAAAATATATTTACATACACACATATATAACATACTTATCCTAAAATATATTCATTGTTTAACTGAAACTCAAATTTAACTAGGCATATGGCATTTTATTTGGCAACCCTATCTGAACCCTGTCCTCATTACTTTCACTTTGGGGACCTAGATCTAGTCTTAAATGAAACCAGGCCTATTCATTTCCTTTCCTCACTCTGGATTTCCTTCTGTCCCTCATTGATTCCAAAGACTGAGCTGCTTCCCTAAACTACTCAGCTCCCAATCCTAAAGGGTTCCACCAGAGGGTCCCCAGCCCCCTCCCCCATTGCCCCCACTCCCAGGGTACCACTGCAACTACACTTCCCTCAGAGAAGAATTATAGCAAACAAATTCAGAGCAGTGGGGCCGAAGTCAACAGACCTGTTGTTGTACTGAGTTAAGCCTTCCTCTCCAAATGATCTTGGACAAGTAAGGCAACCAACCTCTATGTCTCCGAATTTTTTCCTAGTACAATAGTGTCAGTACAATACTTACTCCTAGTGCTCTTGAGAGTGTTAAATGTAATAGTCCTACCCCTAGTACAGCCTAGTACAGTCAGTGACCCTCAAGTCATGTGAGCTGCTAATTTAGTTATCCCTCTTACTTCTCTGCCTCAGAATAAAGCCTCACACATGGTACAATTCATTTATTGAATGAGTCAATGAATATATGCCTCTGGGGCCTACCTTGACCTCACTGAGGAAAATGGGTGGGACCTAGGATAGCTTGTGGGTCCAACTGGTTCAAAAAACAGACTCAGGGGGTAAGCATGAAAGCAGGTACTAGACAGGGATGGGGGAAAAGTGGGACAAGAGGAGAAGTGACACTATACCCACTGAATCTACTGAATGGCTAGGAAGACCTGGGTGGAAGACATGATATGGAAGTAAGCTCTGGAACTAGGAGTGTCAATGACCAAAAGGAAGCTATGGCAGTTGTGGCCTATAAAAGAACCCAAGAGAGTCTGCTATATTCTCTTAAGTCACTACAACCAGTACAGATAAAACAAGCCTGACTACTCATACTTGTTTAAAGGGTGATCATGGTCCTATAACCTTCCCAAGGGTAAATTGCCTCTGCCTAGGTTAACCATACAATTTATTATCCAAACAGGATACTTACGACACTTAAAGCGACACCATTAATAATTTTCTCAAAGTTATCCAGCTGAAATATAAGAACTTAGACTGGAATTTTTATGGTCTACCTGGGAAGTAGCCCAGGTTTGGTCATGCTATCTCTGATTGGGGCATCACCTTTTGCAGAGGAAAGAGGCTTGGCTGTCTTTTTCAGAGTTATCAATACTTGAATGTTAATTTTCGGACCCTCCCTTGTATAGTGTGGTGCAGGCATTTCCAGAAGTAGGAAAGAGCTGTGGTGAGCTTCCCAGGCACTTGGGCGTCTGGGGAGGGCTGCAGCCTATCTGAAGAATATAGGACTCTGATCAGTATTTGCTATCATCTTCCTCAATTACTTAGCAAGTAAATTGCTAAGATTTAGATTGCCTATGTACTTCACCATGCAAGAAATTATGAAAAGAAATTGTGCACAGAATAGGAGAAAAGAGCATTTACCAGACATTTTAACCCTAATTAATCATTCTCCCTGTCTGTAAGCCAGAGGACCAAATTTGTATCATTTATCTCTGTATCCTCAATGCCTCATAGAGAACTAAAAACATATGAAAAACTCATTAACTATTTCTTAACTAGTTGACTAAATTAACAAATATAAAAATTATCATGTGAAAAATAAGAAAATAAAGTCCTCTGTTAGTGTTTGATTCATTTAATCAATAGTTTTGGAATGTCTCTCTATGCTACCCTCTGTTTTAGGCACTAATTATACTGCCTTCATGGCTCTCATTAAAACTGAGTGTGTTTGGGATATTAAAATAGTTCAATTTCCAATGTGGTAACACCAGGTAAGTGTTAGGAGTAGGAAGAGATAAGCATGGGTTGGATTAAAGCAGACTTTGAGCTACTCTTGACTTGGGCTTTGTGAATTGTATAAGAGAAATTCCCTGACAGGGGCATTCAAGATAAAAGGTAAAGATGGGATATCCCATATCATGTGTAAGGCTGTAAGGTGAGATCTGAGGGTGCATGTTGGTAAATTGGGAACTTGGGCTAAAAAGAATGGCTGGGGGAAGATTTTTAATGTTAGAAAGAGTTTAGATTTGATGTGCATTTGTTAGGACTGCCATAACAGAATACCAAAGATAAGGTGGCTTAAAAACATAAATTTATTTTCTCACAGTTCTGAAGGTAGAAGTCCAAGATCAAGGTGTCAGGATGTTTGGTTCCTTCTGAGGCTTCTCTCCTTGGCTTGTAGATGACTGCCTTCTTGCCATGTCCTCACATGGTCTTTCCTCTGGGTGCCTGAACCCTAGTGCTTCCCTATGTGTCCAAATGTCCTCTTTTATAAGGGCACCCGTTGAATTAGGGCTCACTCTCATTGCCTCTTTTTAACTTAATCACATCTTTAAAGGCCCCATCTGCAAATACAGTCACATTCTGAGGTACTGGGGTTAGGATTTCAACATATGAATTTTGGAAAAACACAACTCAGCTCAAAGCAATGTGATAGATCAGAAAGATCTAGCAGAGATTCTTGAGCAGGGGGCTGATACCATAAAAATGGAATAAGTGTGATTGTATCTATCTGTGATATCGGTGGGAGGAGGGGGGTTGTTAAATTATAACCTCTGAGTTATTACGGATTCAACTGCTGAATGTCATTGTGGACCATCGCTAACTGCACAGCTATTAAAAGAGAAAAATTGCCCTCTCTGACTTATTGCTAATCATTGCAAGCTCTAACCACATAATTTAGTCACAGTTCAAAATGCTTTTGAAAATCAATGATTTTGTCCTTTAGCTAGCCATAGCTGATAATGAATATTCTCCCCAAAGTCTCAGCTAAGGTAAGTTATTATTTCAAATTTCAACAAGGGAACATCATGATTAGACAGGAACAAAAGGAAAATATAAATTTGAGAATGGACATGGCATAACTTGGTACCTTGGTGGGGCCATGGCAAATCTACTTACATTCAGTTGTTTATCCTTGCCTAGTGATGACTGTTTAGCTACATTGTGTCAGTCACTTTCAAAAGTGGAATTAATTGAGCAATTTTGCAAATGACTGACTTTTATTGGATTTATTGCCTTCGTTTTTTTTTTTTTTTTTTTGCATGGAGAATTACTTTTCATTCTAACTGAATGAAAACCCATATTTCCAAGTGGTACGAATAAAATGATCATACATTCTTTTCATTAAGATAGATGTATTTGTTGAAAACTGGTTTTAGGTACTGTGATGCTGAAGATGTAGAGAAGATTAAGAAATGTCACTTTTCAAGAAATTTCTACTGTTGTGTGCCACTCATATTCTGGAATTATTATATTCTCAGTACCCAGCTTCATCTTAGTCTTCCCAAGGGGCTTTGGTAATGACCTCAGTGTAGAATCCTTTTGTCTTTTTTATATTTTAAAATCAATTTTTGGCATCAAAATGTAAAATGGCATTCTCTCTATTTAAGTGCCAATCATTAATGTTTTAAAATTTCAGAATAAAACATACTCACCATCACTACCATTTGTTTGTTTAATCTAGGCTACCACTGCATAATTATTTTTGACAATTTAACTTTCTATTATTTATTTACAATCTGGTTTTGAGTGACTGAATTTAATGTGAGTCTTTCCCCATTGTCTTTAGATACTCTTCCTTATAAACACTTCAGGTGTTCCAATTTATGAAATTTGTTTTCCATTTCTATGGCCATGCTTCCTAGGATTTTTGGTGTATACATTGATGAGGCCAATGTGGGTGTAAATGCAAAGAGGCAATTAGTGTTTTGGTTAAACTGAACTTTGGAAATATAGAAGGCAGACAAAATGTAGCTTGGTGCAAATTGATATGCGTTTTTCTGGGTAGTCTAAAAGAATCAAGTCCAAAGACAGATTAGAAAAAAAAAAGTGCCTATACATTTATTGATTAACACTTACCCTCTTAAGCCAGCTGTGTTCACTTGATTTGTTTGAACTTCAATCTTTTGTCTTCCTTATAGTCAATAGCGTTTCACGTAAAGACATAGAGGAGAACTTACATGCTCCTCATCAGGGGCTTAGGAATGACTAGTGTTTTCATATCTTGTTTCTTATCAAGGCATGAAGTTTTAAGATACAAACAATTACCATTCACAGTAAGACTACAAAAGAGCCTCATTAATATATGTGCTAATTATTTTCCTTTGATGTGGTCATAGTTCTTAAAAAGGCTGTAGTTATTATGTATAAATATTACCAGGTCTCTTGTGACTTCCATAACAGCAATGGCAGAATTAAAGAGAGAGCTGCATTCTGTGTGCTTATGGTCAGACTCCTTATTGCTTCTCACTCCCATCATGACGTTCATAATCTCACCACTAATACTAGTCAGTTTGAGCTAGGTCCTCTAACATAAACTTGAAGTTTTAACAGAATGGATGTTTGATTCTCTCTCACATTTCAGTTTAATAAAGATGGTTTCCTAAGTACTGATTCCAGGACCCAGGCTGCTGCCATTCTAGTTCCATTGTCCAGCAGGGACTTGGAGTCCTGTCCTGGATCCTCTGTGTCCATACTGTGGGTGAAGAAGAAAGAGTGTGGGAGGCTGTGTACATTTGTATGGGTTCCTAGAAGGAGTGTGTATTAGTTTCCTGTTGTTGCCGTGACAAATAAGCACAAACTTAGAGACTTAAAATAATACGAATTTATTATCTTACAATTCTGTAAGTCAGAAGTCCTAAAATGGAAGTGTCAGAAGGAGAAAAAATTTGAACTATGCTTTCTGAACTCACTTTAAATTTATGAATTCTAATCCAGTGGAGTCAGTGCTGTGCCCACTAATTCTACTACATTTCCTGAGCCTAGTGATTCTCAACCTTTGTATGTATCAGAGTCACTCTGAGGGCTTCATGAAAACATATTGCTAAGTTTGAGTCAGTGAGTTTGTGTGGAGCTAGAGAATTTGCATTTCTAAAAGTTTTCGGATGCTACTGATGTTGCTTGTCTAATGACCACACTTTAACAGCCACTACAATAGTGCATTTATTGTTGCATTTTTTTGAGTATTTCACATCTCCCGTAGCCTTAAATTTCCAACACCTCTCTGTCACCCCCACTTTCAGTTGGTGATGGCCTTGAGCCCTATCAATGCTTCCCAAACTGTGAGTGGGAAAGATAATTTTTTTCTTTCTTTTTCTTTCTTTCTTTCTTTCTTTCTTTCTTTCTTTCTTTCTTTCTTTCTTTCTTTCTTTCAATTTCTAGTATGTTGCTCATTTTTAGTTTCTAAATTTTTAAAATTTCCAACCTGTTACTTCTGTAAAATACAGTAAGTACTTATTCTGATGTGCAAAAAACGGAAAAAGAAGAAAACAAAGAGCAAAAATATGAGCCTAAAATTTTAATATTAGGTTCAATAGACATAAAAACACTCCAAAAATTGCCATAATACTTTCTAAACACACAGTCTCAATTTATGTCTTCATTTCATTGAAAGCTAGAATCTAATGGGTGGAGGACCAGTGCCTATCTGTAAGTCCCACTTTTTTAGCACTGCTCTACATCCCTGAAAATAGAGCAGTGAGAAGTGACCTCTCCCATTCCCCATTCCCACTTATCTACCCAGCCACCCTCCCCAAATATTCCCCATTACTACATATAAACTGTCCAAACTCTTAGAAAGGGTCAAACCCTTTTGTCTACTCAATGAAATTGTTCTAGCAATTCTTCCCTCTTTCTCTCAAATTCCATTTGTTTTCCCTACTACACTATTCCCATCAGAAAACAACAACAACAACTAGTGGTAATTTCCACCCCCTTTAAAAAAATAATTCCTTTTTTGACCTCATATTTCTCCTCAGCTATTTCTCTGATAGCAAAACTCTCCAGAAGAGCTCATAGACTCAAAACAAGAAAAAGCAAACAAACAAACAAACAAACAAAACAACTATGCTCTTGTGGGAATTATAGATCCTCAGCCCATCGGAAGTACTGGTTCAGAATTAAACTTGACCTTGTGTTGCTAGTGCTCACCTTTTGTAGTCAAATAGGCGCTGAAGGATGAGTCAGTCTGTCCTCACAAATGTGTTTTTCACCAATTCTCCAAGCCAGTTTCCTCACCCTCCCACCACCAGTTAAGCAAGGCTGAGGGGTTTAGTTAGGTCATTGTGGCTGCCTTCACCACATCATTAATGAAGACACAAACCGAGCTGGACCCAGCACCAGACCTGATACCATCTAACCACTCACCGTTTGCTTATTTCCCACACATCTTTCTTTGCATTTTTTACTTTAATCTGAAACAATTTCAATGAATGCTTCAAGTGTGATTTCATTAAACGATGTCAAGTACTTCATAAAAATCAAGATCTATTGCAGTTATTGTTCTTCCTTCTCCTGCTTCATAATTTCCAAATTAAAAATAACCATTTGTCTGGCATGATTTGTCTTTGCAAAGTCTTGATCCTCATTGCCCCCAAAGCTGTTATCTTCAGGAATGTCAGTTTTTCTTTTTTAAAATATAATTTGGCTTAGATGGTTGTTGGCTTTGTCTTATGAAAATTTACAGAATTGTCATCTCATGTCTTGACTTGTTTCTTCCTTTCTTGTCCAATTTCCTGTATTTTCCCAGGACACTATATTTTCTCTGAAGTGTACTAACGTAATTTATTCTAACTCCTTCACATTATCTATTTGAGAAAGGAACCATCTCTCTGTCCCCTCCCCCCAACCAAGAAACATTTTCTTTTGCCTTTCTAAGGGCCATTCCCTTATTTGAGTCTATCTTGATTCTGTGAGCATAAGGATATATGGTTTCTACATAGCATTCCCACCAACTTTAAGTTTCTGTGGATGTGAGAACGGGAAGGTTATAAAAAGTAATTTAGAGACAAGAAGTCACTGAATAATCTTATTCTTTTCTCTCCTGAACATTTTGCAGCAGACACACAAGAAGGGCCTGGTGCGTGGCTCTGCTTTACCAAGAGTAAAGGGAGCAAAGAATGCCAGTCATGTTGGTCACAGAGAAATTTGGTCCTTCTGAGTATATGCCTTGAATCTGAGACCACAAGCATAAGTCTGAGATATTCAAAATTAGAGTTGCTCATCAGCTTGCCTAGAATGGTAGAATGACTAACTTATCCTTATTTGCCTAGGACTTAATCAGTTTTAACTCTGCAAGTCTTACGTTTTGGGAAACTCCTCAGTCTCGGGTAAACCTAGAGAGTCAGTTACCCTATATGGAACAGAACCATCTTGTTGCCTCCTAGATATCCATGACCAATGACTTGTCTTGGCAGTGTGCTTTCAGGGATGTGTTTCTTTTTTTGTCTAACTCAAGTAACACAACTGTTCTCAATTTGAGTATGTGTATATGTAGAGGGTTTGTGGGTGTGGGACAATGGGAGAAGTTCAGAGGTTGGCAAGCAAGGAGAGAGAAGAAATCCTCACAATATGAATAGCACAGGGATATGGAAACTTCTCTTTTCCTACCATCATTATATTAGGGCCGTCTGGTCATTGCACATCTTGCATCAAATATTTAATATGCAGCATCTCCATTAAAAACCTTACTTCTCATAGATTTTTAAGTGCTTATATATGAAGTTGCCAGATTCCTTTGGCTGGGCCAAAGAAGAATGGATGGAGAGCCTTCTCTCTTCATGTTCTTCCAACTTAGGAAAGTACTGGGGAGGAAACTTTTATGTCTCTTTACATCATTTAGTAGCTCTTTCCCAAAGGAGGATTTGTGTGTACTCTGGTTGTCTAGAGGCTAACAGTTAAGGCATACTTTAAGTTTCAGGGTTACCTTTGGCCTCCCAAATTTTCAGTTGTGTCCATTTCATTTTGCTCTTTCACTGCCTTCCTCATGAATGGTTCAGTGGGCCCAGAGCTATCTTCAAAGTCTCTCTGCCAGTTAGTAATCTTCTCTGCTTACAGGTGAGTAAGCAATTGGACAAGGAATCTATTCTTGAGAAAAAAAATCTCCTCCCCTAGATAGATCCTAAACTCTATATGGAATGATGTGGTGATTGTAGTCTTAGGTTAAAGTTATATTTTTGAGTCCTGCTTTTACCAGAGAGTATGCATTTAAGTTATTAGATATTTTAGGCAACTAATATTGTTGATCCCAGTTAAGGAACAGCAGTAAGGAACAGGTACTCATAGTGAGGTGTAGAAGATGGTTCTTCAGAAGAGGTTTTTTCTTGCTGTATTTTATTTTTCATTCAACCTGGGAGAAACCTAATTTACTGCTAATCTGTTTAGTATATGACAACCATTAATATAGTGTATATATGTACCACAATGAGATATCACCTCACACCTGTCAAAATGGCTAAAATCAACAACATAAGACACAACAGGTGTTAGTAAGGATTTGGAGGAAAAGTAACCCTTTTGCACTGTTGGTGGGAATATAAACTATTATAGCCACTGTGGAAGACAAATGGAGGTTCCTCAGAAAATTAAAAATAGAACTACCCTATGATCCAGTAATTGCATCACTGGGTATTTACCTAAGAGTACGAAAACACTAATTCAAAGGGATACATACACCTTTACTGTAGCATTATTTTCAGTAACCAAATTCTGAAAGCAACGTAAATGTCCATTGATAGATGAATGAATAAAGAAGATGTGTGTGTGTGTGTGTGTGTGTGTGTGTGTGTGTATGTATATTTTAAGTGGGATATCAGTTGGGAAAACATCTTAGTGACATAGGTAAGAGATTATGCCACTTGGACTACAGTTTTGGAAGTAAGGTAGAATTGCAGGGCCATTTGCAGAAAGTTTGAGAAGTAGATTTAACTGCACCTGGCAGTAAATGGGATAAGAGTGAGTTGGAGTAGAGGAGGAGTATGGATCAAAACTCATTCTACATGTTTCTACAGTGAACTAAGAGAATAAATATGGTATTTATTCACACAGAGAAAACTGGAAGAGAGGCAAAAGAAAATGTTGAGTTGGAAGAAGAAGTTATGTGGTATTACCTAAATTGTACAAGTAGAGGAATTGAGGTCTTAGAGGTTAAATAACTTGCTCAAAAATCACACAGAAAATATATTGCAGAGCTGAAAATCAGACCTAGAACTTTTGATACCTAATTCAGGATTACTACCATGACTTCATGATCCCAAATGTGTAGTCATTGTTTTTTATCTGAAGTGGATGTCAGAAGGAGGAGATGAATGATTTCCATTAGGGATAGGACTTGGTAGAAAGGATGGTGTCTCATTGACCTCTGAGGCCTCTAACCTGGAACATGAATGGAGAATCACAAGTATTTATCCGCAGCCAAAAATAATGGAAACAAAATTATGTTGATTGAGTGAAGAATCACCCTTTGTAAACCTACCTTTATGCTGTGAAGAACTAAAGGAAAGGAAAGAGAGTGAAGAAAGTGGTAAGAAAACAATTACACAGAGTATTAACCTACTAGTGCAAGGCAAATGCAAGTCATGTTTTGATTTATGTGTTCTAATTAATGTCTAAGGAGTTTCAGAGATTAACATTGGGCTTCTTCTGTGCTGTATGGTTTCATTTTTCTCAATTATAATCAGAGAATTGGTCCCATGAGGGATATGAGGACTGATAGAAACAAAGATGTGCTATTTAAGACAGAGATTTACAAAGCAGCTGAATGGAAGAGGAGGAAATGAGTAGGAACAGAGCCCTAATATGAGAAATGGCTTCATCTCTTCTGAGGCTTCTTCTGGGACCTTGTTGCCACCTTGATTCTCTAAAGTGAGCACCTCAGACCTTAGGGAGAGTCTCTGTGCCTGTAAGATGGGTAGCAAACCTAGACAACCAGATAAGAAGGTGCATTTAAGGACTGATTGGAGTCTTTACTGGAAACATCTACTTGGTAATGAAGAAGAGTACCTCAGTGGGCAGAGAAACACTTTGATTAGCTATTTTAAGGTGGAGGTTGAGATACTAAAACCATGGACTTAGTTGGTGTCCAGAAATCAGGAGGGACAGCTACATCCCTCAGCTAAACTAATGAATAGAAATGTGTGCCTGAAGCCCAGCAAAGGAGAGGTGAGATGGGGAAGAAGAGCTATTGCCTAATATGATGGAAATAATTGAGTGACATTTAAACAGGGGGAATGTCTAATATTTAACTTTAAGTTGTTATTATCATGACCATGTAACCACCCCCTCCAACATACACCCTTTACTAGTTCCTCAATGTTCAGTAAAATTTGCTACATAATTGTATTAGTTTCCTGGGACTTCTATAACAAAGTATCACAAAATGGGTGGCTTCAATAACAGAAACTTATTGTCTCACAGTTCTGGAGACTAGAAGTCTGAAACCAAGGTGTTGTCAGGGTTGGCTCATTCAAAGGAATCCCAAGTGGAATCTGTGCCTGTGGGCTTCTGGTAATCCCAGGCATTCTTTGGCTTGCAGATGGTGATCTCCCTTTGCCTTCCCATCATTTTCTATGTGTCTCTGTCTCTGTGTTTAAATTTATCATTTTTAAAAACCTGTTTACTTATTTTAAGGAGAGAGAGAGAATCCTAAGCAGGCTCTGTGGTGTCAGTGCAGAGCCCAACACAGCGCTTGGTATCAGGAACTGCAAGATCATGACCTGAGCTGAAATCCAGAGTTGGATGCTTAATGGATTGGTACCCAGGTGCCCCCAAATTTCTCATTTTTATAAGGACACAGTCATATTGGATTAGGGCTCACCCTAATGACCTCATCTTAACCTGATCATCTGCAAAGTCCCTATTTTCTTCTTTTTTCATTAAATTTTTTAAAATGTTTATTTTTGAAAGAGAGGGAGACAGAGCAGGGAAGGGGCATAGAGAGAGGGAGACGCAGAATCAGAAGCAGGCTCCGGGCTCTGGACTGTCAGCACAGAACCCGACATGGGGCTTGAACCCACGGACCGTGAGATCATGACCTGAGCTGAAGTTGGATGCTTAACCTCCTGAGCCACCCAGGTACCCCAGAAGTCCCTATTTTCAAATAAGGTCATGTTCACTATTCTATGTTATAATATGGAATTGAAGGTTAGGACTCCACCATCTTTTAGGGTGGGGACATAATTTGTAACTTGTATTTTGTATTTGTCTACTAAGTAATGAATTAATGGAGTAAGATGGAATATATTGTAATATCAAGGAAGGGGAATGCATTCTACACCAGAGTCGATATATTGAAGAACAAAGATAACACTGGGGGAATGATGGTATGATTAGAAAACAAGAGAAACAACAAGTCAATGAATACTATGGAAACTATAGGTAGGTTTCAAGAGATGAGTCATAAGCCAGCTGCCCTCCCTCTTGCTCCTAAGTTTATTGCTGAAAGGTATATTAGGTTTGAGCCTATTTCATAAAATAGGGCATTTCAAGTTCAGTATGAACTTTCACTTTACAATACCCAGCTCACAAAATTCTTATCCTAGGACAGAGCCATGTTCTTACAATGGCTGCCAAAGAGTTTTGGTATAGGGGTATAGGGTATAGGGGAAGACATATTAAACCACCTGGACCGTACATGTCCTTGAAACACCACCCCAAACTCAGAGGAATTTATGGAAAAACTTCCAGAGTATCTTTATAGCCTCAGCTTCTTTCTATATCTCTACATATTTCAGATAGAAAATCAGTTATGTGCAGTACTTTGCAAATATTTTGGCTCAAGAAATCCTCTAGAAAGGTAGGCATGAAAGAATCTTGGAAACTGGAATCTTTGTACCCATGCTTTCTTTGCATTTAGTGTCTCCTAGCTGAGCTTAGGAAGTCTATGAGAAATATGCTTTCTTAGGTCAAACCACTGAACGATAATATTCAGGTAACTGGGCTTATCTTGGGAGGAACGTGATTAGCAAACATACCTTGGGAGAGGCCAATTGCAACATGAAAGAGGAGGTATTCTCAGGCACTGGAGACAAAGATTGTGCATTGTGAATAGACATCATATTATGGAGATACTACAATACTGAAAGGTCTTTCAGACAGGGAAAGAAGCTAACTGACAGGAAATCTATGAGGTCCCGCCATATACATAATCCATCTACAACCTCAAAATGTCAAATATGTCTCTCAAAGACTATTCAGCTAAAAAAAAATTGTTTGAAGTCAGTAATTGGGGTAGAATTTCCTTAGAGTCCAAGGAAGAAAGTTTTCTTTTTATCTGCATGTCATTTTTTTTAAAACCATGAACCAACCCATTGAACACCTCTGAATATGTTTTAAAAGTAGAGAGACTGATCCAAAGGATGATTAAAGTGAATGGTTACTATTATTTATGGTACAATTCTCCTATAAGAATTTGAACTCCTTAGGTAGAGCTGAGGAATTTCTCCAATTCCCTAATCAGTAAGATTAACTTTAGACAAAGGGGAGAAGGAAGTGGTATTGTCTATTCTCAGAGAATAGCCTGGAACAAAATAGCAGCACTGGTAGCCCCAACTCAGATTAGGGAAGATGATGTTATGAGTACGATTTAGCCACCGGAGGTCGAATTTTTGATATCTGAGAACCTGGAGAGTTGAGAAAAGTATGACTTCCACCTCTACTTTTGGGAGGAGATAGTCCTCAGAACATGATTGGTGACCACACTCACAAATTTCCCTCTTTACTTGGGTCTGTGGAGCCTTATGCTGGTAATGACTGAGGGCATTGTGTCACAGGTGGTGAGGATGGACTTAGCCATGGAAGAAAGTATTATCCAGGTCCAAGTGGGGAGTGCCTTAGAAGCAAAATCCTGGGACTGATGAGAAGAAATACCCTTTGCTGACTATGAGGAATGATGATGGATATTTCTTAGGAAACAGTGCTTATGCCAAGAGAATCTGGCTTGAATTATGTGGAAGGCTGAGGATGGATGGGAATATGCAAGCAGGCTGGAGAGCTGAGTCATTTATTTCCCTAGTCGTGATTAAGCTCAATTGGTAGAGCTTCCCATTCCTTTTCTGGAGGAAAGGACTTTAGAGAGAAAGAAGTGGATAGGCTCCCCTCCATGATAACATTTCTTCTTCTTATTGTTTGGATGTCAGAGTTCCAGAAGTGAGACCTGGCTCCTAGTGTGAAGAAGAATGTTGGAAGACAAAATCTGGGATTCAACCCACTATCCTGGACAAATTAAAAGTTAAAAATTTTTTCTTTGGGTTGGAAGAGACCCAGCTTGCAATTATCATCCTAGAGTGGGATGTGGGAAGAAATGTTTCCAACATCCAGTAAGAAAACAAGGGTGGGAGTTTATCAGTTGGTCAAAGGAGGGATGTGGGAAAGCCAATATCTGAATGGGTGGCAAAAGTCCCCATACTTCAGATATTATTTCACATGAAAAATGGATTGATCCAGAGAAGTCTAATATGCTCAGAGGAAACCCAAATTCCTTGTAGATATTGGAAATATGTGGGGTACTAATCCTATGGAGAATGATGTTTAAGCCAATTTCACTGGAAATGGAAAAGAGAGGATACCTTAGTCCATACCACAGTGTGGATATCCACTTAATTGTCATGTTTTAGCTTGTAATTAATCTGAAGGAAGACCATGCAAGAAGGCACGAGGGCAGGGAATAGGATCCAGGACATCACAATGTGTCACCATCAGGATCTCAAGAATCTAGTTTGGGAAACCGGACACTTTCATCTCATCCTGGAAAAGTTATGTGCTTCTGGGGGAAGAGTTCAGGTGTTACACAGTCAGACAGAATTTTGTTTCTCCTAGTCCAGTAATATGACCTAGTCTAGTATCTGAGTCTCTCTTACCTCATCTGTAAAATACTCACAAGAATTTTGTCAAGATTAACAAAAATTTATGTCAACTCATGGAAGATATTCAGTTGTTGCTCATTGTTGTCATCTCACTGTACTGAACAGGGTGCCCTGTACATAATAAGAGCTTAGTATGATTTTGCAATAATGGTATATTGTAACTTTGAGCAAAAAACATTTATCCTTGAGTATGTACTTGCTTTGACTCGTTTCCAAAGTCCACTGCAAGCATCACTATCCTCAGGATCCTGCTATTTCCTCCTATCTCCCATTAGGGCAGTATGGGGTACTTACTGGCTGAGAGTTCGGGCTCTGGTATTAGCCTATCTGCATTTGATTCCTGGGTTTGCCATTTACAATCTGTATGGCTTGGGCAGATATCTTAGAGTCTCTTTGTTTTATTTTTCACATCTATAAAATGGAGATTATAACAATCCTGAATCCTCTGCAAGGACTGCATGCATGTCTGTGTGAAGCACTTATAAGGGTAGTGCATGCTCAATGAATGTTAGCTGTTATTACTATAGATTCCCTTCATACACTGTTCAGCCGAGAGACACATTTCTCTGACATCAGGAGGGAGGGGATGAATATGTGCATCCCTCAAACACTGTGCTTTAAGGGGCTGCTGGACTGATCTGAAACTGCCTCCAGAATATATTGATTATGAGAACTGCTCAGGGTCTTAAGGAAGCCAAACCATATTAGCTCATGATAAACCACCAAGCTCCCGTTATTGTTCATGTATTACGAGTTTCCTGTGGGCCAGGACCAAGCTGAAGTGTCTCGTCATCCGCCACATGCAGTGCCGGGCTGTGCTCACTCAGTCATTCATTCATCAAATGTTTATTGAGCACTGGCCTTGCCAGGCAGCAACTATGTAGTGGATGAACTTGAGAAGTCATATTAGAGGAGGTTAAGAGCCAGGTGGGAGGGGACACAGTCTCACTGATGTCCTTGTTTATAGAATGACAGTGAACAAAGTGGGAGCGATTATAGGAAGTACAGCGTCCTGGGCAAACCACAGGCAGATTCATGAGCGAATTCTGGGCAGCTGAGTTTCTGCATGGCTGGGGGTCAGGGGTGGGTCATTGATAATGTTTCCTAAAGTGTGCCTCCTTTTCACACAGACCACTTTGTCTTCTGTTTTATTAAAGATAGGACATATGCCAAGAGAGGAAGCAAGCTTTAAGTACAGCTCAGAATAGAAAGTAAGATCTATACTTGGCTGAAGGCCACTCTTGCTGCTCTTCCTTTGGGCGCTTCTCTCATTGGCTGGGCTTCCTGCCTACCAGGGTGGCTTCAAGGTTACTGCTCTCCCTTTAACCACTTGTGTATGCTCTAAATGTGCAGTAGAAGAATTGAGTGCATCTCTCCTTCCATCCTACCCTCCCACACTTTAGTGTCTTCTAAGTTAATACTTTTAATGCCCTCCGCTGAAAAAAAATATTTTGAAATGTTGATTTTCTAAGGAAACAAACAAACAAACCTATAATTCCTTATCGGGATGTAGATTTTTTTGACTTTGTGATGAATGAAGCACTCTCACAACATTACTTTATTTTCCATATAACAACACTATCAGGCAGGTAGGGAATTTGCATCCATTCCCATAGAGCACTGCTGTGTACTCAAGCACCGCACTGTATAGGAACATTCTTTTACTATTTCAGATACGGCAGTCCCTCCTTACCTGTAGTTTCAATTTCTGAGGTTTCAGTCATCCTCAATAAACCTTTTTGTATTTAAAACATTTTAAATATTTTACTGTATATTTATACAATTCTTGATTTCATGCCATTCATCTAAATTTTATTCTTCTTAATTGTTAAGGATTATATGTTTAAGTTTTTATTTTAATTCCAGTTAGTTAAAATACAGTGTTATATTATTTCAGGTGTACAATATAGTGATTCAGCAGTTCCACACATTACATGGTGCTCATCACAAGTGCACGCCTTAATCCCTATCACCTATTTCACCCATCCCCCAACCCATCTCTCCTCTGGTTGTTCTCTACATTTAAGAGTCTTTTTCTTTAAAAAATGAAAAATGTTTTTAAAAAAAAGAGCAATGTCAGTTGAGCATTTGACTCTTGATTTTGGCTCACTTCATGATCCCAGGGTTGTGGGATTGAGCCCTGTATTGGGCTCCACACTGAGTGTGGAGACTACTTGGGATTCTCTCTTTCTCTCTCTGTCTCTGTCTCTGTCTCTGTCTCTCTCTCTCTCTCTCTCCCTACCTCAGCCCCTCTCCCCCATGCACACTCTCTCTCTTTTAAATAAAAAAATAAATAAATAATTTAAAAAGTCTGTTTCTTGGTTTGTTTCCCTCTCTTTTTCCTTTGCTTGTTTTGTTTCTTAAATTCCATATATGAGTGAAATCATTTGGTATTTTTCTTTCTTATTTCGCTTAGCATTATTCTCTCTAGTTTCATCATGCTATTGCAAATGGCAAGATTTCATTCTTTTTTATGACTAATATTCCATTATATACCACATCTTCTTTAACCATTCATCAATCAGTGGACACTTGGGTTGATTCCATAATTTGGCTATTGTAAATGCTTCAATAAACATAAAGGTGTACACATCCCTTTGAATTAGAATTAGTGTTTTTGTATTCTTTGGGTAAATGCCCTTTTGTACAATTTCTGGATTGTAGGGTAGTTCTAATCTTCACTTTTTGGGGAATCTCCAAACTGGTGCATTGTCTGCATCAGTTTCCATTCCCACCAACAGTGTATGAGGGTTCACCTTTCTCCATATCCTTGCCAACGTCTGCTGTTTCCTGTGTTGTTAATTTTAGCCATTCTGACAGGTGTGAAGTGATATTCATTGTAATTTTGAATTGCATTTCCTTGATAATGAGTGATGTTGAGCATCTTTTCATGTGTCTGTTAGCCCTCTGAATATCTTCTTTGGAAAAGTGTCTGTTCATGTCTTCTGCCCATTTTGAATTGGATTACTTGTGTTTTGGTATTGAGTTTTACAAGTTCATTATATATTTGGGATACTAACCCTTCATCAGATTTGTCATTTGCAAATATATTCTCCCATTCTGTAGATTGCCTTTTAGTTTTGTTGATTATTGCCTTCCTGTGCAGAAGTTTTTTTATTTTGATGAAGGCCCAATAGTTTATTTTTGCTTTTGTTTCTCTTGCCTCAGGAGACCTATCTAGGAAAAAGTTGCATTGGCTGATGTCAGAGAAGTTACTGCTTGTGTTCATTCTAGTATTTTTGTTTTTATAAAATAAAAATAGGTCTCACAGTTAGATCTTTCATCTGTTTTGAATTTATTTTTTGTGTATAATTTAAGAAGGTGGTCCATTTGCATCATTTTGCATGTCACTTTCCAGTTTTCCCAACACTATTGGTTGAAGAGATTCTCTTTTTGCCATTGGATATTCTTTCCTGCTTTGTTGAAGAGTAACTGACCATCTAATTGTGGCATTACTTCTGTGTTTTCTATTCTGTTCTATTGATCTATTTTTTCTATTTTTGTGCCAGTACCATACTGTTTTGATTACTACAGCTTTGTAATATAACTTGAAGTCCAGAATTGTGATGCCTCCAGCTTTGCTTTTCTTTTTCGAGATTGCTTTAACTATGCGGGGTCTTTTGTGGTTCCATACAGGTTTTAGGATTGTTTGTTCCAGTTCTATGAAAAATACTGTTGGTATTTTGATAGGGATTCCATTAAATGTGTAGATAGCTTTGGGCAATATAGACATTTTAACAATATTTGGTCTTCCAAACCAAGAACATGAAATGTTTTTCCATTTCTTTCTGTAATCTTTAATTACTTTCATCAGTGTTTTATAGTTTTCAGAGTACAGATCTTTTATCTCTTTGGTTAGGTTTTTCCTGGGTATCTTATTATTTTTGGTGCAATTGTAAATGGAATTGTTTTCTTAATTTCTCTTTCTGCTGCTTCATCATTGATATATAGAAATGCAACAGATACCTCTACATTAATTTTGTATCCTGCAACTTTACCACTTTCATCATTAGTTCTAGCATATTTTTGGTAGAGTCTCTCAGCTTTTCTCTATATAGTATCATGTCATCTGCAATAGTGAAAGTTTGATTTCTTCATTACCAATTTAAATGCCTTTGATTTATTTTTTGTTGTCTGATTGCTGTGGCTAAGATTTCCAGTAGTGTGTTGAATAAAGGTGGTGAAAGTGGACATCCTTGTCTTGTTCCCAACCTTAAGGGAAAAACTCCCAATTTTTCCCCACTAAGGAAAAGTTCCCCATTAGCCAGAGATTTTTCTTTTCTTTTTTAAAAATGTTTGATTTATTTTTTTTTTATTTTTTTTAACGTTTATTTATTTTTGAGACAGAGAATGACAGAGCATGAATGGGGGAGGGTCAGAGAGAGAGAGGGAGACACAGAATCCGAAACGGGCTCCAGGCTCTGAGCTGTCAGCACAGAGCCCGACGCGGGGCTCGAACTCACATACCGCGAGATCGTGACCTGAGCCGAAGTCGGACGCTTAACCGACTGAGCCACCCAGGCGCCCCTGATTTATTTTTTAAGAGGGACAGAGTACAAGCCAGGGAGTGACAGAGAGAGAGGGGGACAGAGGATCAGAAGCGGGCTCTGCACTGACAGGCTGACAGCAGTGACCCCAATGAGGGGCTTGAACTCACGAACTGTGAGATCATGATCTGAGCTGAAGTTAGACCCTCAACCAACTGAGCAACTCTGGCATCCCAGCCATGGGTTTTTCATATATTGCCTTCTTTATGTTGAGTATGTTCCTTATAGAAGTACTTTGTTGAGGTTTTTATATCATGAATAGATGTGCTTTGTCAAATGCTTTTTCTGCATCTATTGAAATGTTCTTATGGTTTTTATCCTTTCTCTTGTTGATCTGATGTATCACATTGATTCATGTGTGAATGTTGAACTACCCTAGCAACCTAGGAAAAAAATCCCACTTGATTGTGGTGAATGATTTTTTAAAATGTATTGTTGGATTAGGTTTGCTATTATTTTGTTGAGGATTTATGAATATATATTCATCAGAAATATTGGCATGTAGTTTTCTTTTTTTGTCGTATCTTTATCTGGTTTCGGTATCAGGTTACCCTGGCTTCATAGAATGAATTTGGAAGTTTTCCTTCCTTTTTTATTTTTTGGAATAGTTTGATAACAATAGATATTAACTCTTCTTTAAGTGGTTGGTAGAATTTGCCTGTGAAGCCATCTGGTTGTGGACTTTTTTTTTTTGGGGAATTTTTTGGTAACTTATTCAATTTCTTTGCTCATTATTGTTTTGTTCAAATTTCCTATTTCTTCCTATTTCAGTTTTGGCAGTTTATCTATTTCTAGGAATTTATCCATTTCTTCTAGGTTGTCTAATATGTTGGCATATAGTTTTTCATAATACTCTCTTACAAGTGTTTGTATTTCTGTAGTGTTGGTTATTCTCTCTCATTTGTGATTTTATTAATTGAGTGCTTTCTCTTTTTTTCGTGATCAGTCTGGCTAGAGATATATAGATTTTTATTGATTTTTTTCAAAGAACCAACTCCTGGTTTCATTGATCTGTTCTATTTGTTGTTGTTGTTTCTATATCATTTATTTCTGCTCTAATCTTTATTATTTTCTTCCTTTTGTTGGTTTTAGATTTTGTTTTTCTTTTTCTAGCTTCTTTAGGTGTAAACTTAGGTTGTTTATTTGAGATTTTCTTGCTTCTTGATGTAGGCATGTATTGCTATAGACTTCCTTCTTAGAACTACTTTTGCTGCAACCCAAAGGTTTTGGACCACTGGGTTTTCATTTTCATTGGTTTCCATGCACATTTTTTATTTCTTCTTTTATTTCCTGCTTGACCCATTCGTTGTTTAATGGTATGTTATTTCACCTCCATGTATTTGTGGTCTTCCCAAATTTTTTCTTGTTTTGACTTCTAGTTTCATAGTGATATATTTAGAAAAGTTGAATAATATGACTTTGATCTTCTTGGATTTATTAAGTCTGGTTTTGTGGGCTAATATGTGATCTATTCTGGAGAATGTTCTATTTTCACTTGAAAAGAATGTGTATTCTGCTGTTTTAGGATAAATGTTCTGTTTAGCACTTTGAAAATATCATGACATTCCCTCTGGCTTGGAAAGTTTCTGATGAAAATCCCCTGATAGCCTTAGGGGTTTCCCTCATATGTTACTGTATTCTTTTGTCTTGCTGCTTTTAAATTTTTTTCTTTCTTTATTTTTCTTTAAATTATTTTTTCATTATCACTATATGTTGCCAATTTAATTACAGTATGGTTTATTGTTGATCTGCTTTTGTACATTTTGTTGGGAGTTTCTGTGTTTCCTAGATCTAGATATCTGTTTCCTTGCCCAGATTAGGGAAGTTTTCAGCTATTATTTCTTCAAATACATATTCTGCCCCCTTTTCTCTCTCTTCCTCTAGGAGTCCTATAATATGAATGTTATTATTTTGATGGAGTTACTGAGTTTCCTTAGTCTATTCTCATTTTGCATAATTCTTTTTTCTCTCTCTCTCTCTTTTTTTTAGCTTAATTACTTTCCATTATGCTATCCTCAAGGTCATTAATTTGTTCCTCTACTTCTTCCAGCCTGCTGTTTATTGCATCAAGCTTGTTTCTAATCTCATTTATTGCAATATTCGTCTCTGATTGGTTCTTTTTTATCTTTGTGTTAAGGGTTTCACTGATGTCTTCCATTCTTTTCTCAAGTGCAGTAAGTATCCTTATGATTATACTATATCAGGCATGTTACTTATATCTGTTTCTCTTAGATCTCTGGTATGGCTAAGTCCTTTCTTTCATTTGCAATAAATTTCTCTGTTTTCTCATTTTGTCTAAGTGTCTATGCCTTCTTCTCTGTGTTAGGAAACAGCTATGTCTCTGGATCTCGAGGGTAATGGCGTTATGAAGAAGAGGTCTCATGGTGCCCTGCCATGTAGGGTACCTGTTTCCTGGGGCCTCTTGCTTCCAGGAGTGTCTCCTATGTATGCTGCATATGCTCTGCTGTTTTGTTCTGGTTGCTTTATCCTTCAGGCTAGTTGTTTACAAAGGCTTTCTTTGCCTGCTATGAGTGTGTTTGGTCCCTGACCTGAATGTTTTGAGTTTTAACTAGGTGAAACTCTGGTCTGCTTGTGAAATGAGACCTGTCATCACTGCCACTGGAAACAAGGCCCCACAAAACTCCCAGGGCAGGAGATGTGGTGTTGGCAGGGATTTGGGCTGGTTGTCTTGGGGAGTGGGCCTACATGCTGGGACTGAAGCAAGCATGACTGGGAAGAGTGGTTCCACTGGAGGGTGGGGGTGAGTCTTGCTGTAAGCAAGGTAGTAGTGAGTGTTGGTGCAGAGTTAGTTCCTACAGGTATCTGTGTTTATGTAGAGGTGAGGGAAATGGTGCCTGCCAGTTCCTTTTTTCCTGGGGGATTTCTCTCCGTGCACACTGCCCCTCTTGGACATACTCTGAGATGAGCAAATTTTCTTCCTACTATGTGCCCCAGGTGCTCTTCAGATTGCTATTTCCATGCTAAATGTCCACGGGCTGTTTGTCCTGCTTTGTCTCCAAAAGCAGCCCCAGTACTTCCAGGCTCTCCTCAAGCTAAGCCCAATGACCTTTAGAACTCCAGGCTGTGAGCCCTGCTGATTACAAGAACTCATGAAATCTGACTCCACATGCTTTCCAAGCCAATTGCTATGGGGATTCATTTTCCCTTTGTACTCCCCTGTGTGCTAGTCTGTCTCTTGCCCTTCTCTGAGACCACTGCACCCTCCACACTGCAGAGGTCATAATCTGTTTCTCTTCAAAACCATATCTCTGCACTTCCTACCTTCTTCAGTATAGCCTCTTCTCTACCTTTAATTATGAAGTTTGTTCTACCAGGCTTCAGATCAATTTTGGGGGTATTTAGGAGGATTTGATAATTATCTAGTTGTATCTTTGAGAGGAGGCAAGCCTAGGGCCCTCCTGCTCTGCTGCCACTTTTCACCCTCCCTATTCTCAATAAACATTGGTCAGAAGAAGATCATCTTCCTTCTGATGTATAGTCAGAAGGTCAGTAGTAGCCCACCCAATGCTATGTCACACTGTCTATGCCATTTACCTCACTTCATGTCATCACCTAGGCATTTTATCATGTCACAGCATCACTGGAAGAAGGGTGAGTATAGTATAATAAGTTATTTTGAGAGAGAGAGAGAGACCATATTCACATAACTTTTTTTACAGTATGGTATTATCATTGTTCTATTTTATTATTAATAATTGTCACTAATCTATTGTTGTATCTAATTTATAACTTAAACTTAACAGTTATGTATAGGAAAAACAATATATATAACATTCAGTACTATCCACAGTTTCAGGCATCCCTTTTGGGTCTTGAAACATATTCCCCACAGATAAGGAGGGCTACAATAGTGTTATACTCAGAGGTGAAGGCTTAATAAATAGAGCCATGACTTGAAGCTATATTTCATACTTTCTGTCCCAATTTTCTTGCTACTATTCCAAGTGCTTGTTAGAATTTTTCTGGAAGGAAGAGAGATGAATATCCACTTTCACTGGACCTATTGATTGGACAGATCCAATAAGAACATAATACCTTGGAGAAGTCTAGTCAGTCTTAGAAAATGTTCCTGCTACCTCTCTGTTTAAGTGCATCCCTTTCAAATTCCTTCTTTATCATTACAGTATAAATGGTTGCTCTCATAACAGGGTTCATGGAGTTTCTCACTGCCAATATGTAAATATAAAATATAAATATATAAATCAGTTTCTATAAATAAAGATAACTTAAAAAATTTTGGCTTTATCATATTATCCAGCTGGTAATTCTTTTTCTTGCTTCTCCTACCTGAGGACAATCTATCTTTCTGCATTTCTTAGCTTATTCTCACTCAGTTCTTCATTATCTCCTGATATTGATTCTTGTATATATAGGAGGGAGAGAGGACATACTACTTATCTCCTCTCTCTCTGGCCTCTATATACACTAACATCATCTCTATGGGACTTATTTTACACAAATCTCCCCCAACTTAAACATTTCTCCACCTAAATTCTATCTCCCCTCCAGCTACCACTATATCTCTTTCTTCCCATTACAGCAGTTTTGATAGGAATGATACCTACTTCCTCAGTCACTCATTGCTTAGCCCTCTCTAGTCCGGATTTGGTCCCTAATATGCCAGCGTAAGTAGTTTTTCTGAGGTCACTGCTGACCCCTGTGTTGGGGGAGCCAGTGAGTATTTTCTAGATCTCTCTGAAGCATGTGAATGTGGACTAGACCTCTCTTTGTCACATTCCTGCAGGTCATTTGTCTTCAGACCTTCATATAGTACTTCATACTTGTTAAATAAATAGTTATTCAGTATCGACTATGTGCCAGGTCCTATTCTAGAACTATGCCTTTTGCCATATTTTGGTACCTTGATCTTTAATAATGAAGTGAGTGTACAGGGAGTACTTATGCAAATATAATAAAGCCAAAATTTTTGAAGTTATCTTTATTTATAGAAGCTGATTTATATTTTTATATTTTATATTCACATATTGGCAGTGAGAAACTTCCATGAACCCTGTTATGAGAGCAACATAGAGTCTACTTAATCACCAAGTGCAAAGTTCCTGATGTCACACCCTTTATACTCCTCTCTAGGTTTTAGCTTGAATATTCATAAGCCCACTAAGATGACTTTATGTTGGAATGAGAACTGTCATTATATGATCTAGGATTATCATAAAAAGAATATTTGGATCAGAGAATAACTTGAAAATTTGGGGCATCACAATTTCCCATTATTTGGGAGAAAACAGAAGATTTGGGGAAATGACCTATTTATAAAGAACTGTGAAGTTGTCAACTCCTTGGAGTGCAAATTCAAAGTGGTTCATAAAACCTGTACTTCACTGAGAATTGACGAATGTTAGATAATGGAGTTCAGATATTATCTTGTCCATACTTCTCATGTTGGAAATAAGGACAGTGAAGCATATATTTATAGAGTTACTTTTCCATAGTCAAACAGAACATGAGTGTCAGAGTTGGCTTCCAAGTTCAGCATTTCTGTATGAAAGGAGACTGAACTTTCAGGCTGGGCTGGATGTCCACCCTCTTGGCTTCCACAGCATGTATCACACTGGGTTATAATTGCCCATTTTGCTTTCTAGTTTTCTCTATTCATCAGTGACCTCATTGAAAGTAGACTTTTTCTGATTTATATTTGTATCCCAAGCATCTAGCATAATAAGTAAATAGTTACTGAGTATATGTAAATGGAATGATAGGTAATGTGTTGGGTGCTTTAAGTACACAAAGATGTCAAAAAAGAAAAGATTTAGGTGTTGGAATAGAACTGCACTCTCTCATTTAATTAATTGATTCCACATATATTTTTTGAACATTTATCATAGGCCAGGCATTAGGTTAGGAGCACAAGACAGAAATGATTGGGTGACCAAGACAGAAATGATTTCTGCCCAAAAGGAACACAAACTGTGGTGAGAGAGAGAGAGAGACATTAAGCAAATCAACACTCAGTAAACAGATAATTCCAACCAATAGTAAATGTGAAGACAAAGACATATAGAGTTATGAGAGAGAGAGGGTATCAGAGTTAGGGGCATATGATTTATACTGGGACTTCAGGAGAGGCTTCTTCCTGAGGGGGAGACCCTTGAACTGAGACCTGAGTGATGAGGAAGAGTGATTGATGTCAGTGAGAAAAACATCCCCAGAGGCTATAAAAGTACATGTGGTGGCCCTGACACAGAAAAAACATGACGGAGTGATCTGGCTAAAGATTATTGAACAAATGAGGTGCCTGGATGGCTCAGGCAATTGGGTGTCTGATTCTTGATCTCAGCTCAGCTCTCAATCTCAGGGTCATGAGTTCAACCTCCGTGCTGGGCTCCATGCTGGGCGTGAAGCCTACTTAAAAAAACCAAAAAACAGCAACAACAACAAAACAGATTATTGAGCTAAAAGGAGAGATGTGCAAGGTGAGGTGGAACAGGTGGGCAGGGGCCAGATCATGATAGTAATAATAAGGGATTTGGGTTCCATTCAATGTGTAATCCAATTTTTAAAAATAGCTTTTTTATTTTTGGAACATTTTTAGATTTTCAGAATTATTGAGAAGATAGTACAGAGTTCCCATATATACCACATCCAGTTTTCCTATTATTAGCACCTTACACTAGTTCCGTATATTTGTCATAATGAAGGGATCAATATGGATACCTTATTATTAACTAAAGTCTATACTTTAATTCAGATTATTTTGATTCTCCTCTAATGTTCTTCTGTTTTATTATCCCATTTAGGACACCACATTAGAATTAGTTATCATATCTCCTTAGATTCCTCTTGTTTGCGACAGTTTCTCAGACCTGTGTCTGATTTTTATCTCTATCTCAAGTATCTAGCACAAGATGCACAAGATGCTGGGGCTCAGTAGGATTACTGAACATAGAAACACAGACACTAATCGCTCTCTCTCTCTCATGTCAACCTTCCAAACTATGTGTATATGGCATGAGAGGTTGAAAATTTTTCTGCATATTGTTTTTCATTAAAATGGACACTGGTGATCCTGGAGACAGATCCATACCCGCTGCTCTGTCAAGCCTATTTCATTGGCTGCTAAGGGCTGCCTTTAGGATACCTTCTTTGGAAATTCCAATTCATATAGACATATAGATAGATAGATAGATAAATGATAGTTTTTGAGTTTTAGAAGAACTCTCTTTGCTTTCTGCCTTAATGCCAGGGCTACTTTGGGCTCTGTGACAAACATACCATTTTAATCTTTCTTCCTTCTTGCTTTGGCTCATATCCCTCTTTTCTAATGTCTACCATCTCCCCTCTTCACTCCCTGTCTTCTTCCCATTAGCAAGAGCTGAGCAAGGGTCAGGCCAGGGCTCCCTCTGACTTTGAACCATGATAAGTGACTCTTTTTCAAGATATCTCATTCTAGAAATCTAAGAGACTTCTACCTGCTTCCTTTTACAGAAGAAGTAGAGATGCTGGAATATCCTTGCACCTGATCATGTTGGCCTGAGAGGACATGCAGATAGACTACTTCTTGCTTTTAGTTCTCAAGTTCCCTTTTATTTCCCATACCAACAAGAGATTTAGGCTCCCTGAGTGGCAAACAAGATTTCTCTCTAAAGTAGTCAATGCTGTTTGCCAAAATACATTTTTTTTACTCACATTTTGATTACAAATGTAGTCCCTTTCATCTGTTTCTTCATCTCCAACTTCCTTGAAAGGCTTTTCTTCATACCAAGGATGATAAGGGATTTTAAGCTTTGTGAGGGCAGGGCAGAGCAGGACCTTTTCTCATATAAATGTGCTTCCTGCATGGTCTCTCCAATAAGCCAATATTCATTAAATCTAATACAAAAATTATATACAAATTAGCCCATTATTTTGTAGAAATACATTTTACAAATTTAGGTTTAGCTAAACAAGTGTGCCATAGTAATTGGCTTCCTGTTGGGAGGGAGCAGGGAAAGGGTATATATCTGTGTATAAAAACCTTTAGTTAAGAAGCAGGACCCAAGTAACTAGAATCATTGCCTTAGGTTTTACTTTTAGGAGAGAGTAAAGAAGGAAAAGAAAAATGGGCCAAATAAAGCAAATCAGGGATTTAGTCATTAAGAAGTACCCAAAGCCTTCTGACACACAAGTAAAACTTAATCTGTATTTAGCCTAATTCCCTATTCAGTGCTGATAAGGGTGAGATCCCATGGTCTGGAAGGGTCATCGCTCAGAAAAGAAGTTCATGCTATGTGTCTGCCTGGTTTTACAAAAGCAGACCTATAGAGCCACTTAAATTCCAGTAATTTTCTGTAGCAAGGACTGAAATAAGGGAAGAGTATGGTATGGTACAGAGGTGGACATTAGGATTCTAAGGTCTGGGTTCAAATCCTCCCTTTGTCTGTTATTCAGAGTGCAAGATTGAGTGAGTTTGCCAGTCTTTCTGATTTTGCTCTTCTCACTTATGAAATGTAGAATGGTGCTATGAGAACTGAATGAGATGTTGTATATGGTGTGATATACAAGTCCTTGGCATAGAATAGGCACTTAATAAATATTAGCTTCTTTATAAGCTATTGTAACAATATGGGTTTCCTAATTAAACTCTTGTTATCCAGAATGCTTCACAATAACCATTCCAAGACTACATAATTAAATTTGGAATGTACTATACTGTGTGTGTGTGTGTGTGTGTGTGTGTGTGTGTGTGTGTGAATACAGCAAAATCTTACTCTTCTCAAGCTGTCTTTCAGTAGCAACATCTCATTTGAATACATAAAGGACCAGGAACCATGTATAAACAACTTCTGAACAGACACAGCAGATGTGACAAAATTCACGGACTCAATAAGTATTGTGGACTCTGGGTCTGGAGTTCTCTCTGGTCCATCAAGAGAGTGGGACACAGGAATGAAAATGCAAGATAGGCTAATGTCCAGGAGGAGACAAGAGCCCTGAGTAAGGGTGCTTGCTCCCTTTTTATTAGGATCAGAAGGCTTACAAGCATGATGGGTGTGTACAGAGAGACAATGAAACCGGGAACATTAACTCATGGGTGTGGGGAAAGGGGGATTTTGGAGATATGTGGTGTTAGGGATTTGGGTCAATACAAAACAAGATTCTGGTGCTACATGGAAGGTTCTTTACAGCAAACATGAGGCCCCACCTCTGTTTACCTAAACTGGCCTAGGGGACAAGAAAAACAGAGCATGCTATCTCAGGGTCAGCAAAGCATCTTTCTTTTGCTAATTAGCTGCGCTCTGGGCAACTTCACCCCACTGGGGTCTATAGCCCTATTTACCTGTTTACCTAATTTGGTCCTTCCTTCCTGTGAAAGCAGCTTTCTGCTATAGTACTAAATTGGGGGGCATTTCTGCCATGAATACCTAATCTTGTTTACCTCATTTTGGATGTTTTCATCCTGAGATTCCCTATTCCTATACCTTTGTCCTATCCTGGGGGCCTTTGCCCGGTTTACCTAATCTTATTTACCTAATCTTGTTTACACAAACGTGCGTGTGTACATGCTATGGCTTTCTAATTCTTTATAACCTTGTTAACCCATTGGTGCAAGCTCAGGGAATTCCCAAGCTTATTCCTCACAAATAAGGTGTAAGTATTTCCCTCCGATCAGAAGCCCTCTGATCTCACCCACTTATATGAGAGGAGAGAGGTGGCTTCATATGCATATTTTTTTAAATTGTCATATTTATTGGGGCGCCTGGGTGGCTCAGTCAGTTAAGTGTCTGACTTCAGCTCAGGTCATGATCTCGCGGTCCGTGAGTTCGAGCCCCGCGTTGGGCTCTTTGCTGACAGCTCAGAGCCCGGAGCCTGTTTCAGATTCTGTGTCTCCCTCTCTCTCTGCCCCTCCCCTGTTCATGCTCTGTCTCTCTCTGTCTCAAAAATAAATAAACGTTAAAAAAAAACTTAAATTGTCATATTTATTTTTAATGCGTTAAGGAGGTATGATTGACAAATGAAAAGTGTATATATTTAGGGTGTATACATGGGATATTTTGGTATATGTATACATTGTGAAATGATTAGCATAATCAAGGTAGTTAACATATCCATCAACTCACATAGTTACCATCTTTTGTATTTCTTTGTGTGCTCAGAACACTGGCGATCTCTCCTAGCAAAGTGGAAGTATACAGTTATACATTAAGTACAGCCACCATGCTGTACATCAAATTTCCAGAACTGACAGAGCTTATTCATCTCATACCTGAACGTTGATACGCTTTGATCAAAATCACTCCTTTTCCTCTACCATTTAGCCTCTGATAACCACTTTTGTACTTTCTGTTACTATGAGTTTGACTTTTTTTCTTTAGATTCCATATATAAGTGAGATCATGCTTATCTTTTTATTCTCTATGGCATGCCTGCCTTTTCTGGCATAGACTTTGACCTCTGTGTAGCTTTTGAATTGATATGAACTGTAGCCAGGGATGTAGTTTCCTCAAGCAAAATGGAAACAGCAAGTAGAAGGAAAAATACAATTTCTATAAGCAGGTACATTGACAGCACGGGAAAATGAGAACTAATAATTTTAATTTTAAATATGTCTTCTGACACAATTTAACAGAGCAGGCACAAGTATGCATAGGGCCATTTAATTTGGGGGCAGATATTATCATAGGCTATACCAGCTTGAGGGCATCAATAGTGGACAGTCCCTCACTTAATATTCCTAATAAAAACCCTCATTTCATATAAAAGAGCTAAATCATTCTAATTCTTCAGAAAATTTATATATCAAGTATCTTTTTTTTAAAAATTTTTTTTTTAATGTTTATTTATTTTGGGGACAGAGAGAGACAGAGCATGAATGGGGGAGGGGCAGAGAGAGAGGGAGACACAGAATCGGAAGCAGGCTCCAGGCTCTGAGCCATCAGCCCAGAGCCTGACGCGGGGCTCGAACTCACGGACCGCGAGATCGTGACCCGAGCCGAAGTCAGACGCTTAACCGACTGAGCCACCCAGGCGCCCCTCAAGTATCTTTATTAAAACATATTGTATGGGGGCGCCTGAGTGGCTCAGTTGGTTGAGCATCCGACTTCAGCTCAGGTCATAATCTCATGGTTTGTGAGTTTGAGTCCCGCATCAGGTTATGTGCTGACAGCTCAGAGCCTGGAGCCTGCTTTGGATTCTGTGTCTCCCTCTCTTGATGCTCCTTCCCTGGTCACTCTCTGTCTCTCTTTCCTTCAAAAATAAATAAACACTAAAAAAATTTAAAAAAAAAACATATACATATATGCTGAATTTCTCTAGGACTCACAAATTTGGTGGGCAAGTGAGATCACACAAATAGGAACTGAAATTTCACAGGTCATTAGATAAATCTGTATAATATCGTACCTCTGGCTCACTAAAATATTGCCCTCTCAACTTTTTCTAGAAGTCCCTGAGGAGCAAATTACTTGTTTTCATGAAAGAATTCTGTCCCTATTGGGTGCAGTGTTCACTTTTGCCTATCACTGCAAGGTTTTTTGTTTGTTTGCTTTTGTTTTTGTTTTTGTTTTTGTTTTTGTTTTTGTTTTTTGGTTACTGATGTTGCTCTGCTGTGCCCCATGGTCTCCATAGGTTTCCAGTAGCTTCTGGGCACTATAAACTCCACTGGGCATAGAGTGATATCTTGGTTTCTGTCAAGGACTCCAGCAATACACTTGAACTTTTCAGGTATAAAAGCTGCTCCACGACATGTGGTGAAAGTTGTCCATCTTTTCTTGGTGTTACAGCAATACATGTGGGTCTCAGTGTTGTGCAGAAATTTAGTGAAAAGCACTTTCAGATTTTTACCCATAGCTGCCCTGTTTCTTAAAGGATTTAGATCTGAGGCCAGTGAGAACTGGGCTAGAAGACATGTCCTAGAGATAGTTACCATGCTATATTCAGATCAAACTTCCCCCTTCATGACTCAAGATTTACTTACTGACTCAATCTCAGAAAGGTTTTTTCCTTTCCTTAGGATTAATGTTATAAATGCTTTCATTTTTCATGAAAATAGCTGTCTAGAAGCCTGCCCGTTAGATTTACTGATAGTCAGATACATATAAATTCTTTACCTTCCTTCCCTCCCTCCTTTTCTCCCTCCCTCCCTCCCTCCTTCCCTCCCTTCCTCCCTTCCTTCCTTCCTTCCTTCCTTCCTTCCTTCCTTCCTCCATTCCCTCCCTCCTTTCTTTATTTCCTTCAACAAATATTTCATACCACATTCCAGGCACTATTTAGATGGTAGAATTATAGCAATTGACAGACTAGACTTCATCCAGTCCTTCAGGGAACCTTTTGGGAAATACATAACAGAAAGTAATCAAATATTTGGGGGTACTATTTAAATAAAATGGTCATAGGGGCGCCTGGGTGGCGCAGTCGGTTAAGCGTCCGACTTCAGCCAGGTCACGATCTCGCGGTCCGTGAGTTCGAGCCCCGCGTCGGGCTCTGGGCTGATGGCTTGGAGCCGGTTTCCGATTCTGTGTCTCCCTCTCTCTCTGCCCCTCCCCCGTTCATGCTCTGTCTCTCTCTGTCCCAAAAATAAATAAACGTTGAAAAAAAAATAAATAAATATATAAATAAAATGGTCATAAAGTCTTAGATTAAGTGCCATTGTAAAAGAAACCTGAATAAGGAAAAGACATAGTATAATGGATATCTAAAGGAAGTAAATTTTAGGGTCTTGGGGAAGGAATATGCTTGGCCTGTTTGAGGAGAAGGAAGGCTAGATTGATTAGAACAGAGGTAGTGAGGGGCACCTGGGTGGCTCAGTCCGTTGAACGTCTGACTGCTGCTCAGGTCATGATCTCTCAATTTGTGGGTTTGAGCCCCGCATTGGGATCTGTGCTGATAGCTCCGAGCCTGGAGCCTGCTTGGGATTTGTCTCTCCCAGCCTCTACCCTGCTCATGCTCTGTCTCTCTCTCAAAAATAAACATTGAAAAAAATTTAAAATAAGAACAGAGGATGTGAAATGGAAAGAGAGAGAATGGAAAAGAGGTCTGAGGGTATTCAGGGAGACAACTCAAGTAGAGCCTTGCACACCTTGATATGACTTTAAATAAATAAATATAAAGAAGTTTTGTGGGGTCTTGGTCAGAGGATTCAAATGGTCTCACCTAACAGGATCGCTCTTGCTGTTGTGTGGAGATTGGCTTGTAAGAAGGCAAGTGTGGAAGGAAGGAGACAAGTAAGTAAACTATTGCAGAAATCCAGGTAAGAGGTGATGGAAGAGTTTGATTTGGATGACAGAAGTGGACAGGGGTGAGAAGTAGCCCATTTTGGGATATTATTTAAAGGCATAATAATCAAATACTAAATTATTTAAGGAATGAATGATTTAAGGAATAGGGAAAAAAGTTAGGGTTTCACTGGGTTTGGTCATAGGGATCTACAGGTTTTAATTGCCACTTATAGAAATAGGGGATGTTGGAGAGCACCAGGTCGGAGCAGGTAGAATCCAAGTTATGGGCTTGGACATGTTGAGTTTAAGGTATTTATTACACATTCAAATTGAGTTGCTGTATTAATTTGCCAAGGCTGCTGTAACAAAGTGCCTCAAACTGGGTGGCTTAAAAGCAGAAATTTATTGTCTTACAGTTGTGAAGGCTAGATGTTCAAGAGCAAGGTGCCAACAAGTTTGGCTCCTTTTAATATTTGAGAGGGAAGGATCTGTTCCAGGCCTTCTTCTTGGCTTGTAGATGACCGTCTTCTGCTTATGCCTCCTTACATCATCTTCCCTCTGTGCATGTCTGTGTCCAAATGTCTTCTTTTTATAATGCCATCAATCGTACTGGATTAGGACCCTCCCTTTGAACCTTATTTTAATTTGATTGTGTTAACAAAGACCCTATCTCCAAATAACATCACATTCTAAGGTAAGGGGGTTAGGAATTTCAAATATGATTTTTGGGTGGACACAACTCAGCCCATAAGAGATGACAAACTTAGGGAAAAAGTTGGAGATGAAATGTGTATTTGCTGTTATCTGCACGTAAATGATATTTAAAACCATGAGGCTGAATGAGATCACTCACTGGGATGAGTGGAGATAGAGATGCCTTCAGATGCTCTAACATTTAGAGGTGGGTGGTTCTTACACAGACTCACTATGAATCTTCAGTTATATATATTTTCAAAAATTATAAGTCTGTTTAAATTTTGAGCCTATGGTGTTTGGGCCATACAGAGTTCTAGCCAATGCTCCCCACTTTCAGAGGAGAAGGGACTGTAGTGCAGTTAAGATTAAAGCAGAGCCTTTGCATAAGGAGTGTGTACATTCTGGTGGGCTCTGTTTCCTTTAAAGAGTGGCTATTGTTTTCTTTAAAAAGCTCACTTCTGGGCAGTTTTTAACATTTTCCTGGAAGAACCTAAAGCAAATTTTAAAGTGCGCTAAGGAACTTTGCCTGGACCGAATCATAGTCTTGATAGAAAAGGAAATAGGAGACTTGTTTCGGATGTGTAGCTCACACAGTGTCCTAGAAATGAACTCAACCACAGAGCCATTTTGTTTTCATCTCTTGTTACTTAGTGACAGGTAAGAGACCATTTTGTTTGTTTTGAGCTCTTAGAGTGACTGCAAATCATGATTTGGCCATGTTCCTGGAAAGGTGGTCTCTGTTCATCTGGTCAGCATACATGTGCCAAGAGCCCTTGGCAGAATGTCATGCTGGGTAAGATGACCACAAGTCTGGCCATGGAGGAGTATGTGGTCATTTTGTTTTCTGGGATAGGTCTCTGCACAGACAGCATACTCTGGTAGGAACAGCATGGAACTGAGGCCTGAATTCTCTCCCTAGCTCTGACTCAAATCTAGGACATGCCTATGGACTAGTCATTTATTCCTATACTTTATACAGTCTAATGACTTAACAAATAAATGAGATTTTTAAAAGCTATTACTGTTTCCACGGGGCCTTCACAGACACACTTGGCCTAATTCTGTGACTTGATGTTGGCCCTGGCTTGACATTCTGGGTGGAAGACTAAGTGTTTGTGTTAACAAAATAACAAGAACATTTCAAAAACAAATCCCCAACACCCCAAACCTTTCCTCCAGTGTAACTTTTTGCTTTTGCTGTCCTACACCTGCCTTGTATCTGTGACTTACATTCCATTAAAATGTGTTTAGTGGGATCTTTTGTGAGTGTTAGACTTCAAAGTGAGAAATATATTTAAAAATATTATCTTTTGGGGCTCCTGGGTGGCTCAGCCGGTTAAGTGTCCAACTTCAGCTTAGGTCATGATCTCACGGTTCATGAGTTCGAACCCCACATTGGGCTCTGTGCTGACAGCTCAGAGCCTGGAGCCTGCTTTGGATTCTGTGTCTCCATCTCTCTCTGCCCCTCTCCCACTCACTCGCGCATGCATGCTCTCTTTCTCTCTCTTAAAAATAAGTAGACATTAAAAAATAATAAAAATATTATCATTTGATCTCATCTTCAGACTCTTAGGGCTGTTTTCTCTTCTGTAGGTCCGGTTGGGGGACTCCTAGTCACTTTTTGCTCTCAGATCACTCTCAGGTGTGACTGTGTGTGTCGAGGAGCCCTTATTGTGCACTTGCCCACCTTGTGACTATCAAGTCAGAAATCTCACTGTCAACTAAGACTATATCTTCAATGGCTTCTCAGAATCTAAAGCTCCCCTTGACTTTGGTTAGACATCCACAATATTGGGTGCATTTTCTGTCAGCTCTTGTTCTGAATTACTAACAAACAAGGCATAGGATTAGATCCATTCAGTGGCACAGAAAGCCACCCAACTGGTAGCAAACACATGGTTTGCCTCTTAGGGCAAATACTCAACTCCCTTTTCTTCGCCAGGAGTCTTCATTTGCAAGCTCTTTTCTCATGAGGCTGTAACTCTTCATTTACTCTTAAGAGTTAATTAAATTTAAAATCTTACAAGGTAGAGCTCAAAGTGAACTTAAAGATCATTATATTTGTGAGACAGTATGTCTAATGGTGAAACAAGTTGTTCAAGACCACCCTGAGATGGGGCAGTGCCCAGGACCAGAAGAGGTTTGGGACTCTCATTGGAGCTTTAGGTGCAAGAATGAGGGGGCAGCCTGGGATGTATCTGCACATTCCACATTGCCTCCCAGGGAGTCCAAAGTCCAAATATTCAAATACCCTTTTTCCCCCCCTTAATTGGATTCTTTATTTTTGATGACGTTTCCATTTAAATGTCCATTTCTAGGGGCGCCTGGGTGGCGCAGTCGGTTAAGCGTCCGACTTCAGCCAGGTCACGATCTCGGAGTCCGTGAGTTCGAGCCCCGCGTCAGGCTCTGGGCTGATGGCTCAGAGCCTGGAGCCTGTTTCCGATTCTGTGTCTCCCTCTCTCTCTGCCCCTCCCCCGTTCATGCTCTGTCTCTCTCTGTCCCAAAAATAAATAAACGTTGAAAAAAAAATAAAAAAAAAAATAAATAAACGTTGAAAAAAAAAATTTAAATGTCCATTTCTAAAGGTAAATGAAATCTACTTAGAAAAACCATGGGAGGGTGGATCTCTCTCATCGTTAAGAATCTGTGCCTATAGCTCTTTCTCTCACAGATGCCTACCTAACAATGAAGCATTAAGGTTCATTTCAAGAAATAGGTGACAGGGGAATAAGAGGTACAAACTTCCAGTTATGAAATAAGTAAGTCATGGAGATGAAAAGTACAACATAGGGAATGTAGTCAATAATATTGTAATAACATATGGTGATAGATGGTGCCTATCATGATGAGTGCTAAGAAATGTATAGAATTATTGACTCATTATGTTGTACACCTGAAACTCATAGAACATTGTATGTCAACTATACTTTAATAACAAAAATAAAGAAATTTAAAAAAGAGATCTGGGCACTGACTCTACTTTCTCTCTGCTAGCTGAGGTTATAGCCTGACTGGTGCTGATTGGTTCAAGGACCAAGAGATCCTGGCGAAGATAAAAATAAAGCAATGAAAATAGAAATAGAAATGTGGAAGGGCACTGATTGCCAGTGTAAGCTGCTCAGAAATGGCGATGTTAGCCCGTGTATACAGGAAGCAGGTGTAGCAAGAATTCAGCTTTTTTCTCAGTTCCAGACCCACCTCATGTGTTGCTACAGGCAGTGAGCCCTGCTGTTTTCCATGGGCCTGCTGTTTTCCATGGCCCTGTTTTCCATGGGCCAAGGAAAAGTTGCATACAAGTGGGTGTGCCATGCCTGCTCTGTGTAGACTGGTGGCAACCTTGCTTTGATTAACCCTGAGTTCCTGCTGTGTAAATTGGGAAATAAAGCATATGTGTGTTACAAAGGCTCCCCCACCAGTCTCTCCCAACTGCATGAGTGCCCTTCCTTGGGTGCGGTCTCTACTCTGTGTTCATGGTGTTCTGTGCATTCTGTCTGGTTTTTGCCTTCTTGCCTTGGCTGACTTTCACGCATTTGATATTCAGTCTGCCTTTCCATTTACTCACAAGAGCTCAGTGCTTGGCACATAGAAGATGCCCCTAAATGAGAAAAACCATATAACCATTTGTGAAGTCATTCTATTTTAATAGATTATATCTGCATTCTTTATTTCACTTCAAACATCCACACATAACTTGCCTAACCATAACAATTCCTTGCCAAGTGGTTCCATGGATACTGTGAGCTCTGTTCACAGTTTCAGGTTTTGGCTTTAGCCAAGTGCATTGAACACCCACCATGTAGTAGGTGTCATTCTAACCTCTGAGAGACACAGGATGAATAATTAGGGCACACTTGATGAGGAGGTGTCTTTGGAGCTGGCTGTTTGTGGAGGAGTAAGAGACCTCAATGGCTCAAAGACCCCCAGGGCAGATCTCGGTCAAAGGATACTTGGAGGGCAGACCAGGAAGAACTCTCATGCCAAGCTGTGGAGTTTATATATCATTTGGGAGGCACTTGAACCCAGGTCTGCTGACCCGTAACAGAAAGCCTTTTCTCCTGTGATAGTGGCCTCCATAAGTAACTTCTGTATTGTCTGCCTGCTTATACACATTGGAGGTTCTGCACAGAACAGCTCATTTTTGATGCTGCCTTCTCAGGAAGTGCCTTGGTTATTGCTAGATTTATTTTTTAGTGACCAGTTGAAATAGACACCTATTAATAGGCAAGTATAGAGTGAAAAATACTCTAACTAGTTCTTTTCTCAAAAATGCTTCTTTTGACAGTAGGAATAATGAGCAGTATATTAATTTAAAATACAACACAAAAAAATAACATTGAAAAAAGGAACAAAGAAGAAGTAACTATTAATCACAAGTTAAGCTCTCCTGTTTTCTGTTTAAACCATTTTCTTCCACTGGATTACCAGGCTGTCAGTCTTAACCAGGATTTCCTTTCCCAGGGCAATGTGAATTAATTTTCCTGAATCTGAAGCTGAGCTGGTAATTGGGGCTGTTAAGAACCTGGTGTTCTAAGACCTCCTGTGATTCACACTCAGTGAGGCTTCTTGTTCTGGTTCAAGCTGAACTGTCTCCTCTTCAGAGAGAGTCAGAATTCAGCTCTCTGGAGAACCAGATCTTCCAGAGACAGTGTGGTGCAGTGGTTAAGGTCAAAGATTGATGCACTCACAGAGCTTAGGTCTGGGGTCCTGCCATTAAGCCAAGTGTTTTGTGTTGAATCCCTGGGCTCAGTTTTCTACTCGGTGGGTGAGGAACAGTAATAATATCCACAATGATAAGGCTGTCATGAAGATTAAATAGTATGTATAAAGTGCTTACAATCGCTCTTGGAACATTGCAAACATTTAACAAACATTACCCACATTTGATCATTTGTACTTACACCTGACTTCTTCTGCAGGGTGAGGAGGAACCTTTTTCAAGTTTCTGCTTTTCCCAGAGGGGCGCCGGCAAGTAGGTGGAGGGGCTGACACTCCCCTCCTGGTGGTGAGAACTGACCAACCCACTCAGCAGAGAACCGCCAGGTTCCTAGGGAGAAGTGAGGCTGTTAGTATTCTTCTCATTTTAGACACAAGGAGACTGAAGGTCAGAGAGATTTTATTGCCAATCATTTGTGCCTGATGTATCATGCTGTTCTGCACCAGGTCTCAGTAGTGACCGGTACAGTAGAATTCGATCTACCTGATTTAGTGGACGCTTGCCCCCAGTGATCTGCTCGGCAGCTGTGCCACTAGGACGTGAATTCCTGATGCAGTGCTCGTCCACACTGCAGCTTTGGGCGATCACTCCCTCTGAGAAGTGTGGAGGGAGGGCTCTTCTCATTCCCCATCACCCTTTTCTTTCATCAGTGCTGTCTGTCCTTTGTCATCCAAGAGCTACAACTCCACCCTCTCTCATCTGTTTGATCTCTCTTCTCAGGGATCATTAGCATTTATTCTAGGTTTCTTTGAGATCTCATTCATGATTCGGCTATTTTTGACACTTTTTAAAGCTTTAAAATGTATTTTTTAAAAATAAAAGCTAATTAATGCATACAATTATGTAGTCAAATAAGAAAATGTTTAGCAACATATCAGCCATAAAAAGTGCAAGAGCGGTCATATTGAGGTCAAAATAAATGATAGATATTTAATGTTATATTTTATAGAAATTCTAATTTTTATCTCATAAATTTTAAGTAAACACTCAGAAATGTATATGATAATTACAAATGATCACTATCTACTTGTATTATTGGCTGGAGAGATCTTATTAAAATCTTGCCTTAGGAAACCTATTTCATGTTGGGAGAGAGAGAGAGAGAGGGAGAGAGGGTAAGAGTTAGAACGAGTATGTGAGGATGCATATGATGTTTGACACATGGCTAGTAAGTGATTGAACTTGGATTTGAATGCAAGTCTGGCTGACTGAGCTCCATGCACATTCAAGCACCAACTTCCCTTTCTTCTCTAGCCCTTTGCAGATTTGTCCTTGAAATTTAAGGCTGGCTTAACCAGGGATTTATTTTCAGGCCCAGCTTGTTAGACTAAGCTAAATTCAACTGGTCTATTGTGTCAACATTTAGCAGTTTACTTAAAGTATCTGAAGGGAAGTAATAATAGCCAAAAATCAACTCCCTTTGAACAATCTTAATTTTCTTGAGATCCTGAATTCTGGATTTTTCTCTATTCAGTGAGAAAAATTTACTGCCCCTTTAGACCTTGCCCTCTACAGAGTATGCTCTCAGACACTAAAGACCAAAACATATTCTCTAGAATAGTTTTGTTTCATTCAACCTAAATGTATCATGCGGGGCATCCTAGAGAGACAGTTTAGGGAAAACAAGAGGGACTTAACTTCTGTAAAGCCACTAGTCCAAAGCAAGTGTTAAAAATTTCCATATACTTAGAGATAAATACCTCTTTTTGGGAAAGAGAACAAATGAGAGATAACAGGTTTTAGGGAATAATGGTTATCTGAGCAAAATTAGAAGTAACAGTTTAAACCCTGTTTGCATAAGTATTTCTGTTTTCCAGGAGGCCTAGAAAGTATTAACCATGAATAAAGGCATCCTGTGATTGTCTTGTGTCCACCAGAAAGCAATGAGCACAAGATAATGACCGTGGGACTGAAGGATGCTTCCCCACTCCCAGCCCCTCACCCTTTGGAAAAGTGTGTTTATAAACCTTGAATGCTACCCCTTCAGAGAGCAATATTCGTCTTACTTGTGGGTTCCTTTTATACAAGTTGTCTCTAGTAAGCTCTGCCTCCTTTTTTGTCTCTCAAGTTCACTGTTCATTTTTATGACACTGAGGCTCAAGAACCTGGTCTTGGGGGGTTGATAACATTAGAAGGTACAAAATGGACTACTTAAGTCATTCTCTATTCTCAAGGAGCTACTGTCTGGTTAGGACAACAGGATGCTTAAGTTATACTCAACATTTATTGAGTACACACTATGTGACAGGCACTCTTCTAATTGGTACATGTAAGAGTGCCTCTAACTTCAGAAGGATCTTATAACGTAGGTACAATTTTTACCGTCTCAGTTTTATAGACTAAGAATCTGACGTACAGAAGGGTCAAGTAACTTGCCCAAGGTCAGATGGGTGAAGTAGGATGGTAGAAGTAGAACTGAGCCCTGAGAAGACTGGTATCAGAGACCCCACTGTTAACACTGTGCGGTGCTATTCTGCCTCTCCTTAATCAAGGCCAACCTGTGTTCCAAAGTGAGTACATGATAATTATATTGTCTAACAAATGGTGTCAAAAATCTGATTTGGTTGAGTTCGGAAGATGGAAAGCTAAAATAATGATCCATCTTGCCATCTACAGAGGTTGTTGTGATACGAAGGATTTTTACTTGTTATCTCTTAATTAATCCATTCCCAAATGGGAGCTATTCAGGTAAGAATTCCACAAGTACACTTAAAACATCCCATCTAGCTTTCTGAGAAAATATGAAGTAATTTAGTTGTTTGTAGTTTAGAGAACCAGGAGTCCAGGCAACTCCATCTGAGTCTGGAGCACATGACATTGCCCAGGGGTGTGTCTTCACTGCACCTCGAATTCCTTCTTGGTAAAATGGGCATGGTATGAGGATAAAGAGAAAGTAATGAAATGGATAAAAGGAAGAAACATTAAAATTCTCTAATAGAAGATATTAGAGATATGTAAAGTATGTTACCATTACCAAATTTTCCAGTAGTTTGCCCTGTTTGAATCTGATGTGTTAACTTCTCTAAAGCCTACTCAATTTCTGGGCTCAATTTGTGAATTTTCTTTTTTTTTTTTTAAGTTTATTCATTTATTATTTCTGAGAGAGAGAGGGAGAGAGAGAGAAAGTGACAGAGAGAGAGAGAGAGAGAGAGAGAATGCACAAGCCGGGGAGGGGCAGAGAGAGAGGGAGACACAGAATCTGAAGCAGGCTCCAGGCTCTGAGCTGTCAGCACAGAGCCCAACTTGGGACTCAAAGTCACCAACCGCGAGATCATGACCTGAGCCGAAGTCGGACCTTTAACCAACTGAGCCACTCAGGTGCCTCAGTGAATTTTCTATGTCTTGTGAATTCTACTTCCAAAATATATCCATTATCCTGACTGGGCTTTCCCCTCCCCACTGAGACCTTTGTTATGTTAGAAAGCAGAAACAACTTTATTATTTTTTCCTTATCCTCAACAGAAGCTGCTTTCAAGCCAACTTAAACAATATAGAACAAAATTTATCTTCTCTGATTCCCAAATATATTGAATATATTATTCTTCATATAAAAGTTCTCAATGAATTTAAATACAAACTCTAGGGCACATAAAATTTGTGTTTTATGGTCTTCTATGCAGGAGCTCTCTTTCAGCTGTCTTAAACTTTCTCCCCATTGAAATGGGCCCCACTTGTTCCATTTCATTTCCAGTCCCAGAAATTAGATCAGTCTGACTAGGCCCATTTCAAATGTAACTTTCTCCCAAAGATTTTTATCATCCCTTCAAATAAACGTATTTCCCTCTTTCAAGTATACATGTCACATTTTATGTTTCACTGTTATGACACCTTTTAATTTCCCTTGTGTTAGAGTAATTTGTAATTATCTCATCCCCTCTTCTAGGTACTGAGCTCTTGACATCTTGTTCCTCTCTACTTTTTCCTGTGGTGTTTATCACAAATAGGCTCCCATTAAGTGTTTGGTAAGATGCTCTCAATTTTGTTTTCTGAACACTTTTTGATGGCTTCTGTTTCTGGGAAAGTTTTAAGGTTTAAGATGTTTGCCAGTATTTTTGCATGAGGCAAGAATTTATGTATAAAATTCAAGTTCTTCATTTACTGTCTTAACCCAACAGAAAGACAGGTACATCTATAAAACTAATAAGGTTCCCTGGAGCCTGGGTGGCTCAGTTGGTTGAGTGTCCAATTTCGGCTCAGGTCACAATCTCATGGTTTGTGGGTTCGAGCCCCGCGTCGGGCTCTGGGCTGATGGCTCCGAGCCTGGAGCCTGCTTCAGATTCTGTGTCTCCCTCTCTCTCTGCCCCGTGCCTGCTCACACTCTGTGTCTCTCTCTCAAAAATAAAAATAAAACATTAAAAAAAATTTTTTTAAATGAGGACTTTAAACTTGAAGGGTAGGGTTCTAATATTACTATTAGGTGACCGTGAGCATAACTTCTGGCAAGAGAATACCTTGTCTACCTGCACGCCAAAATGTCTGTGAAGAGTTAACACAATCAAATGTGCATTATTAATGTAATAATAATAAACAGACTCCTAAAGTCTGTTAAGTAAGCTCAGTGCTTTCTTTATGGAGCAGAATGAACTCTTCTTCCAGTTTTGTCTTATTAAAAAAAATCAACCATTTATTTGAAGGCTGTATTATTTTATTTGTTGTTGTTCAAGAAGAGAACTTTAAAATAGCTCTCTTCTTGGATTCATCGCAAGGCAGCCATCCAGTTTTTTAGGCCATTTCTGGATTAGCCGTAGATCATGTGGAAGTATTTTCTGAAAGCTAGCTTGGGGGCACCAATAAACTGCATCTTCTGGTGCAGGCTGATAAATGTGATTTTTTTTTTCCCAGGCTGAACTGAATTGCTTTTGTCTTCCCAATTTTGTGGCAGAATTACAATACAGAGTACAAAAGAATGCTTGAAATACAGTCATTATTTAGGAAATAGAGTTGAACTTGACATAGATTGTAGAAGCAGGTAAATAAAAATGGAATCAACATATGATCTTGTAAAAGGTACATTATGTCATGGAATCTCAGTTTTTACATTTTTAAGTTGAGGATAATAATAAAAATACCCACTACAGAGCATGGTTGGGAGGACTAAATGACATATGATATAAAAATGAGGATGGAGGGGCACCTGGGTAGCTCAGTTGGTTGAGCTGCCGACTTCGGCTCAGGTCATGATCTCGCGGTTCATGGGTTCGAGCCCCGTGTCTGGCTCTGTGCTGACCGCTCAGAGTCTGGAGCCTGCTTCGGATTCTGTGTCTCCCTCTCTCTCTGCCCCTCCGCAACTTGCACTCTGCCTCTCTCTGTCTTTGAAAAATGAATAAATATTTTTAAAAATTTAAAAACATGGGGCACCTGGGTGGCTCAGTCGGTTGAGTGCCCGACTTCGACTCAGGTCCTGATCTCACGGTTTGTGGGTTAGAGCTCCGCATCAGTCTCTATGCTGACAGCCCGGAGCCTGGAACCTGCTTTGGATTCTGTGTCTCCTCCTCTCTCTGCCCCTCCCCTGCTTGTGCTCTCTCTCTGTCTCTCAATAATAAATAAACGTTAATTTTTTTTTAAATGAGGATGGAGATTAGATCATAGAATACAGGTATATATTGTTTTAACTGCAAAAAAATAAATTATAGTAAGTCTACATGATGATATCCCATGAAGCATTTAAATAATACTCTAATGACATAAAATGTTTAAATGGAAAATGATGCTATAACATCATATGCCATGTTTTGGTAAAAATAGATAAATGGGCTGAGAATATTGTATTTAGCAATTATTGAGGGTGTTATGCAGGTTAGTTACAATCTGAGAAGTCAAGGCAAAGCCATGTGTTCCAGAGAGTGATCAGAAGTATCTCATCCATGCCCAGTAGGGTTTGGGTTGCTGATCTGTTCTCATGCCTTCTGGTGTGTCTTACTATCATCCATAATTCTGGTGTTTTCACACCTTTGACCTCTGCCTATCCTAGCTTAAATTTCATATCTTTTCTTTCATTTCTAAGATTTTTGAGTGAGGGAGAGAGAGGCTGAGGCTTGTGCTTGGCCCACCATCTTTAGCCCAACATTGATCATTTGTGCTTTTGTAATTGGGTCTGTGTTAATTCCGTATCGGAAGTTTTCCTGAGTCCTGCTCACAGCTTCAAGTATATGGATAGAGTCTTCAATTTTTATTTTTCAAGAAGCATCAACTTTGTATCTACAAACAAGAGATAAGGAACTTGAAGGCAGATTCTGAAGTTAACTGATTCTAGATTGCCTACTCACAGTATCAGATCTACTGACAAGCGGTCGCACTTAGTGCTCCTTCCTGTGACTTGCACGATTGTAGTTGAGATGACAAGTTGTCCACCAGCTATGTGTTCTTCCTCCTCCATGCTGTGGAATTACTCCTGAGAAGCATCTCCTAAGTCTGGGATTGAAACTCTGCAAACCCACTCCCACCTCCATGTGCAGCCAGGTGACTGACAAATATAGGTGAAAGTCATCTGTATTGCTTCCAGACCTGACCCATAAACACTTGCACTCCTCCATGCTCTTTTTCTCTTCTGGTTGCCCACAGTGGAGATGGCAATCTTGGAAGCCATGAGCTCAAGATAGCAGAGCTTCTGACAGCCTGGGTCCTTGGATGACTGCATGGAGATGGGACATTCCACTGGCCTTTACACTAGCCTGGAACTGGTACAGAGGTCTGTTGTGCTTAAGCCGTTATTTATTTTAGGGTTTATTAGTTACAGTGGTAGATCCACCATAACTAATACACTAGAATTGGCAAGTTTCCCTTTTTGATGCCCCCCAACACCGAACACAATATTGTACTTCATTTTATGTCATGAAATAAAGAAAAAAGTAGTAATTCAATCTGAGTTTTACTGAGATAATTTCCTAGCTATAGTCAGTTATCCATGACTTTTACTGGCTGCTCCCACTGAAATTACTCAAGCAGTTCTCTGGATTTATCTTCATCTTATAAGATCTTCTGATCAAAGTTCTTAAACATAAATTTAAAGTGGCTTAATGATGGATACAAATATAACTCTTTTCTAAGTAATTTTCCATCTTTCTCATTTAAAAAAAAATCTTGTGAGGACATGGAAAAGAATAGAACATAATCAAAAGGATAAAGTAAGAAATGACCTTGAATACGAAGTTTATATCTTTCATCAACCTTCCCTGCTAGCTTTAGTGAGATATTTAATTTTAAAAGGAGCTGCTCCATGCACTGAAGCGGAATGCATAATTTAAATTCATGAAGAAATTCTTTTAGCATTCCTTTTGTTTTGTTTTACTCCCTGGAAGACTACCAAGAATTGAAATAAGAAATACAGATTCTGCAAGGAAAATTTAGGAATGTACAGTATTCTTTTATTTCGCATTTCAGTTATTTAAAAAATAAGTTAGGGAAATGAGAGCACCTTGGTTTTTTCACTGTGGAAGTTGTGACAATAAATGGGCACTGTGACCCGTTAGGGATGAGACGTGAATCGTTTATGGGATCCTTGGAGATACTGGTGAAGCTATTTCCTGGGCTGACTACTCTTTTCTAACTTTAAATATTATAAGCTTTTAGTTTTTTGAAATTTTCTGAGCTATTTATCTTTCCAAAAATGTTTACTTTCCCTATTTCCCTGCTGAAATCAATTTGTTGTTATGTTTGGTTGTTTTTGCTAAATGATTTCTCCTCCTAAAACCCGATTTTTTTTTTTCAGCCCTTTCTTTTCTTGACCACTCAGAAGCATTCAAAACTTTTTTGTTCTTTTTTTTTCCTTGGGTTTTCTGACATTTTTCTGCTCTTGCTCCCTTATCTAGATCCCAGACAGAGTTGGGAGCTCGTCTACATTCTAGAGCTTAAAATTAGTTAAGTGCGCTGAGTGAGCACTAGAGACAAATCACAAAAGGAAATTTTCAGTTTCTCCATCTCTGACTGAAAATCAGAAACTAAGCATTAATGAAGCATTAGTTTCTTATGAAATGATCCACTTAAATGGATGACATCTTAGTACATATCAATATTGGATTTTATTTAAAATTCCATTTATATTCCATAGGAGGAATATGCTCACTACAGGGAGTAAAAAACTTTTCCCGATGTTTTACTGTCAAGGACTCCTATGGATCATTTCTCAGACAAAATTTCCTTTATCAAAGAGGTACTAGTTATGGAAACCCCTGCTGTGTTGCAGACACCAGGCTCAGTGTTTTGGTCAGTGATGGGTGGAGAAATGGGAGAAGGAGGTGCTGGTATTAATAAGATTTGTTCTGCATTTTCAGAAAGCATACCATCTATTTAGAAAGATCGAATGAATACTTCAATAACCCAAACACAAAGCAGAATTTTGATGATTATATGACACAGGAACTAGGTGTTATTTCCAAAGGGAGGGAAAGCTCATGCCCAGTGGTGACAGAGGAAATTTTCAAACAGTGGTAGCATCTGACGGTGGTCTAATAGGATGCATACAGTGTAAACAAAGCAGGATGATAGCAATTGATTCTGAACTGAATGAGAGAAGTCCAGGGGTGAGGAAGGATGGAGTCTATGTAGGATATCTGGCTTACTGTCACTGACCAAACTTGAAAGTAAAGAGGAGAGGGATCAAATCGGTTAGAATAGGTATGAGGGCTTTCCAAATGGCAACATTTTCTAGTCACCCTTCAAAATCCAGCTTAGACACAACCCCTTCTTTTTTTTTTTTTTCCTTTTCCAGTTTAACATACAGGGTTATATTAGTTTCATGTGTACACCATAGTGATTCAATAATTCTATACATTTTTCAGTGATCTTCTGTAGAAGTGTACTTTTAATCAATCCCCTTTATCTATTTCACCCAACCCTGACCCCCATCCCCTATCTGGTCACTCTTCTGAGAAGCCCTTCCTGATATTCTTTCCTTACCTTTAGAATCACTTCCTCCTCTATGTCACTTACATACATATGCCTACTGATATATTTGCCACACTATGTAATAATTTATTTGCCGATAGTCAAATTGATTGTCCAGGTTGATCCAGAGTTCATTGAGACAGAAGCAGGATGCCATCTCTGTATTTCTTTTCCTTTTTTAAAAATTTATTTTAATGTTTATTTATTTTTGAGGGAGGGGGAAGGGGCAGAGAGAGAGAGGGAGACAGAATCTGAAGCAGGCTCCAGGCTCTGAGCTGTCAGCACAGAGCCTGACGCGGGGCTTCAACTTAAGAACTGCGAGATCGTGCATAACCTGAGCAGAAGTCAGACGCTTAACTAACAGGTACCCCTGACCTCTGTCTTTTTGGTAGCAGGTTGAGTGCCTGCTGCATAGGGAGGAGGAAAGCAGTACGTATTCGTGGACTTCAGTTAAATTTAATTAACAGATCTTTTTTCTATCAGTCTTTTTCCAGGATACTATCTAGTTAGGTGTGGTTAAATACCTGATGAGGTTATTGAAAGGCCCCAATATAAACTTTAAAATACATCTTTGGTATTAGGGTGGATTTTAACTGTAGGTCTGATGCACAAATATATCAATGATATTAGTAAAAAAATGCTTAATAATGGGCTGTGATTGTACCATTCCGTAGCAGATAATAAGAAATATGGAATCTTCCCAAAGTCTAAAAGTTGCAGAATGACTCACCTAGAAACTATATAATTATTTCAGCTATTAAAAAAATTTCTTATCTAAGGCAATTTCTATTTAGAGAGCAATGTATAGCAGAGAGACATTTGTATGCCTAGATAAAATGGATGCATAATTTAAGTCACTTTAGATCATATTATTTAAATCTATTCAGCTCAGAATGGAAAGGGGTGTTTAACAAAAACTAGAGGTTAGAAGAATTAATCACTTTTAAAACCTCAATCTCATGTTTGATGACTCATAAATCTTCTCAAAGTAAATTTTAAGATAAATTATTAAAAAATTGAACTTTACAATAGGCAAACCATGGTTTCTCTCCCTGCCTGGGCCCTAGCAGGCTGTTTGGCTCTGTACAAATTACTGAACCACTCTGAAGTGGTTAACACACGCTTAAAATAGTTACAATATATAGCTTGTGGGATTGTTTTGAGAATTAAATAAGACTATATGTGTGACATATCTAGCCCCCTGGTGATACGCGCCCAGAAAATGATAACTGTGGCAATCCCTACCACAGATGCATTGGAGTGGATGATACTGAACTATTCTCAAGAGAGATAATTCTGATAAGAAGTGGGGCATATTTTTAGCCAGCATGAAGGAGAAAAAACAGAGGATAATGTGAGAGATATGTGAGATTATTTTAATAACACTGAGTGGTAACAATCCAATGTATGTCATTATACTGTTTATATTTGTGCCTTGGAGACATGTCTATTCTTATTCTCCATGACTTGGAGAATAAGAATATGAAGGAGTTATTTATTCTAACTCTGAAAACCAAAACCAGAGGCAGATGCTCTGATCAATAAACGTAGCTTTTAAGGGCAACAATGGTTTCAAGGGTGACAGCCTTGTTGTAAAGTAACTGGAATGAGGGAACATATGGTTTTATTTTTGTGAAGTTGTAGGATGACAAATTGTCCTGGTTTGCCTGAGACTGAGGGATTCCTGGGATACAGGGCTTTCGAGTACTAACACCAGAAAAGTCCCCTGGCAAAACCCATCATCCATCCACTGGGGTGGGGAGGTAAATATTAACATAGAAAATACCCAGATCTGCTGGGGGTTTGGGTGGGGTGGGGTGGGCATGTGTGGCGGGAAACCTGGCTCTTTGAATAAAATTGTTAGGTAAGCTGCGGGAGCTGCTGGCCTAGTTGGTAATCGGCATCTTTGAATATTTGTGTGTGTCTGTGTGTGCGTATGTCCTTTGGCTGTAATAGCAATACATCTTATAGTTTTATTGCCATCTGCTTTGTTATGTATTTTACTGCTCTAAGTTTTTTTTATTGAACTATAATTAACATACAATGTTATATTAATTTCAGGTGTACAGCATACTGATTCAACAATTCCATACAGTACTCAGTACTCAACATGGGTAGTCATCATCTGTCACCATACAACATTATTATATTATTGATTGTATTCCCTGTACTGTACTTGTCATCTGTATGACTTATTTATAACTGCAAATTTGTACCTCTATTTAAAAAAGTTTTTTTAAGCTTATTCATTTTTGAGAGAGAGAGAGAGAGAGAGCGTGAGCAGGGGAGGGGCAGAGACAAGGAAACACAGAATCCAAAGCAGGATCCAGGCTCTGAGCTGTCAGCACAGAGCCCAATGCGGGGATTTGAACTCGTGAACTGTGAGATCATGACCTGAGCCAACGTCAGACGCTTAACTGACTGAGCCACCCAGGTGCACCAGAAATTTGTGCCTCTTCATCCCCTTTGTATACTTCACTCATCTCCGCACCCACATCCCCTCTGGCAACCACAAGTCTGTTCTCTGTATTTAAGAGTCTGTTTGTTTCTTTGTTTTTTAGATTCCATGTATAAGTTGAAATCAGGTGGTATTTATCTTTTTCTGTCTGAATTATTTCATTTAGATGTCTTTAAGTAATTTTAATGTTTATTTTTCCAACCAGCTCTGTGAGGTAGCGATTTTTGTCTGTTTCGTGTGCTTAGCAGACTTTAGAAATATATAAAAAGAAAACTAAAATCACTTATTCAAAACCCATTACTTGAAAATCATGAAAAAACCAGAACAGTTAAACCATTGCTATTATTTTATATTTTTCTGGCCATTTCTGTAAGTGTATTTGTTTATTTTTATAAGTGTATATATGTGGGCATATGCTTTTGACGTGTATTTTAATGCTATATACATTTTGAACATTGCAATTATTATTATTAATTTGCATAGTCAATATTTAGTCCTTATTCATTTATATCTACATAATCATATACCTGTTTTATTTCTCTTTATTCTAGGCTGCAATTACATGTTAGATTCTGAGATCATTTTCCTTCTGTTTGAACATTTCTCTTTAGTAGATTTATTTTAGTGCCGGCTGTTGGTGGAAGATTCTCTCTTTATCTAAAAGCATCATTATCTCATCTTTATTTTTGAATGACATTTTCACTGAGTATAGAATTTCATGTGGCATTTCTTTTTCTTTCAGAATTTTAAATATATATTTTTGTCATTTTTTTGGTTTCTATCATCTCCATGAAGAAGTCAGCCATCAGTTTTATTATTCTTGTTTGTAGGTAATGCATCTTTATTTCTCTAGTTTTAAATATTTCTGTTTTCCTTTACTTTTCAGCAGTGTAACTATCATTAATGCCATTTCCTTTGCATGTATTATTTTTTAGTATTTTTCACAGATCCTTGAATTTGGGAGATGGTATCTTTCATCAATGTTGGAGAAGATTCTTAGCCACTATCTCTTAAATGTTGCTTCTTCCCCATTCTTTCTGTCCTATCCTTCTGGGCTTCTAATTTACATATATATTGCATCTAAGCTAATTTCTGATGTGGGAATTGTCAGTGGGGGGACTTCCATTCAGTTCTTTCCTAAAGATTAAAATTCTCTGGTAAATTCTCCACAATTTTATCTGTTTTATTTTAAAATCTTTATGAGGAAATTATAATATCATTATCAATTGTATATCTGTTCATATGTGTTTTTTCATGGATTACAGTTATATAGACTTTTGGTATGTCTATTAATATCTTTTTTTTAATTTAAATTTTAGTTAGCTAATATATAGTGCAATACTGGACTCAGGAGTAGAATTCAGTGATTCATCGCTTACATACAACATCCAGTGTTCATCACAAGTGCCTTACTTAGTACCCATTGCCCATCTAGCCCATCTCCCCACCCACATTCCTTCATAAACCCTCAGTTTGTTCTCTATCATTAAGAGCCTCCTATGGTTTGCTTCCTTCTCTTTTCTTCATCCTCCCTTCCCATGTGTTCATCTGTTTTGTTTCTTAAATTCCACATATGAGTGAAATCACATGCTATTTATCTTTCTCTGATTGACTTATTTCACTTAGCATAATATATTCTAGCTCCATCTATGCCATGGCAAAATGCAAGATTTCATTCTCTTTGATGGCTGAGTATTACTCCATTGTGTGTATATACTATATCTTCTTTATTCATTCAGTTCATGGATATTTGGGCTCTCTCCATAGTTTGGCTATGGTTGGTAATGCTGCTGTAAACATTGGGGTGGATGTACCCCTTCAAATCTATATTTTTGTATCATTTGGGTAAATATCTAGTAATGCAATTGCTGGGTCATAGGGTAGTTCTATTTTTAGTTTTTTGAGGAACCTCCATACTCTTCTCCAGAGTGGCTGCATCATTTTAGTCCCACCAACAGTATAAGAGGGAAACCCTTTCTCTGCATCCTTGCCAACACCTGTTGTTCCTTGTGTTGTTAATTTTAGCCATTCCAAAAGGTGTGAGGTGGTATCTCAGATCTTTGATTTGTATTTTCCTGATGATGAGTGATGTTGAACATCTTTTCATGTGTCTGTTAGCCATGTGGATATCTTCTTTGGTAAAGTATCTTTTCATCTCTTCTGTCCATTTCTTCTGGATTATTTGTTTTTGGGGTGTTGAGTTTGATATGTTCTTTGTAGATTTTGGATACTAACCCTTCATCCAATATGTCATTTGCATATATCTTCTCCCTTCTGTCAGCTTCCTTTTAGTTTTGTTGATTGTTTCCTTTGCTGTGCAGAAGCTTTTTATCTTGATGAAATCCCAATAGTTTATGTGTGCTTTTGTTTCCCTTGCCTTCAGTGATGTGTCTGGTAAGAAGTTGCTCCAACCGAGGTCAAAGAGGTTGCTACCTGTGTTGTTCTCTAGGATTTTGATGGTTTCCTGCTTCACATTTAGGTGAATCTCTTTTGAATTTATTTTTGTGTATGCTGTAATAAAGTGGTCCAGTTTCATTCTTCTGCATGTCACAGTCCAGTTTTCCCAACACCATTTGTTGAAGAGACTGTCTTTTCCCCATTAGATGTTCTTTTCTTTTTTTTTTCAAAAGTTTTTAACATTTATTTATTTTTGAGAGACAGAGAATGAGTAGGGGAGGGGCAGAGACAGAGGGAGACACGGATTCCAAAGCAGGCTCCGGGCTGTCAGCACAGAGCCCAACACAGGGCTCGAACTCATGAACCATGAGATTATGACCTGAGTTGAAGTCAGACACTTACCCATCTGAGCCACCCAGGCACCCCTCCATTGGATATTCTTTCCTGCTTTGTCAAAGATGAGTTGGCCATATAGTTATGGGTTTATTTCTGGGTTTTCTATTGTGTTCCATTTATCTATGGGTCTGTTTTTGTGCCAGTACCATACTATCTTGATGACTTCAGCTTTGTAATATAGCCTGAAATCCGGATATGTGATGTCTCCAGTTTCTTGGATTTTGTTTTTGTTATTGTTTTTTCACAATTGCTTTGACTATTCAGGATCTTTTATGGCTCTATACAAATTTTAAGATTGTTTGTTCTAGCCCTGTGAAGAATGCTGGTGGTATTTTGATAAGGATTACATTAAATGTGTAGATTGCTTTGGGTAGTATAGACATTTTAGCAATGCTTGTTCTTCTAGTCCATAAGCATGGAATGCTTTTCCATTTCTTTGTGTTTTCTTCAATATCTTTCATATGTCTTCTATAGTTTTCGGAGTATACATCTTTTTCCTCTTCAGTTAGGTTTATTCCGAGGTATCTTATTGTTTTTGGTGCAGTTGTAAATGGGATTGATTCCTTGATTTCTTTTTCTGCTTCTGCATTATTGGTGTATAGCAATGCAACAGATTTCTGCATGTTGATTTTATATCCTGCAATATTGCTGAATTCATGCATTAGTTTGAGCAATTTTTTGGTGGAGTCTTTGGTATTTCTATATAGCTTATCATGTCATCTGCAAATAATGAAAATTTGAATTCTTCCTTGCCAATTTTTATGGCCTTTATTTCTTTTGGTTGTCTGATTGCTTGGTATGTTTATTAATTTCTCGTTGAATGATATAAATTGTATATTGAAGCTATTTAAAGGTTATTTTCCTTCTAAATGGGCTCACCCTTCTTTTAACTAGTAGTGTCAGATTATTACTTTAATTTAATCATGGACTGTCTCAGTGTGATCCCTAGTAAGGCTGAGTCTACCACTGATTCACGGTAGTTTTTCTGAGTTTTTAGCTGAGAGCCTGGAGTGAGTCATCTGTGTAGGGAGTTTAAGGGCTTTGATTTGGGGCTAACCAATTTAAAAGGTGTGGCCATAAGAGGTAGTAACACATAACAGACTTTATTGGTGGCCTTGGACAGGGTGACATGCGATGGGGTCACCATCCCAAAAAGGAGGAGGGCAAGGGAATTCCTAGGGGACAGAAGAATGGGAGAGGGGGCTGAGCAGTAGGTGGGGAGTCTCTGGGTCAGAAAACTCCAAAGGATAGCTTGGCAGGTGTAACTCCAAAGACTCGGGCTATCAGTGGGAGGTGTGATGGGGTATTCAAATCAGGCCAACTCTAAATGACTAAAACTTTGATTGTTTCAGCTATCTTTAAAATTATTGGATGTGTAAAAAATTGAGTTTGGAGCAATTAGTCTTTTGAGCTGGTGGGTCTCAGCCTATAGTGAAGAAATAAACAGCCTAGGGGTCAGTAACCAGAGGCCATCTTTGGCTCATTTGTATCTATAACAGTCTGTAAGTTCCTTTCCAGGTATATCCTGTAGTTTCCTTTTTGTGTATGTTTCATGAGCACTGCATAAATGTCATTTGCCTTTTCAGAGATTATTTCTTGGAAGTCATAGCTTCTTTAGGTACTGTTGCCCCAGCTGTCTTCAGGCAGAAGATATCTATTTTTTTTTTTAACCTGGTTTTAAAATTGGTCTAGGAGAGAGCAGTGGTCTACTATTGACTAGTTCTTTCTACTTACAGTTGACAGTTCTTCTCTAATACATTTAACCTATTTATATTTATTATGAATTACTGTCATATTTGCACATGTTTGTAATTTCTGTGTGTCTCATACCTTGTTGTTTTTTTTTCCAGTCTTGTTTTATTTTGGAATAATAGACTTTTTATTGCGATTCCCTTTTCCTTTACAAGTTTGGAAGTTATAAATAGAGGTTCTGTTTCTATTCAGCTAGTGATTACTCTGACAAATAGACATAATTTCATATTTTTTTTTTAATTTTTTTTTCAACGTTTATTTATTTTTGGGACAGAGAGAGACAGAGCATGAACGGGGGAGGGGCAGAGAGAGAGGGAGACACAGAATCGGAAACAGGCTCCAGGCTCTGAGCCATCAGCCCAGAGCCTGACGCGGGGCTCGAACTCACGGACCGCGAGATGGTGACCTGGCTGAAGTCGGACGCTCAACCGACTGCGCCACCCAGGCGCCCCCATAATTTCATATTTTAATCAAAATCCAAATGATATATATGCAATGAAATACATTCTTGTGTGTGTATACTCTTCTCCTGAACCATCTAGGAAACTCAGGAAACTTTCATATTTCTCAGAAGATTCCATTTCCACAATTTCCCCTATCCCCACACATATAATGCCCCAAAACAATCCTTCATTTTATGTTTTAATTTATTATACATTTTTAAGACTTTATTTTTTTAGAAGCAGTTTTTCAGAGCAGGCCGACGAGTGAAAATTGAGAGGAAGGTACAGAGACTTACCATATACCCACTGCCCCCCCACTCTACATTCATGACTTCCCCCATTATCAATATTCCCCAGAGTGATACACTTGTTACAATTGATGAACCTATATGGACCTGTCATAATCACATATGACAAATTCCAAATTCCATAATTTACTTTAGGGTTCCCTCTGGTATTGTACATTCTATGGGTTTTGACAAATATTTAATGCTGCATATCCATTGTTATTGTATCACAGGGTAATTTCACAGCTTTAAAAATCCCCTGGGGGCACAGTTAGTTAGGTGTCCAACTTTGACTCAGGTCATGATCTCATTGTTCATGGGTTCAAACCCTGAGTCAGGCTCTGTGCTGACAGCTCAAAGCCTGGAGCCTGCTTCGGATTCTGTGTCTCCTTCTCTCCCTGCCCTTCTCCCGTTCGTATTCTGTCTCTGTCTCTGTCTCTCTCAAAAATAAAATAAAACATTAAAAAAAGTGTTTAAAAAAATACTCTGCCTATTGACCCCTGACCTCCATCCCCTGGAAACCACTGATCTTTTTATTGTCTCTACAGTTTTGCCTTTTCCAGAGTGTCATAGTTGGAATCATACAGGATGAAGCATTTTCAAATTAGCTTCTTTCACTCAGGAATATACATTTAAATTTTCTCCATTTTTTATATAGTTTGATAGTTCATTTCTTTTTAGCACTAAATAATATTCCATTCTCTGACTGTATCACAGTGTTTATTTATCCACTCATTAACTGAAAGATATGTTAGTTGCTTCCAAGTTTTGACAATTATGAATAAATCTTCTGTAAGCATCCATGGGCAGATTTTTGTGTGCACATACATTTTCAAATCCTTTGGATAAATTCCAAAAAGGACAATTGCTGGATCATATAGTAAGAGTATGTTTAGTTTTGTAAGAAACCACTGAGCTATCTTCCAAAGTGGCCGTACCATTTTGCATTCCCACCAGTGATGTATGTGTTCTCATTGTTTCACATCCTCGCCAGCATTTGGTGGTGGTTAGCGTTACAGGTTTTTGCTATTCTAGTATGTGTGTGCAGTGGTATCTCATTGTTTCAATTTGCATTTCCCTGATGACATATTATGTGTCTTTTTATATTCCTTTTTTAAATATTCCTATTTGCCATCCATATAGCCTCTTTGCTGGGATGCCTGCTATGGTCTTTGACTTATTTTTAAATCAAGTTGTACGTTTTCTTATTGTTGAGTTTTTAGAATTCTTTTTATATTTCTATATTTACATTTATCAGATACGCATTTTAAAATGTTTTCTCTCAGGCTATGGCTTATCTTCTCGCTCTCTTGACATTGTCTTTTGCAGAGCAGAAGTCATTAATTTTAATGAAGTCCAGTTCATTCATTATTTCTTCATATATCATGACTTTGGTGTTATATCTAAAAAGTTATCACCATTTCCAAGGTCTTAAGTTATCTCCAATCTTATCTTCTAAGAGTTTTATACTTTCTCATTTTACATTTAGGTTTATGATCCATTTTGAGTGATTTTTGTGAGTAATCCATTATGAGTACATTTTGTGTGTGTAGATTTTTTTTTTTTTACATGAGGATGCCCAGTTGTTCAAAAGACTATCTTTGCTCCACTGTATTGCCTTTGTTTGTCAATTGACTGTGATTAGGTCAGTCAATTTCTGGATTCTTTGTTTAGTTTCACAGATCTATTTGTTTATTCTTTTGCTGGTACTACAGTGTTTTGATTACCTAGCTTCAGAGTAGATCCTGAAGTTAGGTAGTGTATTGAATCTACATATTAAGCTGGGAAGAAATGACATCATAATAATATTGAGTCTTCTTATCCATGAACACCGAATAGTTGTTTATTTAGTTCTTTGATTTTGTTCATCAGAGCTTTATAGTTTCCTCATAAAGATCTTTAGATTTCATTAGATTTATACCTAAGTATTTCACTTTTTGGGTGCTAATGTAAATGATATTATGTTTTTAATTTGAAATTCCACTTGTGTATTGCTGATATATAGGAGAGAATTTGATTTTTGTATATTCACTTTGTATCCTGCAAACTTGCTGTAATCACTTTTAATTTCCAGCAATTCTTTTGTTGATTCTTTCAGATTTTCAACACAGATGATCATGTATCTGTAAACAAAGATTTACTTTTTTCATTCTCAAATCTGTTTACCTTTTATTTCCCTTTCTTGCCTTATTATATTAGTTAGACTTCCAGTAAGAGGCTGAAAAAGCATGGTGAGAGGGAACATTTTTGTCTTATTCTTGATGTTACTGGGAAATCTTTGAATTTCTCACCATGAAGTATGATGTTTGCTGTAGATTTTTTTTGTAGATATTCTTTATCAAGTGAGGGGTTTCTTCTCTATTCCTAGTTTACTGAGAGTTTTTATTATGAATAGGCTTTGAATTTTGTTTTGTTTTGCTTTTTATGCATCTATTGATGCAGTTGTGTGATTTTTTCTTTTTTAGCTTGTTGATGTGATAGATTTCATCACTTGATTTTAAAATTTTGAACCAGCCTTATATACCTGGGATAATTTCTACTTGGTCGTGGTATAATAAATCTTTTCATACATTGTTAGATTTGATTTGTTAATATTTTGTTGAGGGTTTTTACACCTCTGTTCATGAGATATTGGTCAGTCATTTTCTTTTCTTGTAATGTCTTTGTTTGTTTTTTTTAAAAATTTTTTTTTTCAACGTTTATTTATTTTTGGGACAGAGAGAGACAGAGCATGAACGGGGGAGGGGCAGAGAGAGAGGGAGACACAGAATCGGAAACAGGCTCCAGGCTCTGAGCCATCAGCCCAGAGCCTGACGCGGGGCTCGAACTCCCGGACCGCGAGATCGTGACCTGGCTGAAGTCAGACGCTTAACCGACTGCGCCACCCAGGCGCCCCGTGTTTGGTTTTGATATTAAAGTAATGATGGCCTCATAGAATGAGTTAGAAAGGTTTTGTTTTTTCCACTTCTATCCTCTGAAAGAGGTTTTAGAAAATTGGTATAATTTCTTCATTAAATGTTTGTTAGAATTCATCACTGAATTCATCTAAACCTGACCTACATAGTTTTCCTGCTCTCTAAAAAACTTTTAACATTTCTTGTAAGGTTGGTCTGCTAGCAACAAATTCTCTCAATTTTTTTCTGAGAAAGTTTTTATTGCTCCTTCACTTTTGTGGGATAATTTTGGAGGTTCAGAATTTAGGTTGGTTGTTTTGTGTTTCTCTCTCTCTCTCTCTCTCTCTCAACCCTTTAAATATCTCACTCCACTCCACTCCTCTTGCTTGTATGGTTTCTGAGGAGAAGTTAGATATAATTTTTATCTTTGTTATTCTGTGAATTTTCCTGCATCTTTGGCTTCTTCCAAGATTTTCTTTTATCTTTGTGTAGTTTGAAAATGGTATGCGTGTGTGTAGTGTTTTGTTTGGGATTTGTTCTGCTTGGTGTTTTCTGAGCTTCCTAGATCTAGACCTTGGTGCCTGACATTAATTGGGGAAAATTCTCAGTCACTATTGTCTCAAATATTCATTCTCCTTCTGACATTTCCATTACACATATTACACCTTTTGTAATTGTTTCTCAGTCATTGGATATTTGTTTTTTTCATTTTTTGTCATTATTCTCTTTGCTTTTTAGTTTTTGAAATTTCTATTGATGTATCCTCAAGCTCAGAAATTCTTTCTTCAGCTGTAACCAGTCTACCATTAAGCCAATCAAAGGTATTCTTCATTTCTGTTATAGTGTTTTCTATCTGTTACATTTCTTTTTGGTTCTTTCTTAAGATTTGCAGCTTTCTATTTACATTGCTCATCTGTTCTTGCATGCTGTCTACTTTGCCCTTTGAGCCTTTAACATATTAATCATGGTTGTTTTAAGTTCTTGGCCAGATAATTTCAACCATAATAATGCCATGCCTGTTCTGATGCTTGCTCTGTCTCTTCAAACTGTGTTTTTCGCCTTTTGGTATGCCTTGTCATTTTTCTCTTGGTAGTCTTTTGTGATGTACTGGTTAAAAGTAACTGCTGTAAGTTGGTCTTTCATAATGTGGTGCTGAGGTGTGGGAGTAGAGGAAGTGACTTATAATCCTAAGAGTAGATCTCAGTCTTTTTTAATGAGCCTATTCCTCTGGATTGTAAACTTAACATGTTTCTCAATTTTTTTTCTCTCCTCCTTAAGATGACAGGATGGCTAGAATGAGCTGAACTTGGATATTTTCCTTCTTCCATATGGAAAGTTACAGGGGACTAGAGTTGGCCATTTCCCTTCCCCCAGATCAGTTAGGCTCTGATAGAACCCCAGCAGGTTAGGCTCTGGTTAGTTAGTTTCTCTTGAGGGAAAAAACTGTTAAGAACAGAGGACTGTGATGTATTTTTAAATGGTCCTAGGGGCACTTGGATGGCTCAGTCAGTTGAGCATCTGACTTTGACCCAGGTCATGATTTCAGAGTTTGAGAGTTCAAAGGCTGCATTGGGCTCACTGCTGTCATCACAGAGCCTGCTTTGGATTCTCTGTCCCCCTCTTTCTCTGCCTTTCCCCTGCTCATGCTCTTTCTCTCAAAAATAAATAAAATTAAAAATAAAAATAAAAACGGTCTTGGAATTAAATCTCATAATATTGTGGGTCCTCCATATGGATGGGTCCTCCTGGAGGATTTTAACTCTCAGAGTTGTCTACACTGAGCCTCCAGCAATTTATCAATTACAGTTCAGGTTTTCCTACCTTGGAATGGGTTTTCACGTTGGCTTTCACTCTTGTGTCTCTACTTGGTAAGCCATGGCTCCCTGTATTTGCCTTCTACAATCTTGGAACAGTGGTTCGCTCCGTGTCCTGCCTTTTCTTATGTGTCCAAGAAGAGTTGTTGACTTTTCAAGCAGTTCAGCTTTTTACTTGTTAGGATGGAGTGGTAGCTTCTAAGCTTCTTACATGATTAGAATTGGAAACTGGAAGTCTTCTCTTTCCCTTTAATTTCCTCTCTCTCTCTCTCACTCTCACTGTATATATATATATATATATATATATATATATATATATGTATAATTGATAAATTGCTGGAGGCCCAGTGTAGACAACTCTGAGAATTGAAAACCTCCAGGAGGACCCAGCCATATGGAGGACCCACAATATTGTGAGATTTAATTCTAGGACCATTTTTATTTTACATATATATATATATATATATATATATGCACACATATATAAAGTTATATATATATATATATATATATATATATATATAATTTTAAGTTTATTTATTTTGAGAGAGAGAGAGCATACAAATGAGCAGGGGAGGGGCAGAGAGAGAGGAGAGAAAGAATCCCAAGCAAGTTCCATGCTACCAGTGCAGAGCCAGACACAGGGCTGGATCTCACAAACCATGAGAATCAAGAGTCCAACGCTCAGCCCACTGAGCCACTCAGGTACCCCCACAATACATTTTTAAACATACAGTAATAATTTCACTGAGTTTTTGTTTAGTGAAATTTAAAATTTTAAAATATAATTTTACTTATGTCTTTGTACATCATTGCTTCTTATATTCCTTTTCTCCTTTATTTTTGAAATATAGCCTTTATTGATTACTTCAGTAGAATCTGAATAAAAATTCTATTAGTCTTGGTGACACAATTTTTAAAAATTTGTCCTTAATTTTGTCTATGTATGTATGTGTGTGTGTGTGTATAAAAATGACTGGTAGTTGTTTTCTCTCAATATATTAAAGTAGCTTTTAAAATTTCTTTACATTAATGGTGGCTGATGATAAATCTTATTGTCTTCCTGATTGTTGCTATTTTACAGATAAACATTTCTTACTCTATGATAGCTTTAAAATTTTTCTATTTATCCAGGATACTTGGCATTTCACTAAATATACATAGAGGTATTTATATTTACTAAATATACATAGAGGTATTCATAGAGGTATACATAGAGGTATATATTTCACTACATATACATAGAGGTATATAGTGATTATATTTCACTAAATATACATAGAGGTATATACTGTTTTGTACTCTGCCTTTTAAATCTGAAGACTTAGCTCTTCCTTCAGTTACAACTATTTTTTTCTTCAAATTTCTACATATTACCTCTCTCCCATCTTCTTTATTTCTGGAACTATTTTATTTTATTAATAAACTATTTTTTTTAGGGAGAGAGAGCCCCTGTGTGCAAGCAGGGTGGGGGTGGGGTGTGCAGAGGGAGAGGGAGAGAGAAACGTAAGCAGACTCCATACTGAGCACAGAGCTCTATGCAGAGATTGATCCCACAGGTCAAGAGGTCATGACCTGAGCTGAAATCAAGGGTCTGGATGCTTAACCAACTGAGCCACCCAGGTACCCCTGGAATTCATTTTGAAGTTATGTTATAAATTATATCCATTATTCATGTTCTTAATTTGTTTCTCACATTTTCTCCCTCTTTAACTTTGAATGCTATGGTTTTGTTATTTTTTTCAGATACGCCTTCCAAATTCATGATTCCTGCCTTGTACTATTTAATTCTCCTAATGAGTTTATTTATTTATTTATTTAAAAAAATTTTTTTTAACGTTTATTTATTTTTGGGACAGAGAGAGACAGAGCATGAATGGGGGAGGGGCAGAGAGAGAGGGAGACACAGAATCGGAAGCAGGCTCCAGGCTCTGAGCCATCAGCCCAGAGCCCGACGTGGGGCTCGAACTCACCCACCATGAAATCGTGACCTGAGCCGAAGTCGGACGCGTAAACGACTGAGCCACCCAGGCGCCCCATGAGTTTATTTTTCAATTATACGTTTTTACTTGACTTCTTTTGTTTTATGATCTTTTACTTGGTCTTTATTTACGTGTTCTTTATTACCTAAACATTTCACATATACTTACTGTAAAATTTTGTTATCTCCATTTCTACAATGAGAAATCCTTCCATTTGTTAATTCCACAGACGGTCTTTCTTGGCATTATGCTTTTTCATAACTAACATTGTGGATACTTCCTAGAATTTCCACATATCTTTGGTCATTAAAGGCCTCTCTATTAAAAAATCTCACAGGTGACTCTGTACAAGTTTGATGGGATTCTTCATTGTTAACCAGCTTTCAGGCTAGGTTCTTAATTCCAGAGTTTTTGAAATATTCAGTTAATATAAACTTGAGAGTAAAAGTAGGTTTCTGATTTCTGGTAGTTGATTCTCTTTCCAATCACAGCCTGGAATAAGCAACTATATTCTTTTCTGTGATCTAGGGAAATGGGCAGGTATTTTTCAGTTCAGATGATGTCCACTGCTGGATTCCTATAACATGTGGGCTCTCTGACCTAATTCTAGGTTCCATGTGGCAATTAAAACTCTAATCCCTAAGGGGTGCTTCAGATTCCAGTCCTTCGGTGAGCTCCATAGGTTCAAGGAGTAGTGACCATTACATCTAAGTGTGTCTTTTTCATTCCTTTGACCTAAAAAATTCCCTTTTTTTAAAATGTGAGCAATTAAAAAAATCTATTTCTGGTGGTTTGAAGTTGGAAAGGAAGTTTTTGCATCTACTCATGTTGTGTTTTTGCCCATAAATTTCTATTTAAAGGCCATTAAAACATTGCCTTTGACCCTGCTGCTAAGATTTCCTGCTAAGGAGGTAGTTTCACAAATGCACAAAAATTTGAGGTTATCTATTGCAATAGAGAAAAATAGTAAAGACCTTAAATCCCCTGGGAGAAGAAATCTTCAAATAAATGATGTACAAAAATATATTGATTATTATAGAGCCAGCAGATGCAATAGTTAAATCCTATTTTTTTCATAGAGATATAAAATTATGATTAAGATGATGAAGATGAATATGGTAATATTTAATCCTTGTATAGAGCTTGCTTTGTGCTGGATACTATTCTAAATAACACACACACACACACACACACACACTTTTACTTATTTAATCCTCAAAATAACTCTAGGATTCCAGTAGTATAAATTTTCTCCCATTTTATAAATGAGAACACTGCTGTGGAAGCTTTAATAACCTGATCATGGTAACAAACAATTAATATGACATGTGTGTGTAAAATATGGGAACATACACACGTATTTACAAAATATCCCGCTTGATTGAAGAACACACAGGGGAATAATTCTCTTGGTTGCTTCTGTGGAGATAAGTGGTGCCCGGGGAACAAAAATGGAGGAAGACTGTTAAGCTTTGATCTACGTGAATGGGTTAATTATTTTAAAATTAAATGGGGCACCTGGGTGGCTCAGTTGGTTAAGTTTCTGACTTCAGCTCAGGTCGTGGTCTTGTGGTTTGTGGGTTCAAGCCCCGTGTTGGGCTCTGTGCTGATAGCTTAGAGCCTGGAGCCTTCTTCTGATTCTATGTCTCCCTCTCTCTCTGTCCCTCCCCTGTTCACTGTCTGTCTCTCAAAGGTGAATAAATGTTAAAAAAATGTTTTTTAATTAAATAAATGGAGTAGTTACCTGGGCCTGGGCCTAGGTTTATATGAATGTAAAAGAAAAATATTGAGGATTTCAGACAGAAGAAGCATATGGAGCAAATGGTCTGAGGCACATATGGAGAACAGTGAGTATTTGTTGGTGTCCAGGATGTAGAGCACATGCCGTGGAATAATGAGGACATAATACAGATCCATTTGTGCTTGACACCAGTCCCTTCTATCACCATTGCTCGTTGCTTATATTTGACTTGTAATGTGGACACGGTGCTGTTGCAATAGCAGGTTTTCAAAGGTGTTGGCACCACTCTGATAGACTCCTTCTCCAAATTCCACATCCTCCTTCTATTCTTACTCTGAAGTTTATTTATGAATTTCAGAAGAAACCAGATGCTACAATTGAATTAAATCATTGTGGTGGAACAAATTTCCCTTCTTGTCACTTGAAGGAATAGCAAGTTTTTATTCCTTTTCTTTAAAATTCTTAGTAGATCATTTATGTTTTCTTTTAAAATTTTCAGCCACAATTGGTTCTCAAGATATTCCAGAAGCTCATGTTTGCTTCATTAAACCTGTTCTGGATGAAGATATTAGAAATAGTCATTTGTCTTAAAATGGAGTGTTTCTGCTATATAAGTCTATGCAGGGAGGAGAGCTGATGGTGCCCATAGGGAAGACTTGAGATGACCTTGAGAACACCAAGAGATTATCTTACCAAGATAAAAAGTGAGCATTCTGACAGTTTTACTGTATTATAGAGAGAGAACAGAAAGAGTGGGAAGGAAGGAAGGAAGGAAGGAAGGAAGGAAGGAAGGAGGGAAGGAAGGAAGGAAGGAAGGAAGAAAAAGAAAGAAAGAAAGAAAGAGAGAAAGAAAGAACAGAAGGAAAAAAGGAAGGAAGGAAGGGAGGAAGGAAGGAAGAAAATCCTACCTATTTAATAATTAAAACCTGGATGCTAAAACTGACTGAGTCTTTGATTAGCTATACGATGATATTTTGATTCCTCTCTTGCAACACACCCCTTACTGTATGGGTCATATCGTCTACATCAAAGTAAGAGGTTTTATACTGTATTGTTTTACATTATATAAGAACAATTCTATTCTAATTTGAAGAGTGTCTTTGAGAGTGTGACGTAGAGTTAGTGTCACATTCTAAGAACATTGCTGGGTCACAGACAAGCCTTAGATAAGGCTGTGAGAACATCCTGGTTCTCTCTGGTAGTCTAATCCTGGGAATCTTATTTCAGAGCTGTGTTCTAATTATTGTACTATACAACCATATCTCTGGTGGTTGGTGAGAGAGTGTGGAGACAGGAAAAGAGATTTCAGAGCTCATGCTGAAATATACCAGTGGTCTATTTGTTCATCTTTACATCAACAAATGTATTAATTTTTGTAGATTTATAACAAATCTCGATATCATTTAGAGTAAATTCTCAGACATTGTTCTTCAAACCATCTTGGCTATTCTTGACTGTTTGAATATTCATATATGCCTTAAAACCAGCCTGTCAATTTCCACAAAAGAACTTTTCTTTTATTTTAATACTAATTTTTATCATTTAATTTGCACTGTGGAACTGCAAGTATTACTTCCTCCTAATATAGGAACATGTATCACATGTATTAAATGAGATAGGAAAACTTCATTCTCTTCCCTTTGAGGTTTTGAACTCTCATTTAATTCATTATTTTCATGGGAACTAGTGTAATCTTTTCCGTAGCCATTTATAACAGTTGGCTTCAGTGTGGAACACCAATTTTTAAATAGTCTTTAAAATACAGACTTTGAAGAGGACACAAAGAATTGGAAAAGTATTCCATGCTCATGGATTGGAAAAACAAACATTGTTAAAATGTCTTTGTACATTTGATGTAATCCCTATCAAAATACCACCAGCATTCTTCACAGAGCTAGAACGAACAATCCTAAAATTTGTTTGGAACCACAGATGACCCTGAATAGCCAAAGCAATTGTGAAAATACACACACACACACACACACACACACACACACACACACACAAAGCTGGAGACGTCATGATGCTGGAATTCAAGATATATTACAAAGCTGAAGTTATCAAGACCGTATGGTACTGGCACAAAAACACATACATAGATCAATGGAACAGAATAGAAAACCCAGAAAGGGACTCAGAACTATATAGTCAATTCATCTTTGACAAAGAAGGAAAGAATATCCAATGGAAAAAAGACAGTATCTCCATTTTTTAAAATATGAAATTTATTGTCAGATTGGGTTTCCATACAACACCCAGTGCTCATCCCAACAGATGACCTCCTCAATGCCCATCACCCACTTTCCCCTCTCTCCTACCCCCCATCAACCCTCAGTTTATTCTCAGTTTTTTTTTTCAACGTTTATTTATTTTTGGGACAGAGAGAGACAGAGCATGAACGGGGGAGGGGCAGAGAGAGAGGGAGACACAGAATCGGAAACAGGCTCCAGGCTCTGAGCCATCAGCCCAGACCCTGACGCGGGGCTAGAACTCACGGACCGTGAGATCGTGACCTGGCTGAAGTCGGTCGCTTAACCGACTGCGCCACCCAGGCGCCCCTATTCTCAGTTTTTTAAGAGTCTCTTTTGGTTTGGCTCCCTCCCTCTCTGTAACTTTGTATTTCCCCTTCCCCTCGCCCATGGCCTTCTGTTAAGTTTCTCGGGATCCACATAAGAGTGAAAACATATGGTATCTCTCTTTCTCTGTATGACTTATTTCACTTAGCATAACACTCTTCAGTTCCATCCACGTTGCTACAAATGGCCAGATTTCATTCTTTCTCATTGCCACATAGTATTCCATTGTATCTATAAACCACAACTTCTTTATCAATTCATCAGTTGATGGACATTTAGGCTCTTTCCGTAATTTGGCTATTGTTGAAAGTGCTGCTATAAGCATTGGGGTACAAGTGCCCCTATGCATCAGCACTCCTGTATTCCTTGGTAAATTCCTAGCAGTGCTATTGCTGGGTCATAGGGTAGATCTATTTTTAATGTTTTGAGGAACCTCCACACTGTTTTCCAGAGCGGCTGCACCAGTTTGCATTCCTAGCACCAGTGCAAGAGGGATCCCCTTTCTCCACATCCTCTCCAGCATCTATAGTCTCCTGATTTGTTCATTTTAGCCACTCTGACTGGCATGAGGTGGTATAGCAGTGTGGTTTTGATTTGTATTTCCCTGATAAGGACCGATGTTGAGCATCTTTTCATGTGCCTGTTGACCATCTGGATGTTTTCTTTAGAGAAACGTCTATTCATGTCTTCTGCCCATTTCTTCACTGGATTATTTGTTTTTCAAGTGGGGAGTTTGGTGAGTTCTTTATAGATTTTGGATACTAGCCCTTTGTCCGATATGTCATTTGCAAATATCTTTTCCCATTTCGTCGGTTGCCTTTTAGTTTTGTTGATTCTTTCCTTTGCAGTGCAAAAGCTTTTTATCTTGATGAGGTCCCAGTAGTTCATTTTTTGCTTTTAATTCCCTTGCCTTTGGAGATGTGGTGAGTAAGAAATTGCTGCAGCTGAGGTCAGAGAAGTTTTTTCCTGCTTTCTTCTCTAGGGTTTTGATGGATTCCTGTCTCACATTCAGGTCCTTCATCCATTTTGAGTATATTTTTGTGAATGGTGTAAGAAAGTGGTCCAGTTGCATTCTTCTGCATGTTGCTGTCCAGTTCTCCCAGCACCATTTGTTAAAGAGACTGTCTTTTTTCCATTGGATACTCTTTCCTGCTTTGTCAAAGATTATGTGGCCATACATTTGTGGGCCCAGTTCTGGGGTCTCTATTCTATTCCATTTGTCTGTGTGCCTGTTTTTGTGCCAATACCATGCTGTCTTGATGATTACAGCTTTGTAGTGGAGGCTAAAGTCTGGGATTGTGATGCCTCCCGCTTTGGTTTTCTTCTTCAATATTATTTTGGCTATTTGGGGTCTTTTGTGGTTCCATACAAATTTTAGGATTGCTTGTTCTAGCTTTGAGAAGAATGCTGGTGCAATTTTGATTGGGATTGCATTGAATATGTAGATCACTTTGGGTAGTATTGACATTTTAACAATATTTATTCTCCCAATCCATGAGCAAGGAATGTTTTTCCATTTCTTCGTATCTTCTTCAATTTCCTTCATAAGCTGTCTATAGTTTTTAACATACAGATCTTTTACATTTTTGGTTTTGTTTATTCCTAGGTATTTTATGATTTTTGGTGCAATTGTGAACGGGATCAGTTTCTGTATTTGTCTTTCTGTTGATTTATTATTAATGTATAAGAATGCAACTGATTTCTGTACATTAATTTTTTATCCTGCGACTTTGCTGAATTCGTGTATCAGTACTAGCAGACCTTTGGTGGAGTCTATCAGGTTTTCCATATATAATATCATGTCATCTGCAAAAAGTGAAAGCTTGACTTCATCTTTGCCAATTTTGATGCCTTTGATTTCCTTTTGTTGTCTGATTGCTGAAGCTAGCACTTCCAACACTATGTTAAAAAACAGTGGTGAGAGTGGACATTCCTGTCACGTTCCTGATCTCAGGGGGAAAGCTCTCAGTTTTTCTCCATTGAGGATGATATTAGCTGTGGGCTTTTCATAATTGGCTTTTATGATGTTTAAGTATGTTCCTTCTATGCCAACTTTCTTGAGGGTTTTTATTAAAAAGGATGCTGAATTTTGTCAAATGCTTTTTCTGCATCGATTGACAGGATCATATGGTTCTTATCTTTTATCAATGTGATGTATGACATTGATTGATTTGTGAATGTTGAACCAGCCCTGCAGCCCAGGAATGAATCCCACTTGATCATGGTGAATAATTCTTTTTATATGCTATTGAATTCTATTTGCTAGTATCTTGTTGAGAATTTTTGCATCCATATTCATCAGGGATATTGGCCTGTAGTTCTCTTTTTTTGCTGAGTCTCTGTCTGGTTTGGGAATCAAAGTAATGCTGGCTTAATAGAATGAGTCTGGAAGTTTTCCTTCCCTTTCTACTTTTCGGAACAGCTTGAGAAGAATAGGTATTATCTCTGCTTTAAATGTCTGGTAGAATTCCCCAGGGAAGCCATCTGGTCCTGGACTCTTATTTGTTGGGAGATTTTTGATAACTGATTCAATTTCTTTGCTGGTTATGGGTCTGTTCAAGTTTTCTATTTCTTCCTGTTTGAATTTTGGAGTGGGTGCTTAGGAATTTGCACCCTGTGTGGGTGCTTAGGAATTTGTCCATTTCTTCCAAGTTGTCGTTTGTTGGCATATAATTTTTCATAGTATTCCCTGATAATTGCTTTATTTCTGAGGGATTGGTTTTAATAATTCCATTTTCATTCATGATTTTATCTATTTGTGTCCTCTCCCTTTTCTTTTTGAGAAGCTTGGCTAGAGGTTTATCAATTTTGTTTATTTTTCCAAAAAATCAACTCTTGGTTTCATTAATCTGCTCTACAGTTTTTTAGATTCTATTTTGTTTCTTTCTGCTATGATCTTTATTATTTCTCTTCTTCTGCTGGGTTTGGAGTGCCTTTGCTGTTCTGCTTCTATTTCCTTTAGGTGTGCTGTTAGATTTTGTATTTGGGATTTTTTGTTTCTTTTTTTTAATTTTATTTTTTATTTTTAAAATTTACATCCAAATTAGCATATAGTGCAACAATGATTTCAGGAGTAGATTCCTTAGTGCCACTGACCCATTTAGCCCATATCCCCTCCCCCAACCCTCCAGTAACCCTGTTTGTTCTCCATATTTATGAGTCTCTTCTGTTTTGTCCCCCTCCCCCCGTTTTCATATTATTTTTGTTTCCCTTCCCTTATGTTCATCTGTTTTGTCTCTTAAAGTCCTCATATGAGTGAAGTCATATGATTTTTGTCTTTCTCTGACTGACTAATTTCACTTAGCATAATACCCTCCAACTCCATCCACGTAGTTGCAAATGGCAAGATTTCATTCTTTTTGATAGCCAAGAAATACTCCGTTGTATATATATACCACATCTTCTTTATCCATTCATCCATACAGGGACATTTGGGCTCTTTCCATACTTTGGCTATTGTTGATAGTTCTGCTATAAACATGGGGGTGCATATGTCCCTTTGAAACAGCACACCTGTATCCCATGGATAAATGCCTAGTAGTGCAATTGCTCGGTCATAGGGTAGCTCCATTTTTAGTTTTTTGAGGAACCTCCATACTGTTTTCCAGAGTGGCTGCACCAGCTTGCATTCCCATGGGATTTTTCTTGTTCTTGAGATAGTCCTGGATTGCAATGTATTTTCCTCTCAGGACTGCCTTCGCTGCATCCCAAAGTGTTTGGATTGTTGTATTTTCATTTTCATTTGTTTCCATGTATTTTTAAATTTCTTCTCTAATTGCCTGGTTGACCCATTCATTCTTTAGTAGGGTTTTCTTTAACCTCCATGCTTTTGGAGGTTTTCCAGACTTTTTCCTGTGGATGATTTCAAGTTTCATAGCATTGTGGTCTGAAAGCATGCATGATATGATCTCAGTTCTTTTATACTTATGAAGGGCTGTTTTGTGACCCAGTATGTGATCTATCTTGGATAATGTTCCATGTGCACTCGAGAAGAAAGCATATTCTGTTGCTTTGGGATGCAGAGTTCTAAATATATCTGTCAAGTCCATCTGATCCAATGTATCATTCAGGGGTCTTGTTTCTTTATTGATCCTGTGTCTAGATGATCTATCCATTGTTGTAAGTAGAGTATTAAAGTCCCCTGCAATTACCACATTCTTATCAGTAAGGTTGCTTATGTTTGTGTTTAATTGTTTTATATATTTGTGGGCTTCCGTATTCAGTGCATAGACATTTATAATTGTTAGCTCTTCCTGATGGATAGACCCTATAATCATTATATAATGCCCTTCTTCATCTCTTGTTACAGCCTTTAATTTAAAGTGTAGTTTGTCTGATATAAGTATGGCTATTCCAGCTTTGTTTTGACTTCCAGAAGCATGATAGACAGTTCTCCATTCCCTCACTTTCAATCTGAAGGTGTCCTCAGGTCTAAAATGAGTCTCCTGTAGATAGCAAATAGATGGGTCTTGTTTTTTTTTTTTTTATATCCATTATGTTACCCTATGTCTTTTGGTTGGAGCGTTTAGTCTATTTACATTCAGTGTTAGTATGGAAAGATATGGGTTTAGAGTCATTGTGATATCTGTAGGTTTCACGCTTGTAGTGATGTCTCTGGTTCTTTGTGGTCCTTGCAACATTTCACTCACAGAGTCCCCCTTATGATCTCTTGTAGGGCTGGTTTAGTGGTGATGAATTCCTTCATTTTTTGTTTGCTTGGAAAATGTTTATCTCTCCTTCTATTCTGAATGACAGACTTTCTAGATAAAGGATTCTTGGCTGCATATTTTTACTGTTCATCACATTGAAGTTTTCCTGCCATTCCTTTCTGGCCTGCCAAGTTTCAGTAGATAGGTCTTCCACTAGTCTTATGGGTCTCTCTTTATAATTTAGAGCTTGTTTATACCTCTCTGCTTTCAGAATTTTTTCTTTATCCTTGTATTTTGCCAGTTTCACAATGATATGTCATGCAGAAGATCGTTTCAAGTTACGTCTGAAGGGAGTTCTCTGTGCCTCTTGAATTTCAATGCCTGTTTCCTTCCCCAGATCAGGGAAGTTCTCAGCTATGATTTGTTCAAGTACACCTTCAGCCCCTTTCTCTCTCTTCTGGAATTCCTATGATATGGATATTGTTCTGTCTGATTGTATCACTTAGTTCTCTAATTTTCCCCTCATGCTCCTGGATTTTTTTTCCTCTCTCTTTTTCTCAGATTCCTCTTTTTCCATAATTTTATCTTCGAATTCACCTATTCTCTCATCTGCCTCTTCAATTCGTGCTATGGCTGCCTCCATTTTATTTTGCATCTCATTTATAACATTTTTTTTTAAGTTCCTCATGACTATTTCTTAGTCCTTTGGTCTCTGTAGCAATAGATTCTCTGCTGTCCTGTATGCTTTTTTTCAAGCCCAGTGATTAATTTTATGACTATTATTCTAAATTTTTGTTCCGTTATATTGCTTAAATTGGTTTTGATCAATTTGTTAGCTGTCACTACTTCCTGGAGTTTCTTTTGAGGAGAATTCTTCCGTTTTGTCATTTTGGGTAGTCCCTGTAGTAGCTCCAAACTGCAGGGCACTTCCCCTGTGCTGTCTGGAGAAACTTGTGTTGGTGGGTGGGGCCGCAGTCAGACCTGATGTCTGCCCCCAGCCCATTGCTGGGGCCACAGTAAGACTGGTGCATATCTTATCTTCCCCTCTCCCAGGGCAAAACTCACTGTGGAGTGGTGTGGCCCCTGTCTGGGCTGCTTGCACGCTGCCAGGTGTGTGGTGCTGTTTCGATAGGATCTGGCCAAGTGTGTATTAGACAGGGTGGATCTGCAAGGTACACAGGGGTGGGAGGGGCAGGCTTAGCTCACTTTGCCCTCAGTGGTCGACTGAGGAGGGGCCCTGCAGCACCGGGAAGGAGGCAGACCCGTTGGAGGGATGGATCCACAGAAGCACAGCGTTGTGTGTTTGCGCAGTGCGAGCAAGTTCAGTGAAATGGTTCCCTTTGGGGTTTCGGCTGGGGAATGGGAGAGGGAGATGGTGCTTTCCAGTGCCTTTGTTCCCTGCTGAGCTCTTTTCTTCCTGGAGTCAACAGCTCTCCTTCCTGGCGTCCTCTTGCCCTCCCCACTCTCTGAGAATAGAGCTGTTGACTTTTAACATTCCAGATGTTAAGTCCTGCTGGCTGTCAGAACTCATGCAATCTGGCCCCTCTGCTTTTGCAAGCCAGGCTTTGGGGGCCCTGCCTTGCCCAGAGGGCTGCCCCTCCACTGCTCCAGCTCCCTCCCACCAGTCTATATAGCATGCACCACCTCTCCTCCCTTCCTACCCTCTTCTGTGGGCCTCTTGTCTACCCTTGGCTCTGGAGAGTTCATTCTGCTAGTCTTCTGGCAGTTTTCTGTGTTATTTAGGCCAATGTGGGTGGAATCTAAGCAATCAGCAGGACAAGGTGAGTCCAGAGTCCTCGTATGCCGCCATCTCCCTTCCTGTCTCTAAAGACAGTATCTTCAATATATAGTGTTGGGAAAATTAGATGGCAACATGCATAAGAATGAAACTGGACCATATACAAAAATAAATTCAAAAGGAATGAAATACCTAAATGTGAAGCAGGAAATCATCAAGATCCTAGAAGACAACACAGGCAGCAACCTCTTTGACCTTGGCTGGAGCAACTTCTTACTTACTATACTTACTAAACATGTTGCTGAAGGCAAGGGAAACAAAAGCAAGCATGAACTATTGGGACTTCATCAAGATAAAAAGGTTCTGTGCAGCAAAGGAAACAATCCACAAAAGCAGCCTAGAGAATGGGAGAAGATATTTGCAAACAACATGTCTGATAAAGGATTAGTATCCAAAATCTATAAAGAATGTATCAAACTCAACACCCAAAAAACAACCCAAGTAAGAAATGGGCAGAAGAGATGAGTAGACACTTTTGCAAAGACATCCAGATGGCTAATAGACACTGAAAAGATGCTCAGCATCCCTCATCATCAGGGAAATAGAAATCAAAACCACACTGAGATACTACCTCACACCTTTCAGAATGGCTAAAATTAACAACACAAGGAACAACGGGTGTTGCTGAGGCTGCAGAGAAAGGAGAACCCTTTTGCACTGCTGGCGGGAATGAAAACTAGTGCAGCCACCCTGGAGAAAAGTATGGAGGTTTCTCTAAAACTAAAAATAGAACTACCCTATGATCCAGCAATTGCTCTATTAGGTATTTACCCAAAGGATACAAAAATACAGATTTGCAGTGGTATGTGCACTCCAATGTTTATAGAAGCGTTATTAACAATAGCCGAATATGGAGAGAGCCCAAATGTCCATGAACTGATGAATGGATAAAGAAGACATGGTATATATACACAATGGAATATTACTCAACCATTAAAAAGAATGAAATCTTGCCCTTTGCAATGGCATGGGTGGAGCTATAATGTATTATGCTAAGTGAAATAAGTCAATCAGAAAGACAAATACCATGTGATTTCACTCATATGTGGAATTTAGGAAACAAAATAGATGAATACATGGGAAGTGGGGGATAAAGAGGCTCTTAACAATAGAGAACAAACTGAGGGTTAATGGAGGAAGTAGATGGGAGATGGGCTAGATGGGTGATGGGCATTAAGGAGGACCCTTGTGATGAGCACTGGATGTTGTACGTAAGCGATGAATCATTGAATTCTACTCCTGGAACCAATATTGCACTGTATATTAGCCAACTAAAATTTAATTAATTAAATAAATAAATGTTTTTTCTTCTTTTATTTATCTCTCACTTCACTCATATTGGCCCAATTTTTTGAACTCTATAAGTTATGCCAATGAATGTGTCTAAGTTAACAATAAGTATTATCAGGGACCTTTAAAAATAGACCCCAAAACTCAAGCAAAGTGATGTCTGAAGATCCATATTTTTATGATGACATCTATTCTACTTTCTATTTTAATTTTTTTTTTTAACGTTTATTTATTTTTGAGACAGAGAGAGACAGAGCATGAACAGGGGAGGGGCAGAGAGAGAGGGAGACACAGAATCGGAAACAGGCTCCAGGCTCTGAGCCATCAGCCCAGAGCCTGACGCGGGGCTCGAACTCACGGACCGCGAGATCGTGACCTGGCTGAAGTCGGACGCTTAACCGACTGCGCCACCCAGGCGCCCCTCTACTTTCTATTTTAAAAATGATTAATTGAATTAAGGTAAAGGAAAATCAAATAACTTGTCCAAGATCATACAGCTTGGGTGATATAGCTGATGAAAATGTTGGAGCTAAAATGAAATCTAGACTCCCTAACTTCTAAAAGGATATTTTGCTCCTTTTAAGACTGTCTCCGTGGCCTTATCATTCTTTCCAACATGAATAACCCCCTCCCCCACCCTCATTTTTACCACGTGAGGGTCCATGTACTCATGAACTTGCAGCACCAGACTGTCTCACCCCAGAAACTGCTGCTGATTACCTGGGTCAAAGTAGTCTTTACTTGCTGATTCCTATAGTTCTTTGTACCTTTCTCTCACATACTTCTCTCATTCTGTTTTTTATTTATACAAGTTACTTCTTTCTAGCCATATTGCAAATGCCTTGATGGCAGGAACTGACTTTTATAAATTTGATATTCACGGTGCCTAGCCCCTTGTCCAGCATAGGATAGGTACTTACTGCTTGTTTAATAAATTGGATGAATTAAGGAATTCGGTAAGTAGAGAAAATGTCTCAGTATACCCATGGAAAGGCATTTGGGATATGGATGAGAAGGACAGAATATATTAACTTAAAAAAAATCCATATAGTTTCTCCTCTTAAATGAGAAAAATGTTAGTGTCAATAAGAAAATCAGGTGATACTTGTTGCTAGTACATTTATTGTTCCCATCGAGGGACAGATGTCCCTCCTCGTGTGCTCTGCTGGGGCTGGGATGACTATCTCCATATTCTGGAGACAATGTGTTCTTTGTGGCCTTAGAAACAGAAACATAGGCTATGCTATAAGTCATATCAGATTTTGAATTGATGCTTTCACCTTCTCCTTAAGATAAGCCTGAAATTTCATTCTTTGAAGAAAAATGAGAATCTGGCTTGTTTATTGTGAGAACATAGGTCATCTGAAAAGGCAAACGGTTTTCAAATTAAAGATGGTATCTTGTGTATTAGAGAAAACAGGACCGTGAAGGCTGCCCGGAGCTACAGGAAGAGCACACCTCCCTGGTTGGGAGCGAACGCTGCCTCATCTTGGAAACCATGGCAAGTCACTTAATCTTTTAGGTCTCAGTCTTTCAGCATCCAAGTGGGAGAGATAATTTTCTGGTATCATGTAAGGTTTAGAAATGAGATTCATATCTCTACAGTGTTGGACAATTGTGAGGGAGTGTTCCTAATGGAAACAACTACTGATGTGGTCAGCAAATAATTGAACTGGGAATTTGAGGGCTCACAGCTGAGATCAGCAAAGTTAAAATCTGGCTTTCTCTGGTCTAAGCAGTGGAGGATGGGGTGGAGTCTGTGGCTTCTCTGGCTTGGCCTCTCCTCACCCTTGAATCTTGATAAAATGAGAGTTTGAAAGCCACCATCTTATCTCATTTTATCCTCACTGCTCAGTTATGTTCATTATTCATACTACTTCAGAGATCACAAACCTGAAACTTTATGCCGTGCTCCAGGTCTAACAATCAATACGTAGTTGAGATAAAACGTGCACACAGATTGTATGACTCCAAATTATGCGTTTCTGGGAGAGAATGATGATTACATTCCTTCTGTGACAACAGCAGCTAGGAAATAATAAGCCTATTCGTTTATAAAAACTGAGTCTAGGCTTTCAAAATGTCGAGTTTAGTGTGATTATCAAAGTGTAAATCCTCTTATGTTTGTAACTTGTAAACACTGAAGAGGATGAATTATTTAACAGATAGAAACAACTTGTCATCTATCATTGCAGAGTGAGGAAGAAAGTGTTTGCTGGTAGAATTTATGACTTTGACATCTCAATTTAGGTTGTCCCTTTGGAACACCCAGATATGCTGAATTTATATGATCTGCATTCACACAGTTTCATATAGGTAAACAAAACACACTGTAGAGGAAAAATTCCATTTTACAGATACCTATAGAAAATCTCAGAGTATTCTTAGACTTCTCATTGAAAGTGCAGATTGGAAAACATGTTAAAAGCTTTTAGTCCAATACTTATCTGATATTTGGCCCTCTCTTTAAGTCATTAGACTGTGTTCACTCTACCTCTGTTTGCACCCTTCCACAGTGAAAGGGCTGGAAGTTCACGTGAGAAGCACAGTGTAATAAGGCCATGGCCAGTGGAATCTGAGACGTGACCTGAAATCCCTGTTCTGTCCCTTAGAAGATATGATTATTGACTTGTCACTTAATAGTTGTGTTCATGCTTTCATTTATTCATCATTCACCCACAGATATGGACTGAGTACCCACCATGTGGTGGGTACTGTGCTGAGAGCTACAGATTCCATGTAATATTTAAGTCATGGCACTTACCTCCACAGTGACTGAGGCCAAATAGAGACGAAATGATAAGATAATGGACTTGAGAGTGCTTTTACGATGGAAAAGTCTGATACGATGTTAGATTTTATCTCCTCGGGTAGGACTTTAGTGGTGATAGCATTAAAATATAATTTCAGATCAAATGAAATTTTGGTTTAAATAGTTGATGGGAATAAGTCTTGGAGAAAACAGGCAGCTCTGAGGGGTTATGCCAAGACAGAGATGCCATAGGAGCATGGTGCTTACTTACCTTTCTAGGGGAGCACTGTGGATGGTGGAGAGGGTCCTGATTTGCAGCAAGGTTTTAGAAGGCTGTGGAGTATGAGGAGCTGAAAGGGTGTCAACAGAAGACTGTGTACTGTGAGCTGTAATCCAGTCACTCAGCCATCCAAACTTTCCACACTCATGGACTTCTGAATATGAGTAGATTTGTTCCAGAGAACTGTGAAGGGGCTCGACTTCAGGACTGGGTTTTACATGGGACAGAATCCAGGTAACACTCATTGAAGTGAATGTAGAGAGGACTATGTAAGAGGAAGGGAGGCATGAGAACCTAGGGAGCAGTTTGAATTGCCACAGACCTGGAAATGATATTTGGACCTTATTTAATGAGATCTCTGCAACAGTCTTTTTTTGCTGAATAACTTACAAAATTAATCAAGCCCATTCTTCATGTTGTGTGAATCCACTGCAGCTCTGTTCCACGCAGTTTCATTCTGTCATCCAAGCTGAGGGAGCAGCCTCTAATTGGGACATGCTAGTCTCACTGCAAAAGGAAAAGAGTGGTGTCAGGATTATGTCATGACTCTTAAACCTTCTGCAAAGAAATATTACTTCTGCTCACATTCATTGGCCAAACAAATCACATAGCCAAGCCTGATGTCAGTGTGGCAGGAAGGTATGATCTTGTTACAGAAAGAGGAAGTGAATAATTTAAAACAGTCATGAAGTTTTCAAAATATCTAAGGGCTGGGAAACACAAGCCCACATAAAAATTACATGAGTGCATAAGCAAAGTACTCTTTGGAGAGCTAGGAGTTATTCAGCCCTCAAACTCGAAAAGATGATGGAGCATTGGGGTGATGGAGAATTAAGTAGCAGTAAAGGTTGCAGGTGAAAAGGAAGGTTCAAACCAATTTTTAAATAAGTTTTGAGTCCCATGAAGAGAAATGTGCCTTTCATTTTTATAAAGTGAGTATTTTTTATGCAGATCATTAATATTTTTAGCACTCCTTTCTTGTGGCAGTATGAAGGATGAATGGAAGAGGTAAGAAATATAGATAGAAAAATCAGCTGGATATGGATAGAAAAGTCCAAGAAAGTAATGACAGTGGAGAAGTAAATGCAAATAAAAATATAAGGAATGATCAAAAGTTTCAGAGATGTGTTTGGCAGGACCTGGCAGCAGGTTTGTTGTCATTGAGCTGGAAGAATTCTACTGTTAACAATCCCATTAACATGAGATTTACAAAGATATTAATAGAGAAATAATATGGCAGCAAGGTTTGCTTAGCTTCCTTAGAAGCAAAAGTTCCTTTAGAAGCATAGTAACAGTCTCATCCACCCATTGTGACCTTGAGGAGCAAATAAAACTCACAGGGTGGAAATTCCACTGGTCCTCACTGGTATGGATGTAGCAGGTATTCATGGCTTATGTACATTCTTGTTGGCCTCTTCTGATTGGTTGGGGTCTATGACCTATAAGCTAAGAAATATTTTGAATGCCATTTTTGCACACCAGGTCACTTTATCCCTTTATTTTTCTAGTCTACATGGTATCACTGAGTGGGGACAGAAATGGGTATCCAAATTCAATGATTCCATTCTCTTCCCCAGAACACAGGGTTATGTTGCTTTATTGGCTTACAGAGGACCTCATAGGAAAACATATTGACCCATATCTGAACATTCTGCATTGACCAATGGCTTCCTTATTTTTCCATTGGGAGAGAAATAACGTTTCATTCTTACTCCCAGCATAACTCACATCAATCTTCATGAGTCGTGGTTGTGGTCAAATATTCTTTCTCACTTCCCAGTTGTAGCACAAACATCTCGCATTTCCCTTGGTACCAACACTTCATATTCACTGAGCTAGCATCTGACTTTTCGTTTGGCAAGAATCCATGCATTCTGCATTTACCATAAACACTGCTTGTTTAAACTTTGTTATATCTAAGCAGTCAAGTTAAAAAATATTTCTCTGGGGGCACCTGAGTGCCTCACTCAGTTGGTTATTTGACTCCTGATTTTGGCTCAGGTCATGATCCCAGGGTTGTGGGATCAAACTCTGAGTTGGGCTCACCCTGAGCGTGGAGCCTCCTTGGGATTCTCTCTCTGTCTCCCTCTGTTCCTTTCCCCAACTCACACACTGTCGCTCTCTCTCTCTAAAAAAAAAAAAAAAGTCTGATAGCCCCAGAGGTGGAGTAATCTGTTTTTCTTCTTTCCTTTTGAAATGATAGAGATTCATCTTGTCCTTTTGAGTACTTTTCTGCATTCACAGTCCTCAAATCTCACCTTTTTGTACATTACACACTGAATTATGGTCTTGTTTCGTTAATTATATACAAATAATATTTTAATAACACTCTTATTCATAAATTAGATCTGGTCCCCTAAGGCTTCTTATTAGCCAGCAGTTTATTATTTTTTAATTTCAGTCAAGTCCCGTTATTTCCTCTTGGAATATGTTTGCAGGCATCTTATTCTCTGTCCATGTCTCCTATGTTAGTATTTCTCAAGATACTTCATACCACCACCCCTCCCCCTATTCATTCTGCTTGGTTTAGTTCATCAACTGCTTATATTTGTAGAGAAAAACTGGAATTTTCTCTTAAATTCTCTTCATAATGCATATAGACTTGCTCTTTCATTTTGCTGATTAGCAAGGAAATTGGTTTTGGTTTCCAGCACCTAGGGAAATTGGAGGACTTTTGTATAAAGATAAAGAAGCAACTGCTTCTTGTCATGTATTCTCATAGTCCCATTTTTCTGCCTAATGTATGATTTCTTTGCCCCATCTTCTCCAAGCTTAGACCTTTCCATGACCATTTAAAACCTAGTCTCTGCAGGCTGAAATCTGTGTGTGTGTGTGTGTGTGTGTGTGTGTGTGTGTGTATTGTTGCCTGTCTTTTTGTTTTATTTATATTCTTTGCTTCTCCTGCTGCTTGTGGCTCACCCAGCAGAAATGTCACTACCTATACTCCACTGATTAGTACTTGGATGAGCGACCTCAATTCCAGAGCATGATAGCTCCTACACCAGCAGGCACAATAAACTGAATTCTTGCCAAATATTTCTTTGCCTTCCCCAAGTTGGAAAGCCTAGATTTATATGCTACCTGGCAGCTTTTATTCCTTTTAGGGACTTTATTCCTGAAGTGTTGCCAGAGAGCACTAAAAAAGAATTTAAGGAGACAGTTACAGATGATTGGACAATTAGGTATAATTCAGAATGCCTTTCCTTAAGCAACATATGAATTATTACTATATTTCTTCTACATATTGTTAAATATAACACATCTTTCTTTAAAAACAAGGTTAAAGCTTGGTAAAGTCACAAGAGATTAACTCATATAATCTCAAAAGTAAAAAGCAAAGGTTTAAATATTCAGAGCTAACCTTATTTCCCTGGCAACCATGAGCTCTTCATCTTCAGCATATATATATGCCCACTGGACTTTATTTATGTCACCAGACCACTGTTGGATGTTTTTGAATGACCCATAGAATATTGCAACTCAGCACATCTAAATTAACTCATTATTTTTCCTCCCAATTTTCGTTCAGTTTTCCATGTCTCAGTGAATGTCACCACCATTCATTAATTCTGTTCAGTCAGGAACAAGGGTGTGATCATTAATATCTTCTTCTTTCTCACATATCAATTTCTTTTTTTAAAAAATGTTTTGTGTTTATTTATTTTTGAGAGAGAGAGAGAGAGAGAGACAGCCCACGAGCAGGGGAGGGGCAGAGAGAGAGGGAGACACAGAATCTGAAGCAGGCTCCAGGCTCTAAGCTATCAGCACAGAGCCTGACATGGGGCTCAAACCCACAAGCCATGAGATCATGACCTGAGCTGAAGTCAGATGCTTAACCGACAGCCACCCAGGTGCCCCATCATGTGTCAATTGCTAAGCTCAGTCCACATTTCTTCCAAACGTTTTTGAATTTATATTCTTTTCACAGATCTCACTGCCATAGGTTAGGGAAATTCATCTGAATTCTAATAGTTGACAGTCTGTTTTTTTAACTTCCATTTGTGCTTAATTTTGTAATGCTGTATACTGCATATGCTGGTCTCTTCTCTCCAGATAGATAAAGTATTTCTCAAAGATAAGTATCATATTCCATACATTTTGGTATCATTTTCCTGGGAATTTGGTACTAGAGGTATATATATTAGACGTTCAAGTTCCTCTTAAGGGGTTGTGGCATTTTTCATCATACATCACCTCATGCCCCAAGTAACAAGGCTGAAATTGGGCCTATTGCTTAATTACACTTGTGCATCTCTAAAGCAGCCTATTGTAGTATTACCATGCTTTAAGAACTGGAAAAATTTCAAGTGAGACCAGAAGCAGCCAAGCTTAACTTTCACTGAGGCTGCTGCCATTCCTGTGGGTATAATGTCTCTGTTCATCAAAAGACATTTTTTTCCCCTACTTAATGCACTTACCATGTGGTTTTATTAGAATGAATAGCTCTATCCCTGTAAATGGGTTTGGTTGAAAATCCAATTTCTTTCAGGGCCAGTGGGAGAGGTCGAAGGGCCATAAATATTCCTCCTCTAAACTGTTTATAAGTAAAATGGCATTGCTGCAAAGGCCCAGTAAATGTCTTGCTATACTAAGTTATGTACCAATCCCCGGCAATCTTTTCTTTCTTTCTTTGATGAAAACAGATTGCATGGTATCCCTCGGTCAAGAGTTATGCTCATGAGTACCTTGATGGATAGACATGTTTATCAGAAGGAGAGTGGATCACCAGGGCATCAACTGTAAATGCTAGCCTTTTTCCTAAAGTTGGAACATAGGATGTCTTACCATGCTCTTCTCATCGTTTTATCTAGTGTTGGACTGACGATACCTGTAAAGAACTGACTAACCCGTCTGCCTCTGAATTTGCTTGGCTTTGGGTAAGGGCTGTTGCCACTTTAGTCTTATTTTTCTGGCATTAAATGAAAATATTATCATCTATGCATTCTTCACACAGTTGAAGTAAATTTGGATTTCACCCTGTTTTCAAAATGAGCTCTGAACCCATTCTATCAGATAATTAGTTTCATGAAATATTTCTGGGTAGAATATATGTACAGACAGAGTGTATACAGTGCTCTTGCATATGCGATATCTCATGATTTTTCTCTCCAGAGGAATTGGGGAAAATGGGAAAAAAATTGTATATTATTTTCTTAATTTGAAAAATGAGGTTCAGTAGAGAAGAGACCTACAATGCATTGAGTGTCTACTCTATGCCAGCCATTATGCTAGGTGCTAAATATAGAAGTTGGGTAGTCACAAGCTGATTCCATTTACATCCACTCTTGGTTGGGTTTATATCTACTCCAGGATGGCTTCTCCTTATGTTTTTATCATCCCCAGAGGTATCTAAGACACCTGTTATGGAGGCTAAATTGGGTCCAGTGTCATTGAGAGATAGATTAAGCTTACATAAGAGTTGATTGGAATGTGGATGGCAGCAATTCTGAAAGGCACATTTCATCCCAAATACTTATCAGTAATAGTCTGACTCAGGGTGAAGTTGGTGGTCCTCTCTTGCTGGCAGTAAGAGGGAGAACTAGTGTTGCATCAATATAAAATAAGATAACAAAATGAGACTCTTTGTATTTATTTTGGGCTAAAGGTCCCAAAGACTGAGAGTAATACAAAGCAAAGATAATAGATCAGCTCGCCAATGAAGTCCTCAAATTTGAGATCTCAATTTTGAGATCTTAATATCTACTTAAAGGTACATTAAGTTATTAAAATACCTTAAATTGAGAAGGGAAACTTTTTTGGATGAGAAGGCTTTTTTTTTTTTTGAGTAAGAGAGTTGTTGATATATGGTGTGTTTCTGCTACCCTCTTCCTTACCAATACAGGAGGGGAGAGCATGTAAGGAACTTTAGAGAAACACTCAGAATTTTCTAATTGACCCATGTCCCTTAGAATTTTTAAGGGGCATGTACCAAGGCAAAGCTATGCTCCCAAATTTGTCTCTATAGGAGAGTCTGGAAGAAGCAACCTGTGTCAGAGGACTAAATTTAGAGGACCGTACAGAGGATTACCTCTGTGTTTTCCCCAGGAGGCAGAGGGAGCTGGTCTGGACCATTTCAGATCCTTCTGAGAGAAGTGCCCAATGGAACAAATAATGCCCAGAAAGGGAGACGACCATTACATCCCCCAAACCTATTTATCTTGTAATTGGAAGTTTGTACTTTTGACCACCGTCATCCATTTTGCCAGCCCCTGGTAACTACCAGTCTTCTCCATATTTATGAGTTCGTTGTTTTTGGATTACACATATAAGTGACATTATACAGAATTTGTCTTTCTGTGTCTGCTCTCACTTTGACTAAGGATCCTCTTTACAGTATCTTTGAGAGCAATCATGTAGACTATGTCTGATTTTTAACACTAAGGATGTCTTACTGTTTCCCTTGAGGCTTTTCCCCATAGATACAGTTTTCTTTTGAAAACAGAAGCATCAGATATAATTTCTCCAATCCATGTGTAGATTACTTACCTCCAGACTGTAGTAAATGAGATTATTCACTTTTATTATAATTATTATAGCTGACAGAAATTCCCATCCCTTCCAGGGTAGTAAGAGAACAGATCATTGTATGTTTTCTTGTTGTTATTTATTAGTTCTTATTGGTGTTAACTTAAGGAAAAAATGATTCATCAAATCCAATTTCTTGTATGACCTATCATTTTGAGTCATAATTCTATTAGTTTGGATCAAAGGCCTATAGAGGTGCAATGTGCAATCTCTACTGTAAAATCAATGTAGAACAAAGCTAAAGAGTGGCCTTTTCAGCATATAACATTTCAAATATCACAGTATGTGGTAAACATATAAATAAGGTAACATACCTCTCATGTATAGCACCAGAGACCCGGTAGCTTATAATAACAGGAGTTCATTTTTCACTATTATGAAGTCTTTGATAAGTCCAAAATCAAGTCACCAGAAGATTCATTGTTTGGTGAGGACCTGAAAACTGGATTATAGACAGCTGTCTTCTCACTTGTGCTCACATAACAGAAGGGATGAAGGACCTCTCTGGAGTTTCTTTTCCAAGGATACTAATCCCATTCATGAGGGCTCCACCCTCATGATCTATGGTTCCCACCTCCAAATATCATCACATTGGGAATGAGGTTTCCACATACAAATTTTAAGGGACACAAACATTTATCTATAGTAGGGACCAAGTCTTAAACATAGGATAAATGCTTGCTGTGCTCAGGGCATCTACAGTAAGATATTTGGTCGAACGTATTCTTAAGGTTTTATGTGTGTGTGCGTGTGTGCGTGCGCGCACGTGCGTTATCATTGGCCTCTTTTCTTTTAAAGACTAAAGAATTGGAGAAAGTTGAATTAAATGAATTCAAAGCTTTGCACTGTAGGGAAGAAAAGGACAGTATATAGATTTGTGATTTTACTGTTTTATTTATTAGTCTTTAGTCTTTCTTCACTATCTGCATTTCAGATTCAAAGCCTAGATCTAGGTGACTCTGAAGCTATTGTAACATGTGTCCTGAGGTTTGAGATTATCTCCCTCAGTGATTGCATTGCTGTTTGGCTACATGTCTGCCATTTTACTAGTCTTCCCTTTTGGTTTTGGTAAATTTGCTAAGTTATGAGGTACAGAAAGAGCTCACAAATTTCCAGAGGGGAAGAAGATGTGCTCTGGAAGAACTAATGGACATTTGTACAACAACCATTTATTAAATACTTTTTATGTGCCATACACCTTGTTGGGTGCTAAGCGTATAAAGATCAATTACACATGGTGCCCTCAGCATGGTCACATTTACTGACATGAAAAGGGATAGTGCAACAGAGGGTTGCAGGTGTTATGAGAAACTGCTCCCACCATGTTAACTTAGATTCAATGCAAGAGTTGTGAGTTAGAGTGGAGAGTATTTTTCACATATTGCTAAAAGTTTATGTGCCAAGAATGACTAAATAGATTTGCTATTCCATTACTTTCTCTTTTCATATAACTATTCACTTATAATAAGAAATCCTGGTAAAATAGTATGACCTAATATTTTGAGTCATAATTCTATTAGTTTGGATGAAAGAGGTGGAATATGCAATCTCTGATGTAAAATCAATGTAGAACAAAGCTAAAGAGTATTTCTCAGTGTCAAAATAGGTAATATCTTTGCTTAACTATGTGAAAGAATCATAACAGCGATATATCATATTGTCACTTTAACTAAAGGAACTGAAATAATTGACTCAATATCAGACAGGATATATAGTTGCTTAGATTATTTAATTATATGAATAACCAAGTTTAGATTATGTAGTTGTATGAATATCCATGTTAAACAGTACGAATTCAGTTTTATTTTTTCCAGTTAAAAAAATAGTATTGATATCTTCTATAATGTAGGAAATTTTTATAAAGCTTTAAATTTGGAATTTTAGTGAACCTGAGTGAAATATAGAACAAGCCACCAAAACAGACATTTGAAAGTTTAAATTTGTCATTTTCTTGTAAGATCTATATTATTCAGACCATAAGGTATATATAGTCAATGAATGAGAGTATCAAGACATACTATTATCAGCAGATAAAAAGAATTTCAAAATCAAGATATTACCTATAAAATTTAAGGAAAAGATTGGATGATAAAGTCTCAAGGATTAATATTTAATAGAATTTACTTATACACACAGCTTTATGTTATGATTTAGAATTAATTGTTAGAGTAAGGTATTTCCCTATAGGTTATGAATAGAAAACAATTCTAAGATAGAATCAAGAAAAAATAAATGAACCCAACCACAATAATATATTAGCAAATATTAAAAAGAACGTTATTACTTTTTATCATGAACTTAAATTTTAGAAGCTGACTTGACTATATTAAAAATAGTATTGGGGGGACACCTAGGTGGCTCGGTGGGTTAAGCATCTGATTGTTGATTTTGGCTCAAGTCACAACATCATGGTTTGTGGGTTTGAGTCTTGCATCAGGCTCTGCACTGACAGTATGGAGCCTACTTGGGATTCTCTCTCCCTCTCTCTCTCTCAGCCCCTTCCCCCTTCTCTCTCTTTCTCTGTGTCTCAAAATGAATACAAACTTTTAATTTTTTTATTTATTTTTATTTTATTTATTTTTAAATATGAAATTTATTGTCAAATTGGTTTCCATACAACACCCAGTGCTCATCCCAACAGGTGCTCTTCTCAGTACCCATCACCCACCCTCCCCTCCCTCCCAACCCCCATCAACCCTCAGTTTGTTCTCAGTTTTTAAGAGTCTCTTATGTTTTGGCTCCCTCCCTCTCTAACCTTTTTTTTTTCCCTTCCCTCCCGCATGGTCTTCTGTTCAGTTTCTCAGGATCCACATAAGAGTGAAAACATATGGTATCAGTCTTTCTCTGTATGACTTATTTCACTTAGCATTAACACTCTCCAGTTCCATCCACGTTGCTACAAAAGGCCAGATTTCATTCTTTCTCGTTGCCATGGAGTATTCCATTGGGTATATAAACCACAATTTCTTTATCCATTCATCAGTTCATGGACATTTAGGCTCTTTCCATAATTTGGCTATTGTTGAAAGTGCTGCTATAAGCATTGGGGTACAAGTGCCCCTATGCATCAGCACTCCTGTATCCCTTGGGCAAATTCCTAGCAGTGCTATTGCTGGGTCATAGGGTAGAACTATTTTTAATTTTTTCAGGAACCTCCACACTGTTTTCCAGAGCGGCTGCACCAGTTTGCATTCCCACCAACAGTGCAAGAGGGTTCCTGTTTCTCCTCATCCTCACCATCATCTATAGTCTCCTGATTTGTTCATTTTAGCCACTCTGACTGGCATGAGGTGATGTCTCAGTGTGGTTTTGATTTGTATTTCCCTGATAAGGAGTGATGTTGAGCATCTTTTCATGTGCCTGTTGGCCATCTGGATGTCTTCTTTAGAGAAGTGTCTATTCACGGAATGGGAAAGGATATTTGCAAATGACATACCAGACAAAGGGCTAGTATCCAAAATCTATAAAGAGCTCACCAAACTCCACACCCGAAAAACAAGTAATCCAATGAAGAAATGGGCAGAAAACAAACTTTTTAAAAATATAATAGTATTGGATAATACAGTGGCATGGTAAGGTAGTAGATCAGGTGTCAGAGATAAGAGAGTCTGTGATTTACACTACATAGTTGTTTGGCCTGGGCATGCCACCACGCATTCTTTTCCAATTGAACGTCATTAGTAAAGTATGACATATGCACAGTTATATTGTAAGTCATAACTCTACATCTTGGTGAATTATCACAAAGTAAACACCCATATAACCACAACTCATACTGTGAAATGAACATCATTAGCATTCCAAAGGCTCTTCTCATGCCTCCAATAGATCACTACATAACACTCCTTGCATGAAGAAATAACTCATTAATTGTCATTGCGGTAGAACATTCCATTGTATGCATATAACAAAGTGCATTATCCATATATTTGTACAGTCATTCATTTGATACTATTAATACTATTTCTGTGAATATTCTCAGACATGTTGTTGGGTGAACATACATATACATTTCTATAAGGTATATATCAAGTAGAAGTAGAGTTGCTGTGTCATGGGTATTGTTGTTTAGCTTATTAGGTAGCCCAACATGATTTTCCAAAATGTACCAATTTATTCACATATGTGAGAGTTCCTATGATTCAAATCTTCGCCGATGGTTGGTATCGACTATCATTTTCATTTTAGCCACTATTATGGGAGTGTAATGGTATTGCAGTTGTGCTTTTACCTGTAATCTCCTGATAGCTGAGGAAGTTGAACAACTTTTCATATATTTATTGGCTATTCAGACATTCCCTTTTGCAAAGTATTCTCCTTTTATCCATTACAAAAATCACCTGCTACCTGAAACTAAGATAACACTGGATGTTAATTATACCTTAAAAAATTACCTGCCAGGTTTTTTTTCGGACTTTAGGAGTTTTAAAAATATATAAAAATATATTCTGATTATAAATACTTTGATGGCTATATCATCTCTGATTCTGTTGTTTGTAGTTTGATTTTTTAACATCTCTTAACAAAATAAAATTATTAATTTTAAATTTAATTTGTAAACTCCACAGAAGTATAACTTATAAAATTCACCTATTTAAGTGTATAATTCAATGGTATTTAGTAAATGTAGGGTTCTGCAACCATATTCACAATCCAGTTGTAGAACATGTTCATTATCGCACCCAAAAACTTCTCTTGTGTTAGTTTTCAATCAATTCCTATTTCCACCAAGGAAGAGGAGGATATGTAGAAAAGAAAACAATATGAAGACAGGGGCAGAGATTGGAGTGATGTGGCCATAAGCCAAATGCTCAGTTCTATTTACATAGTACTGATGAAGCTTAGCTTTGATTGGCTTGAGTTCTGTCTTCTTGGGGAAATCCATTTGTACATTGATTGACTTGGTTCTATGTCATAGTCACATTTTCCTGCTTTTTTCTTTCACTCTGGCTCAGCAAGAATGGCCATTTCCTAGTGTCAGTGCTAATATATTCAAAGGGAAGGAAGTGCTTCATCTCTGTCTATAATTGCTTGAAGTTCAATAAAAAAACCACAAGTTTCCTTTCTTTCTTTCTTTCTTTCTTTCTTTCTTTCTTTCTTTCTTTCTTTCTTTCTTTCTTCTTTCTTTTTGCTTGCTTGCTTGCCTTCTTTCACTTATTAAAGTTTCAGATGTATAATTTAGTGATTCAACACTTCCATACAATACCTGGTGTTCATCACAACAGTTGCACTCCTTAATCCCTGTCATCTATTTCACCCATATCCTCCCTTCCCCACCTCCCCTCTGGTAACCATCAGTTTGTTCTCTACATTTAAGAGTCTGTTTCTTGGTTTATTTCCCTCTCTTTTTCTTTCCCTATGTTCATTTGTTTTTTTTCTTAAATTCCACATATTAGTGAAATCATATGGTATTTCTCTTTCTCTGACTGACTTACTTTGCTTAGCATAATACTCTAGCTCCATCCACTTCATTGTAAATGGCAATATTTCATTCTTTTTTATGGATGGCAATATTCCATTGTATGTATGCACACTATTTTCTTTATCTATTCATCAGTCAATGAACACTTGAGCTATTTTCACAGTGTGGCTATTGTAGATAATGCTACTATGCACATTGGGGTGCATGTATCCCTTTTAGTTAGTATTTTTGTATTTTTGGGTAAATACCTAATAGTGCAATTATAGGATCGTAGGGTAGTTCTATTTTTAAACTTTTGAGGAAGCTTCATAGTGTTTTCCAGAGGGGTTGCACTACTTTGCATTCCCACCAAACAGTGCAGGAGGATTCCCCATTCTCTGCATCCTTGCTAACACCTGTTGTTTCTTTTTTTTCCCCAAAGTTTATTTATTTATTTTGAGAGAGAGAGAGAGAGAGAGAGAGAGAGAGAGAGAGAGAGAGAGCATGTGCAAGCGGAAGATGAGAAAGGGAGAGGAAGAAAGAAAATCCCAAGTGGGCAACATGCTGACAGTTTAAAACATTTTTTAACGTTTATGTATTTTTGAGAGGCAGAGATAGAGCATGAGTGGGGAGAGGTAGAGAAAGAGAGGGAGACACAGAATCCGAAGCAGGCTCCAGGCCCTGAGCTGTCAGCACAGAGCCCGACGTGGGGCTTGAATTCACGAACTGTGAGATCATGACCTGAGCTGAAGTCGGATGCTTAACCATCTGAGAGCCACCCAGGCCCTCCTCCATGCTGACAGTTTAGACAAACTGTGAGATCATGACCCAAGCTGAAACCAAGAGTTAGAGACTTAATTCACTGAGCCACCCAGGCACCCCAACATCGGTTGTTTTTTATGTTGTTCATAACAATACAGTTTTCTGAATTACTTCCTTTAGAGTTATGGCATCCCTGTTACTCCTGAGCTTATAATTTCTGTCCTTTGATTACTACTGCACCAAACTTTACAGCGCAAAATTCAAACACAGGTGTCTCTCTGTCAACCCCCTCCCAAATGAGTTCTGTTTTACAGATATTCTGTGGTTGGCTAGAGGGTGGAGCATATCCTCCAGGTTGATTTTTTTCTGTTTTCTTATTTTGTCTTATTGTTTTTCCTAACTCTCACTGCCTACACTTCATTATTCATTCATTCATTTACTCACTTAAAAACCATTCATTAAACTCTACCATATTGTGCATGGTATTTACCAAGACCTGGAAATAAAGAAATGAATAATATAGCCCCTGACTTTAAGTCAAGGAAGAGGGGCATAAATTCACAAACACTAAACATTTTGAAAAATGCTACCATGCTAATAAGCAGAGAGTGCTATGGTAATATTGAAAAAAGGCACGCTGCTCTTAGGTTGACCTTACTCTTCCCACCTGAGCTGTGGCTTTGCTATGTATGTTTTACCCCAACCAACTGAATGCTCCGTGATCATTTTAGTCAAACCCAGTGACATAAATGTGTACCTCACATGAGTCTGAACAGAATGATGGTAATTATAATGATAATGAAAATGGTAGGAATTCAATAAGTATGTGTAATGAATGAATGGATTTTACAGATGGAAAATATGACGCTTAGAGAATTAAACAGCTTGCACAAAGTCATGTCTAGTAACTCAGAGCTGAAACACAAAACTGAGGTGGCTTATTTTCAGAGTATGAGCTCTCAACTATTATATGCTCTGCATACTTAGTTGAGCCAGAATACAGACAAAAACATTCTGACAGTATTTACAACCCCAAATTGCTTTGCAACTAAGAACACTCTTAATGACAATCAGGGGAAGTTTTCAGTTTTAAGAGTAATTGTATGTGCCATATTACCATAGGCAAAAATTATGCCTTTCATTATGCTATCTAATTACTGAAAAATCATAGAAGGAGATGTGAAATATTTTAATAAGTAAGGATTTTTATTTTTGGAGAAAGTTTGAGATACAGATGATGTAAGAAATGGAATATATATATATGTATATATATATATATATATATATATATTACTTTTTTCATACAGAGGAGTATGAGTGGTAGGGAAAGGCAGCAGATCTTGTTTTTCTCTCTTCTTAAGAGCCATCTTTTTTGATGTGTTTTTCTAGGGAGAAAGGTATACATGAAGTGGTACTTGACAAAGAACCAGTCTTTGCGTTTGAACTCAAAATTAGACCAAGTGTTTCTGCTTAGGTCCTAGTTGGTTGAATGAGCATCTGGATTGAGGCCTCCAGACTAACATAGTCACATACAGTGAGGAGCCCCCAGAGAGCCAAAAGAAAAAAAAGGATAGTGGGGCAACCTGGCATTTGTAACCCCACAGGACCAAAAAGGAGGCAGCAGAGAGGTATGGGTAGCCCCAGAGCCAATGTGGAGATACAGAAGAATGAACAGGTCTTACTTACAGAGTAATTAGATATGGGAGAATGCAGAATCTTAAGGGGAACAGCAGCCATAAAAGGCCCTCAAATGAAGTCCCAGGAACTACCTTGCTGCAGGAGCACAGACCTAAGGAATACAGCAGGAGGCTTCATAAATTGTCCGTTTCCCTTAAGAGGACAGTTAACAAACTTTTTTCAGATAAAGAGGATTGTCAAATGGTAACTTTCTTAAAGGTGCTTCTTGTGTGAAAACGAATCAACCAACCACAGGATACCTTTCTATTTATTCATGTCTTCTTCAATGTCTTTCATCAGTGTCTTACAGTTTTTAGTCTTGCATCAATGTTTACTGATCGTTCACCTCCTTGGTTAAGTTTCTTCCTAAGCATTTTATTGTTGTTGATGCTATTGTAAATGGGATTTTCTTAATTTCTTTTTCATATAGTTTCTTGTGAGTGTACAAAAATACAACTGATTTTTCTATGTTGATATTGTATCCTGCAACTTCACTGAATTTATTAGTGCTAACAGTTTTGGTGGATTCTTTAGGATTGTCTATATATAAGATCATGTCATGTGCAAACAGAGACCATTGTACTTCTTTCTAGTTTGGATGGCTTTTATTTTTTTTCTTGCCTATTGGTTCTGGCTAGGACTTTTAGTACTATACTGAATATGTGGCCTTGCACATGATAGACACTCAATTAAATGGAATTGAGTCATGAAGAACCCCAAAGTAATATATCCAATTAAAGTGTAATATGATGAATTTAAGAAAAAAGTCATTCTGTCAAACTTTAAATGTACAAAGGTGAGTATAAGACCGTACATGAATATCAGTGCAACTCTCAGAAGTAGGATCCAGAATTTTGACATTGTTAATTGTGGGGTAAGATGTGCAGAATAAAGTAATTTATGGACATAAAAAGTAAATCAGAGTGCTGGAATACTCTAGTAGAAACAGTTATCTAGTCAATTTTTTATACTGGTAAATTATTTTTATTACATTTTTCTCTGTTAAATTAAGAGATATGGTTTCTGCCTCCTGACTAGACCTTAATTCTGTGTTTGTGTGCAAGCTTATGTGTGGATATGCATGTACATGCATAGTCACTGAGTGCTTGGTCATGTAATCCTTCAGTCTGTTTGATTATTTTAATGACATAGCATGGTTATTTTCGGAGGTAAAGTTTCTTTGTTTTACATTTGAGAAAAGGACAGTAGGTTCACATTGAAATATTAATGTTTGGTAATCACTTTTCATTGTAAATCCAGATTTGTTTTATAAATAAAAAAGCATAAAATTGCAGGAAATAAAATGGCTTCCAAATCCTGAGGTCCTGAAAGGATTTTGTATCATTAAGAGAAACTATGCTGACAATAAATTTTCATGGTGTGAGCCAATAGTTTATTGCTTCATCATCTAAAATAGGGATCACATTTAAGCTAAAATATATTAGAATTCATTTATAAAGATAACCATAAGTCCACTATTATGTAAGGATTGCCTCATGAGATTCTTCAAAAGGGCCAAATTCCTTGATTTGACATTCAACTGCATGACTGACTTGATCTTTTCCCACTTTTCTAAACCCTTTTCCATTATTATTTTGTTTTTTAGTCCAAAACAACATGTGGCCGCTTGCCTGCCATATGTCCTCCCTTCAAAACATACTTTAAACTGTGCAACTTTTGGGTTCCATGAAATCTGAAAAAATTCTGCAGAGGCTACAGAACGGTAGGACATTAATTTCACTACAGTTTCCTAGTCAGTGAAGAACAGAACTGCTTGTTAAAATGGGGAAAACATTTTCAAATCAAAATAGCAGTATCATAAAATTAAATTAGGAAATAGTGAATTTGGTGTAATGATATCAAATATATCAAACTGTCACATCACAAAGTAAATCTTAAATGGCTCAGCTTTAGGATATTCATCTTGCTCAGTATGGTCCCTGGCATGGAAATATCCAGACCTCCCTGAAGATAAATATGTGGCATGTCTCAGAATTTTGTCATCAACACAAGACACTATCATACTTACCGTTACTATGTATCTTCTTTTATGCCTTTTTGATATGTTTACCTATTGCTGGATCTTTCTCTGCCCAAAAGGAATTAGTAATGTTCACCCTTTTATTTATTCATGTATTTATTGGCTTATTTGTTTGTTACTTTATTTTTACTCAGTTGCCTGACAATGAGGTTAGTAATTTGAGGTCTCTCTTATATGGTAGTCAGAAAGCGTTATTCAGGAAAGCCCGGTGTTTCTCTCCAGATCCTTTGATCAACATAGTGATGGATTGACTAAGTGATAATGGTTGTGGCCTGGGTTGTTTGGACTGAGAATGGCATTCTAGGAAACGGACTTTACCCAAGAGCTAATCTGGCATCTGCTTTCTATTCAGCCTTCTAAGTGCAATGGAAAACAAATATCAATAGCCGAAGTGTCTGCCTTCATAAATTTTCTCCTCCTATCACTGGAAGAGCAAAATCATTGTATGCCATTTATTCAAAATATTTACTGAGTATCTACATAGTGACAGGTCCTCTTCTAAGCAGAATACAACCACCATGGCTGAATTTTGAATTAGTCATAAGGCTCTGTATCATTTGTCACATAGTTTTATAACTGACTCCCTTCCTTTATATGGTTAGAGGAAAGTCATACCTACTTCCTCTACTTCCTTGACAGTTAGTCATTTTCTTTTATACTCTAGAATTAGAGAAGTGTTATTATTTTCCTGAACACACTGTGTTGTTTTTTTCTTTCACGCCTTTGCTTATTCAGTGACAGCTGCTTGGATGGTCCTTGTCTGTCTCCTTGTCTGACCAACTTTTAGCTAACTTCTAGTGTAAACTGACATCTAGTTTTCCCTAAAAAAAAGTCCTGATTACCCAGAATGTGGCATGTATACTTGTTCTTCTTTGTGAGGATATTTTGCATTTAACACTATAATAACATTTCATGTTGTATTGAAATTATTGTTTGTGCTTCCCTTATTAGAATGAAGTTTCTTGAACACAAGGGGAATCACTTATTTTGAATCTGGAACACAATATGGAAACAGATCAGAAACTCTTTCAAGTTTTGACCCGAATTAAAGTGCAAACAGGCTGTTTCCTCTCTTGATCAGAGCAAAAAATCTACATTTTTTCCTAATCCTGGACTTCACTAGTGTCCTCTCAAGCATCAGTTCAACCTTACCCAGGAAAAATGCAGTAGAGCCTTTGAACACCAGAGTGGACAGGGACCTCAGGGATCAAGTTCAATGCCTTTCATTATTATTTGGATTTTAAAGTCATCTTGACACAACATATATAGGATTGGGGAATTTTGAGATAGTTACTGTGTTCAAGACCTAAAAATCACCGGGATTTATCAAAATACAGTCACTGACCCATAGAATTATGTATTTTTAAATAATTTTTTTTATTGAAGGGAATAAAAATATTGCACTTGGTAAAATGCTTACCTAACTCAGAGCTTTTTTGGCATTGTCCTGTAACCCAGATTATATCACAAGGTCAAAATAAATGTGTCAAACATTAAACTCCTTGAAGTGTCTCCTAGTGATTTCTAAAGAGTTCCACAGGGCTCTTTCCCTGTGCTGAAGATTCTTTCCTTCTCTTCAGGAAACACTGCTCTCCCATGGGGGTATTTATTCCTCCATTAACTCCTCACTGGTCTATAGAGACAAGGCTTTATCCTTTAATGATATTTTGTTAAAAATTCTCAGATAATGGAAGAGAAAACCAATGCAGAGAGTCATTTGCAGCCCTGTGGCTTTCCTTAGCCTGTCACAGAAGAGTTGACATGCAAAGCTGACGTATTACTGATGTGGTCAGTATAGTACAAGCACTCTGAAGTAAAAAAGCAGATGTGCTAGTTCAGGCCACCTTTGCTGTTGGTGAAGCATTAGAAATTGAGTTCAGACCATATTTTTGTTCCCTATCATCCATTGTTAATACCCATGTAACAACACACTCCTAACAGGTCTCATCCCAGAAGCTTTAGAATGTAGCTCCTGCTATTCTAAATTAATCCTTTTATCATCATTTCAAAATCAAATTAATGCCCTCCTTCCACTTATGGTTATAAATAAATATCTTGATCTTGTAGACCGTACCTGACTACTGGTGCCTCAGTTCAAGTATTCAGATAGACACTTTTTTTTTTTTTTGCACAGTGCTACATTAGCCTGACTTATTTTTATCCTTGTGTATGGTGTTGGACAAAATGTGAGTGAATTTCTGAAAACTAATAAGTAAGCAAGATATACCTAGGAAAATATTTAATATCCTGTAATTAAGATGTAATAGTTTAAAGGAGGGAGAATGGGAAGTTAGTTTGGATCCGTGGTAGGGGATGGGTGGTATTTGAGTAAGACCTGAGAGGATGCATGTGAAGAAGGAAAGACTTTGGCAGAATTCTATGGGCTGAAGAGTTTTGAGTATATTTGGAGAATGTCAACTAGACTGATAGGGCTGAATTTATGGAAGGGAAGCCAGGGAGAGGACAGTGTGGCAAGTGATGAAGCCAGAAGTTCATCTGGGGAGAACTAAATGTGGAGAGTTTTGAATTTCAGGATCAGGAGTAAGAACCAGTCTGTTGCTTGAAATAAGATTGAAGTGTGTGCTGGGGACAGAAGGGGCACTTCAGCAGCGGTTGGTAGTTGTCAGAAAGCCTTTATATGACTTTTCCCTTCCTGTAGCTCTTGCAGATTTAGAGCACAATAATGATCCTTGGGTAATGTTCAAGGAAGCAATGACTGTGCTTGACACCTTGGAGCTACAGAGGATCTGAGGGCAAAGGGCGAGGTGAACCAAACCCCAAAGCAGTGCGAAATTGATGGCTATGAGTGACTGCAGCCCCAAGTTGGATAGTGCTCCAGTGGTGCCACATTGATTTCAGCTCCACTTTCTAATTGCTGTAGCAGGCGAAACAAAGCCTTCACTCTTGAGTGTTTAAGGCTCTATAGACTTTCCTCAAGTATGAGTGAGCGCTCTTTTTTTGCTCCCAGGGCTTCTGTGTATTGCTCATTTGAGAGTTCCATTAAGTCGTGATCTGTTTAGAAACTTCTCTGTTTCATGATTATGTTCTATCTTCCAGGATACAATGTGGTATTCAAGGACAGAGGCCTTGGCACAGGTGTTCTTGTATGTTCTATAGTATGAAGAATATGCTTAGTTGACCAGTCCTTGATGAACTGAATTGTATTTCAACTCAAGTTGTGGTTATTATTGAAGCATTTTTGCTATGATATAGAAAGAAATTTTTAACATAAAAAAATCACCCATAATGGCAGTTTTGTAACACAATAATGGTTTCACTTTTTCAAGTTCACTTGTAGTTTTTTGTCATTTTTAGACCTATCTTGACATGGTTGCAATCCATTCATCCATTTATCTAGCAAATGATCACTGAGTACTTTTTAAATAAAAAGCTTTGATGATATGATATACAATAAGATGCAATTAGTAGAAATCTATAATTTGGAGGGTTTTATCCTCTTGGTGTTATATCAAAAGATTGCCTATTATACTTTTCATAATAATTTTTCAAGGAAACATATGTGGTACCTTCCTTTTCTCAGAAGCCAGATGGTGTTATGGAGAGCTCAAGACAATGCACTCACGTCATGTTCTAATGAAGCTTGAATTCACATCCAACCTAATCAGTTCAAAGAGGTCAGGCAAGTCAAGCCCATGATGGGTGGTGATGATGGCTGACACTCAAATTGTATAGTCTGCAGTGCTTAAGACATTCCCTGCTGTATTTATGGAAGAGTTCCATAAAAGCGAAGTTCAGACTTTCATGATTAGTGTCCACATCTTGGAATGATCAGAATCTGAGAAAATAGGTCATAGAGGATTTTAACTATATGGACACGAAAGCAAACTCAACTCTTTATCCTATCAAACCCTTTTGCCAAATAATCACTCTTATTGGATGAAAATGATTCTACCTAAGTGGGTGCTTTTCTTCCCATCTTGGAGTATCTGTGTTATCCCAAACCAGCTGAGTAGAATGAAATTGGAGAATGCTATTATATTCATTGCTACTAATGAATTTGGATACTCGTGACTCAGATGGGCATCTAAAAAGGAAACATCCAAAGCTAGTTAACTGAATCTCAGCTTTCTTTTGTTTGTGAAAATGCTGATATTTCTCCCTGGTTGGTACATAGCACACATGGCTTCAGACAGGCATGATTAAACAGTAATGCCCTGGGCAGTCATATTTCCAGCAACTGTCATGTCACTGCCCAAATCAGGATTTACTTTCCTTCTGGACCTTGAGGGAGTTTGACTCTCTGAACAAAAAAGGAAAATTAAGCTTTTATTTTTCTTATCTGAAGACTGCAAAGGATAATCACGGCATGGAGAATGTAGGTGACAAGAGCAGGCCTAGCACTCAGACAAGGAGGAGGGAAGATGTGGCATCACTCATCCATCCCTCTACGGAGCAGTGAAAGAAGTCAGGTGGTTGAAGTAGAACTTCAACAGCCTGAGAAATATTGTTTACCTTTATTTTTCATAGACTGTGTACAAAAGGTTAAGCATTCAATTTTCAAAGTATAAAATTGGAGTATTGAATGCATCTTTATAAAATATACCTGGGGTTGTCCAGATATTTTTACATGAGCCCCTAAAAAGTCTATGTTGCTGCCCTTAAATCCTTAATCATGAGGGTGCCTGGGTGGCTCAACTGGCTAAAATGTCTGACTCTTGGTTTTGGCATCATGATCTTGCAGTTTTGTGAGTTCGAGCTCCATGTCTGGCTCTGCACTGGCCGTGTGGAGCTGCTTGGGACTCTCTCTCTCTCTCTCTCTCTCTCTCTCTCTCTGCCACTCCCCTGCTTGCACTGTCTCTGTCTGTCTCAAAATAAATAAATAGACAAAATAAATAGACAAAATAAAAGAAATCTTTAAGCATGCTTGTTAGATTCCTGGTGATGAAGAATCTCATACAAAACTCATTAAATGTTCTTTTTTGTTACATTGCATAGTAAACTGTATATATTCTCATTCCAGAGGGTGAATAAAATTCTATTTTTACTATTTTATTTGTTACATACTTTCCTAGGTAAAGAAATTCCCTCCAGGTATCATTATAGCTAGACTGCTAGCTAGCTAGATTTAGATACAGATAGATATATATAGAGTTAAAGCAATTAACCTGATCAGACCCTCAAACCATAGATTTCTATACCAAAAATTTAATAACAGCAGGTGAGTAGTTTCCATTATAAGAAAGTGTTTTAACTAATCTTATTTTTTGCCCATGTGTTCAGAGTATTAAAAATGACTTATATTTGTCTAACGCCTTCAATTGCACATTTTCTTTCTTCTCATAGTGTAACATAAACTCCTGCATTTCCAAAGACTTGATGGTGGGTTTTCTTGGCCAATTTGAGTGTCAGTTAAGTTCAAATGTTTAAATGGGTATGTACTGAGGGAAGCTCAGCATGTTTAGACGTATTAGGGTATTTTCTTGTGGTGACTAGAATTGGTTTCAGAATTGCTGGGTATTAAAAATTAGCTTAATCTGATTAAAAGTTATACATACATTGTGGAATATCCTGAAAATACAGAAAATATTAAAGAATTATCATCTAATTCACCACTATGTGGATTATTTTTCAAGTACTATTTTTTGTTTGCTCATCCAACAAATACTTATTTCATACCTAAAGTGGATCAGAATCTGTAAAGAAAATTGATATGCTAAGAAGGAAGGAAAGACAGTGCCTGCCTTCAAGATTTAATTGAGCAAGGAGACAGCCAAGGACTCAAATAACTACCTGAGGCAAGGGAAATTCGTGAGGCTGAAAAGTGGCAGACTGGGTAGGAATGGATCAATCATAGAAACACAAAATACCATGGAGAGTCAGGGAACCAAAACACTTTTCACTGAGAGTTCTGGGTAGATTTCATAGAGGGAAAGGCATTTGTATGAACTTGAAAGTCTAGATAGTATTTCATTGGGTAAAGATGTGAGAAACGGCATTCTAGGCGGAAGGAATGCCCTGAGCAGAGACATAGAGGCAGAAGGATGTTCAGAGTTTAGAGAGGGAAATAACCAGGAAAGGTATTTGAGGACCAAATCACACCACAATAAGGATATTAAAGTGTTTTTAAGCATAGGAGGAGCCATCAAAGTGTACTTGGTTATATTGTTGGGAAGATTTATTTTTATTCATATATAAGTATGGATTAATTCTGACGATTCAATATATTTGACTTTCACTACAGTAGTTTCTTGGCAACAGTAGAGGAAAAAATTAAATTGCAAATAACAACTTTACTGCCCGTAAATGCTATTAAATAATTTATAATATTTGCATGTTTATATACTTATATATTTATATGTCATTATCCTTCTAGTATAATTATATCTGGGTCAGAAACTAGATTTATTTATTTTTTTTTTCATTTAGGTTTACTTTTATTTTATTTTATTTTTTTTCAATATATGAAATTTATTGTCAAATTGGTTTCCATACAACACCCAGTGCTCATCCCAAAAGATGCCCTCCTCAATACCCATCACCCACCCTCCCCTCCCTCCCACCCCCCCTCAACCCTCATAGAAACTAGATTTAAATACAGGTGTCTTAGTGAATTTTTACATTATTGGGATGGCAATGGAGACTTTTAATAACGTACATTCATACTACAGGTAGACAATAGCTTGTAAAAACAGAATTTCATATCAATTATGAAGAGCCATGTGATCATTTATGAAACATAATTAGTCTTCTATGTAAGTTCTCCAGTGGTTATTAGCAAGGGGGTTATGATTATATTTTGAAACAATATTCATTTTGCAAAAACCAATTCTTTTCCTAAATACTTCTTCCCTTACTATAAAATGGATATGCTTTTTCAATATCTCTTTTTCATTTTTGTTTTGGTATTTTTATTTTTACACATATCACATAGTTCTTAAAATTAACATTTCTATGAGTGGACATTTCTGATTGATTTGTGTTGATAAAAGAACTTTTTCTAATACTAATTAACATATCTCTCTGAGTAAATGAAATTTGTGGCTGCAGGTCCAAATGGAAGTAAGTGCCCATTTATTCGATGGATATATGAATGATTGAGCTTTGAGCAAACACTTACAAATGCATTTGTTTATGCCGGGCCTGTGCTTTAGGTAAAGAGACACAGTTAACAAGTAAAATTACTTGCTAATGCCGTTGTAAAAAATGTTTCCCAATGAAACTGAAATCATCAGACCTATGAATTGACTTATTTTCCTGTGGGCATGGTGGCAAGGCTGGTGGAAGATGTAAACATGAGATCATGTCATAAATTCAGCTTCAGGTGTATTTATGAAGTATCCATGGGTGTCATTTGGTGGGCTTGCACAAGAATCCCTTTCAGAATTCTAGTCAAAGCACTAACTCCACAGTTTGACCCATGTGACCCAGGTACCATGTTGCCATATATTGAGAATTTATTCTAACTCGGAGAAAGATTCTTATGCTTTCTCTCTCTCTCTCTCTTTTTTAAAGTTTATTTATTTATTTTGAGGTAGAAAGAGAGGGAGAGCATGCAGGAAGGGCAAAGACAGAGGGAGAGAGAGAATCCCCAGCAGTCTCTGTACTGTCAGCACAGAGTCCGATATGGGGCTTGAACCCAGGAACTGTGAGATAATAATCTGAGCTGAAAACAAGAGTCAGTCGCTCAACCAACTGAGCCACCCAGATGCCCCTTTATGCTTTCTCTTGAGTAAAACCTTCTTAGACATTCAGTGGTTGAGATTTAGCCTGCCACATTTTTTTCAGGAGTATTTATTAAGCGCCTACAATGTACTAAACAGTCCACTCACATGCTTCTCCTATCTGCCTTGAGAATGCAAAAGGAAGGGATAGAAACCACAGGTGATTAAAAGAGGGTGTTCCTGGACCTGGTGGGGAAAATAATTAGAGATATGGATCTCATTAAGGGGAGCAGTGATGAAGTCAGTGCACATAACTTTCTGGGATGTCATATTTTTGGTTTTGGTATAACAATTTGCTGATCTTGAGACAAAAATATTTGAGGACCTTTCTTCCCTTTGATCATTGCCACCACTTGACCTAAGCCCTTATAGTAAATTTTTGCATAGCTTAGAACTACTGTAGTTGATTCATATGTGGGCTTCCATAAGTGTGTGTGTGTGTGTGTGTGTGTGTGTGTGTGTAGTGAAATTACCCCTTTCTCCAGAATATTTTGAACTAGAATGAATCTCAAATCCATTGAAGCCAGCTGGAATAAGAACTCGAAGATCCTAGTTTATCATTTGATGTGATCCCTTAAACCTCAGAGCTGTGGTGCGTCCATCTTCCTCCATGCAGATTAAGTAGCACAGAAAGCTGCAGAGAGAGATAAGAATGAAGCAGCTCCCTTTTGAGCCTTAGCTGCGTATCTGCCCTTGGGTCAGTGAGACATGCCTATATCCTGAGAGTTCTAATACATCCCTTTAATGTCAGCTTAAGAGTTATATCCTGTTCAAAGAACATATCCCTGTAGGCATGGCAGGTGGAGAGGGAAAGCAGCGAATATTATTATGAATAATATAGAGTCCTGCTGTCCTTAAACTGGAGTATCCTTTAGAGAGCTTCAGTTTTACCTCGTTTTGTAGGTGAGGACACTGAAACCCAGAGAGTGGAAACATGTTTTAATCAGGTTAGGCCACTAATGAGTTGTTAGTGACAGTCAGAACTGGAATCGTAGTCCTTTAAATTGCCACATATATGTCCTGTGAATAAGATGTCCAAAAATGATATTGTAATGCCTGTACCTCTGTAGGACGCTCCATGACAAATATTGCACAGCCTGTTACATATATTTATGTATTATGCTTTATCCAAATACTTGTTTGTATTCTCTCTCTCTTCCTTATATGAAATATGTATTGACTTATAAGCACCATTTCCATTTGTGTGAGTGCTTTATATCCCTTGGCCTCCCTTTAACTTATTCTGTGGATAGGAAATTCATTACCTCTTTCATTTCCTTGTGCAAGTTGCTTAATCAGCTGTTTTGCTCTAAGCTCAGCAGGGCCTTCATGGTTGCTCAGCAATCTTTCTCTTATTCCCACGGAGAAATTTTTATTCTTCCTCGAGGTCCCTACACAATCCCTCTCTCAGTGAAAGAATTTCTTTCTTCATACAAAAAAATCTGAAGCCACTAGGGGTTAAATTCCACATGCTTCCCTCACACGGTAAGTATTATACGTGTCTTCTGTTCTCTCTTGTAACCAGAGTCTTTCTTTTCAAAAGCTAAACTGTGCCACTGTGTTCTCTCCCCCATGTATTCCTACGTCCTCCTTCACCGTGATGCATTGATTAGCCCCTTCCTAATATATTCACCCTTCCTCTCCTTACTGGTTCCTGTCTCCATATGAAAATATGGCCAAGGCTTCCCCATTCTATAAAAGCCTGCACTAAGCTTTCCCTTAAGTTGTATGTTACACTGACATTCTCCATTCATACTTCTACACTTACTGCATTTATTTCCCTCCTTTGCAGTCATTTCTTAAATGGTTCTGCTTCGGGTTTTTTTCTATCCATTCTGCTCAATCCTCTCTTAACTGTTCCAGGAATGTCTGACTGTTGAATCTCACAGTCTTGTATTGCATTTCCTCTTAAAATCCTCTGAAGTTTTTGAAATTACTGGCTACCCCTTTCTTCCAATAGTTTAGCAACACCATCCTCCCCGGCCTTTTCTGGTAGTCTGACCATGCCTTCTAAATCTATTTAACCTACTGCTCTGGTTTCTTCTTGCTGTTAAATGTAGGCATTTCCCAAGGTTACCATCTTGACTTATTTTTCCTTCTGCACATGAGTCAGACTAGTGTAAAGGTTAAAAGTGGACTTGGGAATGGATGACACTCGCCATTTATTTAGCAGTGTGTCGTTAGTTATTATTTAATCTCTCTGACTTATCTTCAATTGTCTGTAAAACGGAATGGAAAATAATTGCTCACATTTATTGAACACTTACCAGGCATGGAAACTGTGATAAACATCTTATTTGCATTGAGTGTATATCGCTCTCATCACAGCTCTAGGGAATACTACCCTCATTTCACAGATAAGAACAGCAAAACACAGATTAGTTAAATAATTTGCCCCAAATGACACAAATAGTAAATACCCAAGGCAGAATTGAATATAGACAGTTCCACTTCAGATATTAATGTCTACATTTTTCTCCTCAATAGTGATGTTCCTTACTCATAGAACTCACATGCAATTAAATAAAATAATGCGTGTGAAACTCTTAACATAGTTACTGCTAAAGTAAATAACGAACTAATGTTAAAGAAAAACATTTTCTCTTAATATCCCTCTTATTGTTAATAATTTTTCCTTGGGGGTTTACACCTGAGGTATATATCCACTCATTATCCATTGAACACCGAGCTATATATCTCTAACCCATATTTGTCTCCGGAAATACCTAACTGTATCTCTTTATCTGTTTGCAAGCCTGGATATGAAATCAGCATATATAAAATGGAAGAGGTCCCATTGCTTTTCTTCTCTTCAGCTTATGATCCTTGCCTCAGTGAATGATACACTCATATTTCTAGGCCCTTGAACATAAACGTTAGAGTCATCATTGTATGTCCACTTTGTATCTCAATGTCAACATTCAGTAAACAGACAATTCCTGCTTATCATAACTCAGAAATATTTTTTGAATGTTTCCATTTTCTACTAGTTTTGATTTCTCTAATAAAGGTTAGTCATATCTTACCTATATTGTTACAATATCTTCCTAAAGCATCCTTGCCTTTCTATAGTATCTTGTACTTGACAACCAGTTATCTTTTCAAATCTTTGGGTAGTAAACATTTTATTTTTTAATTTTTATTTAAAAGTTTTTTAATGTTTTTTTATTTTTGAGAGAGAGAGGGAGACAGAGACAGACAGAGCACGAGCCGGGGAGGGGCAGAGAGAGTGGGAGACACAGAATCTCAAGCAGGCTCCAGGCTCTGAGCTGTCAACACAGAGCCTGACGTGGGACTTGAAGTCACAAACTGCGAGATCATAACCTGAGCCGAAGTCAGATGCTTAACCAACTGAGCCACCCAGGCTCCCCGAGGGTGGTAAACATTTTAAAAACTTATAGGTCTTTTTGTTTAAACGAAACCCTAAGTGGAAGCTGAACATGAAATGATATTCGGAGCAGAGCTATTCTAACTGAGTTGAAGATGTGGAACTTGGAAGCAAGTGCTTTCTTATTTTCTTCTGATCTTGTCTTCTCTGGATTGACTCCTCAGTGGTCCCTGCATATCCTGAGAGAATGGTTGGAAACGTTTTGTTTTAAAACAGACTTAATAAATAAATAAATAAATAAATAAATAAATAAAAGTTAATAATGCATGAATCCTTTGCTAATATGGCACTCAAGACCCTTCACAGTTTTTAGCCCTTAACTGTGAAGACCCTTTCAGCTATTGTCAGTCTCATCCACTGCCACCTGCAACTCATAGGCACATTTGTTATTTAACATTCTTTAATCATCCAATTTCTGCTTGCATCTCCATTCCTTTGCTTTTTGGTCTGGACTTTCTGAAATGCTCTCTTCTTTCTCTGTCTCATTTGATATAATTTATTCCTAGAGACTTGGCTTAAATGTCACCCCCTTTATATAATCTTTATAGAATATCACAGTCAAATTTTAACTCCCTCCTTTGTACTCTATAATCTGGGGTTTGGCTTACACTAAAGATTGAACTGCTACCTTATTTTATTTGAGTTACTTGTGTATATGCCTATTTCTTCCTCTTCTGTATCAATATATCTTGAGCTCCTGTGGTTCAGAAACATGTATTTTTCTTTTTCTTTTCTTTATTTTCTTTTCTTTTTGTTATTCCTTCAACACTTACCTGTATTATATATATATATATATATATATATATATATATATATATATATCTTGGGCCTGATAACTTTTGATTTAAATTATATAAGAATTAAAATTATATAAGAAATATAAATTTATATATATATATATATATATATATATATATATATATATAAAATCTGGTGCCTGATAGCCTTTGCTTTAAATTTCTCATTATCAGGTATTATTCGTGGTATTTCTACCAGAGATATTCTGATACATGATCAGTTTTCTATCTTAAACTGTTCTCATTATCATTTCTGATGTTTACTCTTTTATCCATCCATCAATGCATCCATACATCCATCCTTCCATGCTCAGCATAATTATTCTTAGGGGGTGCCTCGGTGGCTCAGTTGGTTGAGCATCTGATTTTGATTTCAGCTCAGGTCACGATCTCACAGTTCATGGAATCCAGCCCCATGTCAGCCTCTGCACTGACATCCCAGAGTCTGCTTGGGATTCTCTCTCTCTCCCTCTCTCTCTGCCCCTCCCCTGATCGTGCTTTCTCTCTCTCAAAATAAACAAATAAACTAAAAAAAGAGAAACACCTGAGCCATCCATTTCCTTTATGTACTTTTCCCTTACCACACAGAGGGATTTATCCTTTCTGCAAATACCTACAGCTCCACGGTCTCTGCTTTATCTTCTTAATCTATTTTTAACAACTTTCTTTCTTTTCTTTTCTTTTTCTTTTTTTCTTTTTTTTTTTTTTTGGTTACATATATGTGCATTATTTCCCCAACTGGAATCTTAAATTCTTTTAGAATAAAGACCATAGGGGTGCCTGGGTGGCTCAGCTGGTTAAGCATCTGACTCTTGATTTTGGCTCAGGTCATGATCTTACAGTTTGTGAGTTAAAGCCCCACATCAGGCTCTGTGCTGACATCACAGAGTCTGCTTGGGATTCTGTCTCTCCCTCTCTCTCTCTGCCCCTCCCCCGCTTGTGCATGCATGCTCTCTCTCCTCTCTCTCTCTCTACTCAAAAAAAAAAAATAAAAAATAAAAAAAAATACCATAAATTTATAGTACTTTGTATCTCTCATAGAACATAATTCACAGTTAGAACTTGTGACTTTCTTTTTTTTACTATATGTCGACTCTTCCTACATGAGGTCCTATCATGATGACAAACATATTTGAGTCAATGAATCTTCAACCCCACATGATTTCCTGCTACCAAAAAATGCATGAAGAATTTGTCAAATTCAACACCCAAAAAATAAATAATCCAGTTAAGAAATGGGCAGAAGACATGAGTAGACATTTTTCCAAAGAAGACATCTAGATGACCAGCAGACACATGAAAAGATGTTCAATATCACTCATAATCAGGGAAATACAAATCAAAACCATGATGAAATACCACCTCAAACCTGTCAGAATGGCTAAAATTAACAACACAGGGAACAACAGATGTTGGCAAGGATGTGGAGAAAGGGGAATCCTCTTACACTGTTGGTAAGAATGCAAACTGGTACAGCTACTCAGGAAATAGTATGGAGGTTCCTCAAAAGAAACCTAGCAATTGCACTACTAGGTTTTTATCCAAAGGCTACAAAAATACTTATTCAAAGGGGTACATGCACCCCAATGTTTATAGTAGCAGTTTGGCTATCAACAGTAGCCAAATTATGGAAAGAGCCCAAAGGTCCATTTACTGATGAATGGATAAAGAAGATGTGTGTGTGTGTGTGTGTGTGTGTGTGTGTGTGTACACATACAGATATAATTGAATATTACTCAGCCATCCAAAAAAAAAAAAAAAAAAAGAAAGAAATCTTGCCATTTGCAACCATGTGGATGGAGCTAGAATATATTATTTTAAATGAAATAAAAGTCAGTCAGAGAAAGACAAATACCATATGATTTCACTCACATGTGGAATTTTAAGAGACAAAACAGATGAACATGGGAAAAGGGGGAAAAAGAGATAGAGACAAACAAACCATAAGAAGCTCTTAACTATAGAGAATAAACTGAAGGTTGATGGAGGGAGGTGAGTGAGGGAATGGGCTAAATAGGTGTTGGGTATTAAGGAAGGCACTTGTGTTGAGCCCTGAGTGTTGTATGTTATGTGACGAATCACTAAATTCTACTTCTGAAACTAATATTACACTATATGTTAACTAGCTAGAATTTAACTAAAGGTTTGAAAAAAAGTTTTTGTTTGCATTAAGAAAAATATTATTAAAGATCAACATACTCTTCCCTCCTCCAACACCCCTCCCCCTCCACTTCATGTTTTATATCAAAGGATTCTCCTATGTCTGGCCATTGGCATTCCAAATAACAAATTCAGCACTATCACAGGAGGACAGCTCAAAGCAGGATTCTGACTATGTTATCTAAATGCAGTATTGTGTTGTAAGTCTCTAAAGAATTTGTTTGCAACTCTCATGGGTCGCCTGGGTGGCGCAGTCGGTTAAGCGTCCGACTTCAGCCAGGTCACGATCTCACGGTCCGTGAGTTCGAGCCCCGCGTCAGGCTCTGGGTTGATGGCTCAGAGCCTGGAGCCTGTTTCCGATTCTGTGTCTCCCTCTCTCTCTGCCCCTCCCCTGTTCATGCTCTGTCTCTCTCTGTCCCAAAAATAAATAAACATTGAAAAAAAAAATTTAAAAAAAAAAAAAAAAAAAAAAAAAAAAAAAAAAGAATTTGTTTGCAACTCTCAAATGTTGCCTCAGAGGACATTCCCAAATTATATATCATAGATATTGTCCTAAAAGGTTTTCATAAATAAGTTTTTCAAGCATTATGCTAAACAAAGATAAAACTATTACATTACTGTCGTACATCTTAGACTAAAAAACTAATGCACACTGAATATATCAACGGGGAAAATATGCAACATTTTCTAAAATTATTTGACCATGGAAAGCTGTTCTTCAGAACTTTTCTCATGTATTGGAATCAAGATGAATGCTCTTTGGGAAACACTGCATCAAGAATTCAATCCTGTACTTTGTCACTGATCTTAACAGCTGGATGAGTTCATTTTTTTCTGTGTGTGTGTGTGTGTGTGTGTGTGTGCGCGCATGCACACAGGTGTGTATGAGAGTGTGGAGGTCCAGAGAAAATATAGTTCACTTTTTAAAGATCATATGGCTATCCAGCAGCATAATTATGCTCAGAACACCTGCATTATTCTGTTGTTCACTTCACTATGTTACCTACATCCCTCAATAGGTTCCAACTCCCTGATTCCATATCTGGTTCTTCTGCTTCTCTGAGGCAGACACAGTGAGGTTCTCTCTTTGCTCATGGTAAATGCATGTTAAATGTTTATAGTTCTTTTGTTTGTGAGTTACAGGTTATTTCTCCTTGACATTACAAGTACATCAAAATACGCTTCTTTTCATACTGCAAAAGTGTACCTACACAAATAAATTCCTGGAATGGTATAAGACCCTGAAGCCAACTAACTTTAGTAGCAGACTTAGGTTATGTATTTATTACAGAATGATTGTTTTATATCCTTAGGTTAACTATTGGCTTTCTGAAATTTTTCATAAGGCAGGAGAATGTGCATATTTGTTCCAAGATTTAGCAAACACCCAAAGAACTTAGGTTAACAGGTATATTCTACAGTAAAGTTGATACATACACATTGGTGTTTCCTATGTTTTGCTATCAGTTCAAAGAATTTGAGTCTTTTATTTAAATCAGCCTTTAGACCCTTTCCAATGATAAATCATTATTACCCTTTACTCATTTTTTCATAGGAAGGAACATCCATGGAGAGGGGATATTTGAAGAAACACTCTGTTCCTTTCCAGCACTCCACCACCACACACACATTCAAAAAAAAAAAAAAAAAAAAAAAGGTGAAGCTAATTTAATTGGGTACATCCTTATCTACTTTGGAGAACATTTTTTTTAGCCACCACAGTGATTTCACTGTAAAGGCAAAGTGGATGTTGGATTTCCTATTATGTCTTGTCCTCTTTGAACTCAGTGTGCCCAGGTGCATTGAATAGATGGGTTTCCAGTTTGTATGAAATGAACCTATGGAATAGGCTTTCCAGTTTCAGGAAGACATGAAATATTTTCTACCTGCTCTGATTGTGACTGGTGGGTGAGTCAGGTCTCATTGCCTCCCATGTGGGACAAAATAGGCCACCCAGATTGGCTTCAGGTCTCCCTTGCATGCTTTGGAGCCCTATGATAGTCTTTGGGTATCCATTAATAAAAGTGATATTTGATCTCCGTTTTGTTCCTAGTGCCTTTATCTACTGATTAAATGCTGGAGGTCAAGAGGATAATTAAGTGCTACTTGGACCACAAAAAGTACTGTGTATATAGACAGTTCAGGATCTGAGTGAATGTTGAGAGGGACTTGACTGATGCAGATTTTATGGGACTTCAAACACCTATTTTGGGGATTTTCTTTTTAGAAAAAAAAGAAAAAATGAGATACAAAAGTAAATATTAATTTAGACTGAAAAATATACATGCGAAAAAATGAAAAATTTCAGCATATGAAAAATTTTTAAAGTTGAGAGCTATCATAGTTTTTATTAACTGCTTTTCTTACCTCTATAATATTTTTTCTTTGTTTATTTGGTTAAGCTGTATTTGATTATATTTTTGTATGATGATATTTTATAATATTATCTATAGAGAGAATAAAAAAATTCACCTTTTTGTCTATAGAGGTTAATTGAATTAAAAATATTGATCGATAATAATTTTAGCAATGGTATTTATATTTTTGGGGTCATTGCTAAATTTAGGAAAATCTCTATCATCTTTCATATTAAGTTATAGGATTTGGAAGAATTTTCAGCTCTGTTCCTTTCAAACTTTGTCTCTTTTCTATTACCCACTTAATTCTAGCACCAGGTACTATGGGACTTATTCCTATCAGCCTTCAACCTCTGCCCTATACCTTCATGTCAAGATAGGAGGTCACTTGCCACAGTTGGTGGCAGTAGTGTCCCTGGAAGATATCCCTATACAAAATGACTATCAAAGACTCAACTATACATGGAAGTGTTGTGAGCCACATCAGTTTATTTTTTTAAAACCAAACTGAATATATCTCAAGTTCAGTTTTCCTTTTTTCTAGGTACTCCATACCTTTCGGTTAGGTGCTCTGTGCCTGACAGGAAGGGGAGTGTGACAGATAAAGTGGAAAGTCAATGGTCTTCACTGTCTGCTGCTAAAACACATTTATTCTGCCAATTTTATAAAATCGCATAACTGATTGAATACACTATTTGCCTCTTCCAGAACCTCAAGGGGACTTTGCAAAGTAAGAGCCCTGGAGGATTAAACTTCATACTAAATCTGCTTCTGAGCAGAAAGTCTTGTCATTGCAGAAACCAAAAAACCTATGAGGGTATTATATTTGTAACTTGCGAAATGAGTCAGGTTTTTAACTGAAGAAGAGCTTTGGTACCTATTTTTAAATCAGAAATGCTCTCTCATGATCTCCTGTAGAAAGACAATTTAAGATGGGAATTCTTTCCTGGAGTTTTAAATGCAGAGAATAACAACAATTACGTTTTACTGACCATTTACATATGTGCCAGCACTTACCATATATGATCGCTAATCTCACAAGAGCCTTGTAAAACTGGGAGAGCAAAGCCTCATGGCAGTAGTTCTCCCAGGTGTCATCTTTGCTCTCTAAAGACTCCTGTTGGAAAGAAATAATCATGGAAAGAGGATCATGCTTTTACAGACTTACTTCATTTGAATTTCAAAGGTATCCAAAAGCTAGATAGATAAATCAATTTTGAGAGATTAAACCGTGATTCAGAATAAGGTTAAAATTTTAACAGGTAGTAGAGTTGAGATACAGTTCCGTTTTTCTTTGGATGTAAGCCAGGTACTAGATGTCATGGATTTGTTGTGTATGATTAATATTGCATATGTTTGCGTTTTTCTGCATCTTTGCAGAAACGTGCAAGAAGAGTCAAAACCTTCCATTAGCCTAACTCCCAGCCCCTGTCCTTATAAGAGCAGCCTCTTTGAGTATTTCAGAGTGTAGTTTCATCTCTTTAAAATCCTGCTTAATGCCTTCACTTGATTTTCAATTTAAGACTTGGTGTAATAATATTTCTGCCTCTGGATGTCTAAATAAAATATGTATTTCAACTGACTGTCTTCTGATTAACTTAGTGACTTTGTTCATCACACAAAAGAATCATAGGATAAGGAAGCCAATATCTGCTTCACTAATCATGAGGTAAGTGAAAATGTACTGATCGCAGTTTTCCAGTCAGACCTTTCAGAAATGGATAATTCCTCGAACACGTTTAAAAATGAGTAAAAACTAACACCCTGAAGAAGCCAGACTTTTTAATGGTTAGGTGGTTTTGATGAGAAACTTTATGGAGTCATTGCCTGTTACCTTACTTTAACACATTTCAGACTTGGAATCTTAACCAGTCTCTTAGTCAGAAGGATCATTACAAAGTTATATTTTCCTGTTATATGCTCTGGGAGCTGGATGTATTCTTATTGGGGGAAGAGAAGGACTAGTAAGATGATTACTAGATTTCTGCATTTTTCTGGTTTTTTTTCTTATTCTCAGTTTATGTTTTCCCTTGTGTATGTTCCCAAAAAAACTATTGAAGACTGTGTTTGTCAAATGAGTAAACTTGATGTCACATGAAACATTTACCTACCTAGGTTTTTGTTCTGAAGATGGTGTCACCATTCCACAAAGAAATCAAGTGCATGGACTTTGTTATAGGTTGTGCCCACGTTGAGGAGCCCTTTCCAGGTCATGTTTTGGATGATTAAGATTGTCAGATATTAAAGGCATTACTGATTGGTACTTGAGCAATGCTAGAACTATCTGTCTGAATGAGAAATATTCCTTGCATTCCCAAAGGATGTTGCTCTTTCATGACTAGGTTTTCTAAACATTCTTCCTTCTTCTGGAATGTTCTTTGTCTTCAAATGTATTGGAGCAAAGCCCACTCATCCACTAGGACTAAGCTTCAGTATCACTGCCCCCTTCATAGCCTTGTCTGACACTGCCTTCTTCTCCCAGGAACGGTTTCTCTTGGGCATAAAACTTGTTTATTTAAAAAATTACCATTATGGGGCGCCTGGGTGGCGCAGTCGGTTAAGCGTCCGACTTCAGCCAGGTCACGATCTCGCGGTCCGTGAGTTCGAGCCCCGCGTCAGGCTCTGGGCTGATGGCTCAGAGCCTGGAGCCTGTTTCCGATTCTATGTCTCCCTCTCTCTCTGCCCCTCCCCCATTCATGCTCTGTCTCTCTCTGTCCCAAAAATAAATAAACGTTGAAAAAAAATTAAAAAAAAATTACCATTATGTATAACTTCCTTCTTCACTGAAGAGTGAGATCTTTGAGGGCAGAAACCATATTTTATTCATTTTTGCATCTCTGCCTGTTGGCAAAATGCCTATCATATACAGTCCCTCAATCTATACCCATTAATTAAACTATTCGTTCATTCACTAATTCATGCAACAAACGTGACTTAAGAAATGTCATTGGAAGCAAATAAACTACATTGACAATGCCCTCAAAGAGTCGGTGTATTGGATTTAGGATCTATCATTACTCATTAAGCAAGCTGAGATCTGCTTTAATCAAAAGTCTCCTTTGGCTGCTTAACTTAAAAGCTTCATCTCCACACAGCTGCCTGTGCCCATGGCAACTGAAATGCATGAATGCGGGTTCTGAAATATAATCTTTCTAGAAAGTCAGGGCTCCTATTAAAGCTGTAGTTTACATCCACGTCCATCCTACACAGGTGTTATCACAGGCCTGCATGGATGACTATTTCAGCTAGGCAGTAGTGACTTCATATGACGGCATGTCTACAAAGCAGTTTCCCCTTAGAGCATAGTGAGCTGTTGATAGATCTAGTGTGGTGAGATCACAGGATCCCATCATTTTGTGAGAGGCCTACCTGCAATGAAGGTATAGCCTGTAATATTATATGTATGTGCCAGGCAGCATCACAGTTTTCCTGCCCCAGCTTAACAGAGGTAGCAACTCCATCTGTGTTTTCTCTGGATGTCTGGAGACAGGGGAAGCATGTATGTCCTATGCTACTTGGTAAAGGAATTCTGAGTGGGAATGGCTCCTGTGTGAGGTCGCAGAAACAAGACATGGACAATGCAACTTGTGATGGGAAATCATTGAATGGACACACTTAGGAATATATTATTAGATCTTTACGTCTAAAACTTTGGGTAGGTGAGTTTAACTCACCCTTAACTTCAGGATCTCCATTTTGATGGGAACTAGGAACTATAGAGAATTGTATAGATTTGGGATATTTATTACATTCCCATATATTATATATATAATTATAATATGTACACATCTTCTTCTCTAGAGAGCTTAGAGGTAAAATCCTTACAATGTGAAGAGAACATGGCCCTGTCTTAAGGTGCAATGAGGAAGTGGTGAGCTGAGGAGAATGTGCGTATCCTTCAGCCTCTTGCATGGAGAGAGTAAACCAGCCTAAGTAGGTGGTTGAAGTTTTCTGAGTTCATGAGGCCTTAAACTTTACTTTTGTATCATGGGGGGAAGCCCATGGGTCCCAAGAAAGGAGTTAGGGTGGCCAGGAGGCCAGGGGTGCCTAACAGACTCAGAGCAGTGACATAACTATCCATATACTAACTGGAGGAAAACTAGCTCAATGTTTTGACAACTCATCAGTGGTACCAGTGCATACTGAGTATCAGCCTATATTTGTGTGCTAGGGTAGCCATAGCAAAATAGCACCACTGGGTGGCTTAGAATGACAGAAATTTATCATGTCACCATTCGAGAGGCCAGAAGTTCAAAATTAAGGTGTCAGCAAGGTGGCTCTCCCTCCAAAGTACGAGGAAAGGGATCTGTTCCCGGCCCCTCCCCCAGCTTCTGGTGGCTCCTTGGCTTGTGGTAGCATCGCTACAGTCCTCATGTGATGCTCTCACTGTGTGTGTGTTTGTCTATGTGGTGTTCTTCTTAAAAGAAACCAAAGGTTTCAGAGGTTCACCTTACTTTGGTGTAACCTCATCTTCACATAGCCAACTACATCTGCAGCAACTCTGTTTCAAAATAAGTTCCCATTGTGAAATACTGAGAGGTTAGGGCTTCGACATATGAATTTTGAAGGGACACGATTCAGCTCTAGGCATGAACTTTCTTGAACATATTTCCTGACATACATGCCCAGGAGATTCTCTATGATAGATGCCCAGGAGATTCTCTATAATAGATGCTTGGCCATGAATGGCTGGGTCAGTCACGAAGTGTACAAAAAGAACTTGGGAGTTGGTTTGAAGCTTAAATGCATTGATGGGATCAAACTGGCAAGAGGTCTGTGTGTCCGTTTCCTGGCACCGAGCAGCTGCTAGGTAAGTGGATGCTGGAGCAGTGCCTGGTCTTTGCTGAAAAAGTCCACTGGAAAAAAGGATGAGGAAGCCCACATCTTAAGAGGAATCCCATGATGTGTTGAGGGGTGGATAATTTACAAGGTGACATTTGGCAACTGACCAGTCACCAAAGAGTGGCTGTGTTTTTAGCAAGAGTTTATTGAGGGTGCTTCTTCTTCAGAAAACAGAATAAAGCTTTGTGCTTTTCTTCCTTTTTACCCTCTTACTTCTGATGACTTTCTTGATGGCTTTCTATTCTGAGGTGTCTCCATTTATCTCAATGGATTTCAGAAAATTATTTTTAAAAATGCAAAACACACCAATTTTTAAGGGAAAGAAATTGCAAAACAAATGCTTACTCAGTGACTTCTTAAGCAGGGTGTAGCCTAGGCTAGCCTCACATCAGCCCTTAAGAGAAGATGGTTTTATCCCCCTTTTTAGAAACTAGAAAACTAAAACTCCTAGAGATCAGATAATTTTCCTGAAAACAAACAGTAACTGAGAAGATTTTTAAATTTTTTTAATGTTTATTTTCAAGAGAGAGAGAGACAGAGCATGAATGGGGGAGGGGCAGCAAGAGAGGGAGACACAGAATCCGAAGCAGGCTCTGAGCTGTCAGCACAGAGCCTGACACGGGACTCGAACTCACGAACCATGAAATCATGACCTGAGCCGAAGTCGGACGTTTAACCGACTGAGCCACTGAGGCACCCCAGTAACTGAGATTTTAATTGTAATATTTTCTATCCCAAACTGAACAGTTACATCATATTGACTCCTTAATATGTTTATGCTCTACAGGTTGATTGGTTGGCTAAGTGGAAGGTAGTAGTTTTATGATTAATACACACCATGCTAACATATCATAGGGAGAAAATGTATAAAAGAGAGTCAAAACTGTATTAAGGGTCTGCTGTAGAATACATGCTGTAATCTGTAATTGTTTTGGGTGCTCCTGAAAAACCTGTTCTTCAGTCTTATCAATCCAATATTATGATGAAGAAATTAAGATTTAGAGAGACTCAGTGACTTGCTTGGTATCATGTTACAAAATATAGAGATAGTAGAGATGTGGCTTGAACCACAACCCTTTCATATGAAATCCCATACTTGTTCCTTTGTTTTACTTTCCTCCTGCTCATAATTTATTAGAACATAAATATGATGAAACTAGGAGCATTTATTATTTTTATATACTACACAGAGTAAATGTGAAATAAATATCTGTTTCAGGGTTGAATGAAAACAGTTTGCCTATTCTGTTATGAGAGCAGTTTAATATTAGAAATGAGGATTCCAGAAGACAATATCTTAGCTGTGGTTTGTAGTTTATGGTAACATTAAATTTATGCTACCCATAATCAATTGTGTATCCTACTTCAGAAAAATATCCCCAGCTCTCCAAGTCAGATCCTCTGCTTTCAAGGTGAAAAGCATATTATTTTATAGCAATTTTCCCTGTTTCATCATAGACCATGAGAGACCACGGAATGCACATAAGGGAGGGTCAGTCTGGGGAGATTTGACCCCTTATTGTGTTTACCTGGGTAATCGGTGAATTCCGTTCTTTTTGAGTTTTGTATTTCATAATCTCTTTTCTCCTGTAAGAACTTTACTGTAACTTTGTATGAGAGCCTTACTATGATCAACCTACAGATTTTAACTCCCTCTTTACTTGCCATACTCCAGCTTCATTTAGCTTTGCTCAGTGTCTTCTTAAGAAGGAAAAAGTGGTCTCTGGATTGGGGTAGGCGAGAGGAAGAAAGCTCCTGGGGGGTTAGAGTGTCTACCCCTTTATTCCTAATTTATAGTAAACTGGTAGCTCAGGAACTTAACTTTCACTTTCACTTATTTCCTATTTTAATTCTAAATTCTATTTTAAATAGGTAATACATACAATAAAAAATATTTAGTGAAAAGTAAACCTCTTTATTATTAATTTTGCTCCGACGTTGGTTCCATCTTGCCAAAGAAAAACCGATAGTAGTTTTGGTAACCAGTTACCAGAGATATTTCATAAAGGGTAAGGAAGGGTCTTATGAATGTCTTCCCAGGGCTAAGTCCTAAAGAATGAGCAGATTTCCACCAGGCAGACAAGAGAGGGGGCCACACTGTAGGCAGGAAGTAGCATGTTCAAAAATGTTGAAATATGAAATCATGTAGTTATTCCTCAGCAGATCTAATGCTTCAGTATCCCTTCCTTGGAGTACGTCCTTTCCCATCCTCTCTCTAAAACAGTTTTCCCTATTCTTGAACTTCATATAAATGGAATCATTCAGTTACATGTATTCTTTTGTTTATCACTGAGTTCACTCAACATTTTGTCTGTGAGATTTCTTTATGTTGTCGTGTAGGAGTATTTTTGTATCTCAATGTAATGTCATGTCCTAGTGTGTGACTGTACAAAATTGTATTCACTCATTTTCTTAGCATTGGGCATTTTCTCCTCTACTAGAGTACTCATTAACGAGTTAGCGTTTGTTTCTCTCACAGATCTTACATAATTCCCAAGAGTCCACTTCTTGCCAGAAGTGAATAAGACAGGAGCTTGATACTGGGAAACTGGGAGGCAGTACCTCAATGCTATTGCTCATTCCTTTGGCCTTGATGCCCATGATAGTACAGATAATGCAGTTTAAGCTCATGTTCATACTATTAACACCTACCTACCTACCTACCTACCTGTTCATATTGCTAGTAACAAAATAATTTCATACAGCAAGTAACCACATAATTTTACTATCTTTAAGAATTTCATTTCAGAGATCCAGGAAACTTATAGTTCTGCCAAAATTATGGGTAAAAGGCAGACTTCTACATGATTCTGATTAAATCTTCAGGACAATGGTATTGCTTGTACCCACTTGCACCAGCACTTGTGCCCATCTTCTCCCAAGGGAAATAGTTTACTGAAGTCTGTGTGGGCTACATAGTTATTGGGAGCTACATCTTTTCAGTCTCAGTGAAGGCCTTGATTGCAGATCAGAATTATTATATAAGATCAATGTTCAAATCACTCTCCTGCAACTAGACTTAAGTACCCTATACTTTCTACAAAGGATTTGTGGTGAGAATTGCTAAGAGGGAAACCATGGCTGGGCAGGTTGGGTTCCGCCCCTCAGACCTCTGATGTTGGTGATGGAGGCTGCCATCCAATGACCTGTCACTGAAAAAGCTGAGTCTGCAGAGACCTCTGCTCAAAGCGTTTCCTGAGCTGTACCCTCCTGGAATAACCCAGAAGCCTTTTTCATAGACCCGTCTATCCTTTGAAATGTTTTTCAGCCTCCTGGACAAGTCAGACTCCTTCCTCACTTTCTATAATAGCAGATGCATGAATAAAAGCAAATGCAGCTAGCTTTCTAGCATGATAAAATATCCGGAGACACAAACACCAAGGAGTTTATGCAAATGAAACCACAGAATATTGAAGTACAAAGTGAGTTAATGTGTTATAAGAACTCAAAAGGTCATCTAGATGGTTTAAGAATAGATCATAGAATTTAAATTGGGTATCCGTAGAATTCAATTAAATCAGTCAAATATTGACTCAGTATCTAGTCCCACTGGACAGGGAGGTGGGGTGGGACAGGCAGGGTAGGATGAGAGGTGAATGAGACAAGCCTGCCTTCAGGAAACTCTCAGCCTTGGGCCAGAGGGTGAGGAGGGACAAGAATGAAGGGGATAAAATATGGAGGCAGAGAGCCATAATGATTGAGGGCCCATGTTCTGAGGTCAGGCTGCCTGGGTCTGAAGCCAGGCTCCAGCACTTAGGATGGCGTGACCCTGGGCAGAGTGCATCTCTAAGCCTCAGTCTCATCTTTGGGAAACTTGGGTTTCATGACATTATCTACCTCATAATGTTATTCTGAAAATTAAATCCAATAACCTGTCTACAGTGCTGAGTCCAGCACTAGCCATAGAACACTTAGTAGACAGTAGCAGCTATGAAATGTCAGGAGGAAGTACAGGCAAGTAGAAGAGTTGCACCCATTGGAGAGTTTAGGAAAGACAGGAGGAAATAAGTGATATTTGGAAGAGAAGGGCAGTATACCAACTGATGGAAACTGGGGGAAGATGCACCTAGCATGTGTTTATAGCAGTTGCCTGTCAGGCTATATAGTCCCTGAGGTAAGGGTCCATGCCTGTCATATTCATCAGCATCTCCCAACACCAGAAAGTGACTCATTTCAATGAAAGAATAAATTCATTCATGACTGTATGGATAAGAGGGACACCATGAGCTGGGAATGCAAAAGGTATCCTCGGGGGAGTGAGGGGGGACCATGTATAGGTGATTCCATTAGTGAACCCCTCACAGGTGAGCCTGGAATCCTGGGAGGTTTCAGCCGGATCACGCAGAGCTTTGAGTACAGGACAAAGAGTCACATCCACAAGCAGTGAAATCATTGTGCTTGTATTTCTGTTCCTTTTAACTTTGAAGGAAATAAAAATAAAAAGCCAAGCTGTACTGCAGAGTCAGCTGAAATGTTATGAACTTATCTTTCATTTTCCTGCCATCAGTTATGTGCAAATTAGACATTCTCTTCTGCCTATAAATTGCTTAATCTAAGTTTGTGCTGCACATGATACCAATGGCTTTTTAACTTGCTCTTGGAGCTAAGCAGGAAGCTGATAGATTCTGTGAGCATTATTTTCTGCATCAGGCAAAGTCTACGGTAACCAAGCCTAAAATGATTCTTAGATTAAAATACTGTACAGCTTTACTGGTCCCAGATACTAAAATGTCAGGATTCTTTATAAGCCCTGATTCTGTCTCTTCAAACATGTCATGAGCTTCTTGTGAATTTGGGCAGTCCAATAAAATACGATGGCCATTTCCCAGTCTTTGTTTTGTCAGCCTTCAACTTGTCACATTTATGAAGGCTTTTATAAGCACTTTCCAAATATAGCATATCATTCAGTTCTCAAGACAACTTTGTTCAGCAGGTTTTATCAACATGACATAGGAGGATCTGGGGCTCACTAGCGTCATCTGGTCCCCCAGCCCAAGCTCTTATTCCCCAGGCACAGGGCCTCTATGGAGTGTCAGTGTTTTCTTATGAAGAATTCTCCAGAATTCTTCCTGCAGTTACTGCATATATGTGTGATGCTTTATCTTCAAGCCACAAAATGCTTTTCTGCTTGTAGAGTGCCTCCTGGATGGATGCTTTCTAGAACTATTCTTATCTTGATTTCTTTTTATTTTAAAATCCGGTTGCCATTCCTTATCCAGAAAAACAACAGAGAAAATAATATAGTAATAAATTTGGCTTTCTTTAAAAGACCTCTTGATCTGATAATAGTAGCTGGCCTATCCAAAGCTTATGAGTAAGATTCTAATGCAGACATCAAAAGACATTCGTCTATATATTTGTATGGGAGGATTAGGAGAAAGAAAGAAGGTGGGTGCACGGCTGATACCCCATTAACAAGTATGTTCCTGCCTGAAGCTGAAAGAGGGGCAGTGAGTAGTCGAAAGTGCATGTGTTTGGGAGTCAAGCACACCTGGGAGAACTGGTTCAGCTATATTCAAGCTATTAAAACTTGACCTTGACCTTGACTTCCTTTGTAAAGTGGGTTTAGTAAGAGTTATATGATATTTGCTCCTTTCAATTATTCATGAACTGAAAGACTTTTATTGGATACCTCTTATGAGGCAGGCATTTTGCTAGTTGCTAGGGATAGAGCCATAGATAAAAATAAAGCAGATATGATCATTATCTTAATGGACTTCGAATCTAATGTCTAATATCTTCTTAGTTTAATATCTTCTTATGAAGATATTGTACACCTACGTATACAACACTATAAATAAAATTGTGATCAATGCTGTTGAGAAATAATATAAGATGTTTGGGGAGGGTTCTAGTACAGTTGAATGGCGGTCAAAAAACCCTGAAGTTGAGACAAAAGTGATAAATAGGATGAGCTGACTTATAAGATTATTGTGAGGATTGTAAGTTATGCTCATTCAAGTGTCTAGCACAGTGCCTTGGGCATAATAATCATCAATAGTTTCAATGAGAACAATAATATTGGGCTAGGTGACTGCCCACTTCAGATATTTTGAGACACTCCATGGAGAGCTTCCCCACCATTCTTCCTTCCTTTTCTGAGCCCTGATTCCTTTCTTAGAGCCCAAAGCCCTGTTTTCCAGGATGGAAACTCCTCAGGGATTTATTCCAAGTTACTTTAAGTTCACGCTATGTTGTTACTGACTGATGTCAAATCAGTCTTGAGAGTTACTCATAGAAGGAGTCATTCTAATCCATGCTAAGTTACTAATAGTTGATAAAATGTTCCATCCCGAGGGCAGCTTTTATTAAAGAGGAGAAAACACAAGAGTAATCAGTGAGAATGGAAGATGGTCTATGTAATAATGTGAGTCTGTTGGGGAGAGAATGTCAAATAGAGAGGCCAGGAGCTTTTATACTGAAGTAATAGAAAAAGGTCGGGATGTTTGAAAACACACTAGCTTTCTGAATAATTCTATCCAGTAAACCTGTAAGATATCCATTTTCTAATGGCAAAAGTGTTTCCTGCCACAGTCACAATCCATAATATCTTTCAATTAATTATAGTAATGTTGACTGTCCCTCGGGCTCCCTTGGGGACTCTGACAGTGTTCTCCCATGGCCATGATCTCCTCTCATTGTCTCTCCAGGTCTGGAAATGCCTGACTATGCTAACTGTTCAGTAGGAGAAGATTGTTTCTGTACTGCTGGGGCCTTCTGGGGTCCACTAAAAATTGAGGCAAAACTATGCCCATCTTTTCATCAACCATCCACTTAGACTTTTGAGCACCTGTTAATTCTTGGTTCTAAGTTAGATACTGAGGATAAAGAATGAAGGAAAAATAGTTTCTACTCTCAAGGAGTTTAAAACTTAGTGTTTTCATGAAGCAAAGTAGTGGGGGCTGTGAAGGCACAGATGGGGGAATGACTAAGTTGGCACAGGTGAGTTGGCAAAGGGCTTCATCTAGAAACACATATTTGGACAGGCCATGAAATGAGGTCTACCTACTCAAGATGGGCATGACTGGCATTCTAGGCAGTGACTTGCCTTTGAAGATGCAGAGAAGCATGAAAAAGCATAACACATTTTCTAGATGACATGGTCCATAGACTGAACATATTCAAGAATTGTTAGTTTAAATATATTCTATTTTGAGGCTTGTTGACTGATGTGGGAAGGTGACAGGGAGGCAGGGAAGAAGGGAAGAAGGGAAGGAGGTGAGGAAGAGGACAGAAAGTTGCTGAGCTATAATTGTCTGGTATTGAATAGATGAGTGTGATACTATACACTTTTGACGCAGGGATTCAGTTTGCAGTAAAGATACCTGAGTTCTTGTTAGCTTCATGCCCTTGACCAAGTTCTCAGCCTCATCCCCCATGTCAGCATGGATGAGATGATCTGGTGATATATTTGTATCATTGAGAATTCTTTCTCCATACTCCTAATTTTAAAAAAGTAATGACTTTAGAAGTGTGAACTTCAGCCCTTCCATTTTTTTCCCATATGACCTTGAACAAATATCTTAACCTCTCTGAGCCTCAGTTTCTTATGTAACATAAGGAGATGGTTCCTCTCTTGTATTGCTGTTGCAAGAATCAGGTATAATTTATATAAATATCTAGTATGGTTTGTGATTTATAGGAGGCATTCAGTGAATGGGTGTTGTTGTTGCTATTACTTCTAATCAATGTATTCATTTTCAATAGTAACTCTTTTAGTATTTACTTCTTCCTTGCATTTCTTTTTTCTATATTAGATTGTAAAATCTGTGGGAAAAGGTGTTGGACCTTATCCTTCCCTAGGCAATTGGCCAGTTTTGGTGCTTAGTAAATACTTGGTAATTGACTGATAGACAATTATGTGACAACTAAAAATGTAGAGTTGAGAGAGTAAATTCCTGTCCACTTCTCTGGTATTAATTGCATCTAATGTTTTACATGCTATATAAAATATACTAGAATTTCACAAAATGGGAAAACAGATAAAGTTCACTCATAAAAGGGATAGGCCATTTCTGCACATTTCAGAAAGTCCTTAATCCTGTATATGTTGCCAGGAAATGGAGAGTGGGTTGCATGTATAAAGATGGATAAGACTGTGGGGAAATCCTTTGCCTCAGGCTGTTTAGTTGTCTCATACATGTAATTATTTGTTTTGACCAAGGCCTCCTTTTCATGGATTAGTGCTGTCTGAACGGACAGTGTACTGGGAGGCATTTTTTTTTTAACCAGAGATTATCAAAAGTTTGTGTGCATAGAGACCACAGGGAAAGGCTCAGATAGCAAGGTTCTAATCCCAGAGATCCTGATTCAGAATTTCAATCCTATTTCTTGTCTTCTGATACATTGAGCTCCTACCCAGGCCACCACCCCAGCTTGGGCCCTGTCCTGCTCAGACGAGGACCACTTCAGCCAATACTGTCACCTCATGTTGTGACCTTCTGAGTCAGCAGGTAATTGTCTATTGGCCTTGCAGATAGAGCCACAGTTCAGGAATTTGCTAATTACCATTCCCTGTTGACTGATTATCCACATCCATTGGGTATACACTTGAACACGTTTTAAATCAATTTAAATCCCAGGTCCACAGCCACTTATCTGAATGACTGCACATGGTATATTTATATGCCACCAACACCATTACCTGCACCATTAAGGGCTGCCACTGCTAATAATCACAGCTGCAAAATCATCTATGTCTGTTGATGCCACTGCATCCCAGGAGCCTCAGGAAGCTTTAACGTGTCCCTTGGGGGTGGATTAATCCCTTATTGTGAGACAGAATCCTTGATTTGGAGAGATTAAGTATTATGCTTAAGGTCACAGTGTGAGTAGCGCAGCAGAACTGTGATCCAAACCCAAATGCATCTGGCTCCCAAACCCCTGCTACGGCCTCTACAATTAAGGAAAAGCAAATTATGCCTTTTCCTTATTTGTACTACTAGGTCAGTATTTACTGCAGTATTTCAAATCCATCTGCATGAGAGAAGAACCAGTTTTACCTTTTTCAAGGTGAGAATTTAGACTGATTTTTCACATTTATTACTGTAGATTCTTCTTGCTCTTTTAGTGCCGAGGTTTGATGTGAGAAAAGGTGCATCGGTGCTGGGCCAGGTAGGGGACAGAACTATCTTCAGGCAGAGCCTCGGCTAAAGGCTCCAAATGCAGATATTTGACTACAAGAGATAAAATACAACCTTTGAAAGTCCTCTTTTCCCTGCTAATTGTTAAACCAAAGGAATGCTATTTGCTAGACATCTCCTGGAGACCTTAGAAATGGAACAGCGTCACCAGCAGCTTCTCTGCAGAGGAAGCCTGACAGTCCGGTAAGAACGGGGCAGGTCAGAAGCTGCTCAATCACAGAGACAACTTCTACTGCATTGCAGAGTCCGAGTCACTGGAGCGAGGAAAACATCAGCCCAGAGACTGTAAACCAGGGCTCTGCCAGCAAAGGCACGTATGCACAGAAATAATACAGAGAGAACATTTGCATCTCTCTTTTAAGATGAGCTGAAAACAACCCTCCCTAAAAAAGAAAGAAAGAAAGAAAGAAAGAAAGAAAGAAAGAAAGAAAGGAAAAAAAAAAGGTTTCAGATGAGAACTTCCTGACTATTGAGAATAAAATGACAAAAATGATTTTTGTTATTGAGGAAACAGGACCTACGTGCACACAAAAGAACGACCTCTGAGAGAAAGCACTCCCCTCTAGAAATCACTCAACAGTGGGTGCTGGATAGAGTAGGATGTGAAGGTGGCAGGCACATTTGCAGGTAGACATCAGGGGTCCTGAGGGCCAGGCTTCTAGAAATACTCACCATGGGTGTCACTGTGCAGGTTTCAAAATTTGGCCTCTGGCCCCTACTGAAGTACAAATGTGAAACCTGGGAAGCTTCATGGTTTAAAGGAAAGAAGGATCAAATAAGAATATGATCGTATTCCCTGGGCAGTCCACGTCCTCTCTCGGCCTCGGTTTACTATCTCTAACGTAAGGTAAATGGACTATCTTAGTGCTTCTCAAACTCTGTGCACAGGAATTACCTGAGATCTCATCCAATGCCAATTTTGATCCAGTAGTTCTGGAATATGGGGCCTGAAGCTCTGCATTTGTAACTTGGCCTCAGATTCTGCTGCTGCTCTCTTGTCCATACTTTAAATAGCATGGGACCAGATTTTCTTTAAAACCTCTTAGCTTTGACATTGGGTTAAGAAGAGAAGGAAACTAGGTGCTTTGATGGATAGAATTCATTAATCTAAGGAATTTAAATGTTTTCAAAAGTCTCTATTCATTTATTCATTCTTTCAAATATTTATTGGGCCACAGTTATTTAGTGGTACTCTTTTAGGAACAAAAAGGCTTCCAAGATCGCTGCCTTGTAGAGGTCTAATGGAAGGAAACAAACAATGAGCGAAAAGTGAACATAACGTGGACTGCGATGGAGAATGCTAACTACAACTTAACTTCCATGAGGGCATGGATTTTGCTCTTGTGTTCACCTACTTCCACTGCCTCAAAAAGCATCTGAAACATAGTAAGCACTTAATAATTATTTTCTGAATGAGGGGATAAGTCAATACTATTAAGTGCTATTCTAAAACAATATAATATAGAGTGATGTGATTCAGAGAGATCAAGGAAGTAGTGTGGGCATCTTGGATTAGGAAGCATAGAAAGCCACTCTGAAGAGGTGGCATTTGAGCCTTACAATGCATAACAAGAAGGAGTGGACCATGTGGACCCTGGTTTTCCAGACAAAGGAAATGGCGAGTTCAAAGGACCTGAAATGATGGCTTGGCACATCCAGGACTCATCAAGGAGTCCTGCGATTGGAGAGGCTGGTGACTACCAGCCTCAGACGTGAGTAAAATGGGATACACTCAGATAGAGGTCAGCAGGGACAAGACCACTGTAGGTCTTGGTGGTCGTGGTAAGAAACATGGATTTTTTTTTATTACATATATAGTTTATTGTCAAATTGGTTTCCATACAACACCCAGTGCTCATCCTAACAGGTGTCCTCCTCAATGCCCATCACCCACCTTCCCCTCTCCCCCACCCCTCATCAACCCTCAGTTTTTTCTCAGTATTTAAGAGTCTCTCATGGTTTTCCTCCTTCCCTCTCTGTAACTTTTTCCCCCTCCCCCTCCCCCATGGTCTTCTGTTAAGAAGAAATGTGGATTTTATTGAAATGCCATGAGAGATCACAGAGGCTTTACAGGCAGAATCAGACATAAATTAGTATTTTATAAACACCAGTCTGGCTGTTGGTGGAAGATTGTAGGAAGGCTAATGTGGAAGAAGCAAGTCAGGAGGCTGTTCCAAGTAAGGGGCTACTCCAATATTCAAGGCGGTAAGTGATGACGGTTGTACGAGGACAGTCATAACAGAAACGTAGATCCAAGGTAGGCCTGGCAGGATTGGCTAATGGATGAGATGTTGGCTGGGGCTGATGGGTGTGAGTGAGTGGGGAGGAGTAAAAGGAATAATGAAGGATTCTTCCCTGAGCAACCTTTTATCTGATGTAGGAATATGTGCAACTTTATAAGTCAGCCTTTCTATTTTTGGACAACTAATTTGTAGGCAGAATTTCCATATATTGAGTTTAAATCTGTCTCCGGGAAACATCCCTCACTGAGACCTAACTTTTGAAATTATAGAGTCCAAGTCTTCTGTCTCTTCCTCCAAATAATCCCCAAATGTTTAAAGGCAGAGATTATAATCCACCCCCGCCCCCCCGCTTCTCACCTACACATACACCATGCAACATGAGTCTTCTTTCCTCATACTAAATATGCTTCAATTAAGATTGAGATTCTCACTTCACATGAAGTCTTGTGTGCCTGAATATGACTCCTTTAATAAGTTAAGGTGACAAGAAAACCAAGAAGTCAGACCAAGATGTCACTAAGGGAAATACTGCCCATCAGGAAAGGAGAGTAACACAGCACAGTTGGGAGACAGTTTTTGGAAAAAATTAGACCATTTCTTGTCACAACCAATGATCTGAGACACACCAATAAAGATCAATATCACTTTGCAAAACGAGTATAAAGTTAAATTGAAACTTTGAGAAAAGTGGCATTGAATAATGATTCACTTACCTTGGATTCTTAGCAAATTGTACAGGGAAAAACTTTGGTTAACCGGAGTTGTGTTTCCTAATCCAAAGGGATACATGCACCCCTATGTTTATAACAGACAAATATGGAAACAGCCCATGTATCTATCGATTGATGAATGGATAAAGAAGATGTGGTACACACATACACACACACACAAGAATATTACTCAATCATAGAAAAGAATGAAGTCTTGCTATTTGAAACAACATGGATGGAGCAAGAGAGTATTAGGCTAAGCAAAATAGGTCATTCAGGGAAAAACAAATACCATATGATTTCATTAATAAATGGAATTTAAGAAACAGCACAAGGGAAAAAAGGGAATAAAACCAAGAAATAGACTCTTATTTTTTAATTTAATTTAATTTTTTTCAATATATGAAATTTATTGTCAAATTGGTTTCCATACAACACCCAGTGCTCATCCCACAAGGTGCCCTCCTCAATACCCATCTCCCACCCTCCCCTCCCTCCCACTCCCCATCAACCCTCAGTTTGTTCTCAGTTTTTAAGAGTCTCTTATGCTTTGGCTCTCTCTCCCACTCTAACCTCTTTTTTTTTTTCTTTTTTTTTTTTCCTTCCCCTCCCCTTATTTTTTTATTTTAAAGAGAGAAAGCGAGTGAGCAATCAGGGGAGGGGCAGAGGAGAGAAAATCTTAAGCAGGGGCTTAACGAGAAAAAGAGGGTCTGACTTGGAGGTCTATCCCAAGACCCTGGGATCATGATCTGAGCTGAAATCAAGAGTCGGGCACTCAACTGACTGAGCTACCCAGGCACCCTAAGAAACAGACTCTTTTGTAATGTTTATTTATTTATTTTGAGAGTGAGTGGGGGAGGTACAGAGAGAGGGGAGAGAGAGGGAGAGAGAGGAAGAGACAGGGGGAGAGAGAATCCCAAGCAGTCTCCATGCTCAGCATGGAGCCCACTGTGGGGCTCAATCTCATGACCTCATGAGCCGAAATCAAGAGTTGGATGCTTAACCAACTGAGCCACCCAGGCACCCTGAAATAGACTCTTAACTAGAGAGAACAAACTGATGATTATCAGAGGGGAGGTGAGTGGGGGAACAGGTGAAATAGGTGATGGGGAACCACACTTGTCATGATGAGCACTGGGTGATGTATGGAATTATTGAATCACTATATTGTACACCTGAAACTAATATAGCACTGTATGTTAACTGACTGGAATTAAAATAAAAATTAAAAAAAGAGGAGTTGTGTTTCTAAAGCTCTGAGTACTAAAATAGCAAATAAACAGTAGAAGAGAAAATGTCAGCTGAAGAACTGAGGCTGTAGCTGAATGGTTCATCACATCTTCCATTAAAAAAATCACAATTTTCAGTCAATTTACTACCACAGAGAGAAACATTAGAAAATGCTTAATGTTTCAGGCTTAACTGAAGCCAAAATTCAATGATTTCCCATTAATAGTCATTCTACTCTCTGCCATCAGCTTGCAGCAATTTGTTGCCATTCTTTGTCAGTTTCTCTTTCCAGATGTTGCTGAGTCTGGATCTCCTTGTTAGAGATTGGGATTCTTAACTAAAAGTACCAGGAACCGTAATACCTTCAGGGCAGCATGATGCCAGAAAGAGGCTTGTTAATATGGATGGTTCAAAATGGATAAGGCAAGGTTGGACTTCTACGGAAGCGGGGAACTTGCTTTTAAAACCTGTAGGGAAGGCCAAGAGGCAGTCTGTATTATGGCCAGGAAGCCCAGGTATCCTTGTCTACTCACTTCAACCTTCTCCAGGTATTTTAGAAAAAGTTTCCCTTCCTCTAAGGACCTTGGCAACTCCTCCAGGTGGATGGGAGGACGATTCGGAGGAAGGAAAAGGGACATTCAAAGCTTCTATTCTAGGAGGTAAAGGTTCTGGATCCTCAAAGCAGGTGGGGGTGGGGGCGGAGGAAGTCATAAAAGTTGGGTATAAAGCAAGGGATCTTAAATTTAATATGAGGCCAACAAGTGCGTGCCTGAGGTATTCTTGTTATTATAGCTGTTACATGATAACCCACAGACTTTGTTTCAAGCACTTAGTGTGTTTGTGAACAATCACGCATTTACATGCACATATGCCCAGAGACAGTTACACACACAGATGTGTACCTAACACAAACATGCAGGTGTGACGCTGTCATAAACAATAGGCTCATGTTTTCCTTCCTCTTTGTTTTAATCAGAGATGGCCTTGGTAATCAGGAAAATGGTTAAAATACTCAGTGCAAAGAACCAACTGAGACAGGAGAGCTGGAAATACACTATCCTCTGTGACCTTTTTTGCTATTTAGGGATTCTTTGTTCTAAACTCCCTTTTCTTTGTCATGTCTGCTGTGATGCTAAACAACCTTTTGGTGTTAACAGTCAATATCAACCTTTGCTTGTAGCTGATTTCCCCACCTCTTCCTTGATTTTAGTGACTGGATGAGCAATTGCTATCACATGCTTGGACTGACTGATGAGTGAGGCCAACTTACATGCTTGTAGAAATGGTAAAAAAGCAACCAGGCCAAGAATCAGATTTCTCTGTCATCTGGCATCAGAGTTCCTGCCTCTGAGTGTTCTTTACTGGCTGCCCTATGGAGACCATGTACTAGATATTTGATGATTACCAAGCAGGGCATAAAAAGAGGAATATTAGCCAAGACCTTGACCTCCTTCCAAGGTTATTTACAGTTTTATATTCACTGATGTGTACAGCAGTCCTTTTATAAAAAATGCCCTCCGGGTAAATATCATATTTTCCCTCTTATTTAACAAAGAGGCATTTGGATTTCAGTTGTACTTTTGGAAAACCTGTAAATAGGAGAGATGAACTCACAAAGGAAGAAGTAATTGTATTTAAATATGAAAACAACTCCATTAAGATTTAGGTAGATGATAGAAAAGGAGGTCTATGCTGTGGAGACACATCTAGGAATCAGGGGTAGGACAGGTATTGGGACGTATCAGTCTGGGATAAATTGTCAGGGGCAGAAGAGATGGAAACTCATTGAGCTGTGAGGACTTAAACAGATAGTAACACAAAGCAGTAAGCATAGTACCTGGTGTACAGTCAACCTCACAAACCACCAACAGTCCTTGTCATAGCACAGAAGGATTCTGGGTCCTAGAATGGTCATCCTTCCTAAGTTTTCCTTGGGCTCTGGATTTCTGTAATAGCTTTATCCTCGTCACCCTTGGTTCTGACCTTTTTGCTCCTTTAGAAATACCTTGTCATCTCAAGCTGATCCAGCATCCTGACGCCTTTTGCAACTCAGTTCTCTATAGCTCTGCTTTCTTCCTTCTCCAGTTTGGGAAAACAGAGTTCAAGGAAAAGAAAGTTTAGGAATTTCTAGGCACCTCCAGGACTCATCTTAACAAAGTATCACCAGGAGGTGATATCTGTGTTTGGCTCTTGTCTCTGTTCTGTTTATGTTGCCCAGGAAACTAGGTCTCCCGGATTGCAGGGTCATCTGACTTTACTATAAGACCCTTGTGCAGAAGAATTTTCTTTTCAGTAGATCAGTTTGGGAAAGCCAATGCCTTCATTGCCACTCCAGCATGATATCAAAACGTGTTACCATTCGGGGCGCCTGGGTGGCGCAGTCGGTTAAGCGTCCGACTTCAGCCAGGTCACGATCTCGCGGTCTGTGAGTTCGAGCCCCGCGTCAGGCTCTGGGCTGATGGCTCAGAGCCTGGAGCCTGTTTCCGATTCTGTGTCTCCCTCTCTCTCTGCCCCTCCCCCGTTCATGCTCTGTCTCTCTCTCTGTCCCAAAAATAAATAAACGTTGGGAAAAAAAAAATAAATAAAAAAAAAAACGTGTTACCATTCAAATCCTAGAGCCTTAATGATATGATTGATTTGCAAACTCTTTGAAAAGTGTGGATATGTGTACAGACCTGGATCTTTATTTGGTAAATTTGAAGTACTTACTATTCCTCAAAGATTCCTAAAAGTTTCTATTTTTACCTCCCTTGAAGAACTCATATATATTTCAGATTGATTCTCTCCAGTAGATGTCATTGGAGACAGCTTTGTGTACATTTTAATGAGGACTGATGTTCGATATAGAGATTGAAGACTGGTTTGGATTTGAAGTTGTTAAGGTGCAGGATTTTCTATGTAAAAATTGAGAAATAAACTTCAGAGGATAGTCACCTGAAAATAGTTTCTCTTAGAGATTATTTTTGACTTATATTTCTTTTTTAATTTACTTTTTATGTTTATTTTTGAGAGAGAGAGAGAGAGAGAGAAGCAGATAATGAAGGGGGGGGGGGGGCAGAGAGAGAGAGGGAGACACAGAATCTGAAGCAGGCTCCAAGCTCTGAGCTGTCAGCACAGAGCCTGATGTGGGGCTCAAACTCATGGACCATGAGATCATGACCTGACCCAAAGTTGGATGCTTAACTGACTGAGCCACCCATGGACACTAATTTTTTTACTTATATTTCTATAAAATCTCAGTTCCTCAGTTAATTTTAATTAAACAGAATGGTCCAGGTAAGTAGTCACATTTTTACTCCAAAGTAGCCTAATCTCCAGATTGTGTTATCTCAATCTCATTGTTGACCCTTAGTCCTTAAACTCAAAACTCCATGAGGGCAGGAACAATTTCTGATCTATTCATCATTACATCTCCTACATCTTGTGTTGTGTCTTCATATGGTAGATGATTAACAAGTGTATGGTAAACGAATAGATACTGATTGATTAAATATATCCTGTTTTACATATCTTTTGAAGTATTAATTGTAATAAGTTTATTTAAATACAAGGTGTTTTTTTTTCCTTACCTATTCTAAAATTTAATGCTATTGGCTCCTGTTTTCTCTACCCACCACTTTTGTGTTTTACTAAGAAACGTTTGGGGTGCCTGGGTGGCTCGGTCGGTTGGGCGTCCGACTTTGGCTCAGGTCATGATCTGCGGTCGGTGAGTTCAAGCCCCGCATCGGGCTCTGTGCTGACAACTCAGAGCCTGGAGCCTGTTTCAGATTCTGTGTCTCCCTCTCTCTCTGATCTTCCCCCATTCATGCTCTGTGTCTCTCTGTCTCAAAAATGAATAAACGTTAAAAAAAATTTAAAAAAAAAGAAAGAAATGTTTGGTTAGTATAAGAGTATGGTGGAAACAGTAGCAACCATGGACCCAGGAGAGCTGAGCTCATGCCCTACTCTGCTAACAACTGACCTAATATTTGGTAAAGTTGTTTCATCTCTAGGCCTTATACTGAAAGATAACAATGTTAGAGAGTTCGGAAAACTTTCCAAATTGTTTCTGGTCTATAAGTAGAAAGTATTTACCTTATTATCTTCCTCACATGATTCTCACATCTCTCCTGGGCACAATGGCAACTCACAACGGAAAACTGATTGCACCAGTTGCAGAAGAAGAGCAATTGTCCAAAACAATAAGATTACTATAGTGGATGTTGCACAAGTTGGTATGGCATGTGCCATCAGCATTCTGGGAAAATCTCTGGAGGATGAACTTGTGCTCGTGGATGTTTTGGAAGATAAACTCAAAGGAGAAATAATGGACCTGAAACATGGGAACTTATTTCTTTAGATACCTAAATTTTGGCAGGTAATGATGACTCTGTGACCTCCAATTCTAAGATTATGGTGGTAACTCCAGGAGTCCACCAGCAGGAGGGAGAGAGCCCCTCAGTCTGGTACAGAGGAATGTGAATGTCTTCAAATTCATTATTCCTACATAAGTCAAGTACAGTCCTGACTGCATCATAATTGTGGTTTCCAACCCAGTGGATATTCTCATATCCCAGTGGATATGTTACCTGGAAATTAAGTGGACTAGCCAAGCACAGTGTGATTGGAAGTGGGTATAATCCAGATGCAGCTAGATTTTGCTATCTTCTGGCTGTACAACTTGACATTCATCCCAGCAGCTGCCATGGATGGATTTTGGGAGAACATGGCAACTCAAGTGTGGCTGTGCAGAATAAAGTGAATGTGGGAGGTATTTTGTCTCCAGGAACTGAATCCAGAAATGGAAACAGACAATGACAGTGACAGTTGGAAAGATGTACCTAAGACGGTGGTTGAAAGTGCCTACAAAGTCATCAAGCTAAAAGGATATACCAGCTGGACTATTGGATTAAGTGTGGTTGATCTCATTGAATATCTGTGTTGAAAAGTCTATCCATGACTCCTCCAGAGTCAACGATGATGAAGGGAATGTATGACATGGAGAGCAAAGTCTCCGTGAGCCTTCCATCTATCCGGAATGCTTGGGGATTAACCAGTGTTATCAACCAGAAGCTGAATGATGATGAGTTTGCTCAGCTCAGAGACCTTGTGGGACATCCAGAAAGACCTAAACGACCTGTGACTTATGGCTTCTAGGCTGTAGAAATTTAAAAACTACAATGTGATTAACTGTGAGCCTTTAGTTTTCATCCACATTCATGGATCACAGTTTGCTTTTATCTTCTTAAATACGTGAATCTGGACTCACAGACTTCAAGCCCACGCTTGGTTTAATGCTTGCAAATGAGCCCTTGAACAAATAAAATTAACTAGCACAGTGTGCTTCTAAAACAACAAAAATAATGCATTTACCTCAGTTTTCCTCTCTGCTTAAGTTTATGGAATTTCTAAAATTTAAAAATGTGAAGAAAAAGTGTCTTTCTTGAATGATTAAGTCTAGAATCTCAACTTCAGTTTTATTTTGGATGTTTTGGTAGATAGAGAGTATGGTTCCAGCCATACTGTTATGTTTCTTGATTCTGTGAAAGCTACTGTGACTTACCACCGGTATCCTTGTTCTCATCCAACTATTCATTTATTCAGCAAGTCTGAATGAATACAAATTGTGTATAAGGATTGTGCTAGGTTCTAGGAGATAGTTACAAATGACATGCATCTCACCCATAAAGGTTGTCATGTCCTTATTTTCCCTTTTCTGAATTTACCCTGAGAACATCTACTATCCATTAAGGGATGTATACAGGAATATAAATAAGAAGACCAAAAAATCCATCTTCATGTATAAGAAAAATATTCTGAACAAGAGGTCACAATCCAGCAGAGGATGGGAAGCAGTAGTCCACACAGAGTTCTAATTTTAAGTCAGGTTTGTAAATTACTTTTTTCTCTTTCCTTTTAGAGATCTTGTTGTGTTGTGTTTTGTTATGTGTTCTGATATATCCTTTTTAACATTAGTACTTTTTAATTCATTAATAAATTATGCTGGTAGGTGCGCCTGGGTGGCTCAGTAGGTTAAGCATCTGACTTCAGCTCAGGTCATGATCTCACCATTTGTGAGTTCAAGTCCTGTGGCGGGCTCTGTGCTGACAGCCCGGAGCCTGGAGCCTGCTTCGGATTCTGTGTGTCCCTCTCTCTTTGCCCCTCCCCCACTCATGCTCTGTCTCTGTCTCTGTCTCAAAAATAAATAAAACGTTTTAAAAAAGATATACAGATTAATTTGATAATGTAACTATTTCAACGTAATACTGTATTTTAATATATTTCAAGATGATTTCTTTCTCACTTTTTTCAATATATATATTTTAGGAGAATGATGCAGTTTTTTAGCTAGTAAAAAGTACTACTGGTATTTTTGTTGGACTTAGTGTATTTTAAATATGGGATTGATACCTTTCTGGTATTTAACTTTCTTTTAGGAGTGGGATACATTTATTCATTTGTTCAAGGGTTCTTTTTAAAACTTCCAGTTGTAATTTGTACTTTTCCTTTTTGAGGTCATACTTTATTCTTATGAGGTTTATTCATGAATATTCTCTCTTTTTTTATTGCAAAGAGGTAGTAGAAAGCAAAAATATGCTTTGAACAGCTTGACAGGAAACATAGTTTCATAAATGTTTGAATTCGCTTCTGAAGGAACATATTGAATATTTTCATAATATTTGGCCAATTGATTTGGTCCTAAATCATCCATTTAATATCTTGGCAGTTCTACCTACGAGCTGATCATTTTCTGAGTTATGAGTGTCTTGGATAAGAATATAAATCACTTGACATTTGAACATATATTAGTAAATAACATTGTTGACATGGGACCTATTTCACTTGTCTCTGCCCTCTCATACTGGAAAGGAATAACTTTTACTATGTCTTAGCTAATATTAATTAGTCTTAATTAGTGTAAGGTGAGTAAGCACAAAGGTGTTTTAAATAGTTTGATGATAATAATAATAATAGCTCCTAGTCATGGGACATTTCCTACAAACTGGAATGGGCACTTCATATACATTAAATATTTAAATTCTCACACTACCCTAATGAAATAAATGTTAAGTCTTCATTTTATAGATGAGCGCTCTGCTCAAATCATCCAGCTCAGTCCTGCTCCTGTCCATCTCCAAAGCCTATGTTTATATCCACTGGGGATACTGCCTCCTTTTAAATACAAAACTAAATAGCCTGCATCGAAAAGTCTAGAGCATCTGCAAGTACTTTAAAACTGTCTCTAGAATTTGGTCCCTGCACAAGGAAGAAGCTCCCAGTTCTTTCTAGATAAGAGGCACAAAGATACTCAATAGCTTTTGCATCTCATTTATACCAAAATTTCAAAATAATTTATAATAACAAATTAACAGAAAATGAAAACATTTACCTTCCCACAGCCTTCACATAGATATCCCCCCCCCCACACACACACATACACACACATACACTGAATATCAACTTTATAAAGGGTATAATTACATTTCCAAAGTCAGAAAAATAAAATATTTTACATGTATTATTTTATTAAAATCAAAATAATTTGTAGCTCTCAGCTTTTTGGAATCAGCAGACTATGTTGACTTATTAAGGATATCTCCGCAAAACACCATTTAAAAAAGATTTTCCAAAATTAATAAGAAATCAAAGCCTTTAAAAAAGAGTATGAGTGGGTGCCTGAGTAGCTCAGTCAGTTGAGCATCCAACTCTTGATATCAGCTCAGGTCATGATCCCAGAGTCCATGCTGAGCACGGAGACTGTTTGGGACCTCTCTCTCTCTCTCTCTCTGTCTCTGTCTCTCTCTCCACCCACCCACCCTTTCCCTAACACACTCTCTCTCTCTTTCTCTCAAAATAATCTTAAAAAAGAGTATGAGTGTAATTCACATAAGTATCTAGTAAGGCATGCTAAAAGGTGCTTAGTTTAGGAAAAAGAATATTTGTCATCCACTTGAGTAAATGCTGGAGTATTGCATTCTTGCAAAAAAGATAAGTATATTTGTATATTTATTTACCAGTGTAAAATAAAGATATTGGGTTTGGTTACAAATATTTCCTCTCAGCTTTCTCTATTCAATTCATATTGCAGAAAAACATTTTAGAGATCACATGCTTCTATCATGGAACTCCTTGTGTGGTACTATAATTACCGTAGAGTATTAGAGATATGGATTTATGAGGTCCTATCAGTATCACCAGCGTTCTGCAGAGGTCCTGATTCATTGTAGATGTAAATAAATGTTTTATCATGCCATAAATTATTCAGCTGACAAGACCACTTGATTTACTAATGTATTTTAGTATGTCCAGCAATATTTGTCCAGGATATAGTAGTGACTCAGAAATTAGTAAATACAACTGCTAGAATTGCTGAACATTTACAAAGATGGCAGAGAGCTGAATACGTTAGTCAATCACTTTTCAAGTGAAATAAGTTGATCAACTAATACATTCCTTTCATTGAGGAGAACTCTTTGGAGCTTTTTTTTTTTTTTTTTTTTTTTTTCTGCATGAGACATTAACAAATCTCCTGATAGAAGACAGGATTTGCTCCAGGGAGTTATTTTATTCCTTGGCAACAGTAAAGCAAACAAAACAACCTAAAATATGTGAGCCTCATTTCAAAAGAAATTATGTGTTTGAGATGTTAAATACACATATGTACAAACATGCACATGTTAACTATGTATGTATACACACATATATATACACATACACACATACACAGATACCAGTTTTGTCTTTTAAGAAGGGTACTATTTTCAATCAGCTAACCGCTTTGCTAGCTGGAATTGCTACGCTAAGAATACCAACTTCAAATCAGATTGCATTTTTTGCTTCATGCTCTATTTTCTCTTTCCCCAAGCCTCAAGATATTAAAGCAGAAAAATATAAGACTCGTCCTTTTGACACTTCCCATTTCCCTTGCAGGAGAGACACATAGTTTATGAACCAGTGCTTAAACATATGAATATGAAGTTGTTAAGCAATGGCTACAACAAAAATGAATCCAGGTGTATAGACTCAATCAGTTGATACAAATGAATCAGCAATACCTTCACTTCCTGTCTGCAGGTCTTTGTTTTTAGAACTGTAAATATTTCTGTGGTACTGGTAGTATAGCTGAGCACACTAACTTGTACCTCTTCCTGCTGCATTAGAATTTATTAATATAGAGTGATTTATAAAAGTTTTCTTTAAATGCCAAAGCAATACTGCTTGCTAAAAATAAATGTTGAAGGTTCTGACTGAGATTAAAATTTGCATCCTCAATAGTCATTCATCCATCTTCTTAACAGAGCCCTACAAGGAGAGAAGCAACAATGGGACCAGTACAAATAAATATTATATATATTGTACATATATAAAAACTTCCTACCCTGCCTTGCAGCTGGGATGATGGCACAGTAGTGGTGTTGTCTTTGAGATGTAACACGTGTGACATCCACTCTAGTGCAGCAGTGTTCTTTGAGATGTAAATAGAGGTTTTGGGGGCATGGCTTCCAGGAAAGAAAGGCAGACTTCACACCACTTTTCTTTGACTAGCCCTCCCCTTCTTCCTGCTTAGGACACACATCAGCTCAGCTCTCCATTAATACAGCAGCAACTATGCAAAGGCAGTAACTCTCTGTTAATACAGACTGGAAGGAAAAAGCAGAGAGTGATAGAGATTTTGATGAGCCTCTGAATCAATACTAACCACAACTTGTTACCAGACTTTGTATTTTCATGAAGAAAAAAAGGAAAGAAAACTACTTGACTTCTTTCTTTTTCTTTCTTTCTTTCTTTAACATTTTTAATGTTTATTTACTTTTGACGGACAGAGACAGAGAATGATCAGGGTAGAGGCAGAGAGAGAGACAGAGAGAGACAGAGAGAGACAGAGACAGAGACAGAATCCAAAGCAGGCTCCAGGCTCTTCCAGCACAGAGCCTGATGTGGGGCTTGAACCCATAAACCGTGAGATCTGACCTGAGCCAAAGTCAGATGCCTAACCAACTGAGCCACCCAGGTGCCCCTTTTCTCTTCTCTTCTCTTCTCTTCTCTTCTCTTCTCTTCTCTTTCCTTTTCTCTTCTCTTCTCTTCTCTTTCCTTTTCTCTTCTCTTCTTTCTTTCTTTCAAGTTTGTTTATTTATTTTGAGAGAGAAAGAGAGAATGGAAGGGGGGTGCAGAGAGAGAGGGAGAAAGAGGATCCCGTGCAGGTTCCATGCTGTTAATGCAGAGCCCAATGTGGGGCTAGATCTCATGAACCCGTGAGATCATGAACTGAGCCAATGAAGAGTTGATGCATAATGGAATGAGCCACCCAGGCACCCATACTTGCCAGGATTTCTGTTGCCCACAGTGAGCACAACTAATTGATAAAATGTGTATCTAGATAAAAATATCTTTAGAAATCTGAGAAAAAAAGACTGATGTCCGGAAACCAGCAATGAACAAACCAGTATATTTTGGTCTTATAATCACATTTTTTTAAGTAGAAACACATTTCGATTATTAAAAATACATCAATTAGCCTTTTTGGAAAGTAAACCTTTGATGTTTATTTAGTTTTTCTTTGGTCCTGGCTTGACTTATGGCTGAAAAACTGAATTAACTTTCAGGCCCTGATTATGTCACTTTTCAATATGGCTAAGGAGGTAGAACTGACAAAACAAAATGTCCCTGGAGGCAATGAGTGAAAGACTGAATGTGCTCCACAGTGTCCATCAAGAATATGATATCCTTGCTTATTCTTGCATCTCTCTCTTTGTCTACTTCCTTGGAGTTTGCGCAATGCTATCTTTGCTCTTGCCATGCTGCCTTGTAATCATTTACCCTCATGGCTTTGCCCTCACTGATCTGTGAGCTCACTGAGCACGGGAGCACTGTTTTATTGATTTATGTATGCTGAATGTTCATCATAGAATATACTCCCTAGGTGATGCTCAGTAAATGCATGTTTTGCGAAAAAATGCATACATTTAGATCATCACTGGGATATGTTGGTCCTCTCCCAGATCATCACTGGGATATGTTGGAGCCCCTTCCCGCATTTGAGGAAGGACAAAAATCTATGCTTTGCTTTGGGTGCTTTCTCACGGAGATGAGCTTTCAGGTGTGGACATAAAGGATGGCATGGATTCATTGTACTCTCCTGGGGTCTTGGGTTGGGTCCCTGATGGCCATGGAGCCACTGAGCTGGAATGAGCACTGCTGTGCGCAGCAACAGGGTATAATTTATCATGTCTTTTCCAGACATTTTCTGAGGAAGTGCCAGTGACCAGGGTGACTTGGTCAGAAGGCAGGGTGACATGGTGGAAAGGTCACTGGGGGGCAATCACAGGGATACCAACTTGTATCTAAAATGTGTTATTTAGGGGCACCTGGGTGGCTCAGTCGGTTAGGCGTCAGACTTCGGCTCAGGTCATGATCTCACGGTTCATGAGTTTGAGCCCCGCATCAGGCTCTGTGCTGACAGCTCAGAGCCTGGAGCCTGCTTCAGATTCTGTGTCTCGCTCTCTCTGCCCCTTCCCTGCTCATGCTCATGCTCTGTCGCTCAAAAATGAATAAACATTAAAAAAAATTTAATGTGTTATTTAACTCTTAACCTTCCTGAGTCTCTCTTTTCCTCTCTCTAAGACGAGGATTATATCTACCACATGGGGCTGATGTAAGAACTGACAGAAGTGATACATTTAAAGTGCATGTTTATCCCATAGAGCCACTTAATAAAAGGGAATGATAATGCTTTACTGCCATATTGGTGTTGTATAATACAGGATCACCATTTTGGAGGGGTGTTTCTAGGATGCATGATGAGGAAAGATTACACTTTAGGCTAAAATACCTCTAGAACATGACTTCACTTACGAATTGTAATATAAATCAAGGAACTTTCCATTGTCTGCAGACATCTCTACTGCTCAAAGCAGAAACTGAGGCTCCTAGTGTCTGGGGACCAAAGCAGTGTGGCCCAGCATGTGACACCAACCCCAGGACCTTGTACACCAAGGAAATAGGGGAAGAAACCAGGTACTACTGTTTTTACCAACCTCTTCCTTGCCAATGCCCCTTTCTCTTGCTTTTTGTGCTATTTTAAGAGACTTTGAATCAAATTATTTCAGCAAGAATAGGCTTTCATCCTGACATTTCAAAAAGATTGATGTTCATATTAATTATGGACCATCTCTGTCTCTCTCCACCAGCAGCTCTTTTGTTTTTTTCTTGCTACAAACATCTTTTTTTTCTTTTTAAAATCACCTCCTCATCAAGTTTTTAGCTTCCAGAAGGTTTCTAGAGACTGAGAGCACATTTTGGCAATGGTAATAATTACTATTTACAGTTTTCTATGACTTATTCAATTCAGATAGACAGACAGTAACATTTCATTTGCCTCCTGTCATACAACCTGCTACTTATATCCACAAAGGTTAGACAAGTATGTTTGTAAACATCTCTTTATGTATATCCTTATCTTTAGGAAATAAATACACCTTCATGAGTTCTTGTAGTAAAATGTGAATACAAGACCTCTGCAGCTCATTCTCTCCACTCCCTTCCTCCTCTGCCCTGGGCTCAAGGCAGCACAATTTGTAACTCTGAAATTTGCTGCATTCTTCTGGGTGTCTGTGACCTTGCACAGGTTTCTCTCTGCTTGTAATAATCTCAGTGCACTATTCCTTTGCGTTCTTAGCCATTATTTATCCTACCATATTTCACTCTTCATTCCCACTCAAGCTATGATGAGTCATTTCCGTTTTCACTCTGATGGCCATTCCAAACCTTGACCTTATTCATTCCAATTGCACTGTGTGTCACTCCACTTCAATTACGTGCTTCTAGAACTCGACAATCCTAGCAGCTATCCAACTTCTAAGATTTTATGTTTAGGGGCACCTGGGTGGCGCAGTCGGTTAAGCGTCCGACTTCAGCCAGGTCACGATCTCGCTGTCCGTGAGTTCGAGCCCCGCGTCAGGTCTGGGCTGATGGCTCAGAGCCTGGAGTCTGTTTCCGATTCTGTGTCTCCCTCTCTCTCTGCCCCTCCCCCATTCATGCTCTGTCTCTCTCTGTCCCAAAAATAAATAAAACGTTGAAAAAAAAAATTTAAGATTTTATGTTTAAACTTGATACTTTCTAACTAGAATTTCCTATCCTTCTAGTGCCTTGTCAATGATTCTCATTGAGTAACTGAATTCTATGACCTTATCAAGATCTATGGTGTACCAACTTCCAGACCTGTTCTTTATCTTTCAGCTTCCTCCAGGTTTTGGTTTTTTTGTGTGTCCAGCTTACGCACCGGGGTCTTTCACATCAATCACCCTGGCCAATAGCCTCAGCTTTCCTCCCCATCCTCTGTCACATTCACTTGAAAAATCACTAAAATGAAGCAATGGTCCAACTACTTTATACGTTAGCTTACGTCCCTGAAAACAACTGAACCCAAATACACATGTGGTTTAATGCCACACTTATGCAAGGTCACCAACATGAACTAGGACCTCAAGGACTCTTAGCAAACTTATATGCTTCTGGTTGCCCTTCACATTTCTTAAAAAAATTATTTCAAAATTTCCTCCTATTAATTCATGAATTCTCTTCCTAGACAGTGTCTTCATTTCTTTCTTATTGCATACACACATGTGTGCGCGCGCACACACACAGGATGTAGAAGAAACTCCTTCGGCTGTTATCCTCCGTACATGTAAATATCCTTTGAATAAAGTGGAAAGATATCCTTTCTTCAAGGTTGAGCTGACTCCTTCATCTTCCTGTGGGTTTCATCTACCTGTTGTCTAATGTCTCCCTACCTCCTGCACACAGTCCTTAGAAAATCACCAGTGGATTATCCCTTTCCTCTTTGTAACTGTAGTCTCTTTCTTTCCTTCCTTCCTTCCTTCCTTCCTTCCTTCCTTCCTTCCTTCCTTCCTTATTTTAATTCCAGTGTAGTTAACATACAGTGTTATATTAGTTTCAGGTGTACAATGGTGATTTGACAATTCTATACATTGATATATAGATATATATATATGTAAATGTTTATTATTTAATTATGAGAGAGAGAGCATGATCAGGGGAGGGGCAGAGAGAGAGGGAGACACAGAATCTGAAGCAGGCTCCAGGCTCTGAGCTGTCATCATAGAGCCCAACGTAGGGCTTGAACCCACGAACCGTGAGATCATGACCTGAGCTGAAGTCTGATGCTTAACCAACTGAGCCACCCAGGCACCCCTATACATTACAATAGATTTAAACATGCTCAAATCTCAATTTAAAAAAATCTCTGTGTTGTTTCCCTCAGCAGCAGCCTTTCCCCTCTCTCTTCATAGTTTATACATAAAAAAAAAATGTCTTCAAAATTAGTGACCTATTCTATTCACTCTGTAAACTAATGGAACTCACCTCTTCCCCACTGGACATGGTAACACTGGCAATCTTTTCACTACTCCACCAGAGACGTCCTTCTTGCTCAAACTCACGGACACTTTTGACTACTCATCTTTTTTGACCCTTTTGCAGCATAGGGTAAGGCAGGACAGCTTCTCCAACCTGAAACACAGAATCATGGAGAACATCCCTGACTCTGCGTCCTTCCCCAGTCTCCACGTCTAGAGCCGAGTTCTATCAAATCTCTCTCAAACCTATTCTATCCATTTCTTTCCAGATTACCTGATGCTGCTGCTTCATTCAGGTTATGCTTGTCTGTTGTCTGTTGTTCAGTTTCCTTGTGGGTTTCTTCAACTTAAGTTTAACTTTCAACTTAAGTTGTCTTCCACAACCCTGCTGACACACACAGTCTGCTGTATACATGAAAGCTAAAGGATTCCTAGTGTGTCCAATCATTCCCCGATAAAAGCAAGAAAATAAAACACTTGGCTCTCTTCCCATTACCCTCAGAATACAAATCTAATCTTCTAAGTATAATTTACAAAAAATGAAACCCCTGCTTTTGTATGGAGCTTTATTCCTCACCTCTCTTCTCCCACCCCACTCCATTTTTGTGTTCTATACTCAATCATCCTAAAGGTTGCTTGGTTTCCACAGTATGCTCCATCTTTCTCTCTCCCCAAAACCTTCATACAGGTTTTGTTCTTTCTCCTGGAACATGTCTTCTCCACCTCAACCTCCCTGCGATCCCCCACCTCCCAAACACCACTGTTTATTTCTTCAACTGGTTAATTTCTCCTCAGCCTCTAGGTCGGAGTCCTAAAACAGATTTATGTAACCTTCAACTAATAGCAATTGTATCTTCTACTTAGCCTGGAACAGCTCCTCTTACATCCAGTTGTCAATGTAAGTTACTAGATAGAGCCTAGCCTAGTGCTTGGACACAGTAGGTACTAATAAAAGTTTGTTGATTGAATAACTCTAAATGCAAGGGTGTATAAAGACTGTTCATTACAGGCAAATATTTTTTTTTTTTTGGCGTTTATATCCTTTAAACTGTTTCCATATCCATTGTAACATTTGATTATCACAGCAATTTTGTTTTGTATGAAGAAGTTTTAAATTTTAATGATGTTCAGTTCACTGTTATTTAACTTTCCATTTGGTCTTTTTTTTGTGTGTAGTTATCTCAGAAATCTTTACCTACTCCAAGTTGGGAAGATAGGGTCTACTTTTTCTTCTAGGAGTATTACAGCATTAGCTTTTGCATTTAGATCTCTCTTCATCTCAAATTAATTGTTGTGCATAGTGTTAGGGAGAAGCTGGGACTTTTTTCCATAAATTTATCAAGTTATTTCAATAGAAGGTTTTGAAATGAACTTGCATTTTCCAATTTAATTGCTCTGGTACCTTTATCTCTTAAAAATCATTTAATCGTACACACACGTGTCTTTTTGTGGACTCCGTTCTATTCCATTGATCTTTTGGTCTACCTCTCACCTATATCCCATTGTCTTGATGCTGCAACTTTGTAATAAGTTTTAAAATTAGAGAGTAAGTCCTCTAAATTAGCTCTTCTTTTTATATACTATTTTGTCTAGTGTAAATGCTTTGCATTCCTGTAGAAATTTTAGAATAGTCAGTTTGTATCAGAAAGCCAACTGAGATTTTGTTGAATCTATAGACACCTTAACAATATTGTTTTTCTAACATATGAAAATATTATATCCCTCAACTTAGTTCAGTCTTCTTCAGTGTCTTGTAGTAACACTGTATAGTGTTCACTGGAGGTTTTACATGTCTTTCTGATGTTTAAATTGTTTTAAAATTCATTTTCCACTTGATGCTTGAATATGGAAATACAGTTAATTTTTAACTTTTTTACTTTTATCTGTTGACCTTGCTAAATCCACTTATTAGGGTGAAAGATTTTTGTACATTTCTTGGGACACCTTTGTCTTTAAGTATTTAGTATTATTTCTAACATAAGTATTTGATAGATTTTAACCAGGATATCAGGGCCTTGATTTTTCTTTAAGAGAAAGTTATTATTAATTCAAGCTTTTTAATAAATCTAGTGTTATTTATACTTTCCATTGCTTCATGTATGTTGTTTACTAATTAGATTGTCTATTTTATCTAAGATATAAAATTTATTGGCATAAAATTATTGATAATAGTCTCACTATCTTTTTAAAGTCTTTTTATAATCATGGCTACAGTTATATTTAGATCACCCTTTCTTCTTGTCATTGATCACTTGTATTTTTTCACTTCTATTTATCCTTATCTGTCTTTCTGAGGTTTATCAATATACTTTATAGCTTGTTATTTGTTTGTTTTCTATTTCACCAATTACCACTTCTCTTAATCCCTTCCTTCTTCTTTTTGCCTTAATTTGTTCTTTTTCTAGCTTCTTAAAATGAGAAGTTAAATAAATTTTACAAATCTTTTACCTTTTTTAATATAAGCATTTAGTTTACAAATTCCCCACTGAACCCTGCTAGCTGTATGCCACAAATTTGATGTTCTTATTATTCTGTTACTCAGTTTAAATTACTATTTTCATCATGGTTCCTTATAAGTGTGTTCAATTTCTAAATATGTAGAGTATTTACTATTAAAGTACTGACTTCTTATTTAATGCTGTTATATTCACATAACACACTTGTTAAGGTTTTAATTTTTGAAATATATTCATACTTTATGGTTTAACATATGGATTATCTTGGTATATGCACTTCAAAACAGAAGTATATTTTACAGTCATTTTGTGCTATAAATATCATTGGGTCAAGTCACATTATACTTTCAAATCTTCTATATTTACTTAATTTTTTACTGTTACTACTTTTTATTAATTAACTCAGATCCAGTTGATACCCAATGTGTTCTCAGTGACCCTTCACTGAGATACCTCACCATATTTGGTCTTTGGGTTTTGGCCTCTGTCATTGCTGATGGATGCAATTTGTGAAAACTAGCTTGAGGTATGTGCTAGAACAGGCTGCTGATGCCTGTTCTCTGCTGTGGTTTCTTGTTATGTGGTCAACACTCTCTTTCCCTCCCAGTCTCATTGCCATGCATCTTTCAGTCTGTTCGTTCTTTTGACCTGTCTGGGTCTTCCACGGTGTGATGTAAGAACTTCTGCACCTTCTTGAGTCCATGTTTAGGCAACGAGCCCTATTTTGGAGCTTCCATTTCTTCATATTTATTATTTTTCCCCCTACTCTCATAAAATAAGCATTTGGGGTATGAAATTATCATAGCCAACTGTTTTTTTTTTCCCTGAACTAGGTTTATCTGTCTTTAAAGTAAAATAAATAAATAAATAAATAAATAAATAAATAAAACACTAACTCATATTCTGAGCTGAAATTTTTCTTTCTTCTTGGGCAATGGAAATCTCAGGATCAATAAAGACGTCAATGGCAGATTTGAATAATCATAATTAAAAATATAAAGCACAATTTATTTAAGTAATCTCCATACCCAACATGGGGCTTGAACTCATGACCCTGAGATCAAGAGTTGCATGCTATACCAACTGACCCAGCCAGGTGCCCCATAAAGGACAATTTATTTAAATAGTAACCCAGCACACGGTATAAGAAAGTCACCCAGTTGTGAAGAAAACACAATTGTGTCATGTATTTCATCAATTGCTGTAGTAAAGAAAAATAGATTATCTTTTGACCTCGAAGCCTGAAATCTTTGAGTGCCAAGAGTCTAAAGATAGGCTGACATGTCCTTCTCTAGGAATCAGTCACTAGTGAACGTGCAGTACATAATGCTGAAAAATTATAATATTTTAAATTATCTTCCTCTGTTTTCAATTTTATTATTTTCCTATAGCTAATGCTTGGATGTCTTCAAATAGTTAGGAAGCAGAATTCAAATGCTATAAACACAAGAAGGTAGAAATAATAGTAGGGCTGACAACAGCCAGTGAGTAAGACTTGCCTTTCCTTGTCCTATGATGTGGTAAGGTGTTAGATGCAGTCTAATAGCTAATGATATATTAGATGAAGAATTGAAGATTTGAGACTTTTATTTTTACCTGTGAAATAATAACTGGAAGGTTTAAATTAGTAACATAAAAAAGATGAGTGGAGGGAAGAGGAATGATATTGAATAAACTAATATTTTCTTGTTTTACATAGGGAGCCGATATTTAAACATAAATATTTAAGCTTCAAGCTTAAGAAATAGAGTTGTGAATATACTCTTTGGAATTGTGAGAGCTATCAAATTTATTAAAACAAGGACAGTTGTAAGGGAAATTGAATGGAGGGGTGGGAGTGTAAGGAACTGGGGTGAAATATTTTAAATGTCCTCTTATCCTCTTTATGGAATTATTTTTTAACATGTGAATGTATTGATTTCATTATATTAAAATATAAAAAATTTCCAAAATACTTCTATAATGCATAATTCTTGATCTCATTTTTGTCATTTTTTCCATCTTGGTATCACAATATTTTATAGATAAATTTTCTTAAAAATAATTTGGAACATCTGCAAGTTTATCTCTGTAAAAATATAATCCCTACCAGATGTTTCTCTCTGGCTCTGGGCCCAGAGATATTAATGGAATTATAATGGAGAAGGTCTTGAGCAAATGTATTTGTCAGTCCGACTGTGCTCTCGATCTTAAATTGTCTAAAGCGGATGATAGGGTGGCATTAAGTAAAACTGCTGTGGGGCCTCAGCAATTTGTCTGAACATCTGGTTGATTCTATTCTCTTCTTTTCTCTGCTTCAAAAGCCAAGTTTGTCCTCATACTATATTATATAACCCAAGATTAAGATTGGTTTTGCAGAGGATTTTAAAACTCTTTATTTCTGTATGTATTTGAATATGAACTATCCCTTGGGTTCTTATGATCTCAGACATTCCTCATTCCTATCTACTAATACCTCCCTTTTAATCTTTTTCTCCACCTTAGCACGATCAAAGAAAAGTAGTAATTAATTGCTGAAAATATATTCAAATACCATCAAAGAAAACCAGTAAGAGTCAAGCTATCACTTTCAGCATTGTTTTTGAGCCAAATTTAATTCTAAATTCTCTTAATCTACTCTCTAAAGTTTTGTATTGTCAGTTGTTACAGTGATTTATTGAGACAAGAAACCTATCGTGAGGTGGCTTTAGGGTCTCCTCAGGCTCCTTAATGCCTCTCAGAGATAACTGTCTGAATTCCCACAAGATTAAGCCCTAAACTTCAATCTTTGATAGGAGAAAACTCATTTTATCATTGATTAAAGGTGATAGAAAGGAATAGCAGAAAGAATCTGACACTGCATTTTTGCACTTTTCTCCTTATCATTCTATTCTCTCCCAGTAGATTGTAAACTCTTTGAAAGCAGGAGTGGATTTTGACTCTTCTTTGTAATTCTTTGATTGCTTGGACACATTACAGTTTCTAGAAACACTTAAGATGAATTCATTTATTATAACTAAGGTTCTCATTGATGTCTAGATTGGTTTGATTAGTATGTACATAAATGTGTGTTATTTTTCTTGTCTTAAGAAAATAGTGAACTTTTACCTTTCACTTAGGATGCAGAATGTTGGAAAGATTATTGGTCCCATCCCAACAAGGCAAACCCAGGTCATAATTTTTAAAAATCATAATTTTATCAAATTCAAAGAGGTGAGGTAGCAAAGTAAGCATCTGGCCTTAAACCTAAGGAAAGGCAGGTGTATTCAAAGTGAGATGGAACATGAAATGACTAACATTTGCAGAGCAGAAGAGGAAGACTTGTCCTCCATTTAAGTTGGAAAGAAAAATTCAGCTAATATGTTTAATGAATTGTTAAAGCCTCAGTGTAGGATAATGTAAGGTTCCTGGGTTCTGTACACAAAGGGAGTTTTCAACCATTCATATGTTCTTCCTCATTGATTCTTACCAAGATATCATGAAAAATATTAATCTTGGGGTATGGGATAATAAAAAGCATACCTTGCCATTCAGGCCTGGAGGACACAAACACTTTTAACTAACAGCCAAGTAGAATAAGATGTGTTCATATGTCAGGCATAAAATGCTTTTACCTCAAGATCTCCTGTCCTATACATTGTGTCTGGCTTTCCAACAAGAAGTATCCATCACACACAAAAAAGGCAGGGAAAAAAAACCCCACAAACCCACTGTTACAAGGCAAAATAGTCAACAGAACCAGACTCAGATAAGCACCACATATTGGAACTATGAGACAGGGAATTACAAATTACTATAATGAATATATGAAAGAATCCTGTGGAAAACATGCATGAACACATGGGGAATTTCATTAGAGAGATGGAAACTATAAAAGGAGATTAGATTGGAGGCTAGAGTTAAAATACAGTAACAGAAATGAAGCATTCTATTGACTGATTCATCAGTAGACTCAATAACCCTAAGGAATATAAAAAAAATAAAAAAATAAATCAATGAATAGGTCAATTGAAATTAACTGAAACATGAGAAAATATAGTAGAAAACTAAACACAGGACAAAATTCATCTAAGCATCTAACATCTAGGATAACATCAGAAAGTCTGAGTATCATACGTGTAATTTGAATCCTAGAATGCAAAGACAGATAATGAGACACATGAATTATTTAAAGAGAAAATGACTGATAATTTTCAAAACAACATAAAACATAAACTAGAGATCTAGAAAAGTCAGAGAACACAAATGGGATAAAATCAACACACATACACACACACACATCATCATCATCATCATCATCATCATCTTCAAACTGCTGAAACCAAGGAAAAGAGGCAATCTTTAAGGAAGCCTGACCAAAATAATAATAATAATAATAATAATAGAAGAAACACATAAATAAAATACACAGAAGAGCAAAGGTAGAACTATGACAGAGTTTTCATCAGAAACTATACAAGCTGGAAGACAAGGAGTGGTATCTTCAAAGTACTGAGAAGAAAAAGGCCGACACAGAATTCTACATTCAGTGAAAATATCTTTCACAGAGAAGATTTAGAAAAAAGAGGGGCACCTGGGTGGCTCAGTTGGTTAAGCGTCTGACTTCAGCTTAGGTCATGGTCTCGCAGTTCATGAGTTCAAACCCCACATCAGGCTCTGTGCTAGTTCAGAGCCTGGAACCTGCTTATGATTCTATGTCTCCCTCTCTCTCTGCCTCTCCCCTGCTCATGCTCTCTCTCTCTGTCTCAAAAAAAAAGTCTTTAAAAAAAAGATATAATTCTTGTTTGACAGACCTACACTAGAAAAAATATTAAAAGAAATTCTTCAGGCACAAAAATATGATAATACACAGGAATCTGGATCTACAAAAAAAGTTACAAAACTCTAGAAATAATTAAAATAAGAGTAAATATTTTTTTTCTTATTTGTACTTGTTTAAGCAGTAATTGTCTCCAAAATAAAAATAATAGGGATGTATTTTGGGTCTCTAGCATATCCAGAAAAAAAAATATATGATAAAAATAGCACAAAAGACAAGAGGAAATCATTAGATTGTAACGTTCTTATAATTATGTAGTGATATGATATTATGTGGAATTATTATAATTAATTGATGATATGTTATAAACTCAGGGGCAAAAACTGAAACAGTAAAGAATGTATGAAATTAAACCAATAGTGGAGATTAAATAAATTAATAAAAAATTCTATAGATATGATTGTCTATATAGAAAAATCCCAAAGAATTCCCAAAGACCTCCTAGAGCTAATAAATGGGAAGTTTCAGGACAGAAAGTCAGCCTAAAGATCATTCTATGTACTAGTAATGAGCAATCAGATATTGAATTTTAAAAATATCCTTTACAGTAGCACCAGTAAACATGAAATACTTGGGTTTATATCTAATAAAATATGTATAAGAGTTGTATGCTGATAACTATAAAACCCTGGAAAAAGATAGAAAAGAATACCTAAAAAGATGGTGAGCTGTATCATGTTCATTTAGAGGAAAGCTCATTACTGTTAATAGGTCAGTTTTCCTCAAACTTATCTGTAGATTCAACACAGTTCCAATCAAAGCCCCAGCAAGATCTTTTTCCTTTCGGTTGAAATTGACAACCTGATTCTAAAATTGATCTGGCAGGGCAAATCTATTTTGTCTTATATATAAATATAAATATATAATACAAATGTAAAGAGTCACAATATTTTGAAGGGGAACAAATAAGGTTTCACTCTGTCTGATTTTGAAAGTTGGTACTAAGTTATTATATATTAATATGCAAAAAAAGAAAAAACCCACAAAACTTTGACCCATACCATGTAGCACATGCAAAAATTAATTCAAGATAGAGCATATATTCAAATGGGAAATGTAAAACTATAAAGCTTTGAGAAGAAAGCAGGAGAAAATCATTGTGCCTTGGGTTAGGCAAAGCTTTCTTAGATACAACACTAAAAATAGGATAGATAAAAAGAAAAAAAAATGAAAACTTTGGTTTCTTCATTATTAAACACTTCTTCAAAATATTTTTAAAAAGAGAATGAAAAGTGAAAGACTGAGAGAAAACATTTGTAAAACACATATCTTCCAATGGACTTATATCTATCCAGATGCAGTAGGCAGAATTCTAAGATGGTCCCCAGCTTTTTTTGTCCCTTGATACATAAGCATTATACAATCCTCTCCTTGAATATGGGCTGAGCCTTTTATTTTTTTTTATTTTTTTTTTTAATTTTTTTTTTTCAACGTTTATTTATTTTTGGGACAGAGAGAGACAGAGCATGAACGGGGGAGGGGCAGAGAGAGAGGGAGACACAGAATCGGAAGCAGGCTCCAGGCTCTGAGCCATCAGTCCAGAGCCTGACGCGGGGCTCGAGCTCACAGGACCGCGAGATCGTGACCTGGCTGAAGTCGGACGCTTAACCGACTGCGCCACCCAGGCGCCCCTGGGCTGAGCCTTTTAATATGATGGGATAGCCCCTTGATTAGATGACATAATAAAGGGAATGTGATAAGATAATTACTTTAGTGCTAGGAAACCATCATAGAGAATGGAGAGGGATTCTGGGTAAGCAGCCAGGCTGTGAGAATGCTACTTGGCTGGGACTTCAGAGTGGCCTTTATTAGCTGAGAGCATCCCTAGCCAAGAGTCAGCAAAGAACCAGGATGTTGGTCCCACCTACAGCAGCAAGAAACTGAATTCTGCCAACAACCTGACTGAGCTTTGATGAGGATCCTGAGCTCCAGATGAGACCAGATGAGGCCAGCTGAGAATGCAGCAGCTGACACCTTGACTTAGCTTGTAAGACTCTGAGTAGAGAAGCCAGTTGGCCATGGCCAGATTTTTGACACACACAAACGATGTGATAATTCATGGGTGTTGTCACCAAGTTCATGGTAATATTCACAGTGCTAGGAAACCAATACACAAAACTATATGAAAAATACTCAAAACCCAATAATAAGAAAATAACCCAATGAAAGTTTGGCAAAAGATTTGAATAAGTACTTTATTAAGTCAAAATCATTAACCATTAAGGATGAAAATTAAAACCACAATGAGACGACACCAAATACTTATCAAACAAACAAATGAAAAATGTTCTGTACAAAGCAAGGGGTGCTGAAGATTCAGACCAGTGGGAACCCTCATACATTGAGAAAGTGAAAATGAAAAATGAAAAATAACATATGGCAAGCAGTTTTACAATTTCTAATACTTATGCATTTATCATACAACCCAGAAATTCCACTCAAAGGAAATGAAAGCTTACATTTACATAAAAACCTGTACCTCATGGTTAATAGTGGCTTTTTTCAATATTATCCCGAACTGGAAACAACCCAAATGTCCTTCAGCTGGTCTCTCCATTTTCTATGGGTGCTGCAACAAATTGCCACAGTCTTAGTGGCTGAAAACAGCACAGATTGATTATCTTATGTTTCTGGAGGACAGAAGTCTACTTAGCTGTCTCATCCAGGCTAAGATCAAAGCATTGGCAAAGCTTTATTCCTTTCTGGAGTTTCTAGGGAAGGATGTATTTCCTTATTCAGGTGTTGGCAGAACCCCGTTCCATGTGGTATAGGACTGAGGTCTAGTTTTCTTGCTGGTGGTCAGGTGGGTTCCACTTTAGCTCCTGGAGGCTCCTCTCTGGCTCTTGCACATGGACACTGCATTCCAGAACCAGGAATAGGCCAGCAGATCCTTCGGACGCTTCCATCTCTCTGATTCATGTGATCATATTTGTACCAGGATTACCTTCCCATCTCAATGCCTGCAAATTTAATTACATTGGCAAAGTCTCTTTTTGCCATGTAAGGTAACATAATCATGTTTTAAGGATTAGGTGCATGGTTATTTTTAGGGAGCCATTAACCTGCCTGCCACAACTGGTGAGTGAATAAACACAGCGGAATAAATCCATACCGTGGAATACTACTCAGAAAATAAGAAGAAAGGAATTAATATACACAATAAACATGAATACATTTTAACAGATTTTGCTAAGTAAAGGAAGCCTGATTAAGGGGCTTCATATTGTATGATTCCATTTATTTGACCTTCCAGAAAAGGTGAAACTCCAGACACAGACAACAGAGCAGTGTTTGCTCAGAACTAAGGACTACGTGATGACTTTACTACACTGGGCAGAGGAGTTCCTTGGTGTGGGGTGGGGCTGGGGGGCTGGGACTGTGCTGTGTTCTGGTCATGGTGGTTACACAAGTGTATGAATTTGTCAAAATTTGCAGAACCATACACTAGAAAGTACAGATTTCAACGTATTAACATTACACCTTAATAAAATGAGTATATCTTTAACTGAGAACTTTATGTAAAATTTAGGGACACCTGGGTGGCTCAGTTGGTTGAGCATCCAACTCTTGCTCTCAGCTCAGGTCATGATCTCATGGTTCATGAATTCAAGCCCCATGTTGGGCTCTGCATTGACCATGCAGAACCTGCTTGGGATTCTGTCTCTCCCTCTCTCTGCACACCCCCCATCTCAAAATTAATAAACTTAAGAGAAAAAAAAAAACAACTTATGTAAAATTTACCTCAATGGAGAAAAAATAAAATGGAGGACACAACTCCACCAATACCTATAAATAAAAAGAATAGGCTTTTAAAACCATGAGAAAGACAGCAGATACTGAAGATTTTGTGGATGATCACATGAAACCTTTGCAAATATAAAATTCCCACAGAACAAATGAGCAGAAAATATAAAATATAAAAGCCAAAGACAGCACTATACAAATATCTGTCATTTTAGTTCATCTATCATTTATCATCTATTATCTATCTATCTATCTATCTATCTATCTATCATCTATCATCTCTAAAAACAGATATACTATATCATAAAAACAAATTGCTAATGAATTGGGAGGAAAAAAACAAAACTGTAATTTATTTAAGATAGAGCATCTTCTGTATCTAAATGTAATATCCTTTTAAAACTCAAACTAATAAACAAAACTTGAGGACCAGACAGTTCCTTTAAACAAATAAACAAGCAAGGCAAATAAACAAAAACATATACTTATCACGGTGCTGATAGCCATGTTCAAAATTGAGGCTGCACGTATGTGTCAGATGGGTGTTTGTACCTAAGTAAACTCAGAGTCCCAATTTGGGGGTTAGAAGGTACTCAAATATATATTTTTTATATTTATATTATATTCTACATATATAGTATATGTATATATTTATACATATTATATATATTTATATATTATATATATGTATATATATTTATATATAAATCCTTCTTGGTAGGTGCTGAGACAGAGGATCAGATCTGCTTCTCTGTGGCCTTAGGGTAGAGTTAACCCCTCAGGTGAATATTTTATTGTTTGTAGTGGAAAATAAAGGAATTCACATCAAAACAGACTTATCAATATTTGGGAGGCTGCACTGTGCATAGTATTATACTGAGCTCAGTGAGACATATAGTAATCATATGAATCTGGCATCTGGAGCCCCAAGCACTGTTCTGGGTACTGGAAACACAGTAACCAAAACTGACAAGCTCTCTACCTTCTTTCAGAGACGATCAACAACTTAAACAAATTAAGGGTTGATATTAATATACTATATGATGGAGACAGTGAAGAAAATAAGCATGGTGCTATTACACTGATTGATTGATTAAATAATTCAACTAGTGTTTATTGAAAAGTGACTTTTATGTATTATACACCATTCTAGTCTTTGTGGATACCACAGCCTACAAAATAGATGAAGTCTATCCTCTTAGAAACAAACATATTGACTGGCACCTATTTTACACTGGGTGGACAAAGAAGTTCTCTCTAGAAGAATATATTTACTATGAAACCTTGATTGTTGAGAAGAAGCCATCCATTCAAATACCCATGGTGTTCCAGGTAGAAAGGGTATGTGATCAAAGCACCTGTGGGAAGAAAATGTTTCTGCCTAGAGGATGGAGAGAAAGTCAGGACTCCTACAGCACAGTGAATAATAGTGTTGATATCCAAGAAGTGAGAAAGTCTGGTGGCCCTTCCTCAGATACGGATTTTAGTCTCAATAATGGGAAGCTACCAATGAGTACCTGGAAAAGGAATGGCATGCAATAGATCTTTAGAATGATCACTTTGTTCTGGGGATAATAGCTGAAGTGGGGAAAAATAGTAGAGAGGAGACAACTTAGAAGGTTTTTAAGGTAGTTGGCACTATTCATTATAGTGAATTTTATTTGAGTTCTGGAACTGAGTGGGGATACAGACATAGATGGATTGTTCCTTTGGTTGGTTGCTTATAGCAGACATGAAGTCAGATATGCCAAATGACCTTCTCCAGGTCATAAGCTAGTAAGTGATGAGTCAGCATTTGAAAATTTAAGTCTCTTCTCTCAACACCAAAAAAGATAATCAAATTCAATATCTCTGGACATGTCAAACATTAATTCTTAGTCCTAGAATCAGGCAAAAAATATTGCTGGCCTCATTTCCATTTTCCTACTCCATACTCTTTCTCTACCTACTACTTATTGGAGTATGGGTGGAATAAGGTTGCTTTAAGTACATCTGGAATTAGACATAGAGCCAAACACACAAGAGGCATGAAAGAAGGATGTTTTGTATATACAAGGCAATCAGACCCAGGATAGTGCAGAGCCGTGGCTCAGTTGACTGAATAGGTTTTGACTTGTGCAAGAGGAAACCAGTCATGACCGTGTGAAGAATGGGAGAGACCACGCTTAATGTGGAGGCTGAAAAGTTTAGTCATGGATATGTTGAGCATAGAATGTCTGATTGGCTATTGAATGAATGGAGCTTAATCTCAACAGAGTCACATGTGTTAGAGATAGTTTGAGGAGTCACCACCATATGTTTGTAAATTAGAAGGTGGTAATCATTGGACTTTGAAAAAAAAAAAGTTTAAAAAGAGTGAGTCTTATGAACTGTCTTCAACTTCACCTATCAGAATAAAGGCTTTCTTATGCCAGGATATCCTGTTGACATGGTAGGTTTCTAAGCGAATTTTCTCTCTGCTGAGCAATGTTAGTTATAGAGAATTTCAGGGTTTATATTTGTCATATCTAAATGGCATTTCTTTCAAGCACATAAATGGTCTTTACTGACAGGAAGCCGTGCAAATGTTCCCCTTTCACAATTTACTGAAATTGCTGGTTATTTTTAGAGAGAGTCAGGCATTAGTGAACTCAATGCTGAAAACAAGTCTTTGATAAACTGACAGTTTACAACTCAACATAAATTGCACAATTTCCAATACCAATAATTCCATCAGACTTTTACATTGTGTGTTATAATTTTCAATAACATTTTAAAAATATGCTCTCAAGAATTTGAGGTGTTGCCAGGGCAACCATCACCCTAGTTTTATAGATGGGTAAGCTGAGGCACTGGAGGGTGAAGTGACTTGTTCAAGGCCCTGGAAAAACTAACCTCACTTGACTCTTATCAACTCTTTGCATTATAACATTTTCGGTCCCTTAATAATGATGAGAGAGCACTCTTATTATGTATTCAGTGAGTAAATCAAGACATTACCATAGTTTAATTTTAATAATTTATGATTATTCATAATGTTGCAGGCCTGTGTTCTAGGAGATATTAGATAAATTCTGAAAATTTAGGTGATATGAATATTTTTAAGAATGCTATGTTAATAAGAGGATGGGGAATCAGGGTATAATGGAGGTACAGTAGAAGTAGAGAATTAGTCATCTCTTATTGATAACATAGTCTGCAACTCAGGAAATAATAGAAGTGAATTTTGTTTTTCTAGTGATTTTTAAAAGATGATGCAAAGGCGCCTGGGTGGCTCAGTTGGTTAGGCGACCGACTTTGGCTCAGGTCATGATCTTGCAGTTTGTGAGTTTTAGCCCTGCGTCGGGCTCTGTACTGACAGCTCAGAGCCTGGAGCCTGCTTCAGATTCTGTGTCTCCCTCTCTCTCTACCTCCCCTGCCCCCGCTCATGCTCTGTGTCTCTGTCTCTCAATAATAAATAAACATTAAAAAAAAGATGCTGCAAATTCCCAATACCTGTTGACTAAAACAAATTTATTCATATCATTACTTTAACTTCCCTTTGAGGAATTGATTGTCAAAGGCTGTCAGGCATAACTGAAGCTATCGATTATGAATACTGTTTTAATGAAACAGAGAGTATTTTTGAATCTATACTATACTGTTTGTCCTTTAAAGCCATATGAAGATGAGCCCCATGGAATTAACAGCTTATCAGGAAAGTACTTGCACTAAAAGCAACCACCAACTTTTCTCCTAATGATACTGGAAATAATGATAAAAAGCAAAAGCCCCCAAAAGGACAAATGAGAGAGCCAGGGCAAGTTTTTGTGGTCTTCTTCATGTCTGAAGCCTGGATGCTTCTATCCCTTCTTCCATGCTTTTGAATGCTGTAAAGAGCTGGGATAAAGTTATCAAGACATGTGTGTTTGGGGGCGCCTAGGTGGCTCGGTCAGTTAAGCGTCTGACTTTGGCTCAGATCACGATCTCATGGTCCGTGAGTTTGAGCCCCGCGCCGGGCTCTGTGCTGACAGCTCAGAGCCTGGAGCCTGTTTCAGATTCTGTGTCTCCCTCTCTCTCTGCCCCTCCCCTGTTCATGCTCTGTCTCTCTCTGTCTCAAAAATAAATAAATGTTAAAAAAATCAAAAAAAGAGACGTGTGTTTGATACCTCCAGGCTGCTAGGATTAGTCGGCGGTGGAGGTGACGCAGAGAAATTAGTATGTTTGCACTGGTGTGATGCATCTATTATGAGCTATATGCTTGACATATTCTATCATTCATCACCCTCACAACAGCCTTGTGATATGAGTGCCATAATCCCCACATTGCTGATGAGGAACTGGAACTTAAGACAATTTAAATAATATATTCAAGATCCTACAGTCGCCAAATAATGGAGTTGGAGTTCAATCTCAAGTATTACATCTGCAAAACCCATATTTGTTTTCCTGCCTTTTCCAAAGTTAGTCCTTCCAAACTTGGTCCTTGATAGATGTGTTTCTCCTTTCCCCATGGACCCTTCCCTGACATTTCTGAATGCTGGGCTTGAACTATTGACTTTGAGGTCAAGACCCAGGCTGAGATCAAGAGTCAGACCCTAAACTGACTGAGACACACAGGTGCCCCACCAGACATTTTTCAAGGAAAAAAAAAAAAACAAAAAAACCTCATACTGTGGGTAACAAAAGCAGTGCTTCTTACTGGGTCTGGATTTCCTTTCCATAGTCCCTTCTCAACAGCTTCTTTTACCTCTGAAGGGTGATTCAGCTATACTTTCTATCTTTCCTCCTAGCCCATAGTGGACCTGGCTTTGTGGGTCTTTGGAAAACTCCATGCAACCTTTTCCTGACCAACAGATCAGGGAGTCAGCATTTTACAACAACAGGAGGCTTCTTATCTGGACAGACTCTCAAGTGTCCATTCAGCACAATGAACTCTAGGATCTATCATTTGTATGCCCTTACTCTTTCTTCAGAGCATAGCTCAACTAACTGTGTATGCCCCTCAATTGAACCTTTATATATCTTCTGTGGAGATTTTCTTCCTTCGGAGATTCTCTTGACCAGGATATACACTCACCTCATCTGTGCTCTCACAGATACCTTGCAGTCCTATTCCATGGTTGCATTCTGAAGACTTATCTTTCCCTCAAGTACTGTCCTCCAACTTACCATCGTCCTCAAGACAATGTCTAAACTTCTAGCATGCCACTCCATGTATTAGCAAACTGGACTTCTCTTTCTCTCAGCTGAATCTTTTCCCTCTCTTCTTTCTTCTATTCCTGGCTCTAGTTCTCTCTGCTTCAGATCTATCAAACTACTCACTCCATGCTTTTTTTTTTAACTGTGTGGCCTCCAAAAACATTCTTCCCCACCTTTACGATGCTGCAGTACTGTTCTACATTTGCAAAACTCCCACTCATCTTTAAAGCAACAATTCAAATGTCATTTCCTCTCTGAAGGCTTTTCTAATTCCTCAATACAGATTTAGTGATATTTTCATTTGGAGTTAACATGTGTCTTAACACTTAACATGTGTCTCTGTGGTTGAAATCAGTGCATCCCTTTACACTTAGTTGTATTTTTCTCTAGACTGTAAACTTTTAGAGGTCAGGTATTCAAACTTATCTTTCTAGTCCTCTTTGCCTATGACATGGTCTCTTCACTCCTTCCTGCTAATTAAATTTATAGTTTTAGACCTGGATTGACAGATTTAGACCTTATGTTGCTTATACATTTATCTTATCATTTTAAATATTTTTTTTCACCTTAAAGCAGCACCATGTACAATCTGTGAGGACCAGTGAAAAATGAAAACAACAACAACAACAAATTTTAAAAATTGTGAACATGTATCAAATACCTACTAAATAACAAGTACTTTCTCAGGCTTTTTATGTGCATTTTTAAATCTAATTCTTAAACAGTTCCACCAAGTAGAAATTATCATTATCCTCATTGTGCAGATAAGGCATTTGCCACTTAGGGAATTTGCGTACCTTGCCCAAAGTCATGCAGATAATAACTGGTAAGGTGAGACGCTGTTTCCTAGTGCCCAGAGTAGTGAACTTGAGCAAGAAAAGTGTATCTAACACAGCTACTTGAATGTTCACACCAGCATCATTTGATGGATTTAATGAACTTAGATCAGCTTTTCCCTTCCAAGTTGTAGCTTCCCTTTTGTGATCTGTACAAACTGTATATTTGCCAGTGTCAGTTTCTAGGTCTTCTATATTTGTGTTATTTCTCTTTAAAGTGCAGCAAATATCCTATCCACTCACACGTGGAATTTAAGAAACACAACAGATGAACACAGGGGAAGGGAAGGGAAAATAAGAAAAACAGAGAGGGAGACAAGCTGTAAGAGACTCTTAAAATCAGAGAACAAACCGAGGGTTGCTGGAGGGGAGGTGGGAGGGGAGTAGGCTAAATGGGTGATGGGCATTAAGAGGGCACTTACTGGGGTGAGACTGGGTGTTATACGTAAGTGATGAATCACTGGGTTCTACTCCTGAAACCAAGACTATACTGTATGTTAACTAACTTGAATTTAAATAAAGAAAAGAAAAGAAAAAAGAAATAAAGTGCAGCCAAAATAAACATATAAACTTTCTTCTAGGAGCTTTTCCTTTCCTGAGATGAATCTTGTGTGTTTTGTTTACCACTGCTACCCAGCAATTTACAATTACCTTCTTTGGGTCCTTTCTCCCTAGTTTATAATACCATCCAATTTAGAACAACATATTTAGTTAATATGATTTATCTACCTTAAGATTAATGAAAATGACAAGATGGAAAGCTGTGTGGAGCTCTCTGACGGCTCATTCTAACTCAAAATATTGATCAAATCAATCTTTGTGCTATTTTATTGTTTATAAGTGATTCTGTTGGAAGAAAAATAGCATTCTGATTAACTTTTATGGTAGATATAATATAATTGGTTTGTAGGGTAAGGAGATTGGTCTACCATAGAGTCCATAGTCAGGACCAGATAAGGTTGAACCTTACTAGCAGCAAAGAACATAATCTAGAATTGAGGTTAAGTTATCATATCAGAGTCTGGGTTTATGGTTTAGGATAAAAGCAGTGAGGAGATAGAATATAGGGATGAAGGTCCAGATATATAACTTCATTTCATATTTGGGAGTCTTGACTCTGGCCAACCTAACCAGTCTTCCTTCTCCTGATTTTAATATGTGCTGGCAACAGGAGTAGTCAATGGCTACCATTTTTTTCCCTTGGGCATGCCTGCAATTACAATGGCCTAGAGTACTTTTGCTGCTCTTCAGTGTGGTGTCAGCTACATAATGTTGGTTGGAAATGCTGCCTCATAAGGCTAGCATTTCTGGATAGCAGAGCAGAGATGATATCAATGTGAATTCTGATGCTTCATCACTTTAGGGAGTATGAAGAACGTAATTTGTTCCATGAAACTTGGCAACTGACTAAACAACTCAACAGTCTACGAAATAACCAGGCTTTGTGCATTCAGATACCATAAGGCTTTGACAATGATGGCAGAACCGGAATGAAATATGAAGGCATTTGACAAAAAATGGTCAAATTTCCATCCAGCCTTCATAAATCTCTAGGATGCCAATATCAGACTATGTAACTGACATCCTAAGGAGTCTGGATTTTCGTTTATTGTCAAATAATGTGAACTCAGTTTGAACTATCCTTTACATAATTATTTAGAAACTCAGGAACATACATGTGCATTTGCCTTAGCATATCATGAGAGTGCAAGATAAACTTGCAAAACCAGTGGTAAAATGCAATTGTATTCAGGGCTATCCTTTCTGTGGAATATAAAATAATCCTTTAGAAGGCCATTGAATTTTTATATAAACTGTCTTCATCCAGTCGATCCTCACAATCAGTCTAAGAATGGCAATTTGGATTAGAAGAAAAACGGAATTTAATCTAAAAAGAGTAGGTTGAAGCTTAGCTCTTCCCTTTAGTGTCCATGTGATCTTTTGCAATTTCGTTGCCTGTGCCTTGTATTTTGCATCTGAAAAACTCAAAATATGTACCTCAAAGCAACTACAGTTATTCCAATCAATAAATGATACCTCTTTTTCTTCAGTCTACGGGTGAGAGCTCGCTGCTAGTGAGGCTGAGAGGGAGGCTTACTCGCTTACTTCTGGTTGTATCAAAACAGTTTCGTGATCTTATATTTTTATTTAGATTCAAATCAGCTAACATGTAGTATAGTATTGATAGTATTGGTTTCAGGAGTAGAATTTAGTGATTCATCACTTACATATAACACCCAGTGCTCATTGCAACAAATGCCCTCTCTAATGCCCATCACCCATTTAGCCAATCCCCTTACCCACCTCCTGTCCATAAACTCTCAGTTTGTTCTTCATAGTTAAGAGCCTCTTATGGTTTGCCTCTCTCTGTATTTCATCTTATTTTATTTTTCCTCCCCTTCCCCTATATGCATTGGTTTTTTTTCTTAAATTCCACATATGAGTGATATCATATATTTGTCTTTGATTGAGTTCTTTCACTTAGCATAATACATTTTAGTTCCATCCACCTGTCTAAATGGCTAAAATTAACAACTCAGGACACAACAGATGTTGGTGAGGATGAGGAGAAAGGGGAACACTTTTTCACTGTTGGTGGGAATGCAAACTGGTGCAGCCATTCTGGAAAACAGTATGGAAGTTCCCAAAAAGTTGAAAATAAAACTACCTTACGGCCCAGCAATTTTACTACTAGGTATTTATCCAAAGGATACAGAAAGGCTGATTCGAAGGTGCATATGCACCCCAATGTTTATAGCAGCACTATCAACAATAGACAAATTATGGAAAGAACTCAAATGTCCATCGACTAATTAATGGATAAAGATGTGGGGTATACACACACACACACACACACACACACACACACGATGGAATATTACTCAATGAACAGAGAATGAAATCTTGCCATTTGAACAGTGTCTTGACCTTATAAGATAGTGTGCTGCTGCTCTGAAGATGGCATGGGGGAAGGTTTGGGTGGAGTGACATGAGGAATATGATAGGTTCATTGCTATTAGTCTCTATTTCTTTTTTTTTTTTTTCTTTTTTCTTTTTTCAACGTTTTATTTATTTTTGGGACAGAGAGAGACAGAGCATGAACGGGGGAGGGGCAGAGAGTGAGGGAGACACAGAATCGGAAACAGGCTCCAGGCTCTGAGCCATCAGCCCAGAGCCTGACGCGGGGCTCGAACTCACGGACCACGCGAGATCATGACCTGGCTGAAGTCGGACGCTTAACCCACTGCGCCACCCAGGCGCCCCTAGTCTCTATTTTTAAGAGACAAAAGTTTCTCTATGATTCAAGTCATAGAGAAGCTAAGTTCATAAACCCATCATGGCTATTATAATTCTATTTGGGGCATTATGCATTCAAAATCTATTAAATACAAGACTTTTAAGTGGGAAATGGAGACTGAGAATTCAACCACTACTTATTCAAATTCTCATTTCTAGACGTTTTTTGGGGGGGTTGGAATTTGAGAATAGAAGAGATGTCCTATAAATTTCTCTTATTTTTTGAATTCTTAATATAGAAAAAAGACATTGAAAATCAAGTATTCCTCATTTTATGGAATATTGAGCTTTGGAAAATAAGAGTAAAGCTATCAGTGGGAATCCATAAAAGTATCCTGTTATCCATTCTTCAGGTATATATTTGGAAATATGACCAAATCTACATAAATATTTTTTTCTAGGTGACTGTATTATGAAAAGTTTTCAACATGTTGTATTAAGAGAGTTCGACTTAGGAGGGAAATTCTCCATAAATTATTAAACTTTATAAGGCACCAAAATTAATTTCAGATGTGTACAGTGTTTTAAAAAGTGAAATTATAAGCTGTAAAATATATACGTGATTATTAATTTATCTTGCAAGGAACATGGACTTTATAAGCATATAAAGAATAAGAAAATTTTTGAAGGCTGAGGCTGATGTGTTTGACTACATTAAAATTTAAAACTATTACAATATTTGTATCACATAAAATATAAGTTGATATGTTTTCTTCATGGAGCATTCTCACAAACTAATAGGAACTAAAATTAAAAAAAAAAATAGTATGCCAAAAAATTTACTGAAGGAGAAATACAAGTTGATAACAAGCACAATTAAAAACTTACAAAATTATTGGGGCGCCTGGGTGGCTCAGTTGGTTAAGCATCTGACTTTAGCTCAGGTCATGTTCTCATGGTTAGTGAGTTCGAGCCCCCTGTCAAGCTCTGTGCTGACAGCTCAGAGCCCCGGAGCCTGCTTTGGATTCTGTGTCTCCCTCTCTCTCTGACCCTCCCCCACTTGCGCTCTGTCTCTGTCTCTCTCAAAAATAAATAAAACATTAGAAAATATTTACAAAATTATTAATTGTTACAGATACAAGTTTAAATGGAATGATACTACTTTCACTTATTTAATAGAAGAAGCAAAAAAGAGATCAATAATTTTTAAAGTGAAATAAGAGGAATATAACATATATAATTGTTGTTGCTGTAAGTAGTATAACATTTATTCTTTTTTTTTTTTTAATTTTTTTTTTCAACGTTTATTTATTTTTGGGACAGAGAGAGACAGAGCATGAACGGGGGAGGGGCAGAGAGAGAGGGAGACACAGAATCGGAAACAGGCTCCAGGCTCCGAGCCATCAGCCCAGAGCCCGACGCGGGGCTCGAACTCACGGACCCGCGAGATCGTGACCTGGCTGAAGTCGGACGCTTAACCGACTGCACCACCCAGGCGCCCCAGTAGTATAACATTTAAATGAAAATATGTAGTAGTATGAATCAAGCCTTAAAATATCCATATTGTTTAACCTATAATCTTTACCTTTAGTAATATATTTCACAGTACATTCAGAGATACATACAAAAAATGAAGCTACATGGAAATGAAAAGGAATATGTAAACAACACAAAGAATTACTTATTAAGAGTACAGTCATCCATTACAAATATGCGTTCGTTAAAAATATGTTTTCAAATAACATTTACTAGTAAGGTAATATTTTAATAATTTGTGAACTTTTGAAAGAAAGAAAATAAGTAGAAAGAAGAGCAGTAAATGAGATTCTAGGGCAGAAATGACATTTTTACAGTGCAAACCTGGAAGAGGTTAGAGAGACTCAATCAAAATGTAGCAGAACTTTTGGAATGTGTTCCTGTGTTACACAAGAAGGAGAAATGGTGTGGAGGAGGGCTTTAATGAGCTAGGTTCAGCTGTGCAAGCGCTATAACTTTAGGCATAAGAAGATGTTTATAGAAACAGCCTCTGGTAGGCTTTGAGGTCTAGCTGTTAGCAAACTTTAGTTAAATGTGTAGTCAGTGTGTGTGTGCGCGTGTGCACGTGTAAGACTTTATAACCAAGTGCAAGACTGTATACTCTGCAGTGAAGATAGGAGCAGCACACAACATTTTATTTTATTTTATTTTATTTTATTTTATTTTATTTTATTTTTTCAATGTTTATTTATTTATTTAAATATGAAATGTATTGTCAAATTGGTTTCCATACAACACCCAGTGCTCATTCCAACACGTGCCCTCCTCAGTACCCATCACCCACCCTCCCCTCCCTCCCACCTCCCATCAACCCTCAGTTTGTTGTCAGGTTTTAAGAGTCTCTTATGTTTTGGCTCCCTCTCACTCTAACCTCTTTTTTTTTTTTTCCTTCCCCTTTCCCATGGTCTCCTGTTAAGTTTCTCAGGATCCACATAAGAGTAAAAACATATGGTATCTGTCTTTCTCTCTATGACTTATTTCATTTAGCATATTTTATTTTATTTTATTTTATTTTATTTTATTTTATTTAAAGTTGATTTATTTATTTTGAGAGATACTGAGATAGTGGGAGCAGGGGGAGGGGAAGACTGGGAGGGAGAGAATCCCAAACAGGCTTAGTGCTATCAGTGCAGAGTTCAATGTGGGGCTCTAACCCACGAAACTGTGAGATCATGACCTGAGCCAAAACCAAGTGTCATATGCTTAACCAACTGAACCACCCAGACACCCCAGCATAGAAGATATTAGAAGCAGGCCAAAGATCTACTGCCATAATATAGCTCAAATGCAGGCTCCACATCTGAGTAGGTAGCATGTGAAAGTTAGTCTAGTGTCAAATCAGAAATGAAAGACTGCAGGAATGAAGTAGGGATCAGATATAGGATCTAGAGTAACTGGTAGTATAAGAAAGCCCTGTGGGTAATGATCTATTATGGTAACTTTTCTTTTTTTCTTTTTCTTTCTTTTTTTTTTTTTTGAGTCAATATCTGTACCTGGTACACAGCAGAAATGCAGATGATAGGAAGGAAGTGCTGAACTGAGCCATCAGAAAATGAACAGATTTGTTTATGTTGTCATTTGAATTATACTGTTGTGTTAAATATTTTTATTAGGGTTTCCTAACAAACAGAATTCATTTAAAGAATTCATGCTGTGGCCAAGGCAGTACTCAGAAGAAATTTACATACTTAAGTGCTTTTATCCAGTTAACAAAAAAATTCAAAGCATTCAGATACTGTGCAGAATGAAAAGGAAAATAGCAACAAAAACTAAAAATGTAGAAAGAAATGAGTAAAAGTAAAATAACAAATAAAGTATAAGAAAAATAGATCTTCTCAGTAAAATCAAAGCTAATTATTTGATAAGGCCACTAAAGTAACTAAAAATTGGCTAGTCTAGAAAGAAAAAAGAAAATACAAATAACAGAATCAAGAATGAGAAAAGCAGGGGAACCTGGGTGGCTTTGTTGGTTAAGCTTCAGACTTCGGCTCAGGTCATGATCTCATGGTTCCTGAGTTTGAGCCCTTTGTAGGTAGAGCTTTGTTCTGACAGTTCAGAGCCTGGAACCTGCTTTGAATTCTGTGTCTCCCTTTCTTTCTGCCCTTCTCACATTGACACTCTGTCCCCCCCCCCCTCAAAAATATAATAAACACACACACCACAAAAAAAAAAAAAAAAAGAATGAGAAAGACAGTGAACTTAGAGTTAGGGAGTAAAAAGTATTAGAATTTTTGTATGATACCCCACTATGCTGGAAATGTGGATAAAATCAATGTTTTTTTTTTTAGGAAATATAAACTAAATTAACCCAAGAAGTGATACAAAACCAGTAATATCCTGGTTTTTAAAAAATTGCAGTGTTTGTCAAAAAAACATATCCCTCAAAAATGAATGAAGCCCAGATATTTTTAAGGCTGAGTGCTATGGAATATCACGAACATATGCTTAAATTTGCTCCATGCAGAAAAATAGATAAGCAACTTCTCATTTCATTACGTAGAGCTTGGATGACCTTTGCTACACAAAATGGTTTAACAAAAGAAGAAAGTTTAGAACAATAAAATTTGAATATAGATGCAAATATATAAATAAGATAGTATTTGGCAGCTCATTTCAATATTATTTAACAGGTCCTTAAAGTCATATAAGTTGAAAAACTAAGATATCAGAAATGCTAAGATATTTCAACTTTAGTAAACCTATTAATATAATTTGCACTCAGAAGGAGAAAAAGTATGATTTTCTTAATTAAAAGCAAAACAGGGGTGCCTGAGTGGTTCAGTCAGTTAAGCATCCTACTCTTGATTGCAGCTCAGGTCATGATCTCACATTTTGTGAGATCGAGCCCCACATCAGGCTCTGAGCTGATAGCACAGATTGGAATTCTCTATCATTCTGTCTCTCTGCTCCTCCCCCACCAAATAAATAAATGAACATGAAAAAATCAATAAAAGCAAAACAAACAAAAGATTCCCACTTCTTCCCATAATGGATTAACAGGGACTGGATTATCTTTCTACCTTTGATAACTAAATTCCTGGACAAAATATATAAAAAAATTATTCTTACTATTGGACACCAGGCAGTACAAGAATATTATTCCTGAGAAAAGGAAAACAAACAAAATGAGACCTACAATTGTCCAACTTATCACCTAACAAGAGTTTCCAGACTGTATCACAGGAAAAGGGAATCCAATCAACTGAATAGAAAATAGAGAAAAAAAAAAAAAAAAAAAACAAGAGTAAAAATGGTTTTTTGAAAAGATCAATAAAATGGATATACTGTAAGCGAGATTAATTAGGAAAAAAAAATAAGAGAAAAAAAGAAGGCAGAAATCACCAATATGAAGAAACAGTTGTGCAAATCCTACAGGCATTAAAAAGTTGAAAAGAGAATATTATGAACCACTTTTGCTAATTAACTCAAAAATATAGTTTGAAAGGACAAATCTAATCCTCATGCAAGAAGAATTAGATTGGGTAAAAAAAAAAGTATATGAACAGAAATAAAAGAAATAAATAAGAAAGAAAGAAAGAAAGAAAGAAAGAAAAATAATAAGAAATAAAATATGACTCACTTATTCTCTATTATTAAATTTTAACTTGGCATAAACCCTTTAGAAGGCAATTTTACAATATCTAACAACTTAAATGTTCATAATATATTTTAACCTACCATTGCACTTTTAGAAATTTACTTTGAAATACTCAAATATGCACCTTGAATCAGGCACTGTTCTAAGAGTTAGGTATAAAATAGTGGCCAAAACAAACGTAATTCTGTATCTTGTCAACACTCTACTTTCCTTGGCCATACTGACATTAAGAAAAGAAACCCGACAGCCAGATACCATGCACAAATACAAACTATGATTGTTGGATCCTTGAAGAAGTGTAGAATGCCATAAAAGAGCATAACAGAGGAATCATACATATACATAATGCACACACTGTGTACACAGACCATGTAAACAATCCCAACTGTGATACATTTGTTAACTTTATGCTCAAATACAATGAGTTAAACCTCATTTAGTAACATGAACATTTCTCTAAATGATAATTTATGTGAAAAAAGTTTCTAAAGAGTATGTATAGTCTCATCCTACTTATCTTTTTTTAACTTTATTTATTTATATTGAAAGAGGAGGGGGAGGGGCAGAGAGAGGGAGAGAGACAATCCCAAGCAGGCTCTGCTCTGTCAGCACTGAGCCCAATGCGGGGCTTGCATGACCTGAGTGGAATCCAAGAGTTGGACGCTTAACCAACTCTTTTTTTTTTAATTTTTCTAAATGTTTATTTATTTTTTTAAATGTTTATTTACTTTTGAGACAGAGAGAGACAGAGCATGAATAGGGGAGGGACAGAGAGAGAGGGAGACACAGAATCTGAAACAGGCTCCAGGCTCTGAGCGGTCAGCACAGAGCCCAACGCGGGGCTCGAACTCACGGACCGTGAGATCATGACCTGAGCTGAAGTCGGAGCTTAACCGACCGAGCCACCCAGGCGCCCCAATGTTTATTTTTGAGAGAGGGGGAGACAGAGTGCAAGCTGGGGAGGGACAGAGAGAGAGAGGGAGACACAGAATCCGAAGCAGGCTCCAGGCTCGGAGCTGTCTGCACAGAGCCCCACGTGGAGCTCGAACTCACGAACCATGAGATCATGACCTGAGCCACCCAGAAGTCACCCAGAAATATGTTTCTTAGCTCTTTCTGAAACATACAATCAATCATCTCACGCTTTCCTCAAAGGATTCTTAGAGGCTAATTTGTCCCTTAAGAAGTGTTTGCAAGAGGAACCAGGAACTTAGCATGCCAGTGTTAACATCTGACAAAATTCTCCACCATACTTCACATTGTGTTCTGAAACCAAATGAGAAATCAGGGATCTAAAGACAAAACATAGTGTTGGATAATGAGTAGCTCAAAGCTGGGGGTAGTGTTAAATATATGGGAGGAATGAAGAAGTTTCATGGGCAGAAAGAAGGAAGAGATTTTATACTACCAATGTTTCCTGATTGGCATTGAATGTCTCTAAATTCTTCACAGTATCCTCCTTATCGTTTAAAGGGGCACCTGGGTGGCGCAGTCGGTTAAGCGTCCGACTTCAGCCAGGTCACGATCTCGCGGTCTGTGAGTTCGAGCCCCGCGTCAGGCTCTGGGCTGATGGCTCAGAGCCTGGAGCCTGTTTCTGATTCTGTGTCTCCCTCTCTTTCTGCCCCTCTCCTGTACATGCTCTGTCTCTCTCTGTCCCAAAAATAAATAAACGTTGAAAAAAAATTTTTTTTAATATTTTCTGGATCTTATTTATGTCTCTTCTCTCATAATACTGTTTTTGTACCTTTCTTTGTTTCTTCATCTGTGTTATTAGGAGTTTGTTAATGCATTAGTCCTTGCAAATAAGTAATTTTGGTCTTGTCAAATTGTTTCCATTTTATTTTTTTGGATTTGTTTTGCTGTTCCTTTTCTACATTTTTTAGATGAATTCTTAACTCATTAATTGAGTCACTCTCTTCTCACATGAGGAATTTAAAGCTATCATTTTTCCTCAAATTACTGCTTTGGTTTCATTCCACAAGGTTTCACATGATGTATAGTCACAGTAATTCAGTTTAAAATTTTTTCTGGGACACCTAGGTGGCTCAGTTGGTTAAGGGACCAACTCCTGATTTCAGCTCAGGTCATGATGTCATGGTTTGTGAGATCGAGTCCCACATAGGGCTCTGTGCTGACAGCGCAGAGCCTGCTTGGAATTCTCTCCCTCTCTCTCTGCCTCTCCCCTGCTCATTTGCACTCACTCCCTGACTCAAAAATAAATAAGTAAACCTAAAAAAAACTTTCTAATTACCTCGATAATTTAATTTTCTTTAACCCGTGAATTAGTTATAATGTAAAAAAATTAAATGGGACATTTCTAGTCATCTTTATATTATCTATTTTTGTTTAATGATTTATTCATCAGAGAACAGACTGATTACTTGTAATGTTATCTCTTTTTAAATATATATTTTCCTACAGGCTTTGTGGTTATTTGAATGTTGGCGGATAGTATTGTTAAATATTCAACATTTGTCCATTAGGTCAATGTTGTTAAATATATTGAAATCTACTGTATTCTTAGTTTTTCTCTGCTAATTATTCCAAATTTAGGATTTTATCATATCCTTCTCTAATAATTTCCTCTTATAGTCCTGTTGATTTTTGATTTTTATATTTGAAGACTATATCTTATGCATAAAAATCTAGAATTTTTATATCCTCCCAGTGAACTGAAATTTTATTTTGAGGTAAGCCTGTTGAATTCTATTAATATTTTTTGTCAAGTGGTATATTTGTATAATATTAATATACTACATCAACTTTTACATTTCATTCTTTGAAGTCTGGCTACTTTCAACATTTCTATTTCTGTATGTTTTATGGTCTAATAATTTATGTCTTTTAACTAGATTTAGTACATTTAAATTTGTTTTACTATTCTTATGGGTGTATATAACACGTGTATTTCTAATGATTTATTTTCTACTTCATCTAATCATTTTTTAAACTTTTATTTAGTGTTTAGTGAATGCTTTTTATTTGAATGAAATATTTTCTCATTTCATTTTTTGTGTTATTTCTATTTTTTGATGACTATTCCTCATTTTTAACATGCATTATTAACTTAGTCAAGTCTACATCTTGTCAGTAATTTGCAATCCTTTTAAACAACATAAATTTAAAATGTTCCCTCCAATCATATCTCCCCAATTGATATCCCATTATTTTTTAGTATTTTTAGCTTTATTTTGAATTTTTAATACCTCAAGTGGAATTATTTTAATGTTTTTATATGGTCAGTGTTTGTTTAGACTACACACATATTTATAATTTTTTAACCACGATTTTTTGTTGAATGTCAGATATTCATTCCTTTTGAGACTATTTTCACTCATCCTTTAAAAGTTCCTTTAGTTGACACTATTAGGAGGTAATACTTAGTTTTTTCTTTAATTGGACATTTTTTGTTTTATTCTAATTTTTGAAAGATATTTTTGCTTATTATAAAAATTCTAGTTTAGTAATGTATAGCACAGGGAATACACTGAATATATTATATTACCTTTGTATGGTAACGCATGGTAACTATATTTATTGTGGTGATCAGTTTGCAATGCATACAAATGTTGAATCACTATGTTATGCACATTAAACAAATAGAATATTGTATTACCAGTATACTTCAGTAAAAAAAGATAAGGCATAAAAATTCTAGTTTGATAGTTACTACTTAAGCATTTTATTTTTTTAAGTTTTATTTATTTATTTTGAGAGAGAGAGTGAGAGCAAAAGCTAGAGAGAGAGAGAGACAGAGAGCATGAGCAGGGGAGGGGCAGAGAGAGGGACAGAGAGAATCCCAAGCAGGCTTCTTGCTGTCAGTACAGAGCCTGACACGGGGCTTGAACTCATGAACCATGAGATCGTGACCAGAGCCAAAACTGAGAGTTGGATGCTTAACTGATTGAGCCGCCCAGGCACCCTGATTTAAGCATTTTAATACATGTATAATTGCTTTCTCACATCTCATGTATGTATCTATCAAGTAACATATTTGCTTAATAAAATCAAATTATTATTTGAGATGGCATGATTAAAAAGAGAAGAGCTACCAAATATAATTATTTTGGTTTTAAAGAGACAAAGCAGCAAAGAAAACACTGGTTTCACTTGCATATTAAAATAGTAAATTATTACAAAATAAAAGATAATTACAAATAATTGCCTATCTGACAAGGTGGCAAATAAATAAATAGGTTTAGCAAACTCATTCCTCAACTCATACTGGTTCAGGCACTCATTCAATATTTACAGAGAACTAGTAGGAGTGGGAATCCACAAGAAAGCTGAAGATATAAAAATATAGCCTAGACTATGCACTTGGGTAGGGAAGAATTCTGGAATGATTATTTGTTATCATGTGAATAGTAGAATGAATTGTTTGTGTGTGATTGCTAGAAATAGTCCTCAAACTAGTTCCTAGAAAAAAATTAATATTTAAACTCCTAATTAACAGTTTAAGATTGTACAACAAAGAGATGTAGAAACAGTTATTCTTTTCTGCAGAAGAATCTTACTGATGTGAGCTGACAAGACGTCTCTAAGAGGGGCAGCTTTTTTTTTCAAAGATTGTTTTTTCTAATTTATTTATTTATTTTGAGAGAGAGAGAGAGCGAGCGCACACATGTTTAATGTGAGTGGAGGAGGGGCAGAGAGAGAGAATCCCAAGCAGGCTCCGTACTGTCAGCAAGGTGCTGGTTGCGGGGCTCAAACCCACTTACCAGTGAGGTCATGAGCTGAGCTGATGAGCCAAAACCAAAAGTCAGACCCTTAACCTACTGAACCACCCAGGTCCACCTAAGAGGGGAAGCTTCTAATTGCAGGGCAGTATTTTTTTTTTTTTTTTTAATTTTTTTTTTCAACGTTTATTCATTTTTGGGACAGAGAGAGACAGAGCATGAACGGGGGAGGGGCAGAGAGAGAGGGAGACACAGAATCGGAAACAGGCTCCAGGCTCTGAGCCATCAGCCCAGAGCCTGATGCGGGGCTGGAACTCACGGACCGCGAGATCGTGACCTGGCTGAAGTCGGACGCCTAACCGACTGCGCCACCCAGGCGCCCCTGCAGGGCAGTATTTTAATGTGTTAATGTGTAGATAACGGAAAGAGCAGGTTTTCCACTGATGATGTCTCTGCCAGGAGAGCAGTTTACTCTGTAACTTAGGCAAGTAAGTTCACATTCTGAGGTTTAGCTTACTCATTACTAAATTTTTAAAATATTATGATGATTATAAAAATCTAAGTTTGTGCTAGTGATTACACTGTCCTTTATAAATGTTAACATGTTGTAGGTTTTGCACATTTTTACTATGATAGCTTCAGACAAAGAAAAGCTAAAAAAAATTTACAATGGACAGTCATATACCCACTGCTTATATTCAATAATTATTTACTATTTGCCTCAAACACATATACACATATGTTTCCATGTGTGTATGTATGTATATTTGTATGCACATACATACTTACATGTATATTCATGTATCTGAAATCAAGTTGCAGACTTCATGATGATTCACCCTATATATTTCAACATAATCTTCCAAGAATAAAGATTTTATTTTATAAATTTTTTTATGTGTATTTATTTTTGAGAGAGAGAGACAGAGTGTGAGCAGGGGAGGGGCAGAGAGAGAGGGAGACACAGAATCTGAAGCAGGCTCCAGGCTCTGAGCTGTCAGCACAGAGCTCAACGCAGGGCTCTAACTCGGGAACAGTGAGATCATGACCTAAGCCGAAGTCGGCTGCTTAACTGACTGAGCCACCCAGGAGCCACTAAAGATATTATTTTATATAGCTACACTACTATTATCTTACAGATGAGACTTAACAATAATACATGACATTATTCAATTTCAATTTTTGAAAGCCAGGATCCACTGTTTGTGCTTTTTATTGAAATATGTCTCTTCTATCCTTTTCAATTTGTCATGTTGCTAATTTTTCTTGTCGAATGTAATTGTCTAATTGAATGTCTCATTTTCTGGATCTACCTGATTATTTCCTTATGGTGATTAACTTGTTCTTCTCTCCCTATATTTCTTATAAATTGGACGTTATGCCTAAAGGTTTTAGGATATAGGTTAAATATTTTAGGCAATAATATTTCAAAGCCAGTGTTTTGTATTTCATCTTACATTATTTCAAGGAGCACAGAGGCAGGCTGTGCTGTTATTACCAGTAGTGTTCAGTGTGATCACTTGATTAAGGTGGTGATTATCATATGGTTATTACCATAATATTAGCATCACTCCATTGTCAAAAAATATTTTCTCTTTTGCAAATAGCAAGTGTTCTGTGGTATGATGTTTTGGCACTGTGTAAAAACTCTGTTTCCCAACATTGTAACGAATGATTTTAATATTTACTCATGAATCTTTTCAGAATCTAACATTCATTGAATGTGGCAAAAATGGCAATTGATTGATCTTATTGGTTCCTTCATTATTTAGTTGGCATTCTTTTGTAAAGAAGAGCTTTACAACTGGGGATAAACTACAGAATCTCTTATAAAGACAGGATGAGTCTTTCTTTATATCTACTGATTTTCAGAGTAAAGAGTTGGTGTAAGTTACCTCTAATGGAGGCAGATTCTTTTAAAATTCTTCCCATCACTCTCACTCTTTTTTCTTTACGAATATTATTCTGTTCATCATGTGCTTTCTCCAATGCTTCCTTTGCTCACATCTGATCAAGGGACAGTGGACTCAATTTCCCAGGCTTCCTTGTCAAGTGGCCTCTAGGAAAGGTCAGCTGGTAGGAGAGGTATTGGAAGACTGGAGGGCAGAGACAGCATGAAACCAGGGCCTGCCTCCCTCTGGCTCCGCTCCTTCTGACAGTGGCTGTGACTCCAGCTCTCTCTGGACATCCCATCCCTCTGTAGTCCCAGATCGCACCATCCACTTCAGTTTAGTTCTCCCTCCTGTTCTGGCTCCCCTGCTGGGCTCTGATAAAATAACGCCTTTGCACTTAACACTGTTGGGGTGTTAGGGCTTCTAGGCTCTTTTGGTGGAAAGTAATAAGAAAGATATTTTAAAGATCATGTGTTCATATTATATTCTCAATTCAAGTTCACCTTATACACACTTTATCAACTAGTTTTTGATTTTACATTTTCTGTTCTCTTACACTGCAAATTTGACTCTTAATAGCTTCAACATAGTCTAATTTTCTGTATCCCATGACATACTTTTTTGTTTCCTGGGCAACCTGTATCTGCAACACATAAAAGAGTTTTAATATGAAGAAGGCTGACATTTCTACCAACAGAAATAAAATTACTGATCATTGTTTAAGATTTTTAAGTTATTTTTATTTAAATATACATATATATATATATATATATATATATATATATACCCCTAAAAATGTAGTTTCATTTTCAAATTCACCTGAAGTGTTTACTTTATTTGTCAGTTTTGTTACTAGTTGATATACTATTACATATTTGATATACTTTTGTTTCTATTCATTTTCATATTTAGGGTTTGTTTTTCTACTTTTTAAGCAAATTTTTTCTGAATATATAAAACATTGATATGGTTGAAAAGGCAAAACTATCCGCTCCCCACCCCTTTCCCAAGGAAGCAGAATCACCATCTCACAGAATTCCATCAACTCCCAGGATGAGAGGTGGTTCAATGTGTGCCTACCTTCTTGGTCTCAGTATTCTGACTTCTTGATGTGGACAGAATTCTTTTTTTCCTTATATCCTCATTCCATCTTTTACAAGAGCATTCTTAATAGTGCATCAAGAATTTTCATAATTGTATTACAGGAGGCTTTCCAGATCTCTAAACCACTAAATTGCCACAAGAGGATCTCTCAGGCCCGTGTCAAATCTATCTCTGTCAGAATCTAAGGCAAACTTTGTGCTGCTTAGTTTCTTAGTAAGTGGTCATTGAATAGAATTGTTCACTCTCTAATACTATATATTTTAATCAGTAGAGACTAGAGTTTCTCAATAGTGATGCTATTTTTTTAATGTTTATTTATTTTTGAGAGAGAGAGAGACAGAGTGTGAGTAGGGGAGGGGCAGAGAGGCTGCAGACTCTGAGCTGTCAGCACAGAGCCTGATGCGGGGTTGGAACCCACAAACCATGGGATCATGACTTGAGTCGAAGTCAGACACTTAACCGACTGAGCCACCCAGGCACCCCAATATTGATGCTATTGACACTCTGAGTGGAATAATTCTTTTTGTGGGAGCTGTCTTTTTGTATTCTAGAATGTTTAGAAGCATATGTATCTGGCCCCTGACTACTTCATGGCAGTCTCAGTCATGGCACTGAAAAATGTCTCCAAACGTTGTTGTCAAATGTCCTTTGGGGGAAAAAAATCACTCCCAGAAGAGATCCACTAATAGTGGACTATATGAGAGGACATTTTGTTACGTCAATTATAACAATGTTCTCATACTCTGAATATTAGAGTTTTAGTCAACATGGGTGATGTTTGTGGTAAAATAAAGTTACCTGCAATTAGTTCTTGACTGGATTGAGTCCTTGACCCTTCATTAAGGAGTAGCTATGCCAAGTAGCTACCTTCCTTGGAAGTGATAAAAACAGGCCAGTAAACCTCCCTCCATGTGGTTGTCATGGAGGCCAGTTTATTTAGAGAGCTTCCCTGCCCATTGCTGGCTGTGTCTTGCCAAGCTCTGTATTCTCTTCTGAGGCAGTCTGCACACACCACCTCATTTCTGCCAGCCCAAGTTGACAAAGGCACCGATTTCCACAAGAATCTTAACATCAGTCATGAATATGCAGTTGGACTGGTCACATGACAGGGATTTTTTGGTTGTGGTAACAAAAGATATGAAAACTCTTATCAAAAAGGCTGGTAAGCTCCATTAGTGAAGTTTATATGCTCGTTAATGCAGCTTTTACTTTTTCTGCCAAAATATTCAGTTTTCCTCCATTCCACATCACTCTGTTTCTATTGACTGATATTTTTAAACCCATCAATTATTTAAGGGCAATGGAAGTATTATTAATATGTTAGAAATAAGCCTTTTGGAGAAGATATTCCATTCAGGGAAGAGCTAAGAGAAAAAATGCACACAGAGACAGGAACTCCTGACTCTTATTAGATGGGTTAGCAAAGCTCTTGTCCTTTTTTCAACCAACAAACATCTGTTGAGAGTAAATTGTGCACTTGGGGATACCAATGAGACCTAGGGCATGCCTTGCCAGTAACTTGCCATTAGGGTGACCAAATTAGGCATTTTGAGAATGAAAGAGGCATCATTAATAAATACACTGGATAACAGGCAGAACCGAGAGTGTTCCAGGCAAACCAAGATGAATTGGCTCCAGATTTGGTGATAAGGTTGGGCAGATAAGTCACCTAATTGGCTGGATTCAACGGCCCTGCAGTTAGAGGTGAGACATATGAAGCATTCTGCCCTGTTGAGGACAGGCAGATGAGTGCCAAATTCCTGTATGATGGAGACAGAATAAGAGGAGGAGATATAATTCAGGAAACTCTCTGAATGATCTCTTGCATTGTTTGAGTACTCACCAGTGTTATCTGTGTGACATAGAGCATGGCCCCATATAACATCTTCTAGAATTCTCTTACCCTTCCAAGGAAAGCAATTTTATACCTATCTAATAGTGGAACTTAGTGAGGCATTGTAATGTCGTTAAGGTTGGGTCACCTCAGTTCAAAGCTATTCATTGAACTTGTACATGTTTCAGGTGTCATAAGTTTAGGACTCAAAGATAAAAGGAGTGTCTCTCTACGGGAAGTTCACCATCTAAGGGAGGAGGCTGCAGCCTAGTGAGTGTTCTCTTTAGGAGAGATTTTAGAATCTGTTTTAGTAAAGGAGGTGATTATTACACTGAATGGATTTTAAAGACCTAAAGGACGTGAATTTTTTATCTGCTTTCTGAAACTTTTACTTTTTTTTTTACAGGCTAGGAATACAATATATTTACCACTGCTATTTAATGGCAGCTCTTGGTAAATACATAATAGCATTGTACCTATATTATCTCATTTAATCTGGATAATATCCTTGAAAGCTTGTGTTATTTTTCACTTTACAGATGAGAATGCTGGGATTTTAAATAGTAGTGACAATTTCAAACCACAGGATAACGCTGAAGTTATAAACTGGGCTTGTGTAAAACATTTCCCTTGAGTTCACTCTGACACCAATTCTGGCCCCATCTTGGATGATGGTACAACCAACTGTGGGTAGGTGCCTACAGACAGGGGAAGTACCGGGGAGGTCAGCAACACCAAGCAAAACATAGGGCCGCTGCTTATCACAGATAATGCAAATAGTAGTCCCATTGTTTTATTCTATTCTAGTAAATACAATAAATTATATTTCTTTTAAAGACAAAGACTATTGCAGTTTCTTTGTTTTAGATGAACAAAACAGAGAGACTAGAATGAATCCTTCTGTAATATGAGGTGGATAAAGGGCCTGTATAGTCCTGTTTATTTCTTTTTTGTCTTTAGTCCTGTTTATTTCAAGTATTTTAGGGATGACATTCTTTCATAGTGTCTCACTTTTAGTGATATTTATGACGTTATAACGTCTTAGAATTGCAAGAATAAGGAAATGCACTGTGATCTCTCATTTCTAACACCAATGTGGTTAAACAAGACTGTGATACAGGCATTTAATAACAACACAGGGATTCAAGAAGAAAGGGGAGGGATTGGGGAATGATTTAGCAAAAGTGCACTGCATGACCTCGTGAGGATAGAAAATGACTTTCTAGCCTAGGCAGGAAAAGCAAAATGGCAAAAGAAAGAAACAAGATGGCAACTACAAGGAGAAGTCATTAAGTTCTCCTTAAAAAGGATTTTTGGTAGCATCAGCACCTCGAATAAAGAAGGAAAAGAGTAAAACCTTTATCTTATCTTTCCTATATCCACTAGCCTACTGGGCAACCAAACACTAGATGCAGGGAGATTTCTCTTTATACTTTCTCCAACTAATGCCGGAAGACTACTGCCATAATTCATGGAACTAGATATTGCATATCAATCCCTGCTAATATCACTGGAAGAGAGCCAACAAGTATATTCCTCCTGGTGGAAGAACATACTTCTATTTGTGGAATAGTAATGGTACTGATTATGAATAGATCTTCAGATCCTAATGCTAACTTACAAGAGAATCAGAGAAGGGAGGAACTAACCATAGTTAGTTTAATCAACAAAATCTGAATGGGTGACTCTAAGATAAATGACTTAGTTTATTCCAGAAATGACTATAAGGACAAAGGAAGAGAAAGAAAGAGATAGAAGAGAAACTTATAGAGTAAAAGAGATTTAAAGTTTGTATCACGCAATCATAATATGTGGATCCAAATTTGGATCTGTTTATTTTACAAACTTTACAATAAATTTATGACATTTATGAGGCAATTGGGAATTTGAACACTGAGAATATTTGATGATATTAAGGAACCATTAATGTTTTAGAGTATGCTACTGGTATTATGGTTATGTTCCATAGTAATTCTTTTGTTTTAGGGATACAATATGAAATACTTAGTACGAAATAATTTGCCTCACACTAATACAGAAGGGGCAGAAGGGGGTGATGAGATAAAAGAATCAAACGATAATTGCTATGGCCTGAATGTTTGTGTGCCCCCAAACTGATATGCTGAAATCTGAACCCCTAGAGTGAGGGTATTAGGAGGTGGGGCCTTTGGAAAGTAATTAAGTCATGAGTCTGGGGCCCTCATGAGTGAGATTAATGCCTTAGAAGAAGAGACATGAGAGAATTTAGAGAAATAAATGTTTATTGTTTAAGCCACCCAATCTATGGGAATTTGTTGTAGCAGTTTCAATTAACTTAGACAATAATGATCAGGTTGGTGATGGAAACATGAGAAGTGGTTATACAGTACAGTAATGCATACTGTCTACTTTTTTATATGCTTAAAGTTTTTCAGGATAAAATACTATGAAATGTGGGGTGCCTGAGTGGCTCAGTGGATTAAGCATCTGACTTAGGCTCAGGTCATGGTTTGTGGGTTTGAGCCCCGCATCGGGTTCTGTGCTGACAGCTCAGAACCTGGAGCCTGCTTTAGGTTCTGTCTCTCCCTCTCTCTCTGTCCCTCCCCTGCTCGTGCTCTGTCTTTCTCTCTAAAACAAATAAATAAACATTAAAAAGATTTTTAAAAGATATTATGAAAAGTAATGAAGTTGCCGAAGAAAAGGTGACAGTTGGTCTGCAACAGTACAGAGAAAATTGTTCTCACTTCTAAGACTTAGCATCTCAGTGGAGTAGAAAATCTAGGAAGCTGCTCTCTAGAATCTCCACTTCTAGGAAAAATAAGTAAATTTTAATAAGAATGAGTCAGGGGAATGAGTTTTGGAATTTATGGCTGCCCGGGAATGTTATGATTCATATGCAGCTTATAATCTTTATACTTCCCTATCCATTATTAATGAATCTTCTCAATATATTTTTTGTACTAAGAATGGTTATAGCAAATCTCAGCTGTTCTGGAATTCTAGGAAATGGGCAAAATTCAGTCTGTCCCCAGGCATTAATTTTATGAAACTAGTTATGGGAGCAGGGGATGGGAATTGAAGGTAGATTGGTATGGTGAAAAAATGTGTTTTGCTCCTATATTTTATGGAGAATAAAAATTTGTCCTGGAGTCCTATTGATTATGTTTAATGTCCTATATAATCTGCAGTTCCAGATACTGTGAAGGTGATGATATATAGGAGAAAGGGAGACTTGTTCCTCTCCCTGGGCAATATTCACGCAGCATCTCCCTTGCTTAGATGGTTGATGTGGGCTCTCTGCCTTTGCCCCTATAAATATAAATATAAATATAAATATAAATATAAATATAAATATAAATATATATTGATATGCTAAAGTAGATATTATGCATTACTGTACTGTATAACCATTTCCCATGTTTCCATCACCAGCTTGTATGTATGTGTGTGTGTGTATGTGTGTGTATATATACACACATACACACACACACATATGTATATAGATATATATGTGTGTGTGTGTGTGTGTGTGTGTGTGTTTGTGTGTGTGCTTATTTATTTTTGAGAGAGAGCAAGACAAAGTGCAGGTAGGGGAGGAGCAGAGAGAGAGGGAGACACAGAACCCAAAGCAGGTTCCAGGCTCTGAGCTGTCAGCACAGAGCCCAACATGGGGCTCAAACCCATGAATCGTGAGATCATGACCTGAGCTGAAGTCAAGACGCTCAACTGACTGAGCCAGCCCTAGGAGCCCCTGTTGCCAGCCTATTTTTATTAACTGGGTTAAATTTTTATGTTTCTCAGAAAAGCTGAGGTACCAATATTCATTAATAAGGATAGTTGTTAATTTTCATGGAGCAATTGTGATTCATTTTAGTGAAAATCTCAAACCTAAAGAGAAACCAGAGAATGTTAATGTTCCCATCGCTGAGGAATAGGCCATTTTCTTGTGAATCTCTGACTAACAAATGGCATAGCATTTGGAACCAAAGTTTTTCTTAGAGCAGATTAATGCCATGGCCAAAATATATTTCTTGGCTGGAGTTTCTCGGCAGAAGGATCAGGCAGAGACATGACGTCCTTTTATTAAATTCTTTTGTCGTATATTTCGATTCAGGGAGTATTCTCTTAGGTTCACACTTGGGTATGAATGGTTGGAGTTGACTGAAATACAAATTAGCAAGCTCTCCCCATATAACAGATGTGTCTTCAAACTAGCTGTTGGCAGGTAGTTACTGAAAGAACTCTTGCATCATGGTGGGGAGCACATGCTCCGGCATAAACTGTGCTCAAATCCTGATCCACCATTTTCCAGCTCTGTAACTTTAAAGCTACTTATCCTGCCTGTGTCTCAGTTTCCTCACCTGTAAAAAGGTAGTGATAACAGCAGTTATTTCCCAAGGTTCTGTCAGGCTGTTACAAAAATTATATGAGTGAATACATATGAAGTCCTTAGAAGACAGCCTAGTCCATAATAAGCACTCAGTCAGTGCTGGTCGTTATTAATGCCTGGTCTTGTCAAACCTCCTCTAAGCTATCCTTTGTCCTTTATCACTTTGTTCTATATCCATTACTTTTCTCTAGTGCAATGGAAAAAAGATCAAGTGGTTAGAAGTGGACGATCCTGGCTTCAAATCCCAACAGTGGCATTATATAACTTCATTAAACCTCCGTGCCATATCTATAACATGAGACTACAATAAACCTACCTACCATAGTTGCTGTGAGAATGGAATGAGATCATGGTAGTGGTGTTTAGAAGAGCCACAAAGAGTGGATTTCAGTAAATATGAGTAGGCCTCCCTTCATGAGGACCTTATAATCTCTCTTCTTGCTCCTGTAGTGTTGATTCTTTACTCCTAGTGCTTGCATTGCTGCCCAACATGATCCTTCCACATTCAGGTGTTTTGTTTTGTCTTCTCCATTCCTTGTGGGTTTCTGAGAGACCGAGTCCCATTTTATTGGGGGGGGGGCGGTTAGGAAAGGTCAAGAAACTTATGTTATGAATGCAACAAATATTTATTGAGTGACAACTATGGAAGCACTGTGGAAGAGAGACACGGGCTCCTATTGTACTTAGTATAAAATTCTTATTTCTTGTCAGGGTCTCAATGATCTGACCCCTGCCTTCCTTGCCAATTCAGGCCTCCTTTGGGTTCAAGAGCAGAGGTTCTCATGCCAGATGGCCCCTCTTGCCCAGGCCACTCCCCATGTCATGCCTTATGGCTGTTTGCTTCTCATTTTTCAGACTTAGGCGTGTCTTCCTTGGAGATGGTTTACCTGACACTGCCTATTTTCTATTACTTTACTGGGTTTATTGCCTTCAGAACCCTCACCACCCTCTGTAATGATAGGAATATTCATTTACTTGCTTATACTCTATATCCTCTCAGACTACAAACTCTATGAGGGGACATATAATATGCAGTACCTAGCATGTTAGCTGGCACATAATGGGTACAATAAATAAAAAGTAGTTGCATGGATGCATTTTTCTTAAATGTCAATGAAAAAATAAATGATTGAGGAAAATGCCAACCTTGTCCCCAACAATAAATAGTCAGACGTAATTCATGCTGTAGCCATAAGGGTTTGGGGCAAGTTGCCATGCACCTTGCTGGGCTTCCCCTTCCCAGTAGGGCCCTCACCAACCTCCACAAAGCCGGGGTCCCCTTACTTCCTGTTTCTGGAGATCGTGAACTTTTCCCTAAGTCAGGACAAAAAACTCAGGTGGAAATCTTCTAATAGCTCTGTTCTTCTCATTCAGCACTGGCTTCAGAAGATCACACCAATTTGTATGGACATTGTTCATGAACAAAGAATAGAGCCTCTCTTCTACAGGCATTTTAAGGACTCTCTTAAGTGCTGGACATTTTTATTTTTGGAGGCTCCACTCCCTCATCATATCAAACATATTAAAATGAATTCATATCCCATATTTAACATGATACTTTTGCTATAAAATATGTTAGAAAACATTTTTGTAATGTTGCTCTTAGAATTTTTGGTTGGGGGGCACCTGGGTGGCTCAGACGGTTAAGCGTCCAACTTCGGCTCAGGTCATGATCTCGCAGTCCATGGGTTCGAGGCCCGCGTCGGGCTCTGTGCTGACAGCTCAGAGCCTGGAGCCTATTTCAGATTCTTTGTCTCCCCCTCTCTGACCCTCCCTATTCATGCTCTGTCTCTCTCTGTCTCAAAAATAAATAAACCTTAAAAAATTTTTTTAAAAATAATTTTTGGTTGGGACTAACATTTAATTTTTGTTTGACTGTTAAAAAAAAGAGATAGGCATTAGATCTACCAATTTAGAGCTTCTAAGTCTTCTGAAGGAAACGTTTTGGATAAATAATTACACAAGTAATCTTTAAATCAGTACTGTTGGAGTTACTGTTTTTGGATTGTACTCCAGAAATAATTTTTGGTGGAGCACTTAACTTTAATTCTTAAAAACCTATGGTCCCTATTGCTTAATATTTCTAGATTTATGAATCAGAAGATGTTATTGGAAGGTAGTGTGTTGTCTCACTAAAGGAAATGAGCTGCTTTGTGAGGTAATGAGCTTGCCGTTACTGGAAGGGTTCGTGCTGGCCTTTTGGAATGTTACTACATCCTTGCATTTTGTGACCATATAGCATACATTTGGAACATTTCGAGGATCCCAAGCTGGAAAATGTCTCCAGAATGTCGATTCTCCCAACTAAGGAAATAGACGCATTTGGTTGATATGCTGAACTGTGATGATAGGTTGACAGACTTGATTTTGACAGCTGAGCCCATTGATTTTCCTGGCTCACATTGCAATTGTGCACTTTAGGTAGGCTAGGGTCCTATTACATACAATAGGAACCTGCAAGTGCCTTTGCATGTGCACTCACAAGTGTGCATGTATGTGCACACACAGAAACATGTAACTGAAACTCTGCAAAAGACATTCAGGTCCAAATTGACCTCGGCCAAAAAGTCTGAAGTAATTTCATTGTCAAAATATACTTTGCCAAAACCTTTAAGGCTCCTCAGAATGAAGCTGGGTGATGAGGTTCATTTCAGTTAATATTGTATCTTTTGTGAGGGAATGAGTTTAAAGGGCTTCTTGCTGATTCTAAGGAAAATGTGTGCCAGGGATTGGAAAATCCTATGTGAGAAGCTGATTACAGTTGGAGGAACTTTATCTGTATTTTTGGGGTGCTGCACTTGCAGTTAAAAGCTTGCTAAATAAGAAGGAGATGTGATCCTTTGGAACTAGGAATGCAGTAAATGAAGGTGGAGGCATATTCTCCCCCTCTCTCATGCTGCTTCTCTCTGTATTTCTCTCTTCTCCTCCTTGCTGGCTTTTCCTATGACTCAGTGGAGATGGCAGGAAATGCCAGCCCCCACCCCCCAGCTTTGAGGTTTACAGCTTCTCTGTTCCAGACACCGGACCGTGCTGGGATTGAAATCTTTAGCCACAATTACAGATTCCTATGAAACGGTCTGGGAGTCTGTTCAGGTTGTGTTAGACCTGGCCATGGGGACCGGATCTTACATGTGACTTGACTGTCAGCAGTCCGTTCGAATGAATGGGGTAGACAGTTCTCTGGAAAATAGGGTGTCTTTGACTCAGTCTAGGAGAACTCCTTTAAAGGTATCTGCTCTTTTACCTATTTTAAGTTTTGTTTAAGAATAATTGAGAGAGGGGATTTACATATGTAAGAAAAAAAATACTCATTGCAAATGAATATTACATAGAAACACAGGTAATCAAAGCAAAAGATAATGGAAACTAATTTTGTTTTGCCTGGACATAAAATACAATTAAATTCCTCCTCAAATTAATAATTAGCTTTGTCTTTATCAAATACTTTCCTTTGCATGCCTTCAAGAATTCTCATGATTGAGTACAAAATAAGCCTGAGTTGTACTTTGCCACAGATAAGACTGGGGCAGGAAGGATCCCTTGAGGAAATTTATAGACCAAGATGGCTGAATCACTCCCCTAAAAGATCACCTCTGATGCCTGGGACATACTCAGGACCCCAGAGTTCCCAAAGAACAAGGATCCAAATATGCAAATCCTGCCAAATTATTATTGAACAAAGCTGCCTCTGAGTCATTGGAAAGTAAATGAGGGAAATAATCTCACTCAACCTGTCCCAGTGGCACTGTTAACTCATCCCTGGCCTGCCCCTTCCCCATTTGCTCTATCTTCTCTCCAATATTTCTGAAATTTGTGGCTACTGCCTCACCTAAATGGACCTTATCATTACTTGGCAGAACTACTGGGAAACTAGTGTTAAAAATTATTCATTCTTTAGTGAGTGAACATCAAAAAACACATTCATATGGGGTTGCCTCTGGAATGAGGGAATGGACAAGACACACTTCCGGCTTAGCAAAGGTTCTCCCGGACACTTTTCTCATTGCACTTGTACCAAGTTTTATCATTTTTGTTATTACTGATTCCCTGCTAGGGAAAGAGTTTCTGAGGGAGCCATAGGCTAAGGCATAGCATGCTTGGGAGCTACATTGGTTTGATTTTGGATCAAGTTTTGCTAGTGGTCAGTTCTTACCACTTCATTATGGCTCCTGTAGTTTCTGCCAGTGATTTAGAATTGTGTGTGTGTGTGTGTGTGTGTGTGTGTGTGTGTGTGTCTGCCTGTGCTTGCTTTGTGTTTTTATTAGGGTATGGAATTTTGCTTTCTCCAAATAACTGAAATATTTCTTTTATGTACTCTTACCAACCTGCTCTTCTTGACAAGGCCACCTCAGATCCAATTAGATAAAAAGTAGATTGCCAAGGGTTTCGTGACATTTAATGATACTTACTTTGTAAGATCAGGATAATCATTCGTGGGAAATAAAACACTTTCATTTGTTGGTAAATTTGTGACTTCTTTAAAAACTCGAGCAAATCAGGCTGGACATCCCTCAGCCTTCTGGCTCCCACCTTGCTAAACTCCTCCACAAGTGCACATGGCCATCCTTCTCTTCCTTCTCTCCCACGTGAAGCGAAGTCTCCCTACCTGCACCCTGGAATGTGCTCCTGCAGAACTTGACTCCGTCCACAGCTCCACCTAACAAAGTATACAAACGTGACCATATGCACATCTGTCTCCCACTCGAAAAAGAGAAGCGGCAGGCATCAGTCTCTCCTGCAGCTCAGCAACCTGTGCTAGCTCAGCTCCACCTCTTTCCTCCCTCATAATCGCCTCCTCCCCTCTTGGTCACTCCTCAGTTAACTTTCGTCCACCTCTCCTGTCCTCACAGCCTGGCTCAGACTTCCTACACCGAGGTCAGCAATAACCATAGCTTCGCCCAAAGCACTTCTCACCTCTAACCTTCCTGTCCTTGCTGCTGCCCTTGACAATTTCAACCACTCCCACAATCCCAAACCTAACTCCTCCTTGCCTTCTGGGCACCGCTTTGGGTTCTTCTCTGCTGTCTTCCTTGCACTGGTGCCTTACACCATTTCCTCCTCACCTGGTGCTCTCACTACCCCATCTTCTGAAGTCTCCCAAATCTCGGTGTTCAGTCCACATGTCTCTTCTGAGCACCAGCCACATGTGTCCAACTCCAGACATCTGGACTTCCCATGTGGATACCCCATTGGTCTCTTACATCAATATGGCTGGCCCACTCTTGTCCACTGCACGTCGCCTTACCAGACCTGCCCCCCTTCCTGTGTTGCCTAGCTCAGAGGATGACACCAGCCCGTGCCCAGTTGCTCAGTCCAGAAACCTCTGAGTCACTCATGATTTCCTCATGCTCACCCCAGGCATCAGGTCAGGCACCACATTTTGCCTTTCACAGTCCCTGTTCCTTTTTTTAGCTATCAGTTGTGCCTTTCCTGGATTATAGAAACAACACTGAGCAGTCTCATTTTATTGATTTCAGTCTTTGCCCTCATATCCATCCAACTGCACTGAAGCCAAGGTAATCTTTCTGAAACACAAATGTGGTGATGCCAATTCCTTGCTTAAAATTCTTCAAAAGCTCTCAGTCATGCAGAGTAAAGTCTGTGTTCCTTAGCACAGTACATTCAGCCTTAATCTGGCTTTAGCTTGTGCCTCCAACTTCATTTCCTGCCAAGCCCCTCACTCTCAGCCGTGTGCTCTGTGGCTTGAGAAAAGCCAAATCTTTTATTTTTTTTCTTATCCTCATCTTTCCAATCCATAAGAGTTTCATTTCCTCTTATAGATTTGCCAAAAGCAAAGTAGCAGCTCTGATCCCCTGCAATGTAATCAGTCTATAATTTGCTTCAGCATGAAAATGTTTTTGCTTTCGATGTCCTTGGTTATTTATACTTCTCTATTTTTGCCCCTACTGCCCGGAAGGAGGATTCATGGACTGGAGCATTGACAGTGAAGAAACAGGTGGATTCTAGGCTTAGAGCCTAGCTGTTCCCATTCATTCTTTCTTTTGTTTTATCATTTCTGAGGAACTAGAAGACTGGTTCCTGACCAGTTGGCAGTTGGTCAGTCTGAGCTCATGGTGGTTACTCTTCATTAATTAGGATAGGTAAATATTAAGATTTCAGGCCAGTACTTTGCATATGCCAATCCTTCCACAAAGAATTTCCTCCCAATTCCATGCCCTCTTTTCCCAGTGTGAAATCTTCCTCTTGCCTCCAGATCTAGCTCACACACTTTTTCCTCTTTACACCCTTCCCTCATGCTTGTCCTTCTCAAGGACAGTCCATGACTTCCTTGAAGCTCACACAGTTAACATGATACGCAGAATTACAGTTAACATGATACACACGGAATACCAACCTCCCATCAGTTTCTCTCTCTCCTGCACTTGACTGAAGTCTCCACAGGCATCCCCACCAAGTCTCATTCATTAATGTCATCAGTGTCTGACCCAGTGCCTGGTATGCAGTAGCTGCTTAGTAAATGTCTGTGAGATAGTGTTTACATACTTGGAAGAAAATAATGGAATTAATTTATCCTATCGTTTAACCCTATTTACAAAGGCATTTCATTTTTTTATGTTAAATATAATTTATTATCAAATTGGTTTCCATACAACACTCAGTGCTCATCCCAACAGGTGCCCTCCTCAATGCTCCTCACCCACTTTCCCCTCTCCCCCACACCCCATCAGCCCTCAGTTTATTCTCAGTATTTAAGAGTCTCTTATGATTTGCCTCCCTCCCTCTCTCTAACTTTCCCCCCCTTCCCCTCCCCCATGGTTCTCTGTTAAGTTTCTCAGGATCCACATATGAGTGAAAACACATGGTATCTGCCTTTCTCTGCCTGACTTATTTCACTTAGCATAACACTCCCCAGTTCCATCCACATTGCTACAAATGGCCAGATTTCATTCTTTCTCATTGCCAAGTAGTATTCCATTGTATATACAAACCACATCTTCTTTATCCGTTTGTCAGTTGATGGACATTTAGGCTCTTTCCATAATTTGGCTCTTGTTGAGAGTGCTGCTATAAACATTGGGGTACAAGTGCCCCTATGCATCAGCACTCCTGTATCCCTTGGGTAAATTCCTAGCAGTGCTATTGCTGGGTCATAGGGTAGGTCTATTTTTAATTTTTTGAGGAACCTCCACACTGTTTTCCAGAGCAGCTGCACCAGTTTGCATTCCCACCAACAGTGCAAGAGGGTTCCCGTTTCTCGACATCCTCTCCAGCATCTATAGTCTTCTGATTTGTTCATTTTAGCCACTCTGACTGGCATGAGGTGGTATCTCAGTGTGGTTTTGATTTGTATTTCCCTGATGAGGAGTGATGTTGAGCATTTTTTCACATGTCTGTTGGCCATCTGGATGTCTTCTTTGGAAAAGTGTCTATTCATGTCTTCTGCCCATTTCTTCACTGGATTATTTGTTTTTTGGGGAGTGTTGAGTTTGATAAGTTCTTTATAGATTTTGGATACTAACCCTTTTTCTTATATGTCATTTGCAAATATCTTCTCCCATTCCATCAGCTGCCTTTTAGTTTTGTTGATTGTTTCCTTTGCAGTGCAGAAGCTTTTTATCATGATGAAGTCCCAATAGTTCATTTTTGCTTTTAATTCCCTTGCCTTTGGAGATGTGGCAAGTAAGAAATTGCTGCAGCTGAGGTCAGAGAGGTGTTTTCCTGCTTTCTCCTCTAGGGTTTTGATGGTTTCCTGTCTCACATTCAGGTCCTTCATCCATTTTGAGTATATTTTTGTGAATGGTGTAAGAAGGTGGTCCAGTTGCATTCTTCTGCATGTTGCTGTCCAGTTCTCCCAGCACCATTTGTTAAAGAGACTGTCTTTTTTCCATTGGATACTCTTTCCTGCTTTGTCAAAGATTAGTTGGCCATACATTTGTGGGCCCAATTCTGGGGTCTTTATTCTATTCCATTGGTCTATGTGCCTGTTTTTGTGCCAATACCATGCTGTCTTGATGATTACAGCTTTGTAGTGGAGGCTAAAGTCTGGGATTGTGATGCCTCCCACTTTGGTTTTCTTCTTCAATATTATTTTGGCTATTTGGGGTCTTTTGTGGTTCCATACAAATTTTAGGATTGCTTGTTCTAGCTTTGAGAAGAATGCTGGTGCAATTTTGATTGGGATTGCATTGAATGTGTAGATTGCTTTGCATATTATTGACATTTTAACAATATTTACAAAGGCATTTCAAATAGTACACAAGGCATCACAATAAATCAGAGCCTTTGAAATCACCAGAGCGTGCTGGTAACTGTTTCCCAGTGAGGATTCTTATGCAGATGTATGTGGATAAATGAGAGGAACCTCTGCAAGGTTCCACCAGATGCCACTTTGGTTCGCCAGAGTTGGCCGGTCCCTGTAATACAAAAACAAATCTGACAATGAGCCCTGATCTGAACAGATTTGTTCTTTCTTGAAGCAACTCCCACTAGGGTTCCTTGGACTCTTCAAGGTGAAAATCCTAAGCCTGGGTAATAAGTATTTCTTCAGGCCACAAAAACGTGGGACACTTTTCCAGTACATCTCTTTTCCCTCCATGCTCCCAGTTGATTTACTGGAACTCACTCTGTTGAAGTCCTTCCCTCTGATTCGATACCGGGTGGTCTGAGGCACTACACCACCATCCTCGCCATGTCACCAGAGTCCCCTTCACTTCCAGGCCCTGGCACGATGATGCGATGGCTGACTAAGCACAGCTGCCCCCAGACCACATCCCTCCAATTCTGCCCTTTCAGGATTTCATTTCTAGCAGTCACCCTTGGGGTGGCTCTTCTCACCCTAGTTTCAGCAGGTTTGGGCCGGGTGCAGGGTTAGGGCTGCTGAAGAGTCTTGTTCATGGGACAGCTGTTTCCTACCTCCCCTGAAGACTAGACCCCCTTCCCCGGTCAAACAGGTGGGTTTGTGTTTAACTTCAGGACCCAGCACAGAGATAGGTTTGTTTCCCCTCCTTCATTCGAGGCACTGGCTTTCCAGTGGGGCTCTCCTGCCAGCTCTGCTCCCTCTCAGGACCGTCCTGCTTATTCTCTTTTCGGGTTCAACCAATGAAGCAGCTCAAGTTCCTCTATCACTTTGGGGCTCACAAGACATTTGAATTGATCAAAGCAGCTCTTGACTTTTGCCTTCTGAGACCTCAAAAGCCTCCCAAGCCCCACCGGGTCCAGGCACCCACACACTGTTGCCATCTCATTGATACTGCTGTCTAGAACACAACACAAACTGCCCGCATCCCTCAGAGATGGTATTTTGAGAAAATTACTCAGCATTTAAATGTCAAAATAATCGAGCCCACGCCCCCATAAATAATGATGTAAAGGACAGAAATGAGGCATCACCACTGCCCAGGCTACAAAGGACCTTCAGGGCCATGGAGTCCAGCCCACACCTTTCACAGGTGAAGAGCAGAGAGGGGGCAGTGTTGGGTCATATGGCTCCACACTGCAGCTCCCAGTGACCTCTCATGAGGTCACGTCTAGGACCAGACATCTTACCTGCATAAAACCCCCAATGTCAATTGTTGTATTTTCAGAATTATCTTACATCGTCCTTCTGCTAAGATAAAAGGAAAGGGAAATGGATGTTGACTCTTGAGGAAACACTGTGATGCTCTTTGGGTCCTGCCAGAGCAGACACTCTAATTCACTTCTTGCTAATGGGAGGTAGCAAAATCACACACAGCTCTTTAAAACCCATCTTGGAAGTAGGTCCTGGAGAGCAGCAGCCCCAGGCAGGCGCTCTTCTATGGAGACCTTCACTGTGTTTGTCTAATGAAAAAGAGGACCTGACTCACTCAGTGAGATGTTTTCCGAATTTGTTTTTCCATGTGGCAGAGGCAGCAGCAGCAGCTAGACATTTTGAGAGGGTGGAGCAGCAGGACAAGACAACGGATACTTATACACAGGCTGGCAGAATGTTCCAGCAGGATTAGTAGGTGGAAGGAGCGCTTGCATTGAGAGAGTCTGATTCCCCAGAGCCATCTCTCTTGCACAGACATATTCTCCCAATTAATTTCTTTTCAAATAGTTGTCCTGATCCTGATCATTAAAAACAAAAACAACCCCCGCCCCCCAGAAAAAACACATATCGTGAAAGTTGATACACATTCTATAGATGCCAGGTGCCAAGCTCCATGCTGGGTGCAAGGGAAAAACAGCACTCTTGTAGGCTCAGACTAAGAATATCAGCAAAGCAAGGTACCTGCGAGTCTGTGGCATCTCAGCAGTGAAAACCGTCCCTCCTTAGGGCAGTCAGAATGAGATCTGAGCCTGGTAATTCGTATAATCTAAGAATCGAGTAGGCTGTTTATATTCTGTATCCTTATAGCCTTATATGTGGTGTTACCTCCTTTTGGGAGGATTTTCATTCCTCCATTGTCAAAATAATTAAGGTTCATAAAGCCCATTTAAATAGGTTCTCTTGGAGAATATATTGGGTGAGGAATTCATCTGGTTGGTGGTACCCTTCTCTAAGCTTCCTAATCATGCTGTACATGTTTCATTAGATCATCAATGACCATAATGCAAATTCTAGAGGTCATTTCTTGAGGTTGTCCTATCAATAACATTTGACCTAGTAGATTACTTACCTTCTAGGACACAATAGTCTCCTGGCCTGACTCGTCCTACGCATGTTGTTCTGCTTCATGGAGTTCTCATCAACTTGAGCTCTAAACAATACCCTCTACCAGTGTTTTGTTCTTAGTTTTGTTGGGTGCTACACTGATTAACACCAAGGGGTGCATTCACAGAGATATATATATCCTTGGTGCTCCCTGGAGTTGTGCAGTGCCCTGCTATCCACACAGACCAGTATGTACTATAGCATGATCACAGAGTGGACAATGCTGATCTGCCCCCTGTTTGTTACCAGTTCATGACAAGATGCAGACAGATATTGACAGAGCACATCTATCAACATTTAGAACAGTGTGACCTTGGTGTTACATCCACATCTGCAGTCAGTAGACTCTTCCCATTGTTCATAGTATAATGGGGACAGTTTGAGCATTGGTGGACTCAAGTGGTGAGTCACAACTGATACAAGCTGGGTCCTGGGAATGAGCAATAGAATCGTGTTGCAACATGTGGTGTTTTAGGTTTAATTAGTCAACTGAAAACTACACAAAATTTCTTCTACTGAAAGAATTTAAATCATCGAAATGTTATCAGATAAATTGTTGAAAGTGACTACTGATGAAGGATTGAAGACGAATGTTGAAAATATGACTTCCTTTGTTTCATTTGTATAAAAGTTAAAAAAGAATATTCTGAGGCTCAGAAGTTGCTTTAACATTTCTTTTTCCATTCTCATCAACCTGCCTCTTCTACCATGAGTAATATATAAACAAAACATAGGAACAATTAGGCATATATTACCCTGAATAAATACTGTTGTCATCAGTCCAACCTAGAGTAGATAAATCAGCAAGCAAGAAGCAAGCTCATTTATCACTTTTAAACGTTAGATATTGATATCTGCAGTGTGTGTTCAGGTTTTGAAAATGGGGAATCAGTATTTGATTCATAATATGTTATTTAATTATAATTATAAAGGATAAGAAGTTGCAAACTCAATGCTCTTATTACTCACCAGACACATAATTTCAACGAGCAATGTGTAGTTTTGGTTATTTTCTCTTGATTGTGTTTTTTTCTTATATTATTGAAATGTACTTTTACTTTTTTAAATCTAATAATAAAAATGAAGGCCTGTGTTATGTATGCCATTATTTTTATTTCATTCCCCCTTTCTAGTAATTTACTTTTGTTTGCTTTTATCAAAATATTAGTTTGCAATGGATTAAAACATACGATATATGTTCAAACACACACACACATATATATGTATATATGTGTGTATATATGTGTATATATATATATATATATATACATACAAACACACACACATATATATATATGTTGGGGCACCTAGGTGGCTCAGTTGGTTAACCAGCCAACTCTTGGTTTCTGTTCAAGTCATGATCTCACAGTTCACGAATTCCAGCCCCACGTGGGGCTCTGCTTGGGGTTCTCTGTCTCCCTCTATCTGCCCCTCCCTTGCATGCTCTGTCTTTCTCTCTCATAATAAATAATAAATTAACATTAAAAAAGAATTAAAAATATATATATAAACACACACACACACATACACACATGACAGAGCTCCTGGAGTTGGACAAGTCCTTCTCTTCTTTATGTATACTCACTCCCATGATATCATCAAGATTCACATTCTTAAATTCCACCCAAATGCCAATGACTTCTAAATGTATCTCTTCAGCCCAGACCTCTCCTCTGAACTCAGCCTGTCCAATTGCCTACTTGACATTTCCACCAGGATGAGTAACAAATCCAAAATTGAACTCCTGATCTTCCCCCATCACCACCCAAGATGCTCTGCTTACAAGTTTTGTCATCTCAGTAAATGGAAATATCATCTTTCTACTGGTTCAGACCAAGCACTCAGAGTCATTCTTGACTCTTTTTTTTCTCACACTCCACATCCCATCTATATTGAAATCAGATTGGTTCCATCTGCAAAATACATGCAGAATTTAACCATTTCTCACCACCTCTGTTTCATTCAAATCCTAGCCTTTATCCCCATTTGCCTGGATTATTGCAGTGGTGTCCTAAACAATTTCCGCTTTCACCCTTGCCTTATAGTTTCTACTCAGCAGAGCAACTAAAATGAGTCTTCCAAAGCTAAGGGCAGATCTTGCTATACCTCTGCTCAAATCATTCCAGTGAAACCCCATCTTAGTCTGCAAGTCACTAGTAAGGACTAACGACCATACATGATCTGCTTTCCTCCTGGGCTCACTTGACTCAACCTCACTGGCTTCCTTCTTTCATCAAATGTATGAATCATGCTCCTGCCTTAGGGCCTTTGCACTCATGTTTTTCTTTTCTGGAAACTCTCCTCACCTATAGATCCCTTTAGCTTGCTCTCCCAGTATTTGCTTCAATGTGACCATATCAAAGAAGCTTTTTTTTCAGGCTTTATTTAAATTTGCATTCCTCTGGCTTCCTCAATGTCCTCCCTTTTTTTCCTCCATAGAAATTAATACTTTCTAAAATACTGTATAATTTTTTAAAGGTTTTCACTATGATACAAACAGCTGAAGAACAAGGATTTTTATCTCTTGTGTTCACTGTCAACTCCCTAGAACCTAGAGCAGAACCTGACACATAATAGGTACTTATTCTGTATATTATGAGCTCTGTTATTTGACTGTGAGCCCCTGATCAGGAGAGAAGATGCCCTATGACATTTTTCATTATCTGGGCTTAACCCAGTGCCTATTAAAGAGCAATGAATGGGCATATTCACTAATAAATCAATGAAAGGCTATCTTGGGACACTGCAATTGGTGAAGGTATATCACCAGACCTCTGGGTTTTTATTATCTTTTTATAAAGATGAGACAGCTGCAAAATAAAAATATTTATCTAGATGGGAGGAACAAATAATAACCTATGTAGTTCTGGGAAAGAATATGTAATTGATTTTGGTGGGTAGAACAGGTGTATTTTGAGTCATAGTCCATGGCCACAGAGAGTGAAAGAAGGTTTTCTCCAGGTGAGGTGGGAACAGGTTTGAATGAAGTACGTTTGGTGGGAGTTTGAGCAAATCACCGGGGCTGAATGTACCTCTCCAATTTTGAAGACTTAGTCTGTCAGTCATCAATATCTACTCTCCCTTTTCTCTTTCAAAAAGTAACATCCGAAAGTAAAAACTCTGATCCACTAGAAAGAGAACCATATCCTCAAAGTATTTACCTTAAGACAAGTTGCAGACTCAAATTTCAGGAGACAGACTTCAGCCATCGTGTACATGTAAGAGATACATTCTTCTAGCGGTTAAAAAAAAATATTGCCTTTTTCTCAGAAACAGGGAAGAAATGGTGACTACATTTTGGGAGGTGATAGAAAAGTTTATAGAAGCTCATGGAGGCTGCTTCCCCTTCCCAAGATTATAAAGGAATTGTGTCACATAGTCACTCATGCTTTAGTGTGAACAATCCTATCTTATTTCTTCCTTGGGGAGATTTGCACCGTAGACCTCATCTGTGCTTGTAAATGAGTGGATTTAGGTGTCAGCAGTTAAGTGAGAGAAGGGATAGTTCTATTTATTAAATTAATGTGCTTCCATCCAGCTTATATATTTCTCTTTATATTTCCAAATTCCTAGACAGGTTGAGTGGTTTACTTTAACCCAAGAGATCACTAAACATGGAAAGTGCTGTCAGGAAAGGCCTCTAACCCCTGGGTATTTGACTTGCACTCTTATTGAATAACTTTAAACTTCAAGTGGTAAGAATACTCATGAAGAAGAGCTTTTATGATGGCTAGTGTGTTGTACAACTTGGCTCTTGCTGAATAGGGCCAGAGTCCAAGGTTTATAATATTCTCCAACATTAACTGGGACCTTGGAGAATCAGAATGGTATGCTTTTTGGGATTCTAGATGTGAAACTCTATTATTTATCCTGTCTGGCATCTATTATACAGCTAGCTATGAAAATGCCAAAACATTGATTATATTCACTGCTTTCTTAGTTGATGCTCTGAATTTTGTGAAGTTGCTGAACATTCCATTTTTATATTTCCATTAATTATTTATAAAAGGATATTTGTTCCATGGAAAACTTGAATTCAGTAAGTTCTAATTTGTGAAAGGGGGAAAGTCCACCTATCAGTCAGTATGTCACTTCTGGAAGCCTCATTTTTCTCGTCTTGTATAATGAGATTTTTGAACCAGAGAACTACACAGTTTGAGCTGAGAAATAGAGCATGGACTTTGTTTCCTATTTTGGATGGTGTGACAATCTTGGAAATGCACTGTGGATGTTGAAATGTTGACATATGAGAGACATATTGGTGGTTTATAAGTACAGAGAACATAGTGACATAGTATTTGAAATTATGTCTGTTTTTGTGAGCCTAGGAGGGATAGTTAGAACAATGTTCGGGCCCCACTAGATAAGAGAATTTCTAACTTTAAACAATACCCATGAACAGTCTAGAGACGTATCCAAGAGAAAGATGGGTATAATGTAGGATCTGAATTTATTCTCTTCAAACATCAATTCCTCCTTTGTGTCCAGTTTATTTCTTTGGACTGTTTTTGGTTTTTTCCTTGGGAGAAAAACATAAAGTGTTTATCTGCAGTAGGAAATACTACAATGTTCTGAAGTACGGCAAATCATTCCTCAATTTTTTTTTATCTTATCATAACAACTATCACTCCTGTGGTGTTCATCATGTGCCAGAAGTTTTCAAATCATTTCACAAATACTAACTATGGTGACTCACACAACAACATTCTGCAAGGGGTGCTATTATTATCAGTGTTTTATAGATAAGAATACTGAGGCATGGAGAGGTTAAGTAACTTGTCCAAGCTCATATTGCCAATAAGAGGCAGGGCTAGGACACAGATGTAGGCAGTCTGGTTCCAGAATCCATTGAATATTATTATATTTAGCCACCTCTTATTAGCAAGATTAAGTCTCCTTGAAAAGGTGTTCTTATTTTTTGATATTAAAAATATTTTGATTTTAGGTAAATTAAGGCTATAAGAGTCTATCAGTATTCTACTTATCCTTTTATCTCCCTTGCATACTTCAATATTTCTTTCCATGTATCAAGATTTCAAACTGGATCTTCAAGAAAAATCAGTAAAGTTAATAAGCCTCTAGAGTTTGATTACAGAAGATAGAAGACAGAATTTATAAGAATTATGAATCAGAGAGCTGAAATCAATATAGACTATATAGATATTAAAAGGGAATGTTATTAAAGACAGTATGTCTATACATTTGAAAACTCTGATGAAATGGACAAGTGCCTTGAAAAACACAAACTAAAAAAGCTCATTCACAAAGAAACAGATAACCTGAATGTATTGAGGTAATTGAACTTGTGGTTAAAAACCTTACCATAAAGGAAACTCCAGGTCTAGGTGGTTTCACTGGTAAGTTCTAAAATTCTGCACATAGCATTCCAGAATATGAAAAAGAAGAAATACTTCCTAATTCATTCTGTGAGGCTAACATTAACTGACACACAAACCAGGCATATATATTTCAGGAAATGTTCCAATAAAAACCAATATCTGTCATGAACATAGAGGAAAATTTTCCAAAGAAGATTTTATTTTTATGTTTTTAATGTGTATTTATTTTTGAGAAAGAGAGGGACAGAGTGTGAGTGAGGGAGGGGTCAAGAGGGAGGGAGACACAGAATCTGAAGCAGGTTCCAGGCTCTGAGCTGTCAGCACAGAGCCCGATACAGGGCTCGAACCCACGAACGGTGAGATCATGACCTGAGCTGAAGTCGGATTCTTAACTGACTGAGCCATCCAGATGCCCCCAAAGAAGATTTTTAAAATGTATACAAAGTACAATATATCATGATCAAAATGAAAGATTGATTGAACATTCAAAAATCAAGCAATGTGATTTACCATGTTAACAAATCCAGAAAAAAAAATTGACAATATCTAACATCTATTCTTGGCAGGTTAAGAATACCAGGAAACTTCCTTACTCTAATAGAGGGTATCTATTAAAACCATATAGTTAACATCATAATTAATGGTGAAAGATCAAATACTTTCCCCAAAGGTCAGGAGTAAGGCAAGGATGTCCACTTTTTATCAATTCTATTCAACATTACCTTGGAGGATCTAAGTGCAATCAGGCAAGAAAAATAAATGAAATGAATAAAAGGCATCTAGACTGAAAGAAAAAAAAAAGGTAAACTGCCTTTATTTCTAAACTACATCATTGTCTATGTGAAAAACCTGATGGGATCTACTAAAAAGATTAGAAGATTATTCAGTTGAAATTTTAAAATGTAATTTACCATGGTGTCAAACTATGTGAAATAATTACAGGTAAATCTGACAAAAGTTGTGAGTGACATGTGCACTGAAAATACAAAATATTAAGAGAAAACTAAGACCTTAGTTAAAGAAGACTTAAATACATTTTTTTCAAAGGGCAGAAGATTATTTACTGTTAAGATGTCAATTATTTCTAAATAATCTATAGATTCAAAGTAACCACCATAAAAATCCTAGTAAGCCTTTTACAGAAGCTGACAAATTGATTGTAAATATTATATTGAAATGCAAAGAAATTATGATAACCAAGACACCTTTGAAAATGTAAAACAGGTTGGAGAATCCTTGACTTCAAGTCTTGTAAAAGCAACAGTCACCAAGACAATGATATTGACATCAAGATAGGTAAATTGGAGCCCAACTTTGGGAAAGACTGTAGAGTAGGAAGATCCCAGACTCACCTTGACCAATGGATGCAACTAAACCCTCATCAGTATAAATAACCCAGTATAAACAACCTGAAGACTGGCAGGACAGACTCTCCACAGCTAAATGTAAAGAGGCCACATCAAAGAGGGTAGGAAGGAAGGATACCCAGTCAAGAGCCACACAGACTCATGGGACTGTCCCTGGGAGGAAGGGACACCACAGGTGCATACAGAGGAGAGAAACAGATGCTTACATCAAGCACCCAGCCATGGGTGACACACACTGGGAAGATGAATCCCCATAGCATTTCGCTTTAAAAACCAGAGGGGCCTAACTTTACAAGTTCTTACAATAAGTAGGGCTTAACACCTAAACTTTAAAAATCAGCTTGTCTCTGGGAGAGCTGGAAGGCAATAGGAAACTGAGTCCCAACCCTTGCAGAGATAGCACATCAAACAGTCCCTTGGAGATACAGCATAGAAATAGCAGTTTGAGAAACTTCAGGGGTATATGTAAAGGAGATTTATTTACTAATCAGAGCATGTGATGGAGGGCTGGGATCTTTAGGAGACTTCTCCAAGAACAAAGGAGCTGGTGGGTGGATTTTTCACACCCCTCCAACTAGACACAGGGACCTGTGGGGACCAGCTCAACACCAACAGTCTTCATCTAATTTGCTAACAGTGTGCTCTACCCTCACATTCTTCTGTGGACACATCCTCTCAAGACAGGCCTCCACTCCAGATCTCCTCCCACAACAGATTCCCACAAACCTTGCTAACATTGCTTCTCCACCCTTTGCCTTCCCCTCATGCTCTTCTGCAGAAGTGTTCCCTCCCTGTCTCACCACAGGAATTTTCTAAACCAGCCTCAGTCCCCTCCCACAGCAGACTTGTGCAGATCTTGTTAACAGCAATCACTCTGCCCCCATATTCTCCTGCAAACCTGCCCCCTCCAATATAGTCTTGGTCTGAGCCCATCCAAAGCAGTGACACAAGCCTGGCAGTATGCAAGCAGCCTCAACAGGGGCCGGCATGACTCTAAAGTGATTCCTGTTCCAGGGAGAGGGGAACATGACCACACATAGCAGTCTGACTGCAGTCCTAGCAGTGGGCTGGGAGTGGACATCTGGTCTGACTGCAGGTGCTGTCCGCCAATGAAAGCTTCTCAGGGTACAACACAAGGAAAGTGCCCTGTAGTTCGGTGCTACTGCACCTCTGGCAAACACCTGGTCTCACTCATTTTAAGCCCTGGTCAGCCCCAGAGTGGCCCACTAACAACCTAAGTACCAAACCCTGCCCACAAAAGGTAAAGAGAGCCATTGCAGATGACTGGACTGAAGGCACACATAGCTCAGAACAATAGTAGGATACATGAAACACACACAGAAGACATCCCCAAATTGCCAGGTTCTGATGAACAGGGGACATTGCACTGCAGGGCACTACAGGACCTCTTCTTCATAAGGCCACTACATTCAAGATCAGGAGACACAGACAAAGAATTAGACAAAAGGAGGAGACAGAAGATCATGTTCCTAATATAGAATAGGACAAAATCACAACAAGAGAGCTAAATAAAATGGAGATAGGTAATATGTCTAATAGAGAGTTTAAAGTAATGGTCATAAAGATACTCACTGGACTTAAGAAAAGAGTGGAAAATGTCAGTGAGACCCTCAACAAGGATATAGAAAGCATAAAAAAGAACCAATCAGAGAGGAAGAACTAAATAACTGAAATTTAAAAATACACTAGAGGGAATAAATGGTAGACTAGAGGAAGAAGAATGAATCAACAACCTGAAGGACAGAGTAATGTAAAAAAATCAAGCTTGGTGGGAGAGGAAAAAAGAGAATAATTTAAAAATGAAAATAGATTAAGAAGACAAAGCAACACCACCAGGCATAATAACATTCACATTATAGGGATCCCAGAAGGAGAAGAAAGAAAAAAGGGAACAGAAAATTTATTTGAAGAAATAATAGCTGAAATCTTCCTGAATATAGGGAATGAAACAGAAATCTGGATGCAGTAGGCACAGAGAGCCCCCAACAAAACAAGGAGGTACACACCGTGACACATAGTAATTAAAATGGCAAAAAGTAGTGATAAAGAGAGCATTTTAAAAGCAGCAAGAGAAAACAGTTATACATATGGGGAACCCCATAAGGCCATCAGCTGATTTTTCAGCAAAAATTTTGCAAGCCAGAAGAGAGTGGCATGATATCTTTAAAGCACTGAAAGAAAAAAAAAAACCCTGCAACCAAGAGTATTCTATAAGGCTATCATTCAGAATAGAAGGAGATATATAGAGTTTCCCAGACAAAAGTTAAAGAAAATCATCACCACTAAACCAGCCTTACAAGAAATGTTAAAGGGGACTCTGAGTGGAAAGAAAAAACCGTAAGCAGGAGTAAGGAAAGTAGGAAGTACAAAAGCAGTGAAATTAAGTGTGTCTATAATAACCAGTCAAGGATCTCACAAAATAAAACGATGTAAAATATGATGCTATCTACCTAAAATGTGGTCAGGGAGAGGAGTAACAAATTAGTGCTTTTAAAATGGGGGTGAGCTCTTGGGTGGTTCAGTCGGTTAAGTGACTAACTTTTGTTTTTGGCTCAGATCATGATCCCAAGGTCATAGGATCAAGCCCCATGTCAGGCTCTGCACTGGGCCACTGGATATGGAACCTGCTTGATTCCCTCTCTCTCTCTCCCTCTACCCCTTTATCTCTCTCTCTCTCTCTCTCTCTCTCTCTCTCTCTCTCAAATATAAATAGATATATGATAGATGGATAGATAGATAGATAGATAGATACACAAATAAATAAAATGGGGTCAAACTTAGGAGACCATCAACTTACTATAGACTTCCATATGCATAAGATGTTATAAACCTAATGAAACTACCAATTAAATCCAGTAATAGATATGTAAAAAAATAAAGAGAAAAGAATCCAAGTATATCACTAAAGAGAGTCAGCAAACCATGAGAGAAGAGAGCAAGAGAAGAAAGGAACAGAGAAGAACTACAAAAACAACCATAAAACAAGAAACAAAATGACACTAAGTACATACCTATCAATAACTTTGAATGCAAACAAACTAAATGTGCCAATCATAACACATTGGATGATGAAATGGATAAAAAAGCAAGATACATCTATATGCTGCCTATAAGAGATTCATTTCATGCCTAAAGGCATATGGATTGAAAGTGATGGGATGGAAAAGCTTTATCATGCAAATAGAAATGAAAAAAAAAAAAACCCCAGGGTAGCAACAATCCATCAAGATATCACAATGCAAATATTTATGCACCCAATATGGAAGCACTCAAATACATAAGGCAGCTAATAGCAAACATAAAGAAAATAATTGAGGGGTGCCTGGGTGGATCAGTCGCTTAAGCATTTGACTCAATCTCAATTCAGGTCATCATCTCACAGTTCATGAGTTTGAACCCTGTGTCAGTCTCTGCGTTGACAGCATGGAGTCTGCTTAGGATTCTCTCTCTCTCTCTCTCTCTCTCTCTCTCTCAAAATAAATTGATAAACTTAAAAAAAAGAAAAGAATTGATAGTAATACTTAATAGAAGACTTAAACACCCCACTTACATTAATGGTTAGATCATCCAAACAGAAAATCAACAAGGATACAGTGGCTTTGAATGATATATTAGACCTGATAGTTTGAACAGATATATTTGGAACATTCCAACCTAACCGAGGAAAATACACATTATTTTAAAGTGCACAAGGAACTTGAAGAGATAACATAGTAGGCCACAAAACAAGTCTCAACAAATTAAAAAAGATTGAAGTCATACCATGTATCCTTTCCAGCCACAACACTATGAAACTAAACCACAAGAAAAAAATCTGAAAAGAACACACATACATGGAGGTTAAGTAACATGCTACTAAACAATAAATGGGTCAACAAAGAAATAAAAGAAGAATTTTTTTTAAACTTGGAGAATAATGAAAATGAAAACATAACACTCTAATTGGGATAAAGTAAAACCTGTTCTAAGAGGGAAGTTTATAGCAATACAGTCCTAGCTCAAGTAAGAAATGTCTCAAACAACCTAACCCTACACCTAATGGAACTAGAAAAAGAAGAACAAACAAAACCCCAAACCAGCAGAAGGAAGGAAATAAAAAAGATTACAGCAGAAATAAATAATATGGAAACTAAAAAAACAAAACAAAAAACCCCAATAGAACAGATCAATAAAACCAGGAATTGGTTCCTTGAAAAAATCAACAACATTGATAAACCTTTTTGCCAGACTCATTAAAAAAAAAGACTCAAAATTAGAAATGACAGAGGAGAAGAAACAACCAATACCATAGAAGTGCAAAAAATTATAAGAGAATATTATGAAAAATTATATGCCAACACACAGGACAACCTAGAAGAATGGATAAATTCCTAGAAACATATAATCTGTCAAAATGGATCATACATCTAGATATAAAGCCTAAAACTATAAAACTTCTGGGAAAAAATTGGAGAAAATCTTTTGACCTTGGGTTAAGCAAAGATTTCTCCCCAAATCATAACCCATGAGAGAGAAAATGGGCAAACTGGACTTCAAAATTAACACAGCTACTTCTCATAAGGGATTACTAAAAGAATGAAAAGCCAATAGACAGCTTGTAAGAAAATCTATTTGAAAAGCACACATCTGCTAAAGGACTTGTATTTAGAAAAAAGATCTTTTGGAACTCAATAAGAAAACAAACAACCCAATTAAAATTTTGCATAAGATTTGGACATTTTGCTAAAAAAATAAAAATTTAAAAATTTAAAAAGTACAAGATGCCATCACACTTCTAACAGAACAGCTAAAAGTCAAGACAGACCATACCAGGTGTTGGTGAGAATGTGGCAGACAAGAAATTTCATCTGATGCTGGTGGGAATCTAGAATGATACAACTCCTTTGGTAAAGGTTTTGGCAGCTTCTTTTAAAAATGTTGAGCATATGCCTAACATGTGATTCAGCCACTCTTCTCCATATTCACCTAAAAGAAAAGAAAGCATATATCCATAAGAAGACTTAAACAAAATTGTTTATTGTGGCTTTGTTTGTAAAAAAACAAAAACTGGAAATAGCTCAAATGTCCATCAACACATGAATGTCTGAGCAACTTGTGGTATATCCATATAATGCAACACTATTCATAAATGAAAACAAATGACTTACTGATGATGCATGTGACAATATGAATGTTGTAAACATGTGACAAGAGTTACGCTCCATGAAGAAATCAGGCAAAAAGAGTACATGCTATTTGATTCTATCCGTGAAAACCTTCAGGAAATGAATGAGAAAGAATTTATAGTGACAGAAATCAGGTCATTGGTTATGAGGAACAGGAAAAGGAAGGACAGGAGTGAGTGATTACAAAGGATCTCGAGGAGACTTTTGGGGGTGACAGGTGTGTTTATTGTCTCGATTGTGGTGATGGTTTCCTGCCTGTATGTTTGTTAAACATATCAAATTGAACGCTTTAAATATACACATTTTGTTGTGTGTTTATTATTCGTCAGTGAAGATGCAAACAAGAGATGAACAGACCTGAGCTCTTTGTAATAAATGTTGAGTAGTTCTATAAAATCAATTGCTTTTAACAATCCCCTTGTTTGAAGTTATGTTTGATGTGGTGAAATTCTGATGCAACCAAAATATTTAGTCAGTCTGTGGCCTATTCTGGAAGCAGATTAACATGTATTGGAGAGACTAGTTGGCTTCTCGCTTGGCTGATTTAAATTCTGTGCTGCAGAGGTGAAGTTATTTGTATGCAGCCCATGTTCTTCACCAGCAAACACAGACTGTAAGTCTACGAGTAAATCTGAGCAAGCATTCTGGTTGTACTGTGAGCAACTTGAGTCTTGAATGACCTTGACCATGAGCATATCTAACCTGCAGAGAAAATTGCATCTTTTTTACAATTTTAAGCTAATAAGTATCGATTCATTTTCATCATACATAGGGAATCATACGTTGATAGTACCTTTTAAACATCCTTTTAACAACATTAATCAATCCGCCAAGTATGAACCCTCGCTATCCCTAGGAAGAATGAAGTAGTTGTGACGGTTCATGCCTATTTTTTAACATATGTTTTAATCGAGCCTGGGGTTTAAACAAAAGTGGCAAATTCTTAACATTTAATGTCTCTTTTTCATGTTACTTTTAAAGGCCTCAGGATTAGACAAAACTGGCATGTGTTTGTGTATATGCTCATGAATAATTTCCTAATTCTTACACATGCCCAAATATGTGGACAAGGCATGCCAGGGGATGGATTAGGCATCGAGCCAAAAGTAACAAAACCTGAATACCTGGCCTTGATGCCTAAGTTTTGCTGTTTTTTAGCTCTTTGAATTTAGTCAAATCATTTTACACAGCTGGGCCACAGATTACTTATTTGTAACATGAGGAACAAGCACAGGAATTACCAGACTTATCTAGTACATGTGCCAAAAGTTCAAATTGTACAGGGTCACGCACATGAAGGTGCTATTAGTAGCCAGACTGAAGAGTCTTGGATTGCAAACTGATCTGGGTAAATGCAGCACACCATGGGGGGTAGGAGCGGGCCTTCTGGAGCAAGACAGTTGGATTCAGATCCCAGGTTCACCCCTCCCAGCTGTGTGATCTTGGACCAGTCACCTATGTCTCTGAGCTGCAAATTCCTTATCTGCCAGGAGAAGGGCAATCTGTCTCAAAGTACTACTATGAGATTTAAGTAAAGCAATTTATGATACTATTGAGGGTTCCTCAATAAAAGCTAGCAATTATCATTTTGCCAAATGATCAAACAAAAGTTTTATGATCGGAAAAAAAATGCATTTTTAAATTCCTGATGAGTACAACTTCAGCTAGGAGTACCAAATCCTTGAACATGTAGAAGTAGGTTTTAAATTTAAATGCATTCCTTCTAAATGAGAATGTTCCCCTTATTATCAAATAAGGACCTCTATTTCTGAGGAAAGATTGATATGCCATACACAAGTTTTAATGAATAATTTTTAATATAATTGAGACAGTTCATACCTTAGTCAAATGAATGTTAATCCATCATTTCAGAATAAACATTATGTATCTAAAACTCGCATGGGTAGTTTTATGATGCCATGAAAGATGGAGAAATGAGGAACAATAAAAATACTTAAATTAATGTCGTTCAATTTTCCCCAGTAACTTAACCCAGAAGATGTGGAATGTTTCTCAAGTAATTGATCATTATTTAAGATAAAAAGCACCAGATATTGTAGAAACAAGCTTAAGACAGTCTGGTCCATGTCTCTGGATGTACAGGGATGAGTGAAACAATGTTACTCGGTAAATAGTTAAGAAATGGTGAGACAGCGATGCAGGAAAATAAGTAATTAAAATAGGACAAAGTCAGTACATAATGGATGTAGGTGTGGGGAAGAGTGATGGCCTAAGACAGTGGCAATCTACTCTACTTATGAAGCTAAAGAGAAGTTTCAGTCAGTAAATACCTTTGGGGCTGATTCTCAAAGGGTGAGTAGATGTTTTCCTGGGAAACAGTAGAAGAAATGGAAGACAGAGGACAAGTCTGTTTGAGGGGCAGTGAGTGGTTAAGTACACAGTGGGATTTAGGTGTGGAGCAGGAAAAAGGAGGGACTGAAGCCCAAGGACCAGTGATGGCCCTTTATATAATACATAATAAGAATGTGGCCCTTATTTTGCAGGTGCCTAGTTCTCTAATTATACTGGCACCAAGGAGTCCTTGCTGTGGGTCAGAAGGTTGGTTATTTCAGGGGAGCATTGTGGATGTAGAGAAAATCAGTATGCCAAATAGCTGATAGAGATTCTTGTGTAGTCTCAAGTATTCCTAGATGCGTGGAGACTTGTGTATTTGCTTGGGAAAGATTGTTGTGAATGGACCCATGACCACATGTGGGAGCTGTGGGAGCAAGGCAGCAATGGCCACCAAGTGGTAAGAGAATCCTGGATCCCTGTAGTTCTGTGTTTTTCAAAAACTGAACTTTGTAAGAATGTTATAGTCTTCACCTATACCAAAAGCACAAAAACCTGCCATGATGGGGTTGTCATTTCTATTGTAGCTGGGATTAAAGGGACATCGTGGCCTGTCGAGTCCAGGAATCTTGTTGCTGATTGTCAGATGACTACTGCTGGGGACTTTCCACCCTGGGTGGTTTTAACCATCTCCTCTGAAAGGCAGCATAATGCAAATCCAGAAGGAGGTGGCTCTGGAAAGGACTCTCTATATATCAGAAAGTGTCCAACCATTTGTAATCATCTCATTCCTTCCTTCCTCAAGGGTGTCTGGAATATCCCTGTTGTGCAAAGCCCTGTAGAAAAGGACCATTCCCCACCTCCCTGGAGCTACATTGTAATTGGGGAGGAAGCTTCACACTTAGGGCAACAACAACTTGAGATGACTGATTGGCTGGGTGTCCAAAGAGGGGCAGAGATGGTCCAGGCTGGTAGAACTCAGAGGGAAAGGGAAAGGGTTCTGAGTCATGATGTGGTCAAGGCTGATGGCCTTAATCTGGATTTCGAAGGATAGTGATTGAATCAATTGATAAGACAGTATTCAGGCCAGAGAAAGGACAGGAGCAGAGGCCCAGAGGCACTGACAGAGCCTCTGCTCACCCATTGGCAAGCTCTCCAGAATCAGGCCCTCCTCCTATCTGCCCTCTTCACCCTGCTCTGCTGGCTCAGCTAGGCTGCAGCTCTTTGCCTTCTGCTTGGCTGCTTGTCTCAGTACTGTCGTTCAAGCCATTCTCACTTTGGGGTGCTTTTGTCCCCAACCCCCCCCCAACTCCTATCAGTGGACATATTTGATTGTCACAACTGGGAAGAAATGTTACTGGCATCTAGAGGGTGGAGGGCACCCTGCAATGCAAGGAACTGTGTGTGTGTGTGTGTGTGTGTGTGTGTGTGTGTATTTTTTTTTTTTTTTGCAAAAAATTGCAGAGAGTTATCCAGTTCAAAACATTAATAGGGCTGAGGTTGAAAAACCCTGAATTATTATTCTATTTAACCCTTGTCTTCCCAAGCATAGAAAAAAAGATGCTTCAGTGGGAATTTTCTTCAACTCCACAGTCAACTTTAGACAAAATTGTGACATTTATCCTGGGACCTGAGCCCTTAAGGCCCCAGCTCTGAGGTGTCCCCCAGAGAGACTGGCCTCCTGCCCACCTGTCCACCATATCAGCAGGCATATGCCACAGAGGGCCAAGGAGGAAGAGGAAGGAGGCCATGCCAGTCTGTTTGAAGATTAGACTCTTATTGGGGCTCTTTGAAAATGTGTTAAGGAGCAGAAATGGAAACACTTTTCAAGAGGTTAAGGAGAAAAAGCGTGATCAGAATATAGACTGAAAGAATATGTATTAGTTTACTAAGGCTACTGTAACAAAGTACCCTAACCTAGGTGGCTTAAACAACTGAAAGGTATTGTCTCACAGTTCTGGGGGCAGAATCTGAGATCCAGGTGACTGCAGAGTGGATTCCTGCTGAGACTCTGAGGGAGAACCTGTTCCATGCCTGTCTCCTAGCTGCTCGTGGTGTGTTGGCATTCCTGGGCATAGAGGCATCACCTCTCTCTGTGCCTCATCTTCACCTGGCATTCTTCTTCTGCATGTTTCTGTGTCCAAATTTCCCCTTCTCACAAAGCCACTAGGAATATTGGATTAGGATCCGTGAGGATGACCTCACCTGAACTAATGACATCTGTAACAACCTTCTTTCCAACAAGGTCAGTTATTTGAGGTAGTAGGGGTTTAAGACTTCAACATGTGAACTTGGAGGAGAACCATCTCAACCTGTATCAATGTGCTAATCATCACTCCTTCCGGTCAACTTCCAAACACTTTACTTTGTACTTTAAACTTTAGAACTATTACTGAGGGGGCACCTGGGTGGTTCATTCAGTTAAACATCCAACTTCAGTTCAGGTCATGGTCTCACAGTTTGTGAGTCCAAGCCCCCCTGCTGCTGACAGCCCAGAGCCTGGGGCCTGCTTTGGATTCTGTGTCTCCCTCTCTCTGCCTCTCTCTCTCTCTCTCTCTCTCTCTCTCTCTCTCAAAAATAAATGAACACTAAAAACTTTTTTTAAAAAAAGAAAAAGAACTATCACTGAGTCCACCTTTATATAGGAACTTGTAAAGCAGGATAATTCTACCATGGAATTATGAGCTTCCTGAGGGAAGAGGCTGGGACAGATAAACGTGTAGAGCTTTTATGAAACTGAGCATAAAACAAATATTTAAGTGCTTTGAAAACTTAAAGCATTGCAGTACTAAATGCTGTTTTGATCACAAAATTTATATATATATATATATATAATTTATATATATATAAAATTTATGTATATATAAATTAAATATACATTAAATACTATATATATGTGTGTGTGTGTGTACACACACACACACATATATATATATATATATATATATATATATATATATATATATATGAAAAAAATCTGTTAGGCCACTTTGTTGACAACTCCTGCCAGGTTCCTTGCATTTCTTCTCTCTTTGGGGAACACAAAGCTCGTACTTGAACTTCAGATAATTGAATAACCCATGTGACCTACATTACACTCTCCTCTATTTTATTTTATTTTATTTTATTTTATTTTATTTTATTTTATTTTATTTTATTCTATTTTATGTTCACCTACTGACAGACTGGCGATCAGTGGGAAGAAAATAAATTTTTTAATGTTTATTTATTTGGGGAGGGAGAGGGGCAGAGAGAGAGAGGGAGACAGAGGATCTGAAGCAGGCTCCACGCTGACATCAGAGAGCCTGAGGCGGGGCTCGAATTCATGAACTGTGAGATCGTGACCTGAGCCAAAGTCAGATGCTTAACCAACTGAGTCACCCAGGTGCCCCCAAAAGCCTTTTATACAGGTAAAAATCTGTGCCAAATGGAACTGCTGGAATGAGATAAAGAAGGAACATAGATGCACCAATAAACACCAAATGCTTTTTGAAATAAAATAATATATCTAATCACTGTAAGATCTAACTGACAGTTTTTAGAGATATAAGTTTATGAAATTCATTACTCTCTTGATATTCCTCTGAGATACTTTGATTTGAGAATTCATTTTGTTTCAGCTCCCTGCCCCTGGTGTGGTCCATGCAAGCTGCTTTTCAGCTACCAGAATCCACTAATTTCTGGGCCCAGCTGTGTTGCCAGTTTTTATGCTCAGTCCATATTTGGTGCCTGAAACTTAGTAGCCACAAAGCTGATGAGTGACAAATTAATTCATGATTAGATGGGTTTCATTTATGGATTTCTAGACTAATAGAATTTGTAATTAATATAAATGATGAGGATCACTTAAATCTAATGCATTGGCTTTTTCCACTCTGGCTGTAGTCTAAGGGCCTTTCCAACTCTGTCTCTGGCCAACTGTCACCTGACTGTAAGGTGCAGGCTAAGCTTCCTCTCAGATGAAAGTGGGTCAGGGAGAAGAGGGTTGGGCAAGAGGAAGAGAATGTCTTTCTTTGTCCCATCTAGCAGGTTGGATTTGAGGGAAGAGATAAGGAAAACAGGAAAAGGATAATGTTGAAAGAAGATCAAAATGTGAAGTCGCCAAAACATCCAGAAAATTCTCATTCTGCTCCAACATGAGGAAGACAAATAGCCATAATTATTCAGATCACTCTAAAGATGAGCTTTTTTATACCTTTGATGGTCTGTGGCTGATGGCTAAAGAGAGGAGGGTAAAGGTAAATATTTTCAACTGTAATGAAAGATGCTTTCAGAAACTTACTTATTCCCTCGTTGCTACTGCTAACCAAATATAATAGAACCCAAATTTAATGAGAAAGATCATACGTAAAATGAACCACATGGCTTAATTGAGAAGTATATGGATGATAGGTTCCAAAGATATGCATTTATTTTATTTCTCCTTTGTATCTATTTATGTGTATAGATGAGATACTTTCTCTGTTCTAGATTCTACTCTAGGCATAAGGTGCCTAGTATTTTTGTACCAAAATATGAAAGACAGGATCTCTCTATAAATTAATGTTCAGTATACTAGGGGAAATAGAAAATAAACATATATTTACAGTGTAATCTGACTATTGTTATGAGTTCTATAAACACATTGGGAAATAAGAACCTAAATCTGTTGAGGAGCATCATGGAAGGTATTATAGAAGAGAAGTATTTGAGCTGAGATTTGAAGTTTATACAGAAATTTTTTAAGTGGACAAGGCTAGAGAAGACGTTTTAAACTCAGGATGTCAGTGAACTATGTGGAATTAAATTCACCTGAAATAGGGACTGTAAGGGTATTAGAGAATTCTGGATACAAGTCTGGATACCTAAGCAAACGTCAGGTTATGAAGGGTCTTCTTTGCCACCCAATAGTTCTAGATTTTATCATTTGGGAAATAAAGTGTAATTCATAAATAATACATGGGAAGTAGCATTATTATGTTTGCACGTTCAAATTGCCGTAAGAGTGATGTAGAGGATGAGTTGGAAGACGTGTTTTAAAGATCATTAACAATCTATCATATCAATAGGCTAAAAAAGAAAAAAAATAACGCAATCACATCAATAGATACAGAAAAAAAAGCATTTGACAAAATTCAGCTTAAATTCGTGATAAAAAATCCCAGTAATCTAGAAATAGAGAACTTTCTCAACTTGATAAACAATATCTACAAAAAAACCTACAGCTAACATCATACGTAATAGTGAGAAACTCAGAGGCTTTCTCTTAAGAATAGAGCAAGAATGTCTCCTTTCTCCAGTCCTTTTCAAATTTATCTAATGCAATAAGATAAGAAAGGACATAAAAGGAATACAGATTGGGAAGGAAGAAACAAAATTGTCTTTGTTTACAATGACATGATCATCTATGTAGAAAAAAAGAACTGGCAAAAAAAAAATCTACTGGAACTAATAAGTGATTATGCCAGGGTTATAGGATACAAGGTTAGGGTACAAAGGTCAATTATTTTCCTATATACCAGCAAAGAACAAGTGAAAATTGCCATTTAAAACACAATGCCACTTACATCAGCACACAAAGGTATGAAATACTTAGGTATAAATCTAACAAAATCTGTACAAAGTATGTATGAGGAAAACTAAAAAACTCTGATGAACAAAATGAAAGAACTAAATAAATGAAGAGATATTCCATGTTCAGGGATAAGAAATCTTAATATTGTCAAGGTGTCAATTCTTCCCAACTTGATCTATAGTTGTAATACAATCCCAATCAAAATCTCAGCAAGTTATTTTGTATATATTGACAAACTTATTCTAAAGTTTATATAGAGAGGCAAAAGTTCCAGAATAATATTGAATATTCAGTAACAATATTGAAGTAGAAGAACAAAGTTGGAGGGCTGACACTACAAACTGAAGTCTACACTCTGCTACTCCAACCGTAAGACATTTTGGAGAAGGCAACTGTTTGGAGACGGTAAAAAGTTTAGGGGCTGCGGCGGTCTCAGCAGTGGAGGAGTAAATAGGCAAAGCATAGAAGATTTTTAGGGCAGTAAATATGCTTTGTATCAAATACCATAATGATGGATACACATTAGGCATGTATCCAAATGCAAAGGATATGTAACTGCAATAGTGAATTATAATGTTAACTATGGACTTTGGGTGATTCTGATATGTCAATGCAGGTTTACCAATTTTAACAAATGTACCACTCTAATGGGGGATACCGATAATGCAGAAAGCTATTTGTGTATGGGGACATGGGTTTCTGGGAAATCTCCGTACCATCCTATCAACTGTGTTCTGAATATGACTACTCTAAAATTACAGTAATAAATTAGTAAATAAAGTCTTAATTTTTAAAAGACCTTTAATAGTTCATTTGACTAATGACTCAAATTTCAAGTGATTAGTGAGAAAAACTGCCCATCTGGTAGCTCTCAGATTTAGATTTACATAGGAGAAAAAAAGTTACGCTTGGAAGGACTGTCCTCTGTTGTGGTCAGACAACCTTGGCACTGAGAGTCACAGTGGTTATCTCCATGGCCATGTCTATTGGAGACTATTCAGTGGATCTTCCCATCCGCTAGTCTTTCAAGTTTACTGTGTGAAGGGATCAGGTATGTAACTCTCTGGGCATCAAGCTGGCTCCTAAACAAAGATTCCTTTCTGTAGGAAACCAATGTAGCCACTAGCCACTTCTGGCTTATCCTCCTATGGCTTTCTAATCACAGTCTGTTTTCCAACTAATTAGTGTTGGGACAACTCAGGCCTGAACCTCAACTTGAAAATGTTAGTGTCATGGGGAGAGAACACTTGATCAAATGACTTGTCATTATGCAACAAAGAGATTTTCTCTGATTAAGACTGCCACTCTTTCTGACACACTGGGTCTTCCCTTTTATGATATTGGGTTGAGCAGGCTCTGCTCTGCCACAGCTGCCACGGCCCTGATGTTTTACTGAAGGGGAGCAGGCAGCTATACCAATGCAGTTCAGAGACCTGTATCTTCACTGAAATCTAGGGTATTTTTTAGCCCGTTTTTACTGGCTATTAAGTTTCAAAAAATCAGTCTCTTACCATAGCGATGCTTAAATAAACTCTGTAGAAAAGCCTGTCTCATTCTCACGAGCTCTTCAGTCTATGATGTTTAATAGGTTTAAGGTATTTATTTTAGGTTTTCTTAATTTTGAATATTTCCTACCAGAAGGGACATGGTTTTCGACGCATGGTCTTCACAGTGAGCAGGTTATAACCTCATCTCTTCTAGACATTACATGGGAGACAGTTTGGGAGCAGATGCATGAGATGGGCTGACCTTGGTTAGATTTGAAATCTGTGCTTGTGGTATGATCTCAGATAAGACACTAGAGCCCATTCTTTTATAAAGGAGACCAGTACATACTTCAAAACGTTTTTACGGTGGTGAAATAAAATGAAATACCTAAAATACTTCTTGAAACATCTGTTAACTTAGGAAGCAATTTTTTAGTAGCAGCTAAATTGTAGTTGAAATAGAAAGCAGAGATGTTTGTTTCTGACCTCTCACAACCTCCCCTAAATACTTCCCTTCTCACCTGTTTCTTTCTTACTAAGTTTCATGGACCAGAGAAAATGACAACACAAAATTCCCCTAAAAGAAAATAACATTTTAATATAATGAATATTCCTGACCAGGTTGTCCTGGGAGGCTTCCAGTGACCCTCAATGTCTAGACTTGCAGACAGAGCTGTAGTAACTTTACTCACAACTCAGAGGATGTTATTTTCCTCCTTCCTGCATACTCTGCAGGAACCCTACACTGGGAATGGCTTGCCCTCCAGACCTCTGATTCTGAGGAATGCTTGTCAAAACAGGTTATTATTTTTTTTCCATTAGACATTTCCAGCCCCCTAATCTGTTTCCATTCATATGTGATAATAAAGCCTAGAATTGGCTCCTCTGAAGCAATTGGCTCCTCTGAAGCACGGATACCTTCATTTGGTGAAATATTGATTAGCTCTTCCCCTAAATGGCTGAACTCCCTGTCCAGCAAAGTGGGATGGAGGCAATGGAGAAGAAATAGATCTTTCCCCATGTATCCATATGCTGAGGGCATCAAAGTGAAGGGCTGCTTCTAAGCCATCTATCATGGATAGGTTGCACAATAAAAATAGCAAGATATGTTGATAAGAATAGGGGTTTTGGAGCCAGGCAGATGTGATTTGTATTTCAGTTCTGATCCTTACTAGCTCTGTGACCTGAGACTACGAGTTGACTTGCTCATAGTTCCAGTTCTATCATAAGCAAAATAGGAACAATAACCTTAATATGTGGAATTGATTGGAGGAAAAGAGATACTGTATAAGTTGTGCAGCAAAGAGCCTAGCACATTGCTGGTGTTTAATGAGCAGTGGCTGCTGTTACTGTTATGTTTCTGATTTGACAAGGAAGAGAAGGGGCTTTGTCACTCCTGACACCATGCCCACTCTTACAGCAACATCATCAGTGTGCCATCTAGTTTGATACTGAATATTTGACCATATGTGTGATGGACATTCTGAAGAATTCTAACACAATGGGCCTCTATTTTCCTTTCTTTCTGAGGCAGCCCAAATTCATGCACCAGTGGACGAATGCCCACTAGTGATGTTATGTCAGAATGTGATATATGACAGAAAACAGCCTTCTGTTTCTGAATTTTCTATTCCTAGAGGGAAGAAAAGGGAACTGGATATTTAAATGCATCCACTTCAAAGTCCTCCCTTTCAAATCTTCCCAGGACATAAGCTCCTGGAAAGAGGAAGATGCTGATATTCCCAGGAAAAGCCGAAATAGCACATGTTCAGGAGGTAGGGGATGGTGAGACCCTCAAGAGAAAGGGACTGAGAATTATCCATCCCCCGTTACCCAGTGCTCATCATCATGTGCATATTGTTCTCCTTTTACTCTTTCCTCCAGCCTAACTAAACTATTACAGTACTTCAAACTGGTTGACTATTTCCAGGCTGTCTTGATTTTGATCATACTGATCTTTGCCTACATAACCTTATCTATTGTGGGTTCTGAAGCCACACACACTGAGTTAAAATTCTGGCTCCATCACCTATTTAGCTGTGTAATTTTAGACAAATTGTGTACCCTCTCTTTGCCTCAATTTTCTTACCTGTGAAACCAAAAAACATAATGGTACTCCTTGCTACCCATAGTATGGTTCCAGACCAGCAGCTCCAGCATGACTTGAGTATTTGCTGGAAATGCAGAATCTCAGACCTATTGAATCTCAATTTGTATTTTGACAAGATACCTAGAATATTTATTTGCACATTAAAGTTTGAGATTTGCTGATGATGCCTACATGATGGGGTTGTGGGAGGATTGAGTGAGGCAATAGATATAAGGCAATTAGAGCTAGCATAAATATTAAGTGTTGAATAAGTATTTGTTATTATTTGTTTTGTTTTACATCAAGATATACCTCAAGTAGCAACTTCCTTGTCAAGTTTCCTATGATCTTTCCTTTATCCTCTTCTTATTTAATTATCTTTTGTTCGTCCTCCACAAAAATCTCTGCAGGTGCTCTGATGATTTATTTGCTTGTACCTTTCTGTGTCAAACTGAAAGACCTTTAAGGGCACAGAAGTACCCACTGGGCCCAGGACAGAAGAGACCTTTAATAAATGTCAGTTGAATAACTGATATACACACATGTTCTCCCAATAACAACAACAAATAGTAGCAGTACCAAATAGACGATATGCAAAATACTTAATGGGAAGACTCAAGGAATACAGAAGTATTCTAAGAAATTTCCATGGTGAGGGTGAGATTTAAGCTGTTCTTTGAATAGTATAGAGGCTCAAGAGTTTAAGAGATAGAAATGGTATAAATTGTGGGTGCAGGTAATAATGTGGGTGAAACTTGAAAAATGGAAGTGCAAGTAATAAGTTCAAAGGATCAAGACTTGATATGTGGTTCTGGAACAGATGGTGCTCTGCAGAACTATAATAGAAAACTCAAACTATACATTCACGTCCTAAAGATCCCGAGTGCCAAGCTAACAAGTTTGAAAATAGGGAACTTTTGAATGTTTTTGAGTTGGAGAATAACATGCTTAAAATGTCTTTTAAAAAGGAAAAAAAAAGAAAAGCTTATTAATTACATCTGCTTCCTCAGTAGCTCTGTAGAGAATGAGGCTGATTTTTGCCCACTGAGACTCACATGAGCATTTTGTAAAAGAATGGTTATAGGGGGGAGAAGTGACAATGTTTGAGCTGGTGCTTACTAACAAGGCAGAGATTCATTTCTCTGAAGGATGCTACCATTTAGTTTTTTGCCAAATCTTGAAGAGGAGCAAACTGCTATCAATGCCACATGGTCATTTATGGATTGTTTCAAAGTTTTTTTTTAACTTTTTTTTTAATGTTTGATTGTCACAGGTGTCATTTTCTAATTTGCAAATACCCTGAAAATCTATAATTTCCTCTACAAAATTACAGTGAGCTCTGAGCAATTAAGTGACCGTTTTAGGTCCTGAATTTGAGTTGCTACAAACTAGTTGTAGTAAATAAACAGCAGTGTTGGACTGATGCAGATGGTGTGTGGTTGGCTGGCCTCACTCACGGCTTCTTTAGTGAGTCTCTTGCACATTTATTTCAACATGGTGCTTCAGTAAATTTCCCAGCTTCTTAGGCCATTGGACAGAAAAGCAGTCTACAGAGCATGCCAATGAGTTTGCAAATATGCTAAGGATATTTTATGTGGATCCTCCAGGGTGAAGTTAGGGCTCTGCAATGTTTCCACTGGAGCTGAACTTATTGAGAAAGGAGTTCTAAGAACAGCCGATTTGTCCTCAATATTCTGTACTTCCTTTGTGCTGTAGATAAAACAGGAAAGAGTGAAAGAGGATCAGGAACAAGTCAAATCTCTCACAATTAAACTGCTTACATCTTCATTCCCTTCCCCGATTCTTTTCTGGACTATACTCCTTGTGGGCAGGTGTATAGCCTTTTATTTTTCTCCTCTTATTGTCCAAGAGATGTGGAGTCCACACCTGAATACGCAGAAGGAGCTTGGTGAAAACTTACTAAGTAGTTGAAGATCAGATATCTTTTTAGTATGTATTTATTTCTGGGGATACTGATAGTGCTCCTGGTGCTTTATGTGAGCAAATGCAGCAGCTGAGTACCTATATTACATCTTGGACTTCAGAGTTTCTGCTCATAGCTCCTTGAGGCCATAAATCCCTCTCCCAGAGACCATGCTTACTGTGCCCATGGAGAGACAGTATAAAACTACAGGCTTTGTGAAAGGGAACAGGGTGACTAAATTACAGTAGTGTGTTCAAAAACCTTACTGGAGGCCAAAATGAACCAATCAGGAGACTATAGATAGATGCTGGACAGGATATGGAGAAACGGGAACCCTCTTGCACTGCTGGTGGGAATACAAATTGGTGCAGCCACTCTGGAAAACAGTGTGGAGGTTCCTCAAAAAATTAAAAATAGACCTACCCTAGGACCCAGCAATAGCACTGCTAGGAATTTACCCAAGGGATACAAGACTACTGATGCATAGGGGCACTTGTACCCCAGTGTTTATAGCAGCACTCTCAACAATAGCCAAATTATGGAAAGAGCCTAAATGTCCATCAACTGATGAATGGATAAAGAAATTGTGGTTTATATACACAATGGAGTACTACGTGGCAATGAGAAAGAACGAAATATGGCCCTTTGTAGCAACGTGGATGGAACTGGAGAGTGTGATGCTAAGTGAAATAAGCCATACAGAGAAAGACAGATACCATATGTTTTCACTCTTATGTGGGTCCTGAGAAACTTAACAGAAAGCCTTGGGGGAGGGGAAGGGAAAAAAAAGGAGGTTAGAGTGGGAGAGAGCCAAAGCATAAGAGACTCTTAAAAACTGAGAACAAAGTGAGGGTTGATGGGGGTGGGAGGGAGGGGAGGGTGGGTGATGGGTATTGAGGAGGGCACCTTTTGGGATGAGCACTGGGTGTTGTATGGAAACCAATTTGACAATAAACTTCATATATTAAAAAAAAAAAGCCTTACTGGAGGGAGTGTTGTGGGGTAAAGACAAACACATTATTTTTAACTATAATGCATTGTAATATCTTGCAAATAAGATCTAATATATTATGTACACATTATATGCTGGTCATCATGTAGTAGTTTACAGGTATTATCTCATTTAATACAAAAACTCTAGATATTCATATTTTTCTTGATTTAGCACAGGAAGACACCAAAGCTGTGAGAGATTATGTAATTCACCTTTATTCAAAGAGATTAACAAAAACAAATTCTGGCTTTAACTTGTGTGATTTCTAGTGAATTTGCATATTTATTACCATATATTTACTGGTCATTTTTTTCTCGATGAATACCTGCTAGGGTGATTCTAGAGATCATATCTGATGATTAATGAGACATTTGCTCATAAGCTTTTCTGGATATTGATTTTTTATATTGATTTTTGAGAGTGATCATACATTTAATGGAAAATCATAATTTTGTCTGCAAACTTAAAGTTGTTTTATCCATCACAGATAAAAGCCGAAAAGTAATATTTTGTTGGAGGAAGATCACATATGTACCTGACTTTTTGGGCAAGAATTATCTGTGAGATTCCAGGGAGAAAGGCTGATTGGAAGAGAAATAAGAATTTGTGTTAATGAAGGGAAGTAGGGGCTTTAAAACCAGAAAGAAAGACTGATTCCACTGTTCTATCCTTTCAGACAACACCTACAGATAATCTATATAGAGGGTGAAGAGAAAGCCTTCGGTATATACTGTGAACTAATTGAGAAGGGAAAGTGCAGGAGTGGAAGTTGGGAGAAAGTTCTGGATTTATTCTGCTTTTGGCAACCTTAAGAACTTCAGATAAATCATTTAAATTTCCTGCATCATAGGTTTTGTCCTAGCAAATATCCTCTAAAAGTATGAGTTATTATTGGCCTTGATTGAAAATAAATATGATAATCAGCCCTCAAGGTAGAATAGAGAAATAATGCATGGTCTAATACTATTATCTTTTTTTTCAATAGATCATTATTAAGTTCCCACAGAATGCATGAATTTTTAATCTATCATTTACATAGGTAGAAAAGTTACCAATCTATTAAGCTCATTTAAAAATATCATCCATATATTTAATGTGAGCTAATATCAGCCCAATTGTCACCAAAATTGAGTAGGAAATAGGGAACAGAGAAACACTTTTCTTTTTCCTGAAAAGGCTTGATGCCAAAACAACCTAGCTTGTTTTTCCAAACATGGCAGATCCAAAAGAGTAGAGAATCTGTTAGAAACAGATGTTCTTGGAAACAATGGCATCTGAAGGTTTATTTCTTTGAGAGAAGCAAAATGCTGAAGGAAATAATTAATTCAAAAATTATATCTGGAAATTTAAAAATGACACCATTTACAAAAACATAAAAAATTAAGTAGAGAGGCGCCTGGGTGGCTCAGTCAGTAAAGCTTTAGACTTTGGCTCAGGTCATGATCTCACATCTCGTGAGTTCGAGCCCCACATTGCGCTCTGTTTTGACAGTTCAGAGCCTGCTTCAGATTCTGTGTCTCCCTCTCTCTCTGCCCCTTTCCTGACTCACTCTGTCTCTCTCTCTCCCTCAAAATAAATAAATATTTAAGAAATTTGTAAAAATTAAGTAGAAAAACTGTAATGAAAGATGTACAAAACCTCTGTACCATTGCTACTCAATGTATGGTGCATGCAGGAGAGCCAGTCCATGATTTTGTTTCTTACTTGTTAGCAATGAGATATGTGCAGAAAGTAAGAGTAAGGGTTTAGAAACTCCTGTAGTTATTTGACATTTCTGCAACATCCAAGCCTATGATCCATGGATTTGAGCCATTGAAAAGTGTGTAAACCAGTTTGTGTATTACTGGACTTAGTTGGTAAGCCACATGTGGTGCAAGCTATGACCTAGTTATGCATAGTGGTCATTCACATATGGATGTGCAATGGGTAGAAAACAAAACTGGTTCTGCATCATAGATATAAACTCTACAGAACTTTGTTGAACAAATGAAGAGGACCTAAGTAAGAGCAGTGATAAACTATGTTCGTGGACTGGAAGACTCAGTATTTTGAAGATGTCTGTTTTCCCCCAGATTAATGTGTAAAGTCAATGCAATCCAGGTGAGATCTTGGCATATTGTGTGTGTGTGTGTGTGTGTGTGTGTGTGTGTGTGTGTGAGTGGGGAGGGAGATAAAATGACAAGCTGAAACTTTGTATGGGCTAAAAAACAACCAAGGCAATATAAAGAAAAATAAAGCCTGGAGACTTAAAGTACCAGCTACCAATACCTGCTGTGAAGACATAACAATTAATACAGTATGATACTAAGACAAGAAAGAAAATCTAGCAACGGGACAGACTTAATAGTCAAGAAACAGATCTCATACATTCGTGGTCACCTAATATGACAAAAGTGACGCTGCCATGCAGTGGGGAAAGTGTAATCGTTTTAATAAATAGTGCTGAGTCAATTGATTTCAAGGGGGAAAAAATTACCTTGACGCTTCAAACCACTCACACAAAAATTAATTCTAGGCCAGTTGTAAGTCTCAATGTAAAAGTTACACAGTAAAGAAAGCTTTCAGGTGAAACATAGGCAAACATTTGTATAAAATAGAGTTAAGCAAATATTTCCTAAATAGGGCACAAACAAAAGAAAAACTGACAGATTTATCTATATTGAAATTAAGGGCTTTTTTTCTTCAAAACAAACTTTTAAGAGAGGGTAAAAGCAACTCACAGAATGGAAGACATTGTTTAACATACACGGGTTCAACAAAGGACCCATATCCTGACAAAACATGTATATAATCTAGAAATCAATAAGAAAATGGCAATTTAACTTAATAACGGGCAAATAACTAAAATGGATACTCCACAAAGGAGGATACTTAAATGGCCAGTAAGCAAATGAAAAAGGGCTTAGCTTCATTAGTCAGCATGAAAATGGAAATTTAGGTTGTAAAATGGCAAGTGTTGGCAAACATTTGGAGTAACTGGAACTTTCCTATATCGCTGGTGAAAGTGTTATGCTAACAGATTATTGAGCTGTATCTACTTAAAGCTAAACTTACACACACCCCACAAACAAGAAATTTAACATATTCTTCCATAAGACGTACGGTAGAAGGCTTATAATTACATTAGCCCCACATTGGAAATTATTCATTGCGTATGAAGAGTAGAGCAGAGAAAGAAACAATGGCATATTTACACAGGGGAGTATTCTACAACAGTGAGGACAACTCATTTACAACCATACCCAATCCCATAGAAGGATCTCACACATAGGGTTCTGAATCAAATGGGCCAGACATGAAAGACCACATATGTGTTCTTCCATTTATTTCAACAAAAATAGCCACTAGTAATCTCTGCTGTTCAAAGCCTAAATAGTGGTTACTTTTGAGAGAAAGTGATGTTGGAATTGGACTGCAAGGGAAACTTCTAGGGTGCTGGGAACCGTGTTGCTCAAGCTGTCAAGAACAAGCTGTTCTTGTTCAAGAGCAAGCTGTCTTGATCTGGTTACATGAGTTCTGTTTTGTTTGAGAATGTTCACTGATCTATGCTCTCTTGTCTCTGTGTACTTTATAAGTCAGTCCACTGATCAAGCTAAACAAACACAAACACACAGAAAAGAGAGAGTGAGTGAGATAGAGGTTTCAAATGAAGGGTTAGTCAGAGCACCTTGAAGGAAAAGATAGGAAGTCAAGTCAGATTTCCAATTCTGAAGTTCCTCTCAAGTTGCGCTAGCACTTTGAGTTCACAGAAAGTGTTGGGTCAGGCCCCCTTTAAAAAGAGAGGTTTAAAATGATAGATTCTCTAGTGTACCAACTGTATTTTCAAATATAAATCCAGTATATATACCTAGCAATAGAGAAGAAAAAACAGCAGGGACTATCAAATATATGGAACATAAAATGGTTCGGTAATTCTAGAATTCCCAGCTCGAATCTTTTTATCCAAGACCATGCACTATGTCTCAGACTAAGGAAACACTGAAAGTACCACCACTGATGGTTTATTATAAGCAGGGGTGGCAAAATCTAACAGGATCACTGATAGCCCAAATTGAGGTACCCCGTGTGAAGCCAGATACTCTAAAACAGGAGTTATTTTTGGTCTTGGTTTAAAGTGAACATTATATCCAGTTTTCCAGCTGAAATAAATGGGTACTGTGCAGTCTAATGCTGTTACCTAAAAGTAATAAGCATGCTAATTTAGTTTCGAATAGGTACTAGGATTATATTTCATTATATCTAAAAATAAAGACTTTTAGAGTCCTACAAAGACAAATCAGCGGATGGGCCAGGGTGACGGACAGAGTCCTTGTAGCTTAATACATTACAGATGATGAGAATTTGCTTTGCTTGGAGTTAGGAGGCGGGTGGAGGCAGTCTATTTGAACCTCATGCTCTCTGGAGTACATCTCTTGGTGAAGCAGATTTAATACACTCTTGTTGGATATTCCCTTCCCATTAGATAATGCCACATATTAGCTTCGTGTTATTTTCTCTTGGATGGATATACATCAATGCCACTATCTTTTATAATAATTTTTCATTCATTCATTCAGTTATTTGTTCATTATTTTGGTTATTTAATAATTTATTTGGTGATTGCATGTTCACTAATCACAACATATTGGGAGCTATGGGAGATACAGAGATGTCTAAGAAATAGTCCCTGCCTTCGATGAGAATGGATACTAATACAAATGTCATAAATATAAATAAAGTTATATATGCTAGAATGCAGGAAGATAGAATAAAAACCGGTAACCGAGAGAAAGAAAGGCTGCCTTTCAGAGAGGTTAAGCAAGGAGTTTTCAGAAGTCCTGGTCTTTGAACTGGGACATAAAAAGGAAAACAAAGAGCATTTGGACAAAGGAACTGAAGCGAAGTAGGAGCAATTAGAGGAAGTAAGATGAGCAAACACACAGGCGTGGGGAAGTGTGAATATACATCAGGGACAGAAAGTCATCACGTTTGCCTGGTGCACAGTCTGTACCAAAGGGAGTAAAGAACAGGAAAGGAAGGAGAATGTAGTAGTGAAATGTCTAAATTCAACAGAAAAGACTACAATTGAGGACTGGGGAGCCAGAGAAGACTTGGAACTGAAAAGAGAGGGGGAGACTGTTTAGAAATGTTCCCACCATTAGAATGTAAATTACTTAAAGGCTGGATCTGCTATATCCCTAGTACCTTCTGCAGTAAGTTTATAGTAGGCATTCAATACATATTTGTAGAATATTATATTGAATGTTCTTAAAGAATGCCATTTAAGATATGCATGACACTTTTATTCATTTTAAATGGAATACGTAATACATGCAAATTTCAGGAAATCCAAAATGTTTAGAAGAAAATATGTTGAAAAGTAAGTTTCTCCTCTGGACTCCTACATCCCTATCTCTCCACCATTTAGTTCCTCTCCAAGAAGCAATCACTGTTATCCATTTCTTGTAAATACATAAAGAGATTGTGTGTGTCTAGGTCTTTTACATACATAATCTCTTCTTTTTATACAATGAAGAAATTCTACAAACGTGGTTCTTCAGGGTACTTTTATATTTATATATCAGCAATTATTTCTCATCAGGACATACACAACTGCCTCATTCTTTTTAAACTACTGCTTAGTATTTGAATGAAAGCAATATAATTTATTCATTTATTTATTTTTTAATGTTTATTTATTTTTGAGACCAAAAGAGAGAGACAGAGCACAAGTGGGGGAAGGGCAGAGAGACAGACAGAGACACAGAATCTGACGCAGGCTCCAGGCTCTGAACTGTCAGCACAGAGCCTGATGTGGGGCTCAAACTCATGAGCCGTGAGATAATGACCTGAGCCGAAGTCTAAAGCTTTACCGACTGAGCCACCCAGGCACCCCTATAATTTATTTAAACAATACTCTCAAGATAGACATTTTCAACCTTTCCCTTGTTTAAAAATATAGGTGATATATAGGGTGTACCTATTGTAATGTTTTTCTTTGTAAATTATTATGAAACGTCTAAATATAAGAAAAACCTGTAAAACATAATTTAACAGGAAACTTTGTGCCCACATACCTGCCCCTCTCCTGGATGAGCATTAGTATAAGTATTACTAGAGCTGAGTGATTCTACCTGTATTTCAGAGCCATTTATACTTTTCCATTTCAATGGACTTTCTGTTCATAACCATTGCCCATTTTGTATTATACTGTCAGTATTTTATTGTTGTATAGGAACTCTTTATGTCTTAGCAAAATGACCTTTTTGTGTGGAAAGACAGAATGTTTGTGGGTAACCTTAGCAGTTCTCTCTTGGTTGTCTGATCATGAGTCAGTAGCACCTCCTTTCCCTCGTCGCATGGGCTTGGTTCAGTCTTAACTGTCCACAAGACTGTGAGGTAGAACCAGCAGCAATATGCAGCTCTGCTAGCCAGCGGGCACCCAAGCTCAGACCGTCCTCCCTTGGACTTGCAGGACTGCCCTGATACTTTCCTTATTGAAGGGGAGAGCAACAAGGAAGCAAAGAACCCCTCCTTCAGCACAGCCCCAAAGAGAATCTATTTGCACCTGACCCAAGCATACATCCCTCCAGTTCTCGAGAGAACAGTACTCATACAGCTTGCTGACCTTCTGCCTATAGATTGGCAAAAATGCACACGGGTCTTGTCCTGAGCCTTCTGCACAATAAGCTGTGATGTGGCTTGCACTTGTGTCCTTTCTCAGTTTACCATTTGTCCTTTGACTTTGTCTTTTGCCTTGAAAACTGTTCTGAATTTTTTGTGCTCATTTGATTTCAAAGATGATTTATTAAACTCTATGTGGTTATGTTGATAAGTAAAAAGTAGTTTACTTCTAAACTTAAAAGAAATCCTTGTATTTTTCCGTACGTGATGTATGATTATTATTTCAGCTCGGTGTCTCCAAATATACAGCTTAATCCACTGATGTCTTATTATGCAACTTAGTATCTAGCAATATTCCATCGAGACATGTAATTTTCCTTTTATTACTCTAGTGTGGGCTCATAAATTCTCTTTCTAATGGGAAAAAAGCATCATGTACTAAATCTGTTGGACAATATAGAATAATGTGTACTTTAGGTTAATTATTTATATGGTGTAACACTCTGTCTTTTTAAAAAATGTTTTGTTATTTAAACTTCTACCAAAATGGAAAGAAATACACAATAAGCTTCCACGAGCTTATCATCCACCTACAACACCCAACAATTCTTGGCCACTCAATCCTGTCTTTGCTCCAGCCCATTCGACCACCCACTGCTTCATCACTGGGTCAGTTCATCAGTCATTTATGTGGTGGGTTCTCAGACTTGTATTATGCATAAACAAGCTTTTCTTAGATGTATATTATGCTTAAAGAGGCCAAAGTTATTAAAAGTAATGATTCATGTTTCTTTCTACTACTTTTGTAGTTTTATTTTTCAAATTTAAATAATTGTCCAAATTATTTGTGGGATTTATTTTGGCCTAATGTGTCCTACTTATTCTTTTCCAGATTGCTTTTTAATTGTTCCAGTTTAAACTTATTTAAATAACCTTTTTTAAATAACCCATCTGTTCATTAGTGATTTGCAATGTCAAATTGATTCTATAGTAAATGCCCGTTTGTAATTAGAATTTTTTATGTATATTCTGATATTGCCTATTGATGTGGCTAAATATGCAATTTTAATTGCATTTGTTAAATGTTTTCACCAATATTCATAAATGATACTTAGTTTTCTTTTGGTAACATCTTTAAAATTTTTTTAAATGTTTATTTACTTTTTAGAGAGAGAGAGAGAGCAGGGGAGGGGAAGAGAGAGAGGGAGACACAGAATCCAAAGCAGGCTCCAGGCTCTGAGCTGTCAGCACAGAGCCTGACATGGGGCTGGAACTTGGGAACTGTGATGACCTGAGCCGAAGTCAGACGCTAAACCGGCTGAGCCACCCAGGCGCCCTTTTTTTTATATCATATTTGACAGAATTTGTTATTAATATTGTGCTAAATTTGAAAAATGAATTTGAAAGTTTTTCTTCCACTTTTTATCCCTCTGAAAGAGTTTAGATAGTATTGGAGATATTCCCTTTTAAAGTTTGGACAGATTTTCCTCATGAAATCATCTGGATCTGGTATTTCTGGCAGATATATCTTTGATAACTTTCTCCATTTCTTGTGATAACTGATTGGTTTGGATTGCCTATCTCATCTGGAGATGGTTTCCATATTTCATAAAAAAGGTTTATATCTTCTGGATTCTTCTTTTATTCTTTTCCTTTTTCTCTGTGAATCAAGTCTAGGTTGTAGGAACAAGTACTTCTATTGACCCTGTGAGCATTTGAGCATCAGGCACTATTCTCTGTTATCCTTTCAGATAACTTCATCCCCAGGTTTAGAAAGTTTATCTCATGGCTGCATTGGTCAATACTCTGCAGGATATTGGGAGAATATTTCTCAAATCCACAGAGTCCTTTGTCTGCCACTCTCTCCTCTCTGGGACTCTGTGATGGCAACTCTAGCCACCTTGGTCTCCCGAAAGCGTTGGCTCTGTCTCCTTAAGTCAGGAAGCACATGGGGCTTTGCCTGGGTTCCTGCTCCATGATCTGTGGTCTGGCACTCTTTCAAGGCAGTGTTAGACGACTGTAGGGCTCACAATATTTATGCTCCATCTCCCACTGATCACTGTTCGTTGCCTTCAATCTCTATGTAAGTCTTTTATTTCTAAAAATATATTTTGATTTATGTATCTGGGTTTTTTGTGCAAATGTTCATTTCTCTTCTTTGGGTATATTAATGTTTTGGGAAGTTATTAATAGATGTAGTTTGAATGTCTCTTTCCTTTTAGTAAATCTATCATTTCCTTCTGTTTCTAAAAATCTCATATTTACACTCATCATTTCTGTTGTCATGTCTCATTCTTTGAAGTATGTTTAGTCTTGTCATCTCCCTTTGAGTTGATCCCACTTGCTGACATGTTGATTTGCCCTGTGCTTCGTCAGCTCATGATTTGTCACTTTCTGTTGTCACATCATGCTTTCCCTAGGTTCATATACCTCTGATTGTGTTCTCATAGTATGGTTATTTCATAATGTTTCTTTAAGCCATGGGGATATATTTGGTTACAATTTTCACCTACTATGTCACAATAATTTTCTGTTGAGTGTTCTTCATCTCATATTTTTTCCTATTCTCTTTTTCCTTTTATCTCATCTTATGATTGCATCAATTATATTACTTTACTAATGTAAGTAGTAATTATTATTACTATTTCTTGTTGAACAAAGATTTTTTTTTTGGATAGCTAATTTTAGGAATACATATGGGGGAGGAAGCAGAGCTCTGTTCAGGTGAGTGAGACCTTTATGACCCATGAGTGTCTCTGTGTGATGCCTTTAATCCCTTCCTGCTCTTTAGCCAACCAAGACTGGTGCCATGGGGCCATTAACGATGCTGCCTTTCTCCTCTCATCTTCTTCAACATCAGACTATCTCCTGGAGTATAGCTTTTTATTTCTTCTTATGGTGTTAGAAAAAAATAAACACACAATTTTAAAGAAGACAAAAATCTAAATTCATTTGGAAGAATACTTTCTTGGTGCTTCATTAGAATAGATTGTTTTGGTGGTGGTTTCTGAAGCTCTTCATCTTCTAGGAAGCAGAGCATATGGTGATTTCCACCTGCACCATGGAACTGAGGGCAGAATAACTACTGGTTTTGGTCCAGGATGTCATCAGTCTGGAAACCAGTTTTAGTCTCTCTTCTGCTTTTAAGTATTTGTCAAAATTCAGTGTTTAATAAAAATTGCTTTTAACTCAATGTTTATTCTCCATCTACTCACAAAGCACTATCCTAGCTTCCGGGCATAGAAATGTCTACCCCTTCCTATACCACTTGGCTAAATAGGAAAACTAATGTGAATGTACTTGAAGTGTTGAGTGAAAATCTGTTGTTTCTGCCTTCTATGTCTTTTACCTTCTCAGTGGTCAGGCTGCAGCTTGCCTCTCAGTGTCCTGATATTATCTCATTCTCGGCTCCCTTTTCAGCTTCTTCTCTGACCACAGAGGCTGGTTCTGCCCGATTGGAGCCATCTTCCACAGACATAGGTTAAATGTCCAGCTGGCACTATTATGCACAGGAAGTCTCACAGTTGCTTCTGTATGTTTTGCTACCCTAAGAAATCAAATCCAATATGGAAAATAATTTTGTTTTTTTTCCCAAAACATTCTGCATTACTGTCTTGTTTGAGGGATTCTTGACCAAATAGCAGGTGATTCCTTCCTTCCTTTCTTCCTTCCTTCCTTCCTCCTGCTTGCCTGCCTATCTTTGTTCCGTCCTTCACAGTGGCATTCAGATATTTGAAAATGGCATATAGATGATGATACATAAACACCACCATTTAAAATATACCCAGCTTCAGTGACAGAGTCATTTTGATTATAAAGGGCATATAGTTGACAAATATTCAAAGTCATCTCAGTGCTATGGTGCATGAAGCCAGCACCTGTAAGGGGTACTCAGTGGTGAGTAGTGAAAAAGTTACGTGTCTCTATAAGTTTTTATATGTTAGACCAGATTTTTAAATGATTCTCTCATTCAGTGCCCCTGGGTTGGGCTGCATGAAGGGCTGGGATGGAAACCTGAATAGGATCTTTCACACTTAACTTTATCCTGCAGACAGAGACATAAAAGAATAAGGTAGAAGCATAGGGGAAAAAAACCATAAGATTTAATTATCTTCTTTTGCTTTCCTTTGTTCCCTTCCCTCATGTCTGCACTCAGCTGGGTCTAGAGTAATGGCCCCATCTTCACTGCTTCTTTTTACAGTCCTTCATACTTATCTTTAGAGGCTTGGAAAATGCCATTTGTTACTCCCAGCACTTAGCAGAGTCCTGCTGAGCAATCCAGCCCCCAGGGTGAGGGCCTGTCAACGCTTCTTATCAGCAACTAGTTTTCTTAGCATTTGACAGTTAGACACATGCCCATGAAACACAGTTCTTTCTCTGCTGAATCAGGACATGTAAATGAGGGTGCTGGGCTGCTAGACTGGAACAGGTGGTAGGATTCTTTGTTGATGAGGGGGGCTTCTACAACATGGATGGCTCTGGGTTAGAGTTGGGGCTGGATAAACAAATGAGCGAAGTACTGTTTAGCTCCTTTGGACTGCTCAGGGGCTGGGCTAATCAGCAAAGAATCAGACTTTGATAAATAAAAGAAAAAAGTAGGAAGTATGGTTTAAAAAAATACTTTCTAGAAGAATAAACCACTCTTAATTCCTGACAATACAGCTGTAATTATAGTACAGAGAATGAGAAGCAATTTCAGAAATCAACCTGCCCAAGCATTTAACTGATAGATGTACTGAGCAAAGATAGAAGGGTCCTTCCAAGGTATGCATTTTGTGGATGGGAATCTGGGAGGGCATAATAAAGAGTTTTTCAACCTCGAAACTATCATAGTTGGGACTGGATAGTTCTTTGTCTTGGAAGGCTCTCCTGTGTCCTGTAGGCTGTTTGAAGAATTCCTAGCCTCTACCCTTGCTAAGGCCTATTAGCAACCCCTCCAAAGCCACAAAAATTTAAAAAAAAATGTCTCCAAACATCACCAAAGTCCTGTCAGGGCACAATCACCCTTGGTCGAGAACCAGTAGTCTAAAATAGGCTGATGCTGAGCCTGTATTTGAGTAAAGAGTCTATGTAGGCCCTTTGTATTTGGTGCTGGTCAGAACATATCTAAGTCAAGCAGACTTTCATCAGGAAATTAACAGCTGGCAGGGCTCGAAAGAGAGAGAGGTCATGATGGTGGTCAAGAAAATGTCAAGTCAGAGTTCAGGTGCTTGTTCATTCCATTTCTCTGTAAAGGCCAGGCTAGTTCCCTAAGACAAATCATAAGCATGTTGCTACATATATGATTTGTCCTTTTTCTGCTATTAACTCATCACCATTCTGGATAGCAGTTTTCCTCTTGTTAAATAAGAGTATTTGGAGGATATGTTTCCCACATCCCATCCAGCTTTGACAGTACTACTCATTCATGTTCTAAAAGTAAAAAGCCTCGGGGCGCCTGGGTGGCGCAGTCGGTTAAGTGTCCGACTTCAGCCAGGTCACAATCTCGCGGTCCGTGAGTTCGAGCCCCGCGTTGGGCTCTGGGCTGATGGCTCAGAGCCTGGAGCCTGTTTCCGATTCTGTGTCTCCCTCTCTCTCTGCCCCTCCCCCGTTCATGCTCTGTCTCTCTCTGTCCCCAAAATAAATAAACGTTGAAAAAAAAGAAAAAAAAAAGAAAAAAAGAAAAGTAAAAAGCCTCATAGTGACTTCCAAATCAAGACCAAAAAAACAAACACAAAAACAAACAACCCAAAAAACCTGCTCTCCCAAACCCTCATAGAATTCCCAAGCTTCAAGGACTTTCCAACCTCCTAATTAAGCACATTTTCCTAAGCAAGTTTTAGGTTTGTTTGCTGTCCAGGGTTCAGCTAAGCTGCCAAGTGTCAGAGTTGATTAAAACAAGCAAAAAATGAAAGTAAAAATCAAAGCTTTAACCACTTACAGTGCTAGTATAAGCAAGAGGCTACATTGGAGAAACTGCTGACTCCTCACTGTTCCATTTTACCCTGTGGACCAGTATCACTGGGTCAATCAGCACAGATGTGGAGGTCATCTTACTGCTAAGGGACTTCCAACAAAAACTTCCTGTGGTTTTATGGACTCCATGGCTCATGGAGAGTGATAGGAGACAGTTAAGAGTGGGAAGGTACTGAGTGCTGAATCAGAGGAGAGAAAAATGTCTTCAGTGTTGCCTTACCTCCATAAGGAGGCTTTTGCAGAGACACCTGGGATAGACCTCAGCTGAAGGGCCCAATCAAAGAGAACTCTGAATAAAGGCATCTGGACAAGGAATGCAATCTTGAGTAAATCTTTAGTCCAGTGTGACTGGACTAAAAGGCCTTAGGCAGTGCACCAAGACTGGTATGAGGAGAGAAGATTCCCCCATGAAACTTGCCAGGTAAAGCCTTTGTAATTATTAGGGGCAGACTTGAAAAAAATCATACACAGGATTTCTAGCCAAGAAATGGACTCCTCAATATTTCTTAGATCTTCTCAAAATTCTAGCAGGTACGTGACTGTTTTTCTATAAATTTATTCTTCTTTTAATATGAGAAATGTCTTCCTTGGTTTCTTCAAAGAAATTTGGATACTTGCTTCTATTTGTGACTGCTAGAGTTCTAGTTTGTTATCAGAAAACAGATGAGAACATATGCCATAAAAAAGAAACATCTGTTATTTTATTCTTTATTCTGTTAATGTGGCATGTCACATTAATTGATTTTCAAATGTTGAACTACCCTTGCATTCCACAGATAAATCACACTTGGTCATGGTGTATGATTTTTTTTTAATGTACTGTTGGATTTGGTTTACTAGTATTTTATTGAGGAATATTGCATCCATGTTTATCAAAGTCATTGGCCTGCAGTTTCTTTTCTTGTGGTGTCATTTTGTGGCTTTGGTATCAGGGTAATCCTTGCCTCAAAATCATGTTTGGAAGCATTCTGTCCTCTTCAATTTTTTGCAGAGTTTCAGAAGGATTGGCATTAATTATTCTTTAAATGTTTGACAGAAATCACCAGTGAAGCCATCTGGTCCCAAAATTTTCTTTATAGACAGGTTTTTGATTATTAATTCAGTCTCCATACTAATTATAAGTATGTTCGACCTTTTACTTCTTTATGATTTAATCTTGGTAGGTGTGTATGTTCCTAGGAATTTATCCATTTCTTTTAGGTTATTCAGTGTGTTGGCATATTGTTGTTCATAGTAGTCTCTTACCCTTTTTATTTCTGCAGGATAATTGTAATGTCTCTTTTTTTACTTCTGATCTCATTTATTTGAGTCTTCTCTCTTTTTCATCTCAAAAGATGCAGAAAAAGCATTTGACAAAATTCAGCAATCTTTCATGACAAGAAAAAAAAAAATAACAACCTCTCAACAAACTAGGAATGGAAGGAAATTACCTCAACAAAATAAAGGCCATATATGAAAAGGCCACAGCTAGTACAATACTCAAAGGTAAAAACTAAAAGCTTTTCCTTTAACAGCAGGAACAAGGCAAGGATACCAACTCTCATCCCCACTTCTATTTAACATGATACTGAAAGTCCTAGCCAGAGCAATTAGTCTAGAGAAATAAATAAAAGGAATACAAATATACCAGGAAGAAATAAAATTGTCCCTACTTGCAGATGATATGATCCTATATATAGAAAATCATAAAGACTACCCCCCAAAAAACCTATTAGAATGAATAAATGAATTCAGGAAAGCTGCAGAATACAAACTCAGCATATACAAATCATTGTGTCTCTAAATACTAATAATAGACTTTCTGAAACAGGAATTTGGAAAACAGTCCCACTTATATAGCACCCAAGATAATAAAATACTGAGAGATAGATGTACCTAAGGAAGTATACTGAACTCTAGAAATGTTGATAAAAGAAATTAAGACACAAACAAATGAAAATATTTCCTATGTTCATGGATTAGAAGACTTACTATTGTTAAAATGTGCATAGTATCCAAAGCAATCTGCAGATTCAAAGTAATCTCTATTAAAATGCCAATGGTATTTTTTTACAGAAATAGGAAAATAATTCTATAGTTTATATGGAACTACAAGAGACCTCTAATATCAGTCTTGATAAAAAGAACAAAGCTGGAGGCATAATACTTTCTATTTTCAAAATATCTTACAAAACTCTAATAATTGAAGTATTATGGTACTGGCATAAAGGCAGACATATAGAACAATGGAAAAGAATAGAGCCCAGACATACATCAATACATATATGGTCAACTGATACTCAACAAGGGTGCCAAAAATGGGGAAAAGTACCAAGAAAACTGGATATTCACATGCAACAGAAAAAAATTAAACCCTACGCCATATGGAAAAATCAACTAAAAATGGTTTAAAGACTTTAACTTAAGACCCCAAACTGTAAAACTCCTAGAGAAAACATAGGAAATAAGCATCATGACATTTGTCTTGGTAATGATTTCATGGATACATTAAGAATGCAAGCCACAAAAATAAACAAGTGGACTATACCAAAGTACAAAGCATTTTGGTAAAATTTGACCTAGATATATACATTTCAGAGATCTGTCACCAGTGTAAAGGGACTTCTAATTTGTTATTCTTAAGAATAAAATGATGGGGAAACCTGAGTGGCTCAGTTGGTTAAGCAACCGACTTCAGTTCGGGTCATGATCTCACAGTTCGGTTCGTGAGTTTGAGCCCCATACCAGTCTCTGTGCTGACAGCTCAGAGCCTGGATCCTGCTTCAGGTTCTGTGTCTCCCTCTCTCTCTGCCCCTCCCCCATTCATGCTCTGTCTCTCAAAAATAAATAAAATGCTATAAAAACTAAAAAAGAATAAAATGGTGGAATTTTGCCATCCATGTCTAATCTAAATCATATCTCCTTGCTGAGCCTTCCATGATCATCCCACATAAAGAACCCCCTCTAACCCAATCTCTATTTATGCTCATTTTACAAACCTGCTTTATTTCCATCACAGTGTTCACTATATGATATTCTATTGATTTTTAAAAGCTTTTTATTATCTATTTTCCTCCCATTAGAACATAAGCTCCACAGAAGCTGCTATCTGCCTCTGTATGTCTAGTATTCAAAATGATACCTGGCATAAGAAAATATTCAAAAATATTTGCTGAATGAAAAATGAATGAATTTATGTGTATATATTAGATATATATCATTTTATATGATTATATTACTATTCAAGTAGGATTTTAATTTTATTTTGACTAGCATTTTTAATTTTTTTTCTAGGTATATAATCATAATATGTGAAAGTATATTTTTGTCTCTCATAGTATTTTATAATGATCAATTAGTTTAATTTTCATATCTCTTTTAGCTAAAAACATCAAAAATATGTGGTGATGCAGGGGATCCTTGTCTTATTTCTGATTTTAATGGAAGTAGGTTTATTATTTTACTATTTATTCCAATGTTCATTGCTACTGTTTGTAAATTGTTGGCCTTTGAGCTAATTTACTTAGCATTTTTATTAGAGAGGGTTGCTAGATTCAAGTGACTTTTCAGTATCTACTGACATAATTTTATGGTTATTCTCTTTCTTTTTTTAATATAAGGTATTATGTTTACAGATTTGTTTAAGTTTGTTTATCTATTGTGAGACAGAAAGAGACAAAAAGAGTGAGTAGGGGAAGGGCAGAGAGTAAGGGAGACAGAGAATCACAAGCAGGCTCCATGCTGTCAGCACAGAGCCCAATGTGGGGCTCAAACTCACTAACTGTGAGATCATGACCTGAGCAGAAACCAAGAGTCAAATGTTTAACTGACTGAGCCACCCAGGTGCCCCTGTTTATAGACTTTCCTGATGGTAAACCATGATTGTGTTCCTGGAATAAATCCTCTTATTTTGATATGTTATTCTTTAATATGCTGTTGGATTTAATTTAAAAATATTTTGTTTAAAATTATTGCACCTGTTTTAGTAAGTTAAACTAAAATAGTTTTTTTTTTCTTTGTGCTACCTTTATTAGCTTTTGGTAATGAATTCATACTATCAGCACAAAATGAATTGGGGGAGTTTTTTTAATCAGTTATTTTTCTTGTGGTTCAGAATAGAATAACATTGAAACCCTGAAACTTATGGTTTAATTTACTCTTTCTCATTTCTTTTCTATTCTTCAGTTTTTGATTTGCTTTTTCTGTATAGTTCTTAGTGGAAGGACATGCTATGTCTGTTGCTTCTAAAATTTCATCACCCTTAGTATTTCCTATTATACCTCTATAACCTGTGCTTGGAAAATATCCACCAGTCAGTCATTTTCAGTTCTCTGTGATATTTTCATATAGATCTATTCCCTGGAATTTGAATTTAAGCTTAGTTTCTCACTAAAACTTTATCCTTTCATTAAAGGCTTTTAGGCTTCAGCGACATGTCAGAAAGGGTTTATTTGGGCATTATTATCCAAAATCAAACAAACAGAACTCATCTCTACTTCTCTTTCCTACCCATGATGACAGCCAGTATCTTCCTGCTTTCTCAATCTGTCTATCAAACTCAGGCTCTCACCAAGTAATTAAAAAAAAAAATCTATGATCTTGCCTTCAGAAGAGATTGAGGCCTCAGTGAGTGATTGGAGGCAGAATATTCCATTTCTAGAGACTAGGTGCATCCTGAGACTCCTGATGAGATTTTCCAGTCCAGGCTACCTCTTCCATTGTCTCCATTAAAAAGGAAGCTGGAGACACACCATTTTGGAGAATCCATCTGCCTTCCTGGAGAAAGACAAAGATCATCTTTCGGTGTCTTTTGTCAGCCACACAGAGGGTAGCAGACCCTGCCAATGTTGTGTGGTGTTCTAAAAAATTCATTTTCTCTTTACCATCCTCTTTGAATTGTGTCAAGATCTGCAGATTATAAATTCATCAGCAGTGACATGGAATAAATAAGTCTGAGATGGTTATCATTAGAGCTCCTTCTCAGAGGAGATTTTGGAGTTATTGCCTTCATTATTTCAAGGAATTGCAAGCCCTAGCATCTCTGTGCTACGGCAGGAATGGAGTGAGGATATTCTGAGATATTGCTCTGCCCAGACTCAGGGTCAGATTCCCATTTCCAGCATACCCAAACTAGAGTTATTCTCGGTTGAAATACTTTTAAGAGGAAAAATGGCAGGAGTAATGCTCACCTTTCCTCACACACAACTTCCCCTGAAACCAGGGAAAAAAGAATGATGCACAGGGAGTCAGCAGAGGAATGTACTGGCTTATACCTCTAGGAATGTCTTCATGCTCAGAAGTGAGGGATCAGTTTTCAAGCCCAAAGGGCATTTACCTCTTAGGGAGTATGGTGTCTGCTTTGCAAGCTAATTGTGAGTCCTCTTCTCTCTCCCTGTTCTCTCTCTCCTCCTCACATCCTCTGTGCCGCCCCCAAAGCCAGGCCCAGTCTGTCAAATTAAGCAACAGATAGTCCTTAAGAAATCAGATCTCACAGATAAAAGAGAGAATTCACCAGTTAACATGAAGCTCTGAGCCCAGGCAAACCATGAGTTCACACCAATACTTCGGATTCCAATCCAACACTATGGGTTTCATTCTAATTTTGATTTTTTCCATCCTTCACTCACTATCCCCAATACAGCTAGTTATTGGCTCCCTCTCCCACGGTAATCAATCTCCGGAAACTACTGGGCATCTGCCTCAGTGGTTGCTTCCTCACATGGTCCAAACACCACCTCCCCACCATCTTGCCTGACCGTCTTCTTACTTGGCCCTGAATCCCACAGGCATGTGGGTGGCCTTCCTCAGCTGCCTGCTGGCCAGGTCCCAAGCCCTCCTAGGCCATTTCATTGCTTCTTGCTTAGCCTAAGAGAACTCTTTATCATAACCTAAAGTCTATGATACCATAGAACCAGCATAAACAACCCCCCTTTTAATCTTACCAAGATTAAAGAACTTGATTTCTAAACACTTATTTTCATAGTCTTTACTATTGCTTTTATTTCAGATTTCATCTATTGCTTCAGAGATTAGAAATTGTGACTTACCCACCAATTTAATAAATATTCTATTCTAGTAATATAATTTCATATATATATATATATATATATATATATATATATATATATGTATGTATCTAAGTCCAAATTTAGCGAAAATTTATTTGGTCTCGCAAACTAAATTTACAGTCAAAATTTTATTTTGGTTTGTTGTTTAAATAGCACTTACTGAATTACTGAATTACCTTTTCCTATCTTTTTTAGAGAGTATATTTAGCTTGCATAAAGTTAGTATAGAGAATTGGTTCTATTCATAGATTCTCTCTTCTGTTACATCTACCTGTATTTCTATTTTTACCCTCACCATATCCTGATTTATTGTCCTTTTATCTAAACTTTTAATTTTTTTACATTTACTTTCCTGAGTACATTTTTATAATTTTTATTGAATATTTAAAATCCTGTGATATAATATAAAATCTGCATACTGGTAAAATGCTTTGCATTAAAGAAAATAGTTATTATATTCAATTTCCCCTTTCAGTAGCAGGATTCTCCCTCCATTTGTTCAAATGATCTTGTGAATGGTGTAATATGGGACTATAGTTCCCCACCTAGAGTTTCAGACCTCTCTCTTACAGTTCATTCTTAATATTTTATAATTTTATTTCCTTATTTCTTGTTGAAAATGAAATCTCCATTCGATGTTTCCTTCCCATTTAAGTTCTAGCATCATCTAGGATTGGCAATGAATGTGTTTCCTAAAGAAACAGCAGCTATTGGGCACCAAGTCCCAGACACTGCCTGGGATCTAATCAGCAATGCCAAGGGGCAAACCCAGAGAGGCCATCAAGTCCTTGAGCTTTAGTGTTCAATATGGTAGCCACCAAGTCCTAGTTTCACCTTTTATCATTTGCAAGCTGTTTGCTTCTACATAAATCAACACCTGTTAGGAAGAGTGCCAAGGACTGGTCACTGCTTGGTCCTTGCAGCATGCCCACAGTTAGGTGACAATGGTAACTTTATTCCCCCCCACCCCACCACCCCTGATCCCAGGATCCTTGCATGTAGATGGTATGGCAGAAAAGGAGTTAGAGTAGGACTTTGAAAAGTAGCACTCTAAAATAAAACCCCAGGAAGCCACTTACACACTCAGCCACCTTCCAGGTTCACCCATCCCATTTTCACCTGCTCTTCTATGATTGCCTCCTTGATGGTCAAGGTCAGTGGTTTACCCAACTCTCAGCCTTCTAACTGCTAACACTGCTCTTCCCAGAGGAGATGCTCTATAAAGGCTGGGAAAAACAAAATACAAAAAGCAGGGAGGATCTTAGAGTTTTAAGCTATCAGATATGGCCATTCTATCTGGGTCATCATAAATCCCAGGTCTTATCTTGTAGCTCGTCTCATTAAATATCTTTTTTTTTGGTACCTTCCAGGCTTCTTGACTTAACCATCAACCCACACACAGTCCTGCCCCAATCTGCCCATCCAGAAGTCCGAGTTAGTTCAGGCTGCCATAGGAAAATACCTTTAACTGGGTGGCTTAAACAACCAAAATTTATTTTCTCACAGTTCTGGAGGCCAAGAATTCTAAGATCAAGGCAACTGAAATGTAGGTGTTATTAGGGGACATCTCTTGCTTTGTAGGTAGCTGCCATCTTGCTGTGTGCTCACATGATCTCTTCTTTGTGTGTGTGTGTGTGAGAGAGAGAGAGAGAGAGAGTCAGTGTTATGGTATCTTTTCTCATAAGGGCATTAATCCTATATTAAGGGGACCAACCTCATGACCTCATTTAACCCTAATTACTTCCCAAAGGCCCATCTCCAAATACCATCATGTTGGGGGAATACAGCTTCAACATATGAATTTGGCGGGGCTGGGGTGGGGGGTGGGGGACACACATTCTGTCCGTAACACTAGACATACAGGTTAACAACACCATTCCTCTCTACCATCTCTGTACTTCTTTATATTCATACTTTGTCAAGCCAATCCGTCTCTCTGAGAGAAGTTACTTCAATATGTATAGCAATGGCAGGACAGTGAACTAGCTGAGGATGGGGAACACAGCAGATATGCAGAAGCCAAGAAGTCAGGGCCTTACAGAAGGACTTGCAGACAGGTACCAGTTTGAGCCCATAAAGCTGTATTTTCACTACTTTCATGCTGCCAGGAGAAAGTCTCAGATGTAGATAAAGAGCTGATTCTGCCCAAGGGTTGTGATAATTAATGTCCTGTCTACTAATTAAAGAATGAGGGCTTGGCCAGACTTTCTGCTTGGAACGGTTAGCTGGCAGCCTTCCAAGACTCTTCTAGCTTCTCCGAACTGAGGTCTACATAGTTCTGTAACTGAGGGCAAATGGTAAGAAGGCAAGCTAATACCTGATGGCTCGCCATCCTGTGTGGCAGGTGCCCACTCTTATCTCGAACTCCTTCAGATCAAGGGCTGTGTCTTTCTCTTTAATGTTAAATTGCAGTGAAATAAGCAAGACTTTGAACTCAGACAGGTATTAATTCAAATCCCCAATGCCAGTAATCAAGAGCTATGCAATATTTGGCAAACTAACTTGTCCCTCTAAGACTAATACTATCTTCTGCAAAAACAGGAAAATCATGTCTTACAAACGAAATAATTTATTTTAAATCCTTGGTTTATGGCAGCAAATCCATGGCATAGAAAACCAGTTGAGAACTTCTTAATCCCTTTTCTCTGTTCTCACACTGTCTTGTGAGAAAGTTGGCGTATAGTAAATGTTTATTGAATGCTGAGCCATGGAAGGAGGGTGGGGATAGGAATATAACAAGAACTGATTTGAGACTCCATGCTCACAGGTGCTAAAAAGTACTTTTGTTATTTTCTACCAACTTATTTTGGCTACAGGTCACTTTTTCTCCTGACTAGAAAGCAACATCTAAGAGGCTACATAGCCCTTTGTTTCATTTTAAAGAATGAGATCTTCGGAGTGTGAGCTAGATAATTCTATACCTGTTCTCACCTTCACAATTTCAAAAGCTCAAAAGGAACCTGTCAATGAGACCTCATAGCAGTGACTGGACCTGTTTCATATTTCAGAGATGAATGAATGGGTGTTGATAGAAATTCAACAATATTTGTGAAGCACATATTATTTTGTCGCTTGCCATGTTCTAGGCATTGGGGATAAAAGATAAATAAGACTTAGCTCCTGATCTGTAGAATTTCACAGTTTTCAGTGAGACAGTGACAGGTATGAAATAAATACAAAATAATGTGCAATGTGCTGTGACAGAGATACATGCAAAGTTCAGGGACAGCAGAGAAAAGAGACTAATAACTGCCCGGGGCCAGGTAGGGGGTATATCTCTTCACAGAAGACATCTCCTTTGAGATAAACCTGGCAGAATAAAGAAGAATTTGTCAGAAAGAGGTAAGAAAATAGTTTGAACAAGGACACAAAGGTTTCCTCTCATTTGAGAGAGTTTCCAGAATGAGGAGAGGTAAAAGGAAGAGAGAGGTTGGGGGTTTTGTTGTTTTGTTTTGTTTTGTTTTGTTTTGTTTTGTTTTAAATAATGCTAATTAACCGAACAAGGTTCTATAGTCATTACAAATGTGCTACTCAGAGACAGCAGGTTCCAAACTCTGTTCATGCATTTAGCTGTCTGGATCCTGTTTCCTTAGGAAGGCTTCAGATCTTTGAAAAGAAATGAAGATTATTCTGTCTCATGAGTGCTTTAAAATGGACTTTCTAAGACAAATACCATATGATTTCACTCATATGTGGAATTTAAGAAATAAAACAGATGAACATAGGGGAAAGGAAAAAAAGGCAAAGAGGCAAATCATAAAATAGACACTTAACTATAAAGAACAAACCAAGAGTTGCTGGAGGGGAGGTGGGTGGGGGATGGGCTAAAAGGATGATAGGCATTAAGGAGGGCACTTGTTGTGATGAGCACTGGGTATTGTATGTAAGTGATGAGCCATTAAATTCTACTCCTGAAACCAATATTACCCTGTATATTAAGCAACTAGAATTTAAAGAAAAACTCAAAACAAAGGAAAAAACAAGAAAAAAAGGCCTTTCTAAAAGTGATTATATGTAAATCATAGGGCATGTTAAATATCATTGGTTCTACCAAGAAACTCACTATGAGACCTTGAAAAAGTCATTCCTCTTTAGTCTTCCAGTCCCACAAGAGAAAATAAGTAAGATAAAATGATTACCAAGATGTCTCCAAATCCAAGATTCCATATGATTCCATGTGGAAAGTGTGTTATCATCAGAGAGCTTCATAAAGTTGGACTAATTGAAGAGAGACCATTTTGAATGGGTGAAAACTCTGGGGAGAACATTTTCAATGATTCTTTATTGCTTTCAAGTACTCCAAGGAACTCCAAGGAAGCTAAACATTTAAGCAAGTGCTTTCATCAATAGAATAAGCCTGATTTTGAAATACAGTCAATTGTACATTGAAAAGTTTTCTGAATTTGGAATGTGCTGAATTCTTCAAATAAATCTCTAACAACAACAACAACAACAACAACAACAACAACAAAATGTTCATTGGCTGAGCTACTCCCATTTTATAAAAGGTCCAAAGAATAATCCTTTTCTTAAATAATATGGTTTTAAATTTACAGGCTATTTTTGGATAGCCACAGGTACTTCTAGAAAGTCTCATTCAAGAAGTACAGAACGACTGGTGGACTTGGTGTCTTGTGAAGAAGAAAGTACCCTTGAGGGCTCATGTGCTCTATCTTAAAATGGAGATAAGACCTAGGCTACCTTAATTACTCTCTGGATTAGCAGCACACATGACGAACCATCCCTTAGGAACTATGGATGAGTCCTGTTGATGATGGGGCAATGGTTGCATTTTCCTTTTGAATACCATGCCAGAAAGGATAAAAAGACTATTTGAAGGAAGGTACAAAAAGAAGCATTGAGTTACAGCCAGCAGTTGTGGGTTTTAGTCCTAATTCTGCCACACAGTCACTGCATGTCCTTGGTAATGTCTCTCATTCACTGGGTCTCAATCTTCCCAAATATATGAAAAAACAAGTAGGCTCCTGGGGCGCCTGGGTGGCCCAGTTGGTTAAGTGTCAGACTTTGGCTCAGGTCATGATCTCACAGTTTGCTGTTTCGAGCCCCGCGTCGGGGTCTGTGCCGACAGCTCAGAGCCTGGAGCCTGCTTCCGATTCTGTGTCTCCCTCGCTCTCTGCCCCTCCCCCACTCATGCTCTGTCTCTGTCTCTCAAAAATAAATAAACATTGAAAAAAAAATTTTTTTTAATAAAATAAAATAAAAAAAAGAAGTAGGCTCCTAACTCTGCAGTGAATTCAGGAAGTTGTGGTAAGGAAGCTCTAGCAAAATTGCATTGGATTCGTTCTTGCTGTTAAATTCTCTTTGATAAATGTATTTGGCCAGTCCCGGAGGAAACAATATGGAATTATCCACCCATACCCTTGAAGTTGATGTTCTTAATAATAGAAATTTTCATGACCTCTCTAAAGTCACACTGCAGGTTGTTGCCAGAGAAGAAATCCTATTTTACTGATCATTCTACCATGTGACCTGCCCATAGATATTAAGATGATTAAGTGGCTCCTATGAAGGCCACAATAGAGATGAGGAACAGCTTTGCACAAAATAAATTTGGTTAGTTTCTTTTCCTCTTAACTTTTTCTTAATTTTTTTTCCTGTACCTTTGGTTGATCTCAATGGTCTCAACTTAAACCCAGCTGCAGTCTAGGTTCAGCTATAGTGACATCTAGAAACAACAGTGATAACTCATTGATATGATTATCCCAAGCTCCAGTGACCATTCCAAATATGTGTTTCCTGAGTCTTGTCCAGCCTGATCCCTGAAAGCTATTGGTGAAAATTTGTGGTGTCTATGATGGATGAGGAATAAAGAACACTCTCATCTCATCAGTTTGTAGTAGTTATGACCTTTGGAGATATGGAAAACAAGTTATTCGTGTTGCCAATTCCATTTTTCCCTCAAAAATAGCAAATTAGCAGGAACAAGGGAAAACCAGGCTATGCCCTCCTATCAAAGAATAACCCAGAGAATAAATAGAAATCTTAGTTTAAAAAATAGCACTAAGTTAGGTTTAAAGTTCTGGGGCTGCATTTATGCTCGATAAAAATAGTGCAGTACTCATCCCCCAATTCCAACAGCAAGTCCAAAGTAGGGAACAGGGAGTTGGCAATAATAGTGGGAAGAGGGAAATGCATAAGGAGAGACTAAAATGAAAGAATTGATGCAAGTTGGGACTAAATGAGGTAGGTGTGGGAATCAATGAAGATAACAATCAACTCCTTCACAATTCCTAAGGCTAATTTATCCATTTAGTCATTCTTTCGTTATGTGTTTATTGCATGTCTCCAGTGAGCTTGGCCTTCTTTTTCTACTAAGTCTATTTACAAATGTACCAGTTAACAAGAAGACAAAATCTTCACTCTTGTCCTCGTGGTGAGTGGGAGACAACTGTTAAATCCGTAACCAAATAAATCAACAAGATAATTTCTCATTAGGGTAAAACACAATGATATGGCTAAGATAAAAAAAAAAACATTGAGAACACCAAATGCTAGCAAAGAAGTAGAGCAGCAGGAACTCTCATTCATTGTTGATGGGAATGCAAAATGGTGCAGCCACTTGGAAGACAGTTTGGCAGATTCTTATAAAGCTAAACATAGTCTTGCCATATGATCCAGCAATCACACTAGTAGGTATTTATTTACTCAAATGAGTTGAAAACATATGTCCACACAAAAACTTGCACACAAATGTTTATAGCAACTTTATGCATAATTGCTAAAGACTGAAAGTAATCAAGGTTTCCTTCAATAGGTTAAACTCTAGTGCATTCATCCATATAATGGAATATTCAGAAACTATATATATGCCAATCTGAAAAGGCTACATACTGTATGATTCCAACTATACGACATTCTGAAAAGATGGAACTAAGACACAGTAGAAAGACCAGGGGTTGCCAGGGATTCAGGTGGAACACAGAGGATTTTAAGGGCAGTGAAACCATTCTGCATGAATCTGCAATGGTGGATATATGGCATTATACATTTGTCAACACATGGAGTGAACCCTAATGTAAACTATGGACATGGGTTAATAATAATAAATCAATATTGTTTTGTTATTTGGAAGAAATGCACACACTAATGTCAGATGTTAATAATAGGAGGCTGTGTGATGTGGAGAAGGAGCAGGATAGAGGAGCTCTGTATTTGCTGCTCCACTTTTTTGTAATCTTAAAAGATAAGGTCTGTCATTTTTTTTAATGCAATGATAGAGAATCCGAATGACAGGATAAAGGATGCCCTTGGCAAGAGGAGGAGGGAATCTAATATCCACAGGGTCTTTAGAGGAGTCTCTCTGAAAAAGTTGACCTTTCAGCTGACTGATGGGAGGAGCATTCCAGGTAGTGGGAAAAGTAAATATAAGGGCCCCATGAGGGACTATATCCCCTTCCTGTATTTTCACGCTCATGAAAGTGCAACTGAGGCTCAGAGGTTTAAGCAAGTTATTAGCAATCAGATTATGAATTAGTGGAGAGAGAAGTCAGCAGCTGGGTTTCTGGGGACATGACCATTTGGGTGCCAGAATTCTGGGCACACCCACCAGAGCTCAGGACCCGGGAGCTACAGCAGCTTTTGCAGTCACTGCCACCACGTAAGAATGGCTGCTGCCATGTCATTCCCTTTCCTGAAGTTCATCTGCAGGAAAGCAGGAAACTTAATCTAGGCTTCCAGTGCCCAGTGGTGTGATTTCCCACAGATCACTGTTCCTTCTGTGACTTAATCAAGATCCACACCTTCTTTAAAAGCAAAACAAACAAACAAAAAGTTGTTGCCACTCTAGCACCTTCTCTCCTACACACCTGTGTCTTCTAAAGCTATGTTTTTCCAACTTTGGTCTCTATCCGAATTATCTGAAGAACTTGGTAAATAGCCTGGGGCACGGGCTCTACCACTTCTCTTAGTGGCCCACATCAATTGTGGTGTTTGTCAACGTTTGAGAAAGAGTGCTCCAAAGTAGAAAGCCTCAAACCTCAGTGTGCCTATGAATCACCCGGGCATCTGGTTGAGTAGATCCACAAGTGGGCTGAGATTCTGCATTTCTAACAGGCTGTCAGGTGGTGTGGGTGCTCTTGGTCTGTGGAGCACACTGTGGTGAAGCATCTAAACAGAGGGCCATGACCAGTGGTAACGTGGGATCCTGTAATGAATAACTGACCTCTGGTAGGTTTGGCAAGTCCTACTCAAAAGGAAGGTGCCCATTTTGCTTTCCAGTATTTTACTGTGTCAGATAATATTCTAGATAATCAGTGCAGAGTAGGATTTTTCTTCAGTTCTTCTGGAGAGACATGGGAGTATCGGTTGCTGCTCATCAAGGCAGAGAAATAAAAGCAGTGGCCAGGTACATCCAACAGATATAACAGTGGTATCTATTCTACAAGTTTGTTGTGAGGATCAAACTCAAATAATGTTCAATTAGAGTCAGATTTGGTGAAATGAGGGTGTCCTCCAGCCTCAGTGGGCATGGGAGTAACTCAGAGGAGTAGCCGTGCTGGTGCTGCTGGGTACGGGAGGGTCCACAGTCACCCAGCACAGTCCCTAGTTTGACACTGATCTTCAGAGCATAAGGCAAGGACATCTCTGTTAGGCCGGGAGAGGGCCTCACATACACAGACGGGTTATAAGAGACCTTTCAGCTGCATTAAAGTAGCTCAAGCCACTTGGCCTTGATGAAGGTCCTCTGAGGCCTATGAGATGGGTTCACTGAATTCCTGGGGTGGATTCTTGAAGATCTGTAGACAGTAGTGGGGTCTCCAGTTAGCGCTCTAAGATGTGGAGTGATTTTTTATGCAAATTTGTCAAAGCATCCCTTCCATAGAACACTTGGTTCAAATGATGAAGACAAAACTCCTTAACAAGGAGTACATGACTAATTTCTCCTGCCTGGTCCAGGCCCTGTTTTCCCCTCCCACTTCACCTGGCACCTTGCTTCCCTCACTGCCTGCCGCTAGCCAAGCTGGCACATCACTTCCTCCCCACCTCTTTCCTGATTCACTCCTGCATAACCTTCAGATCTCAGGCGAATAATTACTTGGGCACATCCTCCCATTCCTACCCCAAACTCTTTATTAGCCCAGATCTTTTATTTAATGCCTTTTTGGTACCACATATCTTTTGTTTGTAGCAGTTGTGATAGGTGGAGTTTTACATGCAGTTGTATGATTATTTGATTACTGTCTCTCTCCCATGAGCATTGTGAGAGGAGGGACAGATTCTACTTCTGTTCTTTGCAACCAAAATAGTGTCTGGACTTGTTAAGTGCTAAAAACAATATTTTTAATGAATGAATGAAATGAAATGAATGAATGAATGAGTGAATGAAAAAATGTAACTATTTTTCCAATAATGTAACTAATTTGACACATTAGAAGATGGAGCAAGGCATTTAGTGAGGATTTTGTGATCTCCTGTAGAACAATGGGGTAATCCACTCTCAGATATACTACAGATGGATTCATGCTTAATACATTCAAGGTGAAGTCCTTAAATTTTCCTTCTGGGTCGACTGGAGAGAGGACAATAGTAGCTGAATCCTAAATATCCAGCAGAGCAATAATTTGGATAAAGACTGGGTGTGCTGCCAAAATTTGATAGAATTGATAGAAACATCAAGATCACAAAATTGATAGTCAAAATATTGAGGCACATCTAAAAATTTTGACATCGAACCTTGATAAAACCAAAGACTGTTATTTTGGGCTAAGGCGAAGAGATAAAAATTCTCCAGATAGAGGATAGTGAGGAAGATGAGGAGATACGTATAAACAACTCTTGTGCTCATGGTTTCTAAACTTTGTGCATGGCATCCCAGGGTGCCTCAGCCAAGTTGTAGGAATTCCGCAGGGAAACAAAACAATTATCTTGTTCATAGTTTCAACATGAGGTTGATCTACAGTTCTTACCATGATGCTATATGTATGTGAAGCTGGGTTTTGGGAGGCTTCTAGGATAAAAAGTAAGCACCATGTGAAAATCAACATAGAACAGGAAATAAGGGTAAAAGGCTTAAAAAGATGTGCAGAGCCCAACAGGCATGCACATCCCATTAGTAAGTAACTTTGGTTATTTAAGAATGAAGTAGGGGTGCCTGGGTGGCTAAGTCAGTTGAGCATCTGACTTGGCTTAGGTCATGGTCTCATGGTTCATGGGTTTGAGGCCCACATCAGGCTCTGTGTTCACAGCTCAGAGCCTGGAGCCTGCTTCAGATTCTGTGCGTCTCCCTCTCTTTCTGCCCCTCTCCTGCTTGTGTTCTCTCTCTCTGTCTCTCAAAAATAAATAAATAAACATTTTTAAAAATCTTCTTTAAAAAAATGAAATAAAAATATTTTTCTTTAAATTCATATTATTTCTAAATGATCACTTAGTTGTTAGGACATAAACACTTATTAAATTATTTGAACCTAACTATTGAGTAAACATAACTGTTATGTTTCTTTTGGCTTAGGTGTGCTTCAGAAAACTTACCCAGGCATAAGGGCATAGTGAACAAAGAACATTTGGGAATGACTGTGCTTTACATTTGGGTTCTAAATTAAAGGAATTACTGCAGAGAGGGAGGAAAAGGCATTTAAGAAATATCTTTATAATATTTTTTTTCTTTTTATATATTAATGCATGACAATTGAGAATTTACTAAAAAACTGTAAGTAAATCACTTAGTTTAATGCTTGGTATATAGTAAACATCCTATATATGATTGATTTTATTATAAGAAACATGTAGAAAAGAGTAAAACATCACCATCATAGAGAAAACAAAAGCAACCTGTGAATAATTATAGTAATTATAATTATTACTTCTAGTAAGTTTATGAATAATTATAATTAATATAGTTGAGATTATAATTTGTAGAGTTTGTTCCCTGGTTTTAACTGCAATTTTAGAGATATTTGTGCCATTGAGTACTTTCATAAAGTTATCTTAGTGGCTCCACAATTCTCCGGTGTGTGAATATATCATAGTTTATGTGCTTTCCCATGAAAATTTGGCATTTCTCCCAACCTCATCTATCATAAAAATGTTTTTCTATACACTAGTGTAAACATATTTTTGTACACAGATTGAGTAAGTTTAATTAATATAAATTCAATAGACATTTTACAGATAAAACATATCATATTTCATGATTGATTAAATCTAAAGAGTATGTGGAAAAGGGAGGAGCAGAGATGAATTAGGTAGGTGACTGGGTGGAAGGTGTTAACATAGGCAATAAAGAGAAAGTTTTGAGGGGTTCAAGAGAGGAAGAGTTGAATTTAATGTATATTGAACATAGATCACCTGGGGAAAAAACCAGGTGAAGATATACGGAGGCAATTAGATTTGCAAGTTTAAAATCCAGAATATATGGCTTGGCTGAAGACATGGAAATTGTAATCATTTATTATATATATTATAGGTATATATTATATATTTTATATACATATCATTTAGATATGTATTTCATTATAAAAATAATTATATAATATATTATGTATGATATATAATATATATAATAAATGAATATGTGTGTTTGTATGTGTGTGTATATATATATGAATGTGTGTGTGTACACATGATATGTCAGCAGATGAGATCACCTAGCAAGGAAAACAGAAACATTAAACATTGGCATTTGTCTAGGGCAAAGAAGGTGAACACATCAATGTGCATAGCACCCGGAACACAGTTAAACTTTGTGTTCATTTTTCAGTGCCAGGTTTACAAAAGAATTGGGTAGAGAAGCCAGGTCTCTGAGTAAAGGTGTCAGAATGAAGCCAAATCCCAGGCTCTGTGTCCAAGTGGGTGATGAATGAATGAGAAACCATAAACATGAAACAATGAGATAAAGCATAGCCAAAAGTCCACGGGCCACTACCAGATGAAGCGAGAGTTACAATTTATGCTGATTACTCTTCCTCAGATATCAGTAAGATAGGTAGAAAGTAACAACAAATCCTCAAACTTTACATCAAAAGATAGGCAAATAGTCCCAGATAAGGTAGGAAACGTGTCAAAACACACACACACACACACACACACACACACACACACACACCTATATCAACTGAACAAATGGGAAGGCTGGGCAGAGATAACAGAAATCAAAAGATGGTACCTCAAACATGCAACAAAAACATATTTAAAAAATAACAGTAGCATCTAAAAAAATGAAAGAACATAATTTGGAGGAAAACAAAGCTGAGAAAGAGAGACTAAATGCTGTCAGATGCTTATAGTGTGTACGAACTTTGGAAAATGAATTGAATAAAATATAAGTTCAAAGACAGGATTATGACAACTTGAGGGAACATACTAAAATTCCAAGACTGATCTAATATATATATTCAAGAAAAGATCATAGAGTAATTAAAGTAATCAAGCTAATAGCATAAAGAAAGCATTTGAAATATCTAAGGGGATGTAAAAAGAAAGACAAAATATTAAAATGATTATAGGAAAAATGTTAAGAATGAAAAATAGAAAAAATATATATATCATAAAATATATGATAAAATCAAGTATCATTGATATCATATATCAAAAAGTTATTTTAAAGTAACTCAGAAATTAAAGCACTTAATTTTCAGATGAAAAAAATCCTCTGTGTAACACAAAGAAATGATGTGTTTTAATTGAAAGTAAGTGATATTCTAGGTTAGTGACTGAATTGAATGAGCAAAAAAAAAAAAAAAAAATTCTTCTTGTCTTTAGAGAAAACTGAGCAGTCACCTAAGAGAGGGGACAATCTGGCTGATATAAAATTTCCCCACAACAGCATTTAATAGAAGTAGGTAATGGTTGAGGATAAGAAAATGTAGCCTCTGAATATCATATCCAATCATGTTGCTATCTAGGTACACAGGCAAGAGTTTGCTAATATGAAGGAACATGAGGAAACAGCCCTCACAGACTGTCTGTAATTAATGACTAAACAGTCAAAGCCACCCAGAGAGAACTCGAGATAAAGATCTAAGAAGGGAAACCAGGATGAAAATACCAGAAACCCATTAGGTAGAGAACAAAAACCAAAAACAGGGAGAATTATGAATTGTGAACAGAATATACATCTTAAAAACCCTGAACTCCATTAATAATGAAATTGTGAAATTAGGAGCAGAAATGAACTGTGTATAACAGTGATCATTACTGTCTTTCATATCAGGAAGTTCAATCATCTAGCCTAAAGTTAACTCATAAAGATGTTTTGTTATTGTTGTTGTTGTTACTTGAGTAAGTTGATGCTCTTTTTTTTTCTTTTTACATTTATTTATTTACAGACAGAGAGTACAAGCAGGGGAGGGGCAGAGAGAGAGACAGGGAGAGAGAGAGGATATCAAGCAGGCTCTGCACTGTCAGCATGGAGCTCAATGTGGAGCTCAAACTCATGAACCATGAGATCATGACCTGAGCCCAAACCAAGAATCGGATGCTTTGCCAACTGAGCCATGCAGGCACTCTGATGGATGCTCTTGCTATTCATTTTTCTTAGCTTCCAGGGGACCTTTAAAAAATATCCCTTGAAGTGAAAAGATATTTATCTGTTTTGCCAAATATTTCTCCATGTTGGAAATTACTTGCTTCACTTTCTTTTACAGCTGTAAAATTTATTACAATTAAGCTCAATACTTTTATTATAAAACAACATGTAGGGGCACTTGGGTGGCTCAGTCGGTTAAGCATCCAACTCTTGATTTCCACTCAGGTCATGATCTCACAGTTTGTGAGATAGAGCCCCACATTGGGCTCTGCACTGAGTGTGGAGCCTGCTTAAGATTCTCTCTCCCCTCTCTCTCTCTCTGCATTCATGTTCTCTCTCTCTCGATCTCTCTAAAATTCAATAAATACATACATACATGCGTACATACATACATGCAGTGTATAATCTGATTTCTATAAATTTAAAAGTGTTTTCATTATTAAGTATTTCTATGATTCTACCTATCAGGGCTTTAAAAAAACTCTCATTTATTTATATAGTCAGGCCTTCAGGTGTCGAAGTTCAGGAAAGTTGTTATTGAATATTAATTTTTTCTGGGTTATGAAATTGTGGATGATTTACAGCTTTTTTTAATTTTTAGTTTAACATGTTGATTTAACATATTGTTGAAAAATGGTACATTCACTTATTCAGTTTTATACAGTAAATATTTCTTGAGCACCTGCTATGTGATGGCATTAGATGCTTAGAAAAGCAGTAAGGATAGCAAGGGACACAATCAATATTTGTTTTCATGGCACTTACTTATATCCTAGTTGGAGAAACAGAGAATCAACAGTTAAATCATTAACGTATCAGGTAGTGGGAATCTAGAATTTAAATTAAACAATAAACCCATTTTCAAACCAGAAGTGGGGGACATCCAGGGAACTGGAACATATTCACAAGATGATCATACAGTACCATATACTTGAATTAAGAGCTTTAAGAAGCAGTTGAAATATCTGAGAAGGTTTATCTTGCAAAAGAACTAAGAAATGTTAACAAGCATCTCAAGAATCATCATTTGGAGAAAGTAGAATTTGGCAAACCCAAAGCACAGATTTCAGATCATGGGTAGCCAAGTTGCTGGCAATGTTTGGCTCACTATTTAGAATAACATAATAATTACAGCTGTTGGAATACATAACATTCTGCAATGGGAATGGCAGCACTTCTTAAACACTCTTAAATGGAATTAACATTTTGGGGAAAATGGTGCAGGAATTCACACATCTTTTGGACATTGTCCTAGATAATACAGCATACATATTTCCCTAAGACTCGATTCTTTCGTCAGGTTCACTTCACAGCCTGTCACGTAAAAATTGATGGGCATGAGGAAGAGAGAGAGATTTCAGTAAGCTATATCTATAATTATGTACAATTGTATCCATCAAGTGTTGTGCTGTAGGTGTGGTGCATACTCCTAGGATTTATGGAGATAAGTGCATTTATTTTAGAATTAACAAAGAAATCTATATCTATATCTATATCTATCTATATCTATCTATGTAGATATATATATATAGTTGTTTTAAATTGAGTTAAAGTAAAAATTCCACCCACAGCTGAATTGCTTGTTCATTCTCTATTAATTAAGGGGGTGTAAAAACTATTCTGATTGCTTCCAATAATTTAATGATTTAGGGTTTACTAAGCATTTTCCTTTTGTTTTTAACTGTTGGTTCAAAGGAAAGCTTGTTTTTAGTAATAAAAATGTTTTAACCATTAAAACAGTCTGTTCTTTGCTACAAGTATAATTTCATCTATGGAAATAACTGCCTTCTGTCTTCCTCGTCCCCCAAAAACAAACTCATTAAAATACTCTGTGGAGTAATAGAGAATTCAGATTGTTGTATTTAGACCTAGCCATTCATGAAACTGGAGAATGTACACACATGCACGTGTGCACACACACACACACACACACACAAACACACCTTTTATCATTCCTTCTTCTCCATCTTCTCATTTACACTAAAATGAAGTCAAAAGGTCAAGAGCTAGAGCCTTGTCTCCTCGTTTCCTGGCCAGCGTTCTCTCTGCCTGTTGTACTAAGAATTACGGTAGCAAAAGCTATAGAGTCCAGAGGCACAAGAGGAACCTCTGAGTTTTCTCATAATCAGTCCCCGGAGAATCAGCCTATAGTTCATCTCTTCTCCCCTCAAAAGTTCTAGAGGAAGGATACAACCAAGGAAAACTAGACGAATGGGTATCAAAAACAAGCTTCGTTAAGGGCTGAGAAGCACATGGTGGACTTGACTCTCACTCTTCTTACCACCATAAATGTAGGGTTCTCTGAAAAAGCTGGCGTGAAGAATAGGGCTTTTCCTTGGGCTGATACTGGTTCTCCTCCTTCATATTCCACATTTATACAATGGAACATGCAATAAATCAAACAAGGGTGGCAAGAGATCTACTAAGCCCAAACTTAGTTCCATGCTGCTGCATGGTCAAGGGTGGAGGCCAGCTTCACACCAATTATTGCCAACGCAGGGGAAGGCTCCAAAAAGAGCCACAACCTGGACTGTGGGCAAAAAGTCATCAAGTTCAATGTCCCACCCACCTGAGATTAGACTGTAGAGAAAGGGAGACATACCTGAGTATCCAAAGAGCAAATCTTGGGAGGGAATAGCTGATTCTCCCCACATCACTGTTTCATCACTCAAATGATTGTTGGTCTGAGGAATTATCTTTCGAGAAAAAGAAAAACAAACAAAAATGCTAACTTTTCAGTAAGAGAAATTTTGAATTTAGATATTTGAAATTTTTGAATCCCACCAAAGCAAGAGATTTCCAAATGAACAAATGCATTTTTTTAACGAAAGTTTTGTTCAGGCTAAAATTAAAGAACTTAATATACAACGCAGTTAGGTATACAAAAGACAGCATGTCACATTGTGAATGGAACGGAAAGTCATTTTAGGGCACTGTAAAAGACACGTGAAAGAGACCTGCGGAGAAAGGATGCATGGGTTTACTGAGGAAGGAAGCAGATTGAGGCTACTCATGTGAGCTGCCTGGGCCAGGCACAGCAGGGAACACCCAGTGTGCAATACAGGGCCCTCTTCTTCTGGGATCACCAAACAGGAAGGAGACAGACCAGCATAAGTGTTGAAGGAGGGCACAATTGGTAGCACAGGGAGAATTTTGTCCAGAAGAACTAAGAAGGCTTTCTGGTATGAGTGGTAGGAATGGAGATTTAAGCTTGGGAAATCAGAGTTCTCCAGGTGAAGTGGATCTAACGGGCATGAAAATGCTAGCAAGGGTCACCACTGCAGGAGGAGCTGGCAAGCCATTGCCGCATGTGGGCTGTGTTGTGGGCCAACTGTGGTGTCTATTTTGAACTCTCTTGTGGTTATTGAAAAGCTGGAAAGGAACTTTAGACACGTTTAGTCCAACTTGCCTCCTTTGTCCACTTAGTATTTTATTTTATTTTATTTTTTTATTTTTATTTTTTTTTTCAATATATGAAATTTATTGTCAAATTGGTTTCCATACAACACCCAGTGCTCATCCCAAAAGGTGCCCTCCTCAATACCCATCACCCACCCACCCCTCCCTCCCAACCCCCATCAACCCTCAGTTTGTTCTCAGTTTTTAACAGTCTCTTATGCTTTGGCTCTCTCCCACTCTAACTTCTTTTTTTTTTCCTTCCCGTCCCCCATCGCTTTTTGTTAAGTTTCTCAGGATCCACATAAGAGTGAAAACATATGGTATCTGTCTTTGTATGGCTTATTTCACTTAGCATCACACTCTCCAGTTCCATCCACGTTGCTACAAAGGGCCATATTCTTTCTTTCTCATTGCCATGTAGTACTCCATTGTGTATATAAACCACAATTTCTTTATCCATTCGTCAGTTGATGGACATTTAGGCTCTTTCCATAATTTGGCTATTGTTGAGAGTGCTGTTATAAACATTGGGGTACAAGTGCCCCTATGCATCAGCACTCCCGTATCCCTTGGGTAAATTCCTAGCAGTGCTATTTCTGGATCATAGGGTAGGTCTATTTTTAATTTTTTGAGGAACCTCCACACTGTTTTCCAGAGTGGCTGCACCAGTTTGCATTCCCACCAACAGTGCAAGAGGGTTCCTGTTTCTCCACATCCTCTCCAGCATCTATAGTCTCCTGATTTGTTCATTTTGGCCACTCTGACTGGCGTGAGGTGATACCTGAGTGTGGTTTTGATTTGTATCTCCCTAATAAGGAGCGACGTTGAGCATCTGTTCATGTGCCTGTTGGCCATCCGGATGTCTTCTTTAGAGAAGTGTCTATTCATGTTTTCTGCCCATTTCTTCACTGGGTTATTTGTTTTTTGGGTGTGGAGTTTGGTGAGCTCTTTATAGACTTTGAATACTAGCCCTTTGTCTGATATGTCATTTGCAAATATCTTTTCCCATTCCGTTGGTTGCCTTTTAGTTTTGTTGGTTGTTTCCTTTGCTGTGCAGAAGCTTTTTATCTTCATAAGGTCCCAGTAATTCATTTTTGCTTTTAATTCCCTTGCCTTTGGGGATGTGTCGAGTAAGAGATTGCTATGGCTGAGGTCAGAGAGGTCTTTTCCTGCTTTCTTCTCTAGGGTTTTGATGGTTTCCTATCTCACATTCAGGTCCTTTATCCATTTTGAGTTTATTTTTGTGAATGGTGTGAGAAAGTGGTCTAGTTTCAACCTTCTGCATGTTGCTGTCCAGTTCTCCCAGCACCATTTGTTAAAGAGACTGTTTTTTTTCCATTGGATGTTCTTTCCTGCTTTGCCAAAGATGAGTTGGCCATATGTTTGTGGGTCTAGTTCTGGGGTTTCTATTCTATTCCATTGGTCTATGTGTCTGTTTTTGTGCCAATACCATGCTGTCTTGATGATGACAGCTTTGTAGTAGAGGCTAAAGTCTGGGATTGTGATGCGTCCTGCTTTGGGGTCCACTTAGTATTTTAAAAAGGAGGCAATTAGTCTAGAAGAAGTGACCTGCCCAATATAACTAGTCCTTTAACATCAGAGCTGGACCTAGGCCTGGGTTCTTCAAAGATATCTTTGAAGATAAAACTCTTCAAAGCCCGATGAAGTCTTTCCCTTATAGGAGCCCTGAGTCCATGTTGGTCTTTATGGCACAAACCTCCACCTTTCATTGTGAAACATGTTATTTTTATTCTAAAAGTTTTCATTTTCCAAAGTAAATAATTTCTTAACTTAGCAGAGCCAAAACAAAACCTTTCTTGATTTGAACCATGCTAGAATGACAATGGACAGCGTGGGTTTGGGTTTCCATCAAAGACATTTCCTTTTCCAACTGTAAACCATTTCATTGTTCAGTCCAGAGGTTCAGATGTCAGAGTTTGCAAGAAAGATGGCTCTGGGGTGCAATCTAGCTAAGAATTTTTCTCAACGAGAACTGAAACCTAAGTTATTAAGCTGTGAGAAGACTTATTTCGAAAGGATTTACTTTCCCCCTAATGAGATCAGGAGCTTCTGTTCAGGGCCCGAGTTTCTCCTAACATAAAACATCAAAGGGATCAATTACTGACGCTGAGAACTGAGACCTCATTTTTGTACTTTCAGATGGAGAATTTTAGCTTCTGGCTGCTTTTTTCTTTCTGTTTTCCCTTCATCAAGCTATCGGAGAGCCGGGTAGGGGAGGCACCACAATAACAAATGTGAAAATATGAGTCAAGAAAGGACTGAGTATAAAAGATAGAAAGAGAAAGAGAGAGAGAAAGAAAAAAGAACTGAATACACTCTTTTCTGCCATCCAATCATGGTTTTTTCCCCAGATGACTCCTCAGTTGTCAATCTTCTTTATGTTATGCAACGACATGCAATATTGCATGTGCAATTAAAAGGGGCTGTACATTTTCCCTTTTTTTTTTGAAGACGGAACACCTGTATATACATTAATAATAATGAGGATGTTCATAATTATGAAGATAATGGCAACACATATAACATTTGCATAGCTCTCATGTGTCAGGGACAGGAAAAGGCTTTTATTCATTCATCCCACAGATGTGGGATGAGCACCAGATGTGTGCCAGGCAGGGTCTAGAATTGAAGGCACAGCAGTGAACAAAATGCAAAAGAATCTGACTTTTTGTGGTGCTTACATTCCAGTGAAATCCTTTCCATGAATTACCTCATCTATTTGCATAAATGAACTCAGTCCCTGCCCTAAATTTAGGATGTAGGTATGACTAGTTCTTTAATTTTACAGAAGAAACTTAAGACTCAAGAACGTTAAATATGGTGTCCAAGATGACAAAGTCAGAACCAGGTTAGCTGGTATTCATGCCCAACCACATCTAACTAGTGGTTACATTACTCTCCTCAAATCCCACATCTGCGATTTGAAGTTAGACTTGCCCAATTCTGTTTACTCATTCCTCCGCGTGTGCTTCACATGCACAGGGCACACCCATACGCACGCGCGAATGCACCCTCGCTCCTTAAGCCCTTTCTCGTGTGAACAGTGGGGAGCTGAAGGGGCGCGAATTCTTCGTGAAAATGGCTGGACTATCATTTACAAACGAGTAAAAAAAACAACCTCATTTACTCTTGCAGTTTTCCTACCAGAGGCGTCTATGTGTTTTGAAATACAGTAGGGTTCGTTTGTTTATTTACATGATTTTCTTTTATCCCAGGCTTGTTGATTTCATTGTATTTTGTTAAGGTGTATAGCACCAGCATACTTTTTAAAGTGAAAACTATGCAAAAAATAATAATAATAATAATAAATAAATAAAAATAAATAAATAAATAAATAATAAAAAAAGATATATTCCCAGAAATGTCTTCCCTCCCCTATTCCTTCCACTTAGTTTTCCTTTCATCCCCTGCAGATAACCAAGTTTATTGTTTTTGGTTTATCCTTCCTATGTTGCCGTTTTGCAACACTAAGCATATATATGTATCTTATCTTATTATATTATCTTATTTTTTACCCAAAAGTTAGCACACTATATATACTGTGTGGTTTTCTTTGTTGTTGCTTTTTTTTTTTTTTTTTTTCACTTTACAATATATCCTGCAATTCATTCCATTTCAGTTTGGGGGCCTTCCTTATTCATTTTTACAGCTGTGAAGCACTACTTGGGGTGGATGTAATACAATTTATTTAGCAATTCTTCTATATTTGGGCATTTAGGTTGATTCAAACACCTTGCAATTACCAATAATGTTGCAAATAATAACCTTATGCAAATTTATTTTCCTGCTTTTGGACCTGTAGCATCAAATAAAGCCTTAGCAGATTTCTGGGTTAAGATGTAAATTCTTAGTGGATTTCTGGCCAAATGAACATTCATTTTATTAGATACTGCTAAATTTCTCTCCATTGTTATACTGTTTTTATTTCTATAAACATTGTATGAGTGACTGTTTTCCTACGGTTTTGCGAATGGTGTGTTTTATCAAGCTATTGGATTTCTTGCCAATCTAATGAGTGAGAAATGATATTTTAGTGTGGTTTTAAATTTGCACTGATCTTATGAATAGAATCGAACATCTTTTCATATGTTAAAAAACATTTTTTGTGATTTTTTTTTTGATGTCCTTTGCTCATTTTTGGTCTACTCCCTACCAACTAAAAATAAAGTCTTCATATTTTAGTGCTGTTAGTCATTTATCTGTGATACATAAATCATTTTTCTTTTTTGTTTAAGTTTATTTATTTAATTTGAGAGAGAGAGAAAAAGAGCACAAGCAGGGGAGGGGCAGAGAAAGAGAGGGAGGGTGAGAATCCCAAGCTGGCTCTGCACTGTCGGTGCAGGAACCTGGGGCTCAATCACAGGAACCAAGAGATCATGACCTGAGCTGAAATCAAGAGTCCAACGCTTAACCAAGATGCCCCACATAACATGTTTTTCTTCCAATTCGTCCATTTTTCTTGTGATTTTGCTATTATACCATGATTTGAAATATTTTTGTTGTAAAATTTATTAATTTTTTTTTTCAAATTGAGGCTGGATTTTGTATAATGGATCACTGTTTTTACACTCAGGTTATATAAGAATTTTTCTTTTAATATTCAAATAGATTTCTATTTTTTACATTGTTGGCTATATTAGGAATTTATTCTTATGTAGGATGTGAGAAAATGTTCTAACCTAAACTTTTCAAATGGCTATCCAGTTATTCTAACACCATCTATTAAAAGCCCTTTTCCTCAATGATATGAGACACTACCTTTTTAATGTACTAAATTTTTATATGTAATACATTGTGTCTCTGGACTTTCTATTTCATTCCATTAATCTTCTATCTACTCATGCATTAGTATGGTTTAGTAGGTGTGGCTGTGTGTTTTAATATCTGTTAAAATGAATTCTCCTTCCCTCATAAATCTTCTTTAACTGTATTATTATAACTATATTATATGTTGTTGTATGTTTAATGTTTCCACATGGACTTTAGTATCAACTTACCAAGCTATAGTAAAATAGTTTAACTTTTTATTGGGATAAGTTAAAATTTCCCTCAGTCAACCCTTAGTAGGCTGGAGCCCATCCTGTAATATATTCCTCAGAAAGAACTCAAGAATATGGTATTTCCTATGTTCCTACATGTTCAAAACTAGCTTTCTGTAGCTTTATTAGTTGAATGACCATTTGGCCCAATGTCCTTGAGTTACTTATAAAACTCCCACTGTAGCATTGATTTATATTTGTTCTTGAGAAGCATGCCGGGTGGACACATGTCATAGATCTGTCTAAACTCATAGAATGTACAGTGCCACAAGCGAACTGTAATGTAAACTATGGACTTTGAGTGATTATGTCACTCAGTGTAGGTTTATCAAATGTAACAAATGTACCACCCTGGCGAATGATGTCGCTAATGGGGATGGCTCTGCATGTATGGGACGATGAGTATATGGAAAATCTCTGTACCTTCCTTCTCAACTTTGTTGTCAACCTAAAACTTCTCTTTAAAAAAAAGCCTGAATCATCATCATCATCATCGTCATCATCCCTAGTAATTAAAACCAGGATGGAGACAGATATTCCAGTGAGAACACTGTTAATAATCCAAGAGATGGTGATGGAGACTTAAATCAAGTTTTTAGTCAAGAATATAGCAAGAAGAATATTTTCAGATGCCTGATTGAATATCTCGCATATTTTATGCATTGATTACTTGGAAAAACTCATAAAATAAGTTAATGTTAGTAATGTATCTTAGGAGGTAACTGCACTTTCATATTTGATTTTCAAGTGACATTTCTTATGAATTATATACCACAATTAGAGAGAATCTTAGTGGTTCAAACTTTGTAACTGTAATCAGTCAACTTTAGTAGAGCTTGGAGAGAAGAAGATCTGGTAAAGTTCATCACGAATCTGAACAGTTCAGTTGTAAGCTGATTATCAGATTGCATGGGGCTTCTCTGTAGAGTTGCCTGACAGTTTCAGAACAAGTTGTGCCTGTCTTCAAATTCTAATCTGGCTTTTACTTCCTCCAATTCTTCCAACTTCATTCTAAATAAATGCTGGAGCTCCCAAAGTGCAATATAGAATGATGCTTGATAACATTTCATCAATTCCCTACTTGGAGCCAGAGAGCTGGAGTAACTAAGTTTGGAGCCAGGCACAGTTTGCACAGACCTCTCTTGGTGAAGAGAACTGGAAAGTCAGACACTCTATGAGATTTTTTCCTCTTTCTCATTTTTTCACTGCTGACTCAAATCAATCTCTAATCATTTCACTTTGGTTTTCACCGGCACCTTCCTATTCTGTCCTGTTATTTGTATGCACAGTCAATGAACAGGCACAGTAAAGTGTTTTGTATATAAAGACCTACTATAATGAATAAGAGAGAAAAAAAGGAACTGAGATTTTAATGTCCAATATAAGCAAAGATGTAATAGAACTGGAATGCCCATGGACATTGGCACTGGAAATTCTTTGCAAAAGCTGTTTTCAGAAGTTTTAAAAGAACTGTTTACTTGATGAATTTAATAAGCAATAATCATGGATGGTGTATGTGAATGCCGTCCTGCTGCTATTTGGATTTGGGGGTGGAGAGTTAATGGGAGTTTTCTGGCTCATAATAATAACACAATTATTTTTTGAGCATTTACTATGTGCCAGGCACTGTGCCAAGTCCTTTACATGTCTTTATTTTGTTCCTTATTTAATCTTACAACAACTTCATGTGATAGGTGTTACTACCTTTCCCTGTTTTACATATGAGGAAATTTAGCCTCAGAGGAGTTAAGTAATATTTTTAACAATCACAAAGCTGATAAGTAGCAGCAGTTGCATTTAAACCCAAGTCTCCCTGACCCCAGAACGCTGATCCTCTATGCTTAACTGCCAGTTAATATCTCAAAGTATTAAGAATTCTTTTCAAATTCTTCTGGAATCCATCATTCCACCGTTGCTTTGTAACTCACCTCTTCTGTCTACTGACAGAGTGCATTTACTAACTAGGTCATCATAGGTTTTTTTGTTTTTTTGTTTTTTTTTTTCCTTTCTTTCCTTTCCCTAGCCCAATTTCTGGTGTTTTGTTCATTTATTTTTTGGAGAAAGCAACAGTCACCTAACTGGTCTCCTTGCCTTGAGTCCCAAACTCTGCAATCCATTCTTCTTACAGCACCCAGAATTATCTTCAGCTTAAAACCCTCTATTGGTTCCTTTTTTTTATGTTTATTTTTGAGAGAGGGAGAGAGAAAGACAGGGAGAGGAGAGAGGGAGTGAAAGGATCCAAAGCGGGCTCTGTGTTGACAACAGAGAGTGCAATGTGGGTCTTGAACTTACAAGCCCCAAGATCATGACCTGAGCCAAAGTCAGAAGCTTAGCCAACTGAGCCACCCAGATGCCCCAGTTCCTTTCCTTTTCAAGGCAAAATATCTAAGCATTCTTGTATACAGAACCTTCATTCTCTTACTGACTTAGCTTAGAGTATCCAGCCCCCTCCCTGCTTTACTCTTGACATGCTTATCTGAGTATCTCTCAACACCTTTGTCTGAAGCTATTCCCTCTACTAGATATCCCTCTCACCACATCCCCCAAATCTTACAAATTCTAAAGTTTGAGCTCAAGTGTAGCTTTCTCTAACCCGTAGGCTATATTAAATGTACCTCTCCGCTCTCTTAATAGCCTGTGCTATACATTATCCCAAGCATTATTACCAGTTGAGTAGTTATGCCTTTGCTCATGTGTCTTTCCCATTGTAGGTTGCGCCATTCATCACTTTATCCACAATGGATAACTCCAGCTCCTTCATTTTTATAGAGACAGAGACACTAAGTAATTTTTCCAAGGTTGCACAGCTTATTAATTGCTGTGTGGAAGCTGAACAGTGTCCTTCTGAGGATGGACTATGGAATTATTTCAAGCCACATACTGTTAATTAATAGATTCTGCTTTATTTAACCTCTCTGAGCTGTGGCTTACTCGTGTGTAAAATATGGTTAATAGATCTATGCCAGAGTGTTGTTGAGAAAATAGAATCAGATGAAGTAATGTATGAAGCTGCCTAGCAAGACCATTTGGGGACCTCGATCTTCTTTCTTTCCTTTGCAGGTGTATAAATAAAGCTCAGTTTTGCTGAGGTCATCCATGATTTCTGGGTATTTCTTTTCTGCTGAACCTTGAAGAGTAACAAAGCCTTCTTTCTCTTTGATTCTAGGTCTACTCTGTAGGTTCCCATTCATTCCTCATGCATAGCAGCAGAAGGGACACTGACAAGCACATCAGAGAGGGAATTGCTTGAAATAGATTCTGGGGGGGAAGACCCAGTATTTTTTTCTGCAAATGGTCCAGGTAAGACTGACTTATGAGCTAAGCCTGTTTCCCTCGGCTTCTATGACTCGGAGTCATTTCATTTCTCTCTGCCCCTTGGTATAAATGGGATTAAACAGACTAATTTGCCAAATAAAGGTGTTAAATACATTAATTAAAGGCTTTGGTAATTCACAGTATTTCACTGGTGGAGGGCTCACACAGAGTTCCAAGTACATTGTTCCGTTACACTTTCTGCCTGTTCCAAATAGAGAGACAATTCTTGTCATTTTGGAGGCTCATCCTACCATTTGTACCTAGCAAGTATCTTGATCTCAATATATTTTGAAAGCAGGTTAGTTTTCTCCAATGGTGGAATTCATTATAAGTGTTCAAGGTTGGAATGACATGGAACACATACCACTATGGTCCTCTTAAACTTCATAGCCCTAACAAAAGCCAAACTTCCCAACTGTGGAATCAACTGTCTTTTTCTGTGAAGTTCATACTCTGGAAGGTATAACTTTTGGTGGAATTTCTGCAGATTCTGAAAAGAGCCAGCCAAGCTTAAAAAAAAAAAAATAGGATTATGATTTCCATGGAGGAGTATGAACTTTCTTCTTCCTACATTAGGAGGAATAACAACAACTACAAAAGAAGAAAAGAAGAAGCTTGACCAACTGTGCCCTTATTCCCTTTCCTGGGAAAGCCAGAGGCAAGTGTCCTTGTCTACCACAAAACTTTTAAGCTGTTCCAAGTTTAACATGGGATAATTGAGAAAATCCTGGAGGCTCAACCCATACTAGGTCCTTGAGGTAAAAAAGAGAAGTTTGAAACTCAGTTCTTCCCCTCCAGAAGCTTACAATCAAGGTGATAGAAACATGACATGAACATAATAAATCAATTAACACTTATGTGGAAGACTTTGCTAACTGCCACCAGTTCTGTCCAACTCTCCTTTAAAGAAGCTCTAGAGATGAGGGAGTGATCCCAACTGACATGGGAGAAAAGGGGTAGAGAATATATTTTTCTCATTAAGGGCAAATTCTGTTCAGATAATCTTTGACTTATAATGGGATTACATCCAGATAAACCCATCATAGGTTGAAAATATTGGAAGTCAAAAATGAATTTAATATGCCTAACCTACCCAGCATCATAGCTTAGTCTACCATACCTTAAATGTGCTCAGAACACTTACATTAGCCTACAGCTGAGCAAAATCATCTAACACAAGCCTATTTTATAGTAAAGGTTGAAGATCTCATGCAATTTCTTGAATACTGTGCTGAGAGTGGAAAGCAATCATTGTATTTGCTCTAGTGATCACCTGGCTGACTGGGAGGTGCAGTCACTGCCACTGCCCAGTATAATGCAAGCCCAAGAAAAGACCTGAATTCAAAATTCGAAGTATGATTTCTACTGAACATGTACATCGCTCTTGTACCATCGTAAAGTCAAAAACCTGTAAGTTGAACCATCATGAGTCAGGAACTGTCTGTATACTATTTAATTCAGCAGTTTTTACAGCAACAAACACTGTGTGTGGCCGTAGGAAAGTGCCAGAGAATGTTTATTTAGATGAAAGGGAACTGAGTTGTAACAACAATTTTTTGCAGGGTGTCTAAATGGAAAAGGAAATACATACTCCTTGTTCTTTATTAATGTGATTTTAAATATTTCTCAAGATAAATTTTCAGCATTATTCTGGTCACAGAATGGAGATACTGAACGCAAGTATGAGCCGAATTAGATGAGTGCCCCAGTCCCCTTGAACTGTAGGTGAGGAACTCTGATTTCTGTGCCGCTGCCCCTATCCCCACCCCTATAAGCCTCTAGTTATTTTTACCCTCTTCTTGTTTCTGTGTGATTTTTGCTTTCATGGACCACAGCAACCAATGTCCTGAAGGAAGAGAAAAGGTCTCTGTTGTTTTGAAAGTTGCTTGTGAAGGTAGGGGCTTCAGACCTCAGACCAACTCCAAAATGCTTAGTCAGGCCCTATGTAGGGGTAAAATTCTGAAACAAAGCTTCTTTGAGTTGCCTACAGATTCCACTGTTTTCCTCATCATCATCCAAGACAATACACTAAGTTTCTTTATGTTTTTCTTTCTTGCCCATCAAATTACCTACAGCAAAAGCTGCAAAATGAAAGTCTACAAACCAAAATAATTCTGCATGTGGATTATGTTCAGTTTTCATACAGGGTTTTTTTTTTAAGGAATTGAGTTGATTTTGAATATTTATAAATCTAGAGATACCACTTAAAATCAGTATTGAAGGCTCCCTTAAAAGAAAATAAAATTAAGCATATTGGGACACTGGGCTTACCTTCCTCCAGGGTGGCTGGTGCCTAATGCTGAATAGCAGTCTCCCCTTTGTGTGAGATGCATACCTTCCTCTTTGCCACAGATCCTTCCAACCCCCAGTGTCCCCACAGCAAGATTGGGTGTCAACTTTCATTTGTTGTAATGTTGGGTTGTTGTCTTCTTATAGTCAAGTTCAGAGGAAAGCAAAATAGTTCCTTTATCTACGTTTCTACCAAATGTGACCAAACAGAAGATATATTGCAAGCATATATTTCACTCATGTGTCAGTGATCAATCCAAGTACTTGGGAGACAGCAAGGTATATGGAAAAGATGTACATATGGAATTTATACTCAAGTGGGGACTTATAGACAGTAAACTATATTTATAAACAATGAACAATTTAATAATTAAGATAATTTGAGGGAACAGAAGAATGTTATAATGGAGATAAAATAGAATAATGTGGAGTGAACAAAAGGGGGAAAGTAGAGGGGACGATGTCAGAAAGGGAGGTAAGAGACAGAGAGATCAAGACGCAACTTGCCAGGACAGAGTTTGGATTACATTATAAGTGCGGTGAACAGCCACTGTGGAGTTTTCAGCAGGAGCAAACAGACATAATTTGCTCTTTGAAAGATCATTGTGGCTGTGACGAGCGAAATGACTCTCGGGGAGCACAGGCAATCAGATAGTCCAGGGAGATAGGGTGGGGGTGGTGATTGGTGCTACTGCTCTAGAATGGTGAATGGTGAGAGACGTTCAGATTTAAGGTATGTTTTGGAGGTAGTGGCAACAAAGCTTAATGCTGGATTGAATTTGGGGTGTGCAAGAAAGAGAAAGATGAAAAAAGAATTTTGGGCCTGAGTGACTGGATGGAAGAGATGGGGAATGCTGAAATGGGGTTGGAGCTGGGGCTGCAGGAGAAGCAGATTTGGCAGACAGTGGCAACACTGTCACTCCAGCCATATTGCGACAGGGACGATTGTAATGCCCCGAAGTGTAGCTGTTGAGTAGGCAGTAGGATATCAGAGCACGAAATCTAAGAAGAGGTTTGGTCTGGGGGAATTTGGTGGCTGGGATTGAGTGAGATTACCTAGGAAGGGTGTAAATAAAGAAGACAGAAAAGAAAAGGGTGGAGAAAATAGCCTCAGCTCATCCCAACGCTTAAATTGGAAGCGGACAAAGATGCGTGAAAGGTGGTTGAGAAGGAAGGTACACTAAGATAGAAGGAAAACAACTTGAGGACAGTTTTCCTGAGACTGAGGTAAGAGAATATTTCAAAAAGGAGAGATCAACCCAGTCATATGCTACTGAGAAGTCAAATAAAGGTGACTGAACATTGATCATTGCCTTTGGCAAGATGTAGTTTTTTGGTGCAATGATTGAGCTATTTCAGTGGTATGGGGGGTAGAAAATTAGGGAACAACACTGAGGGGAAGTATTAACCGTTATTTTGAAGGGTTTTGATGTTAAGAACAACAGAGAAACGTAATTGTATCTGGAGGGCAATTTGGAGTTTCAGAAGCACATTGGTGTGCTGATTGGAGTGGTCCTTTAAGGAGGAGATGTATAAAATAGAAGCTCAGATCCATACCAAGTAAGATGGGATGGAGTCAGGGGTAAGTGGAGGGTTTGGATTGAAATCAGAACTTGCATCTTCCATTTACTAAGATGTCAAAAAAGTGATTCAGATGCTAGTGGGTTAATAGGCTGGTCCTGTGAAAATGAGGTAGCTTTCTTTGCAGTACCGTTCTTTTCTTTCTGGAGATGATCAGCTGACAGTGGTGATTAGTCCTTCAAGCTGTGAGTAGAAAAAAAAAGTGTGAAATAACCATCTTGCTGTGTGGGAGAATGAATTCAGTAGAGAGATGCAGTGACATCATTGAGGAGTATTGAGTGACCATTTGAAATATGTGGTCATAAATAGGAAATGGTTCCTGTCAATAGAGTTGTATGATTTCAATCCAGTAACATTCAATAATTCATGTACAGGAATGGAATGAATGGTATATTTCACCAAGACTGGGTCCTTGATAGACAAGCACAGTAGAGGGAAGGAGGCCCAGAGGACATGAGTGTCTGTGCTAGAGCATTGATAGTGCTGAGACATGGAATCTAAGCTGAATTACTGAAGGAATAAAGGCATGTGGGGAAGAATTGAAAGTACAAAGTCACCATTGATTTTGTATCCTGCGACTTTGCTGAATTCATGCTAAGTGAAATAAGCCATACAGAGAAAGACAGATACCATATGTTTTCATTCTTATGTGGATCATGGGAAACTTAACAGGAACCCATGGGGGAGGGGAAGGAAAAAAAAAAGAGAGAGAGAGAGAGGTTAGAGTGGGAGAGAGCCAAAGCATAAGAGACTCTTAAAAACTGAGAACAAACTGAGGGCTGATGGGGGATGGGAGGGAGGAGAGGGTGGGTGATGGGTATTGAAGAGGGCATCTTTTGGGATGAGCACTGGGCGTTGTATGGAAACCAATTTGACAATAAATTTCATATATTTAAAAAAAATAAAATAAAATAAACTACCAAACTACCAAAAAAAAAAAAAAAGTACAAAGTCAATAGGATCAGTGGTTGAGGGATTGCTGGTGTAGGAACCAGAGAGGAAGTTGGAAGGATGGAGATAATGGGGTTCAAGAGTGGAATTTACATTTTATAGGTCACCTTCTCATACACTATTGTGATTGATAATTTTATGTATCGACATGGCTAGTCTATGGTGCCTAGTCATTTAGTGAAACAACAGTCTAGTTACAGCTATGAATTTCCTTTGCCTTTATGAAAGAAACAAGAAAGCCCACGCCTTCATTTGTCATGTTAAATGAGGACCTGGTCCTTGAAGCTGTAGTAGCCATCATGTATCCAGGAGAGGAAAGCCAAAAACATTTCAGACCCTGACATTGTTTTACTGCTGAGTCAACCAATCCTGAAACTGCCTAGCTCCATGTTTTATCATGTAAGGTAATGTTCCTATACTTTAAACTACTTTAACTGGGATTTTCACACTGTGGGATTCCTAGCCGATACACTTTAGTGACCTCCCTTGATATATTGGCCAAGGACCTGTCCCTACCCCCCAGTTATTTTTTTTCTTCCTCACTTGTAACTATCTGATATTATTACATGTGTTTATTACCTGGTTTTAGTCCACCTTCCCCTTATTGAAATGAAACTCCCCAAAGCAGAGAGCAGCTCACCTCCAACATCCCTGAGGCCTCTAGGCCGACGATAGTACATGGTCTGTGTATGAATGCGTGTTGTTAATTTTCAAAAAGGAAGTGAAAGGATGTGAGAACCAGAAATCTAGACCTATTTCCATACGTGTCCATGCTGCTTTCTCAATAGCTGGATGACACTGGCAAAGTTTCTTAATGTCTCAGTACTCAAATACCTCATGTTTATCACAGCTTGTCCACACGAGGCTGCGATGAGGTTCAGGTGAAAGGTCACATGTGAGAGCTTTATAAATGAAAGAGCAAGGCAAAAATGTAAGAGAGGATTACTTTTCCTTTTTTTTTTTTTTTTTTTTTTAAATTTTTTTTTTTCAACGTTTATTTATTTTTGGGACAGAGAGAGACACAGCATGAATGGGGGAAGGGCAGAGAGAGAGGGAGACACAGAATTGGAAACAGGCTCCAGGCTCTGAGCCATCAGCCCAGAGCCCGACGCGGGGCTCGAACTCCCGGACCGCGAGATCGTGACCTGGCTGAAGTCGGACGCTTAACCGACTGCGCCACCCAGGCGCCCCGGATTACTTTTCCTTTATGAATAACACATGATTTTTATCTGAAATTACTTAGTGTTATTATTGTTTAAGGTCATAAAAGAAGAATTCTCAATAAAAACCATTGAACTGTAACTGAAATAGATAATTGATGTGAAATTAGAAATGCTATACCAGCATCGTACTGTAAAGTTTACTTTCCTGGATCATTTACATTTTCTCACTTGCCTGGACACTATAAAGAGCTTTTTCTCCCAGAGTATTCTGTAAGAAATTTTAAATTCTTAGCAACAACAAAAAAAGTTAGATCTGCCAAAGGCAGGGATAGATCAAAGAAAAAAAGGTGGGGGGGGGAGGGGAAGAAGGTACTGTCATTTCTAGTCCATTGGCCAACATTTTTTTTTTAATATTCTATCTCAAGCTCTATACTATGTTTTCTATTTTTAAAAATTCAAATCCAATCTTTATCAGGACAATGGGGCAAAGAGAGCAGAGCATTTCTCTTAACATTTACATTTATTCACCAAATACATAGATCAGACTAACCCACACAATGGCAATGGAATATTTCTTTTTACTCATGGCCCAGGGGATGATATTCTTCTTGATCAAATAGATGAACAATATAGGTTAAAGAGGGAGAAAAGTATATCCCATCTATAGGTAATAAGTGACTCAATTAAAACTGTTTAAGAACAGGCCCTAATATAATCTGTGGTTGCAAATATTTTAAGGGGGTGATGTCACAGGTAGGCAACCCTTCTATGAGGCTATCATTTATGATAGAGCATATTAAATTTTTTTACGTTTATTGATTTATTTTAGAGATTGAGAGAGAGATAACACATGGGAGGGGCAGAGAGAGAGGGAGAGAGAGAGAGAATCCTAAACAGGCTTCACACTGTCAGCACAGAGCCCGATGTGGGGCTCAAACCCACAAACCGTGAGATCGTGACCTCGGCCAAAATCAAGAGGCAGTCATTTAACCAACTGAGCCACCCAGGCGCCCCTGTGATAGAACATATTAAATGACATGGTTAAGAAGAATAATTTTTCTGTTTTATCTATTATATTTATTAAAATTTAGCTAAACCTTTCTTGGATACCAATGGTAAATGCAGAATATGACAATACTTGTTTCTTCTGGCGTTTAATCTGGAACATAGCTATGATCTGTGATGTTCACACAAAAGCACATGCGCTTTATTTATGCAAGAGATCATCTGAACCTTATTTGGAGTTCATGAATTCATACTTGAGAAGGAGTTATAATAAGAAGAGTTCTTCCTGGTGGATAAGAACCAGCAGCAGCTGTAGAATCTTCATTTAACTCTCCCTGTGATGCTGTGAGGGAGGTGTGTTTAGATGTACTGGATTTGTGACATTTGGTGGAAATGTGACCAAAATTTAGAGCAAGTGCATCTCTACAGAGCACCTCTCCTTCCTTAGAGATTCCAGATTGGACTCTGAAAACACAGTGAAAAGCGGCAGAAAGGAAATGGAAAAATACTATCTCATTATTGGGTGTGTCAGTGCCCACATGCGCTCTCTGAGAAAAAGGCCCTGACCTCCACCTGCTGTTTGACGAGAAACTTCTCCTTTCATGGGTTGTGGAAGAACCTAGGGTAGGTGGGAAGACAGGGAGAAAGGAAGCAGCTTTCTCCACTCTATACATGCCACTGCTTTCACTGTGTAAACGAAATAGCAGAGGTTCACAGTGGCCATATGTTTTTCTCAGTTTCACAGCTGGAAAGGGGCAGAGCCAGATTCTGAAGTCAAGTCTGCAGGATTCTAAGTGATTTGCAATGGCTCTGCTTGTCCTCTTCCCCTGCCCTATGCTATTTTCCCAAATTACCCTTTATTTGGCTTCCTAATGTGCAGCAACTGAAGAACGAAAAATAACAGGTGGTAAAGACATTGCTACAGGCATGCGCACAGACAGTTGCCCAAAGGGACAGAAATATCACACCAGAGTCATGGACATGACTTACAGCTACCAATAGAATTATGTTCTTTATGAACATACAAAAGAACAACATTGTCTGCCTCCTTTTACACACACACACGCGCGCGCGCGCGCACGCACACACACATCACTATTTGGCATTTATGGAAGGAGAAATCTCTCCATACTCCTCAATAGCATCTAAGGTCATTCATCTGTTACAACTCGAAATTATTGATCACCAACAATATATTAGTCACGAAGAGAAATATTCAGTGTAGTTTATTTTAAAAGGCAGGGAAGATTATAATGAAAAGATTCTGTAAGCATATTTCATGACATAGCAATCCCTTAGCAATGAATTGGTGAAAAGCAGCAGAATTTATGGCCGGATAAGGGTTTGAACTACTGCATTTTATGTAAGCCTTTAGATGATTTGCATTGCCTATTAGCATACAAACTAATACATATAATAATAAATAAGACTTTTTTCCTTTTTTGAATTATTTAACTCAGCATTGCCCAAACGTATTTGACCTTAAAAACCCTTTTATCATACTCATAATTCAAGCCATGGGACTGGATTTCAAGAGAATTCCCTCTTAAGGGAGGTATAATAAATTCAGAAACATTTTCCTCAGAATGTTAAAGTTTTCTCCTTTTAAAATCTTTCAAAAAGAATAGCTCTGGCACTACTAGGGTAAGTTCCATGCTCCTGGAGCACTCCCTCGATGGCCCGGATCATCCACTGAATAAATGGAGTTTTACTCTATCATGCTACAGTATTCTCAGAGAAATTCCAACATTTGGGGGATGACATGGTTGTTTCGGGTCTACTAGTTGAATGGACTTATTTTCCAGTAATCCCCTTCCTGTAGAAGAACTCAGAAAATTCTAGTGTCTTACTTATTATGATAACCAAATCCGATCCGTGATTGAAATCCCACTGATTTTCCAGTAATTAGCCTTAAGCCTCAAAAAAATGACCTCAGATTATTGAAAACCTGCTTCCTCAGAGAAGATACTTTTCCCCTTAAATATATATATATATATATGTATATCTATAGATAGATAGATAGATAGATATAGATACAGATAGATGAGATAGATAGAGATAGAGATAGAGATAGAGGTAGAGATAGAGATAGAGATAGATATATATGAGTCAATAACAGAAAAAGTTACATTTCTTCTAAGGGCAGTTTAAAATAAGATCTACAGCTAACACTTCTCATGCTATCTCACCATCTGTGTCAGAAGGAAAAGTAGACAAAGGGAAAAAAAATAAACAATAGTGTTCAGCACTTCAAGGACCTTATATTTTCTCATTATTTCCTGAATAAAATAGTTACAGGGACTATCTTTACTCTAGAAGGCTATCTATTCCTCTCATTTTCAAAATATTTATGTTTGGCCTCAGTGCTCAGACCTGCCCATCAAACATAAAAGGGCTGACTGGCCTGATGTAATTATCATACCAAAAAAAAAAAAAAAAAAAGGAAAAAAAAAGAACATTATGTCCAAACTGCAGTGAACATCAAGAAGAAAATAGATGGACACTATTTTCTGCATTTTAAGCAAGTGCCCACATCAGGAAATCTAATAGACCATTCCAGAACCAGTAATCAAAGGACAGGCACCTTTTTGTTAGATACATTCAGTTCTTTCTGTTGTGAATAGATGCAATGAAGCATTTGAAACTGCCAAGTGACAGAGAATATTTAAATCTTTTTTTCCCTTCTCTCTCTACAGCAAATCAGCAGACTATATTCTCTTCTACATTTTGTCCGACAAGCAGCACTTTTTATATAAAGGGCAGATGAGCAAGTTAATGAATGCTGTATGTTTACTGTGCAGATACCTACCTGCCAGCTACTCTGGCACTAAGAGGAAGTCAAATGGTCAGGGTACAAGAGAGACTTATTACTCAAACCTAAAGGGTTTTGAAATTGCAGTTATTGTTTTATGTCTGATGGCACAAGGTCCCAGTGAGTCTTCATGGTTCCCAGGGAGCTACACCCCCCTGAACACCCTGTGAAAAAATTCCCTTTGTGCCTGGAAGTTTGACCTTACAGGGCAATTCAGGCTGGTGGGAGTCCCACCTGGGCCTCAACAAAGTAGATGTCATTGTTCAGGGGCCAGAGGGATAGCCCATCGGAAACTTGCCAATGTATTTGACCCTGCCATGTGTCAAACTCAGAAGACTGAATTCTTTTATTTTTCCATGCCCTATTTTAGACCAGATTTCTAGGACATCCTGGCTCTCTCTCTGACACCCCCTACCACCCTGCACTTCTAAAATTGTCACTGGTCTGTTATCTGGGGATCCTTTGATTCTCCATACCTTGTCCAGATCGGGAAAAGATCTGACATACCATATGGTTACATTTGATGTCCTTCTCCAGGGGCTATAATTCTGTGCCTATGATTTGCCAACACCCTGTGGAACTCCTCCTCTTCCCAGTATGCCATAGAATTGATTTTGCAATAGAATGTTCTAGTCTCCTGTGGTGAGCCAGTGCAGAGAGCAGAGGGAGGGTGGCAGAGAGAGCAGGAATGGGATTGGGCATTGAATATAGAGACCCAGGTCATGGTTCAAGACAGTAAACACCTTAGGTACCATGTTCAAATGGAAGTATAAAAGGAAATGAAATCCTGGGATCAGGAATTGAGATAAGGCCAAAGCCAAAATGATACAGGCTAGGGATAAGCTAAGAGAATTCTGGGAACCATATAGAAGAGTCTGCATTACCTGGCTTTATTGGTAAGTTAAAAATCACCCTTGGGCAATGCATTGGCTTAAACATACAATGCCCAGAATATACATATTAAATAAATTCTTAAAAGACAAGGATGGAATTCTGGGAAGCAGTTTTTGAATAAGAGGATGACAGAGCACAGAAAGTTAATACCCTTAAGGACTCAGAGTAAAGAATAAACCAGAAAATATCTCTGTTCTCAAAGACCTGAGTCTAGGTGAGATATCAGCATGCATACAAGTCGGTACAATACCACGCGATAAATGTTGTACTAGAAATTAAAGCTAAGTGTTATGCAAGGGCAGCAAATACTGTGTGGAAAACCCTGAGATCTTGCAGAGGAGGTAATGATTGGGTTGGGTCACAGAGCGGAGGTGGCAGCACATGAGGGTCAAAGAAGGAGGCTGGATCCAGCTGCTGGATCAGAATGACAAGAACAGAGATGTGTTCAAGGGGTAAGACAGTTTGGTCTGGTATGAATGATGGTGATCTCAGCATTTTTTATAATGATAACAAAGAAAGTGGAAGCAACATAAGTATCTATAAACAGCAAATGGAAACTATACTGTGGCATTAAAACAATTAAATATACTTGCATAAATAGTGAAAAAACAAAATATACAACCATTGGGAACACGTCTGAGATGGAACAGAGAAGGCATCTGAAAAAAATATGCTCCTGCATACCAGTAACTAGAATATGGACCAAAATGTCAATAGCAACTTTTTATAACTCTGGAAATTAACCAAAAGCTTGCAACAATCCAAAGACTATTTGTTCAAGAAAAACAATTGGGAAGAACAACTGGATCTCAATAAGAATAGTGAGCTTTTTGGCAACTTAACTTGCCAGTTTCCATTCCCCTTTCTCCAGTTCTGTGATGGCCTTAAAGACTGACAACCTCACAACGGCCCCAGCTGTGAAAACTAGCAGCATGTCGGCCACCACAGGGAACAGAACAGACTCACCCCAATATCCCATCCTCAGGGAACTATCAAGATTGGACCCATATTTGACATCTCATACCCACTCTCAGGGCACATCTTTATTTTCTCAGTGCAAACCATTGTTTTCCTTTGGACCTTCTCTGGAAACACTCAGTGGGAATTTTACATTGTGGGCAGCAGGGGCAGCTGTACCAGCTGTGGCTAACAACAGGCAGAACAAAGAACTTAAAAAGGAAAAACTGGGAAATGTAGTGTTCATAGCTAGCTTTGCAAGCCTCTGACACATTCTTGAGAATCTGGCAATCCACCACATGCATGTGAGGGGCGGTGCAAATGCCTAGGAAGACATGAGAAGGCCCTAATCTCTTGCTTCTGGCTGACCTGAAGGCTTTGGATGAGCAGGAAGAGAAGGCTAAAGCAGAGTTGGAAACTGACAGCTGGAGATTTGAAAACACATCCCAACAAACCCAGAGCCTCATAACAAAGTGTTAGATGTGTTGGTGCAAGAGATGAAAAGATATCTCTGTCCAAGGATTTGGTGATCACTAAGTAGATTAAAGACTTTAGTGGTTACACCCAGCAAAGAACAAACAGTAAACAAACAGTAGAAATAAGAACAACCAAAAACAATAAACAAGGCAGAGAGAATAAATATAAGTCTATATTTATAAATATAAATAAATCAGAGATGCCACATATTTTTTAAATATACAAATTTTAACAAAAAATTTATATTATGAGAAATGCAAAGAAACAGGAATGTATGGTCCATACACAGGAAAAAAGCATTCTCTAGAAACTGTCCTTAAGGAAACACAGGAATTGGACTTACAAGGCAAAGATTTTAATTCATATATTACGTCTATGCTCAAATGACTGAAATAAATCATGTCTAAATAACTAAAGGAAAGTATGAAGCTGAAATTGATTTTACTGGAAACATTAAACTTGGGGCACCTGGGTGGCTCAGTTGGTTTGGCATCCGACTCTTGATTTCAGTTCAGGTCATGATCTCATGGTTCATGGGATTGAGCCCCACATTGGTTTCCATGCTGGTGGCATGGAGCCTGCTTGGGATTCTCTCTCTCTCTCTCTCTCTCTCTCTGTCTCTCTCTCTCTGTCTGTCTCTCTCTCTTTCTGCCCCTTCCCTGCTTGTGTGTGCTCTCTCTCTCTCAAAGTGAATTAATAAACTTAAAAAAAAAAAAGAAGAAGGAAAATTAAACTAACCTGCCATCATATTGTGCTATTTTCACGGGGATGTTTCTTTAAAAGTACTATAATGGGACTGTACTCACCCCATAACCTACTCATTCATATTCTACCAGTTTTTGAGGGCCAGGACAGTCCAGCTGGAGCACTGATCTAGGCTGCATTAAAAGTCCTTTCCAGGGGCTCCTGGGTGGCTCAGCCGGTTGAGTGTCCAACTTCAGCTCAGGTCATGATCTTGCAGTCTGTGAGTTCGAGCCCCACATCAGGCTCTGTGCTGACAGCTCAGAGCCTGGAGCCTGCTTCGGATTCTGTGTCTCCCTCTCTCTCTATCCCTTCCCTGCTCATGCTCTGTCTCTCTCTGTCTCAAAAATAAATAAAAACATTAAAAAAAAAGTCCTTTCCACTCACCTGACATTAGGCATGGCCTGCCTTGTAGTGCTAGGTATATTTTTTCTCTTATTTATTTATTGTCCTTTATCTAGACTATAAACACTTGGAAAATGTAACCACATCTATTTGCCTTTGTCACCCCCAGAATGTTTGCACAGTGATATGCACATAATCCATTCTAAAACATTATTTGTAAAAGTGTTACATGAATGAACCAGTACAACATCTTGCCAAAATTTAGATCCTGTGTCTCAGTGTATACGGGCATTTTCCTGTTCAGTACACTACAGAAAAGATGGGAAAACATACAGAAACAGAATTAGGATTGCAGTGGTGGAATAAAGATGTTGGCTAATGACAAAGTCTTAATACAGCTCCAAACTATTTTAAGCAGGTATTTTTAGAAAGTCCCATGTAACAACAACAATAAAAATGATAAATCAAATACTTAATATTTATGTTGCTCTTACAAAGTCCTGTTTAAATATTTTATGTGTATTTTATCCCATAAGAGTGCTTAGAGCTACCTTTACCTAAGTACACATGAGGAAATAGAGGTGTACAGGGATTGTGTAATTAGCCCACTGCTAATCAAGTTCAGCTTGAGAGTCCATGTTCATGTGTCTCTTTGTATACCACGTTTAGATCTTCCTGTGTAAATGTGGAAACTGCCCTCAACTATGGCATCTGTATTTCCAGTTCTCATGGCCCCATTTCCAGGGCAGGGCTAATTAAGATGGATGTAGCCACTTGACTTATTTCAGAACTCTTATTCCCTTCATCTGGTTTATTCTTCAGGCAAATTGGAAATAACTTCTCTGCCAACCCAACGTCATCAAGAATTTTAAAAAAGCAGATCTTTGGACTCCTTGTGTCCATGAATGCACTCTCCTGATGTGCCAAGATAAACCATGAGGATGAGGAAAGGAGACATTCACCCTGTGTAGATCTTCTGTAGTACTTTGTCCAAAGGAGAGGCATGGAAATCTTAATTCAGGTGAAGTTTCCAGGCAACCTAAGCAGAGCATGACTGAGTCTTTAAGATTTCCATTTCTAGATCAGAAAACAATTCAAGTCAGCTGTTGAGACTATCAACCTAAAATGGATTTTGGAGACCTGATTTGATTTTAAAATATCAGACTCTGGAAACCAATTTATGAGAGGGAATTGGTGTGAATAACAAGCTCTAATCCCATAAGCATGCGGATAAGGTGTTCCTTCATTTGGCCTTTCTCACTGTTTTATATTAAAGCCTGTTGAGAAATGCCTGACTATGCATTCATGCAGACAGATTTCACCTTGCTCTGGTAAGAATTATCTTGGATCTTATATAAATCTCTTCTTTATGAGAGTTTGGTCCTCTTAAACCTTAACATGATAATTTGGGCCACCCTAATATACTGTGGGGAGAGCAATATGTGAACAGAACAATGGTAACATGTCTCCAACTTTCTCATGGAGAAGCATCTGGAAGGATTGGGGCCACAGCCTTGTGGGCCTTGTTGACCTTTAAGAACAGGGCAGGGAGGCTGTGAGGGCTGCTCATGATACAGGCCCTGGGGTTCCAGAAAAGCCAAACATCCTGGGAATTTTGTGCATTGAGTGAAAACCTTGCAAACTCTTGTGTCTGTGCTGTTCCACTGTCCTGACGTGACAACAATTAAGGTACCACCTTTCGTGTGTCAGCAGTGGTTGTAAGAAGGAAACATTTTTCTTCTTCCTTGTAGCTCTAACTTCTGAACTTATTCCTGACTCTGCTGTCATGCTCCCTATTTCCAGTTTCAGAGATGGTCATTTACTTCTCAAAGCAGCTGCAATGTCTCTGCCTCCCTGATTTTTCAACACCTTTCCAGACATGCCCATGAGAGCCTTGAGTGTTCTCTTTCCAGGAACAGTATTTATATGTTGTGTTTCAGCACCATGAACATTTTCCCACTCCTGAAGCTTCTTGATCTGTTTAGTGTGAATGAACTATCTTTTTCACACTTGGAATGTTTCCTTTGATTCTGAGTATGTGTTTGTGGTGCTAAGACTTCTTAATTCTGACTTTTTGGGCAAAACCTCTCCTCTTTCTTCAGGGGGAGCCTGAAGCTGTCCTCTGGAAGAAAGGCATCCCCCTGGAAATCATCCTCTTGGTCTCCCATCAAGGCTCTTCTCTGCCTGTTAATCCATACAGGATGGACTGGAGGTGGCTTCTCGACAGTAGAGTGAAGCTATGGCATTTTCTTTCTTTTTTTTTTAATTTTTAATGTTTATTTATTTTTGAGAAAGAGAGAGCATGAGTGGGAGAGGGGCAGAGAGAGAGAGAGACACAGAATCTGAAACAGGCTCCAGGCTCTGAGCTGTCAGCACAAAGCCTGACATGGGGCTTGAACTCACAAACAGTGAGATCATGACCTAAGCCTAAGGCAGTGCTTAACCAACTGAGCCACCCAGGTGCCCCAAGCTATGTCGTTTTCTAATACAACCACATTGCATTAGCTGGAGTTCTCCAGAAAAACAGAACCCATAGAATATAGACGAGGAGATGTGTTATGGGTATTGGCTCATGTGATTTTGGAGGCCCCCAAAGTCCCACAGTCTGCCACCTATAAGCCAAGACAGTTAGAAAGTCTGAAATGTTAGGGTTATGAGGATGGGGAGAAAGATATCATTCAAACTGTGCCTTGAGAAAAGGGATATGGGAATAGGTGTCAGATAGAAGAGTGAGGTGACACAACAATACACTGCACAAATCAATCACCTCGGTTTGAGTTCCCAAGAGTTGACATAAGAATAAATGGAAAGAAACTTTCTAATGTGTTGGACAGAATTGTCAGCATTCAATTTTCCTTGTGTATGGGAGTTGCGGTCCAGCTAATGGGATTGACTGGTGCCAGAGGAATGGTTTGTTAATTTCCCGTGCACGATCAGCGTATTTCTGAAGCAGTCCTACTACCTGATTATATCCTGCTTAGGCTAGCAGTAAAAATTGTGTTACATAATTAGGGCAGGCATGGCTGCCAGGAAATTGGGTGAGGCATAAAGATAAATTTCCTGGGGCTGAAAGTTAAGAGACAGGAGAGTGAAGGTGATTGAGAGGAATCTTCACTTGTTCTACTGTCATGATGTTGATACTGGCTTTTCATTTCACTTTTCAATTCTTTGTAGGCTCCTGTATGGCAGGGACAGACTTGTGCATGAGGTTGAAATTTATATAGGGTGATCCACATCAGTTACACACACCTCTCTATCCTCACTAGCCTAGACTAACTGAAATAAGCATAACCATGTGCCTCTAAGAGAATTTTCTTAAATGTAAAATGTTGGTGATATTTACTTCATGAGGCCATCAGGAATCTTAAAAGGCAACAACATGAAAGTCTTTAGTATAGGGTCTGGCATGCGACAAGCACTCAGGAAATATTTGTTCTTTTGTTGTTCTTCCTTTGTAAATTGGAGATTGGACTTACCGATCTCTGAAGCCTCCCCATCCTAATATCCTAAAGCTGTGAATTCCAAGATGTTTGCCACTAGCCACATGTGGTTATTTAATTTCAATTTCAAATAATCAAAATTAAATATAATTAAAAATGTACTTTCTCATTTGCACTAACCACATCTCATGTGTTCCAAAGCTACATGTGGTTAGCAGCCACTGTATCAGACAGGGAAGATACAGAACATTTTCATCACTGCAGAAAGTTCTATTGGGTAGCATTCACTGAGTCTGAGATATTACTCTGAGGCTTATTCTTTAGAACTTAATTTCAAGTCATTGGGTCAGATATACATTAGAAGAATAAACACATACCTCGGTCCCAATTGAGTTGAAGCTCCCGATGGATCATTTGTTTCTTTATATACACGTTTGAGGGCCAAGACTAATCTCTACCTCATGCATATCTGTGAACCTCTGAAGTAATTCTTGCTTTTCTCAGGTAGTAGTTATACAGTATGGCAAATGAAAAGCCTGGAAAGAATCTTGTGATACGGAGTTCCAAAGAGCAGTGTTAGCTTCCTAGCCATCCCTCGCTGTAGGGAGAAATACGGCAGAAGGGTTGATCTGATCCTGCAGCCTCCATGCTCTGTCAGGCATGGTGCTGCAGACATTCTCACACATTATCTCATCTAAAACTTCAAAGTCCTTCCAAAGAGGCTTCAATGCTCCACTTTTACAGAGAGGAAAACTAGATTAGAAAAGTAACTTATCTGAATCACAATGCAAGTTGATAGGTAAAATCAGGATTCATATCCAAGGCTTTCTGCCAAAGTCTAAACTCTTTCCATTTGCAAAAGTCTACATGAAAAGCCACAGTATGTCAAGTTCTGCATAAGTTATACAAGTGGCACGCAAACACAATGAAGAGGGGCATCATGGGAGGCTTCATGCACAAGAAAGCATTTGATTGTGTTGGCAATAAGAAGGGAAGGAGAGGAGAGGACACCTCAGGAGAAGACAAGGGCATACAGAGAGCCATGTAATGAGTGACTTTTCAATTTCATGTGACCAAAGGAAACAATTTGTTCTCTTTTCTCTCTTGGGATTCTACTTGGAACTTGAGGCTAGTGGCTTGGCACCAACTGTCTCAGTGCCTTAGCACACCTAGCTGGTCAAGATAAATTTCTTGATATAATTCTCATTTGTGTTGTGGATAATGGCCCCTCATAACTGCTGGTCTGTTTCACTGTGGCATTTCTTTCTTCATTGCAACCATCCTTGTAAATCATGCAGGACTATGCTGTGGTCAGTGTATCTCACAAGTCTGTGAGCAGGCAGAGACGATTGAGATGTAGTCAGATTCCCTGTTCTGTAATTCCTTAATTAAATCACCAAAGCCCCTGTTTCCTTTAGCAGTCAAGGTCAGTGAAGAGGGATCTGTCCTCATCCTCTAGGGAAGGACTGGCTAATAGAATTCTCTGTGATGATAGAGGTATTTTATATCTGTGCTGTCCTCTATTGTAGTCACTTGACTTAAAATGTGATGAGTAATTTTTAATAACATTTAATTTTAATTAACTTAAAATTTAAACAGTCACATGTGGCTAGTGGCTACCATATTGGACAAAACAGCTGTAAGGGGTCTAGATTGTTGGTCTTCTGCCCTCTACAGCTGTCTAGAAATTAATATTAATTCTAAGCCAAGTTAACCTTTACTTTTGGAAGTAGTTCATTGGTGCCCTACATCTGGAAAGGGTCTGAGGACACATACTAATTTTAAACTCCGCATTGTCACTGGTTTTGCTGCTTGTAATGCTCTCTCTGAAGACAATGACCTCAATGATGCCAAATCACATCATCACTTCTCCACCCTTAATTTACTCAATGTGGGTTTGGCTTATCACGTCAGGGACACCAGTTGTGGGTTCAACACTCGACTTTGTGGGTTTGGCTTTCGGCTTTGTCCAGCAAAGCCCTGGATGGCAGAAAGGATTACTTAAGATTCCACAAGTCAAGACAGGTGAGAAGGAAGCTAAGGGAAGTTTCCCCAAGCCGCTCTCAAGCTCCAACATTTATTAGGCATACACCATAGGGAAAACATTGCACAATATGTCAGTGGCTAAGTGCCAGTAAAAATGTATAGAAAGCATGCAAAAAAACCAAGGTTTTCCCAAGAATACCAAGAGCAGATGCCAAAAGTAGGGTGGAGAACAAGATAAGATATTCCATAGATAACCTGGTCTAAGGAATTCAAGACACAGGCAAAGACCCAACCCCACTATATGCATTAACTAGATACTGGTCCACTGTTTTCAGCAGGGCCAGAAAGCAGTATAATGCCTTCCCTATAATCTCCTTAACCAGGACATAGCTATTTGATTTCCTACAACTCAAACTCTCTACAACATTCTATAATGATGATTCCATTCTTACTGAGATCCATCATTCCATTAGCTTTTGGGACCTTATACTCTTCTGTTTCTTCCCTGTCTCTGTGTCCCCTCTTTTTCAGTCTTCTCCAATTTCTTTACTCATTGTAATCTAGAGGCCTCTTCTTTAACACTCTCTCCCTAGGTGACCTCTTCAATTCACTTAGCACTAAATACTATCTACATGTCAGTGATCTAATACTTATATCTCCAGCTCTGACCTCTTCCAAGAGGCTCAGACACATATACCTAAGTCCTCCTTGCCATATCCACTTAAATGTCAAATATGCATCTAAAAATGAACATATTTGAAACAGAGCTCTTGATTCTTCCCCAAGTGCTACTTCTGCTCATTCTAAAATTTCATCCATTCTGTTCTTTCCTAGCTCAGTAAATGGCTTCCCATCCTTCCAATTTCTTAAGCCAAAACTTTGGAGTTATCCTTGATTACTCACATTATATAATGTTTCATACACAATGCATCAGCAAGTCCTCTTGATTCCATATCCAAAACATTTTGCTAATAAAGCCTCTTTTCTTCATTTCCACTGCTATGGTCCCAATCTATGCCACTACCATTTCTCTTGTCATATTATCATTTCTTATCTGGACTATTGAAGTGATTCTGAGTTCTCAAGTGTTCCACGGTTTCTCTCACTCTCTTAAAAAAAAAAAAAAATCCAACTTCCTTTTCTGAAGTAGGAAGCCCTTCATGATCCAGTTAGCAGCTGCCTGTCTCCAACCTCATCTTCTGCTTCAGGTTCCTAGTCTCTCTGGCCCATGCCCATCAGCTTTCTGTTCCTTGGTCATGTTGAATGCATTCCTGACTGAGCCTTAAACCAACTGTTCCTCTGGCTACCACACTCTATACCCTCATCATCTCAGTGTGTCAGGTTCCTTTTGTATTATTGAAGTCTTGGAAGAAAAACAAAGTACTTGGCATAAGTACTGAGCCTAAGGAGCACTTTGGTTTCTCTTGATCACCTCATCCTGTTGTAAATGTATCATGGCCCTCATCACCTAAGAGACTTTGATCATGTATTTGTTTAATGTCTTTCTTCCATAAGAATGGACACTAAGCAAGAGCAAGAATCTTTTCTCAGTCACTGGTTGTAACCTCAAAGCCTAATATAACCCCAGACACATAGTGGGTACTAAATATTTATTAAATGACTAAATTGATGAATCTTACATGTGGAAGGCAGTTAACAATTTTTTTTTAAATGCTTCCTGAACTATGACATCATTTAAGTTTTAAAAACACCTGTAGGTAGGGTCATCTGGGTGGTTCAGTCAGTTGGGCGTCCAACTTCAGCTCAGGTCATGATCTCACGGTTTGTGGGATCTGCATCAGGCTCTGTGCTGACAGCTCAGAGTCTGGAGCCTGCTAAGGATTCTGTGTCTCCCTCTCCCTCTCTGCTCTTCCCCCCTTTCTCTTTCTCTCTCTCAAAGAAATAAATAAATACACATTTAAAAAAAACACCTGTAGGTAAACAGTACTATTATGCACATCTTGAGGGTATAACTCAGAGAAGCCTTGTGATGTTCCCAAGGTAGCAAATCCTGATGTGGCCACAGAGTTTCTGCATTCACCAGTACCCTAGAGCAGGACGCAGCATAAAAGATGACACAGCGGATGCACTTACGACATATGTGCCGAAGGGACTATTTCTATCATAGTGAAAAAGTTGAGCCATATCTTCTTCTTGTCCTGGGTCACAGTATGTTGTCTGTAATTAGTCACATATGTTTGATGGAAGAATGCATAAGTAAATGAATTAATAAATAAGTTACTTTGTTTTCTTCCATCTTTAATACCCAATGGTTCTACATCACGCATAGCATGAGTACCGATTAGTTAAATTGGTTGACTAATTGAATTATTATTGGAGGAATTTTTAAAGAGAGTATCATGATGACTTTTGAGACATGTGGAATATCAGGATTACATATTTGGTATTCACCAATCTAACATATCCAGAACTTCAGCAGTGATCTTTGGGTATGAACTAAAACTTAGACTAATTGGAGGGAGTTCTGAGAAGATGGCTGTAGCAGAGACATAGCTTTTCTGTTTGTCTATTAATCCTTCTGAATACCCACATGAAACCAACCTAAAAACTAGATAGCAAAACCGAAACCATGGACAACATTTACGATAAAACTAAGTGACAGGTATCTCCATGAATCCCCAAGTACAAACATGTGAGGACAAGCCAGCGACAGTTTCGGACCTGAGTAGCATCCGTATCTGTGTTGACATCAGCAGAGAGAAGCAACAAGGTATCAGAGGGACCCTGAGACTAGAATCTCAAACTAGCCAATAGGCATTTGCCTTAAAATGCTGTGAACCAGGGGCGCCTGGGTGGCGCAGTCGGTTAAGCGTCCGACTTCAGCCAGGTCACGATCTCATGGTCCGTGAGTTTGAGCCCCGCGCCGGGCTCTGTGCTGACAGCTCAGAGCCTGGAGCCTGTTTCTGATTCTGTGTCTCCCTCTCTCTCTGCCCCTCCCCCGTTCATGCTCTGTCTCTCTCTGTCCCGAAAATAAATAAACGTTGAAAAAAAAATTTTTTTTTAAATAAAAAAAAAAAAAATGCTGTGAACCGATCTGAGGGCAGCAGTGGAAGTTGAGTGTAGGTCTGTCCTCTCCGGTAGCAGAGTCTATACTTATGCCTGAAGGGGCTGTTGCAGTCCAGCTGCCATAAAAATTTTAAAACTAAGTCACCAAATGCTCCCTTCCAGGACAGGGCCCCACACTGAGTAGAAACTGCTTAAGAGAAGATTCAGTGTTGAGCAGGTTAGAAATAGAAGAGGAAAAGGCAGAAGAATTCTAAATAAAGGCGGGGTGGGGGGGACAAAACCAGGCAGTCTCAGAAAGGAGACTGCTGTATCTGTGAACTGCATGAGACAAGACAGGAGGAGCCCTGTGAAGCAATACCCTGAACCCCACCTCTTTCTAAAAGTTGAAAGAAATAATCAAATATTTATTCTACCTTCTATACATGAACTGTGCCACTAAAGTACACAAAAAACATATGAGACATTTTCTGTTTATAAAAGTAATCCTACTAATAAATGGAAAGGAAATGCCAGAGTTAGAATATCAGCATTTTGCAAGCCCCGATGAACTAATTGATGCAGGCACAAGCATCAACATTTGCTGATGTCATAGTGAAAACCGGGGCACCTGGGTGGCTCAGTGGGCTAAGCTTCCGACTCTTGATTTTGGCTCAAGCCATGATCTCAGGGTTGGTGAGATGGAGCCCTGAGTCAGTCTCTGTGCTGACAGGGTGCTTGGGATTCTCTTTTTCCCTGTCTCTCTGCCCCTCATCCACTCGTGCTCTCTCTCTCAAAAATAAATAAATAAACTTCAAAATAAAAAGAGGGACCACACACACATATCGTGCCTCATGACAAAACAGCATTATGCCACCTCTAGTCTTGCCAAAGTGATTGAACATGAAATGTATCAGTCTTCTGGATTCAGCTGCTAATTTGCAAGAAATGCAGAGGGCAGAAGATGTTGAACTCTACCAGGAGTATGTAATCAGCAAAACCTTGATGGTGAGAAACTCTACAAGCAAAATGACCCCGTTTTTTTCACCAGATACAAGGAAATGAAAGAGATGTAGAGGGAACCTGTAGATTAAAATAGACTTAAAAGACATGACACATTTTTAAACTGAGAGATTAAACTATGGACCATAAGGACGCACACTTGGGAAATAGAACTATAAAGAAGTGATTATAAAGATGAGATTAGTGGTAATGTTTGGGTCAGGGTATATGAAGAGACTCCTGTGTTAGCTGACAAAGTGCTCTTTCTTGACCTGAGTTGTGCTTGGTGGGTTGGTTTGGGTATACCTTCTAATAACTGACTAAGCAATGCATTTTGTGTGGGTTTTTTTTTTTTTTTTTTTTGTATGCATGTATTGTATGTTACGGTAAAAAGTTTTTAAAAATAGAATAACCAATGTTTTAGATTTTTCTGAGAAATGGTGAGCTATTTTGGGACTACGAAGGATTTCCAGGGACATGTCATGGAAATTGGATTCTCAGGGATTGCGAAGATTAGGAAGAGCCCTGTAGGCCTGCATGAAGAAATGGCCACAGGGAGGTCTCAAAGCACTGTTGTCTCTTCATTTACTGTCTCCTCTGAGTCGGGAGGAGTGAGGATCAGGGCAATATTATAAGGCAAACATTATGAGAGGGTTAATTAAGTAAAGCTCTGCCGGAAAAGGACACTGGGGGCTAATCACTGTGCTTTTCTAAACCAAAGTCTGCAGGTGTTCCAAAGACAGAGGCCTGTAAGAGGCTGGAGGAGATGCCGAATCACTGCGAAGTGTCCTAATCAGTATGCCAGGCGCTCCACCAGGACCCCGAGGTAAGCACTACCCTATGCCATATAGCCAAACCATGTCTTGTAGAAATGCAAAATCCAGAGCCTCTGTGAGTGTAATTGTTCCTGTAAGATTCTGAGAGTCAGCTTCTCTTTCCTAAGGCAGAACCAGGTCACAGAGAAGATGATTCTCTCAGAGAGCATAGTTGCCCGGCATTTCAGTGCTGGGGAGAGAAAGAAGGGAGACAGTGAGTAAACCGGCTTTCTCTGAAGGATCTATCTGTAACTAATTGACCAGAACAGTCCTGGAAATAAGCATTTGCCTATGGTCAGTAGTACTGATCAGTCCCACAAACTGGTGCCGCCACTCGCCAAATCTATTATCTCCATCCTGCCAAGCCACCATCATCTCTTATGGACTACTGGAAATCATGTCCCAACTGGTCTCTCTGATTTTGGTACTACGCATTACATCTGTTCTATATGGTGCAGTCTCCTGTGTAAAGCCTTTCAGTGACTTTTAGGAACACTTAGAAAAAGAAATTCAAATACCGTACTAAGGCCTAAAACTGAACTCATTCCTGACTGCCTTCCTGGACTCATTTACTACCTTTCTCCCTCTCTCTACTCACTAAAATTCGGGTACCCTCTCTTCTGTTTTTTCTCAAATATGCCAAGCTCAACCTTACCTTTAATTTCAGCTTTGCACTTTTTGTTGTCTTTACCTAGAATCATGTGTCCTTAGATCTTTGTGTACCTGGTTCTTTCCAAATAACGAGATCTGTTCAAATGTTACCTCTCAGAAGGCCTCATATAACCCAATTTAAAGAAGAATCCTGTCTTCTTACATATCATTGTTTCGTTTTCATCATTGTCCTTTTGACTACTGAAAATTACTGTTAACTTTTATTTACCTGTTCTTTGTCTTGTCTGTCTCCATCTTCTAGAAATTAACCTCCATGCAAATAGAATACTGTTTGTCTTGCTCCCCAAGACTCATGTTTCTGCAGGGTCTAGGCTTGTGCCTTCAACCGTAGATGCTCAATGAATATTTGCAAATTAAAGAATGAAATAGGTTCCTCACTGATTTATGAAATTTTACAACCTGCTCTCTTCCTGATGCCATTGATTAGACAAGTCATGTTTTAATCCATATAGTACTCTTTTTTTTTTTTTTTTTTTTGGCAATGCATTTGGTTGTAAGAGTGGACTACTTAGAATTCTCTGAACACACCATTCTATCTCATGCTTCCATGCATTTATCCATTGCCTTCTATCTCCAGGCCACATCCTCCGTGTATTTCCTTGACAACTCAGGAAACTTTTTCTTCTTTTCAACTCCCATCCAGGCCTGAGCTCTGCAATATTGATTAATCCTTTCTTCCCAGTATATCATCCCACATTCTGTACTACTTGGAACCTTGTGTATTATCATATTTTATTTTAATATATTCCACAATACTTTGTACTCATTTGTTGCATACTTATTCCTTTTAAACTATAAGGCTTTTGAGAGTGAAGATGGAACATTATTCATGGGTGTTTCCCTCAGTAAGCACATCATGTAGGCATAGGACAAGGACTCATTGATTCACTCAAAAAACATTTGTTTAGTAGCCACTATGTACCAGGGCTGGTGTAAAATACTGGAGAAAGAATAATAAACATGAGAAAGTTTCCACACTCACGAAGCTTATATTTTAGTGTAAATGTGATAAAATGTGTGAATAAACCCAGGTTCTAATATTATATATGAGTCAGCTTGGGCAATGATAGTATATATGATGATATTGGCTTTAATTTTTTAGGTTGTTATTAACTCATCTTTATATAAAATATTAAGAAAATGCATTTAGAAATTTTAGAAACATTTTAAAGTGAAAGGATAAGTTTTAATGTACACATCTATCCCAGAGCAAAAGCCCAACAGTGATCGTAAGGAGACTTTTTTTCTGTTCTGTACTATTGAACTAAATCTGGGATTAGGAATCTGAGCTTCATATGTAGGATCTTACAATACCTAAATCATACATTAATATCTATTGACATTACCTTCACATTGGCATTAACATAAGTTTTATTTCATTCACTACATGTTAATTTTATAGATTGAAACCTTAATTTTTAAGGATCTTGCCATCCTGTCTGCATAGTCTTCCTGTGAGCAAAATGTAGAGAGCAGTGTGGGGATCTTTCTATAGCAGAACATTTAAGACCAAAGGTTTTAAATTTTTTTCAAGGTTTATTTAGTTTGAGAGAGAGGGAGAGACAGCACGAGCAGGGAAGGGGCAAAGAAAGAGGAAGACACAGAATACCAAGCAGGCTTTAGGCCCTGAGCTGTCAGCACAGAGCCCAACATGGGACTCGAAATCCAAAATGCTGAGATCATGACCTGACCCGAAGTTGGACACTCAGCCTACTGAGCCACCCAGGCACCCCTGAGATCAAAGGTTTTAGAACCAGACTGGGTTTAAATCTCAGTTCTGCCACAAGCTAGCTGTGTGAACTCGAGCAAGATAGTTAACCTTCTGCTTGCTAAGTTTTCTTTTCTGTAAAGTAGGGCTAATAACAATACCCACTATATCTGATTAGGATTAGTATCAATGAGCAATACATGAAAAGTACTTAAACAGCGCACTGTCATAGTAAATACTCAACATGGTTATTAACAGTGCTTTAGAAGGTGCAGGAAAACCAGTGTTTCCATGTGATGCTTATGTTGAACTCAGAGCTTTTATATTCCCTAGAAACCTCACAGTACTCTGCATCACATATTATTAAATATCTTCACACTTTGGCCTACTAATTAGCTCTGGGACTATTCTCAAAGAGACATGAATATGAATGTGTTCATTGAGGTATTACTTAACGATAGTAAATAATTGGAACCATGATCGATATTTTAAAATAGAGCAGACATTAATCATTGTCTAATGGAGTATCATGAGATGGCTCATAAAATAAAGGTTATATAGGCCACATCAAAACATGAAAAAAATCCTTGTAATATAGAGTAAAAATTAAGACTTAATGAGGTGAAAAATTACATACATTTATGTAGATTACAAACTTGTAAAAACTACATTCATTATTGGTGATGAAGTTTATGTACTTATGTAAAATGTTCTTCAAGGGCAAGACACAACATATGAATGTACACCATATCTAATACCTGTTCAATGCTCTATAGATATTAGATTGAAAGTATGATTCAGCCAATGGTAATCCAGCCTGAGGTTACATAGCTAGGACTATTAATGGGAACCATAGCTCAACTTTTAAAATCGTATTGTGGTGAAGTAGGTTTTCAACATGGCTGATTCCCCCTACCCCATCATGCCTGGGAACATTTGGCAATACCTGGGGACATTTTTGATCATCACAACTGACATCTGGTGAAAACTGGCCAGATAATGGTTAAATCTCCTTCAATGCGCAATAAAGTCTCCCACCACGAACAGTTACCCAGTCCAAAATGTCCATAGTCCAGCTGTTGAGAAGCGTTGCAATATAGGTACACCTCTCTTTGTCAGAGGACCTCAAGGGTCCAGTCATCATGGGAGAGTGAAGGCAGTCCTGCTAAAGAGAAATCTAGTTCATAGGGGGATCTTACAGAAACTTAGGAGACAGTAGCATTTATCTGATGGCTCAGCTGTAATTAACTTGTATATATCACTGTGACCTTGTCATGGAGATGTTTAATTCAGATTTTGTATGTCCCATTGTATTAACTCATCTTTCAATGAGAGGAGCAGACTAGGCCATATTTTACAGCTGCAACATTGTGGACCATAAATACGTGTGTCTCCAAGGAAATAAATTTAAAAAAAGGAAAAACAAACATTTCATTAAAAATCCAGATATTGCATTCTGCCTTCTCCTCCGTTCTCCTCACTGTGCAACTCATGCACACGCGCACACACACACACACACCAGCACGCACACGAACGCACACTTGAGTGGTCTGGGACAAGTCACATCACCTCTCTTTGCCTCAGTAATCTCATATGTAAAGTAGAGATTATAGCAGTATAACTGCAGGCCAATTCTTGCCCAATAAATATGTATGTTTGTAAGTATGAGTAGGGTCGTTGTTCTCTAGGTCACAATGTAACAGAAGACACAGAATCTCTGTATTTCTATGACTCTCCGTTGTTACACTTAATACCTAAGTAGCTCCCTGTGGAGAAAGCTGTCAGTAACAACATGAGATTATTTACTCAGTTTTATGGATTTTCCTTTGACTTTTGTCTATGAACAGGAATCATAACATTTGGCAATACTTGGAGACATTTTTGATCATATCATTTTTGAGCTTCAGAAGCTCAAATAAAGTAAGTCCCTCAGCTGATTTACTCATTTGGAACTTCAGACTACAAAGGAGTGCAGGGTCAATAGAAATTTCTCCCATCAGGTAAAAGTATCAGAAAATGCTTTATCTTTATTTGAAATACATTTCTTAGTGATAGGCTATCACTTTTGAATGATCCAGACATATGTTCATCTATTTTAAACCAGATAATAGGAACAAAATGAGTTCTTATATGCATATTTTACATTTTTATTATTATACATTCATAGAACATCAAATAGTCAATAATTGCTACCATAGTTATGCTAGAAAAGGGGTCTACAAATCAAGTTGCCCGAAACAAAGGCCATTATTCATGAGAGCTGCCGCTAATTTTTAACTATTGTGTTTTTTAATAACAACATATAGAAAGTCAACCGAGTTATTCAAATCTTTTGTGACTGTTAGTACTGGTGTGTACAGTGGGGGGCTTAGACTGTGGGTGTAGGATTCATACTGCCTAAGTTCAAATCTTTGTTCCCTAGTTAATAACTGTGCAAATTTGGGCAATTTACTAAACTACACTAAGCCACAATTTCCTCCTCTTTAAAAATGGGGTTATTAGGAACACATACCTCATAGAGTTGTGAGGATTAAGTAAGTTTATGATACAGGACTCTTACTGCAGTGCCGAAAAGCTGTTATCAATTATTTTTATTGTGTTGCTCCAGCTGGGGATATGTTGCTTGGAGAATAAAAAGTTTCAAAATCAGTCAATTGAAAAGCTCTTTGGAAAATTGAGTAGTTTTGCCATGAATAAGGTAAATCGATGTTGATAACATTCTTCTCTGATGTTTCCATCACCTTGAACTTGCATCTAGTCGATGGCCTGTATCCTTTCCTGTTTGATTTTAGTTCTCTATAGATTTCTTTTATGTCCTCGGTTAGACATTCCTCAATGGGAAGAACTATTTCTTAGTCATCTTTAGATCCTTACATTTCCTTGGGAAAAATTCTGAACATAGTAAAATTATAGTTAATATTTGCAATCCAGATTTTCAGGATTATTGTTAATGGTTTCATATTAATGCATTTTTATTTCAGCTGTTATTGCATTTGAACTGTCCTAAAATGTTACAACACAGACCATGGAAATGATCAAAGCAAACCACATACAATTTTCCTGCCTCCCTAGTTATTATGATTTAACTATCTTCTACTGAAGAAAAAATAGTTTTATCTCTTATACTTTCTGTGTTTTTGTCAAATATAGCATATTGGTTAGGTTTGCTTGGCTAAGATATGTCCAGAGAGATCAGTAAGCTATATATCAGAGCACTCGGTGTCACATGGAGTGAGAATTTATGACCCTCCAAACCTCTGATACCCAAAGGCATAAAGAAGCTGGACTACAGCAACAAGGAAGCTGGACTAGAGCATTATTCCCCCACAGATTAGTTGTGCGACCTTGAGTATCTTACTTAAATTTTCAGAGTCTTGGGTTGCTCATGTATGAAAAGGGTACAGAATGAGCAGATTACTCAATTATATCCTTATTCTAGTATATTTTGATTATCAATTATATGTGATACACCTTTTAAAATGATCCTTTTATTCTGCATGTATCAAATTGTGACATTTTAAGGAAGATACAATGAACAGATATATCACTTGGTTGTGTTAGTGGTGTTTTAGCTTTATAACTAAGAGATCTGAGTTTGAACTGCCATTTTCAGAATACTTCATTACACATATAATTTTTAAACATGGCATGATTTATATGGGAGTTTTGATAGACTCTATAGGAAAAAAAAGATGATTTATTGTTCCAATTTTTCTAGGAACTCAAGCCTGAGCATATAACACATTGGTATTTCTGATAAATGGTTTTCCCATCGTGATTTAAAGATAGACTTTTGAAGGGGGAACTCTTAAGTCATCTCAAAGTGTTTGGAACACATGGCCTCCCAACAGTCAACTTTTCTGCATTTTCTTTCCCCAATCAAGCAGTTATGTCCTGGCCATGATTGCACAAAGTTTTTTTTAATTAATTTTTAAAAATATTTATTTATTTTTAAGAGAGAGAGAGACAGAGAGCACATGAGCAGAGGAGGGGCAGAGAGAGAGAGAAACAGAATCCAAAGCAGGCTTCAGGCTCTGAGCTGTCAACACAGAGCACGACATGGGGCTTGAACTTGTGAACCATGAGATCATGACCTGAGCTGAAGTCGGATGCTTAACCAACTGAGCCACCCAGGTGCCCATACAAAGTTTCTTTAGAGATCCATGTGTTGAATGCTAACCATTCCCCCTAAAAAGAAAAAAAAAAAAAAAACAGAATCAACAAGTCAATGAAGGGCAACTTGATATTAAGTCTAAAGGATTTTCCTCAAAATTGTTTGCAGCATAAACAGGGAAATGTTAGAAACCCCAAACCAGAGCTTATTTAAAATGCTTTTCTCAAATGTGAAGAAATCTTTCAATAAGCAGAATCTTCTTTTGTATGATATGGTAGAAAACTAAGGGAGGAGAGACTGCTAGGGTAAGTTAAGCATTCCTAGACCTCTATAACTTTTGCCTGAAACCTAAGGATGGATACAACTGTCTCTGGTACAGCAGAGTGACATGAAAATATAAAGTGATTAGTGCCCAAGTGCTATCAATTGTTTTAGGCCTTAGTACACCCTGTGGTCATGTATTTGATTGCCCCTATAATGGGGGAGGAAGGGACAAACACATCCTTCAGTTCCTTACCCCTTTGTAATGTCTGTCCTTTGCAAAGAAGAGAAAAGCAGACCCTGAATCCAGAGGATTTTTTTCTTAGAAAGTTTTGGAACATCCTCCTTGTTTTGCTTATATTAAAAAAAAGTCTTTGGAAAACTATTAAGCCAAGTGTTGATTTAAACAGAATATACAGAGGGGCGCCTGGTTGGCTCAGTCGGTTAGGCATCTGACTTCGGCTCAGGTCATGATCTTGCGGCTTGTGGGCCCGAGCCCCATGTCGGGCTCTGTGCTGACAGCTCAGAGCCTAGAGCCTGCTTCAGATTCTATGTCTCCCTCTCTCTCTGCCCCTTCCCCTGCTCATGCTCTCTCTCCCTCCAAAAATAAATAAACATTAAAAAAATAATAAAATAAAAATAGTTAAACAGAATATACAGAAAGAACTTTTCTGAACAAAATCTAGACAACGTTAATGGGAATTTCTTCACACATGTTCTTTGTGAAGTTACCAGGAGCTGGCTGCCAACCACATAAACCTAAGTGTAGAGGAATTTGATCAAAAAGTTGAATCAGGAATACTTCATTTCTTGTTGATGAAATTATTTCTATGTTCCAGACCCTGGGCTGAAAGTTGAAGGAGGTATGCAGTGTGTGGTTTCCATGTACAAAAAGAGGCATGTGTCTTGCCTCTACCTGTATACATTTGTAAAATGGCCATGAGTTGTGTTATGAGAAACCATTGACTTCACCTGTCTAAGCCCCAATCAATTCTGTAAAATAGAAATGTCACCTATCTTAGAAGGTTGTGTTAGTTAGATAAGGGGTGCCGCAGCAAAGCACAACACACTGAGGGGCTTAAACAACAGAAATGATTTCTTCACAGTTCTGGAGCTGGAAGTCCAAGATCAAGGTATTGGCAGGTGGTTTCCACTGAGAGCTCTCTTCCAAGCGTATAGATGGTTGTGTTTTACCATGTTTTCACATGGCCTTTCCTCTATGTGTGCATGTTTCTGGTGTCTCTTCCTCTTATAAGGACACTAGTACTCCTGGATCAGGGACCCACCTCGTGACCTCATATAACTTTATTTGCCTTCTTAAAGGCTCTGTCCCTAAATATTCACATTGGGAATTAAAGCTGCAGCATACAAATTTGGGGGAAGACACAATTCAGTCTATAACATGTGGTTATGTATAAAAGAAAACATATACAAAGTGCTTAAAACAGTGCTTGACACATCACAGACTGGCTTCAATGATTATTAACTTTTACTTTATTGACCTCAGTGGTTATTCAAGAACATGGCAACTCTAGTGAGTAATTAGAACATGCAAGGCTGAGGGTCAGCCTTGGGCAATAGTAACCCCATGACTGTAAGGCCATGCAATTTGTAGTTATAATTATCCCTTGTTTTATAGAGGGAAAAACTGGTCAGTTAATAAGTCCCAGGGCTCATAAAGTCACAGCCAACTTCTGAGTCAGGTTTGCTGTCTCCAGAGCTCTTAGTCTGTTAAATCCATCTCAGGCTTGGAGCAGCCATATTCAATTACCCTTGTATCACACGGCCACCCATCCCAGGGCCAACCCCTGCCATTTATCCTAACTGAAGCTTGGCCACACTTGAAGGAAAGCCTGCAAACTGATCATCCCCCAGACAGATTCAGCTTTGATAGAAAACTCTTGCTGTCATATTTGTGGGAACTGTTCCAACCATGGAGATATGTGGGCTGATTAAGAAATTTTACTGCCCTTTGAAAATTGAAGATTGAGGTTTGTACATATGGGAGTTGGGGATATCTAATCTGTCTTTAAATTTGATTTATGCAAACCTCTAGCTTCAAAGTTCCCAGCATAAAACCATTTAACCATGAAAATGGCAAAGCTAACATTCACATTCTCAGTTCAGATACTAGCAGGAAAAATGTTGTTTTGGCTTCAGGCTTAAAGGGCAAGTCTGTGGCCTGGGAGTACATATATATTCCCCTGGCTTCCTGAGATGTTCACAAGACCTTTCTGGGGAGGACCCAGGTTCCTAAAGCCTAAGCAGAGCCTGCCTTTTCTGGACAATGCTGAGGAGCTGACTCCAGGCTTTTCATCTTCTATTCGTTTCTCTTATCTTTGATGGTCTTTGGCTCATCTTACCCTCTCCCACTTACTCTACTTTTCATCATGGATTTGTCATCAAACAGTTATACCTCAGGACATAGAGATTATTGAACCAAAGAACCTAAGAGCTGGAAGAATAACTGGTAATAGTGTGTCCAACAAGTAGGAAGAAATGGAAATTCAGTGAGATACAGCCTATTCCCTGAGAATACTCTACATCTCAGCGTGTAGGGATGTGACTAAAACATAAATCTCCTGCGTCCCAGACTAGACTCCATTTTATGGCTGTGGTTGGCAACAGTGCAAACTAGGCTTTAATTTAGTCCACATGCCAGGCCTACTATAATTTGCATGGTTAAGTGAAAAACTGAAAAAAAGTATTCATGAGAATGAAATGGAAAAATGTGCTGGATCTTCATACTTGTTTAAAGATCTTTCCAAACTGTTGTAAGCAGAAATCTCAAATGGCCCCCAAGATTCCTGCCCCGTATAATCCTTTCCCTTTGAATATGGGCAGGATGTGTGAGTATGAAGGTTTATCACTCCCATGAGTAGTGTACTTTACATGGCAAAGTTCAAGGGATTTTGAAGATGTAATTAAGGTCCCCAATCAATTGGCTTCGAGTCAACCAAAGGGGAGATTGTCCCAACCTTATCAGATGAGTTGTTAAATGAAGTCAGAGAAATCTAAAGAGAGATTATTCCACTGACCTTCAAGCAGCAGGTTAAACAGAGGAGACAGTGCACTGGTATACCATGAAGGGTTTACATGAAGGATGGAGTCATCCTGACCAGTGATGCTAACAAATAAGACAATAGACACTGGGATGTGGTGGCCATCATCAGTATGAGTGAACTGTGTCAGGTGAGCAAGCCTTGGTCACATAAGTTGGTGAATAATCAAAAGCCCTAAGACAAAGAAGTAGGTGATAGGCAGGGCTAGCTCAGGGACACAGACAGCCTTCATTAACAATTCCCCTTGAGGCTGATCTGGCCAATGAGGAAGCTGAACCAGTGATAAATCTATCATCAGAAAGAATCTTCGGGACATAGAGAGGCTGTATGCTCTGAATGGACCAGATTTTCACTTCTAACTAAAACTCTCAGAAGGGTTGGGGCATATAGAGATTCACTGAGATAATTCATGACTCAAAAATTCACTCCTTTCTTCCACCTCATCCCTAAATATAGATCCTGCATAGACCCCTGGATTCTGAGACATACAGAATTTAGATCAGTGGAGAGAAGAGAGGCAATTTTGGTTGAAGAGGATAGAAGGAGGTGCATAATGAAGGTTTTAGCCCTTCATTAAAGAAACCCTTTCCCTTTTTTCTTTCTTTCTTTCTTTCTTTCTTTCTTTCTTTCTTTCTTTCTTTCTCAAAAGAACAATTTGTGATCCCAGGAGAGAGCTAAGCATTGGGACAACCCTTCATCTGTCTGGAGGCCATGGAGATAGTGAATCCCTGCTGCCAGAATTCCAGACCAGTGGTCTTGATGTACCATAACAGATTATGTTAACTCAGTAAAGTTCCTCAGATCAACCAAATTCTAACAGGAAGATAATGATACAGGAAGACTATTTGATGAGAAAAAATAATCAACCAAAATAATATCCCTATACATCTCAATTGCCCTAATAATAGCTAACAGTCATTCCTAACCACATGCTACTCACATTTCTAAACACTTCATCTGTTCTGATTTGAAGTACTCATATTATTCTCATAGTTTAAATGAGAAAATTGCACAAAGGTTAAATAAACTGCCTCGGTCTATTTTGTTATTAAGTGCTGGAGCTGAGATTTGAACCCAGGCTACTCAGCCACTTTCCTCCACAGTCTGCCTTCCTGTCTGCTATACTCTTCTGCTCGTCAATACTGATACCATTTTTCTGTTCTGGATTCTTTTTATCCATTGATCATTTTCTTTGGTAACCATCAGTAAAAATATAAAGCTTTTAAAGACAGGGTCCTGTGTTGATTTCGCTTGGGTCTTTACCTACTGCCAAGCATGTAGTTGGTGTCTTGATTGATGAATTATTAAAGTTAAACCTTTACAGTCTTGTTTAAAATTCTCTGCACATCATTACTAAAAGCACATATGAGAGCATTTTCACCCATTTCCTTTTCTATTCAAAAGGAAATTGCCCAGGCATTACGTTAAGAGCTATCAGCACCAGCTCTCATCCTGACCCCTGGCAAAGAGGTCAGAGTAGCACCCAGCACCAGCCCACTGCAACACCATTCTGACCCAAGCTGACACCAGTGAGAGATCCTTGAAGAGTGAGGTACTTCTGGCTTCTGTTATTGGCAGCATTTCACCTCTTAGTCCATTTCATCCCTCTATTCACTGGGATATTGCATTGCTGAGACCTAAGATTAGTTGCTCGTGGAAGAACGAGTAGGCGTTTGCAGCAGGCTCTGTTAAAATCATTACCCATTCTCCTCCCGGCACTGCCTGGACCAAATGCCTGGATTCGTGACTGTGTTCAAAAAGCAGTGCTCAAATCCACAATCCCATCGTTTAAAATAGATCTTTCTAGATGAAGAGGAAAAAGTGGAAAACATTTTCATTGCAGTTATTTTGGGAAGGTGACCTGAGAACATTAAAGGGCACCCAATAACTATTTGTTGAATGAATGTGTGAATTGAAACAGGTTTGCAGAATTTTTCATTAAGAAGACCTCATTCCCAAAGGATTGGCCTTCTGCCAAAGACAGTTCCCTCGTACTTAATACACTGCCACCTTCCTCTTGCGAAAGCCACTGATTCCAGCATATATTTCTTCATCCAGACTTTCCATTCATTCACAAATCACTTATTAAAGGCCTTCTGCTGATTAAGATCTATGAGAAATTGGACCACAGAATTGACAAAGATAAGGTCCTTGAGTGCAGGATTATTTGTTAGCTTCTCTTCCTGAACTTGATGTCTCTGTGTGAAATTGATGAATCGTGTTCAATTGAAAATTCCTGAAGTAACATGTCCCTTCCCAAAAGTCCCTCCCCCTAATGGCAGAAGTGATCACAAAAAGGACTTTTCTCACTTCATGAGCCTGGTACCTTGACCGCAGTTAATTGCAGTAAAGATGAGTGGCATCTACAGATTGGAGAACTCGTCAGGTTGCATCACTTGGGAAACCTAAAGACAGTGTTAGCAAAAACAAAAGTAAACAAATTATATAAATTTTTCACTCTATCCCCCCCCCAAAATGGGAGTAGGCATCCTTTATTAGTCAGGAAAAGTTATCCTTTTCTGCAGTAACAAATAACTCCAATATCTCAGTAGCTTAAACTAACAGTATTTTATTTCTTATATACATTTCTTCTCCAGTGCCAGTGGGAGCTCTGCTGTATGTAGTTACTCAGAGACCCAGGCTGATAGATGGATCCACCACTTTATAGTTACACGCATCTAGAACATGCAGACTCCTCAGTTACAGCCAGAGACAAGGGAGACTGGAGAATTATGGTGAGGTTTACATGGCTTCAACAGGGAAATGACACATGTCACTTCTGCTCAAATTTTGTTTTCCAAGAGTTTCCAGATAAATCTATTTAATTACACAGGGCTGGGAAATGTAAGGAAGCTATTTGGCAAGCATGACTCTCTCTGCCACATACAGTTAATAATATATTTTTATGTGTGTATGACTTAGATGTCTATCCTTATTTATGATATGTGTTATCAGAAAACCATTCAAAGTTTAAAAAGATAAATAGTAAGCTAAAAAACATAAATAGATGCTCTAATATATTTTCTCTCTGCACTCTGTCTAAACTTGCAGATCATTGGAGACCATGATGCCAGAGTTACGAATATATCATGACATTCTGGTTGCCTTTGGGGCATGGCTATATCACTGCTGAAAGAATATCTTTTTTTCCCCTCTCTCTTCATGTCCTTACAAAGAATCCCCATTTGTGAAGATACTCTGAGTTTACCTTTGTTCTAAGCAAACTGAAAGAGCTTAGCTCTCTGGGACCTTTTAGAACATGCCAGTCTCGAAATGCTATCAGGCTGCTTTCTGACTCAAGAGAAATAGCAATATTTGGACCCCTTGTTCTTTCTTAGATATTCCTCCAAATCCATATGAATCCTCACTGTGTGTCTATCTTGCTGCCTTTCCAGAGCAGTGCCTGATTCATGACGTTTCTTCAATGATAATCCAATTATGATCATTCAACCTCAAGGCAAGGTTGATTCACAGCACAGTAATTCATTCTACCTAGTGGCCCCTCACACATGGAATCATAAATCCTTCAGAGAAGAAAAGGACCTCAAATTTAATTCCACACAGCATTTTTATTATTCAAATTAGAAATTTAGCAAGTTGAAGCCCAGGTATGTTGAATGACTGGCCTAAGATCAAACAGTTACTTAGCTGCAAAACCCACCATAGAGTTATTTCAACTCTTAGAACTTGTCAGGGGCAGCAGGGAATGGAGCACATAAAAAGGAAATACAAAACATAAAAATAAATCACAATTTCACTTAATCTTTGTTAAGGCCTTTCTCATGTCTTTTGTGAAATTGAAATCAAAGATAAAATGCTAATTAGATCTCAGTATAAAAATAGGGACAAGAGAATGTTTGATGAAAGATTGGAAAAGAAAACACTATTTGAAGCAACCCTCCCATCTGTTCCAAAGAAGTCCAACATAGCAATCTCATCATCTTCAAGCAGCATAACCTAGAATGAATTCAGGCAGTAAGCTTGGCATTTATAGAGCAGTCTGCTGGGAAAGAGCAATTTCATTTCCAAGGACTTCACCAAACTGAGGACCTGACGTTACAAATGATTAATTTTTTCTGGAGGGTTCTTGAGAAATGTCTTAGCATTTAATAATCTGATAATATTTGTAATTCTCATTAAATTGTACCTAAATTTAATGGTCTCATCACCTTTCACTGAGTGACCAAACTAATCTTATGCCTTAAGGAGCTGGAAAAAGACAGCAAATAAAACCCAAAACCAGCAGAAGACAGGAAATAATAAAGATTAGAGCAGAAATTAATGCTATCAAAACCAAAAAAACCAAAAACAAAAACCCAAAACAAAACAAAACAGTAGAACAGATCAATGAAACCAGAAGCTGGTTCTTTGAAAGAATTAACAAAATTGATAAACCACTAGCCGGTTTGATCAAAAAGAAAAAGTAAAGGACCAAAGTAAATAAAATCAAGAATGAAAGAAGAGAGATCACAATCAACACAGCAGAAATAAAAACAATAAGAGAATATTATGAGCAATTATATGCCAATAAAATGGGCAATCTGGAAGAAATGGACAATTCCTAGAAACATATACACTACCAAAACTGAAACGGGAAGAAAAAGAAACTCTGAACAGACTCATAAGCAGTAAGGGAATCAAATTAGTAATCAAAAATCTGCCAAAAAACAAGAGTCCAGGGCCAGGTAGCTTTCCAGGGGCATTCTACCAAACATTTAAGGAAGAGTTAACACCTATTTTCTTGAAGCTGTTCCAAAAAATAGAAATGGAAGGAAAACTTCCAAACTCTTTCTATGAAGCCAGCATTACCTTGATTCCAAAACCAGAGACCCCACTACAAAGGAGAACTATAGACCAATTTCCCTGATGAACATGGATGCAAAAATCCTTAACAAGATACTAACCAGCTCCAACAATACATTAAAAAAATTATTCACCATGACCAAGTGGGATTTATACCTGGGATGCAGGGCTGGTTCAATATCTGCAAAACAATTAACCTGATTCATCACATCAATAAAAGAAAGGACAAGAACCATATGATCCTCTCAATAGATGCAGAGAAAGCATTCGACAAAATACAGCATCCTTTCTTGATAAAAACCCTCAAGAAAGTAGGGATAGAAGGAGCATACCTTGAGAACATAAAAGCTGTATATGAACAACCCAGCGCTAATATCATCCTCAATGGGGAAAAACAGACAGCTTTCCCCCTACGGTCAGGAACAAGACAGGGATGTCCACTCTTGCCTGTGTTATTCAACATAGTATTGGAAGTCTTAGTCTCTGCAATCTCTGCAATCAGACAACACAAAGAAATAAAAGGCATCCAAATCGGCCAGGAGGACATCAAACTTTCACTCTTCACAGATGACATGATAGTCTATATGGAAAACCCAAAAGATTCCACCAAAAAGCTGCTGGAATTGATTCATGAATTCAGCAAAGTTGCAGGATATAAAATCAATGCACAGAAATTGGTTACTTTCCTATACACCAACAATGAAGCAACTGAAAGAGAAAGCAAGGAATTGATCCCATTTACAGTTGCACCAAAAACCATAAAATACCTAGGAATAAATCTAACTAAAGAGGTGAAAAATCTACACACTGAAAACTATAGAAAGCTTATGAAAGAAATTGAAGAAGACACCAAAAAATGGAAAACGGTTCCATGCTCCTGGATAGGAAGAACAAATATTGTTGAAATGTCAATACTACCCAAAGCAATCTACATATTCAGTGCAATCCCTATCAAAATAATAGCAGCATTCTTCACAGAGCTAGAACAAATAATCCCAAAATTGGTATGGAACCAGAAAAGACCCCGAATAGCCAAAGCGATCTTGAAAAAGAAAACCAAAGCAGGAGGCATCACAATCCCAGACTTCCAGCTATACCACAAAGCTGTAATCATCAAGGCAGTATGGTACTGGCACAAGAACAGACACTCAGATCAATGAAACAGAATAGAGAACCCAGAAATGGACCCACAAATGTATGGCCAACTAATATTGACAAAGCAGGAAAGAATATCCAATGGACTAACTTGAAATTATATAGTGAATGATGTCATTCATTCATTAATTCATTCAACTGGACACTTAATCTATGCAGACACTATACTAGGTGCTGAGGATAAAACAACGAACAAGGCAGATACATTTCTGTCCTTACTGAGCTTACAGTGTTAATGTTAACATTACAGTATTAATCCCTTGGGAATCCAAATTTTGGTTTTTCTGGATTTCTAGAGTCCATGTGAGACCTCTGTATTGTATCCCAGCTAAACTTCAAGGGCAAAACATGCATTTCATCCTAACTAGTCCAGTGTCTGGATATAGAACTTATATGAACTGGTTTTGAAGTGTTAACATCTTCTGAATCTCAACTCAGCTATTCACAAGTTCTATAACGTTAGACTAGTAACTCTCATCACTTACACACTTCTACATCAGCTATGGTTGCATAAGAAACCACCCCACAGCTCAATGGCCTAGCACCACTCATCAGGCTTAGCACCTGAGGCTCAGCTGATCAGGGAACCCCTGTCAGCTTGGGCATGTCCTTGTCATGAATAGGGCAAAGATTAAAGAGCTCCTAAGATTGGGTTAGATGAGATGTGTGGTCACTACGTGTTCCCCACAGATGGCAGTATCATCATCACTTCAAATTTCCCTTTCGACATTTGGAAAGCTTTCTTGAACATAATCTTGGTCTTGCCCTGTCTCTTACCTTTTTACCACACTGCTGAAACTCCTGCTTCCTCAGATTAGGCCAACTCCTGCCTCTTGAGAAGGGTTTGGACTTTGTTTGTGATTACTGGGAATTCTCTGAACCACTTCTGGAAGAAACTTTTGCCCATAACTCTATAACTTCCTTCCTTGGGCAGCCTCCCAGCTAGAACAAGGCTACAATGACCAGTTCCTTGCTGCTAGTCAAGGTGACCAGTGAAATTCGTGAGTGATGTATGCTGAAGGCAGGTAATATCACTCCTGTTGAGAATGCATGGTATAGGTTTTTATAATTTATCCTATAACTGTACATAATGTCATTTTACCATCCCCCTCCAATAGATGAAAAAAGTATTGGTGCATATTAACTTTACAAAGTTTTAATATTAAATCAGAATAGAATGATATTTGCTGGATTTTATGGCAATTAAAAAAAATAGTGTCCCTCTTGTCCCCACCCAAGTTCTGTATCGATCGAGAGATAGACAAGGCAGACAAATAGAGATCAAAATGCCAGCTTCAAAACTGTTGGCTGTGAGAAAATGGCTTACACATTTAGCAGTGATAGTTTGATACTACTGAGCCCTAAAATAGATAGAGTTACCTGTCTAGTAAAGTTGTCTCTCTGAAATAGCAGGTCTCCTTCTCAGGGGGAAAGTCCTGTAACCCATGGTGGAGAGGAGACCAGACACAGGCATATCCCAACAAGAATGAGGTGAGGTTTGCTTTGGTGGCTGTTCCTGTTTCCAGATTTGCCAGACAGTTGATTCCTCCTTCAGTGGGGAGGGGCAGATGGAGTAATGCAGAGATGCAAGGAAGGTTTTACTAACTGAAGTCTCTTCAGGTATACCTGAAGCAGGTAAAGGAGATGCCCATTGTCCCCATTCCAATAGTAAGGGGAGATTATGACACATTAGAATTCTCTCCTACTTCCCATTGACTCCTGAGAGTTTGATAGTTACTTTGAGACAGACACATCTGTGTATTATCACGTTAGTCATTCTACTATTAAGGGGGACCTATCCTGTGGGCTTTCATTACCTGACAGGGAATTAGTTTTCCATTTTACAAATACAACTCGATTAGCTTAAGCTTTCAAAAACAAGGACAATATTATTCTCCACTTCTAAGCTTCTGTGATTGTCAGAGACACAGATACCATAAAATAATACATGGCTATTGAAAAGATAAGCATTTATGCTTTACATGGTGTACACTTAGGAAAGGGCCTCCTTCTGATGCTTACATGAATATAGGTCAAAATTGACTCTGTCTTGAACATGAGCAGTGAGATTCTTCTCTCCCGTAGAACCTCTTGAATTCACAAGGATAATGAAATGTCCTTAAACATGAAATGTCCTACCTACATCTTAGTCTTTTCTAAGTAATCACATGATCCTCAGATAGTCATGACTTCCAGTGGGGAGAGTACTGGGCATATTAGAGATTGAGGCTTACAGAGGTAACATGACTTGCCTCGTCTCATTGTAGGTAAATTCCAGAGGTGGGATTCAAATCTACAGCAATCTGATCCCGAATGTGCTTAGCCAACAGCATATTTCAATAATTATTGTTACATCATCAAATCCTCCATTTGTTGATGTTCTAAAGCAATTAATAAATTGCAAATGAAGATTTGCTTTTGGGGAATGGAGACCCACAAAGTGTACAAGACATGCAGGCAGCTCTTGTTGGGTTGGTCTCCTCCAGATGGGAAGGACATTATGTATCCGAATCAGACAAATATCAGTGGAGTAACAGCCATCCCTCTCTGTGAGCCCAATGTGGGGGTTCAAAGCAGGGGCTGCAGTTTCTTCACAGGGGGGTGTTTTGTGTCTTTGGTTTCTTGGTTGTATCAACTAGAATTGCTGGAGTGAGAAGTAAACATGGACATTAATCAGCCTCCTGGGGACAGCCTCTCATCACAGACCCAGACGATTCAAAGAGTGACCAGCCCCCACCTTACTGGGCAGAAGGGCATTTTGCAAATCACCCAGTGTCAGGCAGGTGTGAGCACTGTTTTCTGATCCTACAGTGATAGGGACATGGGGAAAACACTAAGCAGGTTTTTCAGTGTCTTCTGGGCCCTTCCTAGAAACAGCCATTGTGAGCTTTTCTTATCTTCATGATACATTTGGGTTGCATTTGTCATGCTAAGCAGTCTGCTCAAACATTCCATAGGCAGGAATGGGTCCTCAGTAATATGTTGCTACACAGAGGTATAAGCCCTATAGTGTCAATAGTGTGATTTATACACACACACACACACACACACACACACACACCCTTTCAAGATCCTACTAACTGATTTATGCTTATTCATAAAAACCCATGCTATGATGTTAATAGTCTCTCATAAGAGGCATGAGAGGCATGAGAGACCATTAACATTATAGCATTGATTTTCAGTCAATGAACTGAGAAAATCTACTGCCCATACTCTGATATGACCTGTTATTTGTCACTTGTTGCCTATTAGTCTTACCCTTCTTTTCCTTACCTTTGCATTCCTTGAAGATCTCAGTGATGCCAAACTCTCTTGCCAAGTTACTGAGCTTCTATTTTCCCAGGAGAGAACATTGGCAAGGGCCTCTGAAGAATCAAAAGAAACATCTCAGTGGATATTTGAAGGTAGGGTTATAGATAGAGAAGAAAGGAACATGAATGATGGCATAGTGATTTAAAAAAAAAAAAAAAAAAGCTATATATACATTTATCCCCAAGACCTCGTAACTTGTGTAGAATCTGGTCGAGACTGGTCACTGGGTTGTGGAAGGGAGGGAGCAAGGTGGGGAGGAAGAGAGGAATAAGAGATTGAAAATCAGGAATTTGGCCTTCTGTGACAAAGAGTGTGTTCTGAAGCATCAGAAAGAAAGATTTGGTTGGAACAAAGTGTCCTGTTTTTCTGCAGTGAAAGATAAGATTATTTTGATTCTGGAAGGTGCAAAACAAGATTTTGTTAAGAAAGCAGTCATGACAGTCAACTTAGCCTGAGGGGTTTGAACCATAAGCAGTGAATTATAAATTGAGATTATCTTTCTCCTTTCATATCCTCTCTCTTTTTAGAAAACAACAACAACAACAACAAAAAAACCTGAATACCTATTTGTTTGTTTGTTTATTTACCTGTTTTCCTGGAGCAGAGGCATGCCAGTAGGGTGTTACCATTGTCCAGGTATCTCACCTCTTGATGTGAATTGACCATTGCTTGATTGACTTCTTGCCAGAATCCATGCTTTCCTGAGTCCCTTCTGGAGGCTTGAGGAAACTCCTGGGTTAGAGAGAAGTTTGAAGAAGTTAATGCAAGCTCACGTTTTTTACCTTGGAGACTGTGGGGTGAAGCTCAGGAACACAGGTTTCAGAGGGTGTAGACTCAGTCCCAAGACTCCTGGAATCTAACACTTGACTGACCTAGGTCAAGGTATGGCTCTCTGAGCTCTAGTTGCCTCGCTTGTCTTGTGGGGTAACTATCTACATTGTTTACCCCATAAGGTTGCTATGTGATCAGTTGAGGTCGTGCATGTGCTTAGACTTTGTAAGCCCCAAAGGAAATGATTTTTTTTTTTAAAAAGTAGCGTTTTTCAGAAATGGAGAGGGTGTGTGTATAGGATAGCCTGGTATAAAGAATTAAGATCCTTAAAGAAATCGGATGTTCTAAATGGGAGGCTGTCTGGTAAATAGATTTATATGAGAACATCTAGGTGTCAAGAAAAGGAAAGCTGCTAAAATAGTGTGGGTCATGATGATGTATGTGGGGAGTGTGTGTGTGTGTGTGTTCCTGCATGAGCAGGGATGTGATAGATTTCTTCTATCCCCCATAATTAGAATTCCATTCCACATGGCATTGAAGTGGCAGAAAGTGCCTTCAATGCCCAGTTTATCTGAGTTCATTTTATTTTGACTCATAAAGCAACTGTCATTGCTCAGAATCCCAGCTTCACCTCTAATCTGAGCTCCTTTATGGTTTCAGAGAGGGAGATGGTATTGAGATAGAGAGTCCCATAGAGACTGTGCTTTGTGATGTGTTCCCAGTATGAATTTATTTTAACATTTTTCCATCGCTTTCTAAATGGAAAAGAAAAGACCAAGCCCATATGCTGTTATCTGATAGTTTATCTCGTGGATAAAAATTAACTTCCTTCACAAGATGTACATGGTTCAGACAGACGGACCTTTCCATGTCTTACCTTATTCAGTCTATCTAATAACTCTTTGAAGTACATATTAGCATTATTCCCATTTTACAGATAAAGAAGCTGAGACATACAGTTCAAAACCATTCACCAGTCTCAGAGCTGGCAAGCAGCCAAGTTGGGATTCAAACCTGTTGGCTGGGGCTTCAGTTTGTAGCCTTAACCATTATACAACACTGTCCAGTGTCCTAAGTTAGAGCAGCTAATTTGTTGGTCACGTTCTTCTCCACACCTGCCCTGATGGTAACAGACATAACACATGTTGTTACTAAACAAGAGACAAGGGAGTTTGGCCCTCCACTTGAAAGACATCTCCTCATTTTGATAATTAACAGTCCCTCTAGGTCACATTGGCACTATATATACTACATGTTTATATCTATGTATTTATGTATCTATCAGTATATAAATATTTGCTACCATTCTGGACCCAAATTGTACCACACCCGCATAGACTTCATGCAAACTGTGCAATTGGTAATCCAGGGCTAAAATTAAGATGGCTCTGGGTAAATTTGGAAAGTATGTATCAGGAAAATATGAGGGATGTATGAATAGTAATGCATCATGAATAGTACTATCAATAATAAAGTTTTTTGCTATGCTGGAAACAAATATTTCACATATTCCAGGTGATTAAAAATCACTTATTATCCCTGGATGCAGTTTTACATAGAGAAACAAGAAACACGGAGATGTCTGGTCAATAAGGAAAGTAAATAGATTCCAGTGTTCTGAATACCAGTGATTTACTTGAGCATCTAAAAGTGATGGTTCATGAAGCAAGGAAGTCCCTTATAGGTCCTTTTAGGTAATAATCCTATGAAGAGATGCCTTTTTTGTCCTGTTTTTTTAATACATTTTTAACATGTTACCCACCCACCCCCCAAAAAAAGCCAATTTGTGAGCTGATTAAGTATCTCGAGAATTGGCAGGAAGCTGCTGTCTACAGACACCTACTCATAATTACTAACAGATACATAATTTGAGTGCTTGATTGCTACTCAAATTGTTAAAATTTTCTGACCTTTTATTAATTTGTTATGTGTTTCCTCTCTAAATGATCAAGAATTGTGTTGTGGTAACTTAAATGGGGGCAAAATGACTAAAAATCCAAACTTCATGCTATAGAAATTTTAATATTGTTTTATTACCCCACAAAGAGAACACCTTTGAGGCAGCATTCATTGGATTTCCAAATGATTCAAAAAGGATTCAGCTTCAAAATTAGAACGGCGAGTGTTTGTGTGCGAGTGTGTGTTTGTGTGTGTGCCGTATCTCTACACGCACATACACTTTAGTTTGTTTACAGTGTATTTATCCATTTATATTTTGAGACATTTGAGAAGTACATGAATGTATGATTCATTGTAAACAAAATACATAGTATTATATTTGTAACTTCAATTCCTGGTCATTTATGAGACACAGATAAAGGGATATTTATGAACACAGCATAAAATTAGGAATCTAGAGGCCAGGGTTCTAGACCTGCACATTTTCCATCCACAAGTGGCTCTGTGGATCCAAGTAAAGTTCTTTTTAAAAATTTTCCTCTACTTCGTATTTCTTTTCAGTAGAATCCAGACAATGATGTGTCTGTACCTTTGAAGATCAAAATAAAATATGTGAGGATACATTTTGGAAAGGGAAATGTCTTCCTTACACTCGAGGGACTATTGTTGTACATAATAAGGATGCATTGAAATAAGAGAGGATGAAATACTCATCCCCAAGTGAAGTCAAATACATGATTTCACTTGATCTCCACACTGGTGAACCCGCTCCACTTTGAAACATCCAAATAGTTGCAAGGCTGCGGCTGGTGGACCTCAGTTCTTCAAAGGAGAATCTAGAAAAATGAGCGTTGCACCCTTCCAATTTTGGCTTTAGGAAGTTGTAAGAAGTGAGTTGGCTCTGGTGGGGGGGGGGTGTCAGGCCAGCTGGGGAAAGGTCAGGGTTTATTTGTGAGGTTCAGGGTCACATGTCAAAGCATTAAGCAAAGAAAGATAAAAGCCTACATGTCGATTACTAGAAGCTCATGTATTTCATCCTTCAGAAAGCAGGTACTCGCGTGAAAGTGGAGGGGGGTAGTTGTGCTTTTTCAAAATTCCTTAGTTCCTATTTATGCATCACAGTCGGTGAATAGATAATTCTGCAAGTTGACATCTAAATGTATCTAAATATGTAGCTGTGTGTTCCTTACTAGAGCAAACCAGTTTTCTGAGACACATACATCGTTAGAATGAGGAGGGAATTTTAATCCTTATGCTCCTATCTGCTCACCGCACAGAAGAAAACCAGACGCATGTCTTCACAATAAGGCAAAATTCTATTTCTGCTCATAGAATCTCTATTAAAGGCTTAATAAAGCATTTGCATGTTATTAAAGGAGAAATAGGAAAGAAACTGAATAAGATGTTAGGAGGCTTACCAAATCAGTGATAGAATTTGAATACATTTGGAAAAGATATTTGTACAATTGGTCTTTTTAATCTGGTATCTATGGAGACAAACATATATTAATACCTAGAATAGATCACTGTGTCTGTGTTAGTTTCGGACAGAGTCCCTGTCTTCCTGACACCACATCGTCTTCAGAGCGTAAACGCCAGGCCCCCCGCCCCACCCCAAAGGTCAGCCCTGGAGCTAAGCAAGGATGGCCCAGTCTTGGCACCAACCTGGGCACCCCTTTTTCAGACCACATGAGTTCACTGCCCTGTTTGCAGCTTTCCCAAAGGTTAAAGTATTAATTTCAACCATTGCTTTTTATTTTCTTAATTATTTTAAGTTTATTTATTTTGAGAGAGAGAGAGAGAGAGAGAGCAGGGGAGGGGCAGAGAGAGAGGAAGAGAGAATCCTCAGCAGGGTCTGTGCTGTGAGCACAGAGCCCCATGTGAGATTCAAACTCATGAACTATGAGATCATGACCTGAGCCAAGATCAAGAGTGGACGCTTAACTGACTGAACCACCCAGGAGCCCCCCACCTGCTTTTTGAAAACGAAAAGGACGAAAGGTTACAACAGGAATCCTGTGTCAGTACCGGTGAATTAAAGACTCAATTGCAGGTTGGTTCACTTAAGAGGAGGTCCCCTTGATGGCTCCCATTTCTGCATTTGCCATACCAATATTGAAGCCAGCATTAGGCTTGCAAAGAACATGTAGAAAAGGGAATCAATCACAAAACAGTGCTTTGCTAGTGAGAGGATTCACATCTTCAGTTCCTGAGCCAGACGCCTCCCTCTTCTGTGTTCATTTGTTTGTGTGAGTTTTACAATTTCTCCAGCACTGGAAAACTGCCACTCAAAATAACCCCTGACCACCTAACCACTGGTATGTCTAAACATGAAATGCAATTTCCTCTTCAGATCGTTAGTAAAGAAGGCATGATGAATTAAGTTGGACTTCCAGCAGCAGGCAGATCATATTTGTTGCTGCCAACACAACATTGTTTATACCTGTACCAATGAGAATGAGGGGCACTGTGAGGAATTTAAAATACATGCACTGTATTAGTCAAATAAAATGAAAACCAATGTAGATCGTTTATCTCTTCTGAAAATATGTCATTCAAGGTCTTTTCCGTGGTTACAAATGACCAATCTCAAGGGAAAGGTATTATATGCTATCTTGGAGATTCATGGTTGTGATAAGATGTATGTGTGTGTGTGTGTGTGTGTGTGTGTGTCTGGTGGTGGTGGTTGTGGTGGTATGGGTTATTAAGCATCAAATACTTGACTTTAGGTTACTGGAATTGACCATGATTCTAAAAGGCAGCCTATGGAATGGGAGAAGATATTTGCAAATGACATACCTGATAAAGGGTCAGTATCCAAAATCTTAAAACTCAACACCCAAAAAACAAATAACCCAGATAAGAAATGGACAGAATATATGAATAACCACCTTTCCAAAGAAGATATGCAGACACATGAAAAGATGCTCAACATCACTTATCATCAGAGAAATACGATAAAAACCATAATGAGACCTCTCAGAATGGCTAAAATTAACAACACAGGAACAGGTGTTGGAGAGGATGAGGAGAAAGGGGAACCCTCTTGCACTGTTGGTGGGAATGCAAACTGGTGCCACCACCCAGGAAAACAGTATGGAAGTTCCTCAAAAACTAAAAATAGAACTAACCTATGGTCCAGCAATTGCACTCTTAGGTATTTACCCAACGGATACAAAAATACAGATTCTAAGAGATGCATGCACCCCAATGTTTAAAGCAGCATTATCAATAATAGTCAAACTATGGAGAGAGTCCAAATGTCCATCAACTGATGAATGGATAAAGAAGATGTGGCATATAGATACAATGGAATATTACTCAGCCACCAAAAAGAATGAAATCTTGCCATTTGCAATGATGTGGATGGAGCTAGAATGCATTGCACTAAGTGAAATAAGTCCGTCAGAGAAAGACACATACCATATGATTTCACTCAGATGTAGAATATAAGAAACAAAACAGATGAACATAGGGGAAGGCAGGGAGAAGAGGAGAGAGAAAAACAAACCACAAGAGACTCTTAAATGCAGAGAACAAACTGAGGGCTGCCGGCGAGGAGATGGGTAGGGGGATGGGCCAGATAGGTGATGGGCACCAAGGAGGGCACTTGTGATGAGCACTGGGTGTTCTATATAAGCGATGAATCACTGAATTCTTCCCCTGACACCAATATTGCAGTGTGTGTTACCAAACTAAAATTTAAATTTAAAAAAAAATTTAAATAAAAATATTTATCGAACACCTACTAAGTACTAACAGTCTTTTCAGCATTGAGGACGCACTGTTGAGAGGCACACACACTCTGCTGTCAGGAAGCTTGTGTTCCAGTGAAAGAACCCAGATAATAAACAAGTCCACACATAAATATATATCAGACCGTAGGCAGTGCTACAGCAGAACATAAAGCTGGGGAAGGGACAAGACAATGATGGGACTCTACTGAATAAGTGTGGCCAACAAGGGCCTCTCTAATTCGGTGCCATCCGAACAGAGACCTGAATGAACTGAGAGAAACAGCCCCGTGAACATCTCAGGGCAGATGTTTCCAGGCAGAGAGAATCGTAAGCCTCAAAGGATGTGAGGAAGCACTTGTGGGTGGGCCGTTATTAATCTGTCAGATTCAAAGTAAGTTGGTTCAGGAAAGCCTGCTCTCTACTGAGAACCGGCAGCTCAGTAAGGGAGTTAGAAGTGACTCCATATTCTCTCACCGGGACACACAAAGGGTCCCACGTTCTGCCAGCTGACAATGTGTCGCCCACCCCTTACCTTCCGCTCCCGTTGCTAGATTTGCGTGGCTCACATAACGTGTAAACAGGAAAATATAAAGATAACACATGCACATGTAAGAGGCTTCCTCAAAAGGGATCGTTCGGTATCAAAAGTAAGCAACCATAGGAAATAAATACTACATGTGATAGCGTTCAGAGAGCGACTTGGATAAGGTGGCCCTGGGTCCGTCAGACCTGGAAGTGTGTGATAGGATTTCTGAGTGCTTCCCAAACACAGGCACTGTGCCCAGCGCTGTGACGGAGGGAAAACAAAAGAAGCGCGTAATCTATGTCCCCGTGGAGCCAAGGGCTGTAAAGGAACAGCAACCCCAACTGTATCTTCATGATGCATCTGAGGAGAACGGGCCGTCTCAGTCTCTGATGTCAGGCAGGGGACGGTTCAGAGCCCAACCCACCATCGATAAGTATCAGACCACATGTGTGAGCCTTTTCGCACTGGGGAACTCAGATTTCGACAGGGGCATTGTACCTACCGCCTCTGAGGCTTGTTTTTAGAATAAATCAGATAATGTGCATGAAGCAACTAGTGCTGTGCTAAATGTTTCCTTCCCGAGCGGTGAGGTTATTCCTGGGAAGCTAGGTATAGCCTTCAAAATGCCCTTTCCATAATAGACCATTTATCCCAAACGGTACCTTTATTTAGCATTCATCTAGTGCCTAGATTTATTGGAGCAGTACAAAGGGAGTGGATTTAAGCGTGAATTGCGAGCTTTATTTATAGCTATAATCACGCCTGTACTTTATCCATTTTTACATTTTAAATAAGAGTTGTCATGACTCTCTGTGACTTGTGTTCATTAAATGTATCAATCTGTTTCCGCCTAGAATACATAATCATTAAGTCTTTTGTTTGCCAAAGAAAGCTCAGAACATGTGGATATAATAAGTTCATATAGCCAATCAGTTATCTCACATCCATTAATAAACCTTACTTTGTGCTAGATCCTGGACATAGAAAATCAACTCCGATCTTACTTGCTAGGAAAACACACTCTGGTAATGGGGCAGGAGATGTAAACCATTAGCAGAATATAATAATCAGAGATACAGAGATGCCCTCACTGTGCAAGTGCTAGGTAGTGATGAACTCCATTCAAGTGTTGGGGGTCCCTAGGGAGTATAAAGCTCTTAAGAGAGGTGTGAATGGAAAGAGTATCTGGAATTATAAGCCTATGTGTTCGGTAGCTGAGATTATCCTGGAAGGGTCTGTGGAGTAAATGTGGAGAAGAGGCAAGAAGAGGGGAAAGTCTAGGGAAAAACCCACTACACCTCACAGGCAACCTGATGCTGCAGATGTGGAATTAAATGTCATATGGCCACAGAGACATAGGTCACTGAACCCCTACTTTATATTCCTTGAACACACTGTCACTGGTGTTCAAGGGGGGATCTTGCCAGACTTTTCCAACTTAGAGTGAGCATCTGCCTGTTAATTTTGCACAAACAAGAATATATGAGGTAGAAAATATTGGAATCATTGGCTTTAAAACATAGTTGTAAACCAGAAAGCGGATATAGCAGCAAGATGCTATAGGAGTTGAAGATGACCTTTAAAGCTAGCAGGATGCACTGGACATTCAAATAAGGACATTTACCAACTGTTCCTCTCTTATCAGAAATATACAGGTGTTTTTATTAGTCAGGATTCTCCAAAGAAACAGAATCAATAAGGTAATAGGATGTGTCACATCCTATTAGAGAATGTATGTTGGGAGGGATTTAAGAAATTGGCTGAGGGGCACCTGGATGGCTCTGTGGGTTGACTGTCTGACTCTTGATTTTGGCTCAGGTCATGATCCCAGAGTCGTGAGACTGAGCCCCTCGTATGACCCTGTGCTAAGAGTGGAGCCTGCTTAATATTCTCTCTCCCTCTCTCTCTCTCTCTCTCTCTCTCTCTCTGTCTCTCAGCACCTGGGTGGCATAACTGGTTAAGTGTCCGACTTTGGCTCAGGTCATGATTTCACAGTCTGTGAGTTCGAGCCCCGCATTGAGCTCTGTGCTGACAGCTCAGAGCCTGGAGCCTGCTTCAGATTCTGTCTCCCTCTCTCTCTGCCCCTCCCCTGCTCATGCTCTGTCTCTCTCTCTCTCTTAAAAATAAATAAACATTAAAAAAAATTTTTTTTAAGATTCTTTTTCTCTCTCTCTCCTCTCCCATCTCTCCCCACTTGCATGTGCTCTCTCTCTCTCTCTCTAAAATAAAAAAATAAAAATAAAGTAAAACTATTTAAAAAAAAAGAAATTGATGCATTTTGGGGGAAATATTTGAAATTTGAAGCCCAGGCCAGCAGTCTGGAGGTCTAGGGAGGAGTTGATTTTGCAGCTCAAGTTTGAATGCAGTTTGCAATCAGAATTCCCTTATCTTTGGGGAACCTCAGACTTTGCTATAAAGCCTTTAACTGATTGGATGAGGCCCACTTGCATTATGGAGGGTAATGTGTTCACTCAAAGTCTACTGGTTTAAATGTTAATCATATCTAAAAAATCCCTTCACAGAAACATCTAGGCTGCTGTTTGACCAAACAACTGAGCACAGTAGCCTTGCCATTTGACACGTAAAATTAACCCTCACAGATCTGTATATACAGCTGTAGCCCCTAAGAGCTAACAAAAAGTTAAAGGATGGAAACAGTTCTCTAAACTAGAGCTGTATTTTCAGCCAATAGGCCACAGATCAGATTGCTAACAATAAGGCAGATAGTGCTACTATACCATTATCACTTGAAATTCCATTTTTCATTCACTCTTTTGATAAATATTTATTGAAAGCATTCCATTTGCTAGATCCTGTCATTTGAGAAAAAATAATAAGTTATTGACTTGGCCCAAGAAGCTTACAATTAGAAACAAATATCAAAGCTAGAATAATGCTTAGAAATAATCTCTTTGGCCTCCTCCTTTTAGAGAAATGGGAAGGCTCTCACTCCTGATCACACAGTATATTAATTCCAGGGCTGGAGTCATGCCCCAGAAAGTCTGATCTCCTCCAATGCTCTTTTCCCCTGATTGGGAATTCAGACATTCCCTATATATCTGTGCTTAACTTCATTTGCCAACCATGGTGCAAGCCTCCTGAGAATGTCTGGGTCTCACTGAACAATGAAACAAGTTCTATTAGAATTTTGAGAAGTATGACTCTGATCCAGAAAAGCCAGAAGACCCTCTAATCTGCTCCTTAAGTGGGCTCCTAGCTAGCAGATTTTAAACACAAACAACAGATTGATGTTCACCCTTTGCCTCACCACAGAGAAATGAGACAGAGAGAGGAAAGTTGAAAAAGCAGCCAAGTGACTCCAGGGTGATATTATGGGAGTAGAGTGGATCCAAAGGAAGAGGGTACCATGACAGAGAAGGGATCCTGATGGGGGAGTTGTACTGGTTGGTGTTGGTGTGAACTCTTGTTTCCATTCCTAATCAATGAACCAGTTGACTAATGCTTTTTGAAAGCATTTACTCTGAGTGCATGGCTGAACAGCTCATTTAAAAAAATAAATAAATAAAAATAAAAATGAAAAGACATTCATAACAATTCCTCCATCTTGAATTTAGCTTCTTATGAGAAACAAGAAATTTACTAAACTGAATGAAAATACCCAGCACTGTTTTTTCCAAGTCCTTGTTCCAGTCTTGTTAATCTATCTTAAGGAGGTTTTATTTATCTTTGAGCAGAGAGCAGGACTAGTGGTTTCTTCTTTAGAAAGCAACCCAAGGGCACCTGGATGGCTGAGTAGGTTAAGCATCCAACTCTTGATTACGGCTCAGGTCATGATCTCATGGTTCGTGGGTTCAAGCCCCATGTCAGGCTCTGTGCTGACGGCACGGAGCCTGCTTGGGATTCTCTCTCATCCTCTCTCTCTCTCTCTCTCTCTTTCTCTCTCTCTCAAAATAAATAAACTTAAGAGAGAGAAAGAAAGAAAGAAAGAAAGAAAGAAAGAAAGAAAGAAAGAAAGAAAGAGAGAAAACAGCCCAGATATATTCTGCCCCACTGAAGCGCTTTCACACCTTTCTACTAGAGCAGAGAGTGAGTTATGACTACAAGGTTGCCCTGTCTGGAGGCAACTTCTTTGCTAGTCAATCTTTGTGTAGCACCTTATAAAGAATAACTTCAAACATAGCTGAAAGATATAAACAGAAAGGGAAGATTTCTTGTTATCTGTAGACTACCTTTTCAGGTAGCTATTACACATTACAGTTCCCTCTGGATCAATATAGAGATGAGACACAGATAATTCTAGCACACAGAATGATGGCAGGCTACTAAAGAACATCTTAGACAAAGCTCATGAAAGCCAGGTCCAGACTTTATTCCACTGCCTCCTGTCATAATTCTCTCCAATTGCAGCCACCCTCTACCATCGTGTCAACTGAAGACATTATCCATGGAGAAATTGGCCTGCCACTCTGACCTTATCTTCTAAGACTATTTCTCCTGAGCAACATTTTCCATTCTTTTGGAAATCTATCAGTCTCTTGTGGCATTCAGCATGATACCTGGCTGCTTAGAGCTCTGCCCACATACAGAGTCAATAAATCAAGATCCCTAAAGAAGGTGCCAATTGTGCTCATTGCTCATTCTTGAAAAACAATTAACAATTGCGCATGAAGATATGGCACAGATCAAGTAGAAGGAACCATCATTATTATGCATTTGGTACAATTAACCCACTGTTTCCTCAACTCTAGTTCAGTGGCTGCAAACATGAGTTAAGCATTATGATGTTTATGAGGAGATCCTGACTGCTAAGTGGAAGTAGGTGTTAGTTTGGTTACAAGAGTGGGCTTCTCTTCTGCTTTATTAGAGTCAACTCTTTGTAAAAAAAATAATAATAAAAATAAATAAAAACAAAACAAAAAACGGGAGTCATGAATTTATCATATAATATCTACCACTGGTGATTGATGTGCTCTTCTCCCAGTAAAGGGAAGAAGGAAATTTTGAGAGTCACAGAGAGCCCATCTGTAGTAGCTCAGTGAGAAGCAGGAGATGTTCTCTGCCACTAGCTAGTGGAATTATTTGAGTAAAAATAAAAATAAGGTTTTCTCCATTAGAGAGGAAATCTCTGTGTCTGTGGAGAATCCCATGCCCTCTCCCCTCCCCTCTCCTCCCCTCCCCTCCCCTCCAGGCCAACTAAACAGTTAACATACTTCAGTGAGATGTTTACTTCATCCTCAAAGCTCAGAAGGTGAACTAGGGAAGAGATGAGCATGAGGTGTTAGAAACCAGGCCTGCCCTAAAGACACACATTTGGAAAATAAGTGACAAGGTGGTCGTTGTTCCTTTGTTTGTTTGCCTAGTTTCAGCCCACCTCGGTCTGAGGACCTCTTTTCCTAGGACAGTGAAATGGGTTTGTTTATTTCCTTATATCGTGTGTGTGTCCACATGTACTTTTTCTCCTTGCATATGTGTCCTTCTTGTGGGAAAGGCAATCATTTTCCAAAATACTCAATAGGCCGAGCGATTGTTAATACAGAACGGAGATCCTGGTCATCTGCTCTAAAAACCTTGGGGCTCTTTAATCTCCTTATCTCTGAATAATGACTTTTGAGACCTTGAGTTTCCCTGACTTTCTCAGATTTATAAATTTGTGTTGGGATTTTATCCATGAATTTACGAGAGGCCTTCTTTGTCTCATGCCGTCTCTGCTCACCTACTAGTTCAATTTCTGCTTCATGATCCAGTGTTCCCATTTTATTATTTATTTATTTATTTATTTATTTATTTATTTATTTAATGCTTGTTTATTTTTGAGAGACAAGAGACAGAGAGTGAGTGGGGGAAGGTCAGAGAGAGAGGGAGGCACAGAATCCCAAGCAGGCTCCAGGCTCTGAGCTGTCAGCACAGAGCCAGATGTGGGGCTCGAACCCACGAACCGTGAGATATGACCTGAGCCAAAGTCAGACGCTTAAGGTACTGAGCCCCCAGGCGCCACCAGTGCTCCAATTTTAGGTGTGTCCGGAAGCGCCTGCACCAACAGTTTACTGATTACTCAGACAGGGTCTTCCCACTTTCTCAGTCCCACCCCCTGGATCCATTGAGTGACAGTCACATTGCAGCACTGAATATGAGTGCTGAGAGGCAAGTGAGAGACAGATTGTGCTTTTTAATTTTCGGTGCCAGGTTCCCTCCTGGGAGGATCCAGAAAGGGTTCAGTCTAGAAGGGAGCCTTGTAGAATTCAATCTGCCATTGAAATAAATAGACTAAGACTAGGGTTGTGGTGCAGAATCAAGCTTCATTAACATTGACCCACCTCAAACCATAAAGACTCTGTGTCATACCTAATGATACGATACGTTTGGAGGAAAGCATCCTACCTCTGACTATGCCACTTGTTTTGGCGAATGGCTCCTCTACAAAGCCATGGGAGCACATTAAGCACAAGGATGGTAACATGACCAGAGGAGTCGTTTGCTTGCTTCTAAAGCTTCTGCATTTTGGCCACACTGGAAAACCAGTCCGTATTCCAGAGAACTATGTCCAAGTAATACCACAACGGATGAGGTGCCTATAATGAGAGGTTAAAGGTCATTATGCTGAGTGAAATAAGCCAGGCACGGAAAAACAAATACTGCATGATATTACATGAGGAATCTTAAAAAAGCCAAAAACTTAGAAGCAGACAATTGACAGGTAGTAATGGGGGAAGCAGGGGGGAAATAGGGAGATGTTGGTCAAAAGGTATGAAGTCTCAGTTGCGTGGGATGCATAAGTCTAGACATTTAATGCAAAATATGATTACCCTAGGTAATAACTTCATATCGAATATTAGAAATTTGCTAAGAGAGTAGATTTCAGGTGTTCTCATCACCCACACAAAATGGTAATAATGTAAGGAAATGGTATGCTAACTAGTTTACTGTAATCATATTTTCACTGTGTGTGTATGTATGTGTGTATACATCAAATCATCATGTTGTACACATTAGATACATACAATTTTTAGTAATAAAATATTTTTCAAAATGTGACCCCAGAAGAATGTCAAAAATTTCCAACAAGTCTTCCTTTCTCCTTTCCTTCCCTCCATCCCTCTCTCCTTCTCTCCTTCTTTCCTTCCTTCCTTTTCTCCCTCTTTCTTCCTTCCTTTCTTTCTCTTTCTTTCTTTCTTTCTTTCTTTCTTTCTTTCTTTCTTTCCCTTCCTTCCTTCCTTCCTTCCTTCCTTCCTTCCTTCCTTCCTTTCCTTCTTTCTTCCCATGATTACAGTATAAGAAAGTGACAGAGAGATTTCAGGAGATAGAAGGAAAGGAAATGCTCCAAAAGAGATCAATAAGACTCTTCAAAGAAAAGAGCATTGGCAACATAAAAATCAAACAAAAAACAAACAAACAAAGAAGCAAAAACTACAGTCTCTCCCATCTCACAGATGTGAGAAGAGTTCTGGAAATTATCTGTATGCTTTTGCCAAGAGACACAAAAGACTGAGCACAGCTCAGCTGAAGAGACACAGAGAGAGGCAGGAGCCCACTGTGCTGTCCTCTGGGACAGGTGAGAGCGAGCGGGAGGTGAGTAAGAAATAAACCCTCGTGGTGTCAGTGAAGCCAGCAGCTCAGGGAAGGAGCAAAGTAAGTTTTGACAGCCTGTGTGAACCAGTCATCAATTTAAACTTTGTTTTTTTTCAATTAAAATTTTGATTTAGCGCTGCTTGTATTTCTAGTGTTCTTGGGAGTTCTGTCAAAGAAGGTATTTGGGGGAGTGCTACCCTTGGCCACAGGAAATTAGAGCATCATCTTGGGAGACTTACTGGAAAGTTTACCAAGAGAGATTCTATACTTCTTTGTCGTATAGCCATTTGTCACCCCGATCTCACTGTATGAGCCAGGCAAATCCACTTGGAGGAAGTAGCATTCTCTCAAGGGCAACATCCTGGATCGCACTCAGGCCATAGAAATGAAAATATTTGATTCAGAAACAACACAGTTCACTCTCGAATTTAAAATTTTAATTTGAATGTTGCTCTCGCAATGAGTAAGTGCCCCAAATCTAACGTGTGAGAGAGCATATGGCAACGTCTCACACCCAAGCTTCCAGTCTCTCACAGGCTGTGAGAGTTCATAACAATAAAAGCAACAACGTTTTGGTGTCTGGTCTGCACCATTCTTCCACGTGTATTATTCCATTAGACGTTCACCACAACCCCTTGCGGTGGGCAGCGGCAGGAATGGAATTATGCTCCTTTCACAGGTGCAGAAACTAAGACCCAGCTTGGTTAACCAGCCAGGCCGCACAGCACATCACGGTCGGTGACAGAGACAGATGACAGACCCATATTGCAGCTGTCAGCTCTGGTGCTCCAGTCATTCAACGGTGGCGCTGCGACAGGGCTCTGTTGTTCAGTCCTCCCTAGAGAGTTAATCTAAAATTCTTAAAAGCCCAAAGACCATATGTGCTTATCTCTAGAAATAATATTAAATCAAGACACCGGGGAGAGTGTATCCTCCTACACAGGTAGGCTTTAGGAATGGATAAAGTGGAAGCTGCTGTAAAGACAAAAGGCAAGTGGAGATCCTCACCTGAGGTGGGGAGAGTGGAGATTGCTGGGGTCAGCCTGGGCTGAGAAAGTCACTCAATCATCTGCACACGTTTAATTAAAAGACAGAAAAAAAGAACCTCAGTATTTCAGATTTTCTGGAAGGGTGGTTAATGAATGGTACCGTTAAAGAGAAGTCTAGATTACCCTGTTCTCCATCCATGCCATGTCCTCTCAGCTGTGACTTTAGTTTCCATTTTCTTGTTCGATGTGCAGCTGCTTTTGCATTAGAAGTAGCTGCTGCCTTAACAGAAGCACCAGCTTCCTTCCAGATGTGAGTGTAATATCTGTTCATGGTGCCATGACTTAGTTTGTTATTAGAAGCTCTTGTATTGGTAGGCCAAGGTCATGGGATGTGGAGGTCAGTATCCTTGTGCAAGAATACTAATGGTCTACTATACTAACGTCCTTTTCCTTACTACTCTTAGCTATGATAATAATAATAAATAGTCACATTTTTAACAAATATTTACTGAGTATTTACTGTGTTCCTAGGACTGTTCAGAAGACATCAAATGTATTAATTTAATCTTCGCAACAGCAGTGTAAGACAGGCTCAGTTATTATTCCCATTGTATAGATGAAGAAAGCAAAGCCAGAAAAATTAACTTGCCCAAGGTTATAAGCTGGTATTGGGGCTATAGGATTCCAAAACCAGAAAGTCTGATCCCTAAGTGACTCTGAGATTGTTGATAAGGGCAGGACATAAAATCCATTCTCGGGTGTTAATAGAGAACAAGTATAAGAGCCTCCAACCTTCTGGGACAGAAGAATTTCCACAAGTAAGGAAGCCAGATTTCCCAATTGAAAATGTAAGATTCCCTATTAAATTTGTATTTCAGGTAAGCAACAAATAGTTTTTAGGAAAATTGTGTCTTATGCATACTTGGGACATACTGATCCTAAAAAATAAAAATTGCTGTTTATCTGAAATTCAATTTTAACTGTGTGTTCTGTATTTTATCTACCTATCTATTTAGGCAACCCTACTCCCAACCCACCACTGCCACCCTGCTTTATGGATCTCCTTATTTAGATGTTCTTATAGCTGGACAGTGCTGACTATTCTTGCTAGAGTCAGAAAATTTCTGTGAGATCTTTATCAGTCATGATGGGCAAGGCCAACTAAATTAAACCTTCTGGGGTTTCTTTACAGGCCTTCATAATGAAAGCTTGGGATTTCCCAATACCTTCTCTAAGTAAGCTCCCCAAAAGATGGCTTACTGGTGTTTACCCTCAAGCAAGGAAATACCCTAAAGCTGGTGGTTTGGATAAAGTTCTCTCAGCTCCTTTTCCCATATGCTTTTTTCCATAAAATGGGATGAATCATAAGCAAGAGTCGCACCACAGTGAGACTCTTTTCCTGTTCATGAGCTAGCAATGTTTAGAACCCAACTCAAGCCCACTTCTCTCTTCCTTCTCTCTAGGAGTTGCTGTGAACTACTAGAATATGAGGGTCTTGGCCTCTGGCCATGAAGCTGAGGACTGTTGGTCCTGTCCTTTGGAAACAGCCATTTGGAACTAGCCTCTCCAAAGCCAACTTGTTGCTATGTGTGAAATTTTCCAGGAAGTGAGCCACTTCATGCTTTTAACCCCCAAGGAAGTTGATAGGTTTTGCATTCCACTCCCCGAAAGGTAAATTACCCATGGCCTTTCCCACCCAGAGTCCTAACATGTGGGGTGTGAACAAAGATTTATGCCATTCCCACCACGTGAATAGGAATTTGGTTGAGCAAAGCTGGCCTTTTACTCTGCACTTTTAGCCAAAGGCCACCCAGTGTACCTGCAACAGGTGTGTTGTCAGAATCCAGGACTGGCTTAGAAAGACGAAGGGAAGTGAAGACTCAAAAGGTCCTTATTGTGCGGAAGAGCTAGCCTGATGGTTGACTTTGGAGCCAGGTGATAGCAATTAGGGAAAGATCATTCCCAACTCTGCTCTAGTAGAGCAATTGGCAGAAAGGGGGGCATCCAACCTGGCATGCTCCTGGGGTGATTTTGCTCTGGTGATGTGGCAGAGTCGGAGCCAGGGTGGTGAGAGCTCTTATAATAATACAGGATCCAAGGTGTAGATAAATGGAGGTACCAACATCTGTATGTTTAGAGACTCCATCCAGAAACTTTTTTTTTCTTCTTTCTGAAAGAAAACGGCTATGAAATTGCAGAAGCAGAATATTAGTTTTCTGTCACATCTACAACCTTTCCAAGTTAGCTAATTAAATTATACCTTCCAACAGAGAACGCAAACACAATTTCAGGTTCTAATCTCTCAGTAATCAAGCATTCTATTATCAATGTCCTCTTCCTTTTTCTGGGCTTAATTGCTCATTGTACTCCATGTGGCATTGATTAGCAGTAGGAAGAGTGTGTTCTGTTTTGTTGGCTTGCGGGCAAAGTGGCTATAAAAAGGCTTTGAATCTGAAAGCAAGCTCTATCCAGCTGTGATATGGTGAGTGGGGGGTCTGTCTGAGGAAGCAGATACAGCCAGCTTGTTTTGTTTGAAGTAACCGCATAAAGCTACATATTGGCCCATGAAGCAACAATTCTTGGTCAAACATGATCGCAAATCAACTGGGAGCTTTTAACAACAATGATTTGTGTAGAACTTTACAGTTTACAATACACTTTTTTGCAAATATCATTTTGGTTAGTCTGAACAATAAATCCGTGTGTTAAACGTTTTAATAAGATTTTACATATGAAAAGTCCGAAGTTTAACAAGACTAAGTAATTTGCGTCAGATCACATAACTAGTGTGTTGAAGATGGTATTTGGATACAGACGTTACAATTTCGAATTCTGTCCTCTTTCCGTTATATTACACAATCTCTCAGCAACTATGAGTCAATTGAGTGTAATTTACCAAACCCTGACTGGGCCAATACCATGTTCCATAAACCAAGCTATGCACTAAGAAAAAAAAAATACCGGTAGAGGCAGACAACTTGAACAAAGGACATATTTGACTCTGATGTGTTGTATTACAGATTCAAGATACTGAAGAGTCAAGAAGGAAAAAGGCACTCAGGAAGGAAAAACCTTCAAAGAGGAGGAGATATTTCAGTGGGCTTTTGACAGGTAAGACCAATTTTGACAATCATAAAAAGAGGAAGGGCATGGAGACAACATTCTGCAGAGGGATATGGTAAGAAAGAGTGTATTGGGGAAAAGTGAGTTAACATAACTGATATGATTGTAAAGTACAAGACAGAATGGCTGAAATGCAAACTTGGGCTCCATGTGAAGGAAATAACTTCACTGGGTAAGCAACAGAATACTTGGATTTGTCCACAAATAGCACTGACACAAGTGGTTTTCAAGTTAACATTTTTTTCCCCTCTATGTAAGGAGAAGAGAGCCATCAAATACCAGTGCCAGTTATGACAGGAGGGGGACAGTGGGACGGTGCGCGTGGATGCAGCCTCTCTGACAGCAACGCTATTTGTACACATGGAATCTCAGCAGCGAGGCCACGCTCACGTTGCCAAGTACCTACCCATTACTTCCCATTCTGGGTAGATTTCCTTTCCGAGATGGGGACCAGATCATCTCCACAAGTCCCTCCAATTCCAAGGTTCCATTCTATATTTCCATACCCTGGGTCAGCTTTCAGGAAGGCAAAGTTAATTCATCCACTTGGCTTCTGGCTGCAGAATGACTGCATAGAGCCCTCTGAGTTGCACTGGGGGAAGAAAGGCATGGGGCAGATCTTTGTGTCTGCAAGGAAATCATTCGTCCTGAGATATCCCATTAATGATGGTTCCATTTGTACATGCACTATTTCAATGACATGCCTTCCTGAGCCACCTGTGCTCCTCTCTCTTTCAGTGACTTGCCAGGTGGATTGAAGAACACTTTCCTTTTTCATAATTTGGGGCAGATGGTCATGTGGTAGAGGGAGAGCCCTTCCCTAAGGAATGTGGTGGGGGCCTTCTCAGAACAAAGGAAGGCAACGTGGCCCAGTCAACTTCTATACACGTATGCATAGCTCTGACATGGCTCTGTAACTTGGACTGTGTCCAATCAGACTGTATGTGTCACCATACATGGGAGACAAAGCAGTAGAAATTGCATAAAGTGCTACACCTCGTTGCGCTCAGGGTTCAACCTTTGGGTCTTAACCTGCTGAGCCTGTGCTAGCACGAATAAAGCTACTTTTTGGAAAGAAAGGCCTTGGTGTCCCATCCCTCTGTGCGAGAATCCTGCTACAGTCAAGCTAATGGAGAACAGCATCTTTTTCCAACTTTCCTTGCCAGTTTCTTATTCCTATTCTCATTGCTCCCCTGGGGGACAGGTGAGATTTGAAGCTTTGGTCTGCAAATCCCTACTTCAAATATCAGAGGTCCCCAGGAGATGGCTGAGAGCTAGAAACCTAGGGCTTCCAGGCTGCTATAATCTTTCCCCCGGGCGAGGACAGACTCCACAATTTCTATCCTCTGCTAATGGCTCAATTATTAATTAAATGTTTGTTTGTTTCCCCTGTGCATCTGGTACTCTCTGAAGTGTTGTGGGAGATCATGGACCATGAGAGAGAATACAACAGTGGTTAAATGCAGATGTTCTGGATCAGGACTATGTTTAAATGGTTATTCCCTGTGTGATCTGGGGAAGGATCTTCAACCTTGCTATATCTCCGTTTCCTCATCTATAAAATGAAGTTGTTAACATTGGTACCTTTTCATAGGGTTCTCATGACTATTAAATAAATAAGTGGCTCCAAAAAATATTTGTCACAGAATAAAAGCTTTATATATTTTAGGTGCTGTTTATTATGATGATGATGATGATGATGATTATATAATTATATATTTATATGTATATTATATAACGCACATATAGACATTTAATTATATAATATGTGCCTTTATAAAAGAACTAGCCATGAACACCAATAACTGGAATAAAATATGGCAAATGTTAATGTACATAAATGAAGTAATGTGAGAATTAAGATAGTTTGATGGCAGGAAACCAGAGAAGAGTTTACAAAGGAAAGTATACTTTGGAAAGTGTATTTTAATAAACGTCAGATGGATTTATGTTCTAGTTCCATTAATTTGAAAGTTCTGAGAACTCCTTATCTCCGATATCATGCTGTATTGTAGCATTATTCCCCTGGATAGTCAAGTTCTTTGAGGCATGTGACATTATTTGGGGACCCTGTTACTGTAGAAATCAGGGAACTGCTGAATTCATTCTTTGTTATAGATGCAAGCTGGAGTATTTTAATTATTTCTATTATACATGTTCTACCAAAATATAAACACACCTCGAAGAGACCAGCATTTGTGCTTTCTTTCTGAAAGATGGTACATGTTTTTTAAAAAGGGTATTCATTATCTTTGTCATGCTTTTTACAAGTCTCTGGTATTAGTGCCTGTGTAGTAGCACAGAGACTTCATCCAAACGTACTGTGTCTTCCAAACTTCATCTCCACTATGGAAACTAAAAATTCAGACTGTACCAGTCTTAGCTCTTCTAAGTCCACAGTGTACTTATTGCTAAGCCCTAGGTAAAAACAAAACAAAACAAAACAAAACAAAACAAAAAAAAAAAACAAAAAACAAAATCATCTTCCTCTCCACCCTGCCTGCTGCCGCCGGGTGTAGACCTCCGAATGGCCACCCAGCCCACTTTTCATACTGGTGTTATTGTTACAGTAATGATTATCTGACTCTCAAATCCTTTAGAAATTCTCTCTCTTCTGGATAGTTCCAGAACTGCTTAGCATAGTACACAAGATCCTTTGTCACTGTAATTTTTCTCACCGGCTGCGTCTTCTCCCCTGGCAGGCTACACACTGTGTGTTCCAACTATATGTATGTTTTGTGTTTTCCAAAAGCACCACATGATATTTCAAACCACATTCGTGTAGAATATTGCTCCCTTATCTTCCTGGAAAGTTCCTCTTCTTTAAGATACACTTCAACTATCATTTTATCAGTGTAAATTTTCTGAGGTGTCCTCAAGCATGTAGTTGCTATTATAACTCTCTAATATGTACTGCCCTGCTGCACTTAATGTCTTGTATGGTTTTAATTTGCATGTCTTTATTTACGAGGACAAGCATATTTAATATACTCATTCATCATTCTTTTTTTTTTTTTAATTTTTTTTTCAATGTTTATTTATTTTTGGGACAGAGAGAGACAGAGCATGAATGGGGGAGGGGTAGAGAGAGAGGGAGACACAGAATCAGAAACAGGCTCCAGGCTCTGAGCCATCAGCCCAGAGCCTGACGCGGGGCTCGAACTCACGGACCTTGAGATCGTGACCTGGCTGAAGTCGGACGCTTCACCGACTGCGCCACCCAGGCGCCCCTGCTCATTCATCATTCTATCTGCACCTCAGATACTCAATATTCATCAAGTGATTGTTGAATGAATGTAGTTAAAACATCACATACTGGGGCACCTGGGTGGCTCAGTTGGTTAAATATCCAACTTTGGCTCAGGTCATGATCTCACGGTTCGTGAGTTCAAGCCCCGTGTTGGCCTCTGTGTTGACAGCTTGGAGCCTGGAGCCTGTTTCAGATTCTGTGTCTCCCTCTCTCTCTCTGCCCCTCCTCTGCTTGCATTCTCTCTCTCTCTCTCTCTCTCTCTCTCTGTCTCTCTCAAAAATAAATAAACATTTTTTTAAAAATCAATCAATTAATTAATTAAGACATCACACATTATCATTTAGAGATAATACATAAAACAGTTTGGGTTCAAGATATAAAATACCCCATATTTGGGACCTATAATGGATCCAAATGTTTCTTCTGCTTTTTAAAATATCAATAAAATACAAGCACATTTTTGTTGTATTTGGCTTCACTTTTTTTTTACATTTTTATTATAAAAGAAAACCCAGATACATAAAACCACACAAATAAATGCATATTTTAGTGAATTATTATAAGATAAATACTCTTGTTCTCACCGGCCAGGTCAAGAAATAGAACTTTGTTGGGGCGCCTGGGTGGTTCAGTCGGTTGAGCGTCCAACTTTGGCTCAGGTCATGGTCTTGTGGTTTGTGAGTTGGAGCCCCATGTCGGGCTCTGTGCTGACAGCTCAGAGCCTGGAGCCTGCTTCGGATTCTGTGTCACCCTCTCTCTCTCTGCCCCTCCCGCACTCATGCTCTGTCTCTCTCACTCTCTGTCAAAAGTAAATAAACATTTAAAAAAATTTTTTAAAGAAATAGAACTTTGTCAACCACCTCAGAAGCCCCTCCATTGTTTCATCCAATCTCCTCTCTCCCTCCAGAATTAACCGCTAGTCTACCTTTAATGGTAACCACTATCTTGTCTTTGTTTATAGTTATATTCTACCAGGATACATTCTAAATACTATAATTTAATATTGTTCATTTTATCTATATGACGAAAAGGATTTTTCTTTACTCTTTAAAAGCTAGTAAGTTAATAGACTACACCCTGCTGTTGGTTCTTCTTGGTTGATATTTTCAGGGTTATGGTGTAGTCTATGATAGTAAATATGGGAGAAAGAGAGTTTTACTTGTCCCTTTCCAATCTAAATTCCTTTTATTTCTTCTATCGCCTTATTACACTGGATAAGACCTCGAGTATAATGTTAAATGAAAGAGACAACTGAATTCTTGTTTTGTTCGCATTCTTTAATAGAAAGTATTTGGTTTATCATTAATAAGGATGGTTTTAGCTGCAGGCTTCTATAAGTACCCTTTATCATGTTGAGAAAGATTGCTTCTGTTCCTATTTGTGTCAAGAGTGGATTTTGAAGTGTATCAAATATGTTTTTTTTTCTTTATCAAGATGATTACATACTTTTGGATCTGATGCTGGACATTGTGCATTTTATGCTCTTAGATTTTGAAAGTGTCTAGATTTTATTGTCTTACTTTAAAGAATATTAAAATTTGTTTTTGGCAAGCAGTTAATTTACTGAATGATCAACTTCATCCTTTCAAAACTTGAGTTTAAGGTTTGTTAAGGTGGTCCATCCTAGACCTAGTTTATTTTTACTTCTAAGGTGTAATAAGATGTGATTCTCCCAGGGTCCATAATGAATACAGCATAGCCTTCTAGTCTGGTAAGTTGAAATTTGAACACCTGTGAGCCCTGTGTTAGCTTTAGTTTTGCCCAGCTTACTGGTCACCAGTAGTTTCTCATTCTCTGATAGTTATCTTTTATCTAGTCTCATGAGTCTAACCCTAAATAGAGTATTTAGCCAAAGACTCAAGGGAATCCCTGTGGTAGTTTCTGGGGCTTTTTCTCTGCATGTACTTTCCTCTTCAGTATTCAGCCCTAAAAATCACATCCATGCCTCAGTATTCACTGAAATCTGATCCTTGGATACTCAGCTCAGCAAAACCGGTCTTAATATGCTTGGGTTTCTTCCCCATGTACCATGTAGTTATCAATTCTGTACAGACCATCAACTGTATTTTCTTGTAAGAGCACTCCTCCAACTTCTAGAAACTGACTCCTCTGTATCATCCTCACACCCATCTGGTGTGACTTTGCCATCAAGACTTCTAAGTGGACCTTCCGCTTCTAGTCTAGGTATCATCAAATCAATTCTCCACGTGAATAACTGATCTAAAATACAAATACAAATATAACCATTTTGCTGTCCTCTATAAAAATCCTTCAGCTACTCCTTATTGCCTTAATGATAGAATATGCCACATGCAGAAAAGCCACCTACCTCTCAGCTTCTTCTACGTCTTACCACTTTCAGCCTTGCATTTTATACTGTGAAGTACTGGGCTACTTCTCTTTTCCTGTGCACAGCAGGCTTTTTCACACTTTGTGTATTTCTCAAGCTGTTTCTTCTGCCTGGTGCACTCTAGTCCCTCCTCTTTACCTGGCTAACATAGTTTAAAATTCAGCACAGACGTTATCTCTTCCAGGAACATTCTCTGGACCCTGAGCCCGGGTAAGTGATCTTCCTTAGTGCTACTACCATGCCCTATGGTTACCTCTATGTCTGCGATCAGGACATTCTCTTTTATAGTAACTGTTACTTGGTAGTAATTTTCCCCTGGAATATGTAATCTTGCCAAGAGCTGTTTTGTAAATATAAAGCCTATTGCAGTGTCTGATCCACACTGTGTTCTCAGTAGTGTTTATGAAAGCACCTATCAGAAGCAATGTCCTCTTCTGTATCATGAGACATATATGTGTCTATGAACATTGGAAGTGTAAGAAAACTAAGGATCAGTATGTACAACCCTCTTATTTTACGAATGGGAAATTTGAGACACATAATAAATCCTGGACTGGAACCAGAATATCTTGGTTCTTAGTCTGGTAATATTTCCAGGAATATCATTCTGGGTATGATAGGAAGTTACAAAAATATTTTCCTCTTGCATTATTTACTTTAAAATTTTTAACCAGGTTCTGTTACACCTTCACAGTAAACATCACAGTGATCTTTGGATTTTATTTGTGCATTCCTGAAATTACATTCACTTGTATTGGTAACATTCTACGTTATTTTATATTTTTTTAATTTTCCACATTATGATTTTGTCCTGAAACCATTGCCTTGATCTTTGGCCAAACCAATAAAGTGTTGGCTTTTCCTAATATAATGTCCTTTTTGGCAGAGGGGAATGGCTTCTGTATCCTGCATCTCTTACAAATGTTGAGGAGACTATTTGTCAACCAACATATTTATGCTGTCTTTTCAGGAGAGATGCTGAGTCTCAACAAGAATGTTTCTGTGTATATTTTTTGAGAAATCAATTATCATCATGGGTTGACCTACACTAGTAGTTAGAGTTGAGAGGATCTAGTCAGAGAAAACAGAATCCAAAGAAAATAAATAAATAAATAAAAATGTCTTTCCACTCAGTGTGTTAAGTAGGGAATTTCAGCTTTGACTTGACTGCTACGGAATGATAGGCAAAAGCACTGTTGAAAGGTTTTGAAAAGCCATCTGAGGAATGGTACTTCTAAACAAGTCTGAGCTCTTCTAAACTCTGTGTGCCAGCAGACCAGCTGTTAACAAAGCAGGATATCTGAACTTCATTAATTTAACTTCTGATAAAAACACCCCCAGTGAGTTAGGACTCAACATTTTATCCTCTGGTTTTATTGACGCTTTGATATCAGAAATGGGTATACAAAAGAATCTTCCACCAGCTACTACCAAGTGACTATAAATAGTTTGTAGAACTTGAACTTCTCTGGTAAACTGGTAGGTGATGCTTTTAAACTGAATGTAATTCAAATAATATTGACACCTTCTTGTTTTGGAATCACTGGTTTCGGGCACTAACAACCAAATCTGACTTCCTAAGCAAATGGCATAGTCTGTGAAGTTACGGTGGGGATGCCCTGACTGTATCAGAGGCAGAAACCAGTGCCTGTTTGGAGGGTATCACAGCGGTCAACAAGTCTAATCAGGACACGCTTCCCGAGGGAGAAATACATTCTAATATTTTTTGTGGATTTGGGACATGTACTCAGAGTCCAGACTTCCAGGATAGAATGTTTCATTGTCTGACTTTAAACTCTACACCTGTCCCCAGTGTCCAAGGCAGAAAGGAGAAGAAACAGTTGGCCCTCAGGCTTACATAATCAAATGTTGGAACATAGATCCAACTTCCACTGAGATACCACATGAGAAGGGGGGTGTGAATTGGAGAGAGCTGTTGAGAAGGAGAAGTGGGTATTGAGCTGTCAAAATATGACACATACTGGGGTGCCTGGGTGGCTTAGTTGGTTCACCATCTGACTTTGGCTCAGGTCATGATCTCACGGTTCATGTGTTCGAGCCCTACATCAGGCTCTGGGCTGACATCTCGGAGCCCGGAGCCTGCTTCGGATTCTGTCCGTCTGTCTGTCTCTCTCTCTCAAAAAATAAATTAAAAAAATTAAAAAGAAGCATTAAAAAATATGACAAGTGCTCACTTCTGCCTGCTGGTAAGAGAAAAAAGAAAACATTCTTGGTCTCATAGAGCTCACAGTACTATGGGAATTACAAACAGAACAAAACATCAATAAAATACACACACACACACACACACACACACACACAAACCACAAACAAAAACGATTGAGGGGAGAAGGTCTCAAATGAAGTGAGAGATGTACTGGGTGCAGGAGAAGGGGTCCTAACACTGTCAGTGAGAACCGCGTTGTTTATCTCCCATCCTGACTTGCGAGAGTCTGAAGGGGGGCAGTGGTACGTCAGCTGTGGTACTCGTTACCACTGCTTCCCTGTACTGTCGTCATCTCTTTCTAGTCTCTCTGTTGACTACCCTTGGTCCGTGTGCGTGCAATGTATAATCACATGTAGAGTGGAAACAAAAATAAAAGCTGCCATTTGTTGAACACACACTGCTCGCAAGGCCCGGAGATGCAGGAGAATTCTAAGGCAAATGTTATTGTTCCTATTTGAGCAAAGACTGTGGATGTTGAGTGAGGTTTTCAGTGCTAGTGAAAGTCAAAGCCTAGATTCTAACATACTGACTCCAAGACCCAAATTCTTAAGTGGGAGAACCCCGTGCTGTAAAATACCAGATATGGAAATACATAGTGAATATTTTCTGACACTTATTACAGAAATAGGAAATCCTAAAGGAATGCCAGTAAAGGACCCAGGTAAAGAATGAATGTAGTCGAGGTTATGGTAACACAGTTGTGGCTTCTGAGACATTTCTGCAATAGCGATGACTGGGATTTAAAAGCCGGGACTAGAAGTGAGAAGATAGGGACGCTGAGTCTGGCATCGTTGTTTTTCGTCTGTGTGACCATAGAGAAGTCACTTAAAACTACTTGAACATTTGGTTCTCATCTATAATATAAAAAACATAATATTTCTCTCCCAGAGGTTGTTGGAAAACTCAAAGACGACACACGTGAAATGGTTTTATTAACTTTGGGTGTTACGGAAATGTGCTGATGTTTACTACCTTCATTATGCTACAGGGAGTACTAATGGGTATAATAAATCTTGCAAGTGTGTTTCTTCCTGTTTTTCACAGTTTAGAACTGTGATTGTTTATTTCAGTGACTTGGCAAAAAGAAAATAATTCTCCTTGAAATATAGGAATCATCTCACAGCTCCACTTCAGGGCAGCTGGGGTTTTCTCTCCAGGCTGTGAAGTTCTGCACCATTTCTTCTGTAATTCACTGCTGACTTGGACAGCAGGCCTACTTTGCAGTGGGAGTTAAGGAGTGCCTCTCCCAGAGAAGCATTTACTGGAAGGGGAATCACGTCTCTCACATTTACTCTCCCTGGTAATCTTTTCAGTTAGCTTTGTCTCAACATTTGTGGAAGGTTCTGGGTGCTCTGGGACTATTTCCATTCGCACTTTTGGAAAGATGATTTAAATGCTCTATTTTCAAAACTCCAGTTACTGTAGGATTTCTCCGTAGGGACAGAACCTTAGTGAGAAAGAGTTCTGTGATTCATGTGCTTGCACAGTGGATTCACGGAGCTATGAAGCTATAAACCATCTTGAGAACAAGAGGATAAAGGTCTGTTCACCAAGAAACGTAGCCTAAAAATCAAGAATTGGGTTCGCTCTGTCTCTTTCTGTCGCTGTCTCTCTCTGTCTTTGTCTCTCTCAATATGTCTCCTTCCTTCCCTCCTTGCATCCTTTTTTCCCTTCCTTCCTCTTAAGAGTTAGGTATAAATATGTTCATTTTGAGACATGTCCAAACTCATTTCAAGATTTTAGGGGTTAGGGCTCAGGTTTCTTACCATTCTCGAGGGCCTCCAATCCCCTCACCATGTCTCCTCAGCCATATGTCCTCAGTTCTATAGAGAGAGGTACTAAAGCGGAAAACCAAGTACCTCAACCCTTGCCAGAGATGAAAATTATGTACTCACTGCTGAGAATCACCCCAGCAGGCAATTGGGAAGGATGGTGGTTTTACAGCAATGAAAGAGAAAGTTTTGATGAACACTGTGTGAGCTCAGTTCCAGCTCCAGAACTTACTAGTTGTTTGACTTGGAGATCATTAACTTCCGTGAGCCTTAAATTTTTTATCTTTAAATGGGAGGAAGTGACAATAACTGTCAGAGATTTTGTGAGCATAAAACAATGACAATGAATTGGATAGTTAATAGACAAATAGGGTAGGAATGAGTGTTTGAACTTAACTTCCTGAACTAGTAGGCACTGCTGCCCCTATCTCTGACCAGAAACAGAATTACCTGTTTACAGGATACTTTTTGTGACCTTTCTCTACTTCACGCCTTATTGCAAGTGTTGACAATGAATTCTCCAACCCTGGTATGAGACGGTCACAGTCAATAGCTGCCTATTTCCTCAGCTCCCAGGAGAAGGCTTTCATGAATGTGTGTAAAAATAATGGTCTTTTCTTGATTCGTTTGGGCACATGTCAACAGACTGGACCATGCTGCTTGTATCTTCTTGTTGTATTTTAGCACCACGTGGACATATCAGTCAGCTTACATATTAAAGGGGCATATTGTACCAAGGATTTAATATTGTTAATAAAAGGGGATAATCTCTCAGCAGTTTCTTTGAATCTCCCCTACATGACTCTTATTCAGATCATTTCTTTCATTTTGAAGGCAGTTTTACAAATATTAATTAACAAGTGAAATTTAGAAATAATAATACTGTGGAAGGAGAAACATTTTTCCTTCCTTCCTCCTTTTCTTCTTTCCTTCCTTCCTTTCCTCTTCCCTCCTTCCCTCCTTCCTTTCCTTCTTCCTTCCTTCATCTATGGATGTAGCTAAAACTCCAGTTAGAGGTTTTGGCCATTTGATGGAACTAAAATAGAAAATAATGAAGTTTGGCCCACCAAAAGGAAGATGTTGCTTAAACACCCTAGGCTTTCAGGTGGGACTCTTGATGGAGTTAAGATGCAAGGAGTTAGGGATTTACTTTAGTTTAGGAATTTACTTATAGTTAAGTAAACCATCCCCCATAAAAAATAAAGTCCAGCATTAAAGCTCATCTGTTGATTAGATCAAGGTGAGCTACTCCTACCCCAATAGCCTGTGAGAAGCAAGAACAAATCCTTTCTAGAGAACAATAATATTATTGAGAGCTTTAAATTATTTCTATATGTTTCATATATAAAATGAAATGTCCAGCATACAATAAAAAAATTAACTGGGCATGCAGAAGAATAAAAATTCATCAAAAATCAAGGCGAAAAACATATAGTGGTCAGCAGACAACAGATATTCCAGATATTTGAGCTATCGGAAAATAAATTTAATAACACTAAAATGTATATTAATATATTAAAAAATAGATGTCAAATTAAGAATTTCAGCAGATAACTAGGAAATATTTTTAAAAAATAAAAATACAATAATTGTCATATTTGATAGAAAAAATCAATAGCGCAGTATGTAAACTGAAGAGACATACACAGAAATAAATATCAAGTTGAATCTAATAAAAATTCCTGAAAAATAGACAGAAAAGCTTCAAAGCAATCAAGGGTAAGCATGTCGTGGGGGCGGGGGGTACTGTCACCCTCAAAGAAACAACATTAAGGTTTGTAAATAACCTTGCAGTAGAAATAATGAAAACCAGAAGGCAACATAAGGAATCTTCAAAGGGCTGATAGAAAATAGTTGCCAAGGTAGAACTGTATGGCCTTCGAAAAGGAAGTTAAATAAAGACTTTTTAGACAGAGACACACATTGGAGTCATCACCAGCAGACACACACTGGAGGAAATATTAACAGGTGTCCTTCTGGCACACACACAAAAATGCCGCTTAGTGGAAGTATCAAAGACGGACAAAGAAATGAAGGCAATGAAAAGGTATCTGTGTGGTAAGTCTAAGTAAATATTGACGATAATATCTTACGGAATTTAAAATAGAAAGTATTAAAATAGTCAGATTGAAAAAAAAAGGGAGGGGCACCTCGGTGTCTCAGTCGGTTGAGCGTCCAACTACGGCTCAGGTCAGGATCTCACGGTCCACGAGTTCCAGCCCCACGTCGGGCTCTGTGCTGACAGCTGGGGGCCTGGAGCCTGCTTCGGATTCTGTGTCTTCTTCTCTCTCTCTGCCCCTCCCCCTCTCATGCTCTGTCTCTCTCTGTTTCATAAATAAATAAACATTAAAAAAATTTTTCTAAAAATCATTATTTCAAAAATAATAAATAAATTTCAATGACATACTGTGGTAAAACTTTAAAATGTCAAAACCAAAGAGAACATCTAGTTTAAAAAGCCAGAACATAAAGATAGATCACCTACAAAGGAATACCAATTAAACTGACACATGGCTAATTAATCAAGAATCACGATAGAAGTCAGAAAATGGAGGAATAATACTTTAAAAGAGCTGAGAGAATATATTTCCAGCCGAGGATTATGTATCCAACAAATAATCTTTCAAGAACAGAAAGAAGTAAGATAAAGACCTTATTAGATAAGGAAAGACCAGATAGTATCTCACCAGCAGAATTTCATAAAAAGCGTTTCTAAAGGATATACTATGGAAGTAGAAAAACTATCCCAGAAGGAAATTCTGAGATGCAAAGAGTGTGAGCAAAGAAATTGGTAAATAGGTGGGTTAACTTACTGAATGTTGTCGTTTTTAATAAAGATAACAATATTAATATTAATATATAGTAATATTAGCTACACCATAGAAGTAAAATGGCACAATTTAAATTTTGGGGAGAGTGCAGTGAAAAGTCCTGACTTTCTTATACTGCTCAGCATCAGTGGGAGATATGTGACCCTCATTAATTTCAGGCTTTTAAAAATACGCACGGTAAAATCACATGACGACTCCATAAATTCTAAATTGGAGGGAGAAGAATAAAAGAAATGACAAATAAAAATAATTTTTTAAATGCACGAAAGGAGACAAATGAGATCTAGATCCAACAAAGGGACAAAAATGACAGAGCGAGATTTTGAGATAAGTCCAAATATACCGATCACCATAAATTTAAATGGGTTAAACTGACAAGTTAAAATAAATTGCTGGGTCAGATTTAAAACAGAAACCAGTCTAGGTATACACTGTTTTAGGAGACACACATTGGATTTTTCGGTATCTAGGTCATGCTACTAACCTGGGCTCCCTTTATTTCACTTGGAGGAAACTGGCTCAACACAGGGGATGCCCCTGGTGGGATGAGATACAGTGAAGAAAGCAGAGAAAGGAAAAGATCCTCAAGGAAGTTTCTTTTGCAGCGATGTGCATCCAGTTGGCCTTCTGACCTGATTTAAAACTATTTCCACCACAGTGGTCTCACACAGCTCATCCATCGCACCTCATCCCTAATGTCCAGACTTCATAAAATGCTGCAAGGGAACCTTTAATCTTTTCAAATATCTGAACTCAGACCCCACGAATATGCAATGCAGAATGGACTCGGTTACAGTAGGATGTTTCCATGGCTTTCAAAAGGTGCTTCTAGCTTATCAGGTGTTCCACGTCCATAGGTGAATTCAAAAGTGAGTCCTTTGTGAAGGATTACCTGGTATGTGGGCTATATAGGGAGCAGGAAAAGAGGGGGTGTCTCTTAGGCTGTGCCATAAAGGTTTAAACTGCATGAGGAAAAAGAGAATTCTAATTTTTTTTTTTAAGTGATGAAACCACTCTCTACTAGGTGATAAAATAGAAAGGTACTCATCCATGAAATAGAAATAGCTGACGTCTGCAGCTTCTGACATTTCACTTGTGTTTCTGGAGAGAAATGTTTGTTACCACAAAATCACCGACGACGAGATGGGCCTGGCACTTTTAGATTTGGAGGGTAACTTACCCTCCTCACAGATACCTCCAGTGAGACAAAACTTGTTCTCCACACTTCTTCCTCGGGCCAGAATTTACCCCCCACCCTTCAGTGGGTGGGAAAAAAAAAAAAAAAAAAAAACAGAAGAGAAACAACCATTCATCTGATATCTTCATCTCTCCAGAAATGTATTTTCTTCCTCATGTCAGAACCTACTTGCCAGCTTCCAAATATAGGGGTCAATAAGGAAATAACCTTAGAATTTCTCAGAAAGGATGAAGAGTCAGTCTGATGCATTTAGTATGAAGGTAAGCACAGAGTCAAATCTTCCTAAGCGACTCTCACCTAGACTGTTGCAGGTTCTACTTGGTCCTGGGCACCAGGCTCTTCCTCCCAGCTTTCCCTAATCCCCACACCATATTCAGTCAAAATCATGTATCAGTTCAGCCTCACGGTCTAATACATAGCACCAAATCCATATCATTTCTCCTGTTCTTGACCTTGATCATATATCTGGCAATGGGGCTACTACCTTTTTCAAGATCCACCTCGTGCCATATATGGTGAGTGGCCCCAGTGCTTTTGATGGGCCCGTGTTTTTCTTGATCATAGTATAGCTTATACTAGAGACTCCATTATCTTTGTTAGTCTTCCTCAAACCAGGGATTTGATCTCTGGAATTGAAATGCTAATTCCCAGGCTGAGATCCTTCTGCCTGTAGACAGATCTAGGTCTTGCCACATGTCCAAGTATCACTGCAAGTTTCTCTCATTTCTCTACGTGACCTCTGAGTTTGACTGTTACCCTGAATCCACCAGCAACATCTGGAGACATTGAGTCCAGATGAGGTTCATTAGTTATTACTCCATATAGGACTGGATTGGTATCCCCTCTACCACCAAAATCCGGGGGCAGCTCTTGATACACATCCCAGGTCCTCCTTTTCTCTTTCCCACTGCAATTAACTGCTTAACGATCCCTATATATAAAACTCAGGTTGGTTATCCTTATCCCGATTCATAGGGTTATGTTTATTTCAGTATGATTTTTATTGCTGTCAAGCCAATAATTGATTACATTTTCAACCAAAGTTATATCTACTTTGGTCATAATGAGATTTTGATTTTGAAAAATACATGCAGAATCTACTCATTTTCAGGTAAATATTTGCTGAACATCATTTTGGCATTATGAGAGAGGCTATGTTTTTGGCCTGAATTTTGCTCTTAGTTACATTAGACACTCCTGAGATACTTTTAACCTAAAGAATTTTACTTCACAGAAGATTCCCAAAAATATATGTCACATGGGCAGAAACGATTTTATGCTGTTTGGTTTTGTTAAACAAAATGAGATATCGATATAAAAGTTCCGCTCCGGTGATTTTAAGACAGTGAATTGAGATCGGGGTTTTGATGTAAACAGAAAGGAAATTGATTTTTGCCCAAGATGTCTGCAATATGGTTATTAGGAATAAATTAAACACCTAAGGAAATGTGTTCCCAGCCTCCATCTGCTGATTCTCATTAGGAGTCGGGGCAGAATTACGCAGAGGACTGTCACAGAGGAGGCTGCACAGTCTACTCAGCTCCCCTTTCCTCCACATCCACTCCATGGCAGGCATTGCAGGGAGCTGACTGGCCTGCAGGGGGAGCACGACAAGGTCCTGGAGGAATGAGAGCTTTGCTTTCAGCATAGGCTCCTAGTGCTTCTTTTGCTGTGGCCTCCTTCCCGCTCTCCTATGAGATTTGCCTCCTCCTGAGCCTGAGCTCTATTATCCACTCTCTATTATCCCCTAAGGCAAACACACAGTTCATGCTCATTCCAGGGTCTTTCCTGGTAATGACTGAGAAGGGAACACGCAAATGATAGATAGATAGATGATAGATAGATAAATAGATAGATGATAGATAGGTTGATGATAGATAGATAGATAGATGAAAAAGAAAGAAAAAAAGGAAAGAAGGAAAGAAAGGGAAAGAGAAAGAAAGAGAAAGAAAAAGAAAGAGGGAAAGAAAAAGAAAGAAAGAAAGAAAGAAAAAGAAAAGAAAAGAAAGAAAGAGAAGGAAAAGGGAGGAAGATTTAAAAAAATAAAATAAACTTACTGATGTTCTGATGTCTTTAAAATATTCAGGATTTTACATTGGTTATTGCTGATAACAAAAAAAGAAAAAAAAACAGTGCATTTTTATTATTAACCTTTTATTTGGAAAACCAGCTGAAGATTCTTAAATATAGTACTTTGTAGAATTTTGAATTTCCCTGTAGAAAATAGTATCTGGCAAATAACAGCATTTTTGTCTCTTTCTGGCCCTTATTCTCATTTCTTTCTTTCACCTAGTAGGTGGTTATAACCTCACAACATGTGTTGAATAGCTGCAGGGAAGGTGGGCATATATTTCCCATAACTGTAATGGAAATGCTTCTAAAGTTTTTTCACTAAGTATAATTTTTATGTGCATTTTTGCTGCAGAGCCTTTATGTGGTAACAGAATAACTTTCCATCTTCAAATGAGAGCATTTTTATGTCTACAATAATTTTTACATACAAATAAGCAATTCATTTAGTTCTTTTTTTAAAAGACATTCTGATGCTGGATAATCTTCGCATTTCTGTGATACATTTGATCTTTCTGTCAACATAGAGACATTTTATATTTATATACTTACAAATGGTTGGTTGACAGTGTTCCTCTTTTCTATTGCCTTATCAGGTGTTGATAGTAAGCTTATATAAAACACTTATCTGGCCTCAGGCTGAGAAAAAGTATATAAGTAAGAGAGATTATTCCTTGAAGATGCAGTGACATTGCCTCGTAAAATGGGCTTCTTTGCTTTTGAGTGAGGGACATTTTCTATTGTTTCAATTTATTAGCTATTTACAGGTCCATCTATATTGTCTACTTCTTCTAAAGTCATCTCTGATAACTTAAATGTAATGTTAAATGTTCAAGAAAATTGTTCATTTTGTCACTTATACATTTATAACTTTCTATACTTCTTTTTAATTGTTTACATTAATTATTATTACTTTATCTTTCTTCTAAACCAATTTTTATACACCTTTGTCCCCTTTTTAAGACCCAGCATTTTTTTTTGTTTTGTAAATCACTTTTATATTTTCTCTGTTAACTTTCTGCTTTTCTCTTTATTAAGGTCTGTCTTCTATTTACTATTATCTTGCTTCTTTGGTTTTTATTTCTCCTCATTTCTGTATTCTTTTAGAATGATCTTTTTAAATTTTTTTGGCAACTGTTGGCTTAGAAGTTATTTATTCATTGGTGTATTTCCATTACTTGGTTCATATGATTTAAAATTTCAATGTAAACTTTAAGAAGCCTACAATTAATTAACTGTTCTTCCTCTTCCCCAAAAGGAACTCAGGTTATCCATATCTGTTGTTGTACAAACAAATGGTGCTCAGACCGACCAGCTACCCACATGCGAAAGAATGGATTTTTTCCCCTACCTCATCCATACACAAACGTTAATTCAAAAAGGATCAGAGACTTCAATTTAAGAGCTAAAACAGTAGATTTCCTAAAAGAAAATCGGGAGTAAGACTTTATGACATCTGGTTAGGCAATAGTTTCTTATTTAAGAGCACTCAAACCATAAGAGAGACAAGAAAATAGATAAATTAGACTTTATGAAAATTGAAAACTTTTGTCTTTCAAAGACGAGAGAAAATGAAAAGATGACCCACAGAATGGGAGAAAATATTTGCAAGTCATACGTTGGACAAGGGACTTATATCCAGAATATATAAAAACTGTTATAAGTTAATAATGAAAAGACAACCCAATTCAAAAATGGGCAAATAATTTGAATAGACATTTCTCCAAAGAAATGGCCAATACAATACGTGAAAACAGGCTCAACATTCTTGTTCATTCATTATCCATTAGGTAAAGGTAAATCAAAACCACTATTTCACACCAAGTTGGCTACAGTAATAATTTAAAAAACACAGTAATAAGAGCTATGATGTGGAAGATTGGAACCCATATCCATTGCTAATGGGAATGTAAGATGATTCTTTGGAAAAGCATTAGGTTGTTCCTCAAAATACTAAACATATAATGACCATATGACCCAGCAATTCCCCTCTTAGATATATACTCAAGAGAATGAAAAACATCCACACAAAAACTTGTTCATGAATTTTCATAGCAGTAATATTCATAATAGCCAAAAACTGGAAACAACCCAAATGATCATTCATTTATGAACTGATAAATAAAATGTAGTCGATCAATATAGTGGAATATAATTTGGCAATAAAAAACGAGGTATTAATATATGCTACAATATGGATAGATCTTGAAAACATAATATTGAGTGAAAGAAGCCAGTGATTGATAGAAGACCACGCATTGTATAATTCTACTTCTGTAAAATGTTTAGAATGGACAAGTCATTGAAATGGAAAGTAGAATGGTGGTTGCCTGGGGCTGGGGGGGTGAGTATCGGGAATGAGATATGATTACTAACGGGTATGAATTTCTTTCAGGGGTGATTAAAATGAGGTAGTGGTGATGGATGCATAACTCCGTGAAGACACTAAAAAACACTGAACTATACTTTAAATGAGTGGTTTTTATGGTGTGTAGATTATATATCAGTAATTAGCTATTTAAAAAGAGAGTTTCCTGGGGTGCCTGAGTGGCTCAGTTGGTTAAGCGTCCAACTTCAGCTCAGGTCATGTAAGTTCGAGCCCCGCGTTGGGCTCTGCGCTGACAACTCAGAGCCTGGAGCCTGCTTTGCATTCTGTGTCTCCCTCTCTCTCTGCCCCACCCCCACCACAAGAGTGCCTGTGTGTGTGTGTGCGCGCGCGCGCGCACGCTCCCTCTCTCTCAAAAATAAATAAACATTAAAAAGAGAGTTTCTTTAGGATATTTGTGGTCTTTAATGTCTCACAGGCTGCTGCTGTCTTGAGGGGAGGCACAGCGCTTCTCCACAAGAAACTACCTAAAGCATGTCTTGGTTTCCTAGTGGCCTCTAGGCCTGAAGGCCGTTGTTTTTCTGGAAGGTCTATTTGAGAGTGGTAGCTTCAGATTTCTGACAGATACTGTTATACATTTCCGCTATCAGGTCTGACAACCTGATTTCCTTATGGGATGGATAAGTGACAGGTTCACTAAGGGAACTCTTGTGAGTTGTCACTATGAATTAATGTGTAGACAGATCCCGGCCTGCTCAGCCAAGACTAGTAATGGGCACTCATCATACAGTGGTGGGTTGTGGATCCAATCTGCTGACTTTTATATGAGAATATATCCGTACATGCATTTGTGCACGTTGGCATTATGAGTGAGGTAAAGCATGTGAATATATTAATGCAAATAAATGGGGTGACTTATAGGGAGCGGGTCTTGCTGCAAATTTTGAGAATATGAATAAAATTTCAGGCCCATTTTGGGAGAAAGGGAATCATTCACCAACCAGTCAACAGCTCTTTTTTTTTTTTTTTTTATTTTAATCAGACATAACTATAATTTGTTCACGCAGGGGTAGGCTTTGCTATTGAATCCAAAATAGTTAATTTGCTTTAGTCTGACCCAGGCATTGCTATTTGCTTTTTAAAGTCAGCAGAACTGCAAATAAAAGACTTGATATTATTGAGTTCATGCAGAAAATGGATAGTTTCTTTTTATTTGTGATTTAACCGACCACGCTCGCTGAATCCGGGAGGAAGGGCTGGCGTGTGAGTAATCCCGTGTGCCTTCTCAACCCACCGGTCAAGGCCATCGCTAGGGAGCCTCCTCCGTCGTGCGTCCTGTGACGGGAGTGGCCTAGGCCTGCATCCTGAGTGTGAGTCACATTCTCCTGTTGGTACTGCAGAGCACCGGCTAGCCGCATCAGAGCTGAGCCACTGTTTGCGAAAGCTTTGGCAGCTGTTCTGCTGGTCCTTGGAGATCCCCCATCCCCTTCTTCCCACAAACACAGGAAAACACCACCAATTAATTGCTTCCGGTTGTGAACTCCTTCTGGTTCTGGCGATGCTCCATTTTCAGATGGCAGAGAAGCCACTTTTTACTTCAGTGCTTTTGAACCCGCTTATGGCCAACCAACTGCACTGTGCTAGGAAATTTTATGCATGCAAAAAGTCGGTAATACTGGCTCACGGACTCAGTGTAGCAGGAGAACCTATAGTCAAAGGGACGAAGCGGGGCCGTAAAGGAAGGAAAAGAGGGAGGACGGGTGGGGAAAGAGAGAGGGAGGGGAAATAGCAGTAATATTCCAGACTGTTCTCATTCTTCACTTGCAATACAGCCATGCCTCAGTAGAAATTTTGCATGAACTCCATCCTAATTCCTTTCCAGAGGAATAACTGGAGGAAAACTCCCCAAATAACTCAACACGATAATTGACCTTAAAGACCTCAAGAGATTAAAGAACTGTCGGCACACGTGGGTGGCTCAGTTAGGTGTCCGGCTTCGGCTCAGGTTGTAATCTCAAGGTTTGTGGGTTCAAGCCCCGCGTCCAGCTCTGGGTGGACAGCTCAGCCTGGAGCCTGCTGCAGATTCTATGTCTCCACCTCTCTTTCTGTGCCTCCCCCACTTGCACATGCTTTCTCTATCTCTCTCTCTCGCTCTCAAAAATAAGCAAACATTAAGGGGCGCCTGGGTGGCGCAGTCATTTAAGCGTCCGACTTCGGCCAGGTCACGATCTCGCGGTCCGTGAGTTCGAGCCCCGCGTCAGGCTCTGGGCTGATGGCTCAGAGCCTGGAGCCTGTTTCCGATTCTGTGACTCCCTCTCTCTCTGCCCCTCCCCCGTTCATGCTCTGTCTCTCTCTGTCCCAAAAATAAATAAACGTTGGAAAAAAAAAATTAAAAAAAAAAAATAAGCAAACATTAAGAAAATTTTAAACATTAAAAAATAAATGTCAAGGGCTTTGGTGTGAAACAGTCCGAGGTTTGAATCCAGGCTGTGCATCTTACAAATTCAGTGTCTTTGGGCAAATACTTTATTAACCCCCCAGACTTGGATTCATTATCTGTAAGATGGAGATAGTAATAGTTAGCTCACAGGATTAGAACAGCAGTGATAATGTAACTCGAGTAGTTAGAAAATACCAGGCATGTAAGTGCTCAATAAAGCAACTCTTATTGTTGAGAGGGTGACATGAGGACCTACAGGGAGTAAGGACATCCCTCCCAACTTCCAACTAAAATACGAACAAAGACAGAGAGAAGACACTGAAGGTAACCACAGAGACGATGAGGACGGACTGACCACCTAACGTCAGAAATGAGAGAATTCTCTGTTAACTCTAATGGGCTTAGAACAATATAGAGGAACATGTGCCTTTTGCTCCATTTTATGAAATAGAGATGACCTAAAGAAAGACACTTTTACTTCTCCCATTATCCACCCCAAATTCAGAGAATTTGGCCCAATATCTGAACCAATCCAAAAGCCGAGTGGCTGTCCATCTGCCGTCTGGGTGCTGATCCGTGAGGAATCATTGGTCATTTGTACACCTGTACACGGCAGCTCTCAGAGCACACCTGGAACAGGGCTCGCTGCCTTCCAGTCCGTTCTAGACTCCACAAGGAAAACACTATGCAGACGGGAAAGGGCCACCCTGGGAACAGGGCACACTGAGAATGACAGTCCCTCGCGTGCCGCCCGACAAGATCTAGTAACTCAGAGGGCGCGTACCAGGCACTGGGGATGGGGAAGGCTCTCAGCTCCACTGAATACGGCCCAGCAAGCAAATACAGGAGCTGGGCACTGGAAGCTGAAGGGCCACAGCCACCGGAAGCAGATATGAGGGAAAGGCTCAAACTGCATACAAGCGGGAGGAAGTGGGCCAGAGTGTGTCCATTCCTGCTGTTTGTTGACGAACACCATGGACGACAGTTCCCTGAATCACTGGCTAAGAACAAATCGAAGAGGGTGGGGTGGGAAAGGGAAGTACGGGACAAAAATACTGCAATGCAGGAAAAAGAAAGACTTCTGGACAATTCTGAGAAAGGCAGATGTCTGCATGTGATCTAATTCACGGTTCAAGAGAAATTCAGAAAAAAAAAGGAATAATAAAGAATAAAAAGAAAAACGGCCTCATAAAATAACACTATGAAAGAAAGGACAGGTTATAAGACATTATGCAGACAGGTAGGACTCTTGTTTTATTTATTTATTTATTTATTTATTTATTTATTTATTTATGTAGTGCCAGTGCTTAGCACAATGCCGGGCACATGGCAGCCACATAATAAATATAAATGACATTCACCAAATGTTAACTGCTTTTACCTCAGGGTGGTAACTTATCCGTGATAGTCATTTCCTTCCTATTGTTTCACTGCGTTTTTGAAAACCTCTGCAATAAACATGACATGCTTTTGAAATAAGGAGAAAAATGCATATGAATTATGTGACTTCCTCACTGCTGTTATCCCCCTGTGAACATGGATGCTGGATCGCCTCCCGGGAAAATTACTCTAATAGTGCTACGATTAGGGTGCCAGCACATCTTCAAACACATCTGGTAAATGGGGCAGGAATAGCCCAGTGGAATGAAATCTCAAGAAAGAACGTGGATCCTTATGGAGACAATCTGCTCAGAGGGAAGAAGAAGTCTGCCGTACTGAGCCGGGCTTCATAACAGGGCCTAAGGATTAGAGGGGAGAAATAGCACGGTGGCTGTTGCCTGAAACGATGTTCCAGCTGCTTGAACCCACATGTGTGGTGATGGGTCCTATCTAGGAGATTGAAAGAACCTAAATTAGGGCTGTTGCCCTGGAAGGAACAGTAGCTGCACGGGCGGCAGCTGACCTTTGGGTGCTGATTTGTAAGGAATCAAATGTGTAACGAGGCTGCATAGAGCAGTCAGCCCGAGGTTAGACTAGTCCAAGAAAGTGGCAGGCCAGTGGTCTGGAGTGGGAAGGTCCTGGCATATGAAGGTGGTCAGAAGGAAATCAGCAAAGCCAAGAGGCAGCGGTAGTGGGATGTGAATAGTGTCAAGATGGAGAAGCAGCAGGTCAGAGGCAAACACAGGGGGCAGCACAGCATCAAAGGCAGTGGCCTTGATGGGATAGAAAGCAGTGGACAAACAATGGTAGTAGCATGGGCACTGGTCCAGCTTTGAGGAAGCAGACTAACCAAATTTGAGAGAGACCGTAACACCCCCGAGGATGCATTGGTGTCCCACTATTGAAAGGGAAAGCCCACTGGATCACTTGGCCTGGACATTCACATGAAAATGACTCTAGGTCCACCCAGGGACAGAGGACACCTAACTGTATTTGAGTCACACAAGTAGTACAAACTATTTGAAGGGGAAATTACAGGAAAGAGAAGCTTCATTGTCTCCCCACTATATGCTTCCTCACCCAGTCTCCTTAACCTGTCACTCAGGACATCTAGGAATTGAACCCAGTTATATCTCCAACCTCTTCCCACTGGTGTGCTGTGAACAAACTATACTCTTCAGCCAGAAAGTCCCACACAATACATAACTTGATGCTTCCCGGGAGATCCTTCCAGTTCCTTTATTACTTCACCTTCCAAATCTTAGTCCTTGCCCTCTGTGAGTTTGCAAGTATGATGCAGAGATGTCCTAGGCCTTCTAGATCTGAGGCTATCTATGAGCATCCTGGTAAACTGAAGAGTACAATGTGAAGGAAAATCTCAGCTCTAGGTACCAGGCAGACCCAATGGCACTCCTGGCTTTTCCACCCCATGGATGTTGAGATCTGATGCTGGCTAATTTACTAGCTACTAATTTACTTGGAGCCTCCTCTGAACCCACCATATCCAAAATGGTGAAAGTAATATTTACCTTACAGGTTACCATGAGGAATAAATGCTTTAACACAGTGAGTCCCAGATGTTTTCGTGTCATACATGCAGAAAATATGGTCTGGCTCTTTGAGGCCTGACATATCTGGTCCAGGGGCTCTGGCTGTCCCAGTCCCTAGTCAAACTCTTCAGAGGTGGAGAGTTTCCACATCTCAGCACACCTGCAACTCTGTGATGATGCCTCAGCTTCCATGACACCCAAGTCAGGAAGATTCTGGTAAAATGTAGAGAAAGCACCTACCACGATGCCTGGCTGTGTGCATGTCCTGAATAAATGTTATCTTCCTATGCTATATGTGAGCAAAGATAATTTCTCCAATCAGGTGAAAAAAAATATCAAGTTAATACAATAGTTAAAAGGCTCTGGTAGAGAAAATTGATTATAGAAGGGCACTTAACTCTCCATGTTTCGTAACTTGTTCCAGAAGTAAAGTCGAGCCTTAGGTCTATTTTAGCACTTAAAATCTAAAATCTGCTGGCTCCTATTATCTATCTGGAATGTTTACTTGTTGCTGCTCTGTGATTTCCACCAATTTTATCTCTGAAGCAAGTCAGAGCTTCCCCAATTCAAAAACAAAGGTAACCCAAGACAGGAGGACAGATGAATATGGAGAGTATTTGTATTGACAGACATCCCTGGACTGAAGAAGGTCTGAAACCTCAGATGATCAGGTTAGTGCCCAGGCACCACGTCAAAAGTCAGTGGGGGACCATATCTGCCCAGAACAGCTGAGTAGATAATTATACTTCCCTCCAGGCCCTTCTCAGAGCCCCCTTCTTTTATAGGCTCACAAGGGCACTGACCTTTCTCTTGTGTTCACACAGAACATTCTCTCTACCTTGTTTTGGGGCTTTTTCATGGCCTCCTTGTGGTTTTCCCACGTACAATGATGAAATTTTGAAAACATACAGAACATTTAGAATGGTACAATAAGCATCTCTTTTCCCTTCTACATACTTAGAGTTCAGAATTGCTAACTCCCCAGTAGCTCTGATCTTCACTCATCACATTCGTCCTTACTTAAGTGGGTCCTGCTTTCTGCTTGTGAACACTTGTTGGTGCACATGTTCTGTCACATAGGGGACCCTACTGCACACACCTTTCTTCCACATGCTCCCAGGTGATCTCAGCTCTGGCATCAGCTCCAGAGGCAACCCATTATTTCTGAAGTTTATTCTTCAACCTATATATAAATTGAAGTTTACTATTTTCTATCTCACAAGCATGCTTCAGCCATGGGCTAATTGTGAAGTTTTACTTATTCTCCTTTCTGTCTCTGCAATTCTTGAAGGATGCATGGAAAGATTCTAATTTGGTGGCTTCCATTATTCTAAATGCCTTCTCTTGTAACAGTTTATCCTCACACCTTCTCTGCATGACTCTGGGGAACAACACATTTGATCTGTACAACTCCAAAAGACACATTTGCACCCTAAGGGTTGAAATTACAGATGGGTAGATTCTGGCTCTGTACACTTTCAATTGTGAGAGCTGTCCAGAGACACAGATACATAATTGAAAATTACTATATTCCAAACTTGTGCTCAATGTTGAAAGATCAAATAGGTCTCTTGTTCTCTAGGGCCTCACAATTTAGTGACAGAGACAGATACATCAAAGAATAAATGCAGTCAAGGATTACAGCCATTCGGATAGGAATATATGGGACACACTTGAGCCACAAAGGAGAGGGCCATCAAATGTACAAGCAGGATACAACATCAGATGGAAACATTGTTTGAATGTCCCCAAATAAGATTTCTTTCCACCCAGTGAACTACCTTTTGGATTTTATTTTTTATGTAAATAATGCTTAGATTTAAGACTACTTCCCCAATGGGCCATTGTGTTCTGTTGGTTTGGAAATTTTCTCTAGGCACAACTAATAAATAAATGGGGAAAATATGAGATGTGAGTACATTGGAAGGCAGCTAGGGCACACACACTATTCGATTAAAGTAAGCTACTGACATTTCAAAAGTCAAAGCCAAGCTAAGAAATCCTTGTCTCAGGCTTTAACCTCATACAGATGTTCTTCCCTGGAAGGAATGGCAGGAGAAATAGTCTATTTAGACATTTTGAAAGGATGAAATGACCCCCACTCACCTGTCAGATGTCTGGGTTAGCCAACATGAACTTGTGTTATGAACTAGGAGGACTAGGGGGCCCTTTTCCTGACATTGGAAATGTGAGGTTAAGGAGAAAGGTGACTAGATCCTTGAACCCACATAGAAATAAAGTTCAAGTTAACAAGGAATATTAAAAGATATTTTTTAAGACAAAATCATGACTCTCATATAAATATAGATTTAACATGTCAAAGATTTCACTTAACTCATTTAATGAGGGAACCAGAAAGATATTATAATCAGTTCCAAAAAGAATTCAAAGCCAAATATATATGCATCTCCATCCCCCCAAGGAGGTGTTGGGGGATCAATTGTCCTCTCTCCTGGACAAAATGTGTTTGCATATCTATGAGAGAGAATCATTGGCATGGTTACCAGTTAGTTATCTACAAGTTATAGCTCTGAGACAAAGCCACGAGGACTCCATAAAATCAGGTAAACCAGAGGGTGAGGTATATAAGCTCTCCCTTTCCGTTGAGGCCATTCAGTAATCTTGGTGGTCCATTCCAAATTCTTTCACGGACTACCACCACCACCCTCTCCCCCGGTTTTACTCCCAGACACCTTGAGTCAGCTGCAGGTCACTGTCCTCAGGGCTTGAGTCATCTCTGCCACCTCACCAGTGCAGGAAGTTCCCCGACCTTCCCTCTCCCTCACCTGCAAGCTGTAGCTCTTTTCTCAGTGTGACCTCAGAAATAAACCATTTGTGTCGGTGTCCTCGGGCCCCACCTCCCACAGACCTCCAGACATTCATCAACTTACACCGTTAACTATGTACAAGTTCCAATTGATTACTAGCGCATAGGGAACAAGGTTGGAGCAGACATAAATAAATACGGTCATTAATATGACAACCATGCCTGGCATATAAAACTGCCCCCTCATACCTGTGGATATTTCTATGTGTAATCCCTTTAACTAGAAGTCTTAGGCAGAGACTTTAGTGGTTGCTTTTCTGTGCTCCAAAAGTATTTAATTTGTTTTAGATTTGTTCTAGATTTAGTGTTGTAGACACACGTCTTCCTGCACCGTAAAAGGCGCTCCTTAAAATCAGGGTCATGTTTTTATCATCTTATGCTTCTCCCAATCCTCACTCAATTATTAGTGAAAGGTCAGAGGATCCAATTGAATTCTAAAAGAATTTATTGTATACCATCAAGTAAGACCTGGAGAGTTCACCTGAAATAAACTGCTTTTAGAGTGACAGCCAGAGAGGAAGCAGAGCTGAGCTGAAGGCGGGAACAAACAAAAGATCAGGGTTCAAGGATCAGGGAAATGTCAGAGAGCCTCAGGGAGCAAATAATTTTTAACCCCTTCAGCGGTCCTTCCATTTCCAACAGGACAAGGTCGTCTCATGATGACAAGGCCTCTCCCCGGCCACCTGTGCACTTACATAATCTCGGCTCTTTTCGCTCACTGCCCCAGGTTTACACAGGATACTTGTGATTTTCCAGATATGTCGTGCCATTTCAAAACCCATGCCTTTTGTGCATTCTGTCTGGAATGTTCACTTGACTCTTAGGGCTAAAGGTCAAATGGCATCTCCTTTATGAAACGTCTCATGTTTTGCCTTAATACAATTGGCCCTCTCTGTACCCTCCCTGTCTCCCTACCTGTAAATCAAATTCAGCGATACCCATAAGGGCTCTAGATTTACTCATCCAGCTATTAAAACGCCTTCTTCCTCCAGCCATGCAGAGAACACTGACATTTCAGGATTTTTTAGGTGGGCTCACACCTTTCCAGTCCTATTTCTTCTTTTTGGAGGGAGCTGCACTAGTCTGACTCTCCCTGTCTGCTTCTCGGATCACACGTCGCTCGGAAGAGGAATGATTTTTCTCAGCTGTCAATGTGGTAAAAGACACCAGGGATGAGAAGTTAAGTCCCATCTTTTCTTTTTTCTCCTTGAAAACTCACTACTTTCAGTAAGTCCACATTCTCCACTTCGCCTCCATGCTGTAAATTTTACAGTCCAGGACCCAATACGAGGAGGTTGAGAGTTTCCCTGTGGTGTCTAATGGTTCATTGTTATAGCGGGCCTCAGCCACATCCTCCAGCATCAACTCGATTTCAGCCGTGAAAATACCTTGATCTCTGCCTTGCAGTGAGAGCAGTGTGCTGTTACTCGGAGGTCGCTTAAACCCTCAACAGCACTGCCCTCCGTGATGGAAACCCACAGTCCGGCCCCCAAATAATTCTTTGACTCGATTTTTCACTAAACTCCCCCATGCCGGTGCTGGGGCAGCTCCCATGAGATGAGAGCCAAGAGGAAGTGGGGGGGGGGTTGGGGTGTGGGGTAGAGGCCTGGGGAGAGGCAGGTCATGTCACGTTTTCCAGGTAGTCTAGGAGAGGGGCCCCCTCCTCAGGACATTTCCTCCTCCCCGGAAGCTTGCCTGGGGTACAGAAACATCATCATCACATAGTCTGTTTCTAAAACTGTGAAATGGAGGAAAACATGCTACTTTGCTGAGGTTTTCTCCTTACCCAGACCGTCCTCCATCACAGCTCACAAAAGACTGCCATATAATTACTGCAACCTGACAGGCACTTCACAATTTCCCTGAAATTGTCAGCTGGATTACTTCCTTTACCTCTTTCATTTTCTAAAGAGTAATTGCAATGAGTCGGTCTCTCCTGTTGCTCCCAAATTGCCAAGCATTCTCCTCAAGGAAGACTGAGGCAGGTACTGTTTAGGACTTATTATGTGTTTGTAATCAGGGCCAAAAGACAAGCTTCGATTTGACATTTCCGGTCTCAATGTTGAGTCATTTTGCTCTTATTAACTCAGAAGTGACAGTTTCATCAGGTCACTCCAGTGGTCTAAGTCCTTCGTTGCCATTTTTATTTCACACAGGATCGATTCCCAACTGTTGTCCTACTTTGCCCAATCTCCCTGCCCATCGTCATCCCCCACAGTGATATGAACTTCCCACCTCATCAGCCTGGCGCTTTCACTGTTGCCAAGACAACTCTCAAGTTCTTCCGTCTATACTTTCTCTTATGTGGTTTCCCTTTGGGTATATTATTGCCCTTCTACTAATCCAAGTCTATCTGTCAAAGGCCAGTCCAACTCCTACTCCCTCCAAGGAGATGTGCATCCTACATTTTAGGATTAAGAAAATTAACAAATTAGATGAATCACTCATTTTTTTTTTATTTGCAAATACTGCCATATGGCCTATTTGGTTTTACTGGTTACGAATACTATAGGTTGTATGAAACCCTGAGATTCATACACTTCGGAGAGCTCAGAGAATTAGCAGGGATACGGAAAATCAACAGATAATTACTTTTCATTGTAGTAAATAAATGTTATTGATAGAGGCAGGTGTAGGGATCTCTGGAGGATACAGGTGAGGGATATCAATCCCAGGTTAGGGTAAAGAAAGGCTTTGAGGTGCTAGAGAGAGTTTACTAGGTACCTAAAAGGAGTCGTGCACGCCACTTGGACAACCTGGGGTGTGCAGGCCTTCTCATTCTCTTTGCACACACCATTCTGTCCAGATCCGCAAGCAGAAGCAAATAGACTGGGGTGCAGTGCCAGAGATGGCCATGTGGTGGAGCTAGGGGGAGAAGCTGGGCGACTTCGGAGATCGTGCAAACGGCCCTTCAGGTTAAGGCACAGAGCCCAGTATATACTACAAGCCCCGGTGACCTGATGGGAGGAGAATTTTAGGTGACAGTTGTCATGATCAGAGACTCTAGAAGCTTTTTCAAAGTGGTGCATTAGGTGAATCATAGGTGAACAGAACTGATTTCCCTCTACAAATCGGATCATTAAAAAAGAACCTAGATATGTAATGAAGAAAGCAGAGATTGCTTCAAACTCGTGCTTATTCCTTGAGGCGAATATTACCTCCTGCATGGCTAAGTTCCACAAAGGCAGGAACTGGGCCTGATTTATAACTTCCTTCTCTCAGCCCCCACAGAATGTGCTCACCAAAGTGGAGCAGGCATGAAGTGATGCTTTCAGGGATGCTTAATTCAACTAGCCAACCTGTATCTTATCTCTTATTTTTCCAGCACAGATACAGTTTATGTGTCAGACGTATCATTTAAAATACATTTTGAATAAATATTAAATATATGCAAAAGAAAAACTGCAACCGAATACCCATAGTCACTATCTTGCATCTGAAATGAATGGGTCATTATGAGTATGTTGGATGCTCCTGAGTGAATTTCCCTGTCTGGTCATCCCCTGCTCCTGCCGCACAGAAAATCGCAATCCTGATTTCTGTTTTCATCATTGTCCTGCCTTTCTTTGTGGTCTGAACACATCAGGATCTGTTCTTGAACAACCTATTCTTGAGTTTTACAGGCTTTTAGCTTCATAAAGACAGATTCATATTGCATGCATTCTTCTGTGACTTGCTTTTTTCAATGAATAATTTGTTTCTGAGATTCAGCCATACTCATTTTCACTGCCTTATATCACTAGTTGAGAATATCACAGTGTGTTTATCCATTGCTCTAACAGGGGACAGCTGGGCTCTTTTTGGCCACTGTAACATTGCTCTTATGGACTTCCCTTTGTAGTTTTCCCAATAGATTTACCAGTAGCGGACTCTGTGACTAGAATAAAAAACTATAAGCTTGAGATTTCGACTGATATTGATATTGCAAATGTAAATGACAATTGTAGAGATGAGACGTTTTTGACATGAGTGGAAAATGGAAACACTGTTGATACTACCTTTCTTCATATGATCAAAAAAGTAAGTGGAACTTATAGAATATTTACATTTCACAGGGCGCCTGGGTGGCTCAGTCAGTTAAGCGTCTGACTCTTGATTTCAACTTAGGTCATGATCTCGTGGCTTGTGGGATCAAGCCCCATTTTGGGCTCTGTGCAGAGCCCACTTGGGGTTCTCTCTCTCCTATCTCTCTTTCCCTACCCCCTCTCTTTCAAAATAAATGAACATTAAAAAAATTTTAGAATATTTACATTTCTGTAACCATAGAAATGTAATAAACCAACACTGCTCTTAGAAATTAGGCTGATGGGGCAAAGGTCTTATGTGAGATTAAATATTGTCTCTGATTATTTTGCCTACATATACTTATCTTATATTTACTGATAATTAATGGGAAGAAACAAGACCCTCAAACAAAGATAAACAAAAAAAAAATGCCTGAATATAAAGCTTGTAAAAGTAACCTTCGGCCACACAACTTAAGATAACAATAAAAATTACAAAACCTAAGAAATTGCAACTGTTTTTTTAGAAGATTAGACAATTGTTCTAGGATACTGATTTTCTTACTTAAGCTAATTCACCATCCCTGTGATAATTAATGTGTAAAGTGTGTTTCTGTTAAAGACCATTTTGACTGGCTGTCACCTACAGCTATGGTCTTTAAAACTGCATCCGGACCCTGATCCAAACACAAGGTGAAGCTGTTGTCTTTCGCCGTGATCTTGGGCAAGGCAATCAATCTGAGCCTCAGATTCCTTTAAAATAGGTTTTGTAATCTCAACCCTGCCTTGCTCAAGTAGCCAAGATGGTCAAGTGATATCAAGTGTGTAGAAACTCCTTGTAATGAGTAAAATTTTGGACCCATGTAATGGATGGTGGTGGTGGCAGTGGAAATTACGTTACTATTATGCTCAAATAGGCCACAGGAAGCCATAAAATTTCTTATTGGGAAGGGGAGTATGGTATCAGGGTTCACCCCGAATCTGTGAATTTTATGCTACACCAAGTGTGCCAGTCTGTGAGTCATACTGTGATGGATTGAATTTTGTCCCTCCAAAAATTTTATGTTGAAATCTTAACTCCCACAACCACAGAATGTGGCTTTATTTGGAAGTAAGGTCATGGCAGATGTAATTAGTTAAGTTAGGATGGGGTCATGCTGGTCTCGAGTGGGTCCATAATCTGACCAGTGTCCTTCTAAAGAGGGAAAATTTGGACACAGACACACACACGGGAAATGCCATGTGAGGATATAGGTAAAGATGGGAGTGATGCTTCTGTACATCATGGAATGCTAATGATTGCCAGAAACAACCAGAAAGTAGGAAGGAGGCAAGGATCAAATTCTCACTCATGGCCCTCAGAAGGAACAGACCCTGCCCACAGCTTGATTTTGGACTTCTGTCCTCCTGAACTGGAAGCAAATGAACTTCTTTTGTTTAAGACACTCAACTTTGTTACAGCAGCCTTGCAAACTAACACACACACACACACTTAAAATATTATATTATTAGGGGCACCTGGGTGGCTTAGTTGGTTAAGTGTCTGACTTTGGCTCAGGTCATGATCTCACGGTTAGTGAGTCTGAGCCCTGCATCCAGCTCTGTGCTGACAGCTCAGAGCTTGGAGCCTGCTTCCGATTCTGTGTCTCCCTCTCTCTCTGCCCCTCCCCCACTTGTATTCCGTCTCTCTCTCTCTCTCTCTCTCAAAAATAAATAAATACATTAAAAAAAAACTTTTAATGTATTCTTAGGGAAAATTCTTGCAGTATTTGGTCAGATTTATAAATACTTTTCACAGTGGTAGAATGGATCATCAACACTGATTTCAGGAAACCTACTGTTATAATATTTACATGTACAGTATTTTCATTGGTAACTAATAAGCATATAGTCAACTTCATGCATCCATGTGCAAAGAATTTGAAATATAAATTATTTTTTTCCTAAGAGCAGAGCAAAGATTATTTATGTAATATATTCAGTGCTGCTAAGCACTCAGATATCTGTCTTATATCATAGTTGATGAATAGGTGGTAAAATCCCTCTTGAAATCAAGTTGGTAAAATATATTAAGTACCATAAAATACAATCTTCCACTTCTCGTAATCTGCCTTAAAGGAACATGGTATGAAATTCAGATGCAGAATTATGGCTAAAAGTTATTTATTCCAGTGTTATTTTTGTTAATATATGCAGGAATCATCCAAAATGCCCAAATAACATGGGGATGGTTAAATCAATTATAACAGATTTTAATTTAAATTACTTTTAATAATGTTTAAAATATACTGTTGGGTGACAAACAATATATATGAAGCAGGGATTCTCAAAGTCTAATAGAGAAGCTGGTAAGGGTCCCCAAGACTTTTTTAAGAAGTATGTGAATTAAAATTACGTTCATAATAATACTATGACATTATTTACATGTTCACTCTCCTTTTCTTATGACTGTATAGTGGAGTTTTCCAGAGTCTATAGGGAGCATCATGAGTATCTAAAAAAAAACAATTAAAATATTCCTTCCTGTGGCACCTGGGTAGCTCAGATGGTTAAGTGCACAAATCTCGATTTCAGCTTGGGTCATGATGCCAGGGTCCTGGGATAGAGCCCTGCGTCGGGCTCCACACTGAGTGTGGAGTCTGCTTAAGATTCTCTCTCTCCCCCTCCCTCTACCCCTCCCCCCCTTGTGCTTTCTCTGTAAAATTAAAAAAAATTTTTTTCCTTCCTTTTCCAATTCTGTATCTGTGAGGCTGGATTTTCTTCATATATTTAGGCAAAGCAATATATCATAACAGGTTGAATGCAGAAGCATATGTGAGAATCCAGCTATTTCCTACTAAGTCAGACATTAAAAAGATTTCTAAAACAATGCCATTCTTTTCACTAAATTTTTGCTTTTATTATTGCAATTGTAAACAAATAAATGTTTAAAGTATTTGCCAAGTTTAATACCAGACAGTAAATATCAACAAAACACAAGAACAAAACTCTTGGGAATCTTCAATAATTTTTAAGATGGAAAATGGTTCCGAGACCAAAGAGTTTGAGAACTCTTATTCTAGAAAATACTATTTCAACCACGCAACGAAGAGCTGGAAGGAATTTGCTGAATTGTTGGGATTGTGCTGAATTGTTAAGAGTGATTATCTGTGGATGTTGGGTTTAAGGGTCATGGTTATTTTAACATCTTTACTTTTCTGTGTTTCCAAAAGTTTCCACTTTAGTATGTATTTCTTTTATATCTGATGAAGGGTAATTTTCTTTAATTTGCACTTTTCTGTTCTTCACCTTTAAAAAAATCTCTCTGCACTTAAGCCTTCATTTAAAACCTAAAATTGTAAAATGTCTCTTAATTATACTTGCATAGAGTCTCAGCTCACAAAATTCTGCCAGATTTAAGGTCTGCAGACAAATTAACCACAAGCTATATAGAGGTAGAATTTATAAATGGAATATGCACTGCACCAGCACTTTCCAGAGAAATGGCCTTTGAAACACCAGTGAATAGAGGAGACATCTTCCAGGCGATGTTTATGCCAAGGCTGAGATAAAAATTCACTTTGCATTTATTTATTCATTTTTGTTTGTTTCTTACTTAAAGGTTGACTGCCATGGAGCCTTAAAATTATCAATGATCTTAACTCCTATTCATTTCAAAATTTGACCTGTACAGAAAGGCTCACAACTCAAGCTCACCACCTATTCGTTTGGCTGCTCCCAAGGACCAAAGGTTTTGGTTAATATATTCCACTATTCAATAGCTCTGCTTGTAAAAAAAAAAAAAAAAAAATCTGAGTTATGATCCTTTTAATGTCTACAAAGCCCGAGTAGATGTGTGATCTTGGGCCAGTTCCACAGGTAAAACATTATGTTTTTAATATGTCATAGGCCTAATAATACAAGTTCTCATAAAGTTGTGAGCATTATATAACATATAAAACTAAACAGCAGCACCTGGCATACGATTGATGCATAATTTATGTACAATAACCATTGTTATTTTTGTGTTTCCAAATACTCCAAAACTGATATTGGGGCCAGCCAAAAATGGGCCTCTCAGTATCTTAGGAACATTCTATCAATCCATTGCTCTATTCCTGGTATTTACATCTGCCAAGAAGCCTTTCCAGCCTACCTAGCATTTTTCCTTTGGCTCCAGAACTTCTGGAGCACATATTGCCTGGGATACTTCCTGCTGCCCCACTTCACCTATATCACAAGCCTCTTCATAGGCTGGACAGAGTTTTCTGCTTCCTTTATCTTCTCCCACTCGGTGTAGCATAGCCTCTCTGTGGATTGACTGGTTTCTTTTTCTTTTTTTAAGTTTCTTTATTATGAGAGAAAGAGAAAATAGAAGTGGGGGAGGGGCAGAGAGAGAGAGGGAGAGACAGAATCCCCAGCAGGCTCCACACTGTCAGGACACAGCCCAATGTGGGGCTTGAACTCACCAACCGTGAGATCATGACCTGAGCTGAAGTCAGACACTTAACCCACTAAACCATCCAGCCGCCCCTGGACTGATTGATTTCTGATACATCGTCTCTTTCATGGTTCCTGCTCAACATTTCTCCTCTGGAGTATTTTGGAATTATTTTAGTCTCCTTCCTTGTCTCCTGTGGAATACTTATTAGAATAAATTAGACCTCCGTCTCTCCCATTCAATCGTCATGGCTTCAGGAGTCCTGTGAGTAAGATGAATTAAAACAGATATCTTTGTCTTCCTGGATCCTAAGAAATTTGATTAGCCATTTTTCATATTTCTCTATCCTTTAGGATTAGGCGATATCCCAGACCAATTCTCACCCACTCAGGTTTTCATAAATATTTTACAAACTCCTAAATGCCAGTAAGTTCCTAATTCCCTTGCCATTTATTTCATCCTTCAGCCAGCAGAAGACTGTAACCATCCAGAACTATATGGAGAGTAGAGACGAGGGGAGTGAGCATCTTATCAGGACAGACATGTTACCAAAATGGCCTTGCCTTTTTCTGGAGAACCCGGGGATTCCCACTAGACCAAAACTAGGCTTCATAGTGCCTCAAGCAGAAACTCAGTGTGCCTAAAGATATATAAGGTGGATAGATACATATTCCCTGTATTTCTTACCTCTAGCTTACTGCAAAGGGTATTCTAAGGGAAGGCATGTTTGTGACAGAAAGAGAGAGAGAGGGAGGGAAGGAGGAAGGAAGGAGGGAAGGAAGGAAAGAGGGAAGGAAGGAAGGAAAGAAGGAAGGAAGGAAAGGAAATCATTAATAAGATGGCTATCAAAAAAAAAAAAAAAAAAAATCTCATCCATTTTGCTTTGAAAAATCCGGATAGGCTTGAGAGGAGAGTAGCAAGTTTGAAATTTTCTGAGTTTATACTGAATTCTATTTGAAATGAGAGCTCTGTGTGAGTATGGAAATTTGATCTCAACAATATCAAGAGATAATATATGAACATTCCTCCGACAGTTCCAGATGTACTGTTGTGTCAAGAGAAATGCTGCCACTCATCTGAGGTCCTTCTCTTCTGCAAGTTATGTAAAACGTGAACTAATGTCATAAGTGACTTTAAAGCAGAGGATGTTACAACTTATTTTCAACACAGGGAAGATGTTGCTCATACTCTCCAGAGCCCATCACGCTCACATTTACTCTTCATTTGGGAGTTGTAATATGACAATCAAATGCCTTGTTGTTTGCCTCTTCTTTTACTGCTGGCAGCTTTAATACTTCCTAAAGTGTTGGGCAAACTCTTCCTGAAAGTTTGCTTTTTCTAAGTTCTAGCCTTACAATGCCAGGTCCTGTAGATAGTGGACACCCGTGGGTACCTTCCTCCTTCCCATTATTTTCATCAATCCCTCAACTTCTGTTAGCACAATGGAGTTATGGGATTCTATTACATGATGCATTCTCAAGCATATAACTTCACTAGCCAACATCAGATCGAAAAATGGCCTTGAATTCATCATGAGTTTGACAAATGTTATATCAAACCATTCACTAATGCATTTGCAATTAATCACACAGTGAGTGCACAATTCCTTTTTTAAATATATTACATTTTCTCTTGTGTCTCCTTTTAGAACTTTAAAGGAGTATATTATGTATTTGTGCTTTACGTGTGGTCTGTGCCTTTCTTCATATGTGCCTGTTTGCATACATGTGTCCTTGGGTATGTCTGTGTGTGTTTATATATGTACATGTGCATATGTATACATATATATTGTCTGCAATGTGTCTCACAATACTATGTGAATGTGTGAAGTGTGTATATCCATGCGTATGCGTGCGTTTGTGTGTGTTGTGTGCTCCTGTGGGCTTGCCATGCAGAGTGAGATGCTTGAGTTTCCTTTTCCTTGGAAACCAGAGAATTTGTCCTATTTTGCCTGTTGTTACATAAGCTGGATAAGTCGAAACTCAGTGGGTTTATCAGGAAGAAATGGATTTTGCAATCTCTCACTGTATCTGTTATTTCTTCCTCCCTGGTCAACACACTCTACTGACGTGAGTGCTTGCTGATGAATCATCACTCTGAGAAAAGCAATGACGTCAGGCTGTTTAAATGAAGTAACTGTGAAAGGACTAGTTATCTTTTTTTATTTTGCTTGGGAGTATTGATAAAACGATGTATTCTTATTTTGTTCTGTCAGAGTCTTGGGTGTATTTGGACATGCTGACCAAATTTGTCCATGGAAACTATTAAATTTCATGCATTGCTGAGCTCACACACAACAAAAAGTGGACTTGGCTGTGCTGAGATGGAGGGTAGCAAGGATCCTGGCAGGTTATATGGTCCCCCAGGGCTCAGCAGCTGTCTACCTTGTTTCTTGGTAGCAAAATTCAATTTCCACTCTACCCACATGGGCCAGGAGACAGCAGGGATCCACACTGGCTCACAGAATTTTCACTTCCTCATTTGTGAAACGTGACCAAACATATTAATCTCAGCGACAAGCAGATTAGAATACTGGACAGGACGAACAAATGCAATCATCAGACACAGAACTGCCACAACAGTGCCAGATCGGGATTGGAGGCAGATCCTGGGTTAGGGAGCAAGAATGTAAATAACATAGGGCTTGGAAGATCCTCTCAAGTTTCTAAATGATATCTTGTTTACCCCAATACATCTCCGAAAGTCTTCAGAAGTATTTTTTGCTACAACACTATCAGTCAACTAGCCTACACAGACAGCTTTAGGGATTCTCTCCTCTGTGGTTTGCAGAGTGAAATTTCGACCTTTGTTTGTCACTTGACGCTCCCTGTCATTAAACCTCCACTTCTCTTTACAATATAATCCCCTGTGCATGCTTTCTCAAGCCCTTTGCAGGATGGCCCCTTGTTTCCTATGCTAACCCACATCATCAAGTACCCCCTGAATCTGCCTTTAGAAAATACTTTGTCGAATTTCTTCTCTGATTTCCTGGCCTGGATATGTGAGGTATCTTTTTTGTTTTGAGGAGAAATTTTCCAGGTGGGCATTCTAAAATACATGTTAGAGAAATTAAATAAATAAATAAGAATAAGAATAACCAAGACATTTAGAAAGGAAAGGAAGAAGTGGAGGAGGAGAAGAAAAAGGAGGAGAATGGAGAATATGCCCCATCTCCTATTAGATCTTCCTGAGAAGCAAAAGTAATCAAGACAACCTGGTGTTGTAGACAGCTGGATCAATGGGATGTGATGTTGAGCCCTGATGAATGACAGAGGTGGTATGACAGATGTGCATGGGAAAGAAAGTCTGTTCAATAAATGGACACGGGGCGATTAAAAAAATGCTTATTTATACATGTGCAGGAACAGTGGACTCTCTCATGTCATACAACAATCAACTCCCCATGAATTAAGGACTTAAATATCAAAATTAAAGACCCAAGTAGAAAATATAAGAGCTATTCAATTTGAAAAAAAAAAAAAAGTCATACAATCCAAGTGTTAGGATAAGGACTAACAATCTCTGATATTGCTCTAGAATGTGCAGTTTGGCAGAAACATTGGGGGGGAAATGTTTTGTCATTATCTTAAATGTTAGACGTTGTTCTCATATGCTCTTAGAGATTTTACTCTTAGGTACTTTCCCAAGATAGGAGAAAAAACAGATTGACTAAGAAATTTCAGGATCACAGAAGGTGGTAACATTTAACTCCATACCTCAGGGGGGAAAAAAAGATAATAATGAAAGCCAGTACAGAAATAAAAACAACTCAAAAGCATCAAGAATAGAACAGCTTTAAATAGAGTCAAAATGGAAGAACATAAGCTTAAGAAAAAATTGTGCAAAAGTAATTGGAAAATTACAAAGAGATCAACATTATTGGAGAGAAAATGAAATCTATGCTAAAAAAAAAAAGAACACGGAAATTCTGCATGTTTGTTTTTCTTAAAAATAAAGGATAGCATAAATGAAACAGAATATATTCAAATATATTATGTGAAAATACTTCCCTAAAATACAGAAAATCTGCATGTGAAGTTTTAAAGGCCGCTGTTGTTGTTTATTGTTTGTCGTTTTGTTTTGTTTTGTTTTTCAGAAAACTGATACATACCTCTAAAGCCAAGAAATATCCTGGTAAGTTACTGAACTTGAAAGATTAATCAAACAAAAGAAGTCAGAACTTTGATGTCATTTCTGTGAATGAACTAAATTCACATCACGTCTATTTAAATTGAGAACCAGAGTTAAAAACAATACAGAAATTATGGTGCAGAAAAGGCATAACCATTATAAACTAACACAATGTGAGACAATATAGTTAATAAAAATTAGGACATCAATGTTCTTAATGAGGAAATTAAGAAAAAATGTAATTGTATTGATTTCCTTGTTTTTCAGAAAAAAATTCAGCATACTGATAAAAGTATGTACCTCAAGAAATACAGGTTTATGTATATTATTTATGAATACTGTGGTAACCACAAGACCCAAGAGTATATTATAAACTGTGCAGCTTTTCTGAAGGAACTGCACACACACACACACACAATCAGCAGGAGCAACAACAAAGGAAATGGAAATCATAGCAAATCTCATTTTTCTCTCTACCTCCACATATAAATATATGAATTATTTATGTATATATTTCTTATCTTTATACATTTCTTATGCTAGGACAACATACTTCACAAAGTAGGTACTCACAAAATCAATACTATATTGTAGGATATCAGGATCAACTCAGAGCCATTAAAACTGTTGCCTGCACCCCTTCCTTCCAGGACCTCCCAGCCACACACCCCCTGCCCCCCCACATCCCCGGCCACAGGCACTACCCTGGCCTTTTCATTCTCTAAAGTCCTGTAGCCTCTCTTATCTATGATAGCAGTCTTTGACACAATTCTGGAATCAGAGAGAAGATATAGTTGGGAGGGATCTTCAGGCACAGGAAAATCACTTCACCTCTCTGCTTTCATTTCTTCCTTGTAAAATGCCTTCCTTTGCTTCTTCACCATTTCTAGAGTATTTGTCTTATTTTCCCATCAAATTCTGTGTTCATGGAACACTTGTGCTCTGGCCTTGAAAATCTTCTCTTTCCTACGAAGTGTGAAGCACTATCTTTTGCACATAGGAAGGGCTCCGTATCCAGCTATGATTGAATGAATAGAGGATTAAATGTTAGATTGCACATATTGGGGCTTTATCCTGTGCTCAATACTCTGCTGATCACTTCACATGCGTCGCATAATTTAATCTGCTTCGCAAGCCTACTTCTATTTTGTGCTTGTACCAAAACATAAAGAGATTAGTAGATATGCCCAAACCGGGATTTGAACCCAGGTAGTCTGGCTCCTGACTTAATTCCTATGCTGCATGGCGGAAACAAAGGGTAGCGCGTATTGTACTGAACTCGGCTGACTTGTAGCATGTCTTCAAAGATTTAGAATACGTGGGTCACTTCCTTCAGCAGGTCCAGCTGCACCTGCACCAGGGAACTTCTCACCCTTTCAGCAGGTGGACAGGAAGCCCCAGGGGTAGAGACATGCTCAGTGAAGCGAGTGACCTACAATTTGAGGATGGTGGCAATCCCAGGCACCCCTGTTGCATAACACTCCTCTGAGAGCCAGGCCCACATGGGACTCACCTAAACAGGCACAAGACACGGCCTTCCTGCCAACCTGCACTTCCTCTGCAGGCAGCTCAAGAGGTGAGTGCTTCCTACTCAGTAGGCACAGGAAAGAGGGAGGAAGAGAGCCTTGGGCAAGTCCCAACTTTGAGGAACTAGACCAGGAGGTAGGTCTGCTCTTACTTGTGTGTGTCCACCTAGTGAATTATGCCACTTGAAATCCCTCAAAGCCTGTGTAGTTCTAAGAGCGTCATCACTACAACTGTAGAAATCTGTTTGTGTCTTCCAGAATTTTTAGTGTTATTTTCATCAAAAATAAACCTAACCTTGCTCATTTACCACTGACTCTCCATCAGTGGTCGGCCATGCTGTCACTACCTCCTTTCTGCTCCTATAACGACCCAAGACACAACATTTACTATATTATGGCACAGTCTTTGTTCTCCAACTGTCTCCCTGGCTAGACTGTGGCTTCTAGAGCAAGGGAAGAATGTGTTATGCATCTGTGCGTCAGCAGCACCTAGAAAACGAGTGCTTGACACTGAGCAGACAACAATGCATTTGTGAAGCACGTAAAGGAGAAATCAGCAGTCCAGTGAAAAAATAAAAATCTATCCAATGGAATTGAATCAAAAAGAACAGCTGAACTGTCCGACGGGAAAGCTGGTCTCCTAGCCCAAGGCCCAGGGATTTTTCCCAAAGTTGAAGCCCCTGGGTTAGCATATTATTGATTTCAGTGGAATTTGAAGGGCAGGGAGAATGCGGGTTATTCTCTGTGGCATTCAGGTCAACATCTCCATTTTTAAAAAATGCTGGCACAACATTTTACATGTGGCACATAAAATGATACCACATACATTTGATGTATTTGCTACATATGCAAAACAAAAACAAACCTTATTATCTTACAGGAATAATTACTTTGACATTTGGGGACATTTCCTTGCCATTTTTGTTCCCATTCTCACGCAAATGTGTGTAAATAGCTAGATTGCTAGATAAAGATAGTCCCCAAGACATGTTGACATTTATATCTCCAGAATCTGTTGATGGGGTACCCTACGTAGCAGAAGGGTCTTTTCAGATGTGATTAAGAACCTGATGTGGGAAGATTGTCCTGAACTATATTGGGTGGGCCTCACGTAATCACAAGGCTCCTTAGAAGAGGAAGGCAGGAGGGATAGATTCAGAGGAGGAGACCTAAGGACAGAAGCAGAGGCTAGAGTGCTGCCAGGCACGAAATAAAGAATGAGTGACACCTCTAGATGCTGGAAAAGGCAAGGAAGAGATTCTCCCCTAGACCGCCAGAAGGAATGCAGCCCTGCTGACCTGTTTGGATTCCTGACCTCCAGAACTGTAACATAATAAATTCGTATTGTTTGAAGCCACTAGTTGGTGGCAATTTGTTAGAGCAGAGGGATAAAGCTACCAGAAACTATGTTAGTTTCCTAGGGCTGTCCCAACAAATTACCATTAAAACAATGAAATTTGTCCCCTTAAAGTTCTAGAGGCTAGAATTCCAAAATGAAATGTTGGTAGAACCACGATCTCCCCAAAGGCTTCAGAGAAGAGTCCGTCCTTGCTTCTGATAGTAGCTGGCAGTCCTTGGCTTGTAGATGCATCACTGCAGTCTCTGGTGTTACCATCACACAGCAGTCTCCCTGTGTGTTTGTGTCTTCACACAGCCTTGTAAGGACACCAGTCATTGGATTTAGGGCCCACCTTAATCCGGTATGATCTGAATTTGACCAATTCCATCTGCAAAGACCCTATTTTCAAATAAGATCACATTCTGAGATTCCAGATGAACATGAATTTGGGAGGATACTATTCAATACAGTATGTATTAGTAGGTAGGTAGGTAGACAGGTAAGTGCGTACATAGATGATGGATAGATAGATAGATAAACAACCTTTGTCAAAACCATTTTCATTGTTGTATAATATTTTGTTATATGTTTATAGCAGCATTATGTATTCTTTTCACTGGAAACACATTGTTATACTTACCGAAGCATCGGTTATATCACTAGAAGAACTGCCTTCATTTCTGAGTGCCACATTCTGCATGGGATAATAACAAACTGAAACTCACTTTGGGAAGGGCAAACCAGGACAGATAATGGACTCAAATCATTTCTCATGAAGGTCCATGGAAGGAACTGGAATGATCAATCAAGAGACGAGAAGCTTCAGGACATACATGGAAGATATCTTCAAAGACAGAATGTACAATCACCTTGAAGAGAAATTAATCTTATTGTATTTTTCCCCAAGGTGTTGAACTGAGACAAATGGATCCAAACAATTTCAAAGGGTAAAGTGCTGCAGTGACCTCACCTCTCTGTGTGTCCTTTTCCTCGAAGATCTGGAACCTGATAATCTTCGATCTTAGTAGTGCTCCAAAGTCTTCAAACAAATGTTTCCTTAAAATACATTCATCAAAAACCATGGATGGTATGAGATTTGTTTTTAACTGTCAAGAACTGCTAAGGGTCTGAGATTTTGCCCTTCTTGCAAATGAACAAGTTATCCTATTATAGTTTCATAGACACATTGGAAGATAAGAGACTCCTGAGTGAGATGCAAAGGTTGACTTGTTACTCATGGCAATAGTAGTAGCCCATGTCATCGTCCTCTTGACCAGCCTCCAGACCCCAGCTCCCACAGGGTGATGTGGGTGATGTGGGTGATGTGGGTGGTGCCTGCATGTGCAAATGGCTGTTTACAAGAAACCCTGCACTCGGGAAACCCCAATCTTTTATAATGGTCTCTGCGATTCTGCCTGACCTTTGCCCCAGAAAGGTCTATTATTGCTATGGAAACAAGCTTGAAAAAGTCATCCACATCAAAAGTTGTCAGTGTATCATTGCTCACAAGACGTGCAGAAAGGCAAGAAACCCATAGGTATTTGTGTCTCAACAAGAGCCACTCCTGCTTCATTCTTATACCATCTTGGTTTCTGCTCAATTTCCCATGAGTTCATCATTACTTCAGCCACTTTGATTCATCTGACCGGCAGGCACTGGGGGATCAATCAACTCCATTCGGTTTGTCTCATACAAGATTTAGTTAAGACTGGTATAAATCGGAGCCCAAACAACAAGATGAGGTCAACTTGAAGTATTAACTTCATACAGTTGAGAAGCCGAGTATGGATGAAGATGGAGGTGGAGGTGGAGGCTAGAGGCAGATGAGAAAGGATCCTGTTTGCTTCATTCTGCTTCCAGCTTATCTACTGGTGCTAAAGAGCTATCAAAGTATTTAGGAGGAGACTTATGCAGCTGATGTGCATGTGGAGTGATTCTCCAGGGTGGCCAAAGGGTTAACAACTTAGAGAAGATGCAATTGAGAGAGACCTAGTTCTAATGACATTTTAAGAAAGCATTTGGTAAACACTGAAGCTTGAAGAGAGTAGACTTTAAACATATATAGGAGGTAAAATTGAGAGAACCTGTAAGAGAAGGGAATAGGAGAGAAAGAAGAGTTCAGCATGACTCTCAGGTTTCTGGCTCGGGGGACAGTGTGGAGGGCACTCCCTAAGATAGGAAAGCATAGGACAGTGCTTTTTAAGGGGATTGACAAGCTCAGAGAAGCATGTGAAATGTAGACGTGCACTGGGATGTCTAGGCGTCATTAAAGTTAAGGATCTTAGGTGGATGGGGGAAAATGGGCTGAAAAGGTCAATTTGAAAGTTATCAGCACGTAGGTTTTAACTAAAATCTGAGGGTTGGGATAAGAATTTCTATAGAAAATTTAATTAGAAAGCTCTCAGGAAGAGACCTGGAGAACAGCAAGGTAAAGGGCCTGCACTGGTGGGGGTGGGGAGGAAGGGTGAAGGGTGAAGGGTGAAGTTCTGCCATAGACGCCCTAGTAGAGGGCCAGAAGGAAGGAGTAATCAGCAAAGTGATTAACTACGAAGAGGATGAAAATTTGTTTTGGATTTAGCAAAAATAAGATCATCGAGGACCTGGAGGAGAGTAGCTCCATGGAAAGGTGAGCACAGAGGCCAGTTGTAGTGAGTTGTAAATGTCATCATAGGGCACGTATTGAGTATGTCCTTCAGCCATCAGGAAAATTTCACTATAAAGTGTCAATTCTTCCTAAGAATTAAAAGGAAATCCTTTGTGCTGAGACTTCCCGGGGCCTCTGATCTTACCAAAGGGAAAGCAGGAGATGTATAATTCATTCGTGTTTTATGTTTGCTTGGCAAGCACGCAGCACATTGAGTGGGAGGCCATACTTTGGGAATCCAGCAGAAGTAGCAGTAAGATGCCTTCTGGTAATGGGGGTGAAAGTGTGGTCAGCCCTTGGTGCAGAGTTTGTCAAACTTTATTAAAGAAAAAAAAGGGAGATGGTCTAGAAGTCTCAATTGAGTCAGACAATGACACACCTTATGTCAATGCACACAAGCTGAAATAATGAACAGTTCCACCAAGCTCACATCATCTTGGTTTTAAATGTGTAAGCGCCAGAAAAAGATTTCATAAAAGTGTGTCTGGAGGAAAATAGGAAATGTCACTGCTGCTGAGTTCTATTCAAAATGAGCAGGAGAAAAATACAGACTCAGGTAATTAGGTTTTTAGATCCAGCTCAGACTGTAACATCTGTTACCATGCTGTCTTCCAAGCCTGATGTATTGATCACATGTTCCATGGTGGGAAGCAGAGGGTCCAGAGCTTTCCCTCATAAGAGCAGGGCAAGAACTTGGGCTTTGAGCTGACCCAACATTGATTAGTTTGATACCATTTGCAAGTTACTTAACTTCTCTGAGCTTCATGGCTTCCTGTTTGTATTTTTTGTTCATTACAAGATGTTAGCAGGGCACATGGGTGGCTCTTGATTTCAGCTTAGGTCGTGGAATCTGACTCTTCCCAGGATTGTGGGATCAAGCCCTGCATCAGACTCCAAACTAAGTGTGGAGCCTGCTTGGGATTCTTTCTCTCACTCTACCCCCCAACCCCTGCTCATACACACTCTGTCTCTAAAATACAAGAAAAAGAAAAGATTTTTTTAAAAACTGAGCAACACTATATCAAAAGATTTTTGAGAAGATTAAACTTTCCTTTAAAATATTCAAACAAGTCTATGAAATGCTTATAATATTATACAATGAAACTTTCTGGATTCTATTTTTTTTTTCTTTTCTTTCTCTGCACCCTTTCCCTTCCTCCTCTCTCCCTTCCTTCCTTCCCTGCCTTCCTCCCCAGTGAATATCTGCTCCTTCAGGTAAATACCTGTCAAGAATCTTGGTGCCATCTTCTCAGAAATTTATATTATTACCTGGAGATCATATCCTCCAGAGAATGGGTGTGAATTTGGAAGTGCCCCCAGAAGCAGGAAGGCTCTCAAATGCCCTGGAATTCTCCCAAGCAGATTGACCCTTACTGGGACATGATTTCAACAACAAAACTTTTCCAAGCTTTACAACGACTCAGCTCCTGTGAGGGCCATATGCAGTTTTCCATCTCATTAACAAAAACCTATTTCTCATAAACCTTTAAAGAAAGAACAGCTCTTTCCGAAGAAAACAAACTCTTCTCACCTCAGTCTCTGAAATTGGATTGACTATCACCATGCAAACTGCAAACACTATTTTCCAGTACAAATGACCCCCATCCTGCAGTCTTGGTGGGCTGGGAAATATCTCCTTTTGATATTCCAGCTATCTGGTATTTTCTTGGCGTCAAGGAAAACTGTAATTTGGAGAGTCACAGCTATTCCATTTTCAGAGGCGAGAATGTGGAATTTTTTATCCCAAAATTTTAGGGGAAGGAAAACGAAACCGATGTCTGGCAAGGGAATATGTATTTCAAAGTCTCTTCATTACACTCAGGAGGACCTTTCAATTCCTTGATGGGGACAGGGAGTCTATTCCCATAGTCTACACTAAGGTCTGAAATAATGTTTACTGATACCCAAATGTGTGGCCGATTAGAAGTAAACAAGAAAAAAAATTGAAGTGGAGTGAGAAATTATGGGCATACAGTATATCTAAAAGAAATGTTGGCTAATATTTGAAAAGGATAGTGAAATCTAAGTATGGCAAACATAAGAAATTAAAAGCCACGGCAGTTAATGAACATTCTGTGCTGAAGCACAGGCCAGGCATATGCCAGTCCCCCCAAGATCACCCCTCTGATGCTGTTCATCACATTGAGGGTTGTTTCATGCAAACACTGAGAAAAGACAAATGTGTACCTAAGGCAACCACTACCTTATCAAGACATAGAACATGTGCATCATTCCAGAAGTTCCCTCATTCCTCTGGCCCTGATGTCCATCTTGATAGGTTACTTTTTGCTGGTTTCAGACTTCCAAGTAGAAGGAATCATGCAGGATGTATTTCTTTGTGCCTGGCGTCTTCCATGCAACATCATGTTTTTCATCCCAATCATCTGGTGGGTATCACGTTTCCATTCTTTTTATTACTAGATAAGTATTCCACTGTGTGAATATGCCAGTTTGTTTATCCATTTACCTATGGATGACCATGTCTACGCAAGTCTGTTCATGAGCACTTGTTTTTGTTTGTCTTGGTAAATATCTAGGATTGAGACTACTGGCTTTTCTATGGTTAGTGTATATTTAACTTTTAAGAAACCACCCGTTTCCAGAGTGATGATACCATTTTACATACCTACCAGCAATATGCTAAAGTTCTCATTTATTTTTCTGTTGTTGTTTTCTGTGGGGTTTTTTTGGTTTGGGTTTTAGGGTTTTTGTTTGTTTGGTTGGTTGGTTGTTCTTTGGGGTATTTTAGAGAGACCGAGAGGGGCAGAGGGAGAGGGGCAGAGAGAATCCCAAGCAGGCTCCAAGCCCAGCACAGAGCCTGATGCAGAGCTCAGTCCTACAAACCGTGAGCTCATGACCTGAAATCAAGAATTGGACGTGTAACTGACCGAGCTAGCTAGGCACCCTTAAAAGTTAGTTCTAAATTCTTTACATCTTCTCCCACACTTAGCACTGTCTTTTTATGATTTAGCCATTGCAGTGTGTGTGAAGTGATATTCCCACTGTGGTTCTAATCTGCATTTGCTTTATGACTAATGAACAATTCATAAAGCAGGCATCTGCAAGGGAGGTCTAAGGGCAGGACCAGCTGCATAGAATACAGGGAATAAAAACACAGGGACATTTGCATAAAAGTTAAGAAAAATTCCAAGATGACAGCAGCAAAACATGAAACAAAGCAAGAAGCCTAAGTGCAGGACCCCGTGGATTGCGAAGGGCACATGAGCTTAAACCTGGCCTTGCCTGTGGGCCACATCCAGTCCAACACCTGCTTTAGTATGGCTCATGAGTCAAGAATGGTTTTTCTATTTTTTAATAGTTAAAAATGAAAAATTCATATTTCACGATACTTGACAATTATAAGAAATTCAAATTTCAGCATCCATAAATAAAGATATATTATAACACAGCCATGTTCATTTGTTTATGTATTATCGATAGCTGGACAATGACAGTGTTAGGAGTTGCAACAGAAACTGTATGGCCCATAAAGTATAAAATATTTACTGTCTGGTGCTTTACAGAGGGAGTGCCAACTCTTCATATGTTCATCTAGCCATTTGTATATTTTTTTGAAGTGTCCATTCAAGTCTTTTGTCCATGTTTAATTGCAGTGTTTTTTTCTTTAATATACTATATATTAATATATATATCATATATATTTGTATATATATTTCTTTAATATATTATATATTTTTATTTATATATTATAGATAAGGTTCCTTCGTCAGATGTATGTGTGAAGAATATTTTCTTCACATCTCTGACTTGACTTTGTGTTTTGTTAAAAATGCTTCAGAGAGCTGGAGGTTTCAATGTTGATGAAGTCCAGTTTATCGATGTTTGTTCTTTTATGATCAGTGCTTTTTGTGTTTTAAGAAATCTTTGCCTCAAAGTTGCTAAGAAATTTTTCCTGATTTTTTTCTGGAAAATCCATACTTTTGTATTTTATACTTAGGTCTATGATCCATTTTTAATTATTATTTTGGGAGGCATGCTGAAAGTTAGAGATCAAGCTTCATTTTTTTCCCACATGAATATCCAGTTGGTTCTGAACTTATTGTTTTTTTTTTTAAGTTGCTTTCCCCATTGAATCAGAACGCTGTTAAAAATCAATTGACCATGGCTGAAATTAACAACTCAGGAAAGAACAGATGTTGGCAAGGATGCAGAGAAAGAGGAATGCTTTTACACTGCTGATGGGAATGAAAACTGGTGCAGCCACTCTGGGAAATAGTCTGGAGGTTCCTCAAAAAGTTAAAAATAGAACTACCCTATGTCCCAACAATGACACTACTAGGTATTTATCCAAGGGATATAGGTATGCTGTTTCAAAGGGTCACATGCACCTCAATGTTTATAGCAGTGATATTGACAATAGCCAAAGTATGGAAAGAGCCCAAATGTCCATTGACAGATGAATGGATAAAGAAGATGTGGTATATGTATGTACAAATGGAGTATTACTTGACAATCAAAAAGAATGAAATCTTGCCATTTGCAAAAATGTGGATGGAACTAGAGGGTGTTATGCTAAGTAAAACAAGTCAGTCAGAGAAAGACAAATATCATGATTTCACTCATATGTGGAATTTAAACAGATGAACATAAGGGAAGAGAAGCAAAAATAATATAGAAACAGGGAGGGGGACAAAACATAAGAGACTCTTAAATACAGAGAACAAAGAGGATTGCTGGAGGGGCTTTGAGGGGGAGATGGGCTTAACGGGCAAGGGACATTAAGGAAGACACTTGTTTGGATGAGTACTGGGTGTTATACATAGGGGATGAATCACTGGAATCTACTCCTGAAAACATTATTGCACTATATGCTAACTTGGATATAAATTAGAAGAGAAAGAAAGAAAGAAAGAAAGAAAGAAGAAAAGAAAAGAAAGAGAGAGGGAGGGAGGAAGGAAGATGGGCACTGAGTGGCTCAGTCAGTTAAGTATCTGACTTCAGCTCAAGTCATGATCTCCTGGTTTTCGAGTTCAATCCCAGTGTTGGGCTCTGTGCTGACAGCACAGAGCCTAGAGCCTGCTTGGGATTCTGTGCCTCCCTCTCTCTCTCTGCCCCTCCCCTGCTTGTGCTCTGTCTCTTTCCCTCTCAAAAATAAATAAACATTAAAAAAATAATTTAAAAAAAGAAGGAAGAAAGAAAGAAAGAAAGAAGAAAGAAAGAAAAAGAGAAAGAAAGAAAGGAAGGAAGAAGAAAAGAAGAAAGAAAATCAATTGACGAAATCTTTTTGGATCTTTTAAACTGTAAAACATGAGTGAATTCATGCTATATTTTCGCTTTACAAGATAATGTGTATTTCCTAGTTCCGTCCATTGGTAGGGTCTAAAAATAGTAACTCACTTTGTAAAAAAGAACACCACAACTCAAATATTGGTGTCTAAAAACCATTTCACACCAAAAGAAACCAGAACAAATCTGGAAGAAAAAATATGCATAAAGAGTCTGGAATATTTGTGATGCCAGAAAGTAGATGAACTATAGAAGACTTTTGGAGTTGTGGCAAAATGGCAGAATAGCCCATTTCAAGAGAGTCCCACTGGCCCAACATGGACCAATTTGTACACCAAATTAATAACAGACATAACAGATTTAACACATCAAAACGTATGAAAAAAAATCCATATGCTTATATCATGCAAAAATAAACACGCATGCATACACACAGAGCAATTCCAGTTATATAAAAAGCAGTCTATCTTACAGGAACAAAAAGCAGGTCCGTGGTTAATGGGGGGCTGGGACGAAGACAGACTCAGACTGCAGTGAAACTCCCCGCAGTGATGGAGGCACTCCCCATCTTGAGCGTGACAGTGGCTTCACACATGCGCAGTTTCCAAAACTCCACAAACTGCTCACTTTAAATGGATGCAGTTTGTTTTACATAAGTTATTCCTCAATAAATTGAGAAGGAAAAAGTTTCAACTAGGTAAATTTAGTTGAGAGGATTTGTCTGAGTTTCTGTATACCTAGTGATTGTCTGTTCTATCAATTAGTGAGAGGAGAATGTTGAAGTCTAAAACTATAATTGTGAATTTGTCCATTTCTCATTTTAATTTTATAACTTTTGCAGTCAGGAATTTTGAAACTATTTTTAGATTCATACATATTTATGATTGCTATTCCCTCCAAACGAATGGCTGTTTGTATTATTGTGATATGCCTTCTTTACTTTTTAATGCTGACTTGAAGTCTATTTAGTTTCTTAAAAATGTAACCATTTTTCTAATGCTTATTTTTATGGGATTATCTTTTGCATCCTCTTACTATTAGTTTTTTCCTCAACTTGAAAATACATTTCCTGATCACATATATTTGAGTATTTCTTTTTTTTCAATCCATTCTGGCATTCTCCTTTGTCTTTTTTGTAAGAACCTTGTAAGAGTCGTGGTATCCACATTTTACTTGTGTATTGGTCTTCCTTCCCACTGTGAATTTTTTTTTCTTTTTAGTATTCCATTTGATTTTCTCCATTGGCTTCTCAACTATCCTAGTCATGCCCCAGGGCTAACAGTGTGCATTGTTAACAATATGGACATAGAATCCATATGGTACTACTACATAAGTGCTTCACACTTATGCTTGGCATTTCACACATTCGGTTTCCCAATTCCCACTTTTTTGTAAGTTTATTTATTTATTTTTGAGAGAGAGAGAGAGAGAGCGTGTTGGAGCAGGGGAGGGGCAGAGAAAGAGGGAAAGAGAGAGAATCCCAAGCAAGCTCTAGGTGGAGCCCTATGTTGGGCTCAAACTCACAAACTGTGAGATCATGACCTGAGCCGAAGTTAAGAGCTAGATGCTTAATCAACTGAGCCACCCAGGTGCCTCCCCAATTCTTACTTCTAACTTAACGTCTAATGCTTCCCATTCGTAGTTCCTAGCCCCACCTCACAAATGTAATCACTTTAGAAAAAATATATAATTCCATTTACCATCACACCCTTTTTCTTATAGTGCATTAAACCAGTAGTTGTCTTTTATGGAAATTATTGGAATAATAAAACATAGCATTACAAATATAGATAGAGATAGAGATAATCTCCATTTAATTACCATGTGCTGTGCTCTTTATTTCTTCCTATAGATCCCAGTTGCATCTGGGATCATTTTGCTTTGATCTCAAGAATTCTTTTTTAAGTTTATTTATTTATTCTGAGAGAGAAAGAGAGAGAGAGAGCATGGAAAAGGGAGAGAGAGAGAACCCCAAGCAGGCTCTGTGCAGACAGCCCCAATGCAAGGCTGAAACTCATGAACCGTGGGATCATTACCTGAGCCAAAATCAAAAGTCAGACACTCAACCAATTGACTGAATCATCCAAGCGCCCCAAGAATTTTTTTTTAATTTATTGAAGTATATTGGACACAGAATATTACATTACTTTCAGGTGTACAGCATAGAAATTCGACTGAAGATTGTACTTGAACATTTATTGTACTGAGATTCTGCTGGCTAAAGCATTCAGCTTCCAATCTACTGAAAGTGAGTTTTCACTCTTGTTTTTAAAGGCTATTTTTTTCTAATTATTGGGTTCTGGATTAACAGGTTTTGGTTTTGCTTTAAGCAATTTAAAGCTGTCATTCCACCGTCTTCTGGATTCCATTCTTTGCTTTGCATGAGAAGTTAACTGTCATTTATATATTGTTGCTCTGTATGTAATGTGTCTTCTTTTCTGTACCTGACTTCAAGATTTTTCCTTTATCTATTATCAGTTTAACTGATGTACTGATGTCTGATTTCTTTTGTATTTTTTCCCTGCTTTGAATTCACTGTGATTCATGGATCTATGTGCTAAAACTTTTAAGCAAATTGGGGAAATTTTTAGTCATTGTTTCTTCCAATATTTTTTTTTCTGCCCTATTCATATAGCAGGCTCTCAGCTATCAGCACAGAGCCCACTTTGGATCCTCTGTCCCACTGTCTCTGCTCCTCCCTTACTTGCTCTCCCTCAAAAATAAATAAACATTAAAAAATGAAAAAAAGAATCTATTTTCCTTTTTTTTGGCATATTACATGATTTCCTGTTTTGTAAATGGTTATTTATTTAGAGAGCGAGAGAGAGAGAGGGGGAGGACTAGCAGGGGAGGGGCAGAGAAAGAGGGAGAGAGAGAGAATCCCAAGCGGGCTCCACACTCAGGGCAAAGCCCAACTCTGGACTCGATCTCATCACTGTGAGATCATGACCTGAGCTAAAATCAAGAGTTGGATGCTTAACTGACTGAGCCACCCAGGTGACCCTCAAACTTTTTATAATAACTGTTTTAAATACAACATATTAAATCCAACATCTAGAGCATTTCAAGGTTGAATTTTTTTCGTGATCGTCTATCAAAATCTCCTATTTCTTTGCATTCCTGATAATTCTTGATTGTCTACTGGATTTTGTTGACAATATGTACTACAGATTCTGGATTCTGTTATTATGTCCATTAAATGTTGAATTTTATTCTACTAGGTAGTTCAAGCACTGGCTAATTAGGCTGAACTTGGCTAGACTTGGTTTTAGGTCTTGTTAGGCCAGACCTGTGGAACACTCAAGCTGTTGCCTGACTTCTTCTAACTTGGCAGGACTTAACTTTCAAACTCTGTAGTGCCTGTAAATCTCATCAAGGGCTCATTTTAGTTTTGTTGAAGGTGGGTCTAAAATAGACTTTTCTCTATTGCTCTGAAGACACGGCCTTTATGGTGCCTTAGCTAGATGCGTGCAGTGTTCATGAGATGTTAATGATTTTATCCATTCCGGCTAGACCAAAATATCACTGTCCCTCATCCCTTCCACACCACTAGGCTGTTTGTTTAATCCTCAGATCCGTAGCTGCCACTCTCAAGTAAATGTCACAACATCCCACATGCATGTGCAGCCTCACTCTCAGCTAAGGACTTTGAAGAACTGCCCCCTACACACAAGCTTCTGGCTCAGCCCTCCATTCTACCACCCCCTCTTCTCCAGTGCTCTGCCCCAGAATTAACAGCCATTTCCATTGTCCTGAACTCAGATCTCTACTTCCTCAGATCAGTGGGCCCACCAGGCTCTGCTTGCAGATGTCTCATTGGCAGAGAGCCAGGGCAATCACGGGGTTCACCTCTTGAGTTTCCCTTTTCTTGTGGACTGGGGTCTTGCACTCCCTGTTGATCAATACCAAAAAGAATTGCTTTATCTGTTTTATTCAGTGTTACAGTTGCTGATATTGGAGGGACAGACCAGGAGACCGGGACTAGTTACTCCATCATAATCAGAAGGATAAATCTTATACAATTGCTTTTATGACTATATCATATGGATATATAACTTAATTTTAGGTTTCTGGCTTCTAGAAATGTACACAGGCAAAACAGGCAGATAATATTAGCTAAAAGTCCTTTAAAAAGTTCTACACCAATTAATATTTTATTTTAATGGATTAAAGTTTTAATATGAAGGCTTTCACAGTAAGGATGATATTTAACCTTCATTATTTATTGGAAGTATTTTTTCAGGAGGATCATACGTTAGTGATGGGAAAAATTAGTAACTGCATAGTCCCGGGGCCATTACCAAGGATCTCTGGAGTCTAGTTTGCTGTCAGTTCTCTATCTTTACCTCCACCTCTCTCCAGCAACTAGAATTGGCTCAGTCTTGATGGAGGCAGGTGCTGTTTAATTTCACTGCACTTACTCTCCTACAAAGCAGGTGGTGTGTATCTTTCTTGAAGCTCAGGGATGAGAGAGTTAAGGTTAAGTAGGAGAGGGCCTCAGTGCCTCAATCAGTTGTCACACTCTCATATAGTGGGAAAAGATTATCAGCAGAGTTTCTACTGGATGTACCAAATACTAGGTTAGGAGAAAATATTCAGAAAAAAATTTTTTTTTTTTTTTTTTTTTTTGCCAAAGGAAGGATGAGAGGGAAGAAGGAAGGAAAAGGAAAGAAAAACAGGTCCCTGTTCTGAAAGGTATTACTGTGGGATGATTTCGGAAGACCTGAACTGTGCTTCCATATGATGGGATTGGTTCTGGAGATGTGTAAATGATGTACTATACTAAGGAGGCTTGAAAAAAGCTACCGACTTCCCTATGAAAGAGGAGGCAGAGATAAAATAATATTGAAGGAGGGATAAAAGCAGTAGGTACAAATTTCACAGTCAAAATTTCTCACTAATAAAAATACCCCTTGCTTTATTTCTCTATAATGAAATTTACTGTATGGAAGGAACCACCACTCCATTTTGGTAGAAGAAAACTTAATCTTATCAATTCAAGAAACGTTCAGTCACTTCTGGCTTAATACTGAGTCTCTTGAGAAACCACTAAGTCAATTCAGTATTTTATTTCTCTCCTCCTTTCCTGAAGGTCTGTCTCAAGATGATGTCATTCTTAGCAACTGCTTTTTTATCTGTTTGCCTGCATTTGAGTAGGGGGCTTATGTTTACTATCCAAGAATTGTGGGGTGGACAACTGGCCCATAGTTATCAGCACACATCTGTGTTGTCATCTCAGATGAAGATCATTCTTCACCATCCCTGCATGGCTGACAGAAAGTTCTAATATCCGTTTGTTAACTGGTCACTATGCTCATGCAGCTCATTCTGTATGCTCCTCTACCCTACCCCAAAGCCCGTCCAGGTCGACTGGCCTACACTGAAACATTTCTGTTCCCTTCCCAGAGAACATGCATAATAAAAGTTGGACATTTGCCTTCCCCAGACAGATCGTATGATGTGTGGCTGCCTTTGGGCCCATTCTGAAGTAGTGAAGTGGAGTGAGAAAAAGTACAGACATTGGAGTCGTTCTTTCTGAGTGTGATTCCAGCCCACCAAGGACCAACAGTCTAGCCTCAGGCACCTAACCTGTCCATGCTTCGTGTCCCTCATTGATGAAATGATTATAGTAGTATTCTTTACTTCTCAGAATTGTTCTGAGAATGAACAATGGTGATATATCCAATGTGCTTAGGAACTAGTACAGGGTGAGCATTACATAAATGTTATCTATCTGTCATCATCATCAGCCTAGACTTTTCACTCAGCAGTTTCTACTCAAGCACCGGGTTGAACCTGTTTCTTCAATTATAAGGCTTGCAGTCTCACCACAATACCTCAGGGGAAATTACAAATAACTAAAAATAGAAACTAGGCAATGTCTCTGCTCCTGGGTTTGTAGCAGAGACCTTTTCAAGGTTTACAGACTTTAACTTCAAATCTGCCTTTTCTCACCAACTATATTCCTTTAGAGTTAGGAAACTTTTCTTGCAATATTTGACATTTTATTCTTCTCTCTAAATGTGGGATAAACACATTCTGTATCCTAGAGCACTTAACCTTTGCCACTCCAAACAAAAACAAAAACAAAATCCACTTTCCTTTTCAAAAAAGCCTCATTCTTAGGAGCTTTTATTTTAAAGATACGAATTTGCTGTAGAATTCGAAGCTTACTTTTGTCAGTCAAGGTTGAATATCAATTATTTACTTCTCTTTGTAAACCTGCTGTACAAGTCTATGCTGTGACAAAGGACAATAATGACCAAGGAGCCATAATATTAAGTATAAAGAATTTTTTTTAATTTTTTTAAAGTTTATTTATTTACTTTGGTGGGAGGGGCAGAGAGAGGGGGAGAGGGAGAGAGAGAGAGAGAGAGAGAGAGAGAGAGAGAGAGAATCCCAAGCAGGGTCCACACTGTCAACACAGAGCCCAACTTGGGGCTTGAAATCATGAACCATGAAATCATGACCCAAGCCAAAACTGAGTTGAATGCTTAACCGACCGAGCCACCTGGACTCCCCTAAAGAAAAGGTTTTTAAAAGGCCATCTGAATATTTTTTACTTGCTCCCTCCAGACCCACATTCTAAATTTCTCTGCCCTGCTCTTGGTCTCAGGATGCTGAGTTTCATGAACTCTATCAATGGGCCCACGTCCCCTCTGGCTTCCAGGTGGGTTTGGCCAATGGAAAAGACTGACAGGCATTGTTCCTGATTTCCTTCCTGTTTGCTCTCTGCAAGTGAGCTGGGACTCTGCTAAAGTCAACTCCTCTTCCACCACTATGGGTACTCTTTCCCAGGCCTGGTATCTTCTCCTTCCCCTTCCCTTTATGGGGTTTGAGTTGCAAATTACTGTCCAATGCTTCAAACTCCTAAATACCTCACTGCTTCCATTGGTTTCCTCTTAACCTCCCCCAGTGTTGTCAGGAGACCTTTTATTAAATACTTCTCAATTATCCCATTCAAGTGGGCCCTTTGTTTCCCATCAGGATATTGAGTGATCCAAAACAAAGTGGAAACTCCAGGAAACAAACAAACAAAAACAAATTGACCAAGAAGGGAAACATGATCACAATGTTGCATTTATTGTTCCAAAAAACAATATTAAGATATTCATATTTTAACATTTAAAAATTAGTCTTTAAGTGATTTCACTAAAGACTTCATTATGGTAGCAGAATAGAGGGTAATATAATCAACTGTGAAAATTCACTTGATACTGAGAGGAAAAAGCTGAAGGAAGGTGAACTGCTAATATCCAATCATAATAAGTAAAGGAGGGGTAGGTAAATAGACTAGAAGTGTGTGCATACATTATTTACATTTATAAAGGTAACTAAAGATAGTGGAGGGGGCACCTGGGTGGTTCAGTCAGTTGATCCTCTGACTCTTGATTTTGGCTCAGGTCATGATCTCACAGTTCATGAGATTGAGCCCCACATTGGGCCAGGCTCTGTGCTAACAGCATGGAGCCTGCTTTGATTCTCTCTCTCCCTCTCTCTCTGCCCCTCCCCTGCTCATGACTTCTCTCTCTCTCTCTCTCTCCCTCTCTCTCTCAAAATTAATTAATTAATTAAAAATAAATAAAAACAGAAATAGTGGAATAATGCTCTTTTGTGGTAGGAAGAGGGTTCGGTCAGTGAGCTAAGTCAGACTCCCATAGCAGGAAATCAATAGCTTACATTTAAATTTGACAAATGAAGAAAGAGACGTTTGACCCCATTATGTAGACTTATGGAAATAATGACCAGAATAATGACAAAAGGAAACAGTATGCAGTAGCCGCTTTAGAGGGCAAGTCTGTGGGCAGAGAAGAAAATGGGGTGGAAGGGAGATTATGGCTTTCATCCAAGCTCCTCTCCACTACTAGGACATGGTTTTGAAAAATGTGTGCATGTCTTAATTTGTTTCTAAAATATTAACAGCCCCAAGGGAGTTGTGAGGACCAGACTTGGGAGGCTCCCACTGGTCTTTGGTCAGTGTTTTCCAACAAGTATGTGAGTCAGGCAGAGCAGAGGGAGGAGGAGAGTGCCCGTCAGACAGCTCCTCTTTCCAGTTTCTGGGGAAGGAGGGTGGTTTTTCTTACATCCCGAGAAGGCTTGTCCCTGTGGCTCCAAGTTTGCTCCCTCACCTTGTGCTCGAGTCCCAGACCTGGACAGGGGTCTTTTTCTCAGGAAAAGTGGAAAGAGTGAGACTGTTCCATGTCATGCCAGATGCCGGATGCCAGGACCTGGGTCACACACATCTCTTTTGCTCTGATGTAAAGACATCATTTGTTTTGTCATTTTTATACATGAGAGAAATTTGCTTGTCAGCCCCCCTTTTCCAATCTTTTTATGGCAGCTGTTGTTTCAAAACCCAGTTAGCATTGTTTAAAGTATGTAGGCATCTTGTAAGCAAACTTTGTAGGTCCTCCTTCTTTCTCTCATGACCTTTGAGACTGGCTTCTGGAGAACAAAGAAACAGGGACCCTTAGGTCACTAGTCAGGCTTGGGATGAGAATATGAGTCTCAAATGAAGTGTGAATAGGGACACAGGCTGCTGTGATTTCAGAACATCATGAGAGTCTGGAGCCTGCTGGTTCTATTTTCATTTTTAATTTTTTCATGTTTTTTAATTTATTTTGAGAGGAGTGGGGAAAGAGAGAGAGCAGGGGAAAGGCAGAGAGACAGGGAGAGAAAGAATCCCAAGCAGGCTCTGTCTGTCAGTGGGGCTCGATCTCATGAACCACGAGATCATGATCTGAGCCAAAATCAAGAGTCTGAGGCTTAACCAACTGAGCCACTCAGGTCCCCTGGAGCCTGCTGGTTTTAGCTTGAACCTTCCCTCTGTGAATGGGGGAAGGCTTCCATGTTAGGACACAGGTATATCAGTGACAGCCAGAGCCAACCATGCAGGAAGCTTTTCATTCCCCAGGAAGAAACAGCCCATGCTCCTTAGCACATCATGCAGCGTCATCAGTAATATGCCCCTGGCCCCAATTCCCCCTCCCTGATTGTGCCTTTAGCTCCCCACTTACAGAATATGCAGCCCTTGTTTCTAGCAAATACCCCATGCTCTCTCCAGTCCACCACTGAGCCCAAGTCATGTTTTTTTTTCTGCAACATCTTCAGCAGAAACACATCCTCCTTGTTCCTTCAAGTCTCACCCAAGAGGCCACTTTCCCAGTGCATTTTACAGCAGGGAGACTGGGGGTTAGTAAAGGGAAAAAAGTTACTCAAGGTTACATAAGTATTTAGCAGAATTGCCGAAAAAAAGACTCTACTCTTCCTGTAGAACTCCTTCCACCAAACTACATTGATGCACATATTTGTGTCTATATTCTTGTGTCAATAATTACAATTTTTGATTGTTGAGTGAAGCAATCCTCCTACCTCTGAGATCTTGGGTTATTCTCCATAAGTAAGCCTCCCAGACCCTGGGGTGATTCTCTCCTGGTCTCAAGCCCTCTCTATGCCATCCTCTAGATGTTTTATGCTCCTTTACTCTCACAAAGACTCCTACTTTGCTTCTTTTCCCCAGTGTTCATGGATTTCTTGCCTATGGTTCAGCCCAGGACTTATTTTCATCCATCCTCTTCAAAGCAGGGAATACATGAAACTTTTCAGAGCACCTAGAAGCCAAGAACATGAAGTAAGTCACTCGTTCACAAAGAAGTGTTGGCATCTAACAGAATTAATCTCAGCATCACACCCCAGTCCTACTAAGCCACGTGAATGCTCACAAAGCACAGAATTGGTGATAGATGAGGTCCCAACAGCGGCATCTCAGGCATCAGCAAGCCAGTGGGTAAAGTATTTCTGCAGGCTGCTTATCACCCTCAGAACCACAGTCTCAGAGACCATCAGAAAATGGCAAGGCCATCAAAGGTCTACAGGCACCATCACTTTATGTGCAGTTGGGAGGATTGGATCCAATGAAGGGCAATCAAAAGCAAGGCAGCTGCATGTTAGCAGGGAAGTGAGAAACAGAGCATAGGTCCCTGAATATAGGGATCCAGAACCCTCTTTGTAATTTCATTCTTACCCACATTACATCTTATATGCTTATAATTTTGGACTATGTTAAAATGTACTCCAAGTTCCTCTTCTTGGGTACAGTCTTGGCTCTCATGTGACCTCAACTACATGCAGAAGAAGAGAATATCTATAAGTTTCCATCACTCTTTGGGGGAAAAAACCTAACTTTCCTCCACTGAAGGACATATAGAGACCATATGGTATTTGCACACAGGTCCTTCTTCACTCAAACACCCTAGACCTGTTCTGAGAACAGATATACCTTCAGCATCCTGGCATTACATTGTATGATCACCTAAACTCACTCCAGCACCACAGGAGGGAGTGGGGCAGGAAATTTTGGGTGTGGAGTGATGAGCCTGGGAACCAGGGCTTAGAATTCTATTCTCGGTTTTATCTCTTACTCTCAGTGTGGCTTTGGGCAAGACTGTTTCCTTCCTTTCTGAATGGATTCATTTGTGCAATGGCAATAAAATCCTTAACTAACTGGATACAAAAGACTGAGTTGGATGATATCTTGTCCTGGTGATGTTTCACTTTCTATAGGCCTGGATACTTGATTCTATGTATGCTTCAGAAAATATAGAGAATAGGTTTGCTGATGCAGTCCCCACATTGGGACCTTTTGATCTGGGCCCACTGAGGTCATTTCTGTGTCCTCTTCACCCTAGCATGCTCTGCAGATATCCCTTCCCTGCTTTCCTCCACACTCCCGCCAGAAACTTGCAAGTGGTGAGGACAGACATGCTCCTCCCCTGATTGGACAGACCAAGTCGCATCAGGGGGAATCACCAAGTCTTCAGTCATAACTAGACATAGGTGACCAGCTCTCCCCTATTTTTCGTGAACCTTCTCAATTCTAAAATTGAAACTGTGTCTCCTGGAAACATTCTCAGTGTCAGGCAAACCAGGATGGTTGGTCACCTAATGGGAAGGGAGACAAGGCGGCTGCATTGTCCTGCTTCTAAGCTTGCAGCAGGTAGAAGAAGCTAGTGTTTTCTGTGATAGATTTGGTGGTGGAAAAAAAAAGGAAATGTGGGAAATTGGCTAGTCTATGCAATCAGCAATGGGTCCATTACTGGATAGAATATAGCCAAGTATAGAGGGAGTGGGGGTGTGATGGCATATGCTGGGTAAGGTACAGAGGTTGGGCCTTGTGCTATAAGCACAGGAGAGTATTTGTAGGTGTATTTCTGTGTTTTGTAGTGACATGCATATCAGAGCTATGCTAGAGGAGTATTCGTCCAACATTTAGTACAGAATGAATTGGAGTAGGCGAGACTGGAAATAAAGATGGGATTTCAGAGGACAGAGAGAAGATTTGAGGCCACAAGGTCACACAGAAAGTTCATTGTGGAGTCAGAAATAGGACTTAGGGGTCAATAAATGTCCTGGAATCCCACCAAGGAATTAGCAGGTGATGGTAGTGAAGGGATAGTGTTGGTTGTAGTGGGAGCCAGGAAGGTTGGGGGGGGGGGGAGGACCAGAGTATGAGATCAGTTAGAAGTGGTCCCTCCTCAGTGACTTGTCCACACCTTCTCTTCCTTTTCCTCCTCCTCTTCCTCCCCCTCTCCTCCTCTTCTTCCTCTTCTTTCCTCTTCCACTTCCTGTCCTTTATCACAACCACCTCCCCATGGTCTTCTCAGATCTGCCTTCCTGCCTTCAGTCTTGCTCAATGCTCTCACATGTCTCCCACATCTGTCTTCTATCATCATCCTATTATCCCTGATCACAGGGCTATGAACCAATCATAATTCAGTATGAAGGTCAAACCTTCATTCCTGCTCCTCAGGATTCCTACACTGTGCCTTACCTCTCACCAAAGGAAATGGTGTCTTTAGGAGAGGAATATCAGAGTTGCTAAAGCAAGTTGAGAAACACCAGCTAAGGCCTGCGTCTCCCTCATGCCAGTGACCCCAGGACAAATGGGAAGTGGGTAGAGACCTTCCAGCTCGCTGCCACAATCCGCTTTTCATGCTCTTGGCCAGCTCAGGTCATTGCTGCTGTGTTTGCTCTCTGGTGCTATCAAACAGTTATTTTTTGTTATATTTTCAGAATTTTTCTCCAAATGGATTGATCTGGCAAAAGATTTTCTATCTGAACAGGAAGCTGAAGCCTTGAGATGCATTTTAAATTCATCATTTCAAGCCACTTTAACTTAATAGTTTTAAGCATCTTAATAAATGTTATTGTCTGCTCTCTAGGAATATTGTGCTAAATTTTGCTCCTAATAGCATTAATTAGAATACTTCTTTTCTGACCTCAAAATCATTATCCTTTTTTAAAAAAAAAATGGTTTCTTTCATGAAAAGTATGTTTTAATTTATTAGTGCCTATTAAATTAGATTGAATAGATTACCTAGAAGTGATTTTTAGTGTGGCTTGTTTTTAAGTGCTAGGGAATGGTCCATGATTTGTTACAAAGAATTAACGTGCAGAACTTGGTAAAATTATGAAAAAGTTTTACTCTCTAATCCATCTCTCGTATGTCATTTTATTCCATTCTCTCATTTTTGCCATGAAAAAACAAACAAGCAAACTGTGATATCTTGCTTCTCACTGAGAGAACGCTTATGCCTCTATTACACTATTATTATTATTATTATTCCATATTATACTATTAATATAATGTGCCTGAACCCACATGAGAATAGGTGACAGAACATGAGCATGAAATATGGTCGGTCAGTGCCATGAGTCAGTGGTCTGATATTCCAAAGAGGTCACCTGAATGACCTCAGCACCACTGAGCTCTGCAGCCTGTCTACACTCCAGAGCTATCTGTGGCAGCAAAGGTGGAGAAGTAAGAGTCCATCTGTGTCTGTCAGATACGGGCTAATTGAATAAGCCAGAATTTTTTTCCCAGGAAAAAATAAGATCTTTATTTTTTGCCTCAGAGTGATGTCTACAAGGTATTATTAAGAAAACTAAGAATAAAAAAAAAAAGGAAAACCCATGTGAGTGGTATCTTAATAGTAATTTAAGAATGTGAAGACATTGATATAAATACATCTATTTTAATGTTTAAAATATGGAAAAAATAAACTATAAAATTTTTTTAAAATTACAAAAGGAGGAACAGGAAAAGGAGGCAAAGGAGGAGACAGGGATAGAAACCAGAGTTCTTGGAACAGATCTGGCTCTGTAGATTTGATTTTGAAGCAGTGAAACTACTTTATGTGATAATAAAATATTAAAGTCATAAAATACCTAAATTTTATTTTATTTTTATTATTTTCAAATATTTTTTAACGTTTACTTATTTCCGAAGGATAGAGAGAGACAGAGCGTGAGTGGAGGAGGGGCAGAGAGGGAGGGAGACACAGACTCCGAAGCAGGCTCCAGGCTCTGAGCTGTCAGCACAGAGCCCAATGCGGGGCTCAAACCCACAAACCAGGAGATCGTGACCTGAGCCCAAGTCGGACACTCAACCGAGTGAGCCACCTAGGCGCCCCTATTTTTGTTTTTTAAAGCTTAATTTGTTATTTTTGAGAGAGAGAGGGAGAGAGGGAATGAGTGGGGTGGCAGAGAAAGAGGGGGAAAGAGAGAATCCCAAGAAGGTCTGTGCTGTCAGCATGGAGCTGGAAGCGGGGCTCGAACCCACAAACTGTGGGTTCATGACCTGAGCTGAAACCAAGAGCTGGATGCTTAACCGACAGAGCCATTCAGGCGCCCCTATACCTAAATAAAAAAAAAAAAAATGAATAAATGAACTAAATTTACCAACTCCAGTTGGTAGAAAAAAGGTTTAAAGAAAACATCGCATGCAACTTTAAAACGCAAAAATGCGTACATCCGAATGGGATATACTTTTAGAGGGAAAAAAATGACCCGCAAAAATTTTAATTTTTTTTCAGTAACCATGTTGTTAATGGTAGTCTCATTCTTATTTATCTTTATAGATGTTTTTCAGCTAATAATGAAAAACAGACAATAGAATTAAGAATTAAAGCAATACTGTTTTACAACCCCTGATTAACTAATCCGGGCATTCTTCATTAAAGTCACAAACATAACAAAAGAATCACCAGATGTTATCTACCTCCTGATGTAAAAACATAATACCTCCTATGAATCATAGAAAAAATAAAAGCTCAAATCTGAATATCAAGCCCCAGACTCATCTAGAGATTTATAGAAAAGTCAGAGACAGACCTATGTTTAACACACCACCACAGGGTGCAATCAACAAAATCCAATCAATAGGAAACTTTGCAGGACAAATGACCTTTTTTCATCAACAGATAAGTTGCAAGGGAAAAAATAATGATGGATAGTGAATCTATAGATATAAAAGGGATGAGAAATCATATCAACAAATTGCATTGTGTGGACATTCTTTGGATCCTTTTTTTAAAATACATATATCTTGAATAAAGCAATCATAAACAAAACAAAATATTTATGACAACTAGGAGACAATTAGAAATTTGGGAGATGGGGGGGTGCCTGGGTGGCTCAGTCGGTTAAGCGTCCAACTTCGGCTCAGGTCATGACTTCACGGTTTGTGAGTTCGAGCCCCGCGTGGGGCTCTGTGCTGACAGCTCAGAACCTGGAGCCTGCTTCAGATTCTGTGTCTCCTTCTCTCTCTGCTCCTCCCTGGTTCATGCTCTGTCTCTCTCTCTCTCCTTCAAAAATAAATAAAAAACATTGAAATAAAAGAAAGAAAGAAAGAAAGAAAGAAAGAAAGAAAGAAAGAAAGAAAGAAAGAAAGAAATTTGAGAGATGGGGGGTGGGCAAAGTGGGTGAAGGGGGTCAAAAGGTACAAGCTTCCAGGTAGAAAATGAGTAAGTCATAGGGATAGAATGTACAGCATGGTGGCAAAGAGAGAGAAAGAAAGAAAGGAAGAAAGAAAGAAAGAAAGAAAGAAAGAAAGAAAGAAAGAAAGAAAAATAGATTTGAATGTTGACTGAATATTTGATATTATGGAACCATGGGTAATTTTTTTAAGTTATAAAAATGATATTTTATAGAAGTACCAGATAAAATAGAGAATATTCAGTGAAACTTGAATTTTGATAAACAAAATATAATTTGCTTATGTAACTATGTTTGATGCAATATGCTCTGTGTTTTATTTGATAAATCTGGCAATTCTAGTATTGTAGCTACATTGAAAACAACAATCCTTATTTCTTATGTATATACATACAAAAATATTTAAAGATAACAAAATATGATCTCTGAATTTGCTTCAAAATACTTTGAATACAATGCAGTGTATGAGGGTATACATAGAACAAGTTTAGCCTTCATTCTTAACTGTTAAAGCTTAGAGATGGGTATGGGGTGGGGCAGGCTTATCATATCATTCTACCCGTGTGTCTGATTTGAATTTTTCAAAATGAAAAGTACAAAGAAACATAGTCTGAGTGTTTCCAGGCCTATCAGCACGTGCATACAAATAAGACACAGTAACATCAGTGCGCACTTTTTTTTTTAGCTTTCGGTGAATTAGGTTAGAATCTTTGACTCAGTCTTCCCTATTTATGTTAGCTTCTTTGGGGGATGTTTCCCACGTACTTAAGATGGTTCCAGTAGCCTCTTATCAGGGCAGCAAACACCTGTCTTGACTGCTCACACCCGCTAACCCACCGCCAGACACAGCTACTTCCCCTGGTGGCTTCCTGAGCTCTCCAGATGTCAAAGCTGCATTCTGGAAGCTGAAAGATAGGGTTGGCGGGGGCTGTTAGACAACTCTGTACCCTACATTGTAGTGTGGGTCCTGAAGCAGCGCTTCTTGGACCTGGTCTCAGAAAATTGTAAAACATCTCCTTTAGCTCCTAGAGTTAACTACTTTCTTCACTGAAACAAAAACATCAGCCACTCAGGCCAAGAAAGTAAACTGTGTTCCAACCCCCTCACTTTTGTCCCCTCTCTGGGTCCCCTCCACCTTCAATCCCATCCTGCCCCAGCCCTTGTACTGGAACTTGTCCTGAGCCAAGGTCTCTGGGGAGGGTTATTGCGAATGTCAGCTCCAACCTTCCCTATTATACAGCGTCCCTATATATATGCCTGAAATAGGCAGTGATATGCCCAAGGAAACCTGCATCCGAGACTGATTCCGAATTTGAAACACTTTTCCCTGTTATACAGGCACTGAGGCAGGCGGGAAGAGCCACCACTCTCTGGGGGGAATTTCCTGCAGTGGAAGCAGTAAGAAGCTGCTCCAAAAGGCAAGGTTGTAGACCCAGAAGCAAATCCATGGTCATCCTGGGTCAGAGAAATGATTCTCGCACATTTTAATGATAAAGAAGCTAAAACAATTGTCTTTTAGGGTGGGCGAGATACTATTAAGTTCCTTATAAACCAGAGTCCTGAAGACTACATCTGAATCATACCCCTGTGCATCACTGTCCAGAAGTGTGCTCCTGAACTAAGCTCCGAAGTTAGCTTCGATTACCCAGGTCCTTCAAATCAGACACAGTTAACAGCTACAAGCCAAGTCATCTTTGCGAGGGGAGAACAGAGAAGTGGGCCAGGCAATGTAAGAGGTGAATAGCAGTTGCTATGTAGGGAGCACTTCATAAGAGACAAGGGCTTTTAAATGCTTCATACCGTTTAATCCTGCAACATCTTACAAAGTACTATATAGCCCCCATTTTACAAAGCAGGAAGCTGAGATCCAAAGAAGTTAATACACTTCTCACCCAGCAAGAAAAGCACTTTCTCACTTAATATCTGATGCCATACTCAGAACAGATCAGAGGTAAAAAGATGGTTATTTTCATTTATGGATACCCAGAAAAGATGTTACCTATGTGAGGTCACTGAGAAATGTCAGAGCAGGTCTGGGGCCATAGACTGTATCTCCTCCTTCCTGGTCAGTGGTCTGTCTACAATTCCACATTGTACCCACTGGAGTGAGGTCATCTTACTCGAGCTGCAGGGAGCAATCAGGGCCATTCTAGAGACATCTGCTCAAAATGTGCTCCTTCCTAGCTCTGATTTCAGTCTATGACCCACTCAGAGTCATACGTACTCTCCTAAATGTTAACTAACAGGCACACACGGCTCATAAAAGTGGATTCTGACATTCATCTTCCTGAAAAGGTTAACTTCTCTTCAGATTTTCCATCCAGGGCCCCCTCCGATGACTCAGAAGGTGTGTGTTCGTGAATGAAGAAGCACAAATTCATATTTGGAGCTTTAATTTAGCAGTAGAGATATGACTCCACTTGAATTAGTAAGAACTGATTTCCTCCTTACTGCTGGTAGAATCGATAGTGTTTTGTATCTTCGTAAGTTAACACAGGCAAACCAAAGGAGATTAGTCAAGCATTAGTACTCAACTCCTTCCCAGAGTCCTTAGGATCAGAGACATAATATTGATTTTTGTATTGACGAATTTATAAAACAATTTTAGGATTTATATACCAGGAATATACCTTGCTCATATCACCTGGGACCTCTTTTGTATTAGAGCTGAGGAGCCTCGGATACTCTGCTGGAGCAGCCACTAAAGAAAGCACAAAGAACAGAGCTCCCACGATGCTTTCGGGGTGATCTACGTGTCCTACGCCTAACACACTGGCACACGGTACACGTCCCATTCATTATTCCTGAATGAATGAGTGAATAAATGAATGAACACAGCAAGGAAGGTCTGCTTTTTGAAGTAGAATAGTACATAAATGAAATGAAAAGTACAAATCAACCAGCCACAAAACAACCACAACAACAACAACAACAACAAAAAACTGCTTTAAACAAGTGTACTGATAAAGAGGAAAATAAAACAAACTGGCCAAAAACCTAATACTCATGAAAATTAGACTCCAGAATGAAAAATATCACAGTCTGATTCCCTCTGAATTATAAACACATAAGGTTTCATCTTAGCCTTTTATGTAATTCCGTTTCTGTTATATTTATTCTGTTATAATATATTCTGTTGTATTTATTTATATTTAATTCCATTTATTTTGGTTTTCTTAAAGTTTATTTATTTATTTTGAAAGGTAGAGAGAGTGAGCACGAGCAGGGGAGGGGCAGAGAGAAAGGGAGAGAGAGGATTCCAAGCAGCCTCCTCGCTGTCAGTGCAAAGCCAGACATGGGCTCAAACTCACAAATCATGAGATCAGATCATGACCTGAGCTGAAATCCAGAGTCAGACCCTTAGCCAACTGAGCCACCCAGGCAGCCCTCCATTTATTTTAGATAAATGCCAGGTGGATCTGTGGTTGGCAATTGTGGTAAACTAGGGTTATGGTATCTGATAACTCTCTTTTAAACACATAACACCAATGATGAGGAGTTGGGGGGTGAGGTGCTTAGCAAACTGAGGGCAAAGCACAAACTAGCACCCCTTACGCACCCCCCCATAGATGGGATATGTATGATACTCCTTGGACACACCTGGCTACCCCAAAATGGAAAAGGACGAAAAACAAATGGTCAAACTGATGAGAGTAGCCACCAGTTTGCCAGAAAAAGGCAATCCCATTATAGCCTAAAGTCCAGAAACTCCCTACTGTCTTACCCTTAATGCTTTGCTAGAAAAACAACCTTATCTTGATGATAGCTAGGCCTCCAATAAGTCTTTAGCATGTGAAAGTCTCTTGGTTGCCCCCCACACTCAGAGCACAGCTGTTCCTGCCCACAGGTCTTGTCCCCATGCTTTAATAAAATCACCTTTTTGCACCAAAGACTTCTTTAAGAATTCTTTCTTGGTCATCGGCTCTGGACCAACAAACCCCACATCACCCCAAAACTTCATCACTAACACACACTCATACACACACAGACAGTACACACACACACACACACACACACACACACACCACAACCACCACCAATTATTTATGTACAACAGAATGGTAAATAAAAGCTCAGTTGGAAAAGTCAAATTGGTCTATGCTTGCTTCCTTGGCCCCTCACTTACTAGCCTCCCCAAAACTAAGTGTCTCTCATTGGCAAAACTGGAAACATGATATTTTTGTAACAGGAAAGTTTTAAGGAAATAATTCATTTATCATTCTACAAATATATACAGGATGTATCCAATATACCAGGCATCTTGCTAGGAACTTACATGCACACACAAGTTTCCTGCCTTCTTGGAGTGTACATTCTAGAGGGAAAGACACAGAATAAAAAGGCAGCAAGTAAATGACAAAGTTACAGATTGTGATTAATTCCCTGAACAAAACAAACAAGGTGTTTCGATAGACAGCGATGGGAAGATTTACTTTTGGTAGTCCCATCATAAAAAGCCTCTCTGAAGATATTGAATCAGAAACCTTAGAACTGAGAAGGAGCCTCGAAGGAAAGAGACTCAGGCACGATGTGGAAGTTGTTAAGGTTCAGAGCCAAAGGCCAAGCAAAAATTTGTGAGATGCCTTCAGTGCAAAAAGGTGGTTTTATTAAAGCACAGGAACAGGACCCCTGGGCAGAAAGAGCAGCACTGGGGGTGTGAGTAGTGACTGATTATTGGGTAGTTGGGGGAGTAAAGACCTGGGGAAGTTTCCAAAAGGACTTTCAAATGCTACAGAAAATTCTCAGGATCCTGGAGGCCTAGCCATGGTCGAGCTAAGGCTGTTTTTCTCTCTAGCATCGCATTAACATTAAGACAGTAGGGGGTTCCTGGAGGAAGGTTATACTCCTTCTTTGCCTCTAGTATTTGTCAGTGGGGTGCCGGTTATAAGGAAATGTAACTTTATCTACATTTCCTTCTGCCTTTGTTCCCCACATCCAGGCAGGAAGAATGGTGAACACCAATGCCCTGGGGCTGCCAAATTCTTGGGAGGGCCTGGGTGCTGAAAAGCAAGTGGTTAAGGAGAAAGTTACGAGGTGAGCTGAGAAGAGGGTCAGAATTGGATCACACAGGGCCTTGCAGACCAGGAAGAATTTAGATTTTATTCTAAGGGCAAAGTGAAGTTGTTGAAAGTATCAAGCAAGAGGATGACTTTGTCTAAACTACATTTTTACATAATCTGGCCTCTGTCTACAGCATGGGCTGTGGAGGAGCAAAAGTGGAAGCGGAAATGCAGCGAAGAGGCAAATCATAATAGATGAGAAAGAAAAGATAGAGTCTGTGATGGGATTTGGAGGTGATGGTGGTGTCCGCAGCCGTCGGCCAAGAAAGAATTTTTGAGACATCTTCGGTGCAGAAAGGTGATCTCATTAAAGCACAGAGACAGAACCCATAGGCAGAAAGAGCTGTTTCCCAAGTATGCGGGGTGACCTTTTATATACTTGGGAGTTGGGGGAGATTAAGACTTGGGGAAGTGTCCAAAAGGACTTTCATATGCTAAATAACTCTCTGGATCCTGGAGGTTTAGCTATCATCAAACTAAGGTTTTGCCCTCTAGCAAAGCATTAGCATTAAGACCGAAGGGAGTTCCTAGAGAAATGATACACTTTGCATTTGCCTCAAGTATTTGTCAATGGGCTGCAGGTTATAAGGAAATTTAATTTAACCTGCCCTTTCCTTCTTGCCTTGGTTCCCCACATCACTATGGAGGGGAAGGTGATGTTGGGGCTATAGGTTTCTGGAGATGAGGCTATTGATGAGATTGCCTTTTTCTTGTAATTTACCGAGATATTTGTACACTGATGGAGACTCATGTCTTGCATGACTGCGATCTCTATCAGTTAACCATTTGTTTTTCCCTTTCCTTTGTTCTTGGGCAGCCAGGAGTGCCTAACATCACACGGATCCCACCTGAGGTGGGGTCGTTTGTGGGGTGTCAGCTTGCCGATGACCCCCCCCCCATTCTACTTTAGGGGAGAGTCTGGTCATTTACTGAGGGGGAAGACCTGAGGAGGAACAGGTTATGGGATCACAAATAAGATAATGCCTACCTTGTATGGAAAGCACTTAACAACGTTCCTGACATGTAATGTGCTTTCAATAGGTGGTACTAAAAGAAAACGCTTCTATTATCTGATAATTCAGGCCCATTAGTTTCCCTTGACAACCCATTACAATTTAAATAAGATCCTCCAGAAGCATTTTCAGGTTCACGTTTCTGTGCTTTATGCTCACTTTTCAATAGCTAAATGTTTAAGGTCGTTATATTCCTTATCTTAAAATCTCATGGGGTAATGAAGGCAAACATTCCCATCACTGTTCCACTTTGCATTTTAAACAAACACGGAACACTAGAGTGATTTCTGTGATCCATTCTTCCCTATTCTTACTTTTACAAGAAGACAGAGACCCTCTTTGGCCATCCGCAACAAGAATACTGCTCCAGCCATGACCACAGAGAAACAGACCTACAGTTCTTCTAGTCCAGTGGCCTGTGACTGGGAAGGCCTAGAAATAGAGCAGTAAACGTTGTTAATATGTATGGGGAGATTGCCACAGGGTGGACAATGTGCACTTTATAGGAAGGGCAGTCCCTTGAAGCAAGCTACTTGCTATTGTCTTACAGATTGAGATAGTTATTATAGGGCAGTAAATGGTCCTAAAGAAGGGGAACCTTTTATTAAATTGCATAAAACGGCTGTTGGGCTATGACCGGGTACACAATCTCTCATTAAAGACTTATAACCACCCTGTAGGTGGATTATGTCCTAATCACCTCCATCATGTTGATGACAAAATAAAGGCTTCCAGAAGAGTTGCATGTTGCCCAAAGTCAACTGTAGAAAATGAGAGAGTTGAGGTTTGGAATTGAAGTTAAAACCCCAGGAGCTTGATTACTATGCTGTGTGAACCCCCAAGAGACATTTGTGTTTCCTCAGAATGATCGTGGAACTTGGCTTAATGTAAGGGGACTTGTTCTAAATACCAGAGCTGTCCCACGGTGGAGCAGACTTTTTCCAGAAATGACCCATTCACCAAGGCTGGAGACATGTGCGAAGACACTCCGGGATGGCTGACCATGTCAAAGAGACTCCTACAGGCAAAAGGAGTTGGGCTCAATGACCCTTAACTCGGAGTCATGCACATGTAAGCGAAGCCTCTTCCACTGGTAAGGGTGTAGGCAATATGCTCATTTCAACAGTTCTTTGTGACTCAATACTGGGTTACATTTGGAGAAATCTTCAGAGTAACTTTATGACTTATTTCTTGTTTCTCTTTGCTAGCTTTCCCCTACTTGATCACCAGACTTGACTGTAAGTAACATTTAGCTGTCCGGTTCTATTCTAATGGAAATCAAGGTACAGCCCACAATCTACCCTGCCGATAATACTCAGAAGAACATGTCTGCTAAAGACAAGTAGGAGCATTAGGGGCATTTGGGTGGCTCAGTCGGTTAAGCGTCCGACTTCAGCTCAGGTCATGATCTCGCCGTCTGTGAGTTCATGCCCCGTGACCAGCTTCGTGCTGACAGCTCAGAGCCTGGAGCCTGCTTCAGATTCTGTGCCTCCTTCTCTCTCTGCTACTCCCCCATGCTCTATCTCTCTCTGTCTCTCAAAAATAAATAAACATTAAAAAAAAAAAAAGACAAGTAGGAACATTGGACAAAAACATAATCATTCAAGGTAACAAATTCGAATCAAACAACAATACATTTTAGTGTTTTTTTTTTAATAATTTAGTCACCTTACTTTGTAATTATACTTGGTGCTTTTATAATAATACCAATCACCTGACATTTATCCAGCCCATTATAACTTTTAAAGTCCAATTGTATTATCATACCATTTTCATTTGATCCTCATGAAAATCTTGTGATGTGTAACAGACAGAGATCAGTATCTCCGCTTTCCAAATAAGAAAGAAAAGGAGGGACTTACTCATAATAAATGTCTGGTGGACACCTGAACTCCTGAAATCTAAAAAGGCACTATCTTGGCTCAGTATTTAAAAGCTTGGACTCTATCTTTTAATGATTGGATTTACTTCCCAGCTTTTTCTCTTCTTAGCCACATTGACCGAGTCACTTAATTTCTCTGTCCCCTAGTTTCTTCATTCTTAGAATAGGGGTAAGAAAAAAACTATCAGACACAGTTGTTGTGAAGATTATATAATGAAGTCTAGGTACTTGTGAGAAATAAGCCCACTGCCCTAAAGGAGGGACATGGAAGCTTGGAGCACAGTGAAACAAGACTTTAGTCAACATTCTTGCAAGAGCAGGTGTCTGTCTGATGGACAGATAAACTTGGGGCAATTACAGCAGGCGGTTTATCTCCTAGCATGAAGTCCCTCCCCTGATTCCTCATTGGTTAAATACTACAGAGGTTACAACCTCACCCAAAGTCGCCTATGCCCATGCAAGGCCAAAAAGTAGTCTGGTTGGAACAAATGTACATTCCTTGAGATGAGGCAGGTACTTTAGTTCTTCGGTGCATGCTCATTGCAAAGCCCACGAAAAATAAGCCTGCCTAATCGAGAGAGAAGACAAACCAGGAAGTGAAGTGTCTAAGGGTTTGGGACTCCATTTTGGTGGTGGGTGGTGGGGGGAGGTTCATACATTTCCCCAATAGGTTATAAACCTATTGTTAACTAGCCAGCACAGCTTTTATTTGGTATTTCTGAGAATGAATCATCTCACATACTTCTCACAGTACTCATCAGGACATGGGAGTACCCAACACGTTTTAGGTACTATTATTATATTCCACTGCCTCTGACATTTGCGTATTTATGCTACATATGTAAGGACCACATACTGGCAGTTGGCTCTGAGCTACTGGAAGCGATAAATATATTTCAGTGTGACCCAGCACTAGTCCTGCTCTGATGCACTGATAATATGAGAGCACCCAGCATGGCTGTTCCCAAACATAAACCCAAATTGGGAAGTGTTGATAAAGGAACGAGTCATTAATGGCACCAAAAGAACAAAATCCATGGTGGCAAAAGTGGATGATATGACCACAGTAAAGTGAAGACTTTCTAAAATATTTCAAAATATGCCACGATCAGTGTGAAAATACAAGCTTCGTTCCAGGAAACTGTATTTCATAAGAGATGATAACTAGCACAAAATTTTTATTCGGAATATGAAGACCTCTCAGATATTTGCATTATTATTTTTTTCCCTTGACAAATGGTGATTCAGCATTTACTATGTGCTAGGAAGTTCTCTGGATACTGAAATACAACTTAAATTCTAGAGAAGGAAATACATATGCAAAAAAACTAAGTATGCAAACGAATTTATAATGAATAAAATCTTCATAAGTGCTATGAAGGAAACTAGAACACAGTAAATATGTCAAGATTGTTGGGGGCAGCCTCTTTTCAATGGGAAGCCTGAAGAAGTCTTCTCTAAACAGAAGACACTTGAATAAAACTCTGAATGAAATGAGAGATCCAGTCTTGCAAACCTCTGGAGTAAGAACATCCCAGGAAGAGAGAACAACAAACACAAAGGTCCTGAGGCAGGGACATACATGATATAGTCAAGGTACAGTGAGGAGGAGACCAATGGAGTAAGTGCTGGAAAACTGGCACTAGATGAACCTAGTGAATGTAGACAAATGTCCCGTTATATTGTGACCATAGGCCTTGGAAAGGCATCTAGATTTTATTCTGAGTGACATGTGAATTTTGAGCAAAGCATGCACATTCTGATTTTAACTTTAGAAAACTAGGTTTGCCTAGTATGGATAAAATTGATTCTGAAAGGTCAAAAATGGAAACCACTCTAATAAGATTGTTAGGGTGCCATTGCAGAGTCAGAGGCAAGAAATGAAGATGGATATGAATTCTGTGGCAGCACTGATATGAAGGGAAGTCAGTGTTTATGGGGTTTATTTGGAAGTAAAGCCAATAGTGCTTCCTCATGGATGTGGGAGATGAAGAAGAAATGAGGACTCAAGGGGTTTGAGCCCAAGGAATTGGTTAAATGATGATAGCACTTTCTGAGATGAGGAGACCATGGGGGCAGGGGGCCGTGGTTTGTTTTGGAGGAAAGACTGTCAAGAATTCTGTTTAGGCAAGTTAAGTTTGAGATGTTCCCTAGCATTCTAAGCAGAAATGCCACATAAGAAAGTGAAGGCACAAGATCTTGGAAGAATGTGGGACAGGATGCAATCACCTAGAGGATTTGTGGGGTTGAGAAGGGAAGGGGATGGAAGGGGGAAAATAGAAGCAAGTCAAGTGGGAGTCATCAGGATGTGGGAAGAATACTGCAACTGGGATGGAGATGGAAGTTACTTTAAAGAAGCTAAATAAAACGTGTCAAAAGCAATAATCAAAAGTTACAAACACACTCACCCACCTCTCTATGCTGCCACTCACAAGAGATCAGAGGGGGAAAAAAGGAAACAACACCCACCTGGGAAGCTCTCTAGACAGGGCAAAGCACTTTGGCTATACTCAGTTTTCAGGTACAGTAAGAAGGTGAATAGTCTTAGAAGATATTTAGAAAATAGTGAATTTACTGATGACAGATGGTGAGCTCTAGGAGAGCAGAGAAAAGCTGTTGGAAGTTTGGGAAAGGGTGGGGATGTAATTAGATGACAAAATGTACAGCCAAGTGGGGTCAGAGTTCTGGGACCTTAAGTTAAGAGTCCTTAATTTAAACTAAAATACGTCATTGCTAAAAAATGCTGACTGTCATCTGAGCTTTCAGCAAGTTGTAAACCTTTTGTGGGAGGAAGGTCTTACCTCAAGGTTCATGGCTGCCAACTGATCAGGGTGGTGGGGCTGGGGCTGGGGTGGCTGTGGCGATTTCTTAAAATAAGGCCACCATGAAGTTTGCTGCATTGATTGACGCTTCCTGTCATGAATGGTTTCTCTGTAGCGTTTGACGCTGTGTGAAAGCATTTTACCCACAGTAGAACTTCTCTCAGAATTGGAGTCAATCCTCTCCAACCCTGTCGCTGCTGTATCAGCTAAGTTTACATAATACTCTAAATCCTTTGTTGTCATTTCAACAGTCTTCACACTATCTTCACCAGGAGTAGACTCCGTCTCAAGAAACCATGTTCTTTGCTCCTCCAGGAGCCCTAAGTCCTCATCTGTTGACATTTGATCCTCAGATGGCAGCAATTCAGCCCCATCTTCAGGCTCCATTTTTTCTTTAGTTGTCTTGCTGTGTCCACCACATGTCTAGGTCCTTCCCCCACTGAAGCCTTGAACCCCTCAAAGTCATCCACGAGAAGGCTAGAAGCAGCTTCTTCCAAACTCCTCTTCCTGTTGATATTTTATTTCCTCCTATGAATCACAAATGTGTTTAATGGCATCTAGAATGGAGACTCCTTTCCAGAAGGTTTCTAACTTATTTTGACGAGGTCCATTAGATGAATCACTATCTAGGGGAGCTATAGTCTTACAAAACGTATTTATTCAATAATAAGACTTGGAAGTTGAAATTGCTTTTTAATCCACGTGCTACAAAATGGATGCTGTGTTAACGGACATGAAAATAACATTGATCTTGTTGTACATCTTCATTTCTGTTAGAGCTTCTGGGTGACCAGGTACATTGTCAAGGTGCAATAATATTTTGAAAGGAATCTTTTTTTCTGAGCAGTATATCTCAATGATGGACTTAAAATATTCAGTAAACCAAGCTATAAACAGATGTGCTGTCATCTAGGCTTTGTTGTTCCATTTATGGATCACAGGAAGAATAATACACCTAGCATAATTCGTAAGGGCCCTGGGATTTTCACAATGGTAAATGAGCACTGGCTTCAACTTAAAGTCATCAGCTGGAGTAGCCCCTAACAAGAGTCAGCCTGTCCTTCGAAGCTTTGAAGCCAGGCATTGACTTCTCCTCTCTAGCTATGAAAGTCTCAGGTGGCATCTTCTTCCTATGGAAGGGTGTTTTGTCTACATTGAAAATTTGTCATTTAGGGTACCCACCTTCGTGAATTATCTCATTTAGATCATCTGTACAACTTGCTGCATCTTCTATATCAGCACTTGCTGCTTCACCTTGCACTTGTATATTGCAGGGGAGGCTTCTTTCCTTACACCTCCTAAGCCAGCGTGTGCTAGCTTCACACTCCTTCGGCAGCATCCTCACCTCTCAGCCTCCGCAGAACTGAAGAGAGTTGAGGCCTTGCTCTGGATTAGGCTCTAGCTAAAGGGAATGTTGTGACTGGCCTGATCTTCTATCCAGACCACTGAAGCTTTGTCTGCACCTGCAATAAAGCTACTTTGCTTTCCTATCATCCGTGTGTTCACTGGAGTAGCACTTTTAATTTCCTTCAAGAACTTTTCCTTTGCATTCGCAACTTAGCTAACGGTTTGACATGAGAGGTGTACCTTTCTGCCTGTCTCTTTTTTCAATATGCCTTCTTCACTGAGTTAATCATGTCTAGCTTTCCATGTAAAGTCAAAGATGCACTGTTCTTTCTTCACGTGAACACTGAGAGGCCGTTGTAAGGTTAGTTGGCCTGATGTCAATACTGCTGTGTCTCAGGGAGTAGAGGGAGGCCAAGGAGAGGGAGAGAGACAGGGGAACAGCCCGTCAGTGGAGCGGTCAGAACACACACAACATTTAGCAATTAAGTTCACCAGCCTGTGTGGGGCATGGCTCATAGAACCCCAAAACCATTATAACAGTAACATCAGAGATCACTGATTGCAGATCGCCAGAACAAATCTAATGATAAGGGAAACGTTGAAGTACTTTGAGAATGAACAAAATGTGACACAGAGACACAAAGTGAGAAAAATGCTGATGGAAATATGGCACCAGTGGTCTTGCTCAACACAGGGTTGCCGCAAACCTTTAATTTGTAAAAAAAACACAGAATCTGTGAAGTGTGCAATAAAGCGAAGCACAATAAAAGGAGATATTCTTGCATTGTGATGAATGTCAGAGTAGTTGTAGCCTTGAGGAATAAAGACAGTCCATGAAGGACAATGGGCAAACTTTCTGCTATAACAGTTCACATGTGCAAAATGCATTGAACACTTTAGCTGAGTGCACTTTAGTGTACGGTTGTTACAACTTATGGAAAATCTTAAAAATGCAAGAATTTTGAAACTTGAAAAGAACACTAGATATGATATATACAGATACAGACATGTTGCAAAATACAAAACATATATATTAATCATTAACACCAGCTCCAGGATAGTGGCTATTTTGGGGGAGAGAGGGTAAAAGATTTGGTCCAGAGGAATGGAGTTTAATTATATTTATTTTAAAAAGAACACCTTGTCGGGGTGCCTGGGTGGCTCAGTCAGTTACGCATCCAACTTCGGCTCAGGTCATGATCTCACAGTTAGTGGGTTCGAGCCCCGCGTCGGCCTCTGTGTTGATGGCTCAGAGTCTGGAACCTGTTTCAGATTCTGTGTCTCCCTCTCTTTCTGCCCCTCTCCTGTTCACGCTCTGTCTCTGTCTCAAGAATAAATAAACATTAAAAAAAAATTAAAAGAACCTCTTGTCTCAGTCCAGTCAGGCTGCTATAACAGAATACCATTGACTGGGCGACTTATAAACAAGAAATTTATTTCTCAGTTTTGGAGACTGTGAAGTCCAAAATCAAGTTGCCGCCAGCAGATTCTGTGTCTGGGGAGAGACTGCTTTCTGGGTCATAGATGGCTGTTGTTTTGCTCTGTCCTCACCGGCCCCAAATGCCATCATATTGGTGGATTAGGTTTCCACAGATAGATTCTGGGGGGACACAAACATGCAGTCTATGGCACATATGATACGAAAAAATGTCCAAGAGTAAATTAACACTTAGTCGGTCTTGGTTATGACTATATGAATGGCAGCTACGTATTTGTTCTATTTTAATGTTTCGAAAAATCTCACAATTACAAACTTTAATTTTAATGAAAACGATAAAGGTTTCTGGGGGTCCAAAGCCGAAAGGCAAACGTGTAGCTGCTGGTTGTAATTCACATTAGACGGGGCTGCATTTCCCCAGGCCCTGAAAGAGCAGCTCCCACCCCTGCTTCATAATTCCTTCCGCTCTTCAAGCGCTTTCAGCCCAGATGGTTATTCTCAGACCTCCCGGGAGGAGTCTGTTGCCAAAGGACTTTATCAGTGATCAGGAAGTCATTTCTCCTGTGTTTCCAAGCCAGTCTTGGGCTATAAAATCATCTCAAGCAATGTGGTTTCAGGAGCTCTGGTTTTATATTAGGGAAGCTGAGACGTTGGGAAAATTGATGAGTGCTGGAATTGGAGCCTTCAAACCTATGGGATTAGGAAGGTATTCTGCCACCTGAACACGTTCCTTCCCTGTGCCAGCTGAGCTGAGCCACATTCTGACCTGCTCTGTGAGCAGTGGCTGCCCCGGCACCTGCAATCACCCGGTGGCCCAGGGGTCCTGGAAACTCAGACTCAAGCAAGACTGATTTCCTTCCCTTTCATCTTCCCTTGACTTCCCAACATAATGGAAAATAATATAGAAGCATTATATTTTTCCTATATTACTCCTGGTGAGCTTTCGTTCCTCGGGGAAAAAACATGTCAGAGGATCCCTTCCCCTTCCTTCCTTCCTTCCTTCCTTCCTTCCTTCCTTCCTCCCTCCCTCCTTCCTTCTCTCACTCCCTGTCTGTCTTTTCTTCCTTCCTGTCTGTTCTCTATTTCTTTCTGTCTTTTTCTTTCTTCCTTCCTTTCCTTCTTTCTTTCTTTCTTTTTTAAAGTTTATTTATTTATTTTGACAGAGAGAAGGGGGGGAGCACATGCATATGGGTGCACAAGGAGGGGAGGGACAGAGACAGAGGGAGAGACAGAGAATCCCAAGCAGGCACTTCCCTGTCAGTGCAACGCCCCATGTGGGGCTCGAACTCATGAACCCTGAGATCATGACCTGAACCAAAATCAAGAGTTGGACGCTTAACCCGCGCTCAGTCTTTTTGTAGAACTCTATTTGTAGAACTCTTGATTGAATGCTCCTCAATAGAAAGCCCTTTGCTTCAAAAACAAAGAAGATATTTGACGATTAGACAGAAGAGGTAACCAACATCAATGTGACTAAACTTGCTACAACAGAGAAGGTGGAAAAATGGATAAAAAAGAGGAGGCTCATCTTGGATTCAAGATCTGGAGCAAGCTATTACCAACCGAACACATATCAGTAATGTGGTTGCATTAAAAGGGCCCAGCAAGTACACAGATAAAGTGTTTTTTTTTTTTTTTTCATCTTATGGACTTAAAACAACAGCAACACTTTCAGTGATATATAATTTACATATCACAGAATACGCCTGTGAGTGGCGTCGATGATGATATTTAGTAAATTTATCGAGTCCTGCTACTATCACCACAGTCCAGCTTTAGAACACTTCCATCACCCCAGAAAGTCCCCTCTTTCCCAGTCAACCCCTGCTTCCACCGACTGCTCAGGCTATCACCGCCCTAAGTTCTGCCTCTGTAGATATTTGCCTTTTCTGCAACCTTCACACGAATTGTACCATTTAATTTAGTCCATTCGTGTCTGGCATCTTTCACTTTCCATGATGCTTCTCAGGTTCTGCCACGTTGGTGCCTGCATCAGTACTTTGTTCCTTTCTGGTTCCGAGTCGTTTTTCATTGTTTGGATCTAGCACATTCCGTTTATTCACCAGTTGATGGACTCGTGGATTACTTCCAATTTATCACTACTATGACACATGCTCTGAGTATTTGCATATAAATCTTCAGGGAGGCATGTTTCCATTTAGTTGGGGAGGCACCTAAGAGTGGAATTGCTGGCAGACAGCTACGCTTGCATATGGAAGCTGAGTATTGTAAGAAACTATGAAGCTGTTTTTCAAAGTAGCCAGACCACTTTACATTTCACACAGCAATGTAAGAGGGTTCTACTTTTGCTATGTCCTTACCAGAACTTGGTGTTGGCAGTCTTTTTCATTACAGCTATTCTAGTGGTTCCCTCTCCGTAGCCTAGCTCCTATAGCATTCAGTTTCTCGCCACTCCTAGACCTTGTCATGCGTCCTCACACACTTGTATTCTTGTGAAAGGAACAATCCAAATGACAGCCCTACCTTAGTTTAAAGCTAGGTTCTCTTTTCTGCTTATTATGGATCTTTGATAAGAAATACAATTGCTGAGAAGTCTGTTTTGCTTGCTGTTTGCTATGAGCATTGTGAGACCTTTCCTGAATGTAACCCGCTGTGTAGTAGAATGGGTTGTAAACCTTCCTAAATGTAGTCTGATATGTAATGGAATGAGTGATTGTACATAAACTAACCGGGGTTTCTCGCTTCTGTAATCTTGCTTGCTTAACACATTCCTCCCCTTCCTCCTTCCCCTTTTTCTCTCCCACCACAAGTAAGGGACAAAGCCTTCCCGCCAAAGGACAGACAAAGGACGCCCAATCAGAAAACAACAAATGTCCTTACTTTAAAATCGACTAATCAGGCCCCTCATAATTTGAAACCTCCCCTGTGCTATTTGTCTCTGTCTATAAAAACGCTGTACCAACCCTGATCGTGGCCTCTTGCGTCACCAGCGACGAGTGCGCAGAGGACCAGGTTCGAACCTGCAATAAACGACCCTTGCCGCTTGGCTTTGACTTACGACTCTGGTGGACTTTTGTGGGAGGTTTCGGAACTTCGGGCATTACACTTGCATATGGGTTTTCCTTTGCTTCAGATGCCCTTCTCAGTCTTTAGAGCTCCTCATCCTTGAAGACTCTAAGTTGTGATGGCTTCCCGATGCCCAGTGGCACTCGTGGACATCCATTATCCTGTTCTCCATCCTCGGCATAGCATTACAGTACTGTATTGTACGTGGGGATTGGTCTGTCTGTTTTCCCCACAATTATGTCAGCTATTTGAGAGGACACTCTTATTCCTCTTTGTTCTCATATTGGGTAGTGTCTGAAATACAGTACATATTTCATATATTCTTTTTTTTCTTTTTGAGTTTATGTATTTACTTTTGAGAGACAGAGAGAGCACAAGCAGGGGAGGGGTAGAGAGAGAAAGGGAGACAGAAAGAATTCCAACCAGGCTTTGTGCTGTTAGCACAGACCCCGACGCCGGGCTTGATCCCATGACCCTGAGATCATGACCCGAGCCGAAATCAAGAGTTAGATCCCCAACTGACTGAGCCATCCCGGTGCTCCCCCCACCATCTTCTTAATTAAGGAATAAAGTAATGAGTATTTTAATTAGTAGTTGAGGGAGGGATCAGGAGATTACAGAAATGGAAACATTTTAAAGAAAGAAGAGCTTTGACACAGTGCCGTCCTTGTTCTGCCTCTGCCTCTGGCACAAGGGAAGCTGATTGCAAAGGTGATGGGGGGAACACCTATTTATTAGACTAGAGCAGCAGACACGCTGGCAATGAGAATGTATCCGGATGGAGAGATTTTGATCGCAAGCGCTGAGAGAGACAGCGGTCTTTCATTAAGAACTTTTCACTTGACAGTAGCAATTTTTATCACAATGTTTTCTGACCCAGGGACACATCGAGGGACTGTTTTTGTGAGTATCTTTCCTCTCACTGGATAGCCCTTGACTTTTAAACTCCTTTAATGAAAGGAACCTTGATACACGGGAGTCATTAATAATGGCTTTTCTCTTTCAGTGGAGTTTTCAGTTCAATCCCAAGTATGAATTTATCGAACTTCATATTTAAAGCCGGATGACTCTCTCAGCTGCCCTCTTCATCAGAACTTCAGGTACCATTAGGTGCATCGCTGGGTGAGAAGAAGAAGTAAGCCCAAGTTCTACTTCCTTTAAAAAGGTTCTATCAGTAAGGACTAAGGAATAGGAGACTCACAGCACAAGTGAGATGTGAGAAGTGGATGGAGATCTGTAAGAATAGAAGCCAGAAGATGGAGTGAATCCCTGAGAGAGGAAATGCTTCCAAAACTGCTGTTATGTCTTCTATAGCATATAAATAACAATTTCCTCCCACGCAGTTTTTATTTGCTGCCACAACAGTTCTGTGAAACAGCTAGCAATTATTGCTCCTATTTTACAGTTTAAGAAACTGAGGTCAGACTGTTTATGCTGCACACAAGCCCTAGGTGCTATAACAAACACGTGGCGGAGCTAGAATGTGAAACAAAATATTTGTGTTTCCAAAGATTGGACTATTATTGCTGTTTCGCATTACCTCAGCTTAAAAGGTTGAAACAGACGTGACAGGCAGATGCTTTTTTACTCAAGTACTTCATAGAAAACAGATTCTGCACCATAAAGCACACCTAATCCTCTAGGGGTGGCTATTAGGTCCCATTTTTATTCATTAGTTTGTGTCACCGAAGGAAAAGCTTCACTGAAATTCAGTCTCTGCCCCAGGAAGTTACAATGACGAAGTTGCTAGTTATTCAGGAACTAAGAAGCTTCAGAGACCTGCACAATTTGAAAAAAAAAAAAAGAAAACTTTTTAATGTTTATTTATTTTTGAGAGAGGGGAGGGGCAAAGGGGCAGAGAGAGAGGGAGAAACAATGCCAAGCAGGCTGGAGACTCTGAGCTGTCAGCACAGAGCCCCACGCGGGGCTCGAACCCACGAACGTGAGATCACGACCTGAGCCGACGCTTAACCGACTTAAACCCCCCCCCCGCCAGGCGCCCCGAGATCTGCACAATTCTTAAGAGACTGAGCACCAGCTGTTTGCCGCTGCGTGGGTAGGAAATGCATTGGAATGCATTCTGGAGTGGTCACCTTGGCGCTCTTTCCTTTAGAGGTCTTCAATCCCCGTTAGTCACAAAGGAAAGGGTTTCTCTTAGATGCCTTCTAGTTCCTGGAGAGAAAGAATTCAAGCAATGACCCTCCTGAAAAAAAAAAAAAATGCAGCATACATGAAGGGCACATGTTGAAAATAAGCCATTAGTTAGCTGACAAATCACGCAAGTTACAGAAGAGGAAAGAATTGTTCCACTCAGACCACTTACCTTACTGCCTCATTGCAGAACCACGGAAATTCCCACTGGGTTTTATTATTGCCAGTGTTTTATAGATGGGAAACTGAGGCACAGAGAAGCTAAATTATTTGCCCAAAGCCACACATTCATTGAGTGGCCATGCCAAGATGCAGCCAAAACACCATCTTTTTTTAAATGTAAAAATCAGTTCCATCAAATTAATTTGCACTTGGAACTGACTACATGCCAACAGCATGAGGTTTGAAATAAAACAATTTGAGTTTGAAGTCGTGGAATGGTGGCTACTCAATCCTGCGAAGTTTAGCCAGACAGCCTGCCTTCTGAAGCCTGACTTCTTGATTATAAGTGGGGTTGGTGGAGGGAAAGAACAGAAGATGGCCGTGATAGTAAATAAAGTAACATGTGCAAATGTGTCTAGAACAATATCCAATTCAAATTAAGTATTAAATAGGTTTTTTTTTTTAAGTCTGAAACATACTTACTGATTAAATTATTAGCTGCTTGTTACTGGCCATGGAGGATGAAAAGGTGTTCCTTATCATTGATTCTTTTCAAGATGTCCATTAGTGATAGGATCCAGTGAGGGGCATGGCAGGAAGTACCCATCCCATTAAAAGAATTTGGAAGAACCCAGAGCTATTCCCTCAGCACCACCACCCCCCCCAACCCACCGTTCTAGCGTTCTAATGGAATGGAATCAGAGACTGACTCAGAGCCTTTTGTTCAGTTTTTCCAGCTTCTTTGTAGAGAAAGTGGGGCTTACCTTTGAAGAGGTCAAAGATTAGTTGGGAGTGAGAGATGAACACCCAGGGAGCCATCAGAGAGAAACACCATGCTCTTTCCCGTAGCTCCGACTCTGGACATAATAAAGAGTAGAAAGCAGTGTGGGCAATGGTGGGCCTCCAGTGGGTAATCAGGGCATGTGTGTCTGTGTGTTTGGGCCAGTGTGCAAACATGTGGCATGTGGACACTTGAACCCAGGGAACATGCAGTGGGATTCTGGGAGTCCAGGTTTTTGGCAGAGGCCAGAAAAAGACCTAAAAGTGTCCCACTTGCCCCTGAGCTATTGATCCCCCGAGGCCAGCATGAGGCAGCCCAACAAAGGAGGAGGCCATGGATTCTAGTGACTGGGGAGAATGCCGTCTGGAGTAGAGAAACATTTGATGTCAAGTCCCCGGTTCTCTCCTTACAGTTCTGTGGCCACACCTCTTTGAGGAACATTATCTTCCTCATGTGTAAAACTCGAGTAAAGATATATACTTTGGTGGATAATAAACAAGATAATGTGTTATTTTAAGTTAACAAGTGCATGGCACATAGCAGGAAATTAATAAATGGCTGAAATGAATGATTCTGAAAGAGACAAGGAGACAGTATGTGGAAATATTAGCCTTAACAAAGCCAAACTGTAGGAGAACCTGATTCCACAGGCTTCGGAAACTGGTCCCCAGCCTTGAGGCTGGACTGGAGATGTTCTGACACAGAATGGATTCCTGGATGTACAACAGGCCTGTGAGCCTCTGCCCAGAAGTAAAACAGTGACTCCATCTTCCTCCCCCATCAGTCTCTCTTTGATGAGATTCTGAAAACCAAAATTTACTCCTTCAAACGAAATAGCTACTCAACAAACCTTTCCCAACAAAATCCTTCCCTTTTCAAAATCCTTCTTTAGCAGATTTAAGCTCTGATGAGAGAAATAAAGAATATGCAGGTCTAAAATGACAATTACAGCAAACTTATTAACCCTTCCCACGTATTACATACAGGGAAACTGAGGCCCAGGGAAGACAAATGACCATTAAACAGTCGAGTGGAATTAGTACTCCCAACTTTAACTGCAGGATTCATCATCCCAATGACTGCAGAGGCCACTTGAAGAATTAGTCTCTCTAGAACCAATGGGATAAAAAATTAGATGAAGGAAGGGAGGGAGGGAGGGAGGAAAGGTGAATGGAAGTAGAGAGGCAGGGATCTCAGGTACATCTAAGGGAAGTTTCGCAAATCTGAATTTTTTCAGATTTTCAGCATAGGAACTTTCAGAAGGTAGTGAACCTTCAAAGATGCTTATTAACAACTCAGGAAACAATAGATATTGGCAAGAATGAAGAGAAAGGGGAACACTTTTGCACTGCTGGTGGGCATGCAAAATGGTGCAGCCATTCTGGAAAACAGTATGAAGCTTCTTCAAAAAGTTAAAAAAAGAACTACCCTACAACCTAGCAATTGCATTACTAGGTATTTTTACCCAAAGCATACAAAAATGCTGATTCGAAGGGGCACATGTAACCCCAATGTTCATAGCAACGCTATCAACAATAGCCAAAGCATGGAAAGAGCTCAAATGTCTATCAACTGATGAATGGATAAAAAAGATTTGGTGTGTGTGTGTGTGTGTGTGTGTGTGTGTGTGTGTGTATATATATATATATATATATATATATATATATATATATATAATGGAATATTACTCTGAGATCAAAAAGAATGAAAGCTTGCCATTTGCAACAACGTGGATGGAACTAGAGTGTATTATGCTAAGTGAAATAAATCAGAAAAACACAAATGATTTCACTCATATGTGGAATTTAAGAAGCAAAACGAATGAACATAGGGGAAAGAAAGAAAAAAATACGTTAAAAACAGAGAGGAAGGCAAACTATAAGAGACTCTTAAATACAGAACAAACTGAGGGTTGCTGGAGGGGAGGTGGGTGGGAGGATGGGCTAAATAGGTGATGGGCATTAAGAAGGGCATTTGTTGGGATGATCACTGGGGGTCATATGTAAGTAATGAATCACTGGGTTCTACTTCTAAAACCAATACTACATGGTATGTTAACTAACTTGAATTTAAAAAAGTAAATTGAAAAAAAAAAAAAAAGCTGCTTATCCTCTGACCCTTATCTCTCTGTTTTCATCTCCTGTAAATCCTCAAACCATCCTCTACTGCATCAACAGATGCTAGACCAGCCCTTGCCTCCTGGCCTTTGTCCGTGTTAATCCCTTGTAGTGTTTACCTGGATTATGACCAATGGAGTTTTAGTTCCCAATTTAGAGATCCCATAAGACCTGGGCTTTCAGCCTTGGCATTTTTCGTACCAGAGCATAATAGTCCATTTGCTTGTCTGTCTACCTGCGAGTCCCTGGAGCACAAGGGCTGTATCTTACCATCTCGATTTCCCCAGTGCATGCCGTTGAAAACATTTTTTTTTTGGGGGGGGGGGGGTTGGTTTTTTGTTTTTTGGGGTTTTTTTGCTTATTTAGATGACTGAGTGAGTCCATGTCAAGCATGAAGCATAATTTATTTCTGCAATGTTCTTGCTAAAGCCTGGTAGGTATCTTCATAAATCCTTCATACATAATGCAATGCTCATTACATTATGAAGGCCTGTCCCCAGAGTATATCTCTCCCTAGGTTATTCCATTAAATAAAACGATATTTATAACTGATGAGTAAATAGTATTTATAATAGTATTTATATACTGCAGGGATTGTTATTAGAAACCTGCAACAGGAACTATTAGAAAATAAGTACAGCAACTCACGTTCCACTAGAAGATTTTACAAGGCCATGCTGGGCCTGTCTACCGTGATGGCTTCCCTCTCTTCCCCTCCTCCACTCGGTCTCTCTCTTTCCCATCTGTCCCCTCCCCCGGCCTGGAAGCCAAGCCTGTAGCAGCCCACAGTGCCTGGGAAGGAGCTGCACCGTGAGTAGCTCTGGTTCCACTGGGGGCTTCTCCACCCTGGAGTGAACCCTCAGACAGACAAACAGGCTGTCTGCTGGCTCTTCCTAGGAGGTACTTTCACATTTGCTCTGTAATCTTACCATCAATGCCCAGGGAGAGATGGGGCAAGCAGGAAAGAGGTCTCCAGAGCGCAGAAGAGGTTTGAAGCTTCTCTTTGGCTCACACCCACCCGATCCAGCGTTTTTGAGAAAGCTTTACACAAATGAGATGCTTATGGAGGCATATTGTAGACTACTATCCAAACGTAGTCATTGTTACCATGTTCCCACCATATTGTAAATCCCTTTCTGGGTGGGGACTCCAGCTCATTCGTCTTAGAATCCTTAGGACTCAGCACAGCATCTGGTTCAGAGTAAATCTTCAAAACGCAAGTTAAATGACTGACTGACGGACGGAATGAATGAATGAAGGAAGGAAGGAATGACAGCATGAAGAGTTAACAACTAGCATGAGTCAGAAGTAATCATATGATTTAATGAGATGTAAACCCTTAGTCTGGCATTTAAGGCCTCTTATGACTAACAACACTCCACGGATGTGTAGGGAGGGCTCCTAAAGCTAACCTGGGGATTCAAATAAATTTTTCTGATAAAAATATTAGATTTGATAATTCTGATTACAGTTAAAACAAAACTTGAAAACCATCAGAGGAGAAAGATATAGAGTATTTTGTGCTCTTTTATTCTAAAATAATGTGTTTTCTGATGCAGACTGTCCTAAATTTTAGCATTAATGTGCTTTGGCTTGCAGTGGCCACACGTGGCTGGTTTTGATGGTTTTTCTGGAGCAGCTGAGTGTGGCCACAGGCCTGCGCACTCATTCTTTTGATGACGTCTCACTGCAGTGAGCACAGCGAGCCGAAAAGACAAAACAGCAAAATAGGAGAGGACTGGCTTTAGCTTCCCTAGGTGCACAGACAGGCATCTGGACCTTTTCTGCCTCCCTGGGCTTGCCTCCCTGGGTTTTGGAGCTGAGATCACAGATTCACACTGGCAGCAAGAAACTTCCTCAGGCTATCCAGAGGCTGAGAACATCCTCACGCAACCCTGAGTGTCCAGGTTGGAGGAGGAACGCCCCCTCGGGAAGTTGCTAGACAAGAAAGAGCTGGGGGGAGGGGTGTGGTGGGGGGGACTGCCCGGGTCAGACATTTCAAGGTTCATGAGAATCATGAACAAAATCAGCAGCCGGAAGCTCCTGCCTTAAAAGCTCCCACTTTTCTTGCTGATTTGAACGACAGGGTAGTAATTACAGGTTCTTCGCAAGCCTCCTTAGACCACACTGTGTCTCTGTAGGCACTTACATTTTATTTGATGACAGTGACATTGATGAATAATAGTTTCCACCCCAGCAAATGATTACTGATTCTATAGCTGATAGAGTAGAAATTTTGCTGCAAAATTTAACACTTTACACCAGGAGAGAAACATTCTCCCTCGTGGTGCAGTTTTCTCATTAGTGATCTTGTACCCGATTTTTCCCTTCCCCAAATCTCAGGGATTTCGCTAGAAAACTCCCTCCCAATCTGGGATACAGAGATCAGAAACGATCGCTGAGGTTCACTGAACTGCATGCCAAGCACCCCATGGGTGGGAACTCATCTGATCCTGATTGCAGCACAGAAATACGTTTATAAACACAGGCACCTCATATAAATACAAATAGCTTGTCCAAGATTAGCATCGCTGGTGATCAATGGAGGCTGAGATTAGGATCCAGGAAGTTCATAATCACCGTGCCGCAGTCGAGCAGGACCTTAAGCAGCAAGAAGAGCCCAAGGAGCCAGAACTCCTGGGGTCCAGTCTCAACTCTGCTGCTAATGACCTCTAACTAGTCAGACCACTGTGCCAGTCTGCCTGGGCTCCCACAGCAAAGCACCACAAAGCAGGCAGCTTGACCAACAGAAACGAATGTCTCACAGGTCTGGCGGCCAGAAGGGCAAGATGAAGGTGTCAGCAGGGTTGTTTCCTTGAAGCTTCTGTCCTTGGCTTGTGGAGGCCATCATCCCCTGCTCTCCTCATACGGTCTTCCCTCTCTGCACGCTCTCCTGGTCCGTGTCTCTACCCACATGACTTCATTTGACCTAACTACCCCTTTAAAGACCCTGTCTCCAAATAGAATCCCATTCTGAAGGTCTGGAGTTAGGACTTCAGCTGGTGAGTTCCAGTAACACCAGGTCAAATCAAGACGTCAGCAGGCCTGCCTTCCCCTCCCGGGGCCTCTAGGGCAGAGTCTGTTTCCTTGCCTTTTTCAGGATCTCTTTCCCTCTTCTGAGCACATCCCCTTCGTCACGGCTTTGGCTTTCATTACCACATCCCTTCCTCGCTCTGATGCTGGTGCCTCCCCCTTGTAAGGACTCATGATTTTATGGGGCCCATCCACATAACCCAGGAAGATTTCCTCATATCACTATCCTAAGATAATTACATCACAAAGCCCCTTTTAGCATAAAAGCTAACATATTAATTTTATCTAAATGACTATTCAAGACTCATCTTATTTTTAAACATTTTTTAAAGTGTATATATTTATTTTGAGAGAGACAGAGACAGAGAGAGGGGGAGAGCACGAGCAGGGGAGGGGCAGAGAAAGGGAGAGAGAGAATCCCACACGATCAGCGCAGAGCCTGACGCAGGGCTTCATCCCACAAACTGTGAGATCGTGACCTGCGCCGAAATCAGGAGTCAGAAGCTTAACCCACTGAGCCGCCCAGGTGCCCTTAATCTTATCTGATAATGAATACTGTTTTGCTTTTCTATTGCTGCATAACAAACTACCCCACAATGTGGCGACCTAAAACAACAAATTCATTTTATTGCATCATTTTTGTGGGTTAGGCATCCCGGCAGCGTGTGGCTGACCAATGGTCCCCTCCCCTTCTGTGGCATCCACTGAACTCCCTGGCAGTTATCAGCTGGCAGCTGGCCTGCTCAGCAGATCCAAGATGGCTTCCTTCTCCCGTCTGGAACCTTGGTGGTGTGGCTGGTAGGCTGGGCTCAGATGGGCCCCTCTCCTCTCCCGTGCCAGCTCAGACACTCTCTTAGTGTCCCTCCACCATGGTACATGGACTTCTCACCTGATGCCTCGGGGTCCAAGAGACGGGCCCAAGCCACAGAGAGCAGATGCCACCAGTCTCTTAAGCCTGTGCTGGGAAACTGACACAGCCAATTCCACTGTGTTCTTTTAGCCAGAGCAGTCACCAAGGCCGTCCAGATTTAATATGCAAGGATGCAGACCCACCACTTGATGCGATTCGTGTCAAAGAATTTTCAACTGTCTTTAATCTGCTACAAATGCTAACAAACATGTGCTTTTGTCCTCCGTCCATAAGAGATAAAAAGAGAGAGTCAGAAAGAGAAAAGATACCGTTGCAGGCAAAGCCGTTAAATATTGTGGTCATTATCCTTGGTGGACAAGCTGACTGAACGGAAATGAGACATAACTGGAGTCATGAGGGGAAACGGAGAAAAATGATCAGATGGAGACATAGCAATTAAAATAGGGCTAGCAGCCTGGAGCTAGCACGTGCCAGGTTAGCTAGCCAAAAGGCTGGTCTGTCCTTGAGGGTATTACTAGTCACAGCACAGTATGCTAGGAATGTCCCTCCATCTATTCATTTATCCAACTTAACACTTACTGAACATCTACTGTAAACCAACACTGAACTGGTCATTAAAGATATGAAGATCAGTCGGCAAGATCTGCCTTCCAAGGGCTCTGAGTCCCTGGAGAAGAAAGATATGGCAATCCTTAAGTACAGCATACTGCCTACGGATTATAGTTTCAATGGTAACCTTGGGTCAACAAAACTCGGTTGTACCCACCCAAATTATTTTGGGAATGCAAATGAATGAGTAAAAAGACCAATTATACATCTATTTAATTTTCCTTGCAATTGCTGCTTAAAGTATGTCTGCCCAAGGGAACATAAGTGCTAAGTTTCTTCGGTAGTCTGAAAAACTCAGATATCAGAAATTACTTGTTTCCTGCGCCTATTACTATTTTCTAGTGGAGTTTCAAGACTTGTCTATTATGAAGTGTTGACGGAGGTTCATGCCATCCCCGGGCGCAGTGATGGGAGTGTGTATTTCATAATCGACACAGCACCAGTCCTAGAGAGCTTCTCCTTTCTTTGGGCGGGAGACACCACTAACTGCCTACCCATTACTCTAATGTCTATCCCACATTGTTCAGCAAATGAGGGCCTGCTGTGTGTCAGATAGGACTCTAGACAGCAATAGTCAAGGTAGACTTAGCACTTTCCCTCATGGAACTTATGTTCCCATGGGGAGGATGACAATAAAGAAGTAAACAAATAGGTAAATAATATAAAGTCAAAGGGCCATAAGTGATCTGAAGAAGAAAAAACAGATGAGGCCAAGAAGACTGGGGCAGTGGAAAGTGGGAGAAGGGGGTCTGTTTTAGATGAGCTCACTATTTTTCAATTTCCTGAGTCATTAAAGCACATTACATGCTTAGCCTACTGCCTGGAACACGTGATATACCTACTATTCCAATGTGTAACCACCACCCCAGCCCTGCTATAGAGTGTCATTCCTCTACTTGCCTCTTCAGAGAGGAAGAACATGAGGACACAGCCCAATGCTAATTACCCAATAAATAGTAAATAGTTGGGGAAATGTTGCAGCCAGCACCCAAGAAAGATGCCAATTCTGGGGCCCCAGGTTGCCTGAGAAGAGGAGAGACAGAAATAGATGCCTCAAGTCTCTTCACTCAGGATTTTTCATGGAGGCTCAGAGAATGCAGGAGGAAGGACCCCACACACAGAGCATGTAGATGGTCTTCCTGACCTGGTTGCTGTTTTATTTATTTACTGGTCTTGGGGGTGAGAAGTATTCACGGAGCAGGAACACCGAGTAGTCTAGAAATTCCAGGGCATACTTGTGCACTTGTGTAAGTAATTAACTCCCCCGAAATAGCCAGGGGCTTAATTTGGGGAAATTTTGTAGTACCTGGTTTGGCCAGTTTGGTAAATAAATTTACATAGCAAAGAGGTGCCTGTAGAGGGAAGGAGTGGGGAGAGGGAAACAGAGAGACAGAGAGAGGAAGGGAGGGAGGGAGGGAGGGAGGGGCAGAGAGGGGTGTGTGTGCGTGCAAGCAAAAGAAGGGTGAGAAGAGAGAGAGAAGAAAGGAGAGAGAGAGGGGGGCATTTTCCTGTACGAGGACAGTCATAGCTTTATCCTCCAGTCAAAAACCAACCAAGAGAAACAGCCAACGTAGATCCACCATATGCTGTACAGTAGTCTATGGCAGCTACTTCGTGAACGTGATTTCCTTACACATTTTTTCACTCCCATTGTCTGGGAGGCGAAGTAACTTGTTCAATGTCACACAGCTAGTGACAGATCCTAGACTTGAGCCCAGGGCTCTTCGACTAGCAAGTCTGTTTATTTGACTGGAATGGTTTCCACCCATCCAGCAGCAATGTTTCCAGGATGCTAGTGCTGTTGAGTGTGGGCAGCGGGGCTAGTCATTTGACTGCACTCCAGTTCGCTGGAAATTGGCAATCCACGGGTATCCAATTCGCTTTTACTGCATAAAAACCCACTGCCAACACTAAGTAGCTTGAAACCAGAGCCTTTTATTCATCTTGTTCTGTGGGGCAGCTGATAGTATCTGCGTCGGCTCAGCTGATCCCTGCCAGGCGCCCTCTTGTGACTTGGCCAGTGGCAGTTCAGAGCATCTGTCCTCTGTTTCACTACTCAGCATCTAGCAGGATGGCTTGGGCCACTCCCATGGTGGCCTCAGAGTCCCAAGTGCGGAGAGAGAGGGAAACCTCGATGGCCAAGCACTGTCCCACGGGCCACACCAAGTCACAGGGACAAGTCCAGTGTCAGGGAAGGAAATCTACTCAAGAGCATGGACAGGAAGTGCATTACTGTGGCCATTGTTTCCACACAGTCTAACACTGTTTGGGGCAGACTGTTTATTTATTCATTTACTCAGCCAACTTCAGCGAGGACCTTTGAAGCAAGGCGTACTCTGGATCAAAAAGAAAGGTGAAATAGACTTTGATCTAGAACTTCCTATCTAGAAGGAGAGATAAGTACACAAAAGTGTCGATAATGTAGTAAGTGTTCCCTATCACGTGAAGGGGATGAATAAATTACTCAGTCTAGAGAGCCACAAACTTATAGCAGGAAAATCTTCATGAAGGAGGTGGCATTTAATCTGGACCTTGAGGGATAGCTAGGAGCTGTACATGATCAGATGCCAGAGAGATTGCCTGGTATTAGGGCTGAGCAGCCAACTTGGCTGAAAGTGAGGACTGAGACCTTATTTCCCCTGAGATTCTGTGGCTTTCCACACGTGCACTGCCCTGTTCATGTGCTGTAAGTTTACGGGGCTCTCTCCTTTATAGAAATTGCTCAGCCTCTGAACCCACTTTCCAGCCCCATTGTCTTGGCATGGGAGTGTTTTCCAGGGAACAAACTGGCGGGAATGGGGAATCGGGAAGGAGTGCAATGTTTCGGGAAGCCCATGACCCCGCGGTTTCTGACCCTGTCCCAGATCCAGGAGACCATCCCAGGAGAAGGATACAGCCGAGCCAGATGTGTTAGCAGAAAAGAGTTGATTCCAGAAAAGAGGAGGGGACACTTAAGAGATGCTGGAGGCAGGAAAAGCAAGAGCCACGGCTGACTCCGATTTCTGCGTCGCCATAGAATGGCAGCAGTGCCATCAACAAGACAGGAAAGTGGAGCGGGTGCCCGGTTTGGGATTTGCTGGGTTTGGGATCTTCGTGCGACACGCAGGAGGGAATGTTCAGTGTGTTGCTGGACCGGAATGTGGGAGAGAGCTGGAGGCTGTGAAGGGGAACCATCAACGAAGGGATGGGTAGTAAAGCCCTAGATACAAGGAGATCACCGGGAAAGAATTTACCGGGGAAAAAAAAAGCGAGAGGGGAAATAAGGGATCTTTTATGTAGCAGAGGCAAAGGGAACAGAGAGAAAGCGCATTCAAACCTAGGAGTTAATGGCATCACCATCCACACATCTGCCTAGAATCAGTCAGAATGTTACATCAAAGCTTGAGGGTTGAGGCACCACGGGTAGAGGATTGAAGATTAGCTGTGACTGCGTTATAATGATGACTCCCTATGTCACTGTTTTCAGAAAATGTCCTATTCTAAATGTGAGTGGCAGCATGGCGCAATGATTAAGAACACGGACTTTGATACCAAAGCTGTGGGATTCACATCCTGGCTGCACCTAATTAATGGCCACATCCCAGACAAGTCACTGAGGCCCTCTTAGGCTCCTTGGGCATAAAGTGGAGATACCTCCTGCCTGGACGAGTTCTCCCAGGGATTACTGGTGTGAATGTAAGTGAAGTCTGAAGACCCATGCCTGACAGTGTTACAAAAGAATCTACAAATTTAAATATTTATAGATGCACACACCCAGGTGAAAAGAAGATTGAAATGTTGTGCCATCCAATGGACGGTTTGGATATTAAGGGACCAAATTGTCAAATACAGGACTGACGTCCCACTCAGGAGGTCTGAGCAGCTAAGGACTCTGGGAACCAGGACCCATGCAGACTGAGAGACTCAGTTGTATGGGAGGGAGGGCACGGTGCAGACACGCAGACACCCTTCATCCTGCAGGAGTGAGATGCCGTGGCCCTCAGGCTGAAAGCTCGGGCCAAGGACGGTAGGCTCATAGCATAAACTGAACCCTAGAGCCTGAGACGGGGGTGAAATTAGTCACATAAGACAACTGGAGTCCCTGTGGGACAAGAGGCTCCACGACTTGATGATGCTATAAAAGAAAGGAGCAGAGAAAGAGGATTTTAAAGATAAATTCCTCGTTCACTCGTGTTCCTCTGCTTCCAGCTGCCTGGAGGGCTGGGTTACCTCTGCTTTTCTACCCTGGAAATCTCTGAGAACCCACTCCAAAAGTTAATAATGTTTATGTTGGGGCAAGTGTATGGAGACATAGCCTAATGAAGAAGGCAAGACATGATATGCAATGTCAGTAAAACTTTCTGAGCATTGCTCATTATCACTTCATCAGCCCTGTGCACACACAAGCACACATACACACCTTTTCTTTCTTTCCTTCCCTTTCCTTTCCTTTCCTTTCCTTTCCTTTCCTTCCTTCCCTTCCCACCCCTTCTCTTCCCTTCCCTTTTCCCTTCCCTTCTTAAAATCTTTTTAATTGTTTATTTATTTTTGAGACAGACAGACAGAACGTGAGTGAGGGAGGGGCAGAGAGGGAGACAAAGAATCCAAAGCACACTCTAGGCTCCGAGCTGTCAGCACAGAGCCTGATGCGGGGCTTGAACCCAAAACCCACAAAACCGCGAGATCATGACCTGAGCTGAAGTCAGACACTTAACTGACTGAGCTACCCAGGCACCTCTTTTTTTTTTAATTTTTTTAAATGTTTATTTATTTTTGAGAGAGAGAGAGAGAGCATGAGTGAGGAAGGGGCAGAGATCTTTTCTTTTTAATTTGTGCAACTGGTTCCACATTACCTATAGAATAGGCTCTATGCCGATAGAATAAAACATTCAAGGTTTTCTATGATCTGCGCCCACTCTCCTCTGGTTCCTCATTTCCCATGATTCCCTCAACTCTATCCTGCAGCTAAATAGACTGCTTCTCATTTTTTGAGTGTGCTACACGTGCTTATAACTTTTACCTTTAATAACTTGTTCTTTTAGTAGAATTTTTTTTTAATTTTTTTTTAACTTTTTTTATTTATTTTTGAGACAGAGAGAGACAGAGCATGAACTGGGGAGGGTCAGAGAGAGAGGGAGACACAGAATCTGAAACAGGCTCCAGGCTCTGAGCTGTCAGCCCAGAGCCCGACGCGGGGCTCGAACTCACGGACCGCAAGATCATGACCTGAGCCGAAGTCGGCTGCTTAACCGACTGAGCCACCCAGGCGCCCCAGTAGAATTTTTTTTTTTTTTTTTGAGAGAGAGAGAGAGAGAGAGAGAGAGAGAGAGAGAGAAAGCATGAGTAGGAGGAGAGGCAGAGGGAGAGAGAAAGAATCCCAAGCAGGCTCCATACTGTCAGCACAGAGCCCTATGTGAGGCTCAATTCCATGAACCACGAGATCAGGACCTGAGCTGAAATCAAGAGTCAGGTGCTTAACTGAGCCACCCAGCTGCCCCTCTTTTAGTAGGTCTTAAGCACATCAACTGATTTCTCAGTTTCCATTTCCTTTTTGATAAAACCTATCTTGCCAGACTTTGTAAGCAAAAATACTTTAAATATAGGTAATTCACTTCCTTACATTGCCAAGCACACTATACGCACTTAATGAATAGAAAGGGTTGTTTTATTATTACTATTTCTTCTGTTAGCAAAACTCTTGCTATTTATACGAGTTTCTGTGTATTATAAGGATTAGGAAAATATAAAGAAATTAATGCCCCCTAATTCCATCTCTGTGAAATAGTCTGTTCATTTCCTCAATCATGTATATACAAATTTATGAGTTCATGCCATATGTAACTGCTTCCTGATGTTTCCACACAGCTTTTCAGCAAATATTTCCCTACATCACTAAAAATTTCATAAAAATACAATTTTTAGCTACATACTATTCTACTTCATGGATTTGTTTATTTGATCAATCCCCAATTCTTCACTATGTAGGCTCTTTTGAAAATATCCTTTAATAGGAGCACCTGGGTGGCCCAGTCTGTTGAGTGTCAGACTCTTGATTTAGGCTCAGATGATCTTGATTTAGGCTCAGATCATCATCTGAGATGAGCATCTCATGGTTCTTGAGATCAGGCCCCGTGTTGGGCTCTGTGTGGAGCCTGCTTGGGATTCTCTCTCTCTCTCTTTCTCTCTCTCTCTCTGCCCCTCCTCTGCTCCCTTACTCTCTCTCAAAATAAATAAACTTTAATTAAAAAAAAGAAAGTATCCTTTAATAAATAGACTGTGATGTGCACATTGTTAGAAAAACAACATCTGAACTTTGATTATTCCCTTAGGATGATTTTTACAAATGGAATTAGTGGATAAACACATAGGAACATTTGAAAGCTCTTTACACATATTGGATAAATTGCCTTCGGAGAAGTGAGATTGATTTTATACCCAGCCACCCCCCTGGGGGCCTTCGGTTTCCTTCTCACCACCTCTCCTCCTACCTGCAGCTCAGGGAGGACGCACATCAGCACAGGGAAACGTCACCCATAGCCTTGGGTTTTTCAGGGAGCAGAGCAGACTGTCCTCTCCGGATGTCCAGACAATGGCACTGACTTAAATACTCCTGAGGTCTCCCCACCTGAGACAAAGCAGGAACTGGACTCGGGTGCCCTCAAATCTGACCACAAAATCCAACATTCTTTGGTTACAACCTCCATAAACCAGATAAATAGAAGGTCAAGCTCTCTGCCTCCTGAGCAGCCTGTCCTCGTGTCCTGCAGGAACGGGGAGGCGAGGTGCTCCCTGAAAAGAGGGTGCTTACCACAAAGACTGGCCAAGACCCGACCAAATCAGTCTGGGCCAAGGGGGACCCCAGTGCTGACCTTTCACCCACTTTCCCCTCATTGTAATACTAAAAATTGCACCCAGGGGTGGAGACCTAACACGTTGATTAACCACGCTGCCTGGCTGCCTGATGAGCCTCTACGGTGCTCAGACAGCATTCCTTTACCACCCAGGTTTCTTTAAAAAAACTCTCCCTGATTTCGCCTTGGGGGTCAGCCTGAGGGTTCCCTTTGTGCTGCCCTCCCTTGTGCTGGAGCATAAGCCCCAATAAGACTCGCTTGTTTTTGTTTTGTTTTGTTTTGTGTTTTGTGTTTTGTTTTTCCTTGTTTGTGTTTTTGGGCCCCCGCTGGGTCCAAGGACCTGGGTCTGCTAACATGCAGACTTGCCAGGGAAACTTCTCCCACGATGAGACTGCAGAGTGCGGGCCCTCAGCCGGTCTCCTGGGTCAAACGGTTTGGGAATGCTGGTGGGGTCCGGAGCTGACGGCCAGAAAGGAATTTTTGAGATGTCTTTGGTGCAAAAAGGTGATTTTATTAGAGCCCGGGGACAGGACCCGTGAAAGAAAGAGCTGCAGTGGGGTGGCGAGGAGAGGCCGATTATATACTATGAAGCTGGGGGAGGTAAAGGCACAAGGGAGGTTTCCAGAAGGCATGTCATATGCTAAACAGGACTCCTAGGATACATAAGGCCTAGCTATTGTCAAGTTGAGGTTGTTTTCCCTCCAGCAGGGCATTAATATTATGACAGTAGGGGGTTCCTGGAGGAATGTTCTACTCTGTATTTGCCTCAAGGATTTGTCAGTGGGCTGCAGGTTATGGGGAAATTCGACCATTCTTGTCTTTGTTCCCTACATCACCCGGAAGGGGAGGGTGATATTAGGGCTCCAGGAGACTGCGTCTATAGGTTCCCGGACATTAGGCTATTGATAAAATTGACTTTTGTAAATTGAAGAAGACTCATGTCCTGCACGACTGTGATGTCTATCAGTTAGCAGTTTGTTTTCCTCTTTCCTTGGGCAGCCAGGAGTGCCTGAGGAATGTCACACACACCTAGTGGGGAATTTGTGGGGCATCAGCTTGCCTTACACTCCCGCATCACCATCCTCTCTGCACCTCGACCTCCTCATCTGTAAAGTGGGGAGAGTAGTGGCACCTGTCATGTAGGGTTTGAGGTGAGGATTTTGAGAGCTAGCTCAAATACAGAATGATTAGAACAACTACACCTTTGGGGTTCAGTTCTTTAGTTGCTCTGTTAATACTCCTGGCAATTGCCACAATGGGTGGACTTTCTAACAGCACATCCCTGTCATGATAGCTGCAGCAGGTAGAAGAATGCCATGAGCAAGGTCAACACCACAACTGATGAATACAGGCCCTGCCTACAGCGGACTGTGCAGTCCTGGGAGGGGAGGAAGCTGAGGAAGGCGTGTGCCGGGCCCTGTTCTAATGCTCTCTGTTCCATGACATGAAGCTTGGATTCTAAATTTAAACCCATCCCCACTACCCCAAACTGCCATGTGCATTTGAGTGTCGTCTGCGTTAAGGAACAGTTCTCCATCTGATCTCATTGCCATGGTTACACCTCCAAGAGCAAAAACCGTTTGGCTGCTGCTTTTGTCAAATCAGGCCGACTTTTCCGTGATTCAGGCCTGTTGCTGCCTAGTTGCTGACGGCTGCTCTCTGGAGAAGCTCACTGAGGTGGCCTGGGAAGGACCAGAAAGCCCTTCTGCTGGAGGGCCACGCGGGGGCCCGCCATGCAGACCAGCTTCCCAACACGGAGGCCGACTCTGGCGTGTAATCAGCCCTCTGATAGGAGAGTTGGTTGGTGGTATGGACGGGCACAGAGTCATTTAGTAGCACGCGGGTGTCCTCTGGGTTGTGTGTGAGTCCATCAGCCGGGTCCAGAATGCCAGCCTGGCTGCCGACACGGCACCGGCCTCGAGTCCAGCGAGGGGACAGACACACAGGAGAAAAGCACGGAGGAAACACGAAAGGTTTGGCTTTGGGGGCTCAAAAAGAGCCCTCCAGCCTCAATCTGGGGACGGGTGGAGTTGACCAAGCTTAGCGGGTTCTTTCTTCCATGCCTTGGAGAGAACTTGCCCTTGCCAGGCAGTTCAGAAAGGGAGCAGCAGAATTACCTTAGCGCAGGCGGCTGCAGACTTCGGCTGCGAAGGGTCAGAGCAAACATCTTGTCTTTGAGGGCCACGCGTGATCTGCCACATGGTGTCTCTTCCGTCCACCCACAGCCCTTTGCAAATGTAAAAACCATTCTTAGCTCTTGGGCCAAACCCCACGGCAGCCTCTTCCTACGCAGGGCGGCCTCTGCACCAGCAGCGGCTGCATCACCTGATGGGCTGTGACGGATGCAGAACTCCAGGCCCGTCTGCAGAGCCACTGAAGCAGATTCTGCAGTTTTAACGAGATCCTAAATAAAACTCCAGAAAAATCCCACACAAGGAGTTAGGAACAAGCATTTCTCCCTAGTGGCAAAAAAACACAGAAACGTGTAAGCAGGAACAAAGTGCCCCTTTGGCAAGTTCTCCATACGCTTGTTTCAGCATTCATCACAATCTGCCTTGAACCAGTGTGTGTGCACGTGCGTGCGTGTTTGTGTGTCCCTCTCTAACCACATGGTGAACTCCCGGAGGACAGGGAACCGGAACTTGCTCACCTCTGAGTTCCTTGTTCCTTGGATTCCTGTGTATAGAAAAAGAACAGCGCAGAAGCGTTATGTTTCCTTTACTGAGCAAGAAATTCCTCCCTACCACTTGCTGTGAATCTTTCTAAACATTAACTTCCTGCTTTGTAAAATGGAATTCTAAATCCCTTCTTTCCAGGGCGGTTGAAAATACCCAACTATGTACACAGAGCGTCCCTTCCAGTGCCTGGTATACAACAGGCAGCAAAATCCCTTGCAGGGGTGATGGGTCTTGCCAGCAGGCGGAGTCCTGAGAGGGTCTGTGGCATTAGACTGGGAAAAAGACCCTCTAGCAGAAGGGTCTGAAGAGCAGCTGAGACCCTGAGAGCCTCCCAAAAGCACCATGGCCCTGCCACACCTCCTACATCGCGGGTCAGCACCCTGTGACCTTGGCAAAGAGCAGCTGACATCCGCAAAGTGATACTCTCAAGTCCCTCCCCACTGGGTAGGAATTTCAGGAACACAGCTATTCAAATACCCAGCATGGATATGTCACATGATGGCATCAGGACCAGTAATAATTATGTGACAGTAGCGGGACTCGAAAAACACCAAGAATATGAGGTGCTCAGCACTTGTGTCTACTATTGATGACTTATTGGCAAAGAGCGCCATCTCGTGGACACAGAGCCGGTTTAATGATTGCCTCAAAATCCTACCTCCCACATTAAGCCAGGGTTCATTAAAGGTCTCTTCGAAACTCCTGTGAGGGGGGGGGGGGAAAGGTGGGCATCTACCCAAATACGTATTTATTTATTATTAAGTTATATACACTATAACATTGGTAGTGCATTATGCACTATATATAAAATATAACTATTCTCCATGTCTATCTCTGCCCCTCCCCTGCTGGCACTCTGTGTGTCTCTCTCTCTCTCAAAAATAAATAAACTTAAAAAAAAAATAAAAAAAAACTAGCTATTCAATCAACCCATCTTTTGATAAAAATATGCTGAAATTATTGTGTCCTTGTTATGTGCCAGGCATTGTCCTGAGCATTTGGAATATTTCCACAAATAAAAAAGACAAAAATGCCTGCCCTCATGTAATTAGATAATAATCAATAAACTTAATTAATAAGAAAATTATACAGTATGTTAGAAGGTAGTAAGTGCAGTGGGAGGAAAAAATGAACAAATTGTGTAAGGGAGATCGAGTATGTGGAGGGTAAAAGGGCAGATTAAAAAGATGTTACTTAAATAAGACTCAGAGGCAGGAGAGTTGAACATGCTGGTATCTGAGTTTCTGGCACTTGGGTCAGAGGGAACAGCCAGTACAAAGGCCCTGGGGTAGGAGTGCCTGGCACGTTTGTGGACAGAGGAAGCCTCTGTGGTTGGTGGTAAGACACAGAGAGTAGGAAGAAAGGAAATCAGAAGGAAACTTAAGGGTAGATAGGCTCTTAAGGGAAGATTCTGACTGACACTTTAAAAGTATGCGTCCAGCTGTGGAGAGACTAGCTGTGGAGTAGGGGACAAGGACAACAGCAGAGACTAATTCAGGGTCTATTCCATTTTTCCAAGTGAGAAATTAGAGTAGCTCAGAGCGAAGGAAGTATTGTGGTGATGGTATACCAACATATTTTTAAATTAACAAATGAGATTAAAAATATGCAATTAGAAGCTCTAATATTTTCTTTCCGTACCCCAATGGGCCCTGAGAGGGTGCTGTATTAGAGATCACACACTTAGGGAAGGTAAGTCTGAAGATCAGAAGGTTGCAGAAGAATTTTACAAATCTGTACTGTTATACAAGAAAAGAGTTTCGCGGAACAGCACATTTTTAGCGCTGATGAGACTGGCTTGTTTCACAAGGACATTGGCAAACAAATCTGTATAACACAAAAGGCATTTAAGGGGATAAAAATATGACCTAAGATTCACAGGAACTTAACCCTGTATTTCCAACCCTTGAAACATTCGTTAATTCAGTGCTGGCAGTGACTCTATAGAACATAACGATACCGTGAAGAATAATTGTATATTTTCCGGATGCAAACATGAATAAGTTCATCCATTTTGGGATGCAGTGATAGATTAGAGAATGACTCCAATTTTTCCTTTCCTTTGTGTCACATCTTTCAACTCCTTTCTAGGGGGAGAGTCTATTTTCCTCCCTTCAAATCTGCGCTGGTCTTTGTCCTGTTCTGGTCAATAGAATATTGGAAAAGTGATACAGTGCCACCACGGACGGAGCCCAGGCCTCAAGAGGGCGAACAGCTTGTATTTTCTTTGCTACACACATCCCCGAGATCATCATAAGAACGCGTCGGTGGAATAGAGGCCTTTGTAGGAACCAAGGCCACGCTAGATTCGCCACTGGCCTGCCACCTACTGGCCACGGGAGCGAAAAACTGCCAAAACAAGCTCACAGAGATCAACAGAACCAAAGCATTCCACCCATCTGCAGATTCGTGAGACTTTGACCTTGGGATGGTTTGCTACACAGCATTATTATGACAATAGATCACTGAGATAGATGCTGAGAAACACTATTGGCTTTGCTTGGTGTTTGCTCTCTGATATAACTTAAGATGACAGCCCAGGGAGACCAGAGGATTTGCGACAAGAGTCAGCTTCAGTTCCCAAGTACTTTATGCCTAATGGGCAACTAGCTTATTGGTTTTGAGCAGCTAATATTTGTGCAAATAGTCCCATAGCTGGCTTATTGTTTAGATCAATATTACACATGCTTCTTCAACAGTGAATACTTGTTCAACAATCCATATGTGAGCAACCTCAGGGCCCTTTCATCACTGATGACAGTAAGTTAAAAGAATCCAGTGATATCCATGATATCCATGATATTAACATTGAATAATTATTCATGCCTGTTTCCCTTCTGCCAAAAATCCTGTAATAGCCCAGTTTCATGATGTAATTTTAGTGAAATTAGACTTGAACATTTCAAAATTATGTAATTAATTACATTCAGCTTTAATAAAGATCACTCTTTGATTCAAGCCACCAACCGGATACCCACCAGTGCCAGTTAAACATCACAGGTGGCCTCAAGGGACCTCAGTATGATCACTAATTAGATTCCCACACTTTTGAAAAATTAAGTTCTCTGTTTGGCAAGGGCCAGGCAGTTTACAGTTAGTCCATCGGTGAATGTTTAATGTCCGGCTCCAAGTTAATATTCATTGAAAGACTTTCAGTACTATAAAGCTAAATATAATTAAGAGCTAAACTGTATTAAGTATATTTCCAAGCCTTGGTAATAAGGCAAAATGGTGATTGTGTGACCTTTTAATGTCATCTTAGAGTATTGTATAACAAGCCTGCCTGAGAGCCACCTTTCTGTCTTAGGACCATAATGTTCTTGACTCATTCACTGGTCACCGCTGACTAGGGCTCTGACATCTTACAAAATCAGAGGTTAGCTCACAGAAAACTCAGGGTTCTATATGTGTGCTCGTGATGTCTAGGACATTAAGAGGAGAAGGATGGGCCCCAGAGGGAGGAGCTAGGGTTCTGAAACATGCATAGCATTTGGAAAGTCAGAATGAGGAGAAGGGGCTCCCAAAGACAAGGCACATCTCAGAGGAGACACGAAAGCTGAAGGATCATCCCGAGGGCGTGAGATTCAAGCACTGAGTCCCTGCACTTCTCATTCCTCTGTGCTTTCCAGCTCATCCTAGGATCTCAGGTCAGTAGTGAATGAGTGCTTGGAGGGGAACACACAGAGAAGGGAAGATCCAGGTGGGAGGGGTCCCAGAAACAAAGCTCCACACAAACAACTCTTTGCCCAACTAAATGGACTGAAGGAGGGGCCATGTGACAGAAGGTCACAACGTAGGTCAGCACCTTGGTTCCTCATTTGAGAAAATGGGAAGGTTGTTGTTGTTGTTGTTGTTGTTGTTGTTGTTGTTACTTCTGTATTATTTCATGCACAGAGACGAATTTATTAGGTTTATTAAAGAGGCTGTAAGGTGAAATAACTTACCTAAAATAAGAAGTTGTAAAAGTGTATTAGTTACCTATCGCTGCTTTATAAATTACCCCAAAACATAGAGGCTTAAAACAGCACGCATTTATCCTCTCACAGATTCTGCGGGCCTTGAGGCCAGGCATGACTTGGCTGAGTCCTCTGCTTCAGGGTCTTTCCTGAGGCTGAAATCATGGTGATAACCGTGGCTGCAGTCTCATCTGAAGGTTCAACTGTAGAGGATCCACGTCCAAGTGTGCTTGGGTGGTGGCTGGCAGGATTGGGTTCCTTGTGGGCACTAGGGTAATGACCTCAGTTCCTTGCTAGCTGCTGGGTGGAGGGTGTCCCCAGTTCCTTGGCAGCTTGGATGCTGCACTCAGCAGCTTGTTTCATCATCACATTTTTACAATGCAAGCTGAGAAGGTGGGAGAAAATGCTGGCAAGAGAGCATCTCAGCAAGACAAAGTCACAGTGTTGTGTAGTCTAAATCACAAAAATGACGTTCCATCACTTCCCTCGCTCAGTTCCTCAGAAGCAGATCACTGGGTCCAGCCTACACCCAAGGGAAAGGATTACACAAAAGCAGAGGCCAGGAGATGGGGGAAATTGGGGGCCTTCTCTAAAGTTTGCCTACCACAAAAAAAAGGCTCTGGGGAGATGGACCCCCTCATACTCTGTTGATAAAATTGTACAAGTGCATAGCTCTTTTGGAGATCCATTTAGCAATATGTGTCCAAACAGCAAAGGTGTCTGTTGTAGGATCCAAATATTCTAATGCCAGGACTCTTGTAAGGAAATTGTTTTAAAAAAAAGACAGAAAAAAAAATTTGAGGACAAAGATCTTCATTCTGATCCTCTTTGGACAAAGGAAACATCGGAAGCCACATAACTGAGTCCCCCTAAGGAAACACTGTATCGTGTGTAAATTAGGGGATGTTTAGCAGTAATTGAACACAAACTTTATTCACTTAAATATACACATGACCGAACATACAGACTTACCTCAATCTTACTAGTGGTCACATAATAATATTCCAGTATATGGATATTACATAATTCTTTTTTTTAATTTTTATAAACGTTTATTTATTTTTGAGAGACAGAGCATGAGGGGGGGAGGGTCAGAGAGAGAGGGAGACACAGAATCTGAAACAGGCTCCAGACTCTGAGCTGTCAGCATAGAAACACAAGCAGGGCTCAAACTCACGAACCACACGATCGTGACCTGAGCCGAAGTTGGACGCTTAACTGACTGAGCCACCCAGGCTCAGAATTACATAATTCTTCAATCCACCACTTACAGAAATAGGTAGTTTGGTTGTTCTCATCTTGCTTTTATAAATGTTTTTGTAAATGAACTTGCTCACGGATTCCAGTTTATGTGGAGAATAAATCCCTAAAGGTGGAATTGCTTAGGCAAAGAGTTTATATATCTCTCATATAACCAAATGAAGAATGTGGTACCTATACTCCTACACGCTGATCTAATGCAGAGTGATGGCAAGTGCCTACTCATGATAACAACTTGAGACAGTTGTCTCTTTCCCAGCTACCCTCCCTACCCGGATTCCCGCCAGGAAGTAGACCGAAGGAAGGCTGTGCCAGAGGCCACCAGATGCAACTGAGAAACAAGAATCCCTCATGACGTGTGGGTGTCTGCATAAAGTGCAGAGGGTCATCTTGCTAGTGCCTGGATCTTTCTTAAACCACAATGTCTGCTGAGCCACACTGGTGCCACCAGGCTTGGGCAAAGGCCAGGCCCACAGAGAAGGATGTAGCCCTCTAGGCAGGAATGGGCCATGATGGAGCATCAGAGCCCCTACGGTTCCCAAGGGATAGACGATTGGATGCTCTAGGACTCTTCTGTCCGCACAGAGGAAAGAAGGAGATAATGACGGTGGAGGTCGTACCCCGCCTGTCCAGGGGAAAGCTGGCCTTGTGCAGCCAGCTGGGAATCGGATTGAGAATTCACACAGGTCTCTCCAGGGTACCCCAGGTCCCACAGGAGCCGCATAAGTCAGGCTCGAAACAGCTTGTCTGCCCACCCCAGTTCCACACCTACCAGCCAGTGGCATCTGCTCCCGTGACACACAGAAGACTGCAGATGCCTCCTCAGTCCCACTAGCAGGACAAAGCATATGGCACAGAGAGAGACGGGGAGGGGGGCAGAGTGGGGGGACCTGTCCCTCTTGTAAGCACTCACTCACTTGTGTTTGCAATCATGGCCTCTGGGATAATAAAAAAAAAAGGAATAGTATACTCGTAGTATTGAATAGACAGTACTCAGTAGGGTGAGTAGGTGGTTAGTTGTTCTCCCCATTGTCCCTTCCCTCTGTCCTGGGGGTTAGGTGTTTTCCTGTCCCCTAGATCAAGAACCAGGCGGGTCACAAAGCTCTTGTTGGTCAAACTATTAGAAGGAAGTGTCCCCTGGTCACTTTCACATAAAAGCAGGCTCATTCTGATAGTTAAAAAGACCTATGTAGAATATTAGTGAAAACCTCAAGTTCTAACCCAAGTTTGATATATCCTAGTGTCCCCATGCAGGTCTGACCCAAGCTTAGAAGACTTGATTGGGTGAAGAAGGGCCACGATAGGCATATATACACTCTGTCCTGCTCAAGGAGGTAGGAAGTTACCTTCAGTTTCCACCTGTTTGTCACAGGAGCGGATGCAGCTGGGGGATCTGTACACATGTATATGTATGTATATGTGTGTAAATACATACGTGTGTTATGTATCTGCACGCACGTGTGTGTGTGTGTGTGTGTGTGTGTGTGTGTGTGTGTGTGTAAACTCTCCCAGCTCTTCCACCCACTACGGTTAGAAGTCATGGAAGGAAAAAGCAGTCAGGAAAGGTCCTACCAGGCTGGTAGAGTCATGACTTATCATTAAGCCCTTGCTTTTTGGTGAGTGTGTTTGTGGGTTTCTTAGTGATTCCCCTACTGTGGACTTCTACCTGCTGTTCTCTTGAAATGGGAGACACCTTTCTTTGTGGACATGGTGTGGTCCGTTGGGCTGGGTCACATCGTCCCTGCCTCCACCTCTAGGCATTCTCCCTCGCGGTTCTTCCAAGGGTTCATATGGGTCCTCTGGTCCTTGGGGAAATTCACCCATCTGGTCCAGCAGCGGTAGGAGAGCAGCTTGCTCCCAGGATAGTCCTGGCTTCCTCGGTTCTACTGCCACAAGCATAGTCTGTAACGTTAGCTATTGAATCTCTCAGGCACACTTCAGACCCCAGTGCTTTCTGCCTGTCAGACTCCAGGGAACACAAACAAAGTTCTCTGAGTAGACCTTGATGCTGAAGCCTCTCTCACTGAGATGGAGAAGAGTCCTCCTTCTCCTCTTTCTGGGACAAACAGGAAAGGAGGCATTGGTGGCATTCCAAGGACTACCTCTGCACAAACCCAACTCCAGGCTTCTTACGGATGGGAGTTACAGACAGAGGTGGGTGCTCATCCCGGTGATCTCTGAGCATGCCCCCGGCAGGTGATCTCACACCTGGGTTTCCATGGGGAGATTCTCTGCACCTCTTCCTCTGCTCTCCGACTGGGGCTTCGCTAAGACTGACAAAGATCTCATTTTAGCCTTGTGCTCTTCCATTAATAGACTTCTTCGCCATAGCCTGCAAGGAGAACTGAAGCTATAGACTGGAAGTGAAATACCCTTTACGCTGTATGCCTTGTTGTCCTATCAGATGGGTCTTAAAAATTGTGCTTAATGTTTATTTATTTTTGAGAGTGAGAGAGATAGAGCGTGAGGGGGGGAGGGTCAGAGAGAGAGGGAGACACAGAATCAGAAGCTGTTAGCACAGAGCCCAAGGCGGGGCTTTTACTCACAAACTGTGAGATTATGCAGAGACTTCAATGACTGAGCCACCCAGGTGCTCCCATCAGATGTTTTTAAAGAAACAATCAGTGAGCTATTTATCTTTCAATAAAACAAAGAAAAATACGCTTTATGAAGAATAAGCTTTATTTTATAACAGAAAAGACTTTGAACATAACTGTAATTGAAAAAAATATTTAAGTCAATTAAAACTACACTTTTGTTAAGGATAATGTAAAATCTTTTTAAAATACAGACAAACTTGTAGTTACTATATAAAGACAACATCAATTACTAGAAAGAAAGGATCCAGGATGTCCTATCCCACGTTACGGTTTTTTTAACTTAATATTTTGGGGTGATAAGACAATAATTTCATGTTATACACTTCATAATGCAGGTAGCTTATTTTCTCATTTGTATAATTATTAGAAATTTCTAAGCGCTAAATTTCAATAAAATGTTCTTTTCTTTTACAACTAGAAAATCTAAGTTAAAAGATGTCCATGGACAGAGAGATTTCTCAGGCTACCACTACCACTCAAGGGACTCATCAGAATGTTTAGGGCAGAGTTAGTCACCCAAGATTGACTTCATTCTGAAACAATTATGCATGACAAGACAGTGGCCTCTCCCACTGGGCCCGAAGGCAGATGGCTACTCCACTCTGCCATGACAGAGTTTTGGTGTATTTCCTACGAGCATCTAACTGAACACCCTTGGGTCCTTTGTAGCTGCCCTGTGTACAAATCATGAACAAGTTAACATCCTATTCAGACTCAGAGCTGACACTTTCATCTGGGGGACATGTGTCACCAGATGAAGATCAGTTTTGGCCAGATTGGCTTTGAGCTATTCTCTCCAAAACATTGAGCAGGAAAAATTATACTACATCTCTTCTGGGAAAGAATGTTTTTATATGAAGTTATTTACAACCTCATTCTGAAAACAAATTAGAATTTAAGTAATTTTCTGGAGTGAGATTCTAATAATCTTTAAGCAGGATTTAATTTTTCTTAAATCTAGTTTAATACAGCTGACCATTTCGATTTTCCAAAAAATTTTCCCACCATAGTGGAAACTTTCAATAGAACTGTTAGAGATCTCTACCCTTGAAGCCAGTTCCTTGAGATAAAAACATAAAGCTCATAATTGAAGTGTCTAGAAACTATTGCTAACAAGCTTTAACCTTTTCATAAGGCTATCTCCGAATCATGTCGATGCAATTTGCTTGGAACTCAGAGCAGAATGGATGCCATTTTCAAGCCAAGGGATCTGACCTCCATTTTGTTCAAGAAACATGGTCAGTTATTTAGTAACTGAGCAATAAAAGTAACAGAAAGGGATGAGGAGGAAAAAGGAAGAGAAAGGTTAGGAAAAGGAAATGGGAGTAGAAAATTATTCCTGCTCATGGGAAACACTGACAACAACTTTCTCACAGAGACTCATCACCCCTTTTGCAGGCAGAGAATGATGCAGGAATGGAGTGAGCCAGGAAGAGAGGGGTAAGAAATTAGAGAAGTCCCCAAGTCAAATCACAATTGGCTGCACTGGCCATTGTGAGGACCTGGGCTTTTACTCGGGCCCAGTGGAGACTGGGAAGATGCAAAGGCAGAGGCAGGGAGGTCCATTAGGAGGCTGAGGCTGATATAAACCATTCAAGTGCCACATGGTGGTGACCGGACCAGGGGACAGTCCCAAAGGCACCAAGAAGTGGCTGCCCTATGTTGCATTGTGACAGTAGAGACAATAGCCCAAGGTAATTTAAAACCAGAAGCTGCATGGGCATGTGCTGCTGAAAATGAGGCTGGGGCTGTTCTAGAGTTTCAAGTTCACTTCATCGCCAAGGTAGCAATCAACTTTTGTAACCAACTAGCTGGGCATAGTGGGCATAGCTTTACCATAATAACGATATGAAATACTGTGCTTACTCTTTGCTTTGTTTAGGTTTTGTTCTTTTTGTTTTCACTTAAAAATTAAATGTGGAGCTCCATTTCAGTAACTCTTCTGTCCCTAGTCCTCTGGTATAATTTTCAACCCTTTCTTGAAAAGGTTTCAAATCTGTCTTTGGAGTGATCATCAGAACAATAGCATCCACCACGCCACTGTGGACCGGATGCTCCAAGGCACCCAGGAAGTGGTGCTACTGTGATCCTTATCTCATCGGAGGAGGTTGGGTACATGGAGTTAACTAGTGTGAGGCCACAGATCCTCTCATAGGGAACTGGGGATCAGAGCTTTGGACTGCCATGCCCTGCTACCTCCCAACACAGCCTGCCTTGTATTTGCATGCTTGTAACTTTGAAAGAGGCCAATTATAAATTAAAAAATATATATACATATATATATATATCTGTAATACATAATATAATATATAATTACATATACATTCAAGCTTTAATTTGAACATGGTATGGGAGAACTTAAAAGACACAACTACAATGTGAATTTCAGTGTCCAATCTGTTTCTGAATGTTACCTCGATTGGGGAGGGGGGGGTCAGAGCCCAAAGAAAGACAGTATAGGTCTGTCTTTATGGTGTCATACCTAGAGCAGAAAATTCACACCCATGGACCCAAGAGTCCAGCCCACAAAAGGAAGCAAAGCCTCACATGAACAAGGGAGACAGGGCTGGTGGTAGGAATTCAGATACCAGGTGTGATCATTTAGGGCAATCAATTTGCTTAGGAACAACACCAGATGATACTCATGCATGGTGCCATGGGGTTAAAATAATAACGAAATAAGCAAACAAGAAAGAACCACCCTGGATTCTAGAGTCAAGGAGACTTGTATGTGAATCCTGGATTCAACACTTGCTCCCTGGATCACCTTGCAGATTGCCCCTTCAGCCCACCTATACAATGAAGATAACAATCCGCACCCTCCTAGGTTTGTGGAGAAGTGTGCTGGAAAGTCTTTTGTCAACTGAACCCCACCACCTCTTTCTTCTAAGGTTAGGAGCTGTGGATCCAGAATCACCTTCTCCACACAGTTCCACGTCAGCATTGCCACGAAAAGAACTCTCACGAGATTTGGAGAATGGAGATTGAAGCAGAAGCCACAAACTGGGGAGGTCATGAAGGTGAGACACAACGGCTTCATAAACCTCTCCATGAGCTCCTACCTTGACCCCTAGACATGGCGGTTCCTCAGACTCTCCAGTGAGCACTGGTTTCCCCACCTGCCTCACTGCTTCAGGCTGAAGTCATCTGTGGCTGTTTCTGGCATCCTCTGCCTGCAGCCTTGTAGACCTCTCTCCCTCAGCTCCTCTGACAATCGCAAAAGCCCTGATTCCTGTCAAGCTTGCAAAGGCTCTGTTGTCCTGACTAAATTCAGGTTAAGACACGAGGCTCAAATGACAATACATGCAGAAAATTGGCATTAAGAAATGGGTATGAACCAATGCCATGGGAGCCGAGTGACCGTGAAGAGGACATTTGAGGCAATGATTTGTACCAATGATTCTCTTCTTCCTTGGACGTCAGAAGATTCTACCTACTTATCAGAGTCCAAAGGTAGTAAGGGGTCTAGAGAAAGTGTGTGTAGACTGGAAGCCTGGCTGGAGACCTTTCTTACTGCATGGTTTTCACTGAGTTACTGAACCTCTTAGAGCCTCAGTGAACTCATCCATGCCTTTCTAATTAGTACAGTTAGAATGATAATACTTTTTTGAGATTTCAAGACCATATGCATGAAACACTGTGCACCGGCCTGGCACTTAGTAGGGATTCAACAAAGGTTAGTTACCTTCTCTCCACCACTGATACAATAAAATGAGGGGTGTGTTCACAGACCTGGAGTGACTCAGGAGGGATAGAGCATCAAGTGGGAAGCGGAGAGTGTCCGTGTAGATGTGAATCGAAGTCAGAACCTTGACTCTCTAGCTCTGTCTTTCTCCTGTGAACAGTGAGGAAGTAGAACTGAGAACATTGTCACATTTTCATTCGGGGAAGATCCTTCAGGCAGCGATGTGGAGGACGGCCTACAGAGGACTAGATTGACAATCAGGAAGGCAGGAGAGGTTTGAGGGGCCCTCAAATTAGGGAGGGGGCAATAGAGGTAGAGAAGAAGGAATTTGTTAGATAGGTGGTCAATCAAATGGGCTTTGTGTCAGCTACCAATACGTGGAGCTGAAAGTCTAAGGCATAGTCAGGATCTTTCATAACAGAATTCAGGATCCAGGAGACTTGACAGGGATTTATTTTCTGTCCGGAGGGGCTGAAGTTAGATGTGTCCAAATGCGTGCGGCTGTAAGCCTGGACTGCAACCTGAGCCGGTTATATCATATCCAACGACCAAGGAAATCACAGAAAGAGGAGAAGCAGCTTTGTGGCATCACACAGTGTGGGCTCAGAGGCGATCAGGACCTGACAGGTCATAGGTTATAATATTAGGCCCCTCAACACCTCTCTGAGACAGTCAATTCAGAGACCATGGTTACCGTTTTGTGGATGCGTAGCTGGATGCCCTAAAAGACGACAGGACATTCTGTCTTACTCATCCATGTTGGCTAAGGGAATAATCAGGTCAACAAATCATCCTTCTTCTTCATTCATACTCCTGGCAGCCTAGCCTTCCAACCTTACTACCTTCAGCTTCTGGCTGGACCCCCTGCCTCCAGAGTCTCCGCACTCAACGAGCAATGCTTACGTTTGCCAGAGGCCCTGAAAGATGCTTTGTGCCCATCACTGTTACATTTTACACATATCATTTAATCACAAAAACGTTTCCATGCAGATGGGCTATTATCCCCATTTTGCAGACAAGGAAGCAGAGGCATAGAGACATTGAACACATCACCTGAAGCCACTCTGCCTCTGAGGAGTAGAGTCTTTGCACCTAGGCAGTTTGTCCCACATCTGGCCTCTTTACCACTTGGTAAAACAAGATGGCAGATGCAATGATAGTGATAAGAAGGCATGAGCCCCAGGGCCCAGAGGAGGGACACCTACTACAGCCTGGTGGGGAGGAAAGACTTTCTGCAGGCAAAGAGGAGGTGTGGAGGCAGGAGTCATCAAGCAGAAAGCACATGAGAATTGCCTGAGGCGTCAATAGGATTGTGGTACTTTCTTGCTTAGACCTTCTAATGACTTTCTACTGCAAGCAGCATACAAACCCATCTAACTGCCCAGATCTGGTCTTCACTTACTTCCCCAATACCATCGTCCTCCACTCTTCCCCTTTTCCACTAGCTTACCCCTTCCCTGGCCTTCTCTGCACACTGGACCTGCCAGTCTTGTCCCAGACTCAGAGCTTTTACACTTCCTCTTTCTCAGATTTCTCTTCCCTCCTCTTCTTCCTTTGTAGCTGAGACCTCGCCAGAACAAAGTTTCCTGCTAGTTGTCCCTGAAGTTATTCTTTATCACATTTCCCATTTGTCATCTTCAAAGTACTTGTTAGTACCTGATGATCTATCCATAATCTATCCATCTACTTGTCTGTCTGTCTCTATCCATCTGTCCATCTACCCATCCATCTATCTCCCACCACACACTGAAATGGAAGTCTCCCCTGAGCACCGGACTTTGTCTCGTGTATTCTGCATCCTGGTGTTAAGTCAAGACCCCTGTACATGTCAGATGAACAGCCAGCTGCCAGTGGAGCTTTGGAAGAGAAACTTCCAACTGCTCCAGGAGAACCTTCTGAAGGAAGGAGGACCAGAGGTGGAGTCAGCCGATAAACACTTGGAAAATACAAGGAGAGTTACACTGGGATGGACATTCATACTGGGGTGGAAGGTAGCCCTCCTTTTCATCTAAAACATCAATCCAAATTAAGAGCAGGACATCCCAATGCTGTTCTAAAATACTAGAATGGATTGGGGCGCCTGGGTGGCGCAGTCGGTTAAGCGTCCGACTTCAGCCAGGTCACGATCTCGCGGTCCGTGAGTTCGAGCCCCGCGTCGGGCTCTGGGCTGATGGCTCAGAGCCTGGAGCCTGTTTCCGATTCTGTGTCTCCCTCTCTCTCTGCCCCTCCCCCGTTCATGCTGTCTCTCTCTGTCCCAAAAAAAATAAATAAATGTTGAAAAAAAAATTTTAAATAAAAAATAAAAAAAATAAAATACTAGAATGGATGAATGTCAGATGAAGAGCCCAGAAACCTGGGTTCTTGTCCTCACTTTTCAAGTAATTTATCCCATCGCATCCCCTCTCTGAAAAGAATGAAGTTTTGCTGTCTGAGAAGTGGGTGGGTGGAGCTTGGTCCCTCTCTACACCACTCTCAGCTCTCAGATTCTCAAAGAATAAATTGTTAACATCCCTGCCCAGTCACTCTCCATAAGAAGTTGGGCTTTTTATTCTAGACGTGGCCACACACACCCAGACCTGCCACCATTGGACAGATGTCTTGATGATAGCAGGTCTATTCGGAGCCTTCAGGAGGCCGTCATAGACCCTGTTGTCACATAGCCTGTGCGCTGGACGGTGGGCCTAGAAGTCAGCAAGCAGCCTCCAGACTGGGAATGTGGACAGTAACTCCCCACGGCCAGCAGGTGGCACCACTCTCCAGCACACCGTGCTTTCCAGCTAGAAGGTCGTTTGAATGCCCTTGGAGCCGGATGACATACAAAAAATAGCCAAAGCTGATGTTTAGAAAATACGTTCGGGTGCTGGTGCTGGCTCCCAGGGGATGAGAAGGGGTTGACACATAACTGGATATGGGGAAAAGTGCAACTTGGGAAGGGGGCTGAGGAGAACAGCCACTTCTCAGAGTTCATGCAGCCAGCCAGTCTCAGCGGGGAGCTGGGCACGGGACTCTGGCCAGTGGTCCCCACGTCTCCACCCGTAGCCCCCTGCCCCCGCCATCGCCCCACGTGGCCTCCTCCCACAGCCCTGAACTCAAGGCCATGAGGATGTTGCAATCTTCATTTTTGGAGAGAACACAAGACAGTTGTTTCTCTGACCCAGGGGCTTTGGCCCGTGGGCCCTGCAGCTGTCTCCGCATGAAGCAAAGGCAGGCAGGGGCTAGGGAGAGGACCGAACGGGCCATCTTGTCTGAGATCTGTTCTCATTCTCTGACAGATTCAACAAACATCCGCTGAACCCTTAATCCGTGCCAGGCTCCCAAGACGGAACGACTCCACCTTCAGGAACTCCTACTCCATCCAGCAGACAGACAGACAGACAGACAAGCAGGCAGACGAGGTGACAGCACAGTGCAGGTAGCCGGACCAGGGGTCCGCAGAGGGGAGAGGGCGCCCTGTAATCCTGCTGGTCAGGAAAGTTTCATAGAAGAGGTGACGCGTGAGCCCACAAGGAAAGGCGGGGACAGGACTGGGGGTCCCAGCAGAGGGAGCTGCAGAGGCAGAGGCATGAGGTGCTGAGAGAGAGCCCGGAGTTCGGGGGCTGTTTTGACAACGCGCTTGACTTCGATGTTAAGCAAAGAGGCGGAGAGAACAGTGGCAAAACCCGTGGAAGGTGTGCTGTGGTAAGGGGCCGGCATTATGAGAGCCATAGATGGTCATCGAAGGGCTTGACACAGGAGAGTGGTGCGGCCTGACAATTTGGAAGAATGACCGTGGCCGTGGCTTAGTCCTGAAGTGAACTGCAGGGCTGCGTGGGGAAGGCCCGAGCCAGGCTGACAGATCAGAGCCTCGCGGCGAGATGGAGGCCCAGCTCGGGCTGAGGCCATGCGGACAGACGGGAGGCAGAGAAGGGGGCGCCCGAGGAAGAGGAGGCTGTCTGCCTGCAGCACTGCTGGCCAGAGAAAATAAGCCCCCTCGGTGGGTCAAATTATCATCCTTTCGATAAGGGTCTGAGGGAGAAATCCTCAAGATGTAATTTATGTGCAAATCAGCCTGCATTGTCACTGGCTAACAGCAGAGGATATTTGAAGACATTGTCATCCTCTCTCTTTGTTCACTGATTTTCTCTGATGAAATCGTTTGAAAATCCCAAGTCTGGTAGGGCCCGGGATTGTCCAAACCTTGGCTGTCTACGCAGCGTCATTTTCCATTTCTCAGGAGTAGCGGGTCTCGACGAAGCGTCGAAAAGAAGCAGACGAGATGAAAAGGCAGAAACAGTCGTGACTGTGAAGCAGCCCGGGTCACGGAACCGGTTCTTCGTCGCAGTTGTTTTTACTTACCGTTCGCCCACCACCCCCGTCCCTACCCACACTCGCAGGCCAGAGGCCGCTGGCACTCAGGGACACAAGCCAACCGCGGGACGCTGAGAGGTGCGCCTTCCAAGGCCCGTTGCTCTGCCCCTGCTGGTTTCATCTGCTCCCTCAACTCTTTACAAAACCACTCAGGGCTCACGGCCGCCCTTCCAGCAGCAGAGCCTCGCAGGGAGGGGAGGCAGCGTCCATCCTGAAGACCCGGTTTGCGGTGCCTGCCTCTCTCAGCAGATCCACCACCCACGGCCGTATCTGCGGCTCTGCCCTTGGCGGGATCCCACCGCTGTCCGTGGGCAACATGCCACTGACAAGAGTCCTCAAAGCGCCGGGTGACAAGACAAGCAAAATACGGTCTCTGAAAAGGCCCAACTCAGGAGCCTGTGAGATCCGGGGATTCTCCCCACCATATGCTACCAGTCAAGACCGCTGCTGATAGGCTCGGACTCCCTGCCAACCAGCCACGCAAACTTCAAACTCGTTGAGCCCAAGGGATGTTTCTCCCTCCAAATAAACGACGAGAGCGTGTAACGCACGGTGTCTGAGTTGCTTCCACTTCTAGCACGTTCTGATCCTTTCACAGTACTTTCGCTGACTTCCTGAGCAGAGAAGATTCAAACCAGGAAACCAACAGCCCCTGCACAGGGGTCACACTGGAGGAGAGAGAGAGATGAGGCTCCGAGTTGAAGAATACTGAAATGCAGAAGGACAAGGGACAGGGGACCTACAGAAAAGCTCGTGAGTACCTCTTCTGTGGAGGGTCGGGGAGGCTCCCAGGAAAAGCGACGGGCTGCAGGCACCATCTGGGAGGATGAGGAGGGTCCTGATGGACACCAGTGCAGACCTGGCCAGGCAGGCAGAGGAAGCAACATGTGCTATGGCAGGACAGGTGAAGAGGCCTCCTGTTGGGAAACTGATAAGTTATTCACTCAGGCCGTGAGGATGAGAGGGCAGGAGAGGTGGAAATCGAGCCTGATGTTTTAGCCAGAGTCCAGATCATGAAGGGCCTTGAATGTCATGCTAGAAGTTCAGCATCAGCGCCAATTCTGCCAGAAACAAGCAGAGGCCTTGAACTTTGGGCCCTACACGCAAGAGTACACCTCTGCATGCATTAGAAAACTCAGCGAGTAACTGAGCTAAGGCCTTATTTCAGCTCAGAAATTCATTTTTATAAGACAGGCAGACACAGATCTAGGTTCAGTACTGACTCAGAGCATCAGTGAACTTCCAGGGCCTCATCCCAATAGTCGGTTCCATTCCTTTCCCGGGAAACTGAGGGGCAGGGCAGTCCTGAGTCTATGCCAAGAGTGAGTTGACCAATGGTCATGTGGTTGGGTTCCAGAACCTTGGAGAAATTCCTAGAAGGAGCCAGGACTCCTTGGTGCTCACCATGGCCAAAGGTGACCAGGGGCTGAGACACCCGGGGAAGTAGCCACAGAGGTGGTCCAGAGGACGGGACCAGGAGACCAGGGCAGGAGGACGTGCCATGCAGCCTTGGTGAACTGTTCCCAGTGGGGACACTAAGGTTTGGTGAGTTATGCACACTTGGGTCTCCGTGCAGTCTCTGCCACGTAGCAGGGGTAACTTCAAATGAGCCCTTTCCCACCTTTCAGCCTCAGTTTCCTCCTCTGTGAAATGGGGCCAACACTACTTTCCTTGCAGGGTTACAGTGAGAGTTAAATGATACCATGCATGTGGGGCAGAGATGGCTGACTGTCCCCTAAAACACATGCTACCATGAAGTGAGACCCCAGCAAGGGTATGTGTCCCAGCCCCCCGTACGTTGTAGCAGGGCCAGGAGACCGAGTTCCAGCCTCAGAATAAGGGTCGGAGCAATGTCACATGTGGAAACCTGGCCTGTGAAACCCTCTCATGTAATCTCCATCTTCTCTATTTCCCCATCTGCCGAACAGAGGTTGGTGGCCACAGTGGCCTCGGAAGACATGTCTTAATGATGGCAGAACATCTGTCAGCCTGGCTTCCTAAGAAGTTCATGGACCCAAGCTCCCATCCCCACTCCCCCACCAGTTGACCTAAAAGGAGCGGGAAATAAGCATCTCTTGTACGTCACTGAGATTTCAGATTGACATGATATATCAGTTAACATTACCCTCTTAATCCAGCATTCAAGGAAATACTGTGCCTGACACACAGAAAGTGTTCAATAAATGAATTCCTTTAACAGATAGTCGCCAGCTGTCTAAGCCTATGCCAGGCAGCAAGCTAACTATTAGAAAGGATCTGCAAGTAAGAAGCATTTCTGTCTTCAAAAAGCATGTAGTTGGTGGGAAACCAAGACAAGGAACTGGAGGTTAGGGCATCGTGTGGTAAGGACTCTGATGGGGGCGGGCCCAGGATGGCATGTGCCATGCGTGGGACACCTTGCCCAGTGTTGGAAAGTCAGGGGGCATCATGTTCCACCTTCACTCCTGCCTTCTCTGAGGAGCCCTCCCTGGCCTCTCAAGTGTAGGTCAGGAGCTACCCACGTGAACAGGAAGGAGAATGAGGGAGAAGGGGATGGGTGAAGACCCACTGGCGGGGGGAGCCTGGTGCAGGCAGCTGAGTGAGGGTTGATGATGGTTGGAGCACAAATTATGAGTGGGGAGAAGTGGAGCTGGAGGGAAAGCAACCAACAGATCGTGAAGACCCTGCACACCACTGGAAGGAGGGCGGGGTGTATCCTAAACAACGGTGCGTGACTGAAGAGATGTAGGTTGGAGAGAGACATGGAAATATTTGCTCTTGAGATGCATTAGTCCAGCCAAAGTATGGACCACAGTGAGCTGGGAGGCAAAGAGATCAGATGTTGGCTTCCGTCATAACCCACGGAAGATGGCTGGTGGTGATAACAGCTTATTCTTTTGACCACTCACTGTGCTAAAAGCATTATTTAAGTGTTTTACATGTAATTGCCTAGTTTAAACTCTTAGTCAGCTAGGTCAGTACAATGATCATCCCCAACTTCAAGGTGAGGAGACTAAAATGCTAGAATGTTAAATGCATTGTCAAAGGTAACACAGGCCAGATATCCAACTCCAGAACCCACACGTAGGCCCTCAAGCAATGATCACTGCTCTGTACTAAGGCTCAGAACCATGATGGCAGGGGTAGAGAAAGGCCATAAAGCAAGAAAAAGCAGAAAGAAAACTATGAGACTTGGTGGGGCCCTGACTGGGAAGTCAGAACCACTTGTAGCCTCTCGGCCCTCGAAGCTTAAAGGAGGTAATACCACCTGCTGTATAGTTTCCTGAGGCTGCTATATCCAACTACCCCAAAATTAGTGATTGGCAGCCTAAAACAGCAGAATTGTATTCTCTCACAGTTCTGAAGGTCAGAAGTCCAAAATCAAGGTGACGTCAGGGTTGATTTCCTCTGGAGGCTCTGAAGGAGAATCTTTCCCGTGCCTCTCTCCTAGCTTTCGGTGGCTGCCAGCATGCTTAGTACTCTTTGCCTCTTACTCACATCCTTCCAGTCTTTGCCTCCATCTTTACGTGGGCTTAACCTCTTCTCTTCTCTTCTCTAAGGACACTTGTCATTGGATTTAAGGCCCACCTAATCCAGGATGATCTCATCTTGAGATCCGTTACTTATCTATGTCTGCTGAATAAGGTCCCATTCACAGGTCCAGATGGGCATATTATTTGGGAGAGCAACCATTAAACCCACCAAGGTTGAGAACTATACCCACCAAGGTTGGGGACACAGAAGGAGAAAGATGTCATGGGCAAACTGTCACAAGTTCCATTTTTCATATGCTGGGATTGGAGGGTTTTGAGATTTCTGAATAGTGATACCTAAAAGGTGATTAGATAGATAAATCTAAAGCTCTGTGTCAGCCATCAATGATGGGACTCAAAGGTCTTCAGTAAGTGGACAGAGGAAATGCCCCAGGGAACACATATTGAGACAGAGAAGAGAGTTACTAGCTCATAGAAGGGTCCAAGAAGAAATGGCCCAAGGGCTGGGGAGTGGTCTGGGAAGTCACAGAAAGGAAGAGAGGTGGAGATAGGAGGGAGTGAGCATGGTGAGAAAAGCCATGGGGCAGCCCATAGGAGGTCACCAGAAGTGACTCTAGGGCTTAGGTTCACATGGCTGTTTTGGGGTCTGAGTGAGCACAGCTTCAGAGGAGGGTAGGGGGTAAGCCGCAGATGGCACAGAAAATGTTGTCATCAAGTTTGATTGTGAATGGAAGGGAGAGATGGGGCTGTGTTCAGAGTCATACACAGGACAGAAGACAGCAGAGCGAAAGAGACAGATCTGGGGAGGGGAATGGAAAGGTGAATGATGGAGGGGATACTCAATGGGGCAAGTGCAAAAGTGAGGGAATCAGATCTGAGACATCACAGGAAGAACACAGCATTTTTTTTTTTTTTTTTTTTTGGCTATAGAGGGGAGGTTTTTAAAGGATGGGAATGACTGCAAGTAGTCTGTAGGTGTAAAGTCAGGAAGTAAAGGAAGATGGTCCCCTGCACCACCTATTTTCTCTGTGAAGTGGAAGATAAGGTTATCTGCGGGGAAGGAGTGGGAAGTGGTGGGTAGGAAGCCTGAGAATCATCAAGTAGATTTTAAATAGCTACGATGGGAAACAAAGTTGACTTGGGAACAGAAGGATTTCTTGGCAGCATCAGGGTTGGAGACCATGAATGTTCTCTGGCAGCATTCTGCACAGTTGTGTGAGAATTTCCCCAGAGGTCCCAGTGAGGCTCAGAGTTGGTGTCATCGAAGCAGAATTAGGGATATCCGGAAATGTACAACAGAAAGATAGTAAGGCAGAGAGGAAAGGACATTGACAGAGAAGGTTGACAGGATGGGCCCTAAAGCCCACACAAAGAAAGGCAGGAAAGAAGGAAGAGGGGAGGAAGGAAGGAAGGAAGGAAGGGAGGGAAGAAAGAAGGAAGGAAGGGAGGAAGGAAAGAAGGAAGGAAGGGAGGAAGGAAAGAAGGAAGGAAGGGAGGGAGGGAAGAAAGAAGGAAGAAAGGGAAGAAGGAAAGAAGGAAGGAAGGGAGGGAGGGAAGAAAAAAAGAAAGCAGGACAGAGTAGATTTGACAGGAGAGCAGAGGGGTCAGGGTACTGGCAGTTTTGAAGTACACAAGTGTTAGGAGTGAGGGACAGAAATGGACAACCAGAACACAGGAGGCCGTGAGCAAAGATCTATATGCTTAAACTTAACAGTCACAGGGACAGAAGCTCCAGAAGATGGTGGTATCTAAGAGTGACAAACTGAGGCCCCAAGGAACAAAGAAAATGTCATCTATGTCAGTTTCCCTAGACGCAGATCCTGAGGCAGGGATTCTTGTGAAAGTGATTCATTGAGTGGGTGCTTCCAGGGGAAGATGAGTGAGGGAAGCAGGGTAAAGCCAAGGAAGAAAGCTAAGCAAGAATGTGGTCCTACCTGGAGGATAGTTTCAACCAAGGGAGCCCTGGGCACAGACTGCACCCACAGATTGGCCCCAACTTGAGGCAAGGGACCAGCCTTTTGCACTCCAGTGCCAGTCAGCTGTTGGTGACTGGCGCAAGGTGGCCCCATTTGGTCAAGGGCAATCTGTAGAGAATGGAGCAGCTGTGAGCAGTTGGCAGCCCACATTTACACACATAGGAGTCTGCTGCCCCAGCGTGAACGCAAGTCTAGGCAAGGCACCAAAGGCATCCACCACAGAGGCAAACCCATTTCCCAACTCTACATATGGGGTTTCGGGGAGAATCGGCATCTGCCACGAAAGGAACCAGCGGGGGAAGTTGTGTCCTTGAAGGTAATCGAGATTTGACACTTTGGGATATAGAATATTTGATGAACCCAAAAGGGCATGGGAAACTGTTTCCCACAGATCAGTAGTTCCAGAAGGCGAAGGGACAAAGTCTTGTAGGAGAAGGAGGGTAGGATGCTGAGAAACACAGAACAGGTGATGTGTTTGAGAGAGGACAGGTGACCCAGAGGCTCTGAGCGTAGATAAGGAACATAGAGACAGAAGGGTCTGTGGGATCTACTGGTACAAGGTCTCTAGCCGGCTGGGTGGGAGAAGAGCCAGGCCTCGGGGAGCTACCAGCCCCATCTCACTTTGGTCATGTCCTCAAGTCAACGAACTGGCTCTAGGACCACCATCCATGATGTTTCCTTTGTAAGACCCACTCTAGAGTCTAAAACTCCCACCTGGGCCTCCATCCATCTTCCTGCAAGGAGGAAGATCCTTTGGAGGGACGCATCAATGGCTCAGGCCACAGAAAGAAAACTATCACTCCATCTCCGCCTGACCGGCTTTCTAGCTCATCTTAAGATTGAGCCCAGGTACAGCCTGCCCTTCCGAGGTCAGTTTAGGCAGCTGACAATCTGTGTGCTAGTCTTGGCCATAAGAGGCAGCAAGAAGTTGGCCTGGGGATCCATCTCACAGGGCACCGAATGACAAGAGTGTCATCGGGTATGCCCATCCGGTGAGCTTTCCCCTCCTGGAGCCCAGCCAGGCACGTGGAGAGGACCAGACGTGGGTTAACTACAGGTGTTTGAAGGTTGGTTATAATTTTTCCTTTTTTCAGTATGTGAGCCTGTCTCTAGGATTTGTGAGTGGGCAATGTTCTTGACCACTGAACATTAGGGTACTCTAGCATGTCTCTTGCTATTTCAAACTTACTAAGTGCCTTTGGACAAATTCCTCACCTTCTCTAAACACCATTTTCCTCATCTATGTGGTGGGGGATGTTACTGCCAACCTTCCAAGGCTTTGGCATTAGACCAGAGACAACCAAGAAAACTTCCTAGCATAGCTCCTAGCGATGCCAGCGCTCAGGTAGTTTTCCTTCTCAGGACCGTGGCACCAAGAGGACTGTACCAAAGACCTGGACATCTTTGTGTCACTAACTCAATGGCCAGAGGCAGCATAGCCTGCAGTAGAAAAGGAACATTCTGTTCTCCTTCTGCAAGCAGAACAGTGGACTTGGCCTTCACTGAACTTTCCACTACAGGGCCCAGGTTGGCCTGGTCTCCAAGAACAGGCTTGGGAGACACCACTGCCATTACCCACCCCCTGCCTCACGATCAGCTGCCTGGGAATGCACGGTGCCTTTCCACAAAGTTTCATTCCCTTTAAAAGGGAAATCTTCAGACCTAGAAAGAACTCGTTAGAGAGAGCTCATGAATTTTTTTTTTTTTTAATTTTCATATCTTGCCCCCTTTTTTGGTATATTTGAGGCCAGTAGACAATTGCCTAGATGGATGAATGGGAATCCTGTACTGGCCATCATGGTGATGGAGGGGCTCTGCAGTTCCTCTGTCTCTGGACATTGTGGACAGGCACGAAGACCCCAGGAAAAGCACTGTCAGAATCGGTGAGCAAGCCAGGAAGGGCTCTGGGTTGCCACTGGTTTTGGTCAGGCTTGGTGGTCCCATTTGCCCCGAACGACCATGGCCCAGGCAGCTTCCTAACTCCCCTCCAAGTGGACTGGCCTTGACACTGACTTCTCGTTCTGAGACCCCGGAGAAATAGCATGGACCCCTATGTGTCTGAACCCGAGGTGGCAGAACGGCCAAGCTCTCGGACCCACGAGGCAGGTGCATCAAGGCGACTGTGGTAGCACTGATTCAAGAGTGAGCTGGGGAGGTCATGGAAAACAGCAAAACCTTCATGTCCCTTCTCAGTCTCGAGAAGTAAAACCTTTGCAGGGGTCTGTGGAGGGGCCCTCACCTCTTCAGGCCAATGATACGTGCCGCTGATGTCCCGAGATTATCCCAGCCAGCATCTTGGTTTGCTAGGGCTGCTGTAACAAAGTAGTGCAGACGGGGTGGCTTAAAAACAGAAAATTTCTCACAGTTCTGAAGACAAGAAGTCTGAGATGAAGGTATCCCCAGGGTTGGTTTCTCCGGAGGGCTTTCTCCTTGGCTTGTGGATGGCCGCCATCCCCTGTCTTCACATGGCCTTTTCTCTGACTGTGTCTGTATCTCAATCTCCCTTTCGTGTAAGGACGCCAGCCTCGGTGGATTAGGACCCACCCATATGACCTCATTTTACCCTCATTACCACTTTAAAGACCCTGTCTCCGAACACAGTCACATTCTGAGGTCCTGAGGGTTAGGACTTCAACGTACAAATTTTGGAGAGACACAATTCAGCCCATAGCACCCTGTAACTAGTTTATTGAACCAGCTGTCACAGTAGGGGGCAAACAGGAAGCCACTCCATTCTTTCTCCTCATTCCTCATTAAATACTCTCCACAGACACCCCTCCCACACCAGTCCTGGGCGAGGTCTCAGGCTCCTCTCTGCTTTTTCACTTGCCCTCAATTAAATAAAACAAGTATGTCTATTTCAGCCTAACGTGAAAACTCCCCGGCTCTGTCCAATCTCAGCTTCTCTCCTTCTCTACCATCTCTTCCTAGTATTTCCAGAATTCACCATCTTTCTCACCCTACCCCCAGGCTGTGGCATTCAGGACCCCCACTCCAAATCAGGTCCACATTCCTGTGTTTCTGCAAATTCCAGAGGGTCACAGGCCAACCTTTCTGAGTCGGTTTATCACCGGTCCTGCCTGGGCGCTAGGGGGTCGGTGGGCAGGGCACACAGCCCTCTCTCCCGTGAGCTGAAGGTGATAGTCAGCAAACTGAAACTCTCCAAAGAAATCTGCCTTGTACATTCTTCCACCTTCTTTTCGACTAAGGACCGAAAAACCAATCTTGCCATTTATTCACGTGCCCTGTGTAATAGTTTAGCATCTATTTTATTGGCTCCAGCCTTTGGGGTCTCAGCAGAAAGTCTCAGTTTAACACCCTATACGATTTTTTCCCACATGATTTCAAAGTCATCGGTGCTTTTAGGGAATCTTGGAGATAGAAACCAAGTCCCTAGAAGAGGGGACTGGTCCAAGGGTGTCCAGGGGGTGAGTAACAGAACCAGGCTTACCTGCAGTGGCTCCTCTCCTGGGTTGTGATATTCCCCGCACACCACAGTTACATTGGACCTGAATCAACACGGTTTCAGACCTGCATTTTCCAAATTGAATAAATGCATCGTTAAAAATATATCGGATATGTTTTAAAAATGCCTCCAATTCCTCATGTTACAGAAACCTTTGTCTCCATTTCCCTAGGAATGCTATTGTCTAGAAGGGTCTGATTGCAAAGGGAAGAGATGGGAATAAATCATTATTGAGGTCAAGGAGAAGAGTTTGGCTGGACAACAAAAATTCACGCCTTCTGGTTTGTCCCCAGCATAGTGGGCCATTCCTGGGTTGAGAATAGTGTGACTTCTCCCTCCCCCTTGGCTCTCTCCCCTCCCTCCCTCATTCCCCACACCTCCCCCAACAGGAGGGTGTTTACATTCTGGAAGTGGAGCTCCCCATCTGCTCTCTTCTCCTCCTATCACCATGGTTACTGGGCCCAGAGTGGTCTCTGTGGAGACAGAGGCAGAACAGTAACCAGGGACAACTCCATAGCGAAAGGCTATAAAAGTGAGCATTATTTTTTAACCCCCAGTTAAGCTGGCCTGCCCATACTCTTGTGATTTTGTTTTTGGAAGTGGCATGTCAGATTTTAAAGGCCTTTGATGCCGAACAAAAAATAAAATACAATATGCTTCGTAATTCTCTACAAGCGTATTTAAAAAATTCAGTCTTCAGGCTGTGCTGCATCTGAAGCACTGGGGTGAATGGCGTGAGCGGGTGGGAGGGGGGTCTCAGCCCAGCTCAGCTCACACCCTGTGCCCAGTGCAGGGTCCAGGAGGTTAGGGAGCAGAGAGTGCTGGGGGGGGGGGGGGCGGGTTACTCGACCTAAATCTAATGCAAAGAACAATGGAAAAAGCTGATGATGCTTCCAATTCCTGACCCCGCGTGATTTGATCCGGGCCCCCAGAATAGCCTCAGTGACATCGCAGGTTCTGTGCTCAAGTAACTGCCTTTGTTTTTTCCCAACCAGTTGGGGTTTTCATTCTCTGAGCTCTGCGCTCGTGTGCCATGGAAGAGGGAGAATGCAGACGTCTGGAGTGGTTTGGGAGAACTTTCTGCTTAGTGGAGAGAGAATAAGCTTTGGGATAGAGGGCCTTAGCTTACAGACTGGGCTTGTACTATCTGGGGCTTTCAAAGCCCTCTCTCTTTCCGTCAGATGAGTGGGGCAGCAGGGTGCTGGGGCAGAACAGAGCATCTCATCCTGGGTGCACACTGGCATCACCTGTGAGTGTATTAACAACACCAGAGTCCCAGCCCAACCCCTGGACGTTTGGTCGGAGTCCCTGAAAGTAGGATTCAATGGAGTTTTCAAGACTTCCCGGATGATATTAGTAGGCGGTCAGTTTAAAGCCCCTGGCCCAGAGGTGCTTCAATGTGCCTTCCAGCGATACGCTGGAACCGGGCAAGAGGAAATGCCCACGATGGGCCACACCCACAGGTGAGGCCTCCTGTCTGCCAGCAGCTCTGCACCCCGGCGTGGGCACGGCTGGGGCTGGTGAGCCGGGAGGCACGGCTCTGCGGTCAGCTCGTGGGGTCGGCGCGAGGAGACCGGGTGCTGGCCTGCAGGCCGTAAACCAGCCGTATGGTCTTCAATCCTTTTCTAACAAGACTACAACTTTTCTGTAGCTAAAACGAGGGAGGCAGTATTGTGTTAACATGCAGACTCTGGAGTCCGTGTAACCTCCGTCACTGGCGATGAACTAAACAGCTGTGTGACTTGATCAAGTGGCTTAACCTCTCTGGGCTTCCATTTCCTTACCCGTAACATGGGAAGAATAATAGTTTGCAGCTCAAAATACTGAGGGATCCACTGAGCTGATTCAGGTCAAAGGCTTAGCGGTGCCTGTCTTTAGTAAGTACACGGTAGATGTCGGAACTTACACATCAACGGTGCGCCATCGCAAATCAGAGGTCAGACTAGGGGCTCCCTGAGGGCTTTTCTCTACGCTGATGTGGGGCCCTGAGGAACAGAGAGTGACTGTGGCAGATAGTGAGGGAGCAACGGTTACAGATAGAGAGGAGAGAGGCAAGGGAGGTGGGGGGATCCTGCACGTGCGATACAGTAAATGGGACGCGCAGGCTTTGGGGAGCAGGGGCTGGAGCTAAAAGAGATATGGTTTTTCCATCAGATGAGAGAATAGGAAGATGTCATAAAGGCCCTTAAATATCAGAGGGCAGAGTCTGAGCTTTTCACATACATCAGTGATCCAAACATTTTTCACTGGGGGATTTCAACCTCAAACAAAATCTTATAAGGAATCCGATAGTATACAGCCAATAAAAAGTAGAGGACATTGAGTTTCAGCCAGGATGGGGCTAGAATCCCTCCTCTCCTTGGCCTTCTTGTACCATGGCTGGCCCCTCAGCACCCTTTCTGGTGCCCCAGGATTCTGTGGAGCACAGTTAATAGCCACCACTATAAGGAATAACCATACTAGGATACAGGGACTTACCTTTGATTTTGAACCCCCCATGCACTATGCTAGGTGCAATCTGTAGCCGTGAATCCTTGAGATCCCTCCAAAGCCACACACAGGATCTTGAACTGTCGAATCTTTGAACCTGAGCACTTAATATATTTTCAGGCTGATTTCTGTCATGTGCCCTATCCCCTTAGAGCCGTTAAGAAGCTTACCTACATTTACTTACGACTGGGGACAACGGAGTATTATTCAAATACTGCCATAATGACACTGGTAACACGGGTAACACACAATCCCAATAATCTCACGGACTTATTAAAACAAATAGTTATGTCAATGCACAGGTGGACACGTGTCTACCGTGACATTGTAGACATCTGCTAGCTTTGGCTCAAGTCTGTCGGGATTGGCTGAGCTTGGCCCTGACATTGGGTTGAGTTTACACCTGCTCCACATGACTGTTCATTCTGGGGCCAGCAACTACCTGGGTGTTTCTTTTTTCTCACGGTGAAGTAGAGGGATTAAAGGAGACTGGTGCAGCCTTGCCATGACTCTGAAAGCTTTGAATCAAGACAGGCACCTATCACTTCCACCCACATCCATTAGGCAGTGCTCGCCATATGGCCAAGGTCAAGGTCAGTGGGACAGACAACATCGTGGCCATAGGGGAGCCTTGGCAAGAGAAGGAGGGAAAGAAAAAACGGTCAGCAAATATTGCCTACCTTAGGTGACGATGGCAGAATAACTGAACAGGCCCTAACCCAGAAGATTGTCAACTCCTCTCATGCTCCAAGCCCATATCCTACCTCTTCCAGCCAGACTTCTGGGCCACCCAAGGTGAAAGGGATCTCTGCTTCTCGGAGCATCACTCAGCTTGGCTCTTGTTCCTCTGTTAACTGTCTGCCGAGTGAGAATGCAGGTGGTTCAAACACTGGGTTTCCCTTGCTGCCCGGCCCACGTGGGCACACCGTTCCTCGGTCAATATACATGGCTTGCTAGGCGGATGAAGGAAGGCTCCAGGAAACTTCTCTGGGAGGGAGACGCAGGATGAGAAGCCCTGGGGTCAGCCCACTCTCTTTGTCAACCACCAAGAGCTGCCTTTAAATGTGGCAATGGGTGGGAAGAACAAAGGCCTTGGAGTCAGAGAGAAGCAGGTTCAAATTATAGCTCTACCATTCAGTGGGTCTGTGACCTTGGACAAGTTGCTTTGTTCACAATGCCTGTGATTTCTTATCTGTAAAATGGGAATGATAGTAATTACTTCACAGGATGATTGTCGTTTTTCAAATACACTACACGTAATCCCGACTCAAGGACTTCACAGTTGCAGTCCCCTCTCCCTGAGCCCTTGTTTCTGTTTATCTGCGTGATTCACTTCATCATCTCAGCCAGGCCTCTGTCAAAATACCATCTTGTCGGAGACATTCTTTCATAATTCTCTGTAAAATAGCACACACCCTGCTATGATGCTCTATCTCCCTGCCCTGTTTGCTTTCCTGACATAACATTCATTTGTTTGTTCGCTTGTTTCTATGCTTAATTATTGCCTGTATACCTTCCCAAACATGATGTAGACTCAGTGGAAAATTGGGATGCTCCCACTCTTAATAATCCCCGTGTCTTCATTGTCCATTATGATGCCTGGAAGCTGTTTATTAAACGTTTGTTGAATGAATGAACGATGAGGATCAGATGACATCATGTCTGTAGAATCCTCACACGGTGCCTGGCACCACGCATACTCAATAAATGGTAGCAGTGCACTCTTAGCCCGTCCCAGGCTCAGAGCCCAGCCCGGATCTTTCTGCTCCGGGTCCAGAGGACACAGCAAGCCAGATGAGAGCACTGAGCCTCCGGGACACCAGCCGGCATGCAGACTTGGGCACATACGTAGGAATTTACAAGCCATTAGCTCTCTTCCTCCATCCTTCGTAAACAGAAGAGCCTTGATCTTGAGGGGGCCCAGAATATACTCCATCATCTTTATTTCCTCTGAGGGCCCTGGACACATACATCATCATCCAGATTTACCATGTGAATTACATGCATTCAGCTCATTCCTAAATGCCTTCCTCTGTGTAAAGCAGAAAAATCAAGCCAGAAAACTGAACTCTAATTAAACACATGCATGATTCCATTTTGTTCTATTAGAAAAGGCACTATAGTAGAATGCATTGACATGAATTGTAAGCCTGAAAGTATTTTAACCAAAAAAAAAAAAAAAAAGTCTCTGTAGTATGAGACCTACAATTTTGAAGAAGTGAGTGAATGCCCTACAAATGAAGGATTAAAGCATGAGCAGTTTTGGAAAAGGAACTTCAGTACAACTCAAAATTTAAAAACCCGTATCTGGAATATTTTTCATATCTGGGGTATTTTGCCTAAAATGAAGAGAAATGAGCATCAAAGTTTCATGATTAAAAGGTGTATTGATTCAAGGTTAGCCCAGGTCCTGTGTGCTGGGCAGTGGCCCATATCCTGAAACAGAGTCCCTGAGCCTCGAGGACCCATCCTGCTTGTGGCCACCAACCACATTCATAAGTGAGGGTACCCAGTGCCTTGCCACAGCCCAGAGGAGGGAAGGAGCATGGTGGGCCGGGGATTAGGGAGCAGGGTTGAGGAGGGAGGGCCAGGGGAACCTTCGTAGGAGGCACTTGAGCCCCACATCTTAGAGACAGCAGGTGTTCAGCAAACAAGCCAAAAGGGGAAGGTGTGTCGGCAAAGGACCAGTCTGCACAGAGGCACGTGGGGGCCGTGGGGGCGGAGCCAGTTCAGGGAACCGTGGGTCCAGGGCTGACCTTGCCATTAAGCTCGGTAGGCGGGGGAAAGCTGGGGGCTCCCACATGTGGTTGTTCTCTTCCTGTCTCTGTGGAGGACCACACCAAATGTCATCACAGGTGATATCGCAAGAAAAACCTTTTTTAACTGTATATTTTTCAGAAGAGTTTTAGGAGACCGGATTGTGCCTCTGTCAGAGGCCGGGCTGTTCAGCCCAGTGGAACATGAGGGAAAGAAAGTCTACTGGCCTTCAGACAGGCCCCCAGGGGGCGAAATACCCCTCTAGCTTCTCCCGGGTGAGTGCACATGTGCATATACACACAGACACACACACACAGAGGCACATACAGACACACATACAGATGCGCAGACACACAGACACGCACATGCACACACAGACACATACAGATACACCCATGCACACAATTACACACAGACACGCACAGATACACACACAGGTATATTCACACACGCCCACGCCCACAGATGCGTGCCATGCACACACACAGGCACACATTTAAACACACACAGAGGCTCACACCTCACTTTCCTTCCTCGTTCCGCTTTTGCGTGTATTTCCCAGTGTTTGGGCTCTGGAATCTGGTCATGCTATTCTCATTTGGAAATCCCTCTCCGGCCCTAGATGTTCACTCAGGACCAAGTTTGTGCGGCTAAAGCGACTGCGGGTTGTGTCCCCATCTGGACGCCTCTGCCTCTCCAGCCCCGTCTCTGCCCACCCCTGCTCGGAGCTTGCTGCTCCAACATCAGACAGGTTCTGTCCGTCTGTACACACGGCCCCGTTCCTTCCGTCTTCTTCTCTCACATCAGCTGCTCTTTCCCAAAGACCTTCCCGCCGTTCTTCGCCCGGTCAGTTCCCAGTCAGCCTCAACACTCGGCTCAGGCTTCACGTCTAACCGTCCTGCTCTGAGTTAGGAGACCCCGGGCTTCCCACTGCGCCGCCTGGCCCCGCTTGCCTGCCTTCTGCTGCTTACACAAGCCGGCACACCTCACCCGTGGCTGACTTGCCCGGTTAGGCGTGGTGCCTAGGGCCCACATGTATTTAAGGGAGGAAAGTGGAACATGATGATGATGAGCGTGGAATAGTGGATCCGGCCCATATTGTGTTCACCTTCACACCAATGCGGTCATAAAACATAAGTAAAAAAAAGTCTTGGGGCGCCTGGGTGGCTCAGTCGATCGAGCACCCAACTTTAGCTCAGGTCATGATCTCGCGGTTCGTGAGTTCGAGCCCCGCTCTGGGCTCTGTGCTGTCAGTGTGGAGCCTGCTTGGGATTCTCCATCCCCCTCTCTGTCTGCCCCTCCCCTGCTCATGTTGTCCAGCACCTGGGCACAGCCTCCCTAAGTTGCGGTGAAGAAACTGGGCCACCTGGGGGCAGGTGTGGGGTGGAGGGAGGATGGAAAACTGCTGTCACCTGTCTCTGAGAGAGTGGGGTCACTGAGTCCTGGGATATCGGTCTGTGTGACCCTAAAACTCTACTTTCAAGAGCTGAAGAAAGAGAACTGAAACCAATCTGAAATATCGGTGGTGGGGCGGGGGGGGGGGGGTGGTGGTGTGGAATCTAAATGCAACAGACACCCAGGCCTAGTCTGTTCCTGGGCTGACAATCAATGAAATGGTTCTATATTGTGATTGCATGGAAGAATTAGTTCTAGCTGGCTCTCCAAAAGTAATCATGTGAAAATGCAGGATTCCTAAGGCAAGACCAAAGGAACTAGACAAGCTTCATAAACCCTCAGGAAAAATGAGTAATGGGTAATGCATTTTCATTTTGATGTGATTTTTTTTTCAAAGATCTGGCTCCTGGAATAATAATCACTGGTAATGAAAGTTCTCGTGCCTATGGGCGCACTACTCAATAACAGACTCAAAAGATGCACCTACATTATTTATAGTGGGGGACTGGGGATCTGAATGCCTTCCTGGAAACTATTTTTTGTCGGTTTCCAAAGTAGGACACGAATTGTGGCCTACAATAAGGTCTGGAGGCAAAATGTTTTCGGTCACAGAATTCTGGCTTGGAAAGCTAGGAAGCCCCCTATAGAACATTCTGTGCCTCGAAGTGCCTGGCTCCTGGTCTCCCAAGGAAGTACCCAGCAGTCTTTCCATGAGGATAAGAGAAGAAATCATGTAAATATTCAGTGATGGGACTAAGAGTGAACCTCCCCCTCAAAGTAACAAAGTGACGTGTAGATATCTCAGGGAGTGGGATTTTTTTTTTTTTTTTGGAAGACTGAATGCAAGATCTCCAGATGAAGTAGACATCAGTATACGCAGGCCCAGAGGCCGTTTGGAACACGGACGATGGAAAAATACAAGTCATTGTGTGCCTGAAGTGGGGATCATGTTGGGGGAGCTGGGGGAGGTGAAGCTGGAAAACGAGGAAAGCTCCAGAGCCCGTTTGGAGCCTTGCTCGTGCTCCTGTGTCAGGAGCAGGAAGGCATTTAGCAGACTTGGAATTTCCTCTCAGTGATGACCTGAGATGCCATATTTTATGTGGGTGACAGGGACAAGATTAATTCTAAGTGAAGGACAAATATATCTTTATTCTGAACAGCCTTGCAACAGTCTCTTGCTGGAAGATAGGATGTGAAACTCAACTCAGAGGGGAAGGGAGAGGGTCCCTTGAGTAGGAAGGAGACTAATGTCTCAATAGACGCAGGTTGTCAACATTTCAGTGAAAACAAACATATGAAACTTTTTTCCCTGTGGCTGGGAAATCATTATGATGTATTCTTCGCTTGAGCTTTGCTTTCTGCTTTCAAGTACAGCACCAAATAAGATGCCTGAAAATTCAGATGGAGAAATCGTGGTCAAGAGAGAAGGACATTGCCAAGAAACACAATGAGTGAGTGCCAGGGCAGTGATTAGAACTCGGGACTCCTAGAAGCTCTAAGAAGAGATTATGAACCCGGAAAACTAACAACAAGAAATGCGGAGTGTGAACTTTAGGTCCAGTCGCCTCCCCACTGTGGGCTCTGGCCGAGACAGACCACACTTCAATTCTGTGGTGACTGGTGCTTGTCAGATGTGAAGTCCACCTTATAGAGTAACTTCAGAGGAGGGAAGAGAATGGGCTCCAACAAGATGGGAGGTTTGGGAGAGGTCTGGCCTGGTTCAGAGTCTTTCTAAGTGGAAAATGTCTGAATGCCAAGTCCTTAAAGGGTTAGGGAACCAACAGATCTGAGATCACTGTAGGGAATATGGACACCAGCGTCTGCGAAAGCACACCCCTCCAGTTTGCCAGTTTTGCCAACCCATGGTCATCTCTCATCTGACAGCTTAGTAACGGGTGAGTGTATTTCAGTGTTGCATGCCCCTTCACTCTATAGGTAAAAGAAAATGCAATGCCTGTCTAGTTTCTTTTAGACATTTTGTTCAGGGATCACATTCACTTTCATTCAAATGAAGGATGCCCTAAGCTAAAGTTCCCTCCCCTACTTGGGCCATAGGTGGTCTCAGAACTATTCTGGCTTTGAGATTTATAGTTTATTATGTTATGAGAAAGGTGGCTACATGTGTAAAGCAGATACTGCTTGTGATGTTTTAGGACATCATTTACTGTTGGATCATTCTGGTCCTCGGATTACTGACCCTTAAGATAGAGACTCCACTCAAAGTAACACCCTGGGAAGACAAGGAGGATGCGAGGGACCCCAGACAACTATCAGAGCTCTGTATGCAGAAGCAGCTGCCCCACAAGACACAAACGCACAGCAAACAGGCCCCTCTATTACCTCTAACGTTGCGAGATCATAACGGGAAAGATCCCGCTTCTGAATTTTAAGGGGAAAAAGTTTAACGAAACACAGTTTCATGAACAAAAGCTGAGCTCTCATGGAAAAGTTCGCTTGATGCTCGAAGAAAAGCTTTGCAGCTTTCTTACTTACAAGGGGTGAAGCTCCAGGAATTGTGCGTTTTTTGTTTTGGTTGTTTTATTTTCCCCGTCCCATAAGGGAGAGTGATCAAAAGAGGACAGAACACTCTGACAAGGGGAACCACAGGTAGCTGAGCTGTGGACGTGCCCCCCAAGTGCGCGGGGAAGGATGGAGGTGCACATCTTGGTGTCTTATGCTGCTTAATCCTAGGGATTTTGTCACCGGGGCAGCCTCAGGATACATAAGGATTTCAGAGATGGCTGAGAATCTGAACCTTTTCACACTAAGTCTTTTGTTTTATAAATTTAATTATTTGCATTACCTTGAAGATCAATTTAGTGTTGAAATTATTCCCCGAGAAGAATATGGTATGCAAAACATTGCTACTCCTATAAAGTACACATTGAGTCCCCTCCTAGCATTCATTTGTTATAGCTCTTGTACTTTTAAATTATTGAGCAGGATTTCCTTGTCCATAATATCCTCATCTCATTTATACTAATCATATGTGGTTACTCTGTTGCATCCCCTGCCTCTAGAGAGAGTGAGGGAGAGAGAGAGAGGTGAAATATATATATATATATATATATATATATATATATATATACACACACACACACACACACACACACACACACGGCCCACAGTCTTTCCTTGGACAAAACCTCTACCTTCTGGGTATTCTTTGTCCCCAGCCCAGCAATCCTTTGTACTAAAATTTTGGTTTTCTGGTAGTTTGTAGCCTTTCCCTTGGCAATGTTGATATGGAACAATTCCAAAATAAGCAAATCCTATTTGGGGAAATCCTCTATTTCCCCAGAAATCAGCATGATATATTCAATAAGCTGTGTGCAGCTTTGCACGTCCCAAAGCCCAGCTAACAATTTTCATTGCCCTCTGCCCTCTTGGAAATTTGAAGGTCGCCCTAAATGATAGGTAACTTTCCTTATGTCTTTCAATGAGTTTGAAGAACTCTTGGCTCCCAGTTACTGCCACACAGTGGTGCTAAGATCATGGGTATTTGACAAGGTATTTGTTGCGTATTTGACTAGAGCATTTTGACTCAGTGTCCTCTGGTCATGTCCGACCCTGCTATTAAATGATCTACTCTCTGGTCTGGGCTTTTGTTACTCATGGCTCCCTTCCCTCTCTTGCTGCCAGTAACTCGATATCCTCCATTCAGAACAAATGCCACCTGTGCACTCGAGTGTGCAAACACACACACACACACACACACACACGCACACACATACACGCACGGCACCCCCTTTGCCCCTATTGTTTTCCTTCTCAAGCATCAAGGAAAGCATCAGACAGATGATCAAGACTTCTTGGTGTCCCTTTCCTGCAGTTAATTGCTTTCCACTTGCTCTCTGGCATTCAAGTGCTTTATTGAACTCAACCAATAATTTCTAGAAACTGTACTGGGTGTCGAGAATACAGATTTGAACAAGATATTGCCCCTGCCTTCTGGTTGTTCACTGTCTGATAAAGGAGGCGATTGTGTAAATTATTGAGAATGCAGCAAGATCAACAAGAGAACTGAAATATTATATGGCTTCTCTGAAGTCACAAAGCCAATGACTAAGACAAGATGCCTGGAATTCAGGTTTCTTGTGTTCTAGCCAGAGACTTTACCAGAAGGAAAAAACCCAAACAAACATGTGCTTACGTTTTCGAGGTGATAAAGCAAAGGATGGCTTAGTAAATACAATTAATTACCCGTACTTGTGAGGAGCTTTAAAATGCCTCAAGGAAGAGACATGCAAGGAGGAAGAGGGGGGTTGTGGGAGGAGAAAGAAGAAAAACTATTTAAAAAAATAGAACAATGTATATTCTAGCATTCTATTTTAAGAAGATGGAAACCAAATAGTGTTTGCCAATCCATCTCGCTCCATGGCTCTAAAGGTGGCTCTAAAGTCCTCTGGACCCACATGACTTCTGGAAGAGAACTGGGAAATGCGAGGAGGCAGAAGTCAGGCATTGGGCATCTCAGAAATAACAGCTCCCTCTGGAATTTCCAGGCAGGGAAAGTGGTGTCTTTCCAAAAGCATCAGAAGAGGAAATGATCAGGCATTCAGTGTGGAGTCCCCTACTTGGCTCTGACAGAGAAATATCAGACAAATCCTAAAAGGCACAAGGGAATGAAAATTGATTGAAAAATATCAAATGTGATGAAGTAGAAAAAAAACAAAATTTCGAGTCAGAGTCTTAACTCCTCCACCTGCTAAAGTGCAACCTCAGTCACATCCCTTGACTCTCAAGTACCTCAGTTTTCTCGTGCATGACAGCAGAATAATGATGCCTTCCCTGTTAACCTCCCCAGGATGGCAGGGAGGTAAAGATAAGATAGAGTACATGATGCCTGGGGAACTTCAAAATGCTTCACACAAATGAGAAGTTCCTGGAAAACCACCACAGTGTGCAACAACTCATGTGTCATAGAATCTGAACCCCCAGAGCTGGGAAGACTGTTTTATCTAACCACAGCCTTCATTCATTTGTTCGCGCATCTGCTCTGTCATTCAATCTGTAAGCTTTCACTAGGGATTGACCCTGGGCCAAGCACTACGCCAGATATGGACTTCAGAGATGCAGGAAACGCGGTGCCTGCTCTCAAGGAGCTCATGGTCTGTGGGGGAGACCAGGCAATCAAATACTGAATGAAAGGCAAGGAAAGCACATTGAAAAGATTCCCTCAGCTGTGTGAGGCAGGGGTGATGGCTTAGATGAAGCAGAACTACAGCTGGTCTTGAAGATGTACAGGGCTGAGACCAGGTTCAGGATTCCGAGGAGGGGGCGAAGCAGCATTCAGTTTCGGTAGAAGGATGAGCCGGTCTGTGCTTGAACTAGGAGACAGTGAGGTCCCTTCTTTCCATTGTGGGGGAGCTGCCTCCTGGAGCTCTACCAGAACCATCTGGAGGGTTTTCTGTTCTCTCCACCCTAGATTCTGACTCAAGCCCTGAAAGATATATAACCTTCCATTCTCCCACTGAAATTGGGAGTACAGTAATTGACCTTCTATCATTGATCCAAATGTACCATTCCCCTCAGGGCATTAGGATGGCAGAAATATTGGCGGTGGAGGAGGGGGAAGAAATATTAAGCCACTGAGCTTAAGGGCTCTCGAGGCAAAACACCTATGAATGCGTTTCTGTACATGCTCTGAATGGCTGCGTATTTATCTACATACAAAATTAAGTAGAGTCATCAGCCAAAAAGAGAGAGAGAGAGAGTATGGAAACTCTGTGGTCATGTGTCCAAAAGCCAAGCATCAGATTTCACACGAGATTCCGAACACAGGCCATTTTTGTGATTACTTCGATAAAGGAAGAGCTTCTCAAATGGCTTACTTCCATCACTCCAGTGTCCTTATTCAGGGACAGACCTGCAATTTCCATGTTGCATTATTGATGCTCTGAGAAGTCAGCGCGAAGAATGGCTCAAGTAGTATGTCCGAGATCAAGCTGTGCTCAAAGACAGGGGCTGCAAACCCCACCTCTGACTGTTTCTGTCTCCTTCCCTGCTGCAGACCTCGTGTTCTCACAACACAATTCTCTGTCCCTGCACACACACTCCCCATTCATATGGCTTTAACAATTCTTGCCTCTTTGGGTACGTTTTTCTTAACACCTGACACATCCATCACATTTCTTGCCCAGAGCCAAACCTTGAAGTCCTCACCATTATGTCCTTCTTTTCTCTTGCTATTCATATCAATGTTCCATCAAGCATGCATCTCCTTTTCCCGTCTTCACCTCAAGCCTTGTTCTCCTGAAGGTCATGGTGGGACATTACCCTCGCGTCTCCACTCCATCCACCTTCCACACAACTGCCACATCGCCCTTCCTCAATCACAAACATCTTCGTGCCCCCCTGTTTCCTAAGAAGTGACTGGGTTTGGCTTGTCTGATGTCAAATCCCATTGGCTGGCATCCGAGTTCTCCTAGGTCTCCCTTCCAACCATATCTCCTGCTCTACTCCAGCACAGCCGGGAGATTCGTCGTAGTCTTGATCTCCCTCTGTCTCATACCTTGCTATACCGGCTGTTGCTCTGTGCGATTGAGGATGTCCTCCCCACATTAGAAATACCGTATCTTGCAACATCTGGGTGGCTCAGTCGATTGAATGTCCGACTTCACCTCAGGTCATGATCTCGTGGTTCATGAGTTCAAGTCCCATATCCGGCTCTGTGCCGATAGCTCAGAGCCCAGAGCCTGCTGCGGATTCTGGGTCTCCCTCTTTCTCTTCCCATCCCCCACTCATGCTCTGTTTCTCTCTCTCTCAAAAATAAATAAACATTAAAAAAAAAGAAATACCATATCTTATTCTTCCTTCAAGACTCAGCCAGAGCTTCATGTCGTTGAAACGTTGACCCATCCCATGGTGAACGACCCCATGATATGAGCTCCTGTTGGCTTGCCAAGTGACTGGAATAATTTCTGAGTTATTTCCTGGGCTTCTATGTCAGCTTCTTTGCAGGATAATAAATTTTTCAAGGACAAGAATAATAAATTCTAGGTGTGTCCCACTAGGGCTGGCACATAAAAGACATTTAGCAAGTGCTTTTGGATCAAGGAATTTTTATGACAACCAACTTGAAATAGATTCAAAAAACAAAACAGAAGAAAAAAAAGTGTATGTATTATCCTGTGAATTCGCTAATTCGGCAAGTAAAATAATAGAAATTACAACAGGTTAAAAAATAGTAGGTTTTAAAGCTCATTATTATGAATGCTAGAATCAAATCCTTGTCTCAGGATCTGCTCTGGAGACAACCAAAGCCAAGACGACTCCGAAAGCTATACTGGAATTTAGACTTTACCTGCGGAGGTAGGAAACCAATGTAGTATTTTAACCACAGATGTCACATGGTTCTTTCTCTCTCTCTCTCTCTCACACACACACACACACACATACACACACACACACATACACATTCATATATGTGTGTGTGTGTATGTGTGTGGATATATACATATATATATACATTCATTTAAAAAAATAATTATCACTGTGATGACTGGGAGGAGGAGGGGTTGTAGAAGCAAATGAGAAGAAGAAGAAATTCCAATTGAGAATTTTTGGCCAAAGTCGGGGCAGGTTCAAGGTGGTTATGACATAAAACACTAAGTTCCTGGCGTCCTCTGGCCCCAACCTCTGTAGCTACAGCTGGTCAACTTTGCCTATTGGACGTGATTTATATTTCCAAGAAGGTGCCCACCCACTTTACTGGAAGCTCTAATTGCGGATTACACCCATGTTTTCCAGGGAGAAAATGCCACCTCCCCACTGACTCATGTTCATTTATTGAATAAGTTCTAATCCTAGGCAGAACAAGACATATTTGAGCATTTTTTCCACTGTTCTCATCCCCAAATTTATCTTGGGCCTGTCACTGAGCACGCCATTTGAAATATCTTCATTTATTAGGAAGATATATTATCCGGGGTTAGAATTTTTTTTATCTCTAATCCTTGCTCTGCCTCTAACTACTCTCGCCTGAGCCTCAGTCTCCCCATCAGGAAAATTCTCGCAGAGCTGCTATGTGGATGAAAGGAAGTATCTAGTTATTCTAGATGCTCGCTGTTGGCATGGCCTCGATTCAAATGTGACTTTCCACATCTGGAGCTCGGCCACGAGCTAGTCAGGCCTGGTGGGGGCTTGTTTGCTAGATCCTGGAGAGCTAGAGGCAAGCTTGCTTATCTCTGATTTCCCCACTGTGCCCACCTGGGGTCTGAAATGTGCCCATCCTTCTTGGATGAACAGGGAACAAAGGGCCTGAGTAAAGGTTGAAGGAGCCTCATGCTGAGGCTGCGGCCTCATTAGGTGTCCTGGGGAGAAGAGAACGGAGAAGCGAGGTGTCCGGGTGCCAGGACCTGGCTCAGCTGCACGTCTCAGGGGAACAGCACATGCGTGCCTCCAGGAGTGAGGGGGCCACGAGGGGCAGGAGACAGCTCCGAAAGGGGTGCTGAGCCCCCACGATGTGCCTAACTGGTGTTAAGCTGGATAGTTCTGAGGACAGGACATGGAAAGAAGCATCTCTGGCCACTCAGGGACTGGTCACAGGGCTGGGGGACAGGACTCACATATATGAGAAAGCCAATGATTCCTCGGGCTGAGAGGTGTCCCAGAAGAATTCTGGGATGGAAGTGGGGTTTCCGGCAAAGGTCTTCTTCACAAGCCGCTTACAGATGCCTCTGCCTCTCCTGCCTGCTCATGTTCCCAATGTTCCCAATGGCCTATGCTTCAGGTTCTAGCTTCTGTCCTGGTAGTTGTCATCTGGGTGCTATTCTTATCCTTCCTTGCCAGCTGTGAGTGTCTGGCCCCATGAGCGTCCTCAGGCCTCTGCTCAGCCGAGGGCATGCGTAAAATAGCTCGACGCCCAATGTTCTCCTGCGATGTTTACAACAACCCCCGAGGTTGGTAAGACACATGTTTTCACAAGCTCCAATTTACAGGTGACATAGACACACAGGGAGGTCTAAAAAGCCCACCCACGGTTACACAGCTTATATGTGGGGGGAGTTTGGACTTGAACTCCTGACTCTACTTTTTATCAAGGGGGTTTCGAGTTATTGACAGTTTCAACACGAGATAAGATGTGAGCATGTGCACTGGCCGCTCTGCAGACTTCAGACGGTGAATGTGGCAGCCGGATGCCCCCTTGGCAGGGAGGCCGGGGACAACAGCTCTGCTCCAAGTGGGCGGAGGGAGCTGTGACTTCAGAGCATCATGGTCTGTGGTCTACTGGTTGCATGAGCTCGGAGCTACCAGCTCCGTTTAGCTCATGGGAATCCTGAGTCCAGGACGCTCAGAAGGCAGCTTCTGCGTCCCCACCACCTGGTAACACCTCGCACTGCTGTGGAGTTTTACACCCAAAGGTCTACGAGCCCCCCTCCGTAGCCCCCAGACATCCCTGCAGGATCTGTGCTGAGTATTCTTGGCTCTGTGTGTAGTTGGGGACACCAGGGTGCCGTGCTAAGTGACTCGTCTAGCAGGGAGCCAACAGCCTCTCAGGGCCCCCACCCTCCACTCCAGAGAACCATCTTTAAAAAAAATTAAATAAAAAATACACACACACACACACACACGCACGCACGCACCCCATCCTCCAAGGAGCATACTTGCTGTGTGACAGACGGATTCTATTTCTGTCCCCGGGAACACGTGGCGCAGTCAGCAAGAACACGCCGAGAGGCAGCCGTGCCAGGAAGGCGGGTCTGCTTAGCCTCCCCTGTGTTCAAAATACAGAGTGGGTTTTGGGGATGAGCTTGGAACCCCCCCCCCCCAACACACACACCGATTTCCAGTCATTTCTGAGCAGCTGACACTTCACAAATGCTATTTCTTTCTGACTCGGGGAAGTTTGTGTAGCTACAGATGTTATGAAGGCAAGCTCTGAGTGTAGGAGTAAGTGTGATTTCTATTAAAAAGAGATCCATAGAGGGTCAGAATGGAAAGGCACCTTTCAATCTATGAATTTATAAAGGGAGACCTGGAGAGGACAAGGCACCTGTCCAGGGACGCATGGCGCCCTCAACCAAGCCGCTGGCCGTAGCCAGGACTCTCTCCTGAGGTTACAGCCACCTCTCAGTTTTCTTTGTGAAAGACAAGTGAGTGCCTCTGTCGAGGAATGAAAACCACTCTAGGCCATGCCCTTCCTTGATCCTGTCCTGTGAGGTTTCTGACAGCAGACGTGAAAACTAAAGAACTCTATACAACGAAATTGTCTTTTATTTTCAAAGAACGTGACATCTTCATGTTTGTCTTTTGTACGTTTTCTTTGCTGTGGTCTTCCTCTTTTTCTTTATAACTTTCAAAGCAGCTTTCTTTCTCAGTTCTTGCTTCTGGAATCACCTGCTTATCTATTCAGTGATGAGGGCTTTGGCATATGGCTCAGTCCCTGGGGGGTGACCCCCAACAATTTTGAGTGCTGCTCCCTCCCGCCGAGATCTCCCAGAGCAGAACAAGACTGGGGCAAAGGCTATCTGTTGGAGTCCTAACCCGTTGCACAAGCCCCGTCTCAGACATCACCTGCTCTGGAAAGCTTCATTTGACTGCAAGCAAGGTGATCCATTTACAAATGAGCATCCAAATTGTATTTCTGAGCCAGCTTCCTCCTAAGGCACCTGGGGACACAGAGCATTGCTGTGGGCATGAGGCGGCACACCGCCCGTGGGCCCCCAGGTCCGCACTGCGGTCTGTCTGAGAAGTCATGTTCGTATGTCCTCTGTTGGACCTTCCCAAGGTCATGTGTCTGCCAGAGGAGACACTGTCAATGCTAGGAAGCACCGGTTTTGATGATGTTCCCACCCTCAAATAGCCTTCTTTATTCCAGGCTCCCATGCCGCCCTCACTCCTTTCCAACCCCCACAGCACATCGCTCCCAGGAAGGGCCTCATCTCTGAGCTGGGCCCCCAAAACTGAAGATCAGACATTGCACCCTCTATCTACTCTCCTACCATGTTCTTTATGAAAAATGCTGTCATCTGCTAAAAGGGAATTCTAGTATCATTTGGCAGAGGTTTCATGGCAAAGGCAGAGGCTCTTCCCAGGGACCCTGAAATGGCCCAAGGAAGAAGCCCTCTCCTCCCTCTTTACCCTCTCAGCTTAGAAGGCAGCTCAGGGTGGCTGGATTCCAGACTGGCAGTCTAGACAGATCATCGAGTCTGACCCCCCACTGAAAAATGTGAAGTGCGAGCTGTGGGCAAGGATGAGCTCCTGGGGGAGGAGAGACCTTTCACACCAGGCCCTCTGCGTGACCTCGGGAACATGGGAGCAATCTGTCTGGGGAGGGGTCGTGCCCCACGGCCTAGTTAATCACGTTCCACAGAGTCTGAATTCAGGGGCTCAGAAACATCCCTAGTGAACTTGCCGCAGCGTGACCGCTGACCCTCTGTGGAGAATGGAGCCACTGTTCCAGAACTGGCCTCGGCCTTTCGGCATCTGTCCTCACCCCTCGCTGCCAAAGCAGCAGTCCACCCTCCCGGCTGGGGTCCTCCCCTGTTAGAGGTCCCAGAGGGGCCCAGGAGGCTGCAGACCCACCCAACCTGGAGACGCTCACCCAGGGGGTACAGACTCTGCTCTTGGAGTGTCAGGGCAGTTCCCCAAGGTCACAAGTTTGGGGCCCGGAGCTGCCGTGAGCATAGAAACAGAGCAATGCCGGGGCTCAGATGCCGCCATTACAATCCCAATTTTACATGGCAGCCAGGGCAGCCAGGAAATATTGAGTTCTCTGCCTGAGAAACCAACACAGAAATGAGCCTTAGTAGATACGGGTGAGAAGCACACACACACATGCGCGCACACACTGAGGCAACATCCTGAAATGGATCCCAGGAGGAGAGCGGCAGAGAAGCAGCAGTGTTTAAAGATCTAGGGCACCCAGTGCCAGGACATACCAAACATGCGCCGGGAGGGCTCGCTGGTAAGAGAGCAGGGAAGTATGTTGTGGAGATGTTGTGGAGAAACACTCATTTCTCTCCTCACTGGTCTATGGTGCATCACCCTGCTTGCCCCAAAAGGCTGAGTCACTCACTCCCCCAACTTCTGAGAGTCTTGGCAGCAGATGGCCCTCAGTTGAGTTCCTCTCTCCGAATCCCTGAATTGTACTTCCTTAAAGGTAAACACTTCACCCAAGGTCATGCCCATCCTGGAGGCGGCCAACGATGTCCAAAGACAGGGTCCAGAGGCCCAGACTTCTTTCTTCTATTTAAAACAACCCAGGGGACATCCCCACTCCAGAGCTGTCTGGAGCATCAGCTGAGGCCCGTCTTGTGACTACACTGCAGGGAAACGTCTCTGCCCAATCTGAATGCTGCCGTTCCCCATAGGTATCGACACTGAGGGGCCACCTCAGTGAGCTTCCTGCACATTGATCTCAATTTCGGAGGCTGGTTGCTAGAGACCCCATCCTACACACCAGGTGAGGCCCCACACTCACTGATGAGGAGGCACCAGGAGAAGCCCCCGCCCTGAGTAACTCCTAGTTTCTGGAGCAAGTGAGCATGTGAAACACTAAGCATGTTCAAGTCAGAAGACCCGGATTCGAGCCTTCTGCTCTCGTGTTGCCTTGTACAATCCTGCTCTGGATACTTCACTGTCTCCATTTTTACAATAGTTCTAACGACCCATCTCATATGCACTGTGAGAAGATCACCCAAGAGTAAGCACTGGGCGAAGTGCCTCCTGAGCTATAAGGAGCTGTGTGATGTGTTGTGCAAGTAACTCCAAGTGCTCCAGGAGTGCACGGGGGAGACCAGGAGCCTGGAGTCTTCTGGGAAAAGAAAGATCAGGGAATGCATCAGTCAGGGTTTTCTGGAGAAACAGAATCCATAGAAAAATACAGGTATGGATATTTATTATGAGAAACTGAAAGGTGGCTGTAACCTCAGGAGAGAGTCCTGGCTACGGCCAGTGGCTTGGTTGAGGGCGCCATGCGTCCCTGGACAGGTGCCTTGTCCTCTCCAGGTCTCCCTTTATAAATTCATAGATTGAAAGGTGCCTTTCCATTCTGACCCTCTATGGATTTCTTTTTAATAGAAATCACACTTACTCCTATACTCAGAGCTTGCCTTCATAACATCTGTAGCTACACAAACTTCCCCGAGTCAGAAAGAAATAGCATTTGTGAAGTGTCAGCTGCTCAGAAATGACTGGAAATCGGTGTGTGTGTGTGGTGGTGGGGGGGGGGGTTCCAAGCTCATCCCCAAAACCCACTCTGTATTTTGAACACAGGGGAGGCTAAGCAGACCCGCCTTCGTTCTATACAACGAAATTGTCTTTTATTTTCAAAGAACGTGACATCTTCATGTTTGTCTTTTGTACGTTTTCTTTGCTGTGGTCTTCCTCTTTTTCTTTATAACTTTCAAAGCAGCTTTCTTTCTCAGTTCTTGCTTCTGGAATCACCTGCTTATCTATTCAGTGATGAGGGCTTTGGCATATGGCTCAGTCCCTGGGGGGTGACCCCCAACAATTTTGAGTGCTGCTCCCTCCCACCGAGATCTCCCAGAGCAGAACAAGACTGGGGCAAAGGCTATCTGTTGGAGTCCTAAGAAGCCCCACAATCTGTCGTATGCAAGCTGGAGACCCAGGAAAGCTGGTGGTATGATTTCAGTCCAAGTTCCAAGGCCTGAGAACCAGGGAGCCCACGGTGTAAATCACAGGCCGAATGCAGGAGGAGACTGATATCCCAGCTCCAGCTGGCAGCCAGGAAGCAAAGGTGAATTCTTCCTTCCTCTACCTTTTGTTCTATTCAGTCCCTCAAGGGATTGGATGATTCCCACCCATACTTGAGAGGACAATCTACTTTACTGAGTCTACCAATTAAAATGCTAATCTCATCCAGGAACATCCTTACAGGCAGGGCCAAAGAAATAACGCTTCATCTGGGCACCCCGTGGCCCAGTCAAGTTGACACATAAAACTAACCATCACAGGGAGCGGGATTTTGAAAGATTTTGAAATGGGAGACCTGAGTCTCCCATAAAAGTTCACCGCTGAGAACCATAGGCAGGCATGTCTTCCTTCTGGAATGTGCTGCTCTCCTTTCTCCTGTCCAGAAAGAAGTATGAAGGTATCATCTGAGCCTAATGTTTTAATACAAGCGGAAATAATGAGCTTTCTTTCTGTTCTCTAGAACACTCAAATATACTACTTTGACAATGATTGGTTTACTATCAATCTTCCTAACCAAGGTCCTTAATTATAAACACTCGATAGGAAGTGAGTTAGACTCTCTCTTAAGCCCCTATAGACATCCTAGGGCCTATGTTGTGGGGAATGAAAACTGAACGACTGGCCAGGGACATGGCATCTCCGACTGCACCAGAAGGAGCACACCGGGCCAGTGCCCCTCCTAACTAGAGAGGAGTCCCATCTGCAGAAAGGGAGATGGCCATGTAAAGAAGGAAAATGGGTGGAAGGCAGGAAAGGAAACACAGAGCCCTCTACGATTTAATGTGTATGACCTTGGAGATCATTAAGGGGGTTCACTGTGACCCAGAGCTGCCACCTGGGCCTCCATGGACAGAGGATTTCGCCACAGCGCTGCTCAAAGCACATAAGTGAAGCCAGCATTTCTCCATCTCTGTTTGGCATGATTCTTCTATCGACGGAACCAGTGACCTCACAGACTCCAGGTCTGGCTTGCTCATCTCCTATGTGAATATTTTTTGAATAAACAAATGAATGATGCCTAATCGTCAGCCACCCCCTTCCTCCTACATAACAACAAACATAGACAAACTACGTACACGTGTACATTTACTTACACATACATGTGCAGACACATCATATGAACTCACAGACTTCTATACATGCCCACAAACCCTAATCCACAAAGTCACGTGCACCCATTCATGAGCATAGCCACAAATGCATGCACATAGACCCATCCATGTCCGTACTCAGACACACACTCATACTCATGGAGGTACTTAACACACACATTTCTTTGTCCTAATGCATCGTTTATCCATGGATTTATGACCCTGTCTGTTACCCTATGACCTGATGAGTTGTGATGGCAATTTGACAATGTCATCATTGTCTATTTGACAGTGATTACTCATGTAATCACTTATTCCAGCACACAATAGATAAACAAGATTAAAGACCATCGTGGCTACTGAAGACCAGTGAAGACCACAATGACAGCAGGTGAAAAATGAGTAGGGTAGCTAGGGTAGTTTCAGCTCTTCAAATAGGGTTGGCAAAGCCCCCTGTTACTCAGGTTTTTGTTGTTCCACTTTGGTGAAAAATGGGAATTTCTCATTTTTCCACATAAACAAACAATTCCACATATGCCCATCTTCCTTTCTTTTCTTTTCTTTCCTTTCCTTTTCTTTTCTTTCCTTTCCTTTTCTTTTCTTTTCTTTTCTTAATGTTTATTCATTTTTTTAAATGTTTATTCATTTTTTTTAATGTTTATTCATTTTTGAGAGAGAGCGAGAGAGAGAGCGTGAGTGGTGGAGGAGCAAAGAGAGAGGGAGACAGAATCTGAAGTAGGCTCCAGGCTCTGAGCTGTCAGCATAGAGGCCGACGCGGGGCTCTAACCCACGGACCCTGAGATCATGACCTGAGCCGAAGTCGGACGCTCAACCAACTGGGCCACCCAGGTGCCCCCACGTATCTCCATCTTTAAATTGCTCAAGCACAGTGACGCAAACCAAGTGTTAACTACAGAAGGTGGAGGGAATCAGTTTTTGGAGAGACCAATCTCTTCCAACTCATTCCCATAACCTAAAAGAAACGATGGTTCTATTCAGCACCAGAACTTTTATGTGCCAGGCATCATGGCAGCCACGATGGAGGGTAGTGAGTTGTAAAAGCATGCCCTTGAACTGATGACCATCTTACCTGCCTAAAAATCACTTTCAAGTATTAAATGTTAGTGAATATTCACCACATCACAAGGGAGGAAAATTGCCCAATTCATGATTGCCTCTATTTTCCAGAAGATACCATGGTTCACAGATGGCAGGGAACTGCTCTCACGTTGGAAAAAATGTAGACCCGTGTTTAATTCTCTGTTGAAATGTGAAACCTAAGCTCTTTACACAATAGACAGCTTCCTCCATATTTTAGATCATTTACAACAGGAGTGACAGCTAAATGTGACTAAAAAAAGTGAACAAGAGAAATCACTGCTCTAGAATAATTTCAGTTTGGATCATACTGATTCATGCTGGTGATAGGAAATCAGAATCCTACTGGGCTGGCAAAGGACTTGGAGGCCTCAGACACATGAATTGGTCACGTTGAATTCTGTCATCAGATTCCCGGCATATCAGTGCTGCTTCATTTGCATTAAATGAAAAGGAGTCCAAAAATACACACTGTTGCTAAGGTTACATCTTGCTGGATGCAAATGAAGATGTGTTTGTGCAGACCAGTTAAAAATATCTTGGCCTTAACTTATTTCCCCATTGGCATAAAGGGATTTATCAGTAGCCTATTAAAATGAGAGGTTCAGTTTACCTTACTCAGCATGAGAGGTCTGGAAAGAGCATTATTTCTGAGTAATATTTCTGGAACTTGCCGAAACTACTCTTTTTTTTTTATTAATTCAAGTCATAAATCTGGTTTCAGTAGGGTTTTTTTAATATATAAATATCACCTAATAACAAGACCTACTATTGCATATATATCCATATTTCCCCAGGTTCTGAAAGAGCTATCTGCATTGATATTTTTTGAATCTGGGAGGAAATTAGGATCAAGTAGGTGGAGAGAGATTGGTAGTCCAGTGGGATAGGCAGAGAAGAAAAGCATAATTCTCATGTTGCTGAGTCTCTTTATGTACATTGTTTTACTTAATTCTCACAATAAACCTGCATATCAAGTGTTATTATTTCTTTTTATTTTAATTGGGGAAACTGAGACTCAGAGACATTCTGCCACTCTGTAGTAAGTGGAGGGGCCAAAGGTTGAATTTAGAATTAACTCTGAATTCATGGTCTTCTCTCTATATCATTCTGCCTCTACCACTGAAAATCAATTATCAAAGAAAACTTTAAAATCTGAATAGGACATACAAGCCCAGAAAAGCAGTTGAAGTTTTGACATTTGGGGGAAAAAAAAGGCATTATTGAAAATTTAAGTGGTTTTGGGGCACCTGGGTGGCGCAGTCGGTTAAGCGTCCGACTTCAGCCAGGTCACGATCTCGCCGTCCGTGAGTTCGAGCCCCGCGTCGGGCTCTGGGCTGATGGCTCAGAGCCTGGAGCCTGTTTCCGATTCTGTGTCTCCCTCTCTCTTTGCCCCTCCCCGTTCATGCTCTGTCTCTCTCTGTCCCAAAAATAAATAAACGTTGAAAAAAAAAAAAAAAGAAAATTTAAGTGGTTTTGACTTTGTAGCCCAAATTCATAGCTCTGCCTGAACGTGTTTCAGCTTTCTGTGAGTAAGAACAAAACTTCTGCTTTCCTTCCATCTCTGGACACAACCCACCCCTCAAATTATTGTCTCACTAGTCATCAAATCCAAAAATGTCAGAGCCAGAAAGGACCTCAGAAGCTATCCCACACCTCCTTCTTGAGGCATGAATCTCTGCTAGGGAGAGATTCCTAGGAGGGAGGTCATTCACCTATGTGCCTGGAAACCCAAACATAGATGGTAGCTCACATTTATTGAATACATACTCAGTATGGAACACATGTTCTCTTCCAAGTACTTTACACATTTTAACTCCTTATAGCAACCCTATGAAATAGGTGCCATTATCCCCATTTTTTTTTTTTTTTTACAAATGGGGAAAGAGACACATAGCAAATTTAAGTAACTTGTCCAAGTTCACAGAGCCTCTCAGTGGTGGAAATGGAATGAAGTCCCATGTACCATGACTCAAAAAACTGGTTTCTTCAAAACTGCACTTGGCTTTCTTAGAGCACCTCCTTCACAAAGTACCTCCATGTCAGTGTGGTCTTAGAAGGGTATTGCCTACCTGGGTGATAGCTTCTCTTTGCTCTAGAATTCTGTGAGATCTGGAAAACTGGCCAGGCATGGGAAGAGGAAGACAAAGGAGGGGAAAAAAAAAGAAAGGATGAAAGAGAGTGACAGCTTAGAAAATCTTGGGTTCCGAAAGAATATGGGGCTGATCGTCAACTGTTTCTAGGGCTATACTATGTGAAAGGGGACCAACCTAATAATTGAGTCAACTTATTAAGCACATATTACAGGTCAGGTGTATGATGGGTGCTGTTACTAAGCTTCACCACAACCTGTAAATGTCACTTGAAATATAACTAACAAATAAAAAGTCCTCTGAGTCTCATATTCCCTTAAAACACCCTGCCTTCCATCCTATTCCTCCCCAAGCACCATCGTTTCCATCTGCGTCAATGGCCCTGCAGTCCACCCCGTTGTCCAAAGCCAAGACCTACGCGTGCCCCTGGATTTCACTCTTTCCCTTGGTCCCCACATATGAACTCTTGGTAAGTCCTATGAGTTGCACTCTTGAAATACATCCTGACTCCACTCTTCTCCATTTTCCCTACTGACACCGTGGCTCAAGTCATAACAATGAGTTACCCAGATAACTCTGCATTCCATCATTGTTCTTGTACTCCTTACTCTTGTTTTTCAGAGCAAGTGGAGTGACTTTTCTGAGTGTGAATCAGATAACTTACATCTCTACCTTAAAGAAATTACAGTAGCTTCCGACTGAATTTAAGATGAAATCTAAACTGATCTTAGGATTTCTCCCTTGCCTTTCTCTTTAACCTAATTTTGTACCACTTTCTATGTCACTTGCCATTCTTCAGTCACACTGACTTCTGTTTCTTCCTGGCACACTCCAAACATAATTTTAGTTGCTGTTCCTTCTGTCAGCAGAGACTCCCCCTCTTCTGTTCGTGTACAAGGTTATATTCTTATCTCTTAAGTCTCAAAAGCCTGATGTCCCCTCCTGAGGTAAGTCTGTCTGTATCACTCATCCTATAGGAATATTTTCTATGACATTCTGTCATATTTTACCTCTATCATAATATTTGTTTTTATGTAAAACTATATTTTGGGGCGCCTGTGTGGCTCAGTTGGTTGAGCATCTGACTCTTGGTTTCGGTTTGGGTCATGGTCTCACGGTTCATGTGATCGAGCCCGTGTCAGGCTCCACACTGACAGTAAGGAGCCTGCTTGAGATTATCTACCTCTCTTTCTGCCTCTCTCCTGCTCTCTCTCTCTCTCTCTCTCTCAAAAAAAAGAAACCTATATTTTTGTTTACTATTCATTATTGTGATGGACTGAATATTTGTGTCCCTGCCTCCAAGTTCATAGATTGAATTCCTCATCCCCGAGGTGATGGTATTTGGAGATAGAGTCTTTGGGAGGTAGTTAGGTCTAGATGAGATCATGAGCGTGGGCCCTGTGATAGTAGTGCCCTTACAAAAGGAAGAGACTCCAGAGTTCTTTCTCTCTCCAGGAGCGTGTATCCAGGAAAGACCACGGGAACACATACCAAGAAGGTGGAGTCTATGAGCCAGGCAGCAGACCCTCATCAGACACCAAATCTGTCGGCACCTTAATCTTGGTCTTCTAGACTTCAAACTTTGAGAACATAACCTTCTGTTGTTTAAGCCACCCAGTCTGTGATATTTTATTATGGCAGCCACAGCAAACTAATACGAATAGTATTCCAGAGAATACTATTCCCTCCATATCAGGGAATAAAAGTAGCATTTAAAAAATATGTAGAATATCCATTTGTGCTGACATTAAACAAATCAACTTGTCAAATCAAAAAAGCAAGTTACAAAACATGGCATGTGGAATAACCACACTTACATGTGTTTTAATACGACCACATCTGCATATGTAGATGTATTTGTATGCAAATGCATGACAGAAGTTCTGGAAGGATAACACAGCCAGTTAGGTGTGGTTATCTCTGGGCAATATGTAGGTTGTGGGCATCTATGAGTGTGTGTTGACCTTTTCCTTTTAACTCTACCAAATCTATGGTGTGGAAATGTTTACATTGGCTACGCGTTCTTATACTAATAATGCAGAAACATGATTCCTTAAGTAACTCACTATATCTTAATTAACCCGTAATGCTAATTTCCTGTCCATCCTGGCCTGGTCTGTTCTACCCAGCCCCACAACTTGCTCCAATGCAGTCTCTAATACCCCTCAGCTCTGTGGGTACCGGCTCTGGTCTTGTAAGTCTTAGTATGAGTAAAAATGCTGGGACAGCAGAAACATGATGGAAATTTCATCAGTGAACTGTATTACCAGGACTAAGACTGTTAGGTTTGGAAACGTCCACGCTTCTGCCTGGGAACATGGGGTGTAAGGTTGCTGCGGTGGCTTGAACGGTTGTTTCCATTTTGGATGCCTTTAAAGCCAAAGGGAAAATAAAAGAAAAAAAAAAAAAAGAAAGAAAGAAAAAAAGCCATGAAGATTAAATTATTTGACTTTGAGAATAATTGTTTACCGAGCACCTACTATGTGCCAGAACCGACACTAAAAAATGGGCAGACCCAAGCCCATTCGAGGCTGATATAACTACGCAAACGCAGTATTATTGTTCCCATCTTACAAAAGAGGAACTGGAGCTGGGAGAGTTTGCTTCACTGGAATGATTCTGGGATTGCTTAAAGAAGCGCTGTATTCTCTCAGGAGACAGAAGAAAGGAAAATGTGCACTACTCCCTCCATCTTCCCTGATATTAATTAGTGCCTTCTAATGCATGCCTTTTGTCCCTTACCTCACTACCCAGTTCTCCCCAAATGACAACTGTTGATGTGAGTGGGGGAGTCATGGGGGGAGGGCCAGTTCCTTCTTCCAGGTGAGGTTTCCAGAGGCATCCCTCCCCCTCACCACTCTCCAGCCTCCCTCTCTTGGCACTGATGCAGGAGAGGGAAGCCCTGGGCGGCAGTCAAGAGGGAAGCCCGGGGCGCTTACCTGCCAGAGAAGGTCAGCCAAGCAGGTGTCAGAAACAGAAGTTTGGTTCAGAACGAGAAAGGAAGAAGCTGGGATGAGGTATGAGGGCCCAGGGCAGGGGGGAGCTAAGGGAGGGCAGAATCAGAAGTAGGGGTGTTGGTGCATTAACTATATTCCTCATTTTCTATATTCTTGGTGCATCTGGAGGCTCACTGACCAAGGAGAGATGCCCGTCCCGGGGCCAGCTAATTCTCTGAGATAGCAAAAGTCTTGCTTGCTAGTGCACCTGTCGTGTGCACAGTTCACAAACCCAGAGCCCACACTCCCAACCACCCCCTCTCTCTGGCTCTTACACTCTTGGAGGTAATGTTCCTCTGCCTTATTCATCCCAAAGCCAGGTCTCAGACAGCTAGGGACAGCCTCTCTGCTCAAGAACCTACTGAAATTATTCAAACAAATCAATGCTAAGTCTGTTTATCTTGCCTCACCTCGCCTTTCCTTCAGCAGCCACAAGAAAGCCCATGTTTTCCCTCTTGTTCCTTCTGCTGCCTGACTGACCATGACGCTTCCCCATGTGGCCCTGTGTGGGTGGGCTTCCTGTTTCTAGGGAACCTTGAGTAAAAACGTCTTCCTTGGTGCCAATCACTTCTGTGTCTATATGTCTTACTGTATCTGATTAAAAACAAATCCAGAGTAGAGTTTTAAATAGTTTGTCAGAACAGGAAGTAAATATCAAGATGCTTAAAATGCTTGCTAGTATAAGCCACCTGGAACTGTGAGGAATGGCCTATGATTGCTGCACCCTGCCCAGATGTAGTGCCATTTGTAAGTCAGAGCTCTAGGACCCTCCCCGCTTCCCCTGTATCAACACTGGCTTTCTGGGAAGCATCTCTATCGGTTATATATTACTCTCTGATCTTGCCAGACTGTTCTAGGAAGGTAGAAACTCTTTTCTTCTGGGAGAGAGTATGGAGACCTTAGTGTGGACTATACAGGATCTGGAAAACCCAGAACCCACACCTCCTGACACAACCAATATCAACACAAGACTGTTGTTGATTTTAACCTGGTCTCCTTGGGCTAGGAGGGAGGCCACGGTTGGGGGTGCTCTTCTTTCTTATGGTAAGTGGTGGGAAGAGGTGACTGACAGTTGAAGAAAGACAGCAAAGAATCTCCCAGCTGCCATTTTCCTTATTACACACACAAAGGAGGATCTAAGTACTCAGGAGGCAATGCTCCTTTCTTTTCTTTCAGAGCAACCAAGCCTGGATGTTGATCCCTGGGACAGGTAGCTCTTTCACTTCTCCCTCAGTTTCCCCATCTACATCATGAGATTAATAAGCAAGTTGGTCTCTAAGTCATTTCCAGTTCGAAGAGTCCATGATGTCCAACTAAAGCCTTTTGAAGCAGGCTGAGCCTTGAGTGTACCAGAGTCCCAGTGGGACCAGAAAGCTCTAACTTTATTGTAGATGCCAACTTTCTTAATGGTACAAGACTCCTGGGCATTGTGCACACACGTGCACACATGTACCTACGAGGAAGAAAAAACCTGGTTTACTTATTGACTCTGGTTTCTCCACATTACAAGTCAGTACTTCAGACTCCAGACAGCCCTTCCTGGGGTGTAGGCCATCTGGATGGCTCCCCAAACTCCGATCTGACCCACTAATTACAAGTAAGGCATGCATCCAGTTCTAAATAATGCAGGAAGCACACGCGTATTCCATGGAGAACAAAGATCTTGGGCCCAGGATTTTTGAACAAATGCAGGTGCAAAATGCATTTCAGAAGGAGGAGCTAAGTGAAGAAAAACTCTTTTTATTTCTTCACTTTATGGAACTTTCTCGGGGCATTTGATTTTAAATATCCAGAGCCAAACAAAGTCACCATTAAATTCACTTCAAAGGCCTTTTCTATGAGCTCTAATGGGACTTAGGAAGGCATTGATGGTCATGAATTTGCTTTTATTCCTTTTAACATTGTGCATCTGATGTGCTAAATGCACTAAGTACCTAATAAGCTATAAATTGAATTGAGAACAACTTCATTATCTTGTTCAGGGAGTGAGCTAACCATCCATTAGTTAATTCATCCATTTCAAAATAAACAATAGACGTATTTCACAAACAGGAGAAAGATATGGATTTTTTTTAAAAAAAAATAGTATTTATTAATTCCTACTCCTGACATTCAGGCAAGATGGTAAGCTGATAATGAGCCCCATGGCGCTCCTCTGCTTCTCCTACGATAAGAAAAAAGAAAGAAGAAAGCAAAGAGAAAGAGAAAAAAGAGAGAATTCAAATGCTCACAGATAAGTAAGAGTAAAATCAAAGTAAATTCCTATATTTGTATTGTCTCAGGAGCTAAGAGTTAACACCTGTGGCAAAAATGAAGCGACACTGCCATGCATTTGGAGGGGTCTAGAACCGGATTCACTGTATGAATGAAGCCCAGAGCTGTGGACTGAGCCTGGAAATATTCCAACCAGTGGATAAGAAGCAGGATGACCTAACCAAGGAGGGGATAGAAGCAGAGTCGCCACAGAGAAATTAAAGCTCTAAGGCTAGAAAGGGCACCCGCATGTGACCCTACTAAACACTTTTTAGAAGTTGTAAAACTGCTGAATTGGGAAACTAAAAAGTGACCTAGCTCCGGTAAATCCTGTAGGTCTCCACACGGCTGCCTCTACAAGTCAGTCCACAGCCGAACGCCCACAAAAAGGAATTCCATTGAGTATGAGAAACCACGTGTAACACTGCCGTGTGACGTCAGCAGCAGCTGCAAGGAGAAGGGAATTTGGTAAAGGAGAGACTTCAATAAGCATTGTTTAAAATGTCCAAAGAGGGGCGCCTGGGTGGCGCAGTCGGTTGAGCGTCCGACTTCAGCCAGGTCAGGATCTCGCGGTCCGGGAGTTCGAGCCCCGCGTCGGGCTCTGGGCTGATGGCTCAGAGCCTGGAGCCTGCTTCCGATTCTGTGTCTCCCTCTCTCTCTGCCCCTCCCCCGTTCATGCTCTGTCTCTCTCTGTTCCCAAAAATAAATAAACGTTGAAAAAAAAATTAAAAAAAAAAATGTCCAAAGAAACAAATTAAGGAAGGGAAAATATAAACAAATAGGATAGAATGAAAACATAATGGGTAAATTTCAAAAAGAGAATGTAAACTCTTGAAAAGAACAATAAAGGGGCCAAAATCGGAATGGGAGAGAAACTCAATGCCTTAATAACTGATTAAACAAAACCAAGAAAAAGACACATCTAAAATGCAGAAGCAACAGAATCTAAGAGAAATGGAAGCTAGATTATGAAATTCTAATCTGCAACAAGCAGGTGTTCAAAAGGATAGCCCTATATTTACTATCTTGAACGAGCCGTGACCAAATTTTGATTTAAAGGTTCTAATGGCCTCACAAAAAGCGATAGTCAGTTTTACTTCTTTCTGTATTTTCTTCAGTATTTTCTAGGCATTAGGGGTTAACTGTCCCTTCCTTGACGGTTGGTAAAATGTCTTTCTTTAGCCAAATGAGCATGGGGAACATACAGAGTGGTTGGTGGTTTGGCTTTTCAACCATGAATCAAAGTTTTTTGACGGATGGTAATTTCTTAAGGTTTTCATTTCTCTTTCTTGTGAGGTTTTTTCTTTGAGATATAATCGACATACCAGCATACATCATGCTTTGGTATTTATATACACTATTACAAAATGATCACCAGAATAAGTTTAGTTAATTTTTTTCTTGTGATAAAAACTTTTCAGGTTGACTCCTTAGCAAATCTCAAATACAGTGCAGTATTAACTATAGTCATCATGCTATACATTATTTCTCGATGAATTACTTGTTTTATAACTGAACGTCTTTACCATTTGGCTCCCTTTATATCTTCTTGAGTCAATTTTCATATTTACATTTTGCCTTAAAATTTTAATATCTCAGTTATTGGCAGAAAATGAATTCATTCTTAAATGTGAACTTGATAAAAATCTAATACTCATTAATGATATATATTCTTAAATGTTTATTTATTTTTGAGAGAGAGAGAGAAAGTGCACCTGCAGGAGAGGGGCAGAGAGAAAGGGAGAGAGAATCTCAAGTAGGATCTGCACTGTCAATGCAGAGCCTGATGCAAGGTTCCACTTCACAAACCATGAGGTCACGACCTGAGCCGAAACCAGGAGTCAGACGCTTAACCGACTGAGCCACCCAGGTACCCCCTCATTAATGATATTTTTAAAATGTAAGAATCTACTGGGGCGCCTGGGTGGCTCGATCGCTTAAGCGTCCGACTTCGGCTCCGGTCATGATCTTGCGGTCCGTGAGTTCGAGCCCCGCGTCAGGCTCTGTGCTGACAGCTCGGAGCCTGGAGCCCGTTTCGGATTCTGTGTCTCCCTCTCTCTGTGACCCTCCCCCGTTCATGTTCTGTCTCTCTCTGTCTCAAAAATAAATAAATGTTTAAAAAATAAAAAAAAAAATTAAAAAAATGTAAGAATCTACTTCAATTTGATAAAGGTATTCAACTAAAACACACTAACAAGCTTCACATTTGATTTATTTAATGTCATGGAGTTCCTGACCAATGGCTTTAGGTAAGAAAAATAAATAAACAATAAAACCTTTGAAATACATAAAATTTTTATTATTATTTTATTATTAATATGTTGTTATTTTTTATTATTGTAACATATGATTCTATAGATAAAAAATCATCAAAAAGTCTACATAAAAGCTAGTAGATTTAGGAAATTATTTTAGCGAGGTACTTCTCTGGATAGGTCAATAAACAAAAATTGTCTTTTCATGTACCAACGACAAAAAATTTGAAAATGAATTTAAAAGTGAATTCCATTATAAGAACATAAGGAGGGTCACTTGGGTGGCTCAGTCGATTGGGCGTTTGACTCTTGATTTTGGCTCAGGACGTGATCCCATGGTTTGTGAATTTGAGCCCCATGTCAGGCTCCATGCTGACAGTGCAGAGCCTGCTTGGGATTCTCTCTCCCTCTCTCTCTGTCTCTTCCCCCTTTGCTTGCTCTTTCTCGCTTTCAAAATAAATAAATTTTAAAAAAGAACATAAAGAAATTATAAAACACTTAAGGATATCTCTAACAAAGGATACATGAACACTCTGTACAAAAATGTGTAAAATATTGCTGCAATAAATTACAAAAAACATAAATTCAGGAATATAGGATGTCATAGATTGGGAAGACCCAATATCATGAAGATGCCAATTCCCTCCAATTTTATTTAAGAATTGCTTGTAAACAAAATATTAATACCAGCAGATGGACTTTGTTTCTTTCATTTATATTGATTGTTTGTCAGGGAAAATTAATAAATTGATACTAAAATTAAAGTGAAATGCCAAGGACCACATAAGCTATGATAATCACCACGAATAAAATGAAATCGGAGAAATTACACTATCATATATCAAGATTTATTAGAAAGCTACAGTAATTAAGAGCGTATGACTTTGGCTTAAAGAAAGACAAAGAAATTAGTGGAGGATAACAGCAGATTCAGAAAGAGATTCACATACATATGGGAAATTTATTTATGAAAAAATGGCTCTACAAAGCTATGGTGAAAGGACAAGCTTTTTAATCATTTTTTTCTAGTTCTAACAGACGTTCATATTGCAAATCATAAATCTTGACCCTTACCTTAAATCATATACATCACACAAAAACATCAGATTGTTTGTCTAAATGTGAAAGGTAAAACAATACAGTTTCTAAATGATTAACGTATACTAAAGGATATAGTTCATCAAAAAGAAAAGGCGAGAAGAAAAGCAACAGTGAGTTGATAAAAAAAACTTTAGTAATTATAAATTTTATTGATTATAAATATTAACATATAAACTAAATGTAAAATGTATATAAAGCTGGATACTGCTACCTCATTTTTAGATAATTCACGATTAAATAGGAAAAAAAGGAATCAGTATTTGAAAATGAGCAGAATATATTATACCTTAAAATTAGGACTTAGAAACATGAAGCCAATTGTCTCAATTAGAAAACAGTAAAAATTGGGGCATCTGGGCCTAGGTGGCTCAGTCGGTTAAGGCTCAACTTTGGCTTAGGTCATGATCTCGCAGTTCACAACAAGTTCAAGCCCTGTGTCAGGCTCTGTGCTGACAGCTCGGAGCCTAGAGTCTGCTTCAGATTCCTTGTCTCCCTCTCTCTCTGCTCTCTCTCTGCCCCTCCTCTGTTCACGCTATGTCTCTCTATATAAATCAAAAATTAAACAAAACATTGAAAAAATAAAACAATAAAAATTGAAAACAATGGAGGAAGAGCAAAATGACACAAAAATCAAAGTGAAAAGAACGTTAAATAAACAAATACAATAGTAATAGAAAATAAGTAAACAAAATATCAGGAATGGTTTTCTCTTCAAAAGCCTAATAAAATATGAAAAACTCATCAACCAAAAATAAAATTGGAGGCTAAAAATAATGTTCCAAAAAATAGAGACATACTTTGGATTCGGTAGAGATTTTTTTTAAGTTTATTTATTTATTTTTGATGGGGGGAAGGGGCAGAGAGAGAGAGAGAGAGGGAGGGAGACAGAGAATCCCAAATAGGCTCCACGCTGTCAGCACAGAGCCCAACACGGGGCTGGATCTCTTGAACCCCGAGATCATGACCTGAGCCAAAATGAAGTCAGATGCTTCACCAACTGAGCCCCCAGATGCCCCAATTCTGTGGAGATTTTTAATTAAAGGAGAGTAGGAATAACTATGTGCCAATAAATTTGAACTAAAATAAAATGGAAAACTTTTTAAAAACTGATAGAGTCAGTAAGAATATTTCCAAGGTCACTATGTTTACATGTACTACTGATTTGGGATTGCTAGTGTTGTATTTGGGGATTTTACACCTGTGACTTAAAAGTGAGAAAGATGTGTGGTTTCATCATTTGTATGTTAGTTTTCTTCTTGTCCTGATAGAAAAGTAGATTCTTATTTCATTTATTCCTCTTAGTAGTTAATCCCATGAATTTGTCGCACAGTACGTTTTAGGAAAGACTATTCTGAAATGTACTTGTCATAAGATAATGACCTTCCATACTTAACATTTATGAGGACCTTTCTCATAAAAACTTGCATGATTCGTTCTTGCATCCTTTTCTCTCACTGGTTGGTTTATTTTAATCACTCTAGATAAGCTGATGTGCAGGTAGGTTGGAGAAGCACCGCCAGCCACAGCATGATCTCTTTCCAGTCCCTTCCATGCACGCCTCCCCCAGCCCTGCCCCCACCCAACTAGAAATCTCACAAGTTAAATCTTCCCTAGCCTAACACCATGCCTGACACATAATAGGAATTTTATGACAGTCTGTGGAACTGAGTAAAATTGAATAATTATTATCATGTATTTTATTAATTACATCATACAGTATGTTTCATGTTCTACACATTTTGTCTTTTTCTAAGAGAAGAGCAGGATGATGCTGTTAAATCAAGTTCCAGGTCTGGGGTTACTCACAGACAAATCTGATTACTAGGTTGTGTGGATATTGAATTCCACCAAGTCCCAGGCATCTTCTTATCCTTTTTAAAAGCTTTTTAGAATAAAAACTTTCCAACGTTCACAGAAGTAGATACAATATTATATTTAACTCATGTGAACCCATTATCTGGCTGCAACAATAATCAGGTAATAGCCTATCACATTTCATCTGTTCTCCTTCTTATTCTTCTTCTCTGTAACATTTGCTATGTAAGCTTTAATTTACTTTTATTTTACCTAGCTTTACTGAGATATAATTGAGATATATCATTGGGAAAGTTTAATGTGGATCTGATATATATACACATATATATACATATGTATATATGTATATATATATACACATATATACATATGTGTATATATGTGTATATATATCACAAAATGATTACCATGTAAGGTTAATTAACACATTCATAATATAATACAATTCATAACAGACTAATCACTACTTTTGTGTATGTGGTGAGAACATTTAAAGTCTACTCTCTCAGCAACTTGCAAGTATATAATGTAATATAGTTAACCATAGGCCCTATACTGTATGTTAGATCCTCAGAACTTACTCAGTTTATAACTGGACATTTGTACTCTTTGACCGATATCTCCCCATTATCCCCACCTCCCCCGGCTCTGGCAGCCACAATTCTGTTCTGTTTCTATGAGTTTGACATTTTCAGGTTTAACATATAAGTGAGATCATGCAGTACTTGTCTTTCTTTGTCTGACTTATTTCACTTAGCATAATTCCCTCATGGTCTATCCATATTGCTGCAAAGGGCAAGATTGCTTTTTTTTTTTTTTTTTTTTTTTGGAAGCTGAATAATATTCCATTGTATATCTACACACCACATTTTCTTTATCCATTCATGCATCAATGGCCACTTAGGTTGTTCCCATGTCTTGACTATTGTGAATAATCTGTGATGAACATAGGAATACAGATATCTTTTTCAGGTAGTTACTTCACTTCCTTTGGATAAATACCAAGAAGTGGGATTGCTGGATCCTAAAACTTTTATGGAATCACAAAAAACCCCAAATAGCCAAAACAATCCAAAAGCAAAATAATAATAATAATAATAATAATAATAGGCGCCTGAGTAACTCGGGTAAGCGTCTGACTTCGGCTCACGTCATGATCTCATGGTCTGTGGGTTCGAGCCCTGCGTCAGGCTCTGTGCTGACAGCTCAGAGCCTGGAGCCTGCTTCAGATTCTGTGTCTCCCTCTCTCTCTGCCCCTCCCACGTTTGCACTCTGTCTCTGTCTCTCAATTATAAATAAATATTAAAAAAAAACTTTTTTAAATAATAATAAGATGGATGCATCACACTTCCTAATTTCAAACTATATTACAAAGCTATAGTAATCAAAGCTGTATGGTGCTGGAATAAAAACAGGCACATAGACCAATGGAATAGAACTAAAAGCCTGGAAATAAACTCATGCATATCCAGTCAACTAATATTTGACAATGGAGACAAGAATACTCAATGCAGGAAAGATATTGTCCTCAATAGATGGTATTGGCAGGAGTTGATATTGCAAAGAATGAATCTAGACCCCCTATCTCATTCCTCACAAAAACAAATTCATAATGGATTAAAGAATTAAATGTAAGAATTGAAACCATAAAACCCCCAAAATAAAACATAAGGAAAAAATGTCTTGACATTAGTCTTGGCAAGAATATGGCGTCAGAAGCTCAAGCCCACAGAACGGTTATTATTAAAAAGATTAAGAGACAAGTGTTGGTGCAGATGTGGAGAAAAAAGGAACCTTTGTGCACCATTGGTAAGAAGTAAACTGGCACAGCCACTATGGAAAATGGTAGGGAGGTTCCTCAAAAAAAGTTTTTTAAATAATATTTTCTAATTAAAAAAAGTCAGGCATCTTCAAAAGTGAGTTTGTCAAGTCCATGCAAAGTCTAGACCAAAGTGTCTACGTAGTGAGTGTTTCCTTAGGAACATTTTTGCTTTTTGCAACAACGGGAAAACTCCATGTGAAAGTGACAGTAGCAGGTGGCCATCAGGAGTCCCCAAATAACCTTCCGGAAGGAAAGACCCAGTGTGAGCATTTTCTGTGCTTGATCCAGCACTGACCGGTCACAGAAACGTGAGCCCTGGTCCCTTGCTGAAATGATCACACTTGCCTCCGCTTATAGAAAACGGAGATCCCTCAATGTGGGCCAAGAATACGCACTGAGAGAATGAATGATACTCTGGGAAGCAGTGGCTTCAGAAATTACAATCAAAACAATGTCTGAAGCAGACACTATTGGGGCTCCACCCAGATCCCCGCAGGTCCTTGTAGTGTTCAAGGTACCCGTTTCTCCCTCTTTGCTTTGTAAGGCCTCCCCTGAGACTCTTCCTTGGGCTTCTAGAGATGCTTTGCCTGAAAGCACAGGGAGCCAGAAGACCTGGGGATTTACATTCTTCCTCATCTCCCCACCACCCCTAGTCCCCGAAGCGTAGAGTATGAGACTCCGTGAGACTCAAGGGGAGACCCACTCTGAGGCATGATGTACCCTCCAGAGCTCCCCTTGGAATCAGGTTGAGCCTGGAGCTTTGCTTGTAATTTCATCCTTCCTTGGCTTCTTCCTCCTTCCCCTTTTCTTTTCTACTTCCATCACTCCCTTACTGGTTTAGCCTGGCAGCACATTTTACATAAATCATTTGCACATGAATTTCCTCTCACCGTCTGCTTCTGGGAAACCGTCTAAGAAAGTATCTAACCCCCAAAGAAGCTTACAACTGTACAAAAGAGGATATGAATACAACGGTGTTAACTCAATATTCAGTCATCCAGGAGTAACAGTGAAAGCCCCTGTGTGTGTGTTGTAGAAATGTAACGCTGAACCATTCCCTCAAGGAACTTTTAGACTAGTAAAGAACACAAGACAGGAATACAAATAATTATACCATAAAGCACCGAGGACGTCCAGGGTCTTGATGGCCCATATATTTAATTCCTTCCGCATCTCCACGCCCCTTTCCAACTTTCTGCTGAAGTACGTCAGCCAGGGAACAAGAGAGCAACTACACAACAATACTGGAAAACAGTGAAGCTTCACACTATGTGCCTGACACAGACGAGAGTGGACAGAGCAGCCATTTAGCACCTAAAGGGTGACGCCCTCCCAGGCAGTAAGCAAATGAAGCCAATCCTACTGCCATCCCTCCTAGCTTCCGGCCAATATCATAACGTCTCCTGGACAATTGTCCAGGATGGAGAGCAAGGATGAAAGAAGAATAAAGTCACGTGTCAGAACTCATCAGAGTAAGAGTCCTCTCACATTGCTTTAAACACACATGTACAGGCAGCCAGGGACACGGGATGACTTCAGATTGACAGGATGGGCGTGAAGAAGAATCTGTTCATAGACGGAATTGCAAGATTCCCCCTACAGCCTCTGTGGGGGCCCATCTCAGTTATAAGTTCGGCCTCCAACCTGGGAGATGGTTAGATGGACCGGTACCACTGGGTATATGAACATTTTCAGGAGTCTACAAAAGCGAGCTCTGTGCTCAGCACTCAGAGCAAAGGGGACACAGGGAGATGGAATCTCGGGAGAAAAAGAAGAATGCACTTAAAAACTGAACAGAACAAACAAACGCCTCCAGCGCTCTGAAGGCTCCACCTACCATCTTGCTTGGATTACAGGTGGTAATATGTACATTCTGCTTCATTCTTGACATTGATAGAGACACAGGTGTATTTTTCAATGTAAAGTAATCATGAGAAGACATGAATTAGGATTAATAACTTCCAAAGCAATACAGTTTACCAGAGGGAAAATAATAAGAAAGCAACACTAACAGAAAGCGTCAAATAACAGCAGGAATGAGGTCAGTGCATCCATTATCTATAATAAATGGAAATGAGTTACGAAAATAAAAGATGTCGAAAGTTTAAAATAAAACAACCAACTAAAATATACCGGGAAAACAATGCAAACACAGAATCCAACTTGCAGTGGTCGCATTATGATAACGAAGTGGAATTCAAGAAAAAAAACAATAAATGGCACATTATAGATTACTGAGATGGCTACTTCACAATGGACATAGAATACTTGGACATGAACACGAATGGACACGAACCCTTGGAAAGCTTTTTAACAGAGCTTCCTCAGGATTCGCTATAACAAGTAGACAATGAACAATAACACGATAGGCTAAAGTATACTGTTTTTCCGAACGTACACAGAATATTGGTCATGTAAAACTCAAAAAAGAAAAAAGTCCCAAAATAAAGATTTACAGGCCATGTTCACTGACCACATTTCAACAACAGAGGAAATTTCTAGTAAAACAAAACAAAACAAAAACAAGATTTAAAAAAACTAAAACCATTCTTTTAAATAGCTTTTGTTTCAAAAAACCCCCTCAAATTTGACGTCATAAATTATTAATAAATTAATAACTAATTCTAACAAAAACACAGCATAGCAAGACCTATCCATTTATATATCTAAAGGAAATTCATACGTTTAAAGTTTTTTTTATTACTAAATACAAAAGACAGAGAAGCTCAGGCTCAAAAAGTTAAGTGAAAGTAAATAAAATAAACCACGAATAATTTCCTAAAAGCATAAAAACTATAATTTATTGTGAATTAGAAAACAACAAAAATTAGGGGCGCCTGGGTGGCGCAGTCGGTTGAGCGTCCGACTTCAGCCAGGTCACGATCTCGCGGTCCGTGAGTTCGAGCCCCGCATCAGGCTCTGGGCTGATGGCTCAGAGCCTGGAGGCTGTTTCCGATTCTGTGTCTCCCTCTCTCTCTGCCCCTCCCCCGTTCATGCTCTGTCTCTCTCTGTCCCAAAAATAAATAAACGCTGAAAAAAAAAAAAAATTAAAAAAAAAAACAACAAAAATTAAATTAAATTTAAAAAATGGAATTGAGGGAAGGAACCAATAAAGTGGTAATTCTCTGGTAAATTTTATCATGGAAAGGAGGAGATAAAGCAGAATTAAAAAGCAACAAAATGTAGGGGTGCCTGGGTGGCTCAGTCGGTTAAGCGTCCAACTTCAGCTCAGCTCATGATTTCCTGGTTCACGAGTTCAAGGCCCTCGTTGGGCTCTGTGCTGACAATTCAGAGCCTGGAGCCTGTTTCAGACGCTGTGTCTCCCTCTCTCTCTGTCCTTCCCCTGCCTGTGCTATGTCTCTCTATCTCTCTCAAAAATAAATAAACATTAAGAAAAAATTTTTTAAAAAACAAAAAAAAAATGTGAACCTTTAAAGGAAAATTTAAAATTGTAAGAAAATTCTGTGTATAACAGAATGCTAATGAATTTGAAAACCCTTTATGAAAATACATATTCCCAAAACTAGCTCGTGAACAAAACCAAAATCTGATGGATTAATAGCTTTGAAAGATACTTAAAACTCAGTCAGTTAAAGCCAGCCCTTTAAAATGGCAGTAATGCAAAATATTTTTAAAAGTAGACATTGAAAGATTCAATAATTCTCATGTTATTATGCTTTGAGAGCACAGAAAGAAATGGAATGTTTCCCAATTATTTTCATAGCTGAATTCTAATATCAAAACATTACATCGACACTTAAAAAGAAAACCACAGACCTAATACATCTGAAAAGAAAATGTATATATGTAAATACATTACGTCTTAGCGAATCACACTGTATATATCAAACGATATAAAAATAAGCCTGCTCTGTAAGGTTATTCAGGGCATGGTGGATGTCATTTAGCAATTTCAGCAAATGGAAAGAATAGGATTCCTTTTCTATTTGTCAAAGTAATTCATCTTTAGGAAATCTATTAAAGCAGTTTAGAATATTAGCAAGATGTAAAAGGAAAAACTCTGATAATATCTGTAGAGAGCAAGCTGACATTTGGGAAAATTAATATTTTTTCCGATTAAAACAAAATAAAATTTCAAATTGGAGTCAGAAGGATACTTCTAAATGCCATCTACTTGGGAAGCACAGGTAAGAGGTCTTCAGGCAGAGGGGCCCCCAGCATGCACACTATTGCCTCCAAGAGAGTGCACAGTGATTATCTCCCAGACCCAGGGAATGAGAAGCCCCTTTGCAGAGGCACCAAGCCAGTGTCTGCAGGGGCAGGGCGCGGAGCGCAGGGGACAAGTAAGGTGGAGAAATAAAAAATAACCAGAGTGGAAAGCTTGGGAGGGAGAAGATTTCACTCGAAATTTAAAGTTTGGACTTTCCACTTAGTATCTTGGACCTCAAATTCTACTTTCTGGATTGAGATTGTTTGGAATTTAAGTAACCATAGAACTATCTGCTGTCTGAGAATGAGGAGGAAAATCGTCTGCTGGAGTTTTCATCGAAAGACGGAGAAAAACTGCCTCCTCTGAACATATTTTTTTTTTTTTTTAAGAAATTCTTTTTTTTTTTTTTCAACATTTATTTTATTTTTGGGACAGAGAGAGACAGAGCATGAACGGGGGAGGGGCAGAGAGAGAGGGAGACACAGAATCGGAAACAGGCTCCAGGCTCTGAGTCATCAGCCCAGAGCCCGACGCGGGGCTCGAACTCACGGACCGCGAGATCGTGACCTGGCTGAAGTCGGACGCTTAACCGACTGCGCCACCCAGGCGCCCCTCCTCTGAACATATTTTAAAGGGATTTAAGTTTCCATTAAATCATCAGTTCCTACTTAGCCAATTGTATTGGTTACAATGGGTTACAATTACTTTCAATTGATTATAATTGGTTACAATTATTTTCAATTCCACATAAATATTTGAATCCCTTAAGTTTTGTTTTAGAAATCTTGTGGTCATCCAAATAGGGTTGTATTGAATCTATAAACTGACATGTGGTGAAGTGATATTTTTATAATATTAGGTCGTTTCTATTCAGGTATTCTTTTCATACCCTTCAATGGTTTCCTAATTCGCTTCCCAAAGGCTGTGCCTATTTTTGTTAGCCTTTCTCTGGGTATTTTGAACTCATTTTGTAGCCATAGGAAGTACATGTTTTCCTCGCAATTTCCAAGTAGTTATTATATATTGGAATCTATTCAGATTTCACGTTCATCTTCCGTCTAGCCACCTAACAAAATTTGTTATTCTCGTGTGTTCATTTTATCATTGAATAATTAAATGGTCTGCAAATACTGGTTTTGTTTTCTAGTATTTGTGCCTCTTACTCTTTGATTTCCTTGAGGGAATTGTGTAACTATGTAGATTCACTTTATGGGAGTGAGGATGTTTCCATTTATTGTTCACTCACTGAGGAGTGTGTGTGTGTGTGTGTGTGTGTGTGTGTGTGTGTGTGTTATCAAGAATGTCTCTGAGGGGCACCTGGGTGGCTCAGTCAGTTAAGCGTCTTGACTTCAGCTCAGGTCATGATCTCAGGGTTTGTGAGTTCAAGCCCTGCGTCCAGCTGTGTGCTGACAGCTCAGAGCCTGGAGCCTGCTTCAGATTCTGTGTCACCCTCTCTCTCTGACCCTCCTCTGCTCGTCCTCTGTCTCTGTCTCTGTCTCTCAAAAATAAATAAACGTTAAAAGAAATGAAAAAAAAAAAAAGAATGTCTCTGATATCTATTAAGATGATTCCATGGCTCTTGTCCTTCTGTCTGCTAAATAGTGAATTTTATTGTTTTTCTGATGGAGAACCATTATTACATGGCAAGCGTTGGGAGAAACCTTGGGTATAATAATGCAAGAGTCTTTGAATTCCACTGCAAAGCTGAATATTGTAAGTGCTTCTAGAACAGTTAATACGATACAGGAATTATCTCACTTATAAAAGCTACCTGGAGAAAAATCTTTTATAAGGCTGGATCTTGGCTACTTTCCCCCTGCACTCCCTCTGCCCCACTTCTCTCATGTTAACAGATAGGTATATTAACTTCTATTGATTCAATTTTGCTAAATTGTATGTCACCAGAAAAATCACCCATGATTTTTAGTGCTTCAATTTTCATTAAGAAAAAGAATGCATTATTTTTATTATTTTTTATCATTTTCATTTACTATCTCTACGTTTGTTCCTTTCTATTTTTTTACTATTTTTTCTATTTTAGATTAATTTGTCAGAGATTTTTCTACTTTATTGATGTTTTCAAGGAATGATCACTTCATTTAACTGTTCAAGACTTTTGTCACTTTTTAAAATTTCCATAATTTTTTTTTTCTTTGTCAAAAATCCTACCTTATTTTAATTCATTTTGATGTTTTTCCTACCTTTTTAAATTGTATGCTTACTTCTTCTATTCTCAATCTTTTTTTTCCCATATATGCAAGTAAGACTACGTATTTTCCTATAAAGACCTACTAAACTGACATGCTACAGCTTTTAAAATGTAACTTATTTCTAGATAGATATATTCTCTCTTAATTCAAAGCTTATTTAAGATCTTTTTATTATAGCCTTTCTGTTGAAGTATAATATACATACAGAAATGTGCAGAAAAACAGGTATCAGGCTAATGTGTAAAATGTTGTTTTTAATTGGAAATCGGTAGCTTTTTACATCCTTGTGTTGTATTTTCTAATTATATTACGATATTGCCAGAGAATAAGCTCTATATGAACGTTTTGTCTTTTTTATACTTCATTAAGATTTTCTTTGAGATGCAACACAGTCAACTTTTTGTATTATTTACACTTCTGAAAAAATATGTGTTCTTCATCTTTATTGGTACAAAGTTTCATAGAAACTATATGCAAATACATATGACACAAATACATGTGAGGTATCATACACGTCCCATCACACCATGTTCCAGATTTCATTTAATCACCCACAGTCATTCCCAAATTTGCTCAGGTCAGAGCGCAGCTCACAGAAGAATTTATCTGGAGGGCACCTTCAGAAAATGAACAGAGCTGCCTGAAGCGTGAGGTACTTGGTCCAAGGCTGTGGCTGCCTCAGGTCCTATCAGGCCACTCCATGGCCACGTGGATAAGTATCTCAGCACTTGTGTGACCCATCTGCGGCCCAACACTGTGGGGAAGAGTCGAGGAGCTCAGCTTTCAATCTGTTTTCACTGTTTACTTAATCTGCTGATTTCAGAAAAATGCATATTAACACGTCACCCATGAACGTGGATTTGTCTGTTTCCCTTAGAACGTGTCAGGTTTTCTTTGCATATTTTGAAACAAGATTCTTAGAGGCCTCAAAAACCCCACGGGTCATAGCTTAAGGCTCTAAATTGTATCAAATATTTTATCTCTCTGTTGTCTTGCTTGGAAGTCCTCACTTTCAGTTCTTTCTTGCCTAAACCGAATATTGCTGCTTGAGCATTTGTTCGACAGCCGTGGGCCTGGCGTAGATAAAATAGTTGCTTTCATTGGTGCCTTTTCTGTTTCCTTTTGGTTTAGGTGTGCTACTCGACTTGTGGACCGTTCAGAGCTGGCACCCTACCTGAGGCTCTCTCTCATTCGGATTCATCGTGGTTATGTCTGTTAGACATAGTTTTGCACTGTATTTTCTATTTAGCCCACTTTCTTTCTTTTTTTTTTTTTTAAAACGTTTATTTATTTTTGAGACTGAGAGAGACAGAGCATGAACAGGGGAGGGGCAGAGACAGAGGGAGACACAGAATCTGAAATAGGCTCCGGGCTCTGAGCGGTCAGCACAGAGCCCGACGCGGGGCTCGAACTCACGGACCGTGAGATCATGACCTGAGCCGAAGTCAGACGCTTCACCGACTGAGCCACCCAGGCGCCCCGCCCCAGTTTAGCCCAGTTTCTTGGTGTTTCTTTTGATTTCCTTGTCCTGCTTTTGTTCTAATCAGTTGAGATTTCTTTGTTCATTTTGTTCCTTTAGCCTTTCAATGTTTGCATATGCTGCCTCACTTTTGCAGGTCAAAGTCCTTACGTTGTTGCGTGACTTATCCAGCTGGTATCCATACCCTTTACTTCAACAAAGCAAAACCTTAGTGTTATTGGAAGGCTCTCTAAGTGGTAAATTTTACGAGTCCTTGCACTGCTCGAATGCCTTTACTTTTTCCTCTCTCTTCAAATTTTAGTTGGAGTCTGTTCTAGGATCCTAGTTTCAAAATAATTTTATCTCCTAACTTTGAAAAAGCATGTTCCTTTTTTTTTAGCTTCCAACATTGCCAAAGACAAGTTAAGTGATAATCTAATCTTCAAGCCTCCGACAGTCCCCTGGTTACTGTTGTATCTCTGAAAGTTTGAGAGGATTTCTCTTCTCCTTTCTTCTGAGCCTTTACCAGAAGGGGGAGGAATGTCCATCATTTGTTTGTTTGTTTGTTTGTTTGTTTTAATTCATCCCAAGCAGCACTTTCTGAGTTTTTAGATTTGAAGATTCTATCCTTTCTTTAGCTTCCGGAATGTAAGTTGTGAACTGTCTTTTCTGAAAAGAGAGATGTTCTTGCTATATCAATCGCCCGAAGAGGGGGAAGTGTCTCAGGTAGGACAAGGTGCGAGTCTGCAGACCAGAAGAGTGCCTGGGGTCTCTGCTCTCCCACCGCCAGAGGCCTCATTAACCTCTCCTCACATACCCAGGCTCTGTCCCAGGCACTGGAGTATGGAGGTGTGATTCCCAAATGATGGGGCAGTTGTTATCCAAAGAGAGATTGAATCATATCTCAAGAGATGATTCGAATTTTAAGACCAGAATAAGCTTTATACCAGATTGAAATTTGGGTCTGGATAGTATTTGTTCTGTTCCGTATGTGTTTGGCATGTGTGTGTGCTTTGTTTTATTCTGGCTCACCAATATGTAGACATCTGGGGGCAAGTCCACTTAACTGCAAAAAAAAATAATAATTGCCATTTTCTCCGAAAGTCCAAGTTGTTATGAGAGTTCACTTGTGACCTCTTCCAGTAGCAGCCTTTCGATAAATTGTGTGGAGAAGGAAGGTGTGTAGGGAGAAGAAAAAATGAGTAAAATCATAGGAAATCACTTATTGTGACATTTAACTGACTTTATGATCTGTGCCAGCCCACCTTCAAATATATTTTCTCATTTCTTCCTTTCATCTACCCAACCCCTTTCCAAGGATAATTTCTTCTAAAATTAGAGTCTCTCAGAAGACGTACTATAGCTTCATAACGAGAAAATTGCTCTTTTATTTGAAGCAGGGGCCTCCTCCTTCCATCTGTCCCCAGTGCCTCTCCCAAGCCGGCTTGCCTCCCTTCTGTTCTGAGTTCTTAGACTCTGAGTATCAAATGCTGAGCCTCAGTGGGCACAAAGAATGGGAACTGCAAGTGGAGAGGAGGAGAAACTGAAACACCAACCTGGCAAAGACATGGGGTCAAATAAGAACCAGCGAGCGGAAACAAAAAGAGGGGACGCTCTACAAGTGGCACAGAAATGGCCTTTGTGTAGACCAGATGCTGCTGGGAGCTGAGGGAGGAGCCTGGTCAGGCTCTTGTCGAGAATTCCAGAACATCCTATCAGTGGCCTCCGGCTTCATTTGCTTTTTAGCTTTCTTATCTGTGGGTGTCAGGCTCCATGCTAGCATGGGCCGGGGTCTCAGCGACAGTGCCTACGAAGAGGAGGAGATACCCGGTAATAAAGCAAGTTTTACTGTGAAACTAGCTCGAGGGGAGCCCGGGAGGCTCAGTCAGTTAAGCATCCGACTCTTTACTTCGGCTCAGGTCATGATCTCGAGGTTGGTGAGTTTGAGCCTCACATCGGGCTCTGTGCTGAGAGTGCTGAGCCTGCTTGGGATTCTCTCTCTCCGTCGCTCTCTGACCCTCCCCTGTTTTCTCTCTCTCTCTCCCCCTCTCTCTAAATAAATAAACTAAAAAAAAAAAAAAAAAAAAAAAAAGGCATTATCTGGAGAAACCTCCAGCGAGTGTCAGCTGCTGTGTGTCTGGCACTGTCCTAGGAGAGTCAGCTGCAAGGACCTATCATCAGAGGTCACCCAGGCCTTATGTGTACAGATCATAATAAATTGCCAGTGGAATGGGTGCCACTGTCAGCACAGAAAATTCCTGCCCTCCTGATGAGTTCCCACAAACGCTCTTGTGAATTATTATTAAAATAAGCCTTCCTGGGCTAATGCTGTGCTCCATCCACCCTCTTCTGCTTCCAGCCCTGTCTCTTTCCTCTGTGCTCCCCTGCCCCCCCCCAAACTGTGTTCCCCACCTCTACTGGCTCTGTGGTATTTTGTCCAGATGATTACAAGGCAATTCTTGAGATTCTTGAGAATATGAACGCGTTGGCTTTAACACAGCTACCTTGAGAACCATCAACATTTAAGTTGTCTTCCTTAGCAAGTAATGGCGGAACATTTTCACCTCACCCTCCAGCTTCGTCTGTTCCTGATCGGCACCCACCCATCCCCGGGCCTCCGGGGAAAGTCTCAGGGTCCGCATCAGGATCGGCATGCGTGTTTTCAAGCTTCCACAAGTTCACTGCTCAGTCTGGGCCTGTCCAGTGACGGCCGTGGTTCTGGCTCTGGGCAAAAGCAGGCCGTCTCTGCCTGGAGGGCTGAGCTCTGTGCGCCTGGATGGGGCGGGCTGCCTCTGTGCCTGCGTGGTGACGCCCTGAGCAGCTCTGACAGCCTCTGCAAGGATGCATGGAATTGAATCATAAACTGGAGCTTCCATCCCACTGCCCAGCAGTGAACTTGGCAGACACAGATGCATTCGTTCATCTTCCTGGGCTCGTGTTCGCCCACAGAGTCTTTCCTTCCATTCCGGGAACAGCCCTGTCATCTTCTCCCTTTCCCTCTCTGTGTGAGTTCTCGGCCAGCTGGCTCTGTCCTTCCGTCATAGCCTCCGGAGAATCTGCCCTCCTCCACCCCTCGACCTTGCGAGCTGGGGCCGCTGCAGCCCTCTCTCCGATGCCTTTGGCCTCGTGGATCTGTAGCCTGCTGCCAACAGTGTGTTTCCAGACCTGCATTCAAGGTGACCCAACCCCTCTCCCTGACCCAGGGTCAAAGTTATCCCCTCCAGCAGCCTTGCGCATAGCCAATGACAAGGGAGTCCCTGCCATACTATATTCCTCTCTGATTTGTGCAACTCCAACAGAAAGTTCTTCCTCAAAGTCACAGCGAAGGAAAAGGGGTCTTGGAAGGTCCCTGGAACACACATCTGTTGTAGCGCATGTGCAAAAAGGGGCCAGAAAGCTACACGACCCGCCCTGTCCCAGGGGAAGTCCGTGCGACGTCTGGGCTAGGACAGCCACACTGCCTTCCTCCCTCTGAGTGGTCTCTTAGGTGTGGCTGAGCTCTGCCTCCCTGTAATGTCACCTTTACCCATACTGCTGTCCTCAGGTGTCACAGGGGACCCAGTTTCCTTCTCTCCCAGCACCAGCCGATCTTGCACCACCGTTCTTTATGGAAATTATTTTCATGGGTTCCTGGAGCCTTCTCTTCCTCGGGCTCAGTGCTCAGTGTTGGGTCTGTAAGTTGGTAACAGTTCCACCCAGGCTTTTACTTAGGCCTTCACCCAACCTGGATTTCTTTTTTTTTTAATGGTACATATACAGTCCTTCTTCCTAAATATGCATTTCCCGGTACCTCCCTCTGAAAGCCACACCTGATAATCTACCTTTTCTGACTCGGGCTTCATTCTACAGCAGTTCAGGAACACTGGCCAGAAATTCTTCCATTATTGCCATAGTCGTGGCCATGGCACTTGGGGCTTTTTGCTTTTCTTGAATACACTGAGCTTCTTGGAGGCAGAGACTCATGTTTTATTGACCATATGTCAAGAAACCGAGTGTGACTTTTTCATCAATAACCATTGTCTGACTTTCTAATTTTGTCCACCTTCATGTGAGGAAAGCAGGGCCCAGGGATGTTGTTGGGTGATTCCCAGCTTCCCTCAGCCAAGTGCTATCAAAGCCCAGACTAACACCCAGGCCTCCCCTCTTCCATTCCAGTGCATTTTCCCAAAACATCCCCTTGGCCTATAGAGAGTTTCAATACGCCAGTTCTTTATGTAATAGCCTTGCCTATTCAGGTATTTGTACCCCTCTGCGTAAGATAGTCACCCCTTTAATAATGTCTGCAAGTGCCTACACCATCTCCCGTTGAACCTTGGTATATTTCCAGCCTTTATAAAGAACAAAGCACAGAAGGTCACTTAAGAAATACTTTTTGGATGACAATAGTGATTTTTACCAAAAGCTTTCGTTTAGGCTAAGCGTGCAATTCTGGGTCACAAGGCTAGAGTTCTTACCTTCCCACCTTCACTCTAAGCACCGTCAAAGAGGTTCTGCCGTTGGAGCACTACCACTGGACTGCAGCTGAAGCTCCCACCACTCATTTCTCTGCAACCACACTCGAATTGTCCATTCCCGAAATAGAAAATGAACTGAACAGATATTAACAAAGCAATCTCTCCACTTCTTTGAAAATTGCAAACTGGCTGAATTTTTCTCTTATGGTTGATAATAACCATGAAGAAACCAATCATAATTCTTTCTCCTCAGCCTCTGAAATCCATCATTTGGAAAAGCTTTCCTTATTGGGAAATGAAATGAGGAGAAAACTCACATTAGAGACTAATGAACTCACGTAGCGTTATTTTCATTACATCGTAACCTCAGGGTGTGGATGATTTTCTGTAACTAAAATTGTTAAATGTGGACTAAGGGACACATTGCCTTAACAGCCTGAAGTCATCAAACAACAGTGGTAAGTTTTTGTTTTTTTTTTCAAGTTTATGAATTTTGAGACAGACAAAATGGTCTTTTACATCTTTGGGTATCTTTAAACGCAAATACATGGTCTAGCTAAAGTCACTTAGCCTAGGGATTGACCCAGACTGAGAAAAAGGGGACATCCGTTCTAAAAGCATGAATGTCTGTGACAACAACTGCAGCTGTAGCTCAGGTGCCGGTGTCCTGTTTTCCTGTAGGGATGGACAGAGGACTTCACGTGGGGCCTAAGTACACACTAGAGGTGGAGGTGTCTCCCGGGGATCCAGCCGGGCACCACTCAGAGCAGACATTAGCTCTGCAGGTCCTGGAGAGTCAGGCACAGTCTTCAGGGACTTCAGAAGCCAAAGGAAGGTGTGGTGGAAGGGGTTAGCTGTGTAACGGGCAGGGCTGCCTCTTTGCCAAAGAGGCGGTTTGATTTGAGGTCAAGAATAAGCCAGCTTCAGCCCGGTGTTTCCTTTGTACCTACCGAGTGTGGGCCAGCCCACAGGGGAGTCTTTCTTCCTTTCAGAATATATGTGTGTCCCCTGTACTCTGAAAAGTAAGAGCTGACTTGTCTTACTCAACACAGGATAGAATTGCTGGCTTAAAAACAGAAAAACAAATCAGCTAACAATCATAAATTCATAGCCTAACTTGAGACCAAGAAGAGAAAACCCCAAATTGAAAAAAAAAAAAATGAGAGGGAATCTCAAAAATGGGAAGTGAGAGTTAAAACTGAAAAGCATTACAGGAGAATTGGAACCTGTTATAAGCCTTAACAGCTGGGACTGGGGATTATGCCCACACAGAAAAAGAAATTTAGCCAGCAGCCTCATGTGGGTGGGCAGCTGGAACTGAGTGGCCTGAATTTATTCCGCAGCCCCTAGCATCACGATTGGTAAGAAAACCACTGCCCACCTAATCCAAGAAAGCTATAATGGAGTTTCCTATTCACCTAGATCCATGGACAAAAATAGACACACCTGCAGGTAATCAGGACACAATGAGAGATCCAAATTTAAGCCACCTGAATAGTTCAGGACCCCCAATAAATGAACATAAACATTACTCCAGGATGGTTAAATCCATAAAGTCCCAGCAGATGCAAATAAGAAACTGTCACCTAAAGCACGCTACATGTGTTTTTCATGGAAAATATCTTCACGGCCAACGAGATCATAGCCAAAATGATAAAGCCTATGAGAAAATGAATGATCAGGAAGATGAAGCAAGAGGAAAAACAAGTAATCCTAGGGATAATAGAATCATATTTAAGACACTGTAAAATGAGTATTTTTAAATGTTTGCAGAAATAGAAGACTAAAATAGAAATCACAACGTAAGAAATGGATAATATAAGAATAATAAATCCTCGAAACGTAAGTCAACTAAAAACAAACTGAAACCTATGACACTTCAAACATGGAGACTATGCCATCTTTTCAAGCACACAAGAACCATTTCTAAAAACTAAATATGTATTAAGAACACAAGTGACCGAAATGTAAGTAAAACTAAACAAGAACTTTTTTTTTTTTTTAATTCAGATGTGGAGTCTTTCATTTCAACATGCCAAGAACTTGGAAAAAAAACGGGTGGCTCAGTCAGTTGAGTGTCCAACTCTTGATTTTGGCTCAGATCATGATCCCAGGGTTGTGGAATCAGGCCCCCCGTCAGGCTCTGCATTGAGCATGGAGCCTGCTTGAGATTCTCTCTCTCCCTCTGCCCCTCTTGCCCACTCACGCATACTATCTCTCTCTCTTTCTAAAACAAAAATAAATAAATAAGTAAGAAGAAATGAAAAAATATATATATATAAAGAACTTGGAAATTTTCGCTCCCATGCTCACAAGAAAAAGCTGAAAAACTGAACTGAAAATCAACAAACTTTTGTATATCAGAGAACTGAGCTCACAGAAGCAGAAGCTGCAACCGTGGGTAGAGCCTGGTAAGAACACTTAAAGTTGAATTGACTAATACCTGGAAATGAAGTGAGGGCTAGTTTGAGAGATTAAAAATTTCTGGGGCCTAGCCTTAAGAGGGCCCCCTGACTTACAGGAGTAAGACTTAATCATAGGACTGTACAATTTTTCTCCTTTCCCAACATCTTAGTACAACATCAACCAAGCTCTTCTTTAACAAGAGGCGATTAAAACCCGAAGAAATGCAAACCCTAACCCCATTTAAAAAGGGAACCACAAAGATAACAGGAGAGACAAAACAAGGACACTAGAGGACATTTCAGCCTCTGGCGCCAAAACTACAGGAAACAATAACACAGCTTAACTATTAGCTAGATAAATACAAAACCTCACACCTCAGTTTCTTTTACCTGATAGATATATCCTGTAGGCTTTCAATAACAAATTACAAAGATGTTAAAAGGCAAAATATGAGGAAGAAGAAGAAAAAGAAGAAGAAGGTGGGGAGGAGGAAGAGGAGGAGGAGGAGAAGGGGAAGGAGGAGGAGATGGGAAGAGAAGGAGGTGGGAGGAAGAGGAGGAGAAGGAGAAGAAGAATAGGGGCGCCTGGCTGGCTCAGTTGGTTAAGCATCCAGCTTTGGCTCAGGTCATGATCTCGCAGTCCGTGAGTTTGAGCCCCGCATCCGGCTCCATGATGAGGGTTCTGTGCTGACAGCTTGGAGCCTGGAGCCTGCTTCAGATTCTGTGTCTCCCTCTCTCTCTCTACCCATCCCCCACTCAGGCTGTCTCTCTCTGTTTCAAAAATAAATAAACATTTAAAAAAATTAAGAACAACAACAGCAACAAAGAGGAGGAGGGGAGAAGGAAGGAAAGGCAAGGAAGGAGGAAAGGAAAAGAAGGAGGAAAAATAATACTAAAATCACTGTATGAAGAGACAAGGCAAAACGTCAAGGCCAAACTCACATATGGTATAGATTTTGGAATTATCAGACCTGGAATTGAAAGTAACTATTATTAATATGCTAAAGGTTATAATGTAAAAAGTGGACAGCATGTAAGAACACCTTGGAAACCCTGAGAAAGAATCAAAAGGAAATGCTAAAAATCAAAAACATTGCAACAGAAACAAAGAATGTCTTCCATGGTTCACCAGTAGATTGTACAGGTCTGAGGAAAGAATCAGTGAGCTTGAAGATATGTTGATAGAAACTTCCTAAACTGAAAATTTTTAAACCTAAAAAATATACTCCTAACAACAAAAGGCCAAATAGAAGTTATATATAGTGCTTAATAACAAAGAAAGCTTTGCACAGTATAACATTTAGGTTACTCACGTATCACAATTTCTGGGAGATAGCTAAAGCAGCAATTAGATGATAATTTGTGGTGTTAAATTCATTTACTCACAAATGAAAAGGTATAGAATAAAAGTGAGTTCAGTCTTCTATTTAAGAAACTAAAAAAAGCAAAAACATAATACACCTCAAAAAGTCAAAAATAAGAGGTTATAAAGATGAGAGTTAAAATGGAATATAGGAATTATAAAGTATGATGTTATTAACTCAATTCTTAATATCTGAGATAAAATAAACAAAAACAAATACAGAAATTCATTCACAATAATCACTAAAAACCAAAAGTTTACATACTAACAGTCCAACAAAATATACAAACCCCTAGCGTGATTTTTTAAATGAGAGAAAATGAATAATGTCAATTATATTAAAAATAAAAAGATCCTATGTTGAGTTGTATAATTACTAAAACAGTAAAAATATTAAAAATGCTTAACAGTGTGTTGCAAAACTTTATGTTAGTAAATTTGAAATTTAGATATAGACATTTTCTTGAGAAATATGTATTACCAAAATTGACTCAAGGAAAATAGAAATCCTGAACAAAACAATCTCATTCAGAAAACTGAATAGAGAATTAAAATGTGCACCTTCTTCAGGGAACATCATATTTTAAAATTTTCACAAATGAGTTATGGTTTCAAAAAACAGATAATTATTGTTTATTTTAAACACACACATACACACACACCCAACTATTTCTGAGAACGAGGAGAGCTACCTGAATGATTTTCTAAGGCTATTGTAAATTTGATACCCAAACAAACAAGGGAAGTAAAAAATAAATAAACACTTTACCAATTTCATTTGTGAACACAAATGCAAAAATCCAAATAAAATATAATTGTTTCAACTCAGAAGTTTATAGTAGAATTTCTCATAAAATTTCAAAAATAGTTTCACAACAGAAGATCCACTAATAACATTTTATCACATTAAATACATTGAAAAGTAAACCTATATGAGCTGTAGAAAAATAATTAGATAGAATTTAGCATCATGTATGATAAAGACCCTTGTCAAATTATAACTAGAAGAAAATATTCCTAATTTTATAAAAACAGCTACCAATAACTTATTGAATTATTATAATTAATTTTAAAATTCTGAAAGTATTCTCAATAAACTCAGAAATGAGACAAGGTTGACCCATTTATGCAGCATTATTTGACATTGCATAAATTCTTAGCCCATGCAATAAGATAAGAAAAATAAATTAATAAATAAAGATTTGAAAGACCTAGTCATAGCTACCCTTGTCTGTAACTGACAGAATATCCCTATCAAGGGTTGACAGCTTTTATCTGCAAAGGACCAGATAATAAATACTTTGGACATTTTGGGCCATATGGTCTCTGTTGAAACTACTCAACTCAGCCTTGAAGCATGAAAACAGCTATAGAGAATACATAAACAAATGAATGTGATTGTATGTCAATAATACTTTGTCTACAAAAACTTGGGGTGGACCAGATTTAATCCATATGCTATAGTTTGCCAACCCTTATTCAAGTTAAAAAAAATAAGACAAACACTTAAAATTAATTAAAAAATTAATCAAGGTATATATTCTAAAGTCCATATCAAAGAGAAAATACAAAGGCAGCCAAAAAATTTCTTTAAGAATCAGGGAAAAAGTAGACACATTATCTACCAGCTACCAAGATGCACCATAAGAATAGATTAATCACAACAGTGTATTATGTATTGAGAATATAATTTTTAACTCTTACAAGTAAATAATAAAATAATAGACAAGCATTATAAATGGCATGACAGATTTGCAAAGGATATGAACAGATATTTCACAGAAGAGAAAATCTGAAAAATCAATAAATATATGAAAAAATGCTCAATCTCATTACTAAACAAGATAATGTCAATGAAACCAATAAAATTACATTTTACAAATAAAAAAGATAGAAGCTGACAATAGAAATGTTGGGAAATATATAGAGAGAGGTAAGCACACATATACAGATACTATGAATATTAAAATAGTAAAACCATTTTGAAGAGGAATTTGTCAGTATCTGATAAAACTAAACATGTACATAATCTACATAATTATATACTTATCATGATGGATAGTCCTAAAAATCCATACTGTTAAATAAAGAAAGGTGAGAACCAGAGGCAGCTGGGTAGCTCAGTTGGCTGAGTGTCTGGCTCTTGATTTTGGCTCAAGTCATGATCTCATGGTCATGGGGTCGAGGTTCTGTGATGAGCAGGGAACTTGCTTGGGATTCTCTCCCTCCCTCTCCTTCTGCCCCTTCCCAGCCTGCACTCTCAATCTCTCTCTCTCAAAAAAAAAACAAAAAACAAAAAAAAAAAGGTGAGAACCAGAATACCATACGATGGCCTTTATGAAGACTTTAAGGCCATACACTATAATACCATATATTAAGTGTACATAATTTATTTAGGAAACTTTTAGAAAATATAAATGGAAATATTCCCAATGACTTCATAATAGTGGTTGTCTCTGGGTAAAGAAGATTGGGATTGGGGCTGGAAGATGTGTCAGTTGGGTTAGATGAGGTTATGCTGTCGTTACAAACAACTCCAAAATCTCAGTCTCAGTGGCTTAAACAATAGGATGTACTTATGTCTTACACTAAATGCTCATCATGCATTTGTGGTAGAGGTGGGGTAGCTTCTAAATGTGATCCTTTCTCCAAGCCCTAGGATGATAAACATTGCATTTTGCAACAGGAGGGATAAAAGTTTTTGTTGTCTCACATTGGCAGTTGGCTGTCCCAACCCAGAAGCGACTTACTTACACCTGCCCACAAACCATTGGCCAGAACTAGTGACAAGATCCTGCAAAGAAGACAGGAAAGTGTAGTCTCCCGAGCAACCAGAGGGAGAGAAGAACCAGAATTGATTTAGCATTAGAAGTTTCTATTACCTACGGGAACATTTAATCATTAATCATGAATCTCCCATTGTTAATCATTAATGTCCTATATTATGAAACATTCATATCCTATTATTTAGTAGAAAAAAAATGAAGCACAAATTACAAGATGTTAGTCTAGGTGATGGGAACATGGTTATTTGTTACGTTATCCTTTGTATGTATATTCCCCAGCAAAGATGGGAAAGATAGGAAAAAGATAGGAAAAAAGATAGGAAATGGATGCATGCTGAAATTAAACTTGAGCTACTGAAGATTCCCACTCACTTTCAACTAATGTTAGCTTCTGAGGGTATCAGAAAGTCCCTCTGTAATAAACACTGTCTAAATCTATTCTCTCTTCAGTCATATCTGTTTAACCAAAGAATTCATAATGTTCCAGGTAAATCAACATTGCAGTTCATCTGTCGTTATTTCTAACTTTTCCTTTTTCTTCCCCTACACCAGTCCTTCCCAGCCTGTCACAACTTTTCCTGGAAACCCTTTTCACAACTAGGTCGAATTCCTGTCCCAAAATTCCTTAAAATGCTTCTCATATTCTGATTTCTAATATATTTTCCTGTCTATTTCCCACCTGGGCAGTGAATTCATGAGAGCATCCTTCCTTATGTCCCCAGCACCTATCAGAGTGTCCGGCATACAGTAAATACTAAGTAAATTCTTAAATATGCTAAAATCTGAAATGTGTCCCAAACTCCAGTGATGTCTGGTAGGAGAAAAGTAAGGGCCAAGGAAAACCTGATCACCTGCAGGAAATTAGCATCACATTACCATGCATGCCATTTTGGCAATAAACAAAAGCAAAATAGGCTGCTGTGTTTCTGCTGCTACATGAAATAATGATTTTCTTTTTGTTTGGCTTTTCACATCTGTCATTTTATTTGATACTCCCAACACTTCTCTAGGGAAGGTAGGGCAGGTATTTATTATCCACGGTGAACAAATAAAAGCATTGAAACAAGGTAAGTTTACTGACCTGCCGTAAATCATAGAACAAATCAAGCAGATTTGTTCCTAAAACCCAGGATTAAGGACAAGTTCTACCCCCCCCCCCCAGATCACAATGCCTGTTTAGAATGGCTGTTTCCAGTTCTTGTCTCCAGAACTGGCCTGGGACTTTCACTACCTAGGCTCATCCCTCTCAGGGACAAGACGCAATACTGTCCAGTAAAATAGTTTTGGGATTTATAAGAAATTGTGGGGGTAACTTGAGAATTTATGTGCAGAAGATTAGTATCCTAAATATGCAACAAGCTGAAATCTTTAGGGCTCAAATCAGAGGGGGGTGGTGGTGAAGATTTGTTCAGCATCAGAGAGAGAAAAAAAAACATTAGCCTGGAACCACCACATCATGTTTTCAATCCCAGCTCTTCCATTTACTTACCATATGACCTTGGGAAATCACCTTCTCGTTCTGGGCCTCAGTTTTTCTATCTGTCAAATGAACAAATTGAACTAGATTATTTCTAAAGCCCCTTCTGCTCTGAGATTCTTTTAAGACCTTGAAATGCCTAAATGTGTGTAATAAAAGATAATGTTCTTTTTAGTTCTAAAAAAAGCCCCATATTAAATAGATTCATGAAAGCCTTGGGTATACAGGAAATGTGGAAATCAGAAAACCAATTGCATTTATGGACAACAACATAAAAATCATCTTTTTTCTGAAATCTCCCATTTCCTCCCCATTAACAGATGGGAAGCAGTTTGATGGAGTTTATTGGATGAAGGAGCTGCCATCTGAGCAATCACGCCACATGAGTGATGCTAATGAGATGGGTGAAATATTCAAGAGCCCAAGACTGTCCCCAAGAAACCACTGCAGCCCTTCCAAGGCTGTGCTGGGCATGCTCATGGATTATTCTTCAGCTCCAAGAATAGACTCTGTAAATAGTATTTCTTATAATGATGATGATTATTATTTATAGCTTGCCCCAGCCTCCCAGGCAAATGTCCCAGGAAGAAAAAAAAGGACGCTTAGTATAATTAAAACAAAGAAAATGTAGAGGTGTTGGCATATGAGGAGAGGAAGCGTTTCCACATCAGAAGCCGAGAACTATTTGTTGGATTTGGTTAATAATCACTAATGTGGATTTTATTTTAAGATCACACAGCTAGAAAAGCACATTGTAGAATTTTTGTTTTATTCTTCAAAAAAAAAAGTACTTTAAAAAAGCATTCTTCTGTTAAAAAGATCCGATGTTACTCTTTCAAGCTTGGTTATACTTTACTTTTCCAGAGCTAACTTGAAAGGACAGGTTTTCTAATCTCTGGTTCTTGAGGGATTCAGTTGAACTCAGATCAACCAGATGGATATTTATCAAGTGGACATTAGATGTCAAGCACTGAGAACACAGATGTTATACATATATATTTATATGTATAGATGTATAAAATATGTATATATGTATGCCAGTGGGGTATATTTATATTTTTACATGTTTATATGCATATATGTATATGCATGCATACATATGAGATATATACATATATGTATGTACATGTACATATGCATACATTTTCTAAATTTCAGGAGCCAAAGAAGTGATGCACAGAAATAAAATACCATGAGATAAGGTGCGTGTAAGTCAGTGGGCTGGCAGGCTGAAGGTCAAGATTCAGAAAAGATTTTATTAAAAGGTGTTGTTCTCTCACCTGCAAGGATAACTTGGAGATTGTCTATTTGATAACAGACACGGGGCATTCCAAGGAGAGGAAATAACAGGAATGGAGAGAAGAGTGATATAATATTCTGAGTTAAAGAGTGGAAAGAAATGCATCATGAAGAACAAGCTAAGGGGAGACTATAAACAGCCATGTGAGTTCTGCCAAGATGTATGACCGTGTCCTGGGGCTGCCACCATCACGTACGTCTCCCAGAGAGGATGCTGAAGCTTCAGATGGACAGCGGATGGGGTGGACTGACTATGAAGGCACAGGACCAAACAGAAAGTTGTCCAAGTAACTCAAGCCAGAGCTGATAAGGGGTTGAGCTGAGCAGTGGCTCAAGGGAGAATAAAAAAAAAAAATTATGAGTTCTAAACATATCAAGTGTCACTACTTTAAGGCACTTTTCAAGTGATTAAGGAGTCAAAAAACAAATACAATGGAGTGAAAATCATTACCACGGCTATTTACGGGAACGTCACATATAGTACTCACGTGCATATAAGCATGAAACATTCGTACATTATTAGCAGGGCTATCAAAGCAGTTCAGTGCAGTAAACTATTCTGTTTGGTGAGGATTTTAACATCATCTTAGTACCCGGTTCTGTTTTCAGCTCCCCAGATTGGACACAATTTCTGAGACCGAGAGAGAGAATCCAGGCTTACGTCCAAATTCACCTGTCTGCTTGCTCGTTGATAAGCTTCCTGAAAAGCCAAGAAACTATTTGTAAGGAAAAGGAAGATCTGGTTGTCCAAGGAATTCAGTGCTTGGTTCTAAATTTCGAACCATGACCCCGTGTTTTATTTTCTTAGTTTGTGGCTAGGACTCAATTGACAACTTGAATGAGTTACATCAAGCCTTAGTTTCCCTGGTTATAAAATGGGTATAGTCAGAAATGAACCCCACTTACCTGTTTGCGATGCTGCATAAATGACTAGGCAATGCCTATAAAATGCTCTCGGCCTTCACTCAAAGGTCCCCATGTATGTGTCATTACTTTGTTGATGGTGATTTTGGAGTTGGTGTGAGCTTTGTGGGTGGTGAGGCAGAGTCCCCTAGAGGGTCTGACTCACTTTTGTCAAAGCTGCCAAAAATTGATGCAATCAGCAATTTCTGGATTTACCTGGCTAGCCGAATATTGAGATCAACTGACTATGAAAAGCTATGAGACGGGTTGGACTCAGAAGAGACTAGACGTCTGACGTTGAAACCTTGCAAATTAGAGAAAGAAGGAGAGAGAAGAGAGAGAGAATGGAAGCAGAAATACCTTAGTGGTGGAACTAATAAAAATCACTTTTTAAATTTGGTAGCTGAGTGGGGCGCCTGGGTGGCTCAGTCGGGTAAGCGGCCGATGTCAGCTCAGGTCATGATCTTGTGGTCTGTGAGTTCGAGCCCGGCGTCAGGCTCTGTGCTGGCAGCTCAGAGCCTGGAGTCTGCTTCCAGTTGCGTGTCTCCCTCTCTCTCTGCCCCTCCCCTGCTTGCTCTCTGTCTGTCTGTCTGTCTCTCTCTCTCTCAAAAAAAATAAAATAAAATAAACATTAAAAAATTAAAGTTTGGTAGCTAAGTTATATCAAGCACTGTGTTGGGTACTAATTAATTATCTGCGTATTTGTCACCTCTTTCACATTTCTGGCTGGTGCACAGTGGCATCGATAAATGTCAGCTGCATAAACAACCTTGTATGGTTATATAAGTCCTATCCCCCTGCTTCGTATGTATGTGATTCCCCAGGAAGCAAGAAGTTGAGAAACCTGCCCAGAGTCATGCTGCTCTAAGTGGGGGAGGGGAGCCCAGACTGAAATCTTGACCTCTCTGCAAAACTGCTGCATGGTTCCCATGACTTTCCTGCTTCCAGTCATCTACTTTCCTTTCTTCTCACCACTCCATATTTTACTGCCAGTGTTCCCTTTCAGTTCCTGGGCTTTGTAACCTTTCTCCATGGTTGGCCATCATGTGACTCTGTTTTTCCAGATCCTAGGAATTCATTGCTCCTTCTTCTCTTTGGGGAGGGGAATATGAGTGGATGGTGCCGTTTATCATATTTTTACCCATCTTGGAACATTTTTCACATGAGAAGGATCTTCCATATATAAGGCTCCTTGCTCTCAAAGGTAGGGCTCTTCTTGAATAGCCACAAGGAACCAAATGTGGGAGAAAACCCAGAGACATTTTGCCGCTTTATTAATGTAAATTTGTAAATTGTTGGGAAAATTGCTAAAGAAATGCAAGACAGGATTGAATGGCTCACTCATCAGGCGTCATTAATGGAGTGCCAGGTTTGTGCGTTTCGGGTGCTCTTCAAGGTGCTGGAAAGGTACACAGGGAGATAAAAGTCAGATACTGGCTGCAAGGAGTTCACAGTCTAGGCAGGAGGCACATAGAGTGTCTATGCTCATTATTTGCAGATTTTGTGTTTGTGAATTTGCCCACTCACTGAAGTGGATTTGTAACCTCAAAATCAATACTCTTGGTGCTTTTCCAATGTGTCATCTTCCAATGTGCACCAAGCACTGAGACACCCAAGTCGCCAACACACACGTTTCTAGCTGAGGTTGACTGAGGCGAAATTCTGTCTTCTTGTTTCAGCTGTAAACAAGTGTCCTTTCCATGCTCTACTTGGTGCCATGTTTTTCATGTTTGTGTGCTTTATGGTGGTGATTTCACTGTTTCAGATGGCCCCCAAGCGTAGTGCTGAAGTGCTGTCTGTGCTGCAAAGTGTGCAAAGGCTGTGGTGTGTCTTACGAGAAAACACGTGTTAGACAAGCTCCGTTCAAGCGTGTGTTACAGTGTTATTGGCTGTGAGTTCAATGTTAATGAATGAAACCACATAAGGTACACATTAAATAAGGTGTTTTAAACAGAAACACATGTAAGACACAGCCTGGTGAATGCTACGGTAAAGGTGTGAATGCCACACTGTGGGCACACACAAGAAGGAACAATGGACTCCACCCAGGAGAGCCGCAGGAGGCATTATAGAGGGGTTGCTTATGAGCTGGGATTAAAAACAAAAAACAAACACACAAAAAAAACAACTAAGTAAAAAATGCAATGAATGGACCAGGATGGAAGGTCGTTCAAGGCAGATCGGAACCACGTGCAAAGGAAGGGAGATCTGAAAGAGCCTGACACGCTCGGTGATTTAAAAAGTGATTAAAGTCAGATATTTTAAGTCACAAGCTCCAATTCATCCACATGCAGGATTTTCAGCCTTTACCAAGTTTCTCTACATAGTTTGGACTGTGATTTTTTTGCAACAAGGAAGTGTGCGGTATGTCAGCTGTGAAAATTGGCTCAATATTCATAATCAGATCTATTATGCTCCCTCTGAAGCCTGGGCCATGTTTCCGTAGAAACCCCTAGTTACATAAAGGAACCCCGGTCTGTAATTGGCAAGAACATCCACCACCTTTGGAAGCCATTATAGTAACGCCAGAGGGAAAGCAAGTGCCGTATAATTCCTGCTGGAGAAAAGTAAACGAGGAGGGCAAAGAGAAAGAGTCCTTTCCCGAAGAGAAAGAGTCTTCCCGCAAGCAGAGAGCACTGTAGCGCTTCAGAACACGGGATCATTCAGCCTCTGCTTCCCATCCTCATCTATGAATCAACCCAATAACCAGCTCATCTGCAGTGAACATTTACTGTATGCCCAGCATTATTCAAGGGACCAGGAGGCAACATACACTCACACACGCGCGCGTGCGCGCACACACACACACACACACACACACACACTTGTTCTTTCCTTCACTGCTACAAAGCAGTTTACATTAGCCTTTACATCAACCTCCTGAGGTAGGTTTTATTACTTCCATTTTATAGAAGAGAAAACCAAAACTCCAAAGGCTTCAGTAACTTAAGTTCATACAGCCAGTGAGTGGCAGGATTGGGATTTATGCTCACCTTTGATTTCAAATCAAGTGGAGGTTTTATCCGTGTCTCGGAAAAGGTCCTTGTCCTCAAGACACTTGTGTATGTGATGAATCAGGAGTGGCTCAGGTTGTTAGTTTCAGAGGAATTCAGAATAAAGAAGCATGGACACAACAGTGCCACCACCGCCCTCCAGACATCATGAGCAACAGAACATGCAGTCTTTGGTAACCGGCGATGGAGAGGAAGTCACCCGAGGTATACAGAGAAGCAAAGGTTCGGAAGCAGAAGTCTTTTGGGTGAATGAGGGGAGAAAGCAAGACAGAATTTGTCCAGGGATTAGAGGGAATGTTCTACCAGCCCTAGAATGGATGGATCTCGGTGGATGGTGGGGAACTGTAAGTGGGATCAGCCCTTGTGACTTTGCCTCTAGAGAGGATGTCCATCTTCCATGACCCTGCCGTTCATTCAGTAAATATGAGCAGGCACTGAGTTTGTGCCAAGCATTGTTCTCAGCAGTGAGGATTTTTTAGAGAATGTGTTTTCAAATGTGAGAGAGCAGAACCTGGTCCGTGGGGGTCAGCCCACAGGCCCCCAGTGATGATGGAAGATCTCAGTGACCATTCTCACTGCGGCCTCTTCTTTCTCTGCCCCAGTCCCCAAGCAACTTCACCTGTCCTCAGCCTCTTTATTTGACACTCCAGTCAAGGCCACTCAGTTCCCTGGATCTCCCAGGGTCAAAGGCAGCCTTCTTAGGCTCATGTTCCGGTTCTTCACTCTCAGCCCACTTTGTGCTGTCCCTCAGGTAATGCAGCCACACTGAACCCCTTCCCACCAGGGCGTCCCTTTGGTTCCTCTCCCTGGAGAGTCCTTGACCCCATTTCCTGTCTACTGAAGACTATCTCATCCCTCAGGGTTCAGCTCAAAAGAATCTGCTTCTGGAGTGCCTGGGTGGCTCAGTTGGTTAAATGTCTGACTTCGGCTCAGGTCATGATCTCATGGTTTGTCAGTTTGAGGCCCTCATCAGGCTCTGTGCTGACAGCTCAGAGCCTGGAGCCTGCTTCAGATTCTGTGTCTCCCTCTGTCTCTGCCCCTCCCCTGCTCATGCTCATGCTCTCTCTCTCTCTCCCGCTCTCTCTCTGAAATAAACATTAAAAAAAAAAAAAAGAATCTGATTCCAATTTCCCCCAATCTCATTGAATTCCTTCTTGTCTTGGGCCCATACAGCAAATACCTCTATTCTAGTCTGCTTTCTATTCTGCCTTGTCATAAACCAGGCTGAGTACTCTTTAGGGCCGGGGACATGCACCTTTATGCCATCATTTAGCACAGTACCTAGTCCTTTGTCAAAGATTGAGAAATCTCTTTTAAGAAATAAATACACGAAGAGGATGCCCCTGAAACTAGAACAGTTCGGTTTAAAGTTAATTTAATTAAGACATTAAGGTTCATTTTAGCAAACTTATATTGTGAATGAAAACCATCTGAAATTTAATCTTAACCTAGCTGCCCCTTCAATGACAGTTTAATTTCACTATAATCTTTATTATAGTAACTTCTAAACCTGTTATTAGTATTACTAATGAAGTTGAAAGACCATTTCATCTGATTATTGTGTCTTAGGAAACATTTAATTATTAAATTCCACACTGATAATTAGAAACCCTATTATTTCACAATGGGCTAGGCAATACCATACAGGTATCCCTCAATTACTGAAACAGAAGCTGTCTTTTAAGTGTGTGGAAGTGAAATCTCATACATCAAATAGTGTCTCCTCACCAACCTAAGCTATATTATTAGAGACAGACAGGTGTAAAGTAAGGAGTATCCCCATGCCCTGAAATGGTAGCATTTTATGGGGTGAATGGCATCTGTGGGTGGGTCGTCCTTGTCCTTCCCAGAGCCTGGCCAGGTCCAAGATGGAGAGAATAAGCCAGAAGTTTCGGTGTGTGTATGTATGGGGGTGGAGTAAGAAGGCTCTTCTAATAGAGCTACCCAAAGAGAAAATGGATTATCTTTGCAAGGATTGACAACAGGGGTTGGGCCAGGCATGGGGGGGTGGGGGCTTGGCCACCAAAAGAAGGGGAACGTGTTCATTCTAAGGACACTTCCAAGTGGGATACTATTTTATTCTAACTAGATTGTGCTCTCCTGGGCCTTGTCTGAATTCTTACCAAAACTCAGAGTGGGTGGCATGCTAGGCAGCTCAAGGAAGCTTTCTGGAGTCTGAAAGAGGCTGAGATGGCATCACGTTCCTTGTGGAGACACTGGAACTCAGAAAGAAGACAGGTTGACCAAAGTCTCCGGAAGCTCCCCACGCTCTGGGATCTGGGCTCCTTGTGCTCCCAGACTGCCCCCCCCCCCAGCACTCACCCTCCCTGGGGAAACCGACATGGCTGCAAGCACATGGCTAGGCCCATTGTAGGGGGTTAATAGATGTTTCATGATGCTCTGGCTGACTGACTGGGAAAGGAAGCAGGAGAAGCCTGCCCTCCCACCCCCAAGAGGAGCTCTGACTCACAACCTGTTTGGCACTGTGCACCTCTCTGGTTTCCTGAACCTCTCTCTCTAATGCATAAAGCCTCCGTGGCAGATGTTTTAAAACAATGATCATGACAATGACACTGTAATCCCTTACATTCCCTTTGCATCATAGAAATTTTCAGAGTGTTTTTGCAGGCTTACTCTTTAGGGTAGTTACGTTATTTGGACTGAGAATTTGCAAGACTTTTTTGGTGGTCCCATCAGATAACCGCAGCCCCCAGGGCTGGGAATCTGTTCATAGTATGAGCAAGGAGGGACAGGGAGGAAGGCTGGTTCAGAACCCAAAGTAATTTGAGAGTGTGGGTAGAGGTTAGGGTGGTCTGGTGGGGGGGGCGTGGGCACTAAATTGAGGGTGGGCGTGCCCATCTATCTAGGGATTGATTGCAGGGCCTTTTTTTTTTTTTTTGGTTTTCTTGGAAGGAATAATGGGTATGGAGGAATTCAGTGTGTAGAAGCAATAAGGGCTGGTCCGGGCTTTCTCCTGGGGGGCAAAGCCAAACGGCCAAGGCCGAAAGAAGGGCAGGGGCTACCTTGTGTGGAGATGGCCGGCACCGGCCCCAGGACGTGGAAGGGGTGGCCGCGCTAGCGTGGGGCGAGGCGGGTGCCGGCGGGGGTGGGGAGCCCCGGGGGCCGGGGCGGGGCGGGGCGGGGCGGTCGCGGCGGGCCGGGCTGGGGGCGGGCCGGGGCGGGGCTCCGGGGCCGTCTCGCAGGCTGCGGCGGCCGCGGGAGAGGCGTCCACAGCGGCGGCGGCTGGGGCAGCGGCGGACGCGCGGCCAAGCAGGGCGGCGGCGAGCCCGGGTGAGCGCGGCGGGGACGCGGCGGGGACGCGGCGGGGAGCACGGGTGGGGGTCGGCGGGGAAGGGGGTTCGGGAGGCGCCGGGAGAACCCTGCCATCCTTCCCCGGCCCCCGATGCCCCTGCAGCCTTCAGGGGAGGGAGGGAGGGAGAGCCGAGAACCCAGTCCTTCAGCCCTTCTCCTGCGATCGCCGTCCAGATGTCCGTCTGTGCGCCCGTTGCCCTGCTCTCCGGGACTGCCTCCTGCTTGTGTTCTAGATCACCCCCCTCACCCCTCAACCGCTCAATCCCCGGCCCCCAGCCAGGTATCATCAGCTCCAGAGCCATTCTTCCAGGAGACCCCATCCTTCTGCTTCCCTCTTCCCACCACCAGAGGCCCGGGCTCCCCATCTTTCTCTACAGCCTGAGAGGCAAGGATGACCGCTTCCCCAGTGCCTGCATACCTGGACCTTTCTGCTGCCAACTGCCCCAGATGTTCTTAGCCAGCCAGCACACTGCTGTGCCTAGGACCCAGGCCTCCTCTCTAGATCACTTCCTTCTCCTCAGAATCCCAGGCTGGCAAGAGGGACTTTACGGATCCTGAGCTTTGAGAACAATTTGACCCACTTCCCAAAAGGCTGGTCCCAGGCCAGCCATTCTGTGCGGTGGAGACACCTGTCTTGCCTGCCAGCTGAAGGACCAAGAAGCCTCTGTCAAAATGGGCCAGTGGGTTCCTAGGTCCTTCTCCAAGCTGTTCTGACTTGCTGGCCAGTGTCCCCAGAGACCAGAACCAAGACCTTTGTCATTTAAGACCTCTGGAGGTATTTGCTGACCCCACCCCCAGATCCTCCAAATTCCCCCAGCTGCTGACAGGCCACTGCTCTGGGCTTGGCCTCTTCACCCATGTGCTGGCTTCCCTGCTTGCTCCCCAAGGACTTGGGGCAGAGTAATGGGGCAAGTGTTTGGGGCCTTAGTAGCCCCCACAGCTCTGTGGGCCTCCTGCCTTACTCTGTTGGAAACTTTTCCTCCGGTCTTTCCCCATCACCATCCCTCTGGATAGGGCCTGTGCCATCTGCATATCATTGAGTCCCCAGGGCACAGCAAGCTGGGATGGGACTGTGAAGGGCTGGGACCCCGTACTGCACGAGGGCCAGCAGGAGGAGGGTGGCAGCCAGCCAGGTCAGGCCGGGCATCTGGGCCTGGGGGCTCAGGCTTTAGGGTGGGTCCTTGGCTTTCCCTTGAGCTCCGAATGGGGTCCCAGGCTGGCTTTGCTGTGAAGAGAGGAGGCAGAACAGGGGCTGTTTTCCCTGCGTGCTTCTGACTGTCTTGTGTTGCTATGGTGACAGTTTTGCCTCTCTTCCTCCTTCTGACTCTTCTGGGAGCTGGTTTTTATTGGTCTGTTGTCCTGTCTTTTATGGCTCTAATTTCTCCTTTCTACTTGGTCTGAAATAAACAGTCATAAACATGGGCACTGGGCCCAGGCTGGGGGCTGGCAGAACTTCACCACCTTCTGGCCCTGGGCTCCTGTGAGGGGAGAGAGGTGAGGACCCACCCGTCCACACCCCCTCCCGTCGGCATCTCTGGGAAGCGGGCAGCACACAGAGGGTGGCAGACTGCCTCGGTGCTAACACTGGACTCCGTGTATGGTAAGGGGCTCACTGCTGCTGTTCACGACAGCCCCGTGCCGTAGGGGCTGTCCCCACTTTGCAGATGACGAAACTAAGCTCCAGTGACTGTTGCCCTCAGGTCACACTGGTTGTAGCACTCAGGATGGAGCTGGCATCGTGAAGCCCATCTCCCTGCCTTCCCACCCTGTGGGCTTCCTGGTCCTGCTCCCCAACTCCCAACTCCCCGGGGCAGCAGAGCAACCCAACCCCCACGTTCTAGAGGTGCTGCGGACTCCCACAGAGGCGAGCTGCCAGGGAGCTCCCTGTCAGGTCCTTTGGTGCACCCTTGACCCCAACTGTTGGGAGACCCAAGTTGAGAGGGGAGAGAAGCCACTTGTGACTTCCTGTTTTTGACTCAGACCAAGAAGCATTCGGTTTGCTTTTGCTCTCAGAGCCTAGTTACAACTGGGTAAGTCAGGAGCACGGAGAGCCAAGTAAACCCACGCTCCCCACCCCAGCCAGCCCTGGGTGAGGAGTTCAGAGTTCTCCAGGGCCATAGGGTCACCGACTGCCAGTTGTCAGTGACACTCTCCAGAGAAGCTGCCCTGTCTCTTCCTCTCTTCCCTTTTATTTTCCCTTTCTTTCTCACCCCCTCCCCTTTCTCCCTTCACTTTGCCTAGGCTCCAGGCTTATTAATAATACTCTGAAGAAGCAAATGGTAACATGAGAAGACTAGGGAATCAGCAGCCTCATTGTCGAATGTTGGCCCTGGGGGCGTCCGTCACTCCTATGGGCCTCAGTTTCAAGTCTTTAAAATGGGGTTTACGCGTCTATCCATGTTAGCTTGCTCTTGAAGGATGGCGTGGAGTAGCCTATAGGGGGCGCTTTGAACAGTCGATAGCCTGAAGCACCTGAATGTCCTCATCCGGTTGGGAAATCTCAGTGTTGGAGACCCCGAACTACTACCCAGAGATTAGAACTGATCTAGAAAGAATTAAGCCGTGAAATGTCAGGGTTAGAGGCATTCCTTAAAGCCATCTTGTCTGCCCTTGACGTTGCATTCACTTAGTTCACCTACTTGACATTCATTGAGCATCTACTCGGCACCAAATATAATTGTGGGAACTGGGGATTTCAAAAAACACGCACATTATTCCTTTTTTCAAAGAATGAAGTCAGAAATGGAAAGAGATCCTCAGGATGCAGTCAGAGAGGTGGTGTGACAAAGTCACGGTGATGCAGGGCCCAGAGATGACAATTTGACTAGGTCACGGTTAAGGCTGAATCGGGCATCGTGTGCTTGGCTCCTGTTTCATCCTGGTTAAAATCCTTTCTCAGAGGCTGCATGAATTCCCTCACAGGGCAGCGTGGTGATTGGAAAGAAGTGGATTTTGGAGTCAGCTATGACTCCAAACTCTGTAGCTGTAGGATCCTGGACTAGATAACCACACCGAGCCTCAGTTCTTGTATCTGTAAAATGGCAGTAACGCTGCTTGCCTTCTGAGATGTAAACGATCTTAATGTCTTTATGGGGTCTGGCATGGTGCCCACCTCGTAGTGCATTTGCCAGTATTTAGTCTGATTGATTAGGAAAGAGTTCTCCGGTACTAGGCCTCTGGGTCCTCTTAGCAGAGGTGGGGAGCTCGTGGACTAATTCTGGCCTTTGGAGATCCACTCATTATCTGGGAAGGTTGCAAATTGCCCATGCTCGGGACCCTCAACTGCTGGGTAATCGTTGAGTTATCTCTCACCAGAGAAATGATCCTTTACCACACGGGGACTCTATGCAAATCCCCAACACTTTTGTTTTCTCAAGGGGGAACCTATTTGAAATGGCAAAGAACACTCTGAGTTTCAAGGATAAGCTACTATCTGTGAGAGTACTTTGATTTGATGAAGTCCCACGTGTTGATTTTTTCTTTGTTGCCTTTGATTTTGGTGTCAAATCCAAAAATTCATTGCCACGACCAGTGTCAGAGAGCTTATGGCCTGTATTTTCTAGGGGTTTTATGGATTCAGGTTTTACTTGCAAGGTTTTAATCCATTTTGCGCTTATATGTGTGTATGGTGTAAGAAAGGGGTCCAGTTTTCCCAGCACCTTTTATTGAAGAGACCATTTTTCCCTCTTGTGTTTCTTGGCTCCTTTGTCAAAGGATACTTGCAAATGAATGCTTCATGCTTTTTATTCTGGGCATGTGTAGCTTCCTTTTTTTTTTTTTTTTAAAGTTACCACATATACATTTTCTCAAATCCTCCCCAGAATTCTGTGACATTAGTATCATCGGCCCCTTTTCACAGTTAAGGAAACCGGGAGGGGCAAGGTAACAACACAGAGCCCATCAGCCGGAATTTAAAACTGGGTCCTGCTTGCTCGCTGTTTGTGCGTTGGGATACAGTCTTGTCATTTCGTTGGCTGGTGTGTCGGTGACCTAAAGTAATTGTGTTTGGAGGACAAGGGCAGATTTTAACAGGGAGGACCTGGTCGGTAATTTAGACTCATAGTACATATTTAGAGACTTTATTAGAGTTTTGCTCTCAGCGTAGCATTAATGGAGCTCTCTGCAGCTGGCCGAGGCTTCATTCTGGGAGGTGATGAATGGAAGAGGAATCTGACATGTCCAAGTTAAGAGGAAGCATTCGATGATGCTGAAAGGAGCATCCTCTGCACACGAACGGATTACCGGTTTGTCACTGAAATAAACGGGACTGATTTTATAACTGTCATTAGAACCCACCTCTAGGAATAGGAAAGTATTGAGAAGCAATTGTGGAATTACTCACCGCTAGCCTTTCTCAGGAATTCAGAAGCCCGATTTCCCTGGCCTGAGAACCCGTTGTCCCAGCGAATCAGGTGTGAAAATGGTGCCGTGTTCCCCAGCAATGTGTTTACCTGGTCCAGCTTAGCGCTGCGGACAGATGTGCTCCTATTGGCAATTATCTCAGGGCCAGAGTCTGGTGTCTGCTTATTTAATGACTTCACTCTCCAATAAAAATTCTGTATGGTGTAGATAATTAGATCTCTAAAATGAAACCGGGGAAATGATGTGCCCCCAAAGCATTTAATTGCAGTTTTATGATGGATCAAGTGTAAAGATGAGATCACTCATTCACTTATTTAACAGATACGTACAGGGCAGGCCCTTGCCCTCTGCTGCCAGAGATGGCACGTAGTGATCAGTGTGGCATCATCCCTGCCCGCAGCTGGCTCTCACTCCGTGGGGAAGCAGAGCAGGAGACACATTGCTAAACGCAGCTTGGCATTCGTGTGCCGGAGAAAGAGGGAAATATAATTGTTTTGACTCTTGCTGCAAGGCAGGCCATTTCTGTCCACGTGGTATTGTTTGCGGAGCATCTGAAATACACCTGACATGTTGCAGGTTGAGAGGCTTGGGATAGGGAAGCACGTGGCGTAGACAGCTGATGACCCGGGCGTGGCTCTCAGCTCTGCTCCTCGCTTCCCCGGGTCAGTTTCTCTCTTGGTGACACGGGAAGGTTGGATTTGATGACTTAAAAGGACCCTTCCACATCTAGCTTAATGATCATAATAAGCCCCTGGGCTCCTTTTCCTGAGTGATGGGGAAGGAAGCAAGGCTGGCAGCCTTAGTCAGCAAGGCTGCCGAGGCAGAGCTGGTGTGTTTTCAAATAATCCTCTCAAGGAGCAAAGAAACCTTGCTCTCCCTCACAGAAAGGGAACCACGTTCTGATCGAGCATCAGGGAAATAAGTCAAAGCCAGTGATGACAGGGAGAGACAAAAGGGTTGCAAATACTCAGCAAGAGGTGGGGAGCAGAGTCACCAGCTTCCTCCTACATTCCAGGGTCTCTGCTGACATGGGTATGGAGGGCTTGGCTTCATAGATGCCTTGGTTACTGCAGTTGTCTTAAGTTAACGTTTTTCAAAAAATAATTTGGTTCGATGATTCCCAGGCCTTAGAATAAATGAAAATGCACAATCATTTTAGGATGGTGAGGAACAGAGGGAAACACACAACTTCGTCAACGCTCCATCAAGTTCTGTCCTTCCCACTGACCAAACATAGGCCCTTCCAGGGGCAACCATGGGCTGGGTCCCAGTAGCCTAGAATAGGGTGGCAGCATGCTGGGGCCAGGGGGCAAACTAACAGGGAGTCAGAGAAGACCCGGGGTCTTCCACCCATGCTGCCCACTCCCTAGCAGCCTAAATTCTCATCTTCTGAGTCTTGTGGTCCCTTTGGTAACACGTGGGCTGTGGCAGCTTTTGAACCATGTAAATATTGTCAGCAGGAATCATGAGCACTTACTGTCACTTTTAGTCATCTTTTGATGAGGTTTGGAAACAGCCCCATTCTGGGTGGAGAAATTGAAATGGAGAGGTGCTAAGGAACTTGCAGAATGCCATTTCATTCAGGAAGGTTGCGGGGTTGGCGCCTAAAGCCACATCTGTGTGCCTGCAAAGCCTGGGCTCTCTCCACCACCCGTAGGAGAAATGAGAACCGTGCATATGTGAGGAGTGTGGAATTAAAAAGATGTGTCTTGGGGAAAATCCTCATCTCAAAGAGCTAGATGGGCCTCCCTCCACACCTTGAAATTGACAAAAAAAAAAAAAAAAAAAAAAAAAAAAAAGAAAGGAAAGAAAATATAGCTGTGTTTTCAGTGCTTCCCTGTGACCGGCATCTCGGCATTGGACTGACGTCCTTGGAGGGTGTCCTTTGCTTAGCCCACTTCATCAGAGAATGCCATCCAGCAGTAATGAGCTGAGCCTCTGGTGTGTGCAGCATATGGCCTTGCTGAGCTGTGGAGCCCACCCAATTGAGGCAGGTTGTGTATAACTAATTTTTCAGACTTCTCCCTGAGACAGCTGGAGGTCATGGGAGCACAAGAAAACCGTGGACTGAGCTTGCAGAATGACAGATTCACATGTCGTCAAAACAAGAATGACACCTTTGGTCTACTTCCTCTATTTTACAAACACTGAGGTCAAGAGAAAGACATAGATAGGTAGATAGATAGGGAACCCATATCAGAGACTTTTCCAAGGCTGGGACCAGAATTCAGCCTTGTGAAAGCTACAAGCAGACTGTAACTCTCTGAGATGTCTAGGGGTGAAATGTACACATAGACGTTCTGTGTGAATATCCCTGGGGCTACAGGGCCAGTGTGCACCTGGAAACAAACAAACCTGGGTTGAAATCCTGGCTCTTCCTCTAGGCAGATTCCTTAGACTTGCTAAATTTTGTAATTTACGAACTGAAGTTAATGATATTTGTGTCTCAGGAATATTGGAGAGAAGAAATTAATTAGCCATGTGTCAGCCTCCTTTTTTTGCTTGGTCTTTGAAGAAAATTTGAAAAATTTTTCGCTCCTGCTTTTAGGCTCCTCTTTATTTGTTGTGTGGGGTAGAAAGTGACACGGGGCTTCTCTTTTCTCTGATGGACACATTCCTGAATTGCCCCTCGACAAAGCCCCCAGATCCACTCCTCTGAGCTTGTATTTCTAGCTGTGAGTCTTCATATTATACTTGAATCGAACCTGGCTGTATTGTTTGCTGGAGCGTTACAAGTGTTGCACTTAATCTATAATCTGTCTCCCCACCCTTAGTCTTTTCCTTATCTTGTAAGTGTGCATAGGTGTGTTTTCTTTCTGAAGTGTTGAGGTTTCAAATCTGGGCCCTTGGGTACCTTCAGATGTAATGAATAAGGTTGCAAGATTGACATTCCCTTATTTGCAAGTCCAAAATCCAAAATGCTCTGAAAAGTTAAGGTGTTGTTTTTCATAACTCATTTGAAGTCAAAAGCTGGCCTGATTGTACATGAGACTCTTCATGGGTTTCATTTATACCACTCTAGGTGAATAAGTTTTTCATCAGAAGGATGAGTGTCCGGGAGCCTGCCAGGGTATACATAACATAGTACATGCACTGTATTATTGTTCTAAAATCTGAAAGGTTCTGAATTTAGAAGTACATCTAAGGAAAGAATATCAAAGAAGGGTTTGTGGACCTCTTATTCATAAACCCAAAAGAACACGTAGCTTCCCTGAAGAGAGAGAGAGAGAGAGAGAGAGAGAATGAGCGAGGGACGGGGAGGGACAGAGGACAGAGGATGAGAGAGAATCCCAAGCAGGCTCTTCACTGTCCCTGCAGAGCCCAATGTGGGGCTCGATCTCGTGAACCGTGAGATCATGACCCGAGCCGAAATCAAGTCAGACACTTAACTGACTGAGCCACCCAGGCGCCCCTCAAGTGTCCTGCCTTTGATACTAGATGCTTTGGTGACACGGCTCATCTGGTGCTCATCAAAAGCCTTAATGCGTATTTTGTATGTGACATGTATTGTATACTGTATTCCTACAATACAGTAAGCTAGAGAAAGGAAAATGTTAAGAAAAATCATAAGGAAGAGAAAATAGATTTACGCTACTGTCCTGCATTTATTGAAAAAATCTGTGGGTCAGTGGACCATGTTTTTCAAGGGTCAACTGTAATAGGAAATAAATGACCATTCTTGGCACAAACACAAAACAACAGCAGCAGCAATAACAACAAAAATTTTGAAGAATAGGTTCCAGCGTTTCAATGGGACGAAGTAAGTTTTTAAAAAAATTCCATAGGACTAAAAATAAGCTGGGAATTTTTGGTCTGGTGTGGCTTCTAGGCAAGTTTCATCATTGGCCGTTGGAGGAAGGTAGAAGGGAGTTTTTAAATCTTACTCATCATTTTAGCCATATGAGAGGGAACCGGGGCCTCGCCAGGGAGCATGGGGAAGTGAAAGCGGTAACCAGAGCGTGAGAAGGTCTCGCTTCTTATCTTGGGTCTGCTTTTGACTTGTTGAGTCAGCTTGGGCATGTTGCTTCCCTTCTCTGGGCACCAGGAACTCTGTTTCTAAGTAAATTAAGTCTTTCTTCCCCCGCTGTGAGTGGCTAGGGTGGAGGTGGGGGCCCCCATCAGAGTGAAAAGCGCTGAGCGGCTTGCTGGCTGTGTTCTTGAAGCTTCAGTCCTCCGTAGGGCCTCCGTGCAGGCCGGGGGATGGCAAGAGGCTTCCCTGCCCCGTGTGTCGGTTTCCTCCGGCTGTTCCTTTACTTCTCACAACTCTGATCCTCCGGTTCGGGGGTGGGGGGCTGGTTTGTGTGGGATCCACCTGCACTGATGCCCAGCGAGGGCTCACTCAATGCTTGAGCAATGCACGGCAGGTGACCGATGCCCTGCTGGAGGCGGCCATCCCAGCAGCTGCTCTCGTGACTGGGGTTGTAGTGAAGGTCATGGCTAGGCATTCTTGAAGCGGTGTCGGGAAGGAGAGTGAAAATTCCCTGTTGTAGAGCATGGAACCAGGGGCGGTCTACCCAAGGTCGACCCACCTTTGTGGGCTAAATATGGATTATAGAACATGGAGGTACAGGGCTTTGGGGACCAACCTTATTCTCTCTCTCCTTCTCTATTTCTTTGCCCTTTAAGTTTACAGTTGATGTATCATACCTCTGGCTTTTGCCAGGTTGAAAGTTTCACATGTCCTCCTGGATCTCACGACGTATAAGAAATCGGTCGCTCTGCTCCTATCTGATACCCACCCTGATCATCCAGGGGATTCTCACTTGGCAGTATTTCATGATAGGAACCAGGGGCCTGACTGTGGACAGGGGGTTTCCACAACGGAGAAGTGACCTTGAGTTTTAGGATCCTGAGGCCCTTCAGTTTGCAGACTGTGGGAGCCACTGGGGAGTGGTGAACATGGTCAACACCGGGGCACCCTGGTCCTGAAGTTCCCCAGGGTGCTTCCTGGGGTTGGCTGGTCCTCGTAAATCCGAGAGGCCCGGACTCCTGTGTGTGTGTGTGTGTGTGTGTGTGTGTGTGTGTGTGTGTATGTGCAAGATGGGGAGTCCCTTCAACTTCAGGGAGGTGTTACCAAGGCCAGAGCCTTCTCAGGTGCTCTCTGAGCAAGGCTCCCCCTCAACTTGAACCCTGGTTTTTGTGTAGCTCACTAAGGAACTGACCGCTGAGGGGCTCCCACGGGGCTAGGGGGGCCTTTTGTGTTTCAAGGACCGGGGACCACCACTGAGATAGGCAATTCTGAGGTTCCCTGGCAGGAAGCAACCAGATCACATTTTTTTAGGGAGACATGTCTAACTCTTTTGCTTTGGAAACACAGGATCCTGTCAAATCTTACTCTGGACATACTTGAAAACACTCAAATCATTTGAGCATACTACTTTAAAAATAAAAATAAATGGAAGAAGAGCCTAATATAGGTTTGAAAAAAAATAAAGGAGTAGGAAAATATTCAGTTTTATTTACTAACTGGTTGGGGGATGTAGGAAAAGGTTATGAAAGAGAAAGAGAAGAGAAGGAGAAAGAGAAACCCCGAAGAGACACTGTGGCAGCTGCCTCTGCCCAGGAAACATGGTTTTCTGGTCCCTTCGTTGAAGGAAAACAGCGTCGGGAGCCTGGAGGTGAGGGCAGAGAAAGACCTAGGAGCTAGGAAGGGAGCTAGGAATCCTTGCTCAGTTTTGCTTCCTACGCTTCCAAAGAGCAGGGAGACCTAGCGGGATGTGGAGGGAGCACTGCCTGGGGAGTCTCTGGAGAACTGAGTTTCCCCCTGGATTCCAGTCCCTCTTTAAAAAGTGGGTTTCACTGGATGAAGTGTAAAGCGAATCCTGGGTCTGGGTCGATGAGGGAAGCCTGGCTCTGGATTTCCGGGCTCAAGGCTGCCTCTGGGAGAGGGAGAGGGTTGTGTAAGCGCGTGCCCGACGAATGGAGTGCTATGTGCCCATCTCTTATTTTTTCCTCCTTTGAAACACTGTGTCAAGACTCCACCCCCTGGTTCCCTTTTACACTGTTCACTGGGTAACCTGCTAGTAAGGTTGTGGCTTGTATAAATTTATCTGTTCAGCCTCAACCTCAGGAAATACTTTGAGTAGCTCATATAAACAAAAATAGCTATGGTATGTTTGATATTTCATGGTATATGCAACATGAATTATTTTTTCTGCCTAGTGATTTACAGGTTACCCAGGACCGACATGGCCCCTCATTGTTCAAAGTACACTCAAATTTTCATTTATATTAGTAGAAATTAATTATGCTTTTCAGCATATTAATTCTATTTTGTTCATCTGTTTATATACATTTTTCACCTTATAGACAACCTTGCAAGGTAGATATATTTATTTCTCTCTCTCTCTCTCTTTTTAAGTTTATGTGTTTATTTGGGGAGGGGGGCAGAGAGAGAGAGAGAGAGAGAGAGAGAGAATCCTAGGCAAAGCAGGCTCTGTGCTGTTTCCATGGGGCTTGAACTCATAAACTTCAGAGATCGTGACCTGAGCCAAAATCAAGAGTCAGACGCTTAACCGACTGAGCCACGGAGGTGCCCCTATTTCTCTTTTGAAAATAAAGACAATCAAGTCAAGAGAGGGTTTTTTTTTTCCTTTAACGTTTATTCATTTTTGAGAGACAGAGAGACAGAGCACAAGTGGGAGGGGGCAGAGAGAGAGGGAGACACGGGATCTGAAGCAGGCTCCAGACTGTCAGCACAGAGCCTGAAGCGGGGCTCAAACCCATAAACCATAAACCGTGAGGTCATGACCTGAGCTGAAGCTGGACTCTTAACCAACTGAGCCACCCAGGCGCCCCAACAAAAGAGTTTTAAAAACTCGCTTTAAGACACAGGATTGAAAATGGGGCACCAGGATTTTGGCTCAAATCTGCCTGGCTCTCAAAGTCCTACACTTTCCCACACCACATAGTTCACACTGCTTCCAGGCCACAATCTTATTTTTTTTTAAGAAAATACAATTTTTTCCCCTGCCATGACTCTACTTAAGCCCAGAAAATACACTCGGTTGGAGTCCTTTGCCTTTTTCCAGAAAGGAGTCCCATGGCTCTCCCTACTTTAATGTAAACTGCGTGCAAATACTGTATTTCCATACAGAGAACTTTTACTATGCACTTTCAAAGTGGCAGACACTGTTCTAGAAACTTTTACACGTCACTTAATAGGAGAATATGTGGGCTTCATTTTATGGCGGAACGAAGGCTCAGAGAGATGCAATTATTTGCATAAAGGCAAGTAGCATATGAAAAGTGATTTGCTTTTTGAATTAACAATTTAGAATATAGTTCTATAGCGTGCTGGGGGCTTTGCTTTTGGCCTAGGACCAAAGTACCCCTTGTTGAACCACAGGATCAAGTTCAGCGGACCCACCTAGCTCTCACCCTCATTGTGCCTGGCTTCTTCAGTCTCTGTCTGCTGTGGTTAGAACTTGATTTGGTGGTTGTGGAGAAAGGCATGGTTCCTCTTGTCTCTTCCCATGTTGCATTAGCCTGTGCCATCCTTAGCTCATTTTAGTTAGTCTGAACTGTTTTAGTTTCATTGCTCATCATAGACTTGCATTAGCTTCATGTTACAGAGGAGAAAGTGGTAATATGATTTACCCAAGATCACGCATGGGCTAGGCATTCTCTTTTCTAAATACTTTGTATTAACCCAAAAGGTCCTTTAAGATTTAGTATCCTTTTCTGGATACATCCCCCAACTCCCCACCAAGTCCATCCATCCATCCATCTATCCATCCATCCATCATCCATCCATCTATCCATCATCCATCCATCCATTATCCATCCATCCATCCATCCATCATCCATCCATCCATCATCCATCCACCCATCCATCTATCCATCCATCTATCCATCATCCATCTATCCATCATCCACCCATCCATCCATCCATCATCCGTCCATCATCCATCCATCCATCCATCCATCCATCATCCATCCATCTGCTTATTCAATGAACATTTATTGGGCACTCACAGGGAGTTGGTGACCTCTCCTCTGTGTCAATTTCTGGAGATTCACAGTGAAGCAGTCAAAATTTGCCCCATGAAGCTTTATTCTATTGGGGAAAGGTGGGCCATAAGCATGTCAACAAGTAAAATGATTATGTTAGATGTCATATATTCCATGAAGAGAAATGGAGTAGAGATGGTATACAGAGTGAGGAGAGAGTGGGGGAATTTAGGGGAAGAGTTGCTACTTGGACTTGGGGGGGGTCAGGGAAGTCCTCACGAAGGGTGAGATGAGGGAGGGTCTGTAGGAAGTGAGAGAATGAACCACGTAGCTTTCTAGAGAAAGCATGCTCCAGGAAGAGAGTGAGCAGGGTAGTCGTGCCCAGCCCGTTGAAGGAGCCACAAGAAGACCGGGGTCTATAGCAGAGTGACAGGTGGGCAGTGGCCGGCAGAGAGGTTGGGGAGACAGCCTGGAGCTGGCCTGTGATTTCAGTGCTCGCCTGGTGTTCCCTCTGACCGTGAGCCTTCACGGTATTTTTATGAACACCTTTTCCCCTGACCTGTCCCCACACTGGCCTGTGCACCCTGGAGGGAAGGCCGCTTATCCACAGTTTTCACGTCCCGAGCCCTCAGTACAGGCCTAGGGGAGAGGAAGAGGGCAGTGTTTATAACACTGCTCCTTTTCTTCTTTTTTTCAAGGCCAAGTGTTCTAATTAAAGATTATTTGTGATCCTTTTGATTAAAAAAAAAAAAAAAGGTTATTTTGAAGGAATGCCGCTTCTAAACTCCAATTAGGCAGTTCCTTTTTGGACAGCCATCAAACGGATGGGCTTGCTAGGGAGACAGTAAGGTGCCAGGAAAAAGCTGGAAGTGAAAGTTGCAGGGAGGAGGGGGTTCACTGGAGTCAGGAGGAAGAGGGCCTCACCAGAAATCCCCAGGGATTAGCAGGATGGCCCAGTTCCCTGCTAGGGACTGATGTTTACAAAAAGTGACCACCGGCTCGAACAGGAGCCTTAAGAAACCCTCAAAGCGTGTCAGTAGACCTGCCAGGACTTTCCACTCACCACTTTGCTCTCTTAGAGGATTGCTGGGGCGGGGACCGGGCAAGCCTCAACTCTGGAGACCTTTCTGGAGAGAAAAGAGCATTTTCCCCGGTAGGGAGTTTCCCCTCACAGAGTGGAACACCGGTCTCTGAGAGGCTTGGGCTGCTTCTGAGGTGGGGAAAGGGCGTGTGAGGCGCATATGGGCTAAGGGAAGAGGGCCAGGCAGAAGCACGGGGCCTCCAGTGACTGCCAGCATGAGGAGCTGCCCATGGCTGTCTGCTCCTGCCTTCAGAAACTGCTCCCAGTTGCAACCCTGCATCTTCAGGGCAAAGGAGACTTACAGCAACTTGGCCCAATCATAGCACTTGGTAAAAGTGGCCGAGTAGGGTCAGAGTAAGGGGGTCTGGGGCAGTGGGATTGAAACCGGACGTCCTAAACTCCGTGGGTAGCCATTGGGGGATGTCAACAAGGCAGTGATGAAATTGGATTTTCAACCACATGTATGTGTGTGCCAACGTGTGTATGCCATTGACATAGCTGTGAGCTGCAGAGCGTTCATTAAAGAGAGTTGGGAAGGACAGTAACTCCTTCATAGCCGCCCTGTCAGGTGGCGGGTTTGCTTAAAAACAAGAAGAGTTGGAGACAGAATAGTTCGTCTTGCAATTGTTCGACAATGTTTTTTTGTTTGGTTTGGTTTTGGTTTGTTTTTGTTTTGTTTTGTTTTTGTTTTTTTGAGAATGGACCGTGGACAAACACTGTGCTGGGTGCTTGTGTAGGTAGATAGATCAGCCTGGCCCTCATAGAGCCTGCATTCTACGGGGACTTCTAGAAGAGCTTTATTCAGGGTGTTTGAGATGAGATCACTTGAATGTCCTGGCTTCAGATGCATGTTGCAAATGTTTAAAAGTGGGGAATGGGGCCCCTGGGTGGCCCAGCTGGTTGAGCGTTTGAATTTGGCTCAGGTCATAATCTCACAGTTCGTGGGTTCGAGCCCCACATCGGGCTTGCCTCTGTCAGCGTGGAGCCCACTTCATTTGGATCCTCTGTCCCCCTCTCTCTCTTTCCCTCCCCTGCTTGTTCTCTCTCTCTCAAAAATAAACATTTTTTAAAAACTTAAAAAAAATAAAAGTAGGGGAATAAAAATTCACAGTACATGACATTGAAAGAATGGGGAGTTAGTTCTGTACACACCAATGACCTGTTTAAAACAAGTCACAACCGGGGCGCCTGGGTGGCGCAGTCGGTTAAGCGTCCGACTTCAGCCGGGTCACGATCTCGCGGTCGGTGAGTTCGAGCCCCGCGTCGGGCTCTGGGCTGATGGCTCAGAGCCTGGAGCCTGTTTCCGATTCTGTGTCTCCCTCTCTCTCTGCCCCTCCCCCGTTCATGCTCTGTCTCTCTCTGTCCCAAAAATAAAAAAAAAAAAAAAAAAAAAAAAAAAAAAAAACAAAAACAAGTCACAACCTTGCCAGGCTCTTGTCGGTGGAGTTGACCTTCTGTCCTGGTAATGCTCCCTCTTGGGGTTATTATGAACATAACACACTTTGAAAAGAAGTTAAAAAGCTCTCTACAAATTTCAAAGTGTTACTGACATGCCTGGTAAGCGACCTCCATTAGCAAGGTGGTACCCGGTGAGAGGTTTGGATGAAATCTAAAGTTTGCTCACAACTCAATCGTTTGAAGCTTTGCTTCTCCTGGTATGTCTCCGGCTGCCCGTGTGGGCTTTCTCCCGGCGTCCGGAATGGCTTTTCCTGACATTATATCAGTGTCTGGTTTCTGCAACTCAACGCAAAACTTTTTTTTAAAAACAGGCACACGTATATGTGCACCTAAATGCTATGGGGCTGGTTGTATTTTTGGTGCATATTACACTAAAGAAAAAAAAGGCCAGAATGTCGCTCAGGATATGAAAAGCCTTGGGTGCTGTATGAAAATAGCATCTGTGGGCAGAGAGCGGGGAGGGACGTGTCAGAAGTCAGCCTCGCTTGGGTCAAGGGTAGGAAACCAACAGTGTGAATGAAAAGCGACATGCAGGGTGCCAACCCTCTCAGACCCCCAAATATAGCTGTTGGAAACTGAGCTTTCTGGTGAAGAGATTAGCTGTTAAAGAATACTTTCCATATATGTCAGTACACCGGGATGGCGTGTGTAAAGCCGGCCCGAAATGTGTCTAAATCAATAATTAGGGTGACTCACTCACTCCCGTTGAAAGGAACTTTTTTAAAAAGTGAAAATAAGAGGGAAAGGAGAGAATAGAGCAAAGACAAAGAACAATAGGTTTGGGTTTAAAACAATAGGAACAAGAAAATTGAATTAGTCACTCCAAACAGATCCTGTGAGCCTCTGTCCTGAGTTACTACCTCCCTGACCAGGTGTTAAGGTCAGGGTGTCTTTCTGGCCCGATTTCCTGGTGAAATGACACACTGTTCCCAGTGCTGGCTTCAGGCACGTGATGGGCATCCTGGGGCTATATGACATGTAGCGAGGCCACTCTGGAAGCTCACGAAGCCTTGCCATGGCTGGAGAAGAATAGCTATTGTCCCTGAAAAGTTTCAGTGGTGCCCCTCAGCCATGGAGCAGAAGAGCTGAGGCTAGCCCCCGCTGAGTTCAAGCAGATGAGAGCTCCGCCCTCGGGTTCCATATTTCTCGCACTGCCTGTCTCTTGCTCTTTGGCTAGATCATCCCCAATGCCAGGAAATGGCCCGGAGACCAGGGAAACCTGCGTGGTTTGTTGGTCTTTTAATCAACGTGTAGTTTGTGAAAGAGATTTTTACCCTAATGGTGTGTCAGCCTTGTTTTTAATCACACTGGTCTAGAATAATGCCTCTGGTTTTGTGTCCATTATTTTCCTCTCTCCACTCTTTGATTCTCCCCCATCACTTAACCACGCTTAGGTCTTGGGGCCCTCATCCACAAAATGCGCATAATTCCTTTTGCTGTCCTCAACCTAATACCGGTGAATGTGACATGATTTTATATGCCATAATGTGGTGTATCAGCCAGGTTTGTGGCGGTAAGAAACAGTCCTAAAATTTCAGTGGTTGGTAGCAACAAGCGTCTCTCTTGTGCCACACGTCAGGGGCTGCAGGCTGGTTCCGTGGCATTGCTTGACATTTCTCTGTCTGCCACCTGGACCGACAGGGCAGGCACTTTTGGGGATGCGTCATGGTCATCACGGGGAAGACAGTGAGCAAAAGGTGGCAGAAGCTTGACATGCTTCTTGAAGCTTCTGCTTTATTCTGCTTACATTCCCTTTGCGAAACAGGGCGAGTGGCCAAGTCCTCTGTCAACTGTGCCTCCCTCCCGTGGGAGGGGACTAGTACACGCAAGTCACACGGCAACCAGAAAGGCAATATAATCTTTTTACCATTGAGAAAATCATGCCGCCTAACCCATGCCTCGTAAACCTATTAAACAACATGGGAATGTCAGATTCTTAGGAAAATAGGATTGAGCTTCTATTTCCTGTTGATGTTTTAGTGAACTGAAATACCGCGACCTAGCCAACATTCAGTTGCACCAGGAGATAGCAGCTCCAGGGTGGAAGAAATTTTGTATCGTTTATCCCCATGTGCTCGGGGTAAAAGCTCACACCTTGCCCAGAAAATAATAGGTAACCAGTACAGACCGGGTGTTCTGAATAACTGCGTGAGGTCACAGCTGCTCTAATTCTCTGGGAACTCAAAAGCCAAATATAATTAAAGTTTCCACAGTCTGTTTAAGATGAGAAAATCTGGCAAAGCACGGATTGTAACTGTGCACTAGATAAACAGGTTTATCAGTGTATTTCTTAAATGCAAGCATAATCACATCTCTGAAGCCTTTTACTCCTTTAGGTTGGAACTCATGCCATTTCATCGGAGAACTCTCGGGCACCCATAACTCAGGGTCCCCAGCATTGTTGACCTACTGTCCTTGTCAGGGACAGTAATAATAGTGCTGTTGACCACTGTGGTGTCTTTGGGGCTTTCCAAAGCACATGTGATTATTCCTATCTTTTGTTGTTGTCCTTACCCTATCTTGCTGGTAGTCTCCTAAATATAGAGAAGAAAACGAAGACCCCGAGATGTGAGGGCAGGGCAAGAGGCTGTGCAGAGGGCATGGACCGCTTGCTTTATTCACCAGCTGTGTGAGCTTGGGCTAGTTACTCAACCTCTCTGTGTCCTATTGTTCACATCTGCAAAGTAAGGATAATAATAGCATCTTCCTCCTGGGGTGCTGGGCGGAGCTAATGGGGTGATATATGTGAAGGGTTTGGAGCCATGCTTGTCAATAGTGAGTGCAGGACATTCATGATCCATTTTAATGAGTAGCTCTGTCCAGTCTCGGCCCCAAAGGGAGAGCAAAAGCAGAAACGAGGTCTTGGATTGAGGCTGGGATGTGGGACCCCATGGACGGAGGGACTGAGATGGGCGGTGAGGAAGGGAGGGTCCTGCCTCAGATGTGGCCACGCTCCTGTCTTGAACAATCTCATGACACGGTGCAGAGACTGGAAAACTCTTCAGGTCTGGGGCCTTCACCACTGTTGTACCTGAGCCTGGGCGGTCAGGGAGACCCTCTAGGCTTCCTGTTTGGGCAGGACTTCTGGTCAGTTCGGGCTGTGGGCCTCAAATTGCTGTGAAGGTGACTCGGGCCGAGAGCTTTCCGAAACAATGTTCATTTGAGGCACAAGGAACATCCACAGGGACACTGTTCATCTTTGTCTCGGGTCTGGGTCAAGCAGTACCTGCTTGTCGGTGGAAGGCGTGGGGCCTCTAGGTGTGAAATGCAGCTGGAGAAACGCTCAGAGCCCGTTTCAGGTGAGGGGGCTCCATATAAATGCAGGCAGGTGCTCCTTATCCCAGTGCCCCACACAGTAGGAGCCACATCCCACACACAGGAGATTGCAAACCATCATCATCTTTCCCCCTAAGACCTTGAGTAGACAATGTTCTTGAAATTTATTTATTTTTGATAGAGAGAGAGAGCACAAGTGGGGGAGGGACAGAGAGAGAAGGAGACACAGAATCCGAAGCGGGCTCCAGGCTCCGAGCTGGCAGCACAGAGCCCGACACGGGGCTCGAACTCACAAACCTCGAGATCATGACCCGAGCCGAAGTCGGCCGCTTAACCGACTGAGCCACCCAGGCGCCCCTTGAGTAGACAATGTTCTAAGAGGCCATCGTGAACTGTATTACGAAACTTGAAAAAAATGCAGTGTCATCCTGCTTTTTATTCTGTAATTGAGATCCACCTGTCTCTAACATGTTGAATTTAAACGATTTCATCCTGAGGGTCCAGAAATTTCGGAATCCGTTTCAATATGTAACCCTTTGGTCACCAGGATTCACAGGTATTAGCCAGAGTAAACAGCTCGTTTAGAAGGCTGTGTTTTAGGAGTAACAGGAAAATAGAGGCCTTAGTTACAATGCGATCATTTTTCCCTTCCGTGAGCATGAGTGGGGTAGGACATGTCTGCGTGCAGCTCCGATGTGTGTCGTTCAAGGGTCACGGCCCTGATTTTCAGGTTGGTTCCCCCCTACGTTGTCTCCCTTACTCTTCACAGCAGCTGTGGAAATTATACCTTATTATTTATGCCCGTTTTATGGAAGAGGGAACTGAAGTCCAGGGGCTCGTGTGAGCAGCTGGGCTCCGGTTACAATAGCTGATGAATGGAGGGGCCACGACTTCCGGCCAGATCCCTTCAGCCGATCTGGTCTGGAGTGTGTGCCCTCGGCCCCGCGGGGGGTAGCCGTCGGCTGCGTGAGGATCACCTCGAGCTTTCTGCGGGCACTTCGGCCCTAGCTGCTTGGGCCAAAGTGAGCGAGGATTTGTGTTTATAAAAACCTTTACGGTGTGGCTTAAAGCGTGTATGTGAGGGTGGTTTTGGCCATTAGGAGAGGCGGTCACCTGTGCAGAGGGCCTTCTCTGCAATGCTGCGGTGGTGGGAGAGGGAGAAGAACTCGGGGTGGTCGAGCCTGGGCTCCCTGGCGGGTGAGCTCTTCCCATGAGCACCCTGTCCCCAGCCTGTCCCCGAGACTGGATGTTTTCTCTTTGTACTTCTGCTCGCGTGCATTGGCAACAGGACCGTGCTGACCGAGCCAGGTTCGTTCATTCATTTATTCCCTAATTCTGTCGGAAAATATTTACCGAGCACCTATTATCTCCCTGCCGCTGAAGACAATGAAACCCCAGGTTTTGTCTATTACGCACACACACACCCACACCCCGACACATGCGCACTATGGTAGGCTGTGGTGAGCGCTACGGGAAGAAATGGAGCTGGGTGGTCGGTGGGGGGTCGGTGGGGGGTCGGTGGGGGGGCGGGGGGGAGAGTGAACGAGGTTGCCTTCTATATGGGTGATTCGGAGAAGGCGGTCTGATGAGCAGGCTCCCGAAAGGAGGGGGAGATGAGCCTTGTCAGCGTTTGCAGGGAGAGGTGGACTGGACCAGGCAGAAGGAAAAGACAGTGAGAGGATATTTTACCGATTCAGAGACAGGAGGAGAAGGCGGGCAGGATGTGGGGGGACTAAATGAAGCAGGAGTGGTCGAGGGGGGAGGTGGAAGTCGAGCAGGACCTGTAGGGCCTTGTGGAATGGGTTTGTAACCGGGAGAACGGAAACCAACATTTACTGAGCACCCGTTGTGCACTCAGCTCTGAGCCGGGTCTAATTTTATTAAAAAGATTATTGTAATAACTCTGCAAGAGAAGCTGGAACAGCTGAGAAAGCTGAGGTGCTGGTCTGCAGTCAGGTCTCTCATAAGTCCTTTGGATTTCAAAATTTATTTAAAAAATAAATTAAAGGGGCGCCTGGGTGGCGCAGTCGGTTAAGCGTCCGACTTCAGCCAGGTCACGATCTCGCGGTCCGGGAGTTCGAGCCCCGCGTCGGGCTCTGGGCTGATGGCTCAGAGCCTGGAGCCTGTTTCCGATTCTGTGTCTCCCTCTCTCTCTGCCCCTCCCCCGTTCATGCTCTGTCTCTCTCTGTCCCAAAAATAAATAAACGTTGAAAAAAAAAATTAAAAAAAAAAAATAAATTAAAAAAAAATTTTTTAATGTTTTCTTCATTTTGGAGAGACAGCATGAGCAGGAGAAGGGCAGAGAGAGAGGGGGACAGAGGACCCGAAGCAGGCTCTGAGCTGTCAGCAGCCAGCCGGATGCAAGGCTCAAACTCACAAACCTTGAGATCCTGAGCTGAGCTGAAAGTCTGACGCTCAACCCACTAAGCCACCCAGGTGCCCCCCACTCGCTTCAAAGTTAGACATCTCTTAATTAAAATTGACCCTTAAACAAAGTGAGAGTTAGAAGCCCCCGCCCCCTGAGGAGTTTGTGTCCCTGTATAACTTTAGACTCCCCCAAAACTTAACTACAGATAGCTTACCATTGACTGGAAGCCCTACCAATAACACAAGCAGTCAACGCATATTTTGTATGTTATGCTTTATATATCATATTCTTCCAACAGGGTGAGCTAGAGAAAAGAAGATGCTATTGAGAAAATACACTTACAGTACGGTGCTGTTACAAAATCCACAAAATCCACATAATCCACAAAATCCACAAAATCCACTGGGTTTGCCCAGTTCAGACCCATGTTGTTCCATTGACTGTATTTAAGCGTTTCTGCTTCATATCAACCCTGATGATACAGGAAGGCTCCATTTCTCCTCTCTAACTTGCATGGACTAAGTTAATGGCTGTAATGCATCTTTTGGAAGGGAGATTATATCAGATGTGGTTTCATAGCTTGAGCAAATTTACACCTCCCCTGTCACCTGGTATGGATTAGTGCGTTTCCAGAGAAAACAGGACCAACAGAAGGTACACATGCATACCCAAGAAGTCCAAGGTCTGCACTGGGCAAGCTGGAAACCCCGCAGAGCTGATGGTGTGGTTCTAGTCCAAGTACAAAGACCTGAGAACCAGGAGAGATGATGGAGCTTCTGGAAAGCAGGAGACCCATGTGCTAGCTCAAAGACAGTTGGAGAGTACAAGTTCTGTCTTACCCTGCCCTGTGTTCTATTCAGGCCTTTAAGGGATTGGATGAGGCCCACCCACATTCGCTTTGCTCAGCTGACCGATTCACATGTTCGTCTCATGCAGAGACGTCCTCAAAGATACACTCGGAATAATGTTTAAGCAGGTATTTGGGCACCCCATGTCCCGCCAAGTTGACACATGGTACCAGCCATCACAGAGGCCATTTTGATAAATATAAATACAAATAAAGAAACTTGAAAGCTGCAGTGAGGAGGCTTCAGTAGCGGACGTGCCTTCTTTGGTCTTGCAGGGAGGCCTGGCCTCACTTGCCGGGGCCGGGCCCCCTTGCACAGATCAGTTTCTCTCGATTCCTAAGACTGCTTTTAGCCACTTCCGGGGTCCTGCATTTTTGGGAAAATTTTCAAGCTCCGCTTGCTAGGTTGATCAGACAGTCGAGATTCTCTGAGATCATCTGGAATAAGGATTTTCTAAAATGGTCCATGTCATGGTCACACGGAACATGGTACCATTTGTAGAGCACACAGAGGAAATGGACGAAGCTGCTTGTGGCCACAGGAGAGTGGCCTGGGGTGGGGGGGCGCTGGCCACCTGGAGCTCACCAGCTGTCTCCCACGGCTGTGGGCATACATTAGCCCATCTTTGCCACATGGTGGAGAAAAGTCTGATTTAGACCAAGCCCGTCTATTTTACAGATGGGGATACTGATGCCCAGAGAGGGGAAAAGCCAGAGTTAGCTGGCTACTCTTTGAGACCTCCCTACACACTGCTGCTTGCACTGCATGGCTCCAAACTTCTGAACTGTTCCTAATCATTTGTCACAAATGGTCAGAGACAAAGGACTTGTGTATGTGTGTGCACATGTGTATACACACATGACCTCTTCCCAACTAGGTTATAAACGACCTAGGGACAAGGTCTTTGTCATGTTCTCTTTCTTCTCCTATCCCCTCCAAATTAGCAAGCGTAATGGCTTGGACTTTTCTGTGTCTTAAAGTATAAATGAATAATCATCCATAACCTTTAAAATAAACCGTGGCATGCGGCTACATCAAGTGTCTGTTCTTCCAGGAAGCGTTCTCTGATGTCCCTGGCTGTAAACAACATCTGCTTTGTTTGACCTTCCAGAGCATTCTTTCTGTGACATCTTAGAGCTCTAACTAGTCTCTACCTTATATTGGAGTCAGAGGTGAATGGATTCCATCTTCCTTTCCAATCATACAGACACTTTGAGCGGAGAGGATTCATGTAACAGCGTGGCATTCGATCCAGAGCCAGCATATTTTGAGGAGGGCCTATTACCTATCAGACACTGCACAAAGTCTCATCACAGGTGCTCATTTCGACTTCGGCAGGCCTGTGGGGTGGACGCGGCGATTTTTTATGCTTCATTGTATGAGACAAGGAAACTGACACTTAAAGAACAGAGGTTCCCATTCAAGACGGTTTTAGTTGAGGTCAAAACCTCTGACCCAAGTCCCACACCCTCTGCACCGGCCCAGGATACGTCCTTCAGACCTTAGCTTTTTGTCAAATAAATATACAAGCCAAGAAGAAGTGAGCCAATGAACTTGGAGGCTGATAGATGCCGGACATAAGTCGTGTGATTTTTGCTACTGGTCATAAAGGTGCCCTCGTACTGGCGACAAACGAAAAGAATGTTTGTCCTCATGGATGTGTTCTCCTTATTTCCCCGTGTCCCTGGGGAACGTCTGCAAGTTCTGTTGAAATGTGACTTTCGGATGCAAGAATGCCTTGCCCCCCTGATTTCTACCACAGTGAAAACTGGAATTTATACCATTTCATTTTGATGTTAATTGATTTCCTTGATAAGTCTTGCATTTATGAGAGAAATCCAATCGGCTGCTGGTCTCTGGGAGGCCTGGTGGCTGCAGCTTGCGTGTGTGTGTGTGTGTGCACGTGTGTGTGCAGGTGGCAGGGCAGTGAACGTCCTGCTTTGGGTTTCTGCTCTACTTTCTTATTTTCCATAGAACTAATCGTCCCCTTCCATGGTAAAGACCCCCCACAAGTAGAAGAGAGCATGTGCAGCAATGTGGGATCCATCTTATGTGTGATTATCTAAGCGTGGCCTCCAAGGAACTTGCTTCTCCAGCCCAATTCATTCCTGACTCTAATCAGACCCCAAAGCCCCTAATCATGCTTCTGAGTTTGGAAATGGCAAGTCTCTTCACAAACGTCTGCTTGGGGAAGAAAACATGCTTATAGGAAGCTTTTCACAGAGAGCAGTGGTTAAGCCACAGCACCCGCTTGACAGATGCCTCTCGAATAGCGTGATAAGCTACATCTCACTGGGGGATGTGGCAGGCAGCTCCCATAGAAGAAATGGTCATCCGAGGTCAAATCAGTGAGATCAACCTTCAAAGGGTCTTGCAAATCCTCACCACAGCCTGTGAAGATGTCCTTTCTCTAGATGCAAACACTGAGACCTCTGTGACTCACCCCGTCCGCTATAGCGGCTGGCCCTAGCGCAGGGCCTTTCTGGTTCCCATCATCACCGCTCTGTGGAGCAGGTGCACAGGCAGCCAAGTCCAGTGTTCCACTTTGCCCTGTGCCCGCTCGCTACCCTGGGTCAGATCACAGCAGCGGAGCAGAGAGCACTGAGGTGCTGGCACACAGACTCAGCAAGAGGGACGTATGACAGTGCCCTTCACCACTTCCCGTCCTGCAGGCAGGTGAACTTGACTTTTAGGCATCACGTCCGTCAAATGTCTACTGGGAGCTGGCCACGGTGTTAGGCGCTGGGGGCAAGTGAGGGCTAATGCATTTTCTGCCTTGAGGCCAAGTCCGGTGGAGAGTTGTTTCTCAGAATATATTCTTATATTGTGGAACTGGTCCGGGCAGGAGACATTCAGAAGGCATTTATTCATGTCTTCGTTAATCGAACAAGTACGTTGAAAACACTATTCCTGGTGGGCACTGAGGGAATGACAGGGAGCAAGACTGACGTGGGCCTGGTCCTGAAAACATGTTTATAGGACATTGGATTGTGGGCAAATACAGAAGAGCCAAGGACACTATCTTTGTTGTATCTTGGGCGGGGGGATATATGAAAAATATATAATCTAAATGAAATTGCAGAGGGATGTTTATGCACAATTATTTACCAACTTCGGTGTGTTTCATTTCAGTTTGACTATATATATATATATATATATATATATATATGTATATATATATATATTTAAGTTTATTTGTATATTTTGAGAGAGAGAGAGAGAGAGAGAGAGAGAGAGAGCAGAATGAGAGGAAAAGAGAGAATCCCAAGCAGGCCCTGCATCATTAACGCAGAGCCTACTACGGGTTCAAACTTATAAACTGTGAGATCATGACCTGAGCTGAAATCAGCAGTCAGACGCTTAACCAACTGAGCCACCCAGGTGCCCCAACTGTATATATTTTTTGCAAAAAAGCATAATTATCCATTGAAGTCCCTTGAGCCTTTCCTTGGCTGGCCTGGACTATTCAGGTCTGCTCCTTCTGTGGTTTTGTATCATTCAGGCAGGCTTTAGGGACACTGCTGCATCTTAAAACATTGAAGAAAGTTGTATCTGTCGGCCCTTGGTGCTTACATTTCCCCTGCCTACAGATGACTTTCTCTGTGGCTAAGTGCTGTTTATTTTTTAAGCTACAGTTCAGAGACCATCGGCTAAAGTCATTCATTCAAGCATTGGACAAACATTTGTTGAATGGCTACTTTGTGCCAGGCGTAGTTCTAAACTCTGGGGATATGCTACATCCGTGAGGGAAAAGGTAGCTAAGTGGGGCGCCTGGGTGGCTCAATAGGTTGGGCGTCTGTCTTCAGCTCAGGTCGTGATCTCGCGGTCTGTGAGTTGGAGCCCCATGTTGGGCTCTGTGCTGACAGCTCAGAACCGGGAGCCTGCTTTGGATTCTGTGTCTCCCTCTCTCTGCCCCTCCCCTGCTCATGCCTCTGTCCCTGTCTCTGTCTGTCTCTCTCAAAAGTAAATAAACGTTAAAATATTTTTAAGAAAAGGTAGATAATAAAGTAATAATCATAATAAATCAGGGAAAGGTAATCAAGTGATATTTATTACCTTCTAGTACATTAGAAGGTCAAAAAAGTGATGGGAAAAAAGGAGCAGAGTAAAGGGAATACATTTTGATCTATGCCAGATAGATTTTAAAGGTAAAGCCAGAAGGATTTTCGGAAGGATTGCATGTGGGGCATGAAATAAGAGAGGAGGCTAGAATGACTCAATATTTTGTCCACAGAGACTGGACTGATGGAATTGTCATTAGCTGAGATGAGAAAGACTGGGAGAGGGGGCGGCGTTAGGGGAGGAGACAGGGAGTTCAGTTTGGGGCCTCGAGAAGTTCGAGGTTGGTGTCCAAGTGTAGATTTTGAGTAGGCCGTGGTTATTGCAAGTAAGGGAGAGGTCAAGCTGGAAATACGGATTTGAGGTTTATCAAAATACAGCTGACATTTAAAGCCATGATGCTGGGGAAGGTCACCGAAGGTGTGAATCCTGATAGAGAAGAGAGAGACTGAAGACCTGAGTCCCAAAGAATGCCAACATAAAGAGTTTTCGAAGAAAGACAAGGAATGAGCCAAAGAGACTAAGAAGGAGCGGCCTTAGCAAGGAGGGGCAATAAGAGACTGCGATCTAGGGGTCACTAGGGGTCAAGGAAACAAGACTTTCTGGAATGGACGATGACTCGGTGGTGTCACAGTTAGTTGATGATGGGCTAGTAAACATGAAGGTTGAGAACTGACCATTGGATTTAGCATCCTGGAGGTCATGGGCCTGGTCCACTCGACCCCGCCCACCCAGCGTGCCTCCTCTGCATGCCGTCTGCTCCTTTAATGATGCTGTATGTGGCCCCCATGTGATCTGTTCAAAGCCGTGCTCCCACAAAGTAGCTTACGACGGCAATCTTGGAGCCATCCTCACTAATTTACTTAGGTGATATTAGTGAACACCAATCATGCATCAGGACGTATCTAGATAGAACAGATGTGTTAAAGTCACCTGGGCCCTCCTCTGCCCTCAGATATCTTACAGTCTGGGGAGAAAAACAAGGTGTCTGGGTCCTGTTACAGCAAAAGGGAGTGATTGAGGTATGATAAAATTATGGAAGTTGAGAGGACAGAGAAATTGTCCCTGGGGGGGGGGGTCAAGGTTGAGTCCACGGCTGAAGTGGCCTTTGAATGTGGTCTTGAAGGATGAGCGGGATTTGGAAATAAGGTAAAGTGAAGAGGAAAACTCTATCGGACACAGGGAATTAGAGGAGAAGGGTGTGCAGGGAGGCAGCGGGAGTGGGGGCACGGAGCTGCAGGGCAGGGTGTGGGAAGGAGAGAGAGAAGTGGGAGATGAGGGCTAGCATTCTGGCCAGGACCTGTGAAGAGAGTCTTAGAAATTAGAGGCTGGGCTGTATCTCTTTGTCAGTGGGGAAATCATTAAAGGCTTTTGAGCCATGGAATGACGCAATAGCCGTGCTGCTTCAGGAAGAGTCATCTGGCTGCGTGTGCAAAACTGTCCAGGAGAAAGATAAGAAGGACCTAAATTAGGGCACTGGCGGTGGGAGGTGGGGGTAGGGGTGCTGTGAGCCTTAGCAGAGGAAGAACCCGCAGGACATAGCACTGAAGAGTGCGGGGTGCACGGCATGTAGCTGCGGCTCTGGGCCTTCCCTAAAAACCACGTGGGCCTTTGGGGGAGCGTGGGTGGCTCCGTGGGTTAAGCCTCCGACTCCTGACTTCGGCTCAGGTCATGATCTCACGGTTTGTGAGTTCAAGTCCCACGGAGACAACGCATAGCCTGCTTGCGATTCTCCCTTCCCCTCTCTCTGCCCCTCCCCTGCTCTCTAGGTCTCTCTCAAAATAAATAAATAAACTTAGAAAGAAAATACACACGAGCCTTCTGAAGGGCAGTGGCCTAGGCAGTCCCTGGTCGCTTGTACTTGTCACCTCCACCCCCATCCTCGTCTGAACCGTGAGTGCTTGAGCTTCACCTCATTAATGGCATGGAGCTTGGAACTCTGTGATTAACGCCGGTTCTGCGGTTCTGCGTTTAAGAAACAAAGGAACTCTGCATTCCAGGACTCTGGAATGGGAGGAGAAGAATGGATTGGGAGGAGGTGATTTTGGAGCTGAGACATGAGTGCTGGCAAGCGCCCATCCGGGCCACCTCCGACCTTCCATCTCTGATCTTCTGCTGCGTCTGGTCTGATCAGTGGCACACGGCGTTTCCCACATTGTCGGGCAAAGCAGTTCTCAGAGCCCAGAGGGGGCAATACACGGTGTCACCCCGACCTGCAGTGTCGTAGGAAATGCCAAGTGACCCAGATGGGGCCCAGGCAGCCTGCCTGCTCATTTTCCCTACTACCGGAGGACAGAAAGTCTCCCGCTGTTCTGCGATTCTCCCAGCATCAGCTCGAGTGGGCTCAGTCGGGGCAGGTAATGGCACCCGGGGGGATCATCGCTGATTTCGGGGAGGTTGGAACCCCAGGCTGTGGGGGAAGGGGCTGGCCCGCAGCCAGCCCCAGCATCCCGATTCATGTGGCAGCGTAGGGGGAAGAGCCTTTGTGGCAAGCCTGGCTTCCTCCTGAATCTGCCCATAAAAGGATAAAAGTGCTGCTATCTGGTCGGCATTGGGTAGGATTGCTGATGATAAATTTTTTAAAAGTGTGGATTTTTCCCCCTTTCTGCAAGCGGTGGGGAGAGAGAGAAAGAGAGAGGGAGAGGGAGAGAGAGAGAGAGAGAGAGAAAGCGAGCTTTCACACAGTTTCCAGCCTGTATGTGCTAACAGATGGATTCAGACTCATCTTTTATCTAGTGTTACAGAATGTTACAGATGATATGCTGCTTCTTCAATTTACAAGAGGAAAAAAAAAAAAATTAAAGCTTTAAAGGGAAGCCCTTATGGTAGAAAAGAATGGTCCAAAATATTGTCTGGCTTTACTCAAAAGGCAAAGTATAGCAGAACCATTTAAAAGTGATTTTCTTCCTCCCCCTCCCTGACTTCTCCAAAATATATGATCTCTGTGTCAGAAGTAGGCCAAGCTTTAAGGCTATCATGAATTATATATCAAGAGACATCATTACCCAGGAGTCTTGAACAAATGCCCCATGGTTTAAATTTTACAGACATTTTTTTTCCCCCCTTGGTGGCAGCAATTTCTGTCTCTGCCTTCTTCCTGAGACGGAAAAGGAAAGTATTTTACGAAATGCATGAGGAGACGTTATGCTAATAAAGGTAATTGTGCAATGATTGGAAACTGCTCTGTTTCCCCTTGGAAGGAAGCTTTTGTCCCCCCAACGCCGATCCCGCATTCCAGGTGCTTAAGCGGGCAGCTTGCTCTGGCTTTGTCCTGCCTGATTTCGGCAGGAGTCAGACACCCACAGAGCCAGGGCTGCATGAGCAAGGACGTGAACTGGGCATTTCTGCATCCGCCCTTTATGACAAAGACCTTGCCGACGTCTGCCTATCTGATACGCTTTACCCATCTGTGCATCTTCTAATATTCAAGGAGGGCTTTATGAACATAACTCTGTCTGAAATTGGAGACATTAACTGGGTAAATAGGAAAGGCGGGTGCTTGGTGTTTGCTCTCTAGCCTCCTTACAGCCCTTAAAGGGAGGAGAACGTTAGCCCGGAATATAGTCACCGAGAACACGATGCACCCCCAGGCACAGTACTGGCTGAGGTGTCCAGATAAGAACTCCTGTGGCTGCAGAAATGGTCTTCTCTGCCCTGGAGTCCATAATCTCCCTCCCAATCCATTCTTCTGGGTGGACATTTTACCGTGCTGAGCTCTCCTGTAGTGAGAGAAGCCAGGTACAATTCTTTACACAGACTTCTTGTTTTTTAATCTTTAATAATCCTTTTATTAACTATCTCCCTTTGTCCTTATTATATTTTGGGATATGGTGGGCATACCATGTTTTTAGCATCTTGGAAGGTGAAATAATCGAGAGCTAGCGTGGAGATGTAATTGAGTAGAGTCTGTGTCACTGGAGCCATGAAATATACATGCATCTCAACACACATGTATATGATATAAAATACAAACCCGATGGTTATTACTCTGCCTCTGCCGAATAATAAAAAGTGAACCCTATGATCGGCTCCCATTTGGAGGGTAGATTCCTTTATGAGGCTTCGCGGGCCCTCTGTCCTCCAGCTCAGCCCCTGCCTCAAGTTTCCGTCCGGGCTTCCTTCCCGCTACACTGCGTCGTGTTCTTACATCCCAACCATACATAACCACATGGCGTTCCTTACTTCACAAGCTCCATCATCTCTGTCCATATGTATTGCCTCATCGTGAACGTGTGCCCAAGCACCATCCCCGCTGTCCTTCTCACGCTCCCTCATTTCCGTGACTAAGACCTGCATGGATCCAGGCTCTGTTCAGGCCCTTCTATGAAGCCTTAATTTATCCCCCAGATTCCCACCGTGTGGGTTAGGCACCCATTACTGGCACTCCCATATCAGCCCACGCTCCCCGTTGTGGCAGTTGCCATACTGTATTTTTAAATTTTTTTTAATGTTTATTTTTTTTTTAATTTTTTTTTTAACGTTTATTTATTTTTGAGACAGAGACAGACAGAGCATGAATGGGGGAGGGTCAGAGAGAGAGGGAGACACAGAATCTGAAACAGGCTCCAGGCTCTGAGCGGTCACCACAGAGCCCGACGCGGGGCTCGAACTCACGGACCGTGAGATCGTGACCTGAGCCGAAGTCGGACGCTCAACCGACTGAGCCACCCAGGCGCCCCAATGTTTATTCATTTTTAAGCGAGGGAGAGAGAGAGAGCGCGCGCCAATGGGGGCAGAGAGAGAGGGAGACAGAGAATCCCAAGCAGACTTCGAACTGTCAGCGCAAAGCCCGATGCGAGGCTCAAACTCACGAACCATGAGAGATCATGACCTGAGCCAAAATCGAGAGTCGGACGCTTAACCGACTGAGCCCAGGTGCCCCCGCCACACTATATTCTTGATTGTTCTTTCATGTATTTATCTTTTCTGGTAGCTCGGGAGCTCCTGGCAAACGTGAGTGAGCCACCACACTTTTGTTCTCAGAAGCTTCACCCCCAGAGTGGAAGAGATACGGGAAGGCCCCAGTAGGCTGCAGGGCGGGCCTTGGTGGGATCCTTCCTCCCTATTACGGTCCCTCTGGATGAACCCTAAACAGGGAGTCAGCCTCCCAGGCAGGGTTTGGTGACTGTCCTGTGTACCATTCAGGTGCGTGGCTGCTTTCAGACCCCAAGATGAGGTCACGACTGCTGCCTCATTTATTACCTCCACTGACCCAGGCCTTTGGTGCTATGCCCAGCTAACACACTTTACAAGGCTGGTCTCCAGCATTTCTGGTGTCTGACTTAGCACTGAGTCAACAAAGTCACTAGGGTAGAAGCAGGCTGTTAGGATACAAGGAACACAGGGTTCAGGCAGACCTGCATGAGAATCCCATTTCTGCCACTAACGGGTGATCCGCATGATCTCAGGAAGTTGACCTAAATGCTCTGAGCCTTTGTGTCTGTCTCAGTAAAATGAGGAAGAGATGTTGTTTGAGGCTATCTTTTAATAACAAAGATTGTTTTGTAAAGTACTTGGTACCTAAAGGATATTCATAAAATTGAGCATCAGTAGAATGAAAAAAGTCTGGCTTCCAATCCAATAAATCAGATGATTAAAAATATAGCAAAATGGAGGGTGCCTGGGTGGCTCAGAGCTTGAGCAGCTGACTCTGGTTTCAGCTCAGGTCATAATCCCAGGGTTGTGGGATCGAGTCCTGCATTGGGCTCTGTGCTAAGCATGGATCCTCCTCAAGATTCTCTCTCTGCCTCTCTCTCTCTCTTTCTCTCTCTCGTCTCTGTCTCTCTCCCCCTCTTCCCCACTTGCACAAATGCTCTCTCTCTCTTTCAAAAAAAAATACAGGGGCGCCTGGGTGGCGCAGTCGGTTAAGCGTCCGACTTCAGCCAGGTCACGATCTCCCGGTCCGGGAGTTCGAGCCCCGCGTCAGGCTCTGGGCTGATGGCTCAGAGCCTGGAGCCTGTTTCTGATTCTGTGTCTCCCTCTCTCTCTCTGCCCCTCCCCCGTTCATGCTCTGTCTCTCTCTGTCCCAAAAATAAATAAACATTGAAAAAAAAAAATACATACATCAAAATGATTTTACCATTACGGAAGAAGTAAGTCGTCATATTTTTGCTTTAGATATTACGACTTTAAATTTAAAAAAAGGAGATAACTTGTTCAAGGCACAAACATCAGAATAAAAAAAAAAAATCACTAGCTCTTTGGCCTTTGGTGCATTTCCTTATTTCTCTTAGCCTGGGTTCCCTTATCTCCATTATGGGCATAATGAGACCCATGTTGCCAGGGTGTGGATGTGAGAAATGAATGAGAGGCGAGGAGTGGAAAAGGCCATGCTCCGCCAAGGGCAGAGTTGGTTCTCAGTAAGTGGTTTTGAAATTTCTTTCCCTGAAGCTGCTCTACTCCCATCCTATGAATTCTGCCTGGATTGTAACCAGCTTGTTCCTGAGCTCCAAGTAGCCTTGGAGTCTAGCATAGAGACCTGAACAAAAGCGTTTTCTGGGCACTCGAAAAGCTGCATTTGACTGAGAGTCAGTAAGAAACTCAACAGCAGGCCTGGGGCAGGCCACCACCTCCCCTGGGCCACCAGCTCCTCGTGCAGGGGGTGCAGGGGGAGGGCAGACAGTTGCCCAGGTGGCTTCCAGCTCTGGCATTCTGGGAGTCTAATTTATGGTTGAGTGAGTTGTCATTCACGGACCAGGAAGGGCCAAATTACCCTCATTATTCTGCTCGCAGCTCTGGTGCCTGAGAAGCCACTGGGTCCTGCCACATCTAGAATTATCTCTGAACCCTTGGGCTTTTAATTAAAGGGCTTTGTGAGTCAGATGGTTTATGGTCAGATTCAGATCTTCAGGGAGACGCGGAGGGAGGTCCTCTGTCCTGTCATCTACTCCTTGAGAAATCCGCCGTCTCTCCCAGTGCAGGGACTGCAAGTTGGGAGTCTCGAGGGGGACTTCCAAGAGAGGCTGTGGCTAATCCTTACCCCACAGCCCCGCTGACTCCAGGCCCCAGAGGCCTTTGGGCCGTTGACACCGCACGTCATCGCTTTTTTTCCCTGTGAGTGAGCTGTGCCCGCCTGCTCCGATTCGCTTTTGGCTCCCCACGGTTGCCGCGACGCCTGGATTATTTCTTACCCAACACGGTTTCCGCTTCGGGCGGCTTGTGCTAAATGCATTTTCAGTCCCATGTGGTACAAGGGATAAAAGGATTGTCTTAAAAAAGTGGTTTCTGAATGTGTCGAAGGCAAGGCTGCCTGCTGTGTGTTTTTAACAATTGCTTCCCCAGAGGAGGGTTGAAAACCTCACCTTTCAAGATGTTTCAACTCCTATTAGAAAGTGACTTAAATAAAGTTGCTCTTCTGACCAGTGCTGCTCTGATCGCCAGACTGGTGCTGATTTGTCTAACCTGAGTCTCCAGGGCTGGCACTCGACACCATTTCCCTCCCAGAGGAGATGCAATTGTGCTGGTCACTTTCTTCCTTCTGGTGTCCACCGTGGGAGGGGTGTGTTTCTGAGAGCACTGGAGGGTGGGCTTTCTCGAGAGAGCACCCCATGGTTTCAGACCCATTTCTTCCTCCTACAAGCCATTAATGGGCACGTACTTTGTGTCCAGCAGTGTGTCCTCTTCCTGTCTTCTCTCTCTGTCGCCTACATCTCAATGCTCTGCACCCATCCGCCATCTAGGGTTCCTGTGAACTGACCCAAGTCCCCTTAATTTTTCTCCTGGATGCTGTTGTGTTTATGGAACTTGAATGGGCCACTGTGTTTGCGTATCTTTAGTTTGGGTTTTTCAACCTGGGCGCCCTTGACAGTTTGGGCAAAGGAAGTCTTTGGTGTGGGAGGCTCTCAGGTTCTCTGGAGCATCCCTGGCCTCTACCCTGGATGCCAGTGGCACCCGACACACTCCAGCTGTGACAGCCACAAATGTCTACCGACATCGCCAAATACGTCCTCAGACTTTTGCATTTACCGAAACACGCTTGTGTCTGTTGTCTTAGTTGATATAGTTACGCATAAGGATTTTTGCTCCCCCTTTATGACTAAAGGAATTGAGGGTCAGGAACGGAAGAAACTTGCCTCTCCAACAGTAGGTCAGGGAAAGAGCTGAAGTTAACAATTTAAATCTCCCGTCTTCCCAACCCAGTGTCTTTCTTATGGATCCATTTAATGGTGTGCCCGCAAGTGTTTAGTAACTGATTCTCTGGGTAAAACAAAAACAGAACAAACCTGATTAGGAGAGGTTGCCAATTTCATGGCGCAAGTACTCCCACCGTGGCTGGTTCCTTGTCAAAAGACGTCATTGAACATGAAGTTGGGAAGAGACACGTGTGATTGGTTCTGGTCAGCAGGTGCCGGCTGGCTCCAGGACACCACTGGGCCCACGTGTACTTCTGTTTCGGTAGCCTCGCTCTCTTCCGGACCTTGTTCTTCCACCCCTCCTCCTCTTCCCCCGTAAACAGATATACTGGAAGGTGCCACGGGGAGGCATTCATCTGGTGAGGGCATGGATCGCCTCTTTGGATAAGTACACAGCAGTTAGAGTGGAATTTTCTCCCTCTTCTGTTAAATCAGCATTTTGTTTCCCAGTCGTTCCACCTGAGGAGTTGCAGGGGTAGGACGCTCTGATCTGAGAGCAGAGACCTTACAGAGGTCGGCAATAGGGTCTTCTGGACACAGTCCGCTCCTGAGCAGGAACTAAGTGCCGTGGGTCAACATCAGACATAGTGAGTGATCACAAGGTGGTGATGGCTACAGGGCTATTGGAGATACCATTCTGGAGGGTAAGGAGTAGGATCTTGGCTGGCATTTTAATCCAGGTGTGAACTTTGACATCCGGAAGGCTCAGTTTCCACACCTGTGAAAGGAGAGCCAGTTTATGTCTGAGCTCCAGGCATGTACTCACCCACTCGGTTACTTGAAGGATTGGCTGGTTGTCATAATTAGTATAAGCTCCTCAGGCCTAAGGACTCAGCTGGTCTTGGCTTTTTCATCTTGGCCATGGTTCAGTGCCAAATGCTTTTCTCTGGTCCAGCCTTAGACCTGAACTTGAGCTGGGACTGTGGGAAGAACCCTTAGCTGGTTATCAGAAGACCTGGGGTCTTGTCCCAGCTTTGGTACCGCCCCGTTACATAACCCTGGGAAGTACTTCATGGTGACAGGAATGTGGGTATCCCCATGGGAGGGGTGGGAGCATGATGTGGCATTTGGATTTTATCCTGAAGGCGGTGGAAAGTGCTTGAAGAGAAGACACATCATCAAATGTGTGCTTTAGAACGTTCTTTCTGCAGAGCACAGGGCCAGAGTCCAGGCAGGATGAGACCAGTTAGGGAGTGGTTCAGCAGCCCAGTCAAAAAGTGATGAGGCGTCCCATGCGCACTAGCTGAGTGGCACAGACAGAAAATGCTGTGAGAGTTCGGAGATGGGAGAGGTCAGAAGAGTGTCCGAGAAGACTTCACGGAGGAGGCGAGGCCGCTGCTGACTTGGAAGGATGGAGGCGTATGGAGGTGTAAGTCTAGGCTGCAGAACTGGGCAAAAACCCGCAACACTGCAGTAAATCACATTGGGCTTAAACTGAGAATTTCTGTAAAGGGTGGTTATGTAAATGGCCCTTTGATGGAGCGACTTGGACCCTAGGATTAAGAAAGTGGCTTCTGTTAGAAGGTGGTGGTCCTCACAGGGAACGCACATTGTCATGTAGTCAGTTTCTGCGCAGCTCTTATCCCGGGCCTTTTCCTGTCTGCAGCTGCCACTTGCTTTTTTCCCTTGGTGAGGTGTAGGGTGCCTGGGGCCCTGAATAGCCGGTGCACACACTCACCCCCTGCAGCCCCCTGCTGTTGAGGAAGCACAGTGCCTCTGACTCTTGAGGATGAATACAGCACTGAATGCTGATGTGTGTGGCTTCTGACTTGCCTCACAGCAGGGGGCCCAGGAAGGGAGCAGCTGTGCTATTGTCTGAGCGTGTCCCCAGTATTTGTCTGCCTAGGCCAGGGTGACCGTCGTCCCTCGCGATAAGCCGTCTCGCAGCTGCCGCAGGTACGATCTCAATCATTCCTCCCCCTGTTGGCTCTGACTGTCTCCCCTTACTGAGAATGAAGGAAATGCCCCATTTTCTCGCATGCCAGTTTCGTGAACGTGTGTCCGTCCCTGTCCACAAGGCGAAGGATGGCCAGTCTCACAGCGTCCCAGTTAAATGTGCTCTGGGTTTCCCCGTGACGTGTTAGGAAAATGGATTTGGCTGGGAAATGATACGAGCTAGATAGCATCACCTCTGAGGCTCACGTGAGTTAACAGGCTCAGAAGGGAAAACGACTCACCCAGCGTTGCACCATCGGGAGCTGGTAGGGTGAGGACAGAAAGCAGACACCCTCTGGACTTCAGCGTACCCCTGTTGGATTTAGAGTCCCGTTTGTACGGCATTTTAGCAGAGGTCGGCCTTGTAAGAAAGTTGCGTTCTCAAACGGCAGTATATGTCCTAGGTTAGGTTTTTTACGGAAATGCTCCCTTGATGGGCTGTTGTAGACATCAGGAGTCCCAAGTCCCAAGCACCTCTTCATTATACAGAAGGGAGCGAGTGGCTTGTCCGATGTCTTAGAGATTCAGGGTCAAAGCAGAGACCGCAGCCCAGAACACCAGCTTCTTCACCCACAGTGCTTTGCCTCCCTCCGGCCTCGCGGCAGTGGTGCTCTCGCTAGAAAACACCCAGCATAAGCCACCTGAAAAGTGCCTTTTGTTGTTGTAGGCCAGGGGCTGGTGGGGAGCTCACAGCTGGTGTTGGCCGTGTGACATTCTTGTGTCTTGGGGAGGACGAGTGCCGCGGATGTTTGCACAGTATGCTGGAGCCCGCCGCAGTGGTCAGGAATTTGGACGGCCAATGACTCCAGCCAGATTGGCTTTCGGATCGTGCTCAGTGCAGTCTGGCCGTGGCACCATTTCTTAGTTTCCTACTCCTGGGCAGCCCGGGCGTTGAACTTCCATAGCAATCGTTTACTCTCCTAGTCCAGGTCAGCTTTGCCCCCTCATTCAGGAGCGGTCGTATTTGCTAAAGCTGACGTGGGGGCCGAGTACCACACTGGTCACATTTAACGTTGGGTAGCCCTAACAACCCTGAGATGGACAGACAGGGGGGCCAAGATGCAAAGAAGTTACGGCTCACAGCCGTTGGACTCAAGACCCCAGGCTCTTTCCGTGGCCCCATCTCCCTGCTGACACAACAATATCTGACGTGCTGATTCACTGCTGGCATCACGGGAAGCGCCAGTGTAGGTAAAGCCCATTACAGCCTGATGCCAGCCTCTTTTCCTACTGTCCACTGCTACCTCCTTCCTTCTTCCCCAGCCACTCTGAGCCATCCACGGCCTTCAAGGAAGCCACAATTTACAGATTCGACCATCAGCCCTTGGCATTTGTGCAGGACGCTGGGCTGGTTGCAGTAGGTGTGACTACCCTGTAAAGATAAGAAAGACGTGCCCCCCCTCTTAGGGGCTCCCCATCCCGTGGCAGAAAGAAAACGTGAACACAAGTAGCTTTCATACTTCAGAAGAGAAAGCTCATTTGATCTTCAAAGTGGCCCAGAGAGGCTGCTGGTGTATGTTGCTGAAAGATCTGCGTTTAATAGACTTTCTACCTCAAGATCAGACCAAGTTAAGGTCACACAGCCCAGCCAAGGCCAGGTTGGGAGCAGACCTGGTTTTCCTTGCGCCCCTATATAGCGTTCCTGCCGCATCAAGGCATCCTCCCGCCTTGCGTCACCAGTGTTGGTTAAGGACAGCCTCTGTAGTCTGGACTGTTTGTGTCTGTCTTACTGCTGCCTGCCTGATGGAGACAAGTCAGCTGTCAGCTGCTGATGCCTCAAACCTGTTAAGTTGTGCCCCTTTTCTTCTGGAAAGGTGACATTCCTATAGGTGCAGTCTGGAAAGGGAGGAGAAAAGATGAAGATGCCCCTGTTGTCTAGGACACTCAGGGGTGTCAGGGAGAGGGGCCTGGTCACATTCAGTTTTTTTTTTTAAGTTTATTTATTGTGAGGGGGGCAGAGGGGCAGAGAGAGGGAGAGAAAGAATCCCAAGCAGGCTGCACACTGTGTGCGCAGAGCCCGACATGGGGCTCGATCCCGGGAACCCTGAGATCATGATCTGAGCTGAGATCAAGAGTCAGGTGCTTAACCGACTGAGCCACCCAGGCGCCGCTGGTCGCATTCAGTTTCAAAAGTGTCTCCTGCCCCCCACCCCCACCCCCACCCCAGAGGAGGACCTCTGGTTGGCATGACCAACCCTGTGAAATACCTTCTCGGAGAGCAGCAATCCAGGGTGGCAGTTGTGTTCAGAGAGTGAGATTTGAACTTCTGGAAAGACTGGGCGGAGTTTTCCGACGGGTTCCGGCCAGTGAAGGGGGTCTCCTTCTGCCATCCTCGTGGGGGAGTGACCTTTTCGCTGTCTGGGTGTGACCAAGAGGACAGATGGGGAAGCCACGACCCTGGGAAATGGAACAGGTGTGAGCTCGGGAGTAGAGACCTGGGCTCTTGTCCGGGTTCTGTTACCGCCTGCCACTGGCAGTGGCCCTCGCGCACAGTGTCAGATCTGGCAGCTGTGGACGTTAGAGATTGAACTTGGGTTCAGAGGTGTGCTCCACCCCCCGTCCACCGTCAACCTTGGATGCTCACTTGGCCTCTCTCGGAGCTGCTGTCCCAGTCCTGATGTGCATGATGAGGTTAAGGGGGGGGCACAGCCGTGTGCGGTAAGATTGATAACGAGGGCCACGTGATGTGCAGCACATCACCCGGCACATAGTACACAGTGCAAAAGAGTGACTTGCGTTTATCCCACCGCCATCACCCACTGGTTGACCTCTGATGGTCGGTCTAGGGTTGCCCGAGCCCTAGCACCCTGGGCAGTCACCATCTGGCCTCTGGGCTGCTCTCGGGTTGGGTTCCCAGCATAAGAAGCTACATGCCAAGACGGAAGAAACCAGAATCAGTCAGGAGAGCTGCTTTTCTGCCTACCAGCAGGGTGGCATTGGATAAGTCCATCCCGTTCTCTAGAACTCAGGGACCCCCTGAATCACACGAATAATCATATTAGGAGTAGTAATGATAATACCGATAGCAGTAGGGGTTTATTGGTGGCCCCCCAAAAAGCCCATGCCCTCACCCCTACCACCTATAAATATGACCTAATTTAGAAAGAAGGGTCTTGGGGCGCCTGGATGGCTCAGTTGGTTAGGCAACAAACTTCGGCTCAGGTCATGATCTGGCGGTGTGCCAGTTCAAGCCCCGTGCTCTGTGCTGACAGCTCAGAGCCTGGAGCCTGCTTCGGATTCTGTGTCTCCCTCTCTCTCTGCCCCTGCCCACTCATGCTCTGTCTCTCTCTGTCTCTGTCTCTGTTTCTCTCTCAAAAATAAAGAACCATTAAATTTTTTTTTTTTTTATAACAGAAAGAAGGGTCTCACCTATTTATCAAATCTCATCACTTGCAGAAGCTCCTACCAAAGCAGATGGCAGGCGTTGCCCTTTGTGTTCCAGCGGGATGAGGCCAGTGCCTCCCCGAGCCTCTTCGGGCATCGCTAAGCCTCTTCAGGCCAGCAAGCTTCTCTAGAGCTGTCAGAAGTCGCTGGCCTACCGGTGCTGTGATGTTCCTTGATTAAATGAATGCCACAACATCTCTTCAGAGAACCAACTGAGGCTCATTGCCCTTCATTAACATTTCACTTTACCTGTGTTGATGTATGAGTCTGATTCAAGACTGATTTCCTGGTTTCAAAACAATGGCAGATTCTTTTTCCTCTTGGCCTGGTTCTTAAGCAGGCAGTTCTTGGGGGAAGGAATAAAATAGAAGCAGGCTATGAGTGCTGCGTCCTTCCCCCCTCCACCAGACCAGACTCCCCGCCCCCAGATCCCAGCTCTGCCCTCTCCAGGCTGGGTCCGTGCTTGCTGACCCTGCGGAAGCGGGTCTTGTGGCTGTCAGTGCACTTGATTTCTCCTGTGGGGCTGGACAGCTGCTGTAGGCTGCCGCAAAGAGCCACTGAAGGCTGCCGCAAAGAGCCACTGAGCCCTCACATTTGGGGGACTGGCTGGTTATCCAGATAGCTTCACGTTCAGGTTCTGGGTGTGAGGGCACAAGGAACCCAGCAGTCCTTTTAAAAGATACTGCTGAAACTAGTCCCTCCTTGCTTCTTGAATCATAGCACGACAGCTTCCTAATCAAGTTACGTCAGCCTGTTTTATATGTAAGGTCTACGAGCCCAATAGACTTAGAAGGCCTTCTGCTGAGCAAAGGAGAGTGAATGGTCGCAGAGGGGCATTTGCATGGCTTGGAAAGCAGGGGGTCATCCAGGAGCGTCCAACACAACTAAGCGTAAGAATAACCAGCCCCATGGGGCTGTGGATTATATTAGGGTTGGCCATATGTCTTGTGTGCCTGGGACAATTCCGCTTTATGCCTGTCGTCCCCTGGGCGTTATTAACATGCCCCCTTTCGCTCTTAGAAGTATCCAGGTTTGGCCGATAAATCGCATGGTCACCCTAATCGTGTGTCACTTTGTATGTGCGCTTAGTATAGTTGCAGAGTAGATAATGTATTTAGGTAAAAGCCTATACCTGTGTGCTTCAACCTCTCAGAAGTTGGCTGTAGGGGTAGCATTGTTCTACAGCTGTGGCTAAGTCACATCACCGTCTCATAGCACGTGCTGCTGAGAGGTGAGATCGTGGGCCACAATGTCAAGTAGATAGGAGCTTAGATCCTTCTTCGTAGCTTACTAGTTTTTTGACCCTGAGGAAATTCCTTAGCTTATCTCGACTGTAAATTGGGAATAATCATACAGACCTCAGCAGTTGGTGCTGTTATGAAATCACCCATGTCAAGCATCTCGCTTATTTCCTGACACGTGATAAGCTGCCAACAAATGGCATTGCCGCTGTTATTTATTATGATGATGATGATTTTATGATTTTATGACTAGTATTATTTTGGTCTTAGTTTTTCCATCTATGACATGGTAAAGGATGATCCCTGTCCTGCCCTGCTCCACAGGTCGTTGTGAGGCTGAAAGCAGGTAGTATCCTCAACACCTAGGGTTGCTGGGAGCGTGTGCACCGTTTAAGGTGAGGACTTTCGGCAGAGTCTCACTTGCCCACCTGCCCAATGGATCCGTCCCTCTGGGTGACATGGAAAATAGGTTCCCAAGACATCATCCCTCTACCCGCCCTGAGGACTCTCCCGTCGCTGGCCCTCCTAGGCCCAGCCTACTTCCTCCTCCCATGAGCAGTACTGTGTAAACACCAAGGCCAGAATGTCATTTACTGGTGCCAGCTGACTCGGGGGCTGCCACCCGAGTGTGGGAAGGGTCCAGATTTCTGGCTGGGCCGGCGAGGCGCCTCTCAATGTTCCCTGGCTGGGGAGTTTCTTCCCTTCCTCTGCCTTTTGAATGTAAGTGTCATCTGTTCCCGGTGTCCTTGCTTTATTCCCTGTCTCTTTCCACTAATTTGCCTTCCTGTAAGCCTCCCTTTTCTTTCCTTGTTTTTTTTTTTCTTGTTTTTTTTTTTTTTCCTTTTTCTTTTGACGTGACTGCCCTATTAGGGAGGATCACGGTAGTGGTTGAAAGCGGAAATTCCATGGGGCGCCTGGGTGGCGCAGTCGGTTAAGCGTCCGACTTCAGCCAGGTCACGATCTCGCGGTCCGTGAGTTCGAGCCCCGCGTCGGGCTCTGGGCTGATGGCTCAGAGCCTGGAGCCTGTTTCCGATTCTGTGTCTCCCTCTCTCTCTCTGACCCTCCCCCGTTCATGCTCTGTCTCTCTCTCTGTCCCAAAAATAAAATAAACGTTGAGAAAAAAAAAAGAAAGCGGAAATTCCATCCGGATTGCCTGAATGGAAATCTTGGTTCTACCTACCGCTCAAAAGCTGAGTCCCTTGGACGACCACGTCAGTGTCCTTATCTATGAAAAAGGGGCAAGAATAATGCTTACCTAGTGTGGTTGCTGGGAGGTTTCAGGAGTTACCAGAGGTACCGTGCTTAACAACGCCTGATGTGTGTACAGTAGGTACTTGCAGAAGGGGAACTATTTTCATTATCTAAAAACCTGCCTGTTCATATTTCTTCATGTTGGCTGGTGCTCTTGGTAGGAAGGAGGCTGCAGCAAGGTCTGTTGACTCCGAGTCTAGGCTGGGACTCTGATGGACCATGCTCGCACCGGGGGCTTTAGAGTGAGTCCTTACCTGCTCAAACTGGATGGTGGGAACAGGTCCTCCATGCTTGGTCTTCTCCCTATCCACCTGCCTTCTCTTTGGTTTGTCCCTGCCCTGTCCTTCTACTTCCAGTGACATTCTAAAGTGGAAGACATGAAGCTGTTCTAAGCTCTGAGTCCCTCCACTGAATGGGGCAGGGGCACATGACACAGTGACAATGTGACAGGTCACTGGACTGGAGGGCAAGAGATCCCTGTTGTAGTCCTGCTTCTGCTGTATGACCCCGGATAAGCCATTTCATGTCTCTGGATTGCAGCTTCTCCCTTTTCAAAATGGCGGTCATTATCCCCTCTGCTCTGTACCTCTCTGAAAATGACCAAACGTGAGATTTTGAGAAGTGTTCTCCTGGCTGCCACGTGCTACAGAAGCGAGGACTCCCGCTGGCCTCGGATGGAGCGGAGGGTTTGTGGCAACAGCTGTGGCCACAGTCCATGCTGCTGACAAGAGGAGCAAATCGGTGTTGGTGTTTGCTGTGTGAGGCTGTGCTCGTGGGGACCTGAGATGGGAGTGGTCAGTGTCCTTCCCTGCTTGACCTCTGTTCTCTCTGATGGACATCTGGCCCATGGGTGACTCAGTCAGGAAACTACCAGCCATCGCTTCGAAAAGCTTGGCCTCCTCTCAAGGATATGCTTACTTTGTGTTGTCCTGTGTTTGTTTGGATGGTGGGGGGAATCATTTACAGAATCAAGGGCAGATCCTGGGGGAATAATTTACAGAATCAAGGGCAGATCCTCAGAGTGAGCCCCTCCTCCCTGGTAGGGCCTCTGTGACCAAATCAATAAGATGGAAGGAGTTGGGGCATGCTGAGGGCTGGATTAGGATCACAAGTTACCCAAATGCTGGTCCATGGACAGAGCCAGGTTGGTGACATCAAAACTCCAGAAGCTTTGGCTGCTACTCGAGGCCAGAATTGTACTTTTTGTTAGCTTCTCCAGCGCACAATGAGTTTCGGAACTGCTAGAGTGGGTGGGACTGGACTTGCCTGTCAGGAAGCTCCGCATTCCCTGCCCCCTCCTTGTCCCCATCAAAAGACTGGAAAGAGTTAATAGTATTAGCTTTGATGTATGATTAGGTTATGATTAGGGTTATTTGTGTTCTTGTGCAACTTAACCAGGTGACTGTATCCTTAAAGATGCACGTTGGGAGTCGGGGTACTCTTGTGAGTGTCTGTAAATGAGTAGAGGGGTCAACATGGGTGGGAGAACATTCTGGAAGTACCTGAGAGTCATAGTCTGGGAGAGGCTCAGCATTCTACTGGCCTGACCCTCTTAGTTTTCTGGTGGAAGAAAGTGGGATTCTTGCTGGGCCCCAGTGGGAGAATGAAGTCTCTATCATATACACTGAAAACGTATTATAAATCTGAGGGTGTTTGGCAAAGAAAGTGGTGGGGAGGGATGGCTCCTCCAATACTGAATCACTTCAGCACCTTCCCTCTTGTTTCCAGGTCCTTTTGTGGCACATCTGGCCTCTCAGCCACAACCAAGAGGTGAGAGACACGGTCTTACCCCAGGATCCTTCTTCAGAAATTCACATTCTTCATCGTCTACACCCAAGCACATAGAAAACAGCCCCTGTGTCAGGGCACCCTTTTCCTCAGGCTGTGCTCTGTGGTGGGAATTGACGAACACAACCCCAAATCCAGAGGAAACAAACCTCCTTCCTCCTCTACCTCCGTGACCTGCTTTCCCAAAATGCAGGGCCATCCCCACATGATGTCAGTTCAGAAATCACTTTCTCATCAGGCCAAGGACTTTTCAAAGTTGCTGTGTTTTCCCTATCGTTTCCTTCCTTCCTCCTCCTCCCCCCCCCTTCACTTCCTGTTTTTTTCTTCCTCTTTCTCCACCCCCCTAGCCCAGCTCTCCAGCCTTGTCCCTTGTTGTCTGAGAACAGGAACAAAGCGCCAAGCGTAGATAATCATGATTTCCTGATGGGCCCTCTCAGTGCCAGGGCCCAGGCGCAGCTTCTCTGGGACACAGGAGCCTCTGCTGGGAGCACAGCAGGAAGCAGGGCCTTGGAGCCTCCCGGCTGAAAGAGAATCTAACAAGAATAATCTTTCATGTCCTTACAACAATTTATAGTTTCCAAAGAACTTTCTCCCGCATTCAAGCTAAAACACTGGAAAAATAAGTAAGACAAGTCCTAGTGTTTTGGCCTAATAACTGAAGTCTACATTAGATGGGCAAAACATAGATGTGGGAGTTAGACATGCATGTATTTCTGGTTCTGTGCCTTTTTCCCATTATGACTCTACGGATCATTGTAGTTCTCTGAAACTCGGTTCTCTCACCTCTTGAGAAAATGGACTTCAGGGTACCTTGTGGGGAATTTTTGAGGACAAATCAGGAAAATGTACTGTAAGATTCACTTGGTATGCCTGGTAGATATTATTTACTTAATAAACGTGAGATCGCTTGTTGGGTTTTGGTTTTCTGCAAACAGGAGGGGCGGTTCAAATCCAAAGTCGCCAGAAAAGCCACATAATAAATGACACCCATGGGAGGAGGGACTGTATCTGTTACTGTGTTTTCCTGAAACATGGAGAGAGAGAGAGAGAAAGACAGAGAGACAGAGAGACCTACTGACTGGGCACAAATCACTGAAAAACAAAGCCCACCCACTACTGTGATCCTGACGCTTCTATTCCATAGCAATATTTTTCTAAGGGGAAACAGAACAATCCCAACCACATGCCTGAGGTAGACTGTTTCACTAATTTAGCTCCCAGGGGCAAAACTACAAAAACAGCGATCTGGAAAAAGTCCCACCTCCCTTTTTGAATATCTGTTTAAAAAATTAAATTAAAAAAAATAAATAAAATAAAATAAAATAAACAAACCCTTCCCATTCGGGGTCAATAGAGAAGTCAGCCGGACCATGAAGCTGCTCTTTAAAAAAGTTCTGAGTCAGAGACATGTTCTAATCTGAATTCTCCAAGTTGCTGAATCCTTGAATGACACTGTTTTCTCTGAGCCTCAGTTTCCCCAGCTACAAAATGAAAGCGTTAGAGAAGGCTATTGCATTGATTTCTTCCAGCCCTGGTATTATCTGTGATTCTGGTATTCTCTCTGTTCTCCTTAAAAGATGTCTTATTTCTAGAGGAGCACAGGAAATGGCCTCTCAAAATAACATGACTTGCATTCCCTCTTAGCAGATTATCACTCACGTAAGGACAGAGAAGCCACGGGACTCCAGCGGGCACGGCCCTGACTTGGGAGCCAGACTTGCCGCGGCCATCTTGTTCAGTGGGTTTGTCCCATCAGCCTGGATCGGTGAGCCTGAATCACAAGACACAGTGCTGGGTAAGAAACAAGTGACTTTGGCTATGGCACACAGCACAACGGTAACTTTCCTGTTTAGTGGAAAGGATGCGCCCTATGTGTGCTTATAGAATACTGGAAAGTATTAAGGGTGGTCATTTCACCAGATTTGTCATCTTTGATTAGAAGTCATGCCTCCTGACACCATATACACATAAAAGGAAAAAAAAAAAAAAAACACCCCAAGGTTATAGTTTTGAAATGGTTAAAGGGAGGGTGCCTGGGAGTCTCAATCAGTGGAGTGTCCGACTCTGGATTTCGGCTCGGGTCATGACCTCACAGTCTGTGGGATCGAGTCCTGCGTCAGGCTCTGTGCTAACAGTGTGGATCCTGCTTGGGATTCCCTTGCTGCTTCCCTCTTTGCTTCTCCCCTGCTTGTGTGCTCTCTCTCTGTCTCTCAAAAGAAATAAATAAACATAGTGCGTACATACATACATACATACATACATACATACATAAAGTGGTTAAAGGTCCCTGGGTTCTACCAGTACATTCTGAGTGGGAGCTGTAGCTGTCCTGAGCTGTGAGTGTTTAGGCATGAGGTAGAGTAGCTTAGAACTGCATACAGGAGAGAGCAGGTTAGAACTGTACCTCCAGGTGACTTGTCCTTGCAGAATTCATTTCCTCTGAAGCCCAATCTGGGTTCCTGTCTTGCCCATTCTTGCCGTGCAGACTCAGGTGAGCAGGAAAGTCCTTAAGTAGCAAACCCAGGATGGAATTCGGGTCTCGTGCCAGAGGTCTGGTTTGCCTCGCACTGGCCGTAACATTTTTTGAGACGTTTTTAGTTTGCGAAGTTCTCATCCAGGAGCATTGCCACGCCCCAGCTGCAGGTTGCCAGGCACATGGCTTCTTTGTTGTTACTGCTTTCCTCCTCTGTCACCTCCTCCTGATCCATTATGGATCTGCAAGGACTGGGCCACATCTGCCTGAACTTCTTTGTTGAACTCGGACGTGACACCAACCGACACCCCTCCCAGATGACTCAGGTTCTACTGAGGGCTCAGCAGCCTGGGTTCTGGTATTCTAACACATCTGCATAAGCTGGCCCAGGACGCCCACCAGGACAAGACCAGGAGTCACGAAGGAGATGCCAATACACTGAGAAGGCCATGCACCTGTTACTCTTTCTCCACTTGCTGGTGTTACCTTCTGCTGCCCTCTGTCCAAAAGCTCTTCTTCTTCATCTAGATGTCTTGAGTTCCCTTAAAACTAAAAGCAGAAACATTTCATACAGCTGAGTGTAGCACAGAAAGCAAGACCAGGTGATCTCTTAAGGTGTTTTCCGGTTTCATCCTAGACTTGTGGCTTACAGCAAATTCTCATTCTTTGAGGGAATAGGATTGTCTTGCGCTCCCTTCCTTTTTCTTCCTCTTATGGTTTCTTTCCCTAGAGTGGCCGCCAGGCTACAGCATAATTTAGAGGAAGGAGGAGAGCTTTTAGAATTAGACAGACCCGATTTCAAATCTCGGTTCTGCTTCTTTAGTTGAGTGATTTTGCTGAGATCATTTCAAATTCCTGAGGTTCTGTTTCCCCATCGGTACAATGGGGACAATATGCCCTATGTTGTCCACTTGTGGTCAAGATCAAAGGATATAGTTGAAATGCATTAACATAGTTTCTTCCTCAACCAATGTCAGCTCCTTTTCCTCCCCAGTCTTATCTAGAGCTACTGAAGTGTAGCTTTGATCCCCCATTGGGTTCTTTTGTAACCTTGTGCCTTGCGTGTGCGTTAGCTCCGAAGAAGGTGCCATCTTGGTGTTAGGCCTACAGCACCAATTGTGGGATCATCAACAGATAAACATTTGTACATTGTATCAGGCAGTGTTCAGTGTTATGGAAAAAAGTAAAACAGGAAAACCTAAATAAATAAAGCAAGCCAGAGAGATGGGATGTGGGGAGAGCAGGACTGCTGTTCTATACAGGGTCCAGGGGAAGCCTCCCTGGCTAGGTGTTACTGGCGTAGGATGTAGACAGAGGGAGGGAGTGAGGCTAGAAGGAGCAGAGGCCCTGAGGCGGGAATGTGCTTAAGGAACTGCAAGCAGCCAGTAGGATTGGAGCAGAAGGAGCAGGGGACAGTGGAAGGGGGTGAGGGCAGAGAGAAGCAGTCAGATCACGTAGGGCCTCATAAGCCACCGTAAGGACGTGGGCTTTCGTGTTCTGGCTGGCCTTTCCAGAGATTCTCCTACTTTTCCTCCCTCTTCCCTAGAACATCTCTAAAGGCCCCATCTCCGAAGCCTCCCTGAGTAGAGAAAGGGACGGATGCTCTTGCCCAGTAGAGTATGAGCCATCCGTTCAAAAACCTGTACTGGTAACCAGACTCTGGAGATGAATGAGATGCAGACCTGTTCTAGTGCCCGTGGTCCAATGCTAGTTCAAGCTGCTTGAGAAAGTTGCATTGGTAAATGAGGTCGAAATGAGTCGTTGTTCCGATTTGGTCATTGTGGAGCCAGTTTGCTAGAGTGGCCATTTTCCACGGGCACCTCGCACAGGTCACTTCTGCCGGTTCTCTTGAAATGCATTCACACGGTGTATTACCAAGTCTTGCCTTCAGGGTAGAGACAGGATGAATTCACTCAGCAAACACCTGAGTGCCTGTTCTGTGTCAGTGCTAGTGTAGACACTGGGTACAGATGACGACTAGGTTTACACCCTGCTCTCGAGGGGTTTATGGTTTTAGTGGGACACCTGCTAGTGACCAACCAACACAACTGATCTGTGGCTGTGAGGGAGCCCAAGGGGAGGCTCCTGATGCAGACAGAGGGGCAGGACGGGGCAGCTCCTTGGGCATGTCATCTCCACTCAGTCTTAGAGGTGAGGAGCAGTGAATGGCAAGGAGGGTGGGGAACATCAGGGAGGGGTGTTGGGAGTTTCCAGGCAGAGGAAGGACATAAGCAGGGGATGCCCGGTGCCTGTCACCATGCCTGACAGTCACTGGAGTGTGAGGTGAGGCAAGTCTGAGAGGCCCCTTCAGAGGGGGGAGATGGAAGGCTAACCAGGAGCCTTGAATGCCCAGCCAAGGGTGTTGAGTGCACTTGAGGACAGCCTAGAGTGGGAAGAGTTTTTTAAGCCCAGATTGATGGCCTGAGGAGATTGGAGTTAGATGAAACTAAGGGTCTAATTTTATTGGCCCTGAATTTGTTCTGATTGATCAAAAAATGCTTCATTTTTAAAGTGCTTATTTTGTACCGACTCCTGGTAACATTATAAGATCATAGCTTCCTCAGATGGGAAATAGGTTCATGCAGATGGACTGAATGAGATGGTCTTCTGGAGCTGATGAATTCATGGCCCTTCCTGCCGCCCGGTGCCCTAGTGAATGTTGAACATTGGTGGTTTCGTGTGGGGTCTTGGCACTCAAATTGCTGGAAAGCGGTGAGAACATGAGCCTTGTTTCTGACTGGAGGGAGTAGCTGGCAAAAGCCCAAGCTTTTCTAGTAGAAATGATGGAATTGAGGTCTTGATACCTTTTTTTTCTAGTCAGAAAACGAACGGGTAATATCTATCTCTTAATCCTCTCCTAGTTGAATAGGACAGTAAGAATGTTCTCTTTAGAAAGTACACATTCACTGGCCAGACAATACCTGAGTCCCAATACCTGAGAATGTATGAGGACTGGAAACCATCAAGACAAATTAAGCCTGCCCATCCGTCCAAGGAGATCATGTTTGTGACGATGACAAAGGAGGCACAGACGCCGATAGTGGGTAGGAGGCCCTTGCATGCACAAAGTACAGAAAGGGAGCATGTCCTCTGCCCTGGGAAGTCAGGAAAGGTTTCCAAGAGGGGCCACATGAGCTGGGTATTGAAGGGTGAGTAGGAGTTGGGAGCTGGGCGAGAGACACCCCTAGTGCAGAATGGCACTCTATAAATAAGGGCCAGTGTTCAAACATCTGTGGTGGCGGCGGAGAGGAAGTAGCCAGAGTGATCATCGTGCACAGATAATGCCTCAACTCTGCATTTTAGAATCCATTAGTAGCCTCCTCCTTAGCCTCCCACCTTGTTCCCAACAGTGACTAAAAATAATCAGATTGACTAATTTGAGTCGATCTCTTCTCTGACCCCGTGGAGGTGTTAGTGAGTGGAATCGGATGAGAGGGACCGAGAAAAGAAGTGGAAAGAGGAGGAGGGATCCATTGCCATCACCCAGAAACACTGATGGAACAGTATAGCTTGCACCACGGCTCTCTGGTGGCAAAACTCAACTTTACAGACAGCCAGGTCTGCTTCTTCCCGGTGAAAACAGCAAGGGGTGTTTGGAACTGTGCTCCTCTCCCTTCCTCTTAGAAAAAAGTTATGTGGGGCGCCTGGGAGGCTCAGTCGGTTAAGCGTCCGGCTTCAGCCCAGGTCATGATCTCACAGCTTGTGGGTTCGAGCCCCGCGTCCAGCTCTGGGCGGACAGCTCAGAGCCCGGCGCCTGCTTCGGATTCTGTGTCTCCCTCTCTCTCTGCCCCTCCCCAGCTCGTGCTCGCACTCTGCCTCTGTCAAAAATAAATGAACTTAAAAAAAATGAAAAGAAAAAAGTTATATGTATATGTTCGTGTGTCTGTATATACCCAGATACGTGTACGTGTGTGTATATACACACATACGCGCACAGACACGCACACGTATGTGGTGTGTAGAATCTATTCTAGCCTAACGCACCCTGGTGCCGATGCCCTCCAGCCACTCGTGCCGGCTGAAAGACGAACGGATGGGTTAGAATTGGCCTCGCTGACCTGCACCACTTCCTTGGGCGTGTTGGGTGTGTTGAGGTCCGTGCTCCCAGCACCAGAGGTCCAACAAGCACACGAGGATGCCCGTTACAGAAGAGGAAACTGCAGCTCAGAGACATGAAGCCGCTTGCCCAAGGCCCCCCGCTCTTAGGTGGTCAGGACTCAGACTCACTTGTGACTGCCTCCCCTTCCGCTCTGCATGCCGTGCTATCCTTCTGATAAACCAATGAGGAGCAGATAAGGATCATCCCTGAACGTGGCCCTCACCTAGAGCTCTGAAATGCAGCACTGGACAGAGCAGTGACATCCTGTCTTGGAGTCCTCTCCGGATCTTCCGATGCCAGCAGACTCTCCACAGCTTGCCCCACGGGTGTCTGTTTACATGCTTCCAGGGACGGGGAGCTCACTACTTGATAACGACAGTTGGTTCTGCTTGTGGGCACTTGGGGATCCTTCCCTCCTTGAAGAGCTGTCTCTGAACCTAACCTTATCCCATTCTGGTAGGCTTACTTCCAATTGCTGTTGTTGTTGTCTTTAAGGAATCTCTGCACCCAATGTGGGGCTCAAACTCCTGACCCTGAGATCAAGAGCAGCGGGTTCCACTGACTGAGCCAGCCAGGCTCACCCTCATTTCTAGTAGGCTTAAACATCTCAATAGCAAGCAGCTTGAGGGATGAGTGCTTTGCTCTGATTGGAGTCTCCGGTAGATACAGCCCCATGATGTACCCTCCTCTCCATTTCTCCTCTTGGAGAACCGGGAGAATCCGTCAGGGCTTCCTTGACTCTTCTCTTGGGGGGTCTGTTTGTTCTTCCTGCCGGGCTAGGCAGAGGAGACGACATGGTACCTGGGTTTCTTCTCTTCTCCCTCTCAGGAGAAACCTCGCCGTGAGCTTCTTCTCACCCTCTTTGCTCCAGAAGCCTGGCTGTACCAGGGCGAGTAAGCATTTCTCTCGGATGCCTTTAACTGACATAAGGTGAAGTTTGAAAAGAAGGAGCAGAGATGAGAAAGAAAAGGAAGGAAGGACAGGATGGCTGTGGTGTCGGGATTAACTTGGGTTCTGGCCCGAGCTGTGGCACGGACTCACCATCTGACCTTGGACACCCCCTTCCCCTCTCTATCGTCACTACGTGGGAGTCGGGCCTGACTGTCCAGGGCTTTCCCTTTCCGAACATGACCCCAGAGAGAGTCATGGCTGCTGAACCCGCATGTTGTCCAGCAGGACCCTGATGTGGGGTTCGCTTTTGCACCACCAGAACCAGGAAGCACCTCTGGAAGGTGAGAAACTGGACCCCCCCCCCCCCTTTTCATGGCAGGAAGGGCCTCCATCAGCCCTGGAGCACAGAACGGCTGATCTGGTTCTCAGAGTAAAAGGGCTCAGCCTGCACCCTGCCCCCATCCTGATGCTGTGAGCCCCGGTGCCCTTGCTCTGCCCCTTTCTTCCAGCTTTCCAGCTTCTTGAAGCTCTGTCTGTGCTGCTTCTCTGTGCTGGAAGGTAGGAGAATCAGCTTAGGGTGCTTGGCTTAGCCCTGATGGCGAGCCCGCCTTTCTCTGGGGCTTGGAAGCTGCCAGCCTAGTGGTCCCAGGATGAGGGGACTTCATCTGATGACCTGCACAGCAGCGTTAGGCCCAGGCTGCAAATGGGCAGACGCGTTCTGCGGAGAGAATTGTTGCTGAGGGAATCGGGCTCCGGACGTGTCTCCTCCAAAGACCTCACTTCCCAACAGGCCACCTTGCTCTCCTGACCGTGCTGCCGGCCCAGGAAGAAGGGGAACATGGCCATCTGACAGAATTATTCAGTTGCCATTACATGGGACAAAAGGGGCCTGGCAATGTGATGACGTTTGCAAAGGCGTGTGTCCCTACTTTCAGGGAATGACACGTGACAGTGTGCATCAGAGAGGACTTTAGGTGGGGTTGGTTCAGTGGTGGTCATCATGAAACACTGTGCCACACGATGGTTAGGAGGACAGGCTGGACCCAGACCGCCTGGGTCACGGTCCTCCTCTCCCGCTCGCTAGCTCGTGGGTTCAGACAGTTAGCACATCCCTCCTCCAACAGTTCCCTCATGTGTAAAGTGAGAGTCGATCGCACCTTCCTCATAAGTAAGGCTGCTTTGCTCATTAAATGAGCCAGCCTGCGCACCTGCTCCCGGTGGGGCTGGGCACGTAGCAAGGACTCAATTAGCGTCAGCTCTTCTTATTTTGATCGAAAGCCTCAGTTGCATATTTTACTTGAAAGTAAGTTTTTGGGGGGCACCCGGGTGGCTCAAGTCGGTTAAGCGTCCGACCCTTGGTTTCGGTTCAGGTCATGATTTCATGGTTTGTGAGTTCGAGCCCCGTGTCAGGCTCTGCCGTAACAGTGCAGAGCCTGCTTGGGATTCTCTTTGTCTCCCTCTCTCGCCGCTCGTCTCCCCCACCCCAAATAAATTTAAAAACTATATTGCAAAAAGTACGTTTTCGGGATGCTCTGTGGGTTCGAGCATTTTAAAGCTATTTAGTAAGCATCTTCGGTGTGCAGAACGGGTCCTAGAAGGTGGGGTTTCCAAGCTGAAGTCAGCAATGGTGATAAACAGACCAACATCAGATGTGTGACACCTCCTGTGCCATTAGAACAACCGAAGCATTTTAGGAGACCAGAGGCAGCAGGGCAGCTCACTGACCCGGGAGGCCTCTCAGAGGCAGAGGTGGCTCAGAGTAGGGGTGGTGCCCAGGAGGGTTGGAGACAGGAGACTGGGAGCAGATGACGGGTTGTGAGAAGGATGCAGAGATCTGCAAGGGTGGTGGAAGGGTGGGGGTGCCGTTCTGAACGGGAGGTGGGAGAATGGCTAAGGAGAGAGAGATTGCTTGACAGTGGTCACGGGGGTTGGCGTGGGTGAGCCTGTGGGCACCGGGTGGAGATCCGTCCACCTTGTCCAGCTCCCTGTCGGGGGAGGGACAGGGCCCCCCATGTGCTGGTGGAGGCCCCGCCCTGCAGGCAGGACGGGAGCAGACCTCTCTGCCCCCGACGCTGAGAGAGCACAGGCCCCTCTGTGTGCGCGAAGAGCCCGGGCCGGGCCTCCTCTCCTTGAAGGGCCCCACAAAGCCTCGCTTGTTCTCCCCTGACATCAGACCTCGCCCTCAGGACTTCTCTGTTCTTCTGGGGCAAGATCTCACACAGTGATAATAGCGTGAAAGGGAAGGGAGGGAGCAAGTGAAGACTGGCTCCGGCGTTGCCATGCCAACCTGCTCCCCAGCCGGGGCAGGAAGATGGCTCCCCCGCCACGTGCGCCTGTGTCCCTTCCCGGTCACGCCCAGGACCGTGTTGAGTTGCTGAGTGCTGGTCCGGGCCCAGGAGGAGCTGCTGGTGTCAGTTCTAAGAGAGGCTGGCTGCTTGGTCAGTAATACACAAACTAGTAGAGGGTCAAATTAAGCATTGCTACACACAATGGGTTGATTGTTTTCTGGGTTTTTTTTTTTTCCCCTTAAGGAAGCAAGTGTTGCATTTAAACACCTGGGTTTTCTATTTTAACAAAGATGTGTATATGGTTTTGCCTTCCACGTTTCATAAAAGCTTACTGATCAGAGGGATCTGTGTCATCATCTGGTCTAGCTTCTGGCTGATCCTTTTTTCAGGTGAGTAAACTGAGGCCGGCTGAGTGGGGAGTAGGAGGCAATTTGAACAGGGAGAAGCGTGAAGGCTTTGTAGCCATCTAGTCCTGGGCTCTGGGAGCGGGATACCGTGTGTAAAGCACTTAGCGCAAGACCTGGGCCCACCGTGGGGCTCCGTAAATGCTATCCCTGATTATTTTCTGAACTTTCATGCGTGCCAAGTGGGGTCAATAAATGAAACACTCATAAAACAAAATGCATGTTGAATCAGTACAGGGGAGCCTCCTGATCTCCTTCGTCCTAAAACAACTGCTTCCTTTGGAGATGCAGAATAAAAAGGGGACTTCAAATCCTTAGTCTAGCGCAGCGCTTCTCAAATGTACGGCCAAGGGCACAGGCTCGGCCGCCGTGAAGGTGAGTTGCTGTCTCCACAGTCTCTCCGGTGTTGTTTCCCACACGCTGCTGGGCCCAGGCGACTTGAGGTTGTTTCATATAGCGGGCTTTCCTGCTGGTGCGAACAGCAGAGTAGCCTCGGACCTCGTGTTTGAGTAAAAATTTGCAATCTTCAAGTGGGATTAAGACGCAGCCTAAACAGTACTTGATCCGTCTGTGAGGCTGCGAGCTCCGCAGCAGATGGAGAGCAGTGCTTTCAAATTTAGTCATTGGTGGCCACGGACACCAGCCTGGGAACCCCAGCTGCAGGGTAAAGTTTAAATCGGGATAGCGTATGGTTGAGTCATCAAGAGCTGGGCTGGGCTTTAAAATAAACTTGGAGATAAACTCGGTGACTTTGTTTGTTTGCTTTAATTGTGGTCTTGGTGCATCCATCCAAACAGGGAAGCCCCACGGTGACTTTGCTGCCTTCTCTGTGTATTGTGAGTTTCCTGCAGGAGCATGTCTGAAAGCAGCGTCACATGTCCAGAAGCCCATCTGTGTAGAAACAGCCTATCTGTCTAGAAGCACAGGGGTGGGGGTACGGCCACGAATGGAGGAGCCCCTCCTATCTTAATGTACACTTCCAGAGTGTTTCCCAGTTGTGCCAAAGTGAGCCAGAGAAACTCATTTTGATAAGCTTGGGATAGAATGTCAGCCTTTTTTTTTTCTTTCTTTCTTTCTTTTTTTTTTTTTTTTTTTTTTCCTATTTTTTTCTTTCACTTTACATTCCCAACTGGAGTCAAGGTGATTCAGCCGCAAGCCGTGTTTCCCTTGGTGGAAAACGTGACGTAAGAAATTAGCGAAAGCAGCTGGGGAGGATGACTCCTTAGCCAAATGGTTGAATCTATTAATCTTTTCTCCCCACCCCAGTTGCCTTGGCCCATTGCTGGCTGACTCCTTAAGACCAGTCAGTGCCTTTGAAATGACCTTGAACGGGAATTAAGGGAGTTACTGAGTTAAGTACGCATTGGGTACTACAGCTGTGAATTTGAACATTCTACTACTAAGAGGAATAACGTTTAGAAAATATCCAGGTCATTGAAATCAATCCCTCTGCTTTGTCCTTTTTACAAACTTCTGCTTTTGTGCTAAGGCCCTACCCTGACCTGGTCTGGCATTTTTAATGTGAGACGATAATGCCCCTTAGTGGAGAAGACACATAACTGCAAGCTTTTGCATTTGCCCAAAGAAAAACTGTTTTAGCGAACGACCTCGCTTTCATAATTCTTAAAACTGAACAGGGTACCTATTTTTTGAGGGTCATCGGGAGAATCACATGAGATCATGCGTGGGCAGCACTTAAAATAGCATTGAGCACAGGACTGACAGTGGCTGTGACCGTGGTTGTCTGACTAGGAGAATGTGGGTAAGCAGGGAATGAGTGAAGTCATCTTCGAGGCCCCAGGATTTTAGGTCAAGGTCCTCCGTGTCAGCGGTGATATGTCAGCATGTCCTCACCTGGGACAGGACGTTCTCACAGCTGGCCCGCCAGCCTGGAGGCAGCGAAGCCCACTTCTGCAAGTGCACCCAGGTTTCAGCGTGGGAATTTCGATTCAAAGAGACATCTGCAAATGCGAATCCACAGCCCGGAGACATGTCATTTTGTCATGCCTGTCCGTGACCTTGAGCTTCTCCCAGCTCAGCCTCCAAATCTGATTGGCAGGGCCAAGGGCAGGGACAGTCACAGGCTTCTCTTTGTGCAAATGAGTTGCTGACCGTCTCCTCCAAGCGGGTGAAGCAGACTCTTCTCAAAGCCCCTTGCTGTCTGTCTTCAGCTCATTTGTGCCTCGCTGAGGGTGTAGATTGCTTTCAGATGGCTCGAGTTTCCTTCCTTTTAATTTTCAACGATAACATGAGATCCCTGTCTGCTTCTTCATATGCCAGAAACCAGTTATAGCTTCATTAAACTTGGTGGAAAGAGGAAAAACATGTCCTTCCTTCCTTCCTTCCTTCCTTCCTTCCTTCCTTCCATCCTTCCTTCCTCCCTGTCTGTCACATTTTTTCCCCTCTTCTGCCTGCCCATTCTTCCTTCCCTCTTTCTCTAAGCAAATGGCTGGGACTCAGACACGAGATCCTTGGATACGGATTTTGGTATTCACGCTGTCACTTTGCACTCATTTTTTTTTCCCCTTTTATTAGCAAACACATATTCCCTGAGTGGCCTGCTGTGGATTCAAGCATAAAGTCCTAGCTCCTGTCCTGGAGGTGCTCACCTTCTAGGAAGAGAGGCAGACAGGTAAGCAGGAGTGACTGGAACGTGGAAGGGTGGCATGTGAGGACTCCTGGGGCTCTGGTGAGAGGTGGACAGCAGGGGACACCGCTCCCACCCCAGGACTGGGACAGGCATCCAGGCAAGCCCCAGGCCAGCCGAGGATATCAGTCTACCTGGCAGAGAACTACGTTTAACGCAGGTGTAAAAGCGCATAGGAATACCAGTCCCGCCCTTTCATCGTAACCGGAAGACTGGGATCTCCCAAAGGATCTCCAAGTGAGCCTGTGACAGCTGTCACTCCCAAGGCCCCTCATCTCCACCCACCCACCAAGAGTGCGTGATCTGGCCTTACCTTCCATCCAGCTCCCGAGCCTCACCAGTTGCCAGATGTTCACTGACAAGTTTCTCCCTCCCGAGTCCACAGCCTCCTTCTGCCTGAAACCTTAATGGCTTATTCCAGCCCAGATGAGTTACCTCTTCTCTTGCGCCCCTTTTCCGGAACGCTTTCGCTTTACCCCAATCGCAGTCCTCACTAGAACCTTCCATCCTTTACAGTGGGCTTTGAACGTGGCTTCTTGCCCTCACTGGGTTGTGCTCTTATTTCAGACCACTGCAGGGATTGAGTCTTAACTGAGCACTAGTCCCTAAAAAGAGCAGATGTTCATGTATTTACTCCTTAAACCATTCACCAACTTTCTATACTCTGTTAAGGACTGTGCTGGGTATTGGGGATGGAGGATAATTAAGACCTGCTCTCAAGCAGCTCAACAGACATGTAGAAGTATTTTAGTTTTGGAAGAAATATATACACAGGATTTACAGCATGTGTGTATGTAGATAGATAGATATTCTATCGAGTTGTCTATATACAGAAAATCTCGAGGCAGCTGGGTGGCTCAGTCAGTTAGACATCCAACTTCGGCTCAGGTCATGATCTCACAGTTTGTGAGTTCAAGCCCCATGTCAAGCTCTGTGCTGACAGCTCAGAGCCTGGAGCCTGCTTTGGATTCTGTGTCTCCTTCTCTCTCTGCCCCTCCCATGCTCATGCTCTGTCTCTCTCTGTCTCTCAATAATAAATAAATGTTTTAAAAAACTAAAAAAAATCTATCTATATCTATATCCATATCCATATCTATATATCTATATCTATCTCTATCTATATCTCTATCTATATCTATATCTATATCTATATCTATATCTATATCTATATCTATCTATATCATCTATGTCTATATCTACTAGGGTCATTGGAAGGAAGAGGTCATTTAATTTGGGAGCAAGTGTCAGGGTGGGGTGAGGACGAGGTATTTGATTTCATTGCCAGTGGGGGATCAGCTAAATTATATTGACTATAAATGGGTAGAGAGCTCAGCAGAGCCAGTGGAAATTTGCCAACTGAACAAAATCTTTGGGTATAGTGGTACTTTCTAGAAGTTTTGAAAAATGCTTATTACTTATTCCAACAAAATGCTGCCATTTCCTGGGCAACTAGACTCCCAAAGCCTTGGGATCTGTATTAACATCATTGTTTTGTCATCTCATGGGATTTGTTTTTTCAAATTTGAAATTTGAAAGCCACAGAGTAGACCTTTGGTGTTTGCAAATTATCGCCAACCTAATGCCTTAATGTTACAGTTGTACTATTATTATAATTGCAATGAGACCTGATTGAGGCTTCTAGGGCTGGGACCTGGCAGGTCCTCAATTGCTTCTTGAATTCCCAAGGAAAAAGGGTCTGCATTAGAGAATGTCATATTAGTCCTTTGAATACACATGAAGGATTAAACTAGGCTATCCAAGCACTGCCCAGTAGAGGTACTTGGGGGAAACTCTGTTGAATGTATGAAAATTATTTATAGTTTGCATGCCTTTGCGTTTCACAACATTTACTGCCTCGAACATACACAAGGGCTTGAGAACAGTTTCTCTGTAGTAGTATAGGCATTCCACCAGATACCAGAATTACTGCTTTTTCACAGACTAACTCTGTAGCACTCCCTGATGGCAGCAGTGGGCCAATTTTGATATAGCGGGGGACATTGGAAAGTGCTGGGTTCTGTCGTCACTCTCCTTGCCATGTAACTTGCAATCCACACGGCTTCAAGAAACAAGACCGGGGCGGCATGTGGAAGGTGCTGTTAGTGTGAAATGGTGTTGCTGGGAGGAAAGGTGCATCCCCCTTCTAATTAGCTTAGCTCATGATTGGGCATTAGGTTGCCTGGGTACGTATTTGGAAATCGTTGCAAATCCTCACTGTATAACCCTAGGAGGTTGGAACATGGAGCAGTTCCAGATCCCTGAGCCAGGCCTGGTGGGCAACAGATGATAAGGATGAGGCTCAGAGCAGGAAAATGACCTTCCCCCAAGGTCCTGTAGCACATAAGTGGCTAAAATGAGATTAGGGCACAGAGCCCATGACTCTCTGTTCACTTGGTGGCATTACAGAGGCATTGCAGTCAATGGGATCGCCTGTGTACTTCAAGCCTTGAGTTACACAATAGCCATTTGATCCACCCAAGGTGCCAGGCTGCATTTCTGCCCAGGAATGTCCCTGCTCCCACTTTCTGGTTGCAAAGTTCGTATATAATCAGTCCTCAGTGATTCTTCTGACCTTCTCTCCTTCCCCTCCCCTCCAAGATGCACTTTCTATTTTATGGTTTCATACTGTCCCTCCTTAGGACCATGCTCACTGACCACGCATTTCCCCATCCCCTGCAATGACTAATTCTCCCTCATTCTTATCCAAAAGACAGTGTCTGACCCAAATACCAGATGACCTGAGAGCCTCTCCTCCCATGGGATATGGAAGAAAAATCTTAGGTTTTGTTGACAGAGAAGCTCCATGGGGTCATGGGAGTTTTGTTTACAATGAATGACTTAATTCATTCCACATGTATGTATGTGTGGCATTCCCACTGTGTGTGAGGCAGTAGTCTAGGAGTTGAAGATACACAAGTCAATGGTAATAGAGATTTGAAAGAAGAATAAAGGCAGTGACTGGGCACGGGGTGGGGTGAGGTGGGGTGGGGTGAGGTGAGGTGGGGAGAAATACTATTTTGGGCCAGTTGGTTAGGTTGAGCTCCACTGAAAAGTAAACCTTGAACGGAGGCCCAAAGGCAAACCATGTAGATATATGGGAGGAGGAGGGAAAGCATTCTGGGCAGAAGGACTAGGAAGTGCAAAGGTCCTGTGACAGAAAGATATGTCATACATTCAAAAAAGAAAAGGTAAGGAGGCAGAGGTAGCTGAATCACAGTGATTGCAGGGGATGAACCACTTTGGGGTACCATCACATAGGATGCCTTGTTGACCGTGATAAGGATCTAGTACCCTACTATAAGTAAAACAGGGCCCCACTGAAACAATTTAAGTAGAGGAGTGACATAATGTAACTTTTTAAACATCAGCAAAGCTGCCAGAAAGGCAGTTGACTGGGTGGTTGGGAATGGATGAGAGCAGCGCTGGGAAATCTGTGTAAAGGGTGAGTATGATACTCTGGGCACGAGTTGATGGCTGGTGGCTTGGTCTAGGGTGCTGATGAGGGACGGTGTGAGAAGCAATTGAATTGAGATCATATTAAAAGTACTGCTGGTGGGATTTGTTAGCTTGGTTATGGGGTATGAGAGAAAGAAAAGTCAAGGATAACACCAGCTTTTGGGGACTGAGCTGCTGGAAACATGGGATTGTCATTGGCTGAGATGCGGAAGACTGGAGCAGGGCAGTTTTTGAGGGGAGAAAGCAACACTTTAATTTGGGATGAGTTAAGTTTCAGCTATTTATGAGAAGTCACGTAGTCAATTGGATACATGCGTCAGGGGTTCAGACGAGGGGGTCGGGCAACAGTTGTGAATTTGGAAGTCATTGGCATACATCTCTAAGATAATATTTAAAGCCTTCACAGATATCAATAGTTGTGTCGGAAAGAGGAGCTCTTGGTCATGAACTGAGACAATAAAAATAACAAGGGTAATAGTGATGATGGCAACTACCACTTACTTATGCATCTGACTGCTTACCTATGTTGTCTCATTATTTCTAAAAGCCACCCTTGGAGAGGTTGAAGTAATCTCTGTTTTACTCATATTGAAACTCAGACTCGGGGAGGCTAAGTAAATGTTGTTAAATACATTGATTAAGTCCGTGTGGCTGTTGCTATGCTGGACATCAGGAAGCAGATCACAGCTCAGTTTAAGAAGTTCAAGGGCATGGTCCTTCTGTCGTCTTTGAAGAGCACATTTCGGCCGAGAATTTCTGCCAGTTCGCCCCCCGCCTTCAAGTTATGTGTGTCCTGAAGATGGGGCACTTCAGGTGCCGGATGAAATAAAGCCTGAGGGGACACACGGTGCCGCCCACACCAACACGACACACAAGGTAAAGTAAGGGGGGGACAATTTGAAAAAGCATTAGAGATGAGACATGAGAAGACAGGGTCACACTTCCCCTCTAAACGCCGGCTACAGTTTAAGCAAAGACATTACCAGCAGGTGCTTGTTGATTTCCTTTCCTGGTTTCGCTGTCAGAGGACAGCGCCCATCCTCCTTGGAGGCAGGTGTTCGTGCCACACTGGTCGTCCGCAGGCACTCTGCCCTGCTGTCTTCTCCATTAGGTCTCGTCACAGGCAAATGAGTGCTGTGGACCCCATCTGGGAGAGTAAGGTCTGAGGGGTGACGTGACTTGTCCAAGGTCTGCGGCTAGTACGGTATACTGTTGAGATGTGAACTAGGCTCTCCGGATCCCCAAGCTCATGCCTGTTGCACCGCACTGCTCCAGAAAGGACAGGAGAGAAGAGGCTGGGATCCTGACGGCACCTCGGGTGCCGGATCATCCCAGGATCCCCGGCATGCAGTCCTGGGGATGGCCAGCAGAGGGGACCACGCACCCGGGTTTCTGCAGCCGGCTGCCTGAAGCCATGTTGAATGAGCAAATGTCTGCAGCAGACTATGAGATCTAAATGTCTCCTTGGCAGGAAATCCTCCAGGAGCACTGCGGGGTTGTGCAAACAGCCTTACAATGTCCGCTTGTGTGTGTGCGCTCGGCTTCGCCTGTGTCGCCCACAATGCTCTGTTTTTTTTGGATAATGGGGCTCTGTGGACCCATACGCCTTGTCATGCAAAGGGAGGGACCTGTGTTTGTCATAAATGGGCTCTTGTATGATTAATAGCCATGCGAATGAGCTTGCAGCAGCCGTTCAGCACCCGGCTTCACCTCTTCACGGAGACGGTGGTCTGAGTAGGCTTTCTTCCCTTGCCCCAAAGCAGCAGTGCAGTATTTATTGCTGAAAGGGAAATGACTTGTTTGCACTGTGGCTGCAGTTTTTGCCATGTGAGACAGGAGGTGCAGAAACTAGTATTTGTTGTCAGGGGCTGATTGCATGCCAGATACTACACTAGCTACGTAATCTGCATATCTTACTTACTCAATAGCAACATTGTAAAGGAAGTATTATGATTTGCATTTTACAGATGAGGAAAAGTCAGATTCAGAAGAGTAGAACGACTTGCCCAAGGTGTCCAGAGCTCATGCTATTCCCATTAAATGACTCCCTTTCTTCTTCAGTGTGGTCTGTTGGTCCACACACTTGAAGATGCCTTTCCTCATCCCGTTGGGCTGCTCATACACTGGAATTGGTGATTTTAAAACAGATGAGGAGTTGCCATTCCTGGGCTTTGGTGTGTTTCTAGTACCTCCTGGAATTATATGCAAAAAAAAAAAAAAAAAAATACGTGAGTCTGTGGATGTGTGCATTTTTCTGAAAAGGCTGATTTTCATCAGATTCTCAAAGTCATCTGTAGACCATAAAACAACAGAGTCAAGCACCCCAAAATACTTCTATTTTGGGAAATGCTTATTTTCTCTGACCTCTTCCTGTTACCATGACTATTTTCTCTGTTCAGTTTATTCACAACTGATATCTTACTGTTGCTATGCGGTGACTACTCATCTAACGCTTCCGATCCATTTTGGCAGACATCAGTGAAGAGGGCCGTGTGCTGGACCCATGTTTGGTGCTCAGTGGGGAGGAGTCGGGGGGGATAAAGTGAAATGGGTGACATTCTGAAAACGAAGAAGACAGCCCTTGAAAAGAATTCACAGCAAAGGTGGTTCATTCAGCTTGGAAATCCAGATAGGAGGTTTCTGGGAGAAAATGCTATTTGATTTGGGTACTGAAAGACAGACAGAACATCTGGAGGCAGAGGAGAGGGGCAGGGCATTCCAGGCAAAGGGAATAACACAAGCAAAACAACAACAACAACAACCCAGAAGGAAGAAGGGGGCCAGAGCTGTTGGTACTGTCCAGATTCTGGTGTGACCAGAGTACCGAGTGTTCAAAGTTGCTGAAACTTGAAAGAGAGCTTTGGGTCAGATTTTATGGCCCTGAATACCATGTAAAAAAATTGTCCTCCTCTTAATTTGACAGCCAGCTTGGAAACATTTATGCTAAACCGCGCCTTCCTTCTACCCAGCTAACCCCTGGGAAGAGCCAGGTCTCAGCAAACCCACCCCACCGCCCCTTCCCTGTCCAGCCTGTGTTGATGGTCCTCATCACGTGCTTGGGGTTCAAGCCAGGGATTTTATTTGAGAACGTTAGTTTGATCTGCCATGAAGAATACGTTGAAATCCAGCTGGTTGGTCACTTCAGAAACTGGAAACAAGAGCAGAACCACTCCCGCCTCCGACATTTCAAGGGAGCTTTGCAGCCCCTGCGATGTCCTCAATGCTTGAGATGAAATGGAGCGTGCCAACCTCCCTGGGCTTCAAATTCTTCAGGTTTTTAGTATGTGAAATGTTTTTTGTTGGTCTTTTTGGTACTTACATAATTTTTGACATCCCACATCCCCCCCCCCCCCAGATAAATTTGACCTGGGACGTAAAACCCCTAATGTTTTGATCTGTCAATTCCAAATGTCACTTTTGGTACACAGGTGGACCCCAGTTTAGGAAAACTCAGCATCTGAAAATCTAGACCTACGAATCAAGTCAACCCACGGCCCTGGGGTGGGTGGGATTCTTCAGGGGCCTTCACTTCCCAGAAGAATTCCTTTCAATAACACCACCCTGTGCCTCAACACGCTAGGTCATATTTCACCTACCACCCGACAGTGAACTATGGAGGCAAAGAAACTTCAAGCACAAATGTGGGATACAGCTGCCCATGGAATGAAAACCAGGCAGAGACAAGGGGAAAGCTTTTTTTTTTTTAGTGTTATATTGTAAGATAACAGAAATGGAAGAGATTTAATTCAGCAGCATTGATTCTGCACACGGCATTTCCTATAACATGCTCAGAGACTGGTACATGATCTCAGGTGCTTGGAGTATGTGGGGTTGCATTCGAGGGGGTGAGAGAGGTGGAGATAGTGACTATCGGCCATACGGAAGCAAAGAGAAGGCATGGAGAGGTGTGGATCTCGGGGAGATGGGAGAGTTAAGTGGATAGAGTTTGGTGAGAGAATGGATCTGTGGAGTATAGTAGATGGGGAAGTCTCAGATGACACTCAGGTTTCTGGCTCATATAATTAGGTGAATGATGATGCCTTTTATTGAACAAAGGAGGGGGGAGGATATTTGGGAAAGATATTAACCCCTCCCTCCGAATCGCTATGCTTTCAGGAAATCCATTTAGATTTAAGGGCGTGGAGTTGAGGAGGGAGGTCCAGTTTGGGGCCGGAGGTTGAGAAGTCTTCAGCATATGGGCAAAAGTTGGGAGTCGGGAGGGTCCCACCTGAGAGGAGGGAAAAAGGTGTGAAGAAAGACAACTGGGGGCCAACACTTAAAGGTTACATGGAGGAACTGGAAACTTGAGAAGAAATATTCAGGGAGAAAAGAGAGGAACAGAGACCCTCCAGGATCTTCTCTGCAGCTCTTCCCTCTGACGAAGGGGTTGCCGGGCGCCTGTTGACCCACTTACCTAAGAAGGAATTCTGGGAAAATGGAGATTGGTAATCCAAGAGAACTGCCAGTGTTCAATCTAAAACACTGATGGTCAGAACAGCCCAAATTTGGGGTAACTTGTTGGTGTTTTGGTGTTTCCTTTTGGTTTCTAGGCTGAACTGAGGCCAACCCAGGGAAGGGGAATAAATAACTTGCCCAGGGAAAGGCATTTCCAAGACTAGAGCTCAGTCCCTAGGCTGCTGGCTCTGCAGGGCGTCACTTTCCCTTTGAAATTAGGCAGAACTGGCCTGGGTGGGCTGAGACTGTCAGCCCTCCTTCGAGCTAAGGGACAGGCTGACCAACCAGTTTGCTCATAACCGTGTTCTTGATTTCACAAGTGAAAGGGAACAAATTCACTAATGATTTCCCAGTGGTGGGCCGGTCCAGCGCAAAGCCCCAGCTTGATTGTTTCCATATTCGCTACCATTTGAAACTGGGGGGCATGCTGACTGGCATCCCTAAAAAAGAATTGGATTTTGCCCTCATTTCTCGGAGGCTTTTTGCTGCTATAATATTGATGTTTACGGGGAAATTAGCTATGATGAGGTAATAGTCTATTTTAGAAAACTGAACTCAGATATCGAAAGGGCTATTTTAAACCTGCACTTAATCGTTCGGTTCCATAATGGTCTCTTGACTTTTTTTTTTTTTTTTTTTTTTGAGAATTCCCACGGATTGCCTTACAACTGGACTCTAGCAGTTTGAATTCCCTGGGGAACACCAAGCCCTTTTGAGGGACACCATGGTATTAATGATCGATGAGAATATTCAAGGCATTTTCCCATTTGAGTGCCATTACTTGTAGTGTTAAAACGTTTTGAAAACACATTTTAGCCATTAACTCATTTTTATTGTCAGATGAAAGTGCTTTAATAGACTCACTCTACTTCAGTTTTCCTCCTTCGGCTCGGAATGAAATCATCTGTTGGATTCTTGGCAACCCATTCGGCAACACAACAGAGAACCTTATGACTTCATTACAGAAGCGGCAGATGGGGGAGCGCCTTGCAGCCCAGCCCAGCGATCTAAAATCGCTAACCTGGCTTAGCAGATTTCAGCTCCCGGAATTTATAAGCTGAGCCAACATCATTCCATCGGGGCATTTTTCCCTCCAGCAAAACAGGTGCTTATTTCGTTTAGGCAGCGTACCTTGATTTTAGTTGAGAAGTTATTTTTTTAAGCCCCCTCTTTTGTATCTGATACATTACAGGCTGATGGTTAACTGGTTTTGCTTATAATTCAAAGCCGTCAAGTTGTGGAAAAGCAGTACATACGGGAGAGGGCTCTGTGGCTACCAGAGAAAGGGTGTGTGAGCTGTATGAATAGCAGACTCTCAGAGCTGCACTCTCCTCCTGGGACATCTCCCTGGATGCCGCTGGTGGTTCACGGAAGGCAAGCCAAAGGGGTTGTTTGCTTTGCAGGGCAGTGTGGGGAGTCCGCAGGCCTCTGGTGTCACTGGCAGCGGCTGCCATCCTGATTGTTGTCATGATTTCTGCAGCTCTGAACCTTGTTGATCAGGCTGGAAAGTACATCGTCTTAATAGCCCTCCTAAAGACGGACAGTCCCCGGAAACATTCCCAAAGCCAGAACTGGCCTGCTTTTCTCAGTTCTGCTTAGAGAAATCTCAGGGCACTACTGCAGTTAGGAAGTTAGACTTCTGGTAAAACTGGTAAGGCTTATGGTAAGGCTGGTAGCAGGATCCAGCCGGAGGCACTGGCCTGAGGGCAGAGAGCAGGTTCCCCTTGGAGCTCTGCTTCCTAGCCTGAGCAAGTAACTGACCAGGTTAGCAGCTCCTAGATTTTTGAATTTGGCCAACCAGTAAAATTTAGAAAGCTTTAGCTTTCTGCGTGGCCCAAGACATAGACTTTAGTTTTTCTTATTTTGCCCTTGACTCATTGATGCCTTGGAACCACTGGGCAGAGCAGTTTTACGGATTTCTTATTTTTTCAGGGCCACCCGTGGGCCAGGCCCTGTGCTAAGTGCTGGGGACACAGTAAGGTGTAAACATGGCCCTGCCCCAGAAGACCTTGCATCAAGAGAGATAAGGGAACAGGCGTCAATCACAGTCCAGGCTGGAGGACACCGTGACATAGTCATCACAGCACGTTAGGTGAGCAGAGAGAGGCAGAGCTCACTCAAGTAGGTGGGTTTTCCTTTACCTGAGGTCAGGCCAAAGAGTCAGGAGAAGTCAGGGGACTCCTGAAGGCTCTGGTTTCCAAACTCGTACTTGAAAGGGAATTCCAGGGAGGCCCTTGCCAAGGACCAGTGCTTAGCGGTCAGACGGAATTGGATGCCAGACCCTGCTCTGCTCCTTGTGGTCTTGAGCAAGTCTCTAAGTCTTTAAGATTATTCCTTTATCTCTAAAAATTGAGATAATAACAATTCTTCCCTCATGTGTGGCTGTAAAATTTAAGATATGGTGATACATGAGAAGCTGTCATCACTGTGGCCTGCAAAGCATTAAGAAATGCTGGTTGCCGGGGCGCCTGGGTGGCGCAGTCGGTTAAGTGTCCGACTTCAGCCAGGTCACGATCTCGCGGTCCGTGAGTTCGAGCCCCGCGTCGGGCTCTGGGCTGATGGCTCAGAGCCTGGAGCCTGTTTCCGATTCTGTGTCTCCCTCTCTCTCTGCCCCTCCCCCGTTCATGCTGTCTCTCTCTGTCCCAAAAATAAATAAACGTTGAAAAAAAAATAAAAAAAAAAAGAAATGCTGGTTGCCATTGTAATTGTAAACAGAAGGAGGAACATGTGCAAGGGCCCTGAGGCACTAGAGAGCGGGGCTCCTTTAGAGAAGGGCAGGGTGTCAGTGGAGTCAAGGGTCCCGGGACGGGGAGGAAGATAGGGGCCAGGGGCCAGGTGTCTCTGTGCCCGGGGCATGTTACCTGGGTGCGCTATTCCCTATAGGCATTGCGGGGCAGTGGAAGCATATTAAGCAAGAAAGTAACATAGTCAGATTTGTGTTTAGAAAGAGGGCTCTGCCAGTCGTATGGAGATGAATGGAAGGGTAACAAGACTGGCGTCGGGAAGATCGGTTTGGGAGCTGTTTCTGGATGCAGGTAGGGTCTGCTCTGCTGAGGGTCTGAAGTAAGACAACCAAGGTAGAGACAGAAAGACGTGCGCAGTTTTATGACGCATCTGATGGTGTCCTTGTTAGGTAGCTGATTAGCATGTTCTGGTGAGATCTGATGAGCATGGAACAAAAACCCTCCAGTGGCAACAATACACTGAGCTGTACTTTTTATGTCTTAAAGAATGGATTTAGGGGTGACTGGGTGGCTCAGTCAGTTAGGCTTCCGACTTCAGCTCAGGTCATGATCTTGCAGTTTGTGAGTTCGAGCCCCGCATCAGGCTCTGTGCTGACAGCTTGGATCCTGAAGCCTGCTTCGGATTCTGTGTCTCCCTCTCTCTCTCTCTCTCAAAAACAAATATTAAAAAAATTAAAACAGAAAAAAAGAAGAATGGATTTGATGTCCCATTTACTCTTTGTCTGGGTAGACAGAGCGTGAGACTGAGAGGCAGGACATCTCCAGTCTGGACCCTTCTTTGGCACAAATGTATTGTGTCCTTGAGCAAGTGCTTTTTGGTTACGTAAGAGCTTTAAAAAGATGATCCCGGTTCTAATGTAGAATGTATTGTGAAGACATTTGGGATTATGGATCAGGAAGTCCAGAAGCCAGCTGGAAGATATTGGGAAAGATACTTTCTATACCTGACCCGTGAGTTCTGATCTGTAAAACGGGTCCATTAATACCTTTTCTACATTTAACACATGCTCATGGTGAGGATGAATGTGGCCAGACGCATCTTTGACAAAGATGTGATGTTATATAAATACGTCATTGTTGGGTTCATGATTGGTCTGTGGATTACATGCTATGTTGCAGAAAAATATTAAGATCGACTAGAACTTCTTATTCCCCCAAATACTGATTTATAAAGAATCAAAGTCTTTGATTTATTCATATCTTTGTACCAGGGATGCTAAGTATTGTAGATTCTTGAAGGTATTGGCTCACTTAAAATGCGAACAGAACCTATCCCTTATGATAGAGGTATTGGGTATTTATCATCTTAGACCCTAAGGAAAAACATTAGAAAATAAAACTCTGTAGGACTACTGTTTGATCTATTTTTTTTTCTCATCTTCTATTCTTTATTGATCAAGGTGGTCTTGGCTTAGGAATTCTCTTTTCAGATAGTCATAGCTACTAAAGAAATCTCCCAAGTGCCTATTCATGAAGATTGGTATTGAAGTTCTGCTGTATGCAGGGAACAGTCAGCATTCACACTAATCCTTGCACCCTGTGCTCGAGTCCTTTGTTATGTCTTATAATAAACAAATTAATTTCCTCACAAACTACGGCCACGTTTTTTAAAAGCAAGCTCAGATTGGTTTTATTTGGTTTTACACTCTGGGAATACAGCTAATACTATTATCCAATATTTTTTCTTCCAAATAAAAAGAGAGTTCCAAATTAAAAAAAAAAAAAAAATACACGTGTGTGTGTGTGTGTGTGTGTGTGTGTGTGTGTGTGTGTTAGCAGAGGACTGTTTTTCCAGACGGTCATTGTTTTCCACTGAGCAGGCTTAGAGCTAAGTCCCGTGGAAGTGGTTTTGTGCTCAGAGCCAAGAAAACACCATGTGCACATCCCAAATTGTCACCCTTGGGAGATGAGAGCCTCCCTTGGCAGGAATGTGAGGGCCATCTCTATAGGCACTGTTAACACACCTAGAGTGAAGGGAGAAACACCCTCCTCCTTTGAGACTATTTGGGGAAAAAGTATGAAAGCACCCACTTCAAAATTATACACCAGTAACAGAACCTTGAGGAATCAGACTTCTGTACTGGGAAGACTTGCTGAGTCACCATCCAGCTTGTGACTTTAGTTCTCCTCTCCTCTCTAAACCCCCTTCCCCCCACCCTCCCCCACACACCCCCAGCTGGAGAGCTTCTCTGGGCCAGTCCAGATCCGAAGGGTCGCCCTTGGGGCAGCTCACTTCTTTTGTGCCAGCTTCTCAGGGAGACTCCACCCCCTGCGGTGTTCAGCTCCCTCCCTGTCTACACCAGTGAGCGGTGCTAGTGTGGAACAGGCCACTTTGGAATGGAAGGGAACAGAAGCAGTAGACCCTCTTCCAAAAAAAGAAAGTGCGTGTGTACAATAACAGCCCATCCTGCGTGCACTTTCCACAGATCGTGGCCTCCCAGGGTCCCCAGACAGAGACCTCCTGGGGGTCTGAAGTTCCAGGTCTTCTGCTATGGGGAAAAGAGCATAGACTTCAGGGTCCCAGACTCTCTCTTTGATTCTCCTGTAGTCCTCAGGAAGATGCTTTAACCGCCCGAGCCTCTTTTTCTTCCAATAAACGTACAGATAATGACAGCCAGCCGAAGGGTTGCTGGGAGGTTTGCGTGAACTAAAGTGTGCGAGAGCTCAAACATAGTGCCGGGCACACAGTGGGCACTCAACGAAACGTGGATTTCTTGGGGGCGTCTAGGTGGCTCAGTCTGTTAAGCGTCCGACTTCAGCTCCGGTCATGATCTTGCAGTTTGTGAGTTGGAGCCCCAAGTCAGGCTCTGTGCTGACAGCTCAGAGCCTGGAGCCTCTTCAGATTCTGTGACTTCCTCTTCCTCTGCCCCCTCCCTTCCTCACACTCTGTCACGTGTGCTCTCTCTCTCTCTCTTTCAAAAATAAATATTAAAAAAAATTTTTTTTTAAACTGTGGATGTCCTTGTCCCTCTTAGGTATAATAATGTAATAAAAAGCTGTAGTGTCTCTGATTGGTTCTTAAGATGTACCAAATACATAGTGTTACTTTCACATTCAGTTAACATTTCTGAGCACCTACCACTTATCAGAAATTTGTTATATGCTTCCTGGGTAGATCACATTCTTAAGTCGGTTACAGTCTCCCTGCCCAATAGAATGGGCATCCCCTGAGTACTGAGGCCATGCCTTCCATTATTGCGTACCTCACCCCCACGTGTCCTGTGTATTGAGGGCGTTTAACCAGTCATTGACCGTTTCCCTCAGGTCATTATTAAAGGTGGCTTTTTTTTTATTTTAAAAAACAAAGGGGAAAAAAGAAACTTCCCACCGAACTGCTGTCAGAGTCCCTTGTCTTGGAATAGGAGTTCGCCTTTTCCTTCTTTTTCGATAGGTCACTATCATAGAATCAGTGTTGAGGAAGGCTAACACTGGAGGGAACCAAGCCTCCTGGGACTGAGTGGGCAGTAATCCTAACGTCCTCTCCTTTAAACTGCTGGCAAATCTGCGTGTCACCCCTTTGTCCTTCGGCATTCCATTTCTTGTCCGTGGAGGTGTTTCGTAAGCCACTTTGGTGTGTCGTTAGATGTTCGTGTTTTCCTTAAACTTCCTGCTATATTTATGAAATGGGACACAGTCATAGACATAACCATTTGGCTAAACTTTGCAATTTTCAAGGATTTTTCTAGCATTTACTAAAAGAGTGACCTACTTATGCCTACTTTCAAAAGCGTTTGTGTATGCTTGGAATTTTTGTGATGGAAATAGGTAATGATCTATAGAGTTATCGGAAGACCCCAGCCTCAAATTATTACAGACTTACATAAATATTGGTTTTCTGAGAATTTGGGGTTTTTTAATAAGTGTTTATATATTTTTTAATCAGTTTCTATGTTTAATCTGAATACTCCTAAATTTTCTACTTCTAGAAAATATATCTTCCTCCTATGTATATTTTGAAGATGAAATAAGAAGAGTCTATCTAAAATACAATGTTCAGCATGTAGAAAGGTATCTTAAAGTGCTAGCTTTTAATGCCTTTCCATCTTGGTCTGGTGATAGTGAAAGCTTTTTGCATGAAAAAACATGGACTGGGGCACCTGGGTGGCTCAGTCGGTTAAGTCTCTGACTCTGGATTTCAGCTCAGGTCATGATCTCACAGTGTGTGAGTTTGAGCCTCACAGAGACAGCAGCCTGGAGCCTGCTTGGGATTCTTTCTCTCCCTCTCTGGGATTCTCTCTCTCCCTGTCTCTCTGTCCCTCTCTCACTCAGGCTCTCTTTCTCTCTCTCAAAATAAATAAATAAACTTAAGAAAGAAAGAAAGAAACAATTAATCTTCCAAGACCAAACATGAAGGATGAAGAAAAATGCACCTTATTTGAGTCAGGGGACATTGCATTTCTTTGATTCTCTGCATATCTTAAGCCATAACGTGAGTTGTAATGCTGAATAATGGTAACTAATATTTGCATGGCATTTTACAGTTATATGCAATGTTTTCACACCCATTTTATTTAGTCCTTGCAAGAACGCTGCACAGAAGATATTATTATAGGACTGTCGTGCAGATGAGGACCCCAGGTCTCACAGCCAAAATGACTTGCTCCGGAAAAATGGGAGAATTGGATGGTTCTTCATGTTTGTGCAGCTTTTTCAACTTTTTCTGTGTCATCTCCTTCATCTACTCCTTACACTATATGTCTTTTGAGAGCATCGGTTGGCCATGTTGTTCTTTTGACTTACTCTGCTTCAGATTCTCAATACTATATCTTACTCTTTGTCAGTAAATCTCAGCTTGCAATGCCATGGGAAAACAGGTCCAGCCAATAGCTAAGGCCAACATGCCAAGGACCCAGTGAAGCAGATACCCACACATCTTTGCTTTGGTAGGGAAGGGACAGTCCTAGAAAATCCAGCCGTGGAAGAAGACTCATGTCTCTAAGAGCGAAAGGCCATCCAGAGTGGTAACTGATGGAAAGAGAACCACCTTCCGATGGTATTCTCCAAAAGCAGGAGACATCCCAAGTAAAAGAGTCAGAGAGCGTATTTGCAGGACCCACCCCTTCATAAGTACTTACCCAACTGGTATGTCCTTTTCCTTTCTCTTCATCTGATAGCCAAGACCTTGGACTCTTCCCTTGCTGCCCCCCTGCCAGACTCTCCTTGCAGAAATGAATTCAGATCTCACAACACTCAGGTGCACAGTGTGGCTATAGCAAGTCCCAGGAGGACTTTACTTTAAGGTGATCTTTGAAGATGTTAAAGGAGTTGTGTGTGTGTGTGTGTGTGTGTGTGTGTATGTGTGTGTGTGTGTGTGTGTTTAAAGTAAGTCTAAACCTCACAATACAGACAACATTCTATTTTCAGTAATAAAAACGCTCTAGACCTTATTGCTCCATCTCTTTTATGCCTGGAATCCCTCGTACCATCCTCCTTTGTGACTTCAGTTTCTATTATTTTAGTACTTTAGCATCTGTGTTTTTTGATATACTTCTCTCCTTCAAACTGGGTTCTCCTCCCCCTCTTATATTACTGGGGAGACCTTTCCTATCCCTTGAACTTACATAAACAGCATAGAAACCACCAAGAATCATCATCAGAATCATCATCCTTGTTTTAAGGGACTCGGGCTATGGCTCTCCTACAAGACCCCAGAGCACCTGCTGGTTTTCTCTCTTCTCTCTGGCATATGTCCCCACGCTGTAGGGGAGAATGACAAGTAGCTGGCATCCCTTGGACGGACCCAGCAGCAGGACACATTAGAACTGTAGCCATGGAGTTAACCAAATACAGCGTGGAAACCAGAGTTCTCGCTTTCTCGTCAGCCCCGTACTGCCCACCACGCTTCCCTGCCTGCCACCCATTTGGCCGCAAAACCTCTTCTGTACCCACGGGAGCCCTGAGACTTGGCTTCTCCCCAGACATGACTTCCTCTGTCTACTCTTAGCCATAGGAAACTTCTCTTTGTCTCAACTGTCTCTTAGCTATGATCAATTTTTCCTTTTTTCTTTTTAATAAAAAAAAAAAAAATAGAAGTAGAACAAGAAGCTCTACTGCTTTAGCATAACCCATTTGTTTTTATTTTCCGGACACCAAATCTTGAAAGAGAACATTTTTCTCCTTTGCTTTGGCCGGCCCGCAGAAGCTCAGGTCCAAATTGAACACTTGTCTCCAGTAAACATGAAGACTTTATGGCCCAGATGACCTATAATTCACATACTACTTGCTCTTTATCTTCCTGTTCCACTTTTATTTCTTTCTTCTCCCCACTTGTGCTATGTAAGTATTTGCATTTTCTAATAGTGTGTAATAACTTATGTTCTTTTATGGAACAAGATGAAATATTAAAAATAATCATCGTATTAATGAATTAAACCATCTCATTAGGAACGCGCTGCATAGCAATGGATTTTGTATGCACGGAGGAGCTCTTTGCAAAGAGCAGTCACTGCCATGAAGGTCATGGCTGGGGCTGTGGTGCAAGCCCCATGGGTGAGGATCCCTTCCAAGTGGTCTCTTCTCAGTGACTGTCTGTGTGATGTTAACTCACTTTGTAGACCTTAAGCCAGCATACACTTCTGTGAGTTCTTGTTGACCTTGAAGAGGAATAGAAATCCTCAAATCGTTCTGTGCTTATTCAAAGAGTGTGTATTGAATTGCAGCTTTCATAGGACTGCACTTGACCCCTAATACTACATAATGTTCCACAGTCATTGTTGTAGACATTTCCTGTTTGGGGTATGAAACATCTAGAATATTGGGAGTTCCTTAATTGACCCCAGTTGATGTTAGAGTCATGTTCCAAAATGTTTGACTACATGAGCCAACCAGCTTAAATAACATCTTTTATTCTTTTGAACATCTAGAATTCTGTAGCCAAGTGATACTTGATTGTATCTCCACGTGTATTCCTTTCAGGCTGTTGCTAATTTCAAAGGATTGACATATTTCCCACCCAGGTAGTCTGACAGTAGAATCATGCGCAAGACAGAGTTTTAGGAGGCAGCTAAATCCATTCAGGTCTCTTGCGACACATGAATAGCACAAAACCAGGAAAATCAAGAATATTTAACTTCCATTAGGGCATTTTATGTGGAAGCTGGGACTGCTATTAAACTGTAGAATCATCTTACTACCAGAAGTGTCTCCAGGTCTGAAGTGGAACTGTTCATTAAGCTGGAAACAGATTCTTTCCAAGAGACCCCAGGAGGGTTTGTGAATGTTGCTCAGCAGTAGGGATGGACTGTACCAGTTCTGAGCTTCTGAATTTGGCAGGATCTACCTCATACAGGGCTTTTGCTCAAAGGTATCTTAAAGAGAAATGTGCATGGGAGGAAGAGAAAAATGACAGGAAGAATAAGGAAGATTCTTTTTGGAAGAGCAAAGCATGGTGTTTGCTTCCCAGTGTGTGCATACACGTGTGTGTATGTGTGTGCACCCACGTGTATGTGCATGCCCAGATATTCATATACCACGAGATGGGAAAAGTCTAAGAAGTGTCTTGTCCAACCTTCTGCCCAACACATAATTCATTTTTGCAATATTTTTGCAGGCTGGTTGAACACGTTTCTACTTAAACAACACCAGTTACAGGAACTTCACTATTTCACAAGGCACAGCCCTCAATACTCAGCTCTAATGTTTTTTCATGACTCTGAATGAAGATCTTCTTCAATTATTTCTTCAGTGACCCAGCGCTCTTCCCTAGAGCTGCATGCAACCTATTAATCCACCTTCCATAGGATAATCCTAAATAAGTATTTGAAGGCTGTTGTAATCATCATAATGATTATGGTGGTATCATCATCATCATTATTAACACAGGTAGTACATAACATTTCTCGAGCACTTCCTGTACGTGATGTGCTAAGCATTTTATATTTCTATCTCATTAATCCTCAAGACTCAATGAAATAGATAACATTTCACTTACTTTATTTTATTTTGAGAGAGGGAGAGAGAGAGAGAGAGAGAGAGAGAATGAGTGGGGGAGGGACAGAGAGAGAGGGAGAGAGAGAATCCCAAGCAGGCTCCATACTCAATGGTAAGCCCTATGTGGGGTCTCATGACTCTGAGATCATGACCTGAGCCGAGATCAAGAGTTGGAGGCTTAACCAACTGAGCCACCTAAGTGCCCTGAAATCGATAAATTTCAAAAACTCATTTTACGGATGAGAAAACTGAGGTTTGGAGAAGTAAGGCAGCTTGCCCTGCGTAACAGAACTAGGATGGAAATCAGGCTTCCCCAGTCTCTTTTCTAGCTCCACATTAGTGACCTATCCTGTGGATGATGTGTGCAGGTGTTTTTTCATGGGAGGATTATGGGGACTGGACTACCACCTTCTGCATCCAAGGGAACTTCTGGCTGCATACTGTCTCACACAAAGCATTCTCCTCTCATCACATCTTTCTTACAGTGGTGTATTTTTAGGAATTCCTGTGTCAGCATAAACACTGTTGGAAGCCCTGTGCAGAGAAAACTGCAGCCTTGCGGTTTTCTTTTACTGGTCCAATGATTTTTCAAGTTGATCCTTTACAAACTGAGGTGTCTGAGTCGTGAGTTAGAGAAATGCCTTCCAAAGAGCACAGCATCCAGCATCAAACTGTGGCTCCATGAGTAGGTGCTGAATGATTGAATGGACCAGTGGCCTCCTGAAGAAAATAGTTTAATGTCTAGAGCTGAGAGAAGTAGAAATTTTGTGTTCTACCTCAATAATAACTATTTCCCTATTCTTTCTTTTTTTAAGTTGGGATTGCAAATATGTATCAAATTTGTATTTCTCTGCTGGTTTGATTCACCCATGCAATTATGCTATAATTTCATTGAAAATAACTTTTTAGATTAATATGAATACCTTTTCATGTTTACACTTCATGAAGTACCCAATCTTGTTACCACTGAAATGTCAAATTATGAGAGCTTCTGACTTTCCAGCTAGTTGCACCTCTGGGAAATCTGGCCTCCTCCACAGGCCATGAGGGGTCTCCGGAGCTGTAAATCTGTGTTTTCTAAACTCCTTTCTCCAGAAATTTTAAGAAACTGACCTTTCTGGAAAGATATTTTAATAATGCTCTTGTTGTGCTTGTCCATTAACATGGTATGTTCTCACATCAGTGGAGAGGAAACAAAGCAATGCTGAAGTATTAACTGTAAAGATTCAAGGACTTGGTGAAGGGCAAAGGGAAACCCATAAATACACCTAAGCCCTCCCTCCTATAACTAAAGTACCTGATTCTTAGAATAGAGTGTTCTTTGGTTAATTGTCATTATTATGAATGAGACCCAAGATACAAGTGTATTCTTCAGAGACAGCTTGTGACGTTCTTCTCACTGTCATACTTTATATGTTTTACACTGGATATCCCTAACTTCTGGAGAGCCAGGACCTCACAGATGTTTATCCTACCCTGATTCAGGAAGGAGTTGCTAAGTTACTAGTCATCTGGTGTGGAAATATTTTATATCAGATGCAGCTATTGGAATTCCAGAGTGATGTACATAAATTAGTAAAATATGTCCAACCCTTTAAGAAGTCTATTTTTTTCTTAAAAAAAAAAAAAGTCTATTTTTCATCCTTTTAATGGTATTTGGTTTTGTATTGCCTCTCCTAGGTTTGCTGGGATGGGAAACCTGCTCAAAGTCCTTACCAGAGAAATTGAAAACTATCCACATTTTTTCCTGGATTTTGAAAGTAAGTTCCAAAAATCAAATGATAATGACGGGAACCTTTTACTTTCTTAATAGCTTGTTGATAGAGAAGTTACAACATAAAGATTTTATATGATACTTAAATCCAAATGTTACCGTTCGTTCTTTCTGAGTCTTCAAAGATCATTTTATTTCTTTCTTTTCCTGTTATGTTTTTAACAACCCTAATAGGAAAAATTTTTAATGTATATAGGGTTTTCTTGGATTTTACAACCAGTCACCTTTCATCAGCTAGCATCAGTCATCATCATGTATTTTTCTTAACAATTTTTATGAAATGCTGTGTCATATTCTAAAGAAAAATAGTATGTATACTAACTTATGTAGATTAATATAACAAATATCACTAGACACAAAAAATTTATAAAACTAGAAAATAGGCTTAAGATTATTTTTGAGTCATCTCTGTTTTTTATGTTACTTGATTGCACAAAACTATTTCAAAATTTTGAGACACCCCCCCTTTAATTTGAAGGTTATGTTTCTTTTATGAAAAATTTATTTATTTATTTATTTTTTTAATTTTTTTTTTTCAACGTTTATTTATTTTTGGGACAGAGAGAGACAGAGCATGAACGGGGGAGGGGCAGAGAGAGAGGGAGACACAGAATCGGAAACAGGCTCCAGGCTCTGAGCCATCAGCCCAGAGCCCGACGCGGGGCTCGAACTCACGGACCGTGAGATCGTGACCTGGCTGAAGTCGGACGCCTAACCGACTGCGCCACCCAGGCGCCCCAAAAATTTATTTTTTTTTCTAAAGTAAAGTGGCTTGTGCATTATGACTGAATAAACATGGAGGCTATTATTCTTATCTTGTTTATTTTCTTGGTTGAATATATTTTCAAGTGAGTGACACATTCATGTTTTATCAACTAAGCTTATGGTTCCACCTTCACTCCTGTATTCCCCCTTTTCTAAATTACAATTCTACAATAGCAAGAACATTAAATGTTCCTTTTCCCAGTATTCACTGTTTGTTGCAAACTTTAATCTGCTTTAAACTTTAAGTTTTCGAGTATCTACTTAGATCAAAAAATAAGTCAGAATTTCATGGCATATATATTAAACTTGCTGACAGAGATTTTCTAAGTAAATGTTAGAAGACCCTTTCAAGATACAGTAAAGCAAAAGATGACTGCTCCCTAGATATGCCTTTTCCGAATCTTTCGTGAGTCTAAAATAGCTACTTGGAAAGGAAAAGTACTCCCAAAACTCATGGGTCCTAAAAAAAGTGTTGAATCTAGATTATATTCCATGAAGATATCTCACTTCTGATTTAACTCATTTTGCTGGTATCGTTGCTTGGATGGTTTGGTTGGTTTTGATTGGGTTGGGCTGGGGTTGGTTGGACTGGTTGAGTTGGCTTGAGTTGGTTTAGTTGGGTTGGCTTGTGCTTGGCTAGGTTTGGTGAGGTGGCATAGGTGGCCAGCGGTGTAGGTGGGAACTCAACAATAGAGTGATTTGACACATTGAAAGGAATGGGCTTTTTTACTGGTGTAACTTTCGCAACTCCCATATACATATCTTTGTTGTTGTTACTATTGTTGTTAAAATGAAAATTTATTAGTCACTTTAAAGAATTTTACAAGATAAATCACCTCTTATCCTACCCCCTCATATTACTGCTTGCATGTTTAGTTGATTCCTTCCACTTCTTGTCGCATGCATTTTACACTGTTGCAACTAGCATGTACGACGTCCAAAACAGACGTGGAGGTAAAATACCCCATTCACTCAAAACTTGGGGGGCATATGAACACCTAAGGTAGTCAAATGTGTGCACTTTTTTTTTGAAGCTCTAAGTTCTACACACATCTGCACATGCTGCTTATAATTGCCTACCAGGTTCAGTGGCCCCCATTTGTCTATTTACCTGTTTTTGGATTCTTGGCTTTCTGTGCTTTTATAAAGAGTAGTATTGAGTTCCTTGTCAAGTCTAATTTTAAAAGCCTTCCAAGTGATAAAATAAAAATCTTCAGGGGTTTAAAGCACTGGTTTTCAAAGGGTGTTCTCTGGAGTACCAGAGTTCTGAGGTTATTCCTCAGGGGATCCCCAGCCCCTGGCTATAGCAGAGGGACTGCTCTCCTTCTTTCTTATGAGCCAGTACTCTGGTCTGCTCAGTCTTGTAGTTTGAATAGTTCGTTAGCTTTTTCTTATTTTTAAAAAGGTCATGGTGGCTAAAACAAAAACAAAAACATTTAAACATCCGGAATTTTGATAGTGGCTTATGGTACTGACACTCAATTTGTAAATAGGTTAATAATTTCTTCAACAAGGAACATGTAGAATAGGTTCTCATGCCTTGTGGCTCATTAGGACTAGAGCAATAGTATTTAAGGAAAATATAAAACTATCACTTTATAGAAAATACATAAACTATTTGTTTCCTCATCAATCCCAAGGAGAAGGTTAACATTATTTCACTGAGACTCTAAAAAGATAAATAACTGGACAGAAGTCAGTAGTGAAGATGACTTCACTATGAAGATGGGAACATGAACACAGGTTTCTGGCTTTTATCCTCCTTAAGTGCTTATCACAAGCAACCTCCATTTCTGACTAGGGAAGGACATCTTATTTCTCTGCGAACCAAGACATCTCATGGAAAAAATACTTTTTTCTTAATCCTGAAAACCCTATTTCCTAACGGTGATTTTCAAAACGGAATGATGATGGACCAGAAGGGTAGGAAAGGTCAGCTGTGGTCATGATTTTTCTTATAGTCTGTAGATTTCAGCTCAACTCAGTAGTGGTATGTGGAATATGAGTACAAGCATCCATGTAAGGCAGACAATGTCAGAGAGACAGAGCTAAACAAGGACAGTCATTGCCTAATGGAGTCTGAGGCTACTTTGCAGATAATATCAGCCCATAGTTCAAGACAAGATAAAATAAGGGGCTTAAGGGCACACCACACCCTGGGAGTAAAGAAGGAGAAAAGGAATGCATCTGGTTTCAGGAAACGGAAGACTACGGAAGGAACTGGAGAAGTCTTCCAGCAAAAGGTGGCCTTTGGAATGGGTTTTAAAGAATGAGTGATTTTTCTATAGGCATACAGGGAAAAGAGTTTTCCAACAGTGGAAATAGGGATAGGAATGGAAAGGGCATGTTTGAAGAACAAGAAGCCCAATTTAGAGAGAATAGCACGTGCTTGCTGAAAGGAAATGCGGGCAGAAAGGGAAGGCTGGCTTGGGCTAGACCACAGCGGTTGCAGAAGCTCGGGGCTAACAGTCCGTAATCGGGTCTGTAATTGGATTTGTCCTCAAAACGCATAGCTGAGGGGAGCTGGGTTGCTCAGTCGGTTGAGCGTCCGACTTCATCTCAGGTCATGATCTCACAGCTCCTGATTTCGAGCCCTGCATCGGGCTCTGTGCTGATGGCTCGGAGCCTGGAGCCCACTTCAGATTCTGTGTCTCCCTCTATCTCTGCCCCTCCCCTGCTCATACTCCGTCTCTCTCCTTCAAAATAAATAAACATTAAAACAAGATTAAAAAACAAAACCAAAAAAGAATAGCTGAACTCCCTGAGGGAAAACTAGAAAGCAGACGAGAGCACGGCAGGCAGGAATGTTAGGTGTGCTCATGCTTCAAGGGAGGTTGATTAAGTTGGAGGACTTTTCCTGGAAAAGAGGAAAAAGAGACTACACTATTAAGGAAGGAGAACATCTCACTGAGCCGAGACTAAACTAGGCCTGGACCCTACCGCTCAGGTTTGCAACCCAGCACTTAGCCCCATGGAACACTGATCGCCAAACAAAGCCTCAGTAACAGATGCTGGCCCTGTGAAGGAACAGAATAGAACACGTTAGATCGAGGCAGTCAGGAGATCACAGACAGTAAAGAAGGAGGGAACGTAAGTGGATTGACATGTTGCAGAGTAGTCAGGGTGGATAAGGCTTGGAAAGGGAATGGCAAGTTGGGCAGTGACTACCCCACTACTAGTGGCCCCTGGAAAAACAGATTCGAGAGTTATTCCTTTGAGTATAGAGGCTGGATTGCAAAGAGTTAAGGAGAAAGAAGGGGAGGGAGGAAGGAAGGCCAAACAGCATGTAGCAACAGCTTAAATGAATTTGGCACCTCTACTTTGAGTGTTGAATATTCTTTTTGAAGTCAGTGATGGAATATAATTGAACTGGGTCAAATAGATATAATTAAGCTGGGTCAAAATATAATACAAAATTAGACACATCTGTCCCAAGGTTTTCTAGTTGTGTAGATTTAATTTAAATTCTTGTCTGACCTTTGCAGTGAGTTCTGTACCCTTTGCTCACATTTCTACACAACCACTTAACATCTTTTTTATTGTTTTATTTTTCAACCCACTACTTTTTTTTTCCCCTTTTCCGTCTCTACTGTCATATTTCCATTTCTTCTTTGAAGGCTGGGAGACAGAGGGGGAGTAAAATGCAACCTAATCTTGCATGAGTGATGGTTTGGGAGACACTGTACAGAAGACGTATGCCTGAAGGTCTGTTGATGATTGTTCAATTGAATCCACTCGTTAATGGCACCCAAAGTGGGCAGCAGACATTAGCCTTTCAGTGAAATCGTTCCAGTGATTCCCGGACTGAAATGATCATTAGAAACATCTGGTAGATACGGTTTTTACATAGTTGTCTGAAAGTCTCCCAAAATTCTGATTCAGTGGCCTAGTTCCAGGGATCTGCTTTTGCCCACATCTCCCAGGCGGTTCTGATGATTAACCAGTTTGGGAACCATATTTAACTAATGCATCCAAATGAGGCATTAACTCACCCTAGGGTTTGGGACAGGGGATGTAACCAAGCAACCTTTCCAAGATCCAGAGCTGAGGTCTCCAGAACTGGTCACAGAAAACTCCTTTTAGTTCTCCTTGCCCTGTTTTTCCCTTGCCACATAGGCAGTAGAGAGTTAGCCGTTAATCACACCTGTGACTCTAGAATGGCACACTTCTTCCGTCCTTCATACAGTATCTGCCTTGGAGCGGAAGGTCTCTAAGACAAGTCAAAGTTCAAGTAGACTAAAATCTATACAAGGTCACCTTGCTTCAAAGACACTCTGTTTCAGTAAACAACTTGATCTATCAAAATATTCCATGGGGATTGAGTCGATGTTTCTCCAAAGATAAACAAATGACAAATAAGCACAGGAAAAAAAAACATTCACTAGCCAAGAGGGAAACGCAAATCAAAACCACGAGATAGCACCTCACCAGAGAGAGAGTAGAAAGTGTTGATGAGTGGGGCGCCTGGGTGCCACAGTTGGTTGAGCTTCTGACTCTAGATTTCAGCTCAGGTCACGATTTCACAATTTCATGAATTAGAGCCCAGCACTGGGCTGTGAAGTTTGTTTGAGATTCTCCCTCTCTGTCTGCACCTTCCCCACTTGCACTCTCTCTGTCTCTCTCAAAATAAATAAAAGTGTTGGTGAGGCTGTGAAAAAATTGGAACCCTCATACACTGCTGGTGTGAATGGAAAATGGTACAGATGGCTTGGAAAACAGTTTAGCATTTCCTCAAACACTAAACATAACGTTACCCTATCACCCAATGATTCCACTCCTAGGTATATACCCAAGAGAAATGTGTCCACACAGAAATTTGTACATAAATATTCATAGTAACATTATTTATAATAGCCAAAAAGTGGAAACAACCCAAGTACTCATCAAATCATGAACGGGCGAATAAAGTGTGATGTGTCCATTCACTTAAATATTCTTAAGCAATAAAAAGTAAAGTACTGATAGATGGATATATTGAAACAATTATGCTAAGTTAAAAAAAAAACAGTTACAAAAGAGCACATATTGTATAATTCCATTTATGTGGGATGTCTAGATTAGGCAAATCTACAGAGATAAAAAGTTCATTAGTGGTTGTCTGGACCTGGGGGTGTTGGGAAGAAATGGGGAATTGCTAATGGGTTCAAAGTTTCTTGAGGAATAAAGAAAATGTTTTAAAATTAATGATGTCGGTGGTCGTACAACAATGGCAATATACTAAACATCACTGAAATGTATACTTGGGATGAGTAAATTATATCACGATAAAGCTGTTACAATAATAATAATAGTAATAATAATAATAAGCATCTTTTGGAAAATCTGATTTCTTGCTTCTGGTTAATTCTGAAGCCATTCCATCTGCTCAGAATAGATAGCTTCTCTTCTTTGCCTGACTGTTCCACTTTTTAACATTTATTTTTATTGAGGCATAATTTATATGCACTGAAATGCACAAGTCTTAAGTGTATATTTCAGTCAATTTTGACAAATACCACACTCTGTCAAGACAGGATGTTTCACTCCCGAGAGTTCCAGTATGCCTCTTCTCTGGCAATCCCCTGCCCCTGACAAACACCCAGAAACAACTACCGGTCAGATCTGATTTCTATCTCGAAGATTAATTTACCTAATCTATAAGGTCTTGAACTTCATATAAATGGAATTTTACAATCTATGCTTTTTTGTATCTTCTTCTCCTTCAACATAATATTTTTGCTATCCAACCATGTTACTACGTGATGCTAATTTGTTCCCCCTTTTTGCTAAATACTCTTGTTATAGGAGAGTCTGTGTGTTCATTCCCTGTTGATGAACACCTAGACTGCTTCCAGATTTGGGCTACTATGACTAAACATGCTGTGAACGTTCTTGTAGAATCTTCGTGGGCATCATTTCTCTTGTATTACCATACCTAAGAGTAGATTTGCCGGGTCAGTTCTATGCAACTTTTCAAGACAGTGTCAGATAGTTTTCCGAATGGGATGTACTCATTTCCATTCTTGCCAGCAGCTTCGTCTTCGGACGTTCCACACCTTCCCCAACACTTAGTATCCTCAACCTTTTCCTTTTAGCTAGTCTGGTGGTTGTGGGATGTTTTCTCGCTTGTGGTTCTAATTTGCATTTCCATGGTAACTGATAATGTTGAACCTTTTTCACGTGCTTATGGAATATTTGCTTAGCGTTTTTAGACCATATTGACCACTTAGGTCTTCTTCCCATTTTTAATGAGTTTCTTTTTCTTTGTATCAATAAACTGGGATTTCCTTACATCTGGATACCTGTCATCTGGGAGTTAATAGCTTGCAAATGTTTTCACTCATTCAGGGCCTCATTTCTTTATTTTCTTGACTTTGTGTGAACAGAAGTTTTAAATTTTGATGAAGTGTGATTGAAGATTGTTTTCTTTTGTATGAAGGACACGCTATATCCTTTTTAAGAAATCATGACCTACCCGACGGGCCTAAAGATATTCTACTGCTTCCTTCTGGAAGTTCTAGAAATTTAAGCTTTAAATTAGGTCAGTCGCCAGTCTTGAACTAATTTGTGTGTATTTTGTGAGAGAGGTTTATTTTTTTCGTGTGTTATCAGCTTTTTCTAGCACAAGTAGATTGCTTGAATGCCCTTATCAGAAATCAGTTAACTGTAATGTTTGGGCCTTCTCTTCTCTCTTATTGCTTTACTGATCTTTTTCACTAGTTAATACCCAAATATAACAAATAATAAGTCTCAAAGTCAAGGAGAGTAAGTCCTTCAGCTTTGTTGTTCTTTTTCAAGATTGCCTTGACTACTCTAGCTCCCTTACTTTTCTAAATAAATTTTAAATTAAGTTTTCAATGCTTACAAAATAATCTTGCTGAGATACTGATTCTAATGATATTAATTTTTTTAATGTTTATTTACTTTTGAGAGCGAGAGAGAGAGAGAGAGACAGAGACAGAGCATGAGCAGAGGAGGGACAGAGAGAGAGAGGGAGACACAGAATCCAAAGCAGGCTCCAGGCTCTGAGCTGTCAGCACAGAGCTGGACGTGGGGCTCGAACTCACGAACCAAGAGATAATGACCCGAGCCATGTGGGATGCTTGGTCAGCGTGGGACGCTTAACCGACTGAGCTACCCAGGCGCCCCTGACTATTATGGTATTAAATCCTTAGATCAATTTGAGGTGAATTGACATCTAGATGATATTGATTCTCTTACCTAGGAGTACGGTATATCTTTCCATTTGTTTAGATGTTCTTTAATTTCACTCAGCAGTATTTTATAGTTACTAGAGCTCTTGCATATCTTTTGTTAAGTGTATCTTCAAGCATTTTATATTTTGACCGTAACGGCTTTTTTATGCTTATGGTCTGTATGGCGTATGTTTCCCCATCTGATCTGTGCCTTCACCTTCACAGCGTGCTTCTTGTCAACAACAAAAGCTAGTTGGCTCTAGCTGTCCATCCATGCTGATAATATCTACCTTTTCATTGGGGTCAGCAGCCCATTTACATTTAATTAATGTTTGTACTTGAGCCTATCTTGATGTGTTGATTTCTATTTGTTGTATTTGCTCTTTGTTTTTCTCGGAATCTTTTCAAACATGATTGATTAAATAGAATAATTTCGGTACTCTCATTTATCTTTTCTGTTGGCTTTTTAGTTCTGCCTCTTAGGGCTTATTGTAGAGATTATAATATACATCTTTAAGTTACTGCAATCTGTCTTCAAAATGTCGTCTTCATTTCATAAAGAATTCAATAATCTTGTCACAGCATATCCGATCACCCTCCCTCCACCCTTGTGCCTTTTATGTTTTGCTTCGACATCTGCTATGCACTCCCCATTTGCCATGTGTGGTGGTGGTGTTTTTCCTTATATTTTAAACTTTCAATAGTCTCTGTGTGTGTGTGTGTGTGTGTGCGCGCGCGTGCACATATGTGCGTGCACGCACGCGTGTGTGCGTAATTTAAATAGATCTTTTGTATTTACTGACATATTTACTTGTTCTGGCGCCCTCCAATTCCTTCTTACATAACTAGGTGTCTTTGCTATCATTGCACTTCAGCATGAAGAACTTCCCTGCAGAGAAGATTTGGATGGTATCTTATGCTTCTATCACTGCATATCCGGTGTCCAGCAGAGAGCTGGGCCTGAAGTCTAAGCTTAGGAACTTTGATTTTTTTTTTTTTATTGATGCTAATTCAGTAATTATATGCGGAGCATCTCCTGCGTCAGGAGGAACAAGAGGAGTGGGGATGAGATCTTAGGAGGCAGAGAGGCGTGGAGGGATGACATAGGGCATATAAATATAGGAACATTGGGAGAACATGCCCGCTTCTTCAAGAACTATTATAATTTTCCTGAGGAGAGAAGATGCAGACGCACTGGAGAGACAGTAATAGTACAGGTCATACAGAAACCTACCTGGAAGAATGGAGAGCAGGTGACGGGCCAGCCAAAAGAGAAAATACAGGAAGTCTAGGGCTGAGCCGAAGAAATGTTTCTTGGCAGGCGGTAACCGAGAAATGATTTTCTTAGAAGACAAACCCACCTTTAAGAGCATACCGAGAACAATAACAGTGGTCATGGGGTGGGGGTGGGGGTGGGGGTAGTTGGGAAGGCAATTCTAAAGCCTCCGAACCATTATACTCTCAGAAAGGCTCTGAATATTTTGCTCTATTGGGACTACGGTCTCCTACTTTTCAAAACGAGGAGGGATGTCAGATTAGCTGCTCATCGGTGACAATTTTGCTGGTGCAGGCTACCCCCTGCCACTACTGAGCTCTTGTTTCACACCTCCTTCTCTGGTACCCTCACTTCTGCTAAGGCTGTCCAGAAGAGGCTAGATAATTTGGGGAAAGGAAACGGGGGAAGACAGGAGATGTTCCTGGCCACTGTAAAAGCGAAGCAAACAAACAAAACCCAACAGAGCAGACCTGGAAAGCAATTTATTTATGCCAACATAGAAATCCGGTCATTAAATTCATGAAATCTCTAGCACTTTTGCCTTTTAAATGCTTTATATCTTTGTCAACATCCTTCTGCGGGTCTACAGGTCATAATCCCAACAAGACCAGTTAGAGAGGGGACAGGGCTCTTGTCAATGTCCTTCCTTTTACCAAGAAGTAACCTGAGAACCAGAAAGATGAACTGATTGGCCCTGAGGTCTCATATGCAGTGAGTGGCGAAAGTGACAGTAGGAACGAAGCCTCAAAAATCTCTGTCCTCTGAGTTCCCTCCTCCTGTGACATCACAGGGGTCCCACTGCATGGAGCTGAAGTAGATGAGCCTTCAAGCTTCAACCCTTCCTGCTTTATACAGGACCTCATCGGAAATTCCATAGGAGAGGGCTCTGGGCTCTGGGCTCTGGTGCAGGACGACTAATGTTCCTCTACAAATAAATATGTCAGCCCAGTTACACACATTTTCCAATGGATCTTTGCAATTTTATGGGGTTTCTGTAAGCAGTTAGCATTCTGCTGTAAATCATTACTGCTTTATATCCCCAAATGTTAATCATAGATAATTAGCTGTGTATCTTCGTTTATCCTGAAGGGGCGAGGGGCAGAGAGGTAAGGACGTGGTGGAAAAGAAGAGCTATGGATTTAATCTATGGTTTTGGCAAATCTTTGTGCTGTACGTTTCTTCACTGTTTATACAACAGCTGGCGAGGTGCAGAGATAGCAATATATCCTATTGATGAAAGGCCAGAGCTTCCTTCAAAGCCAAAGACATCTCCAAATAAATTGTGTCTTCTACTCACATTATCTTCAGTTGATTTGTTTGATTCTCTGTCAGATTTTCCATACAGTCCTGAATAGGTTGTTAAGAGAAGGTATGTGTGTTCCCGATGCTTGTGAAGACAGAGTGTGTCGTTGGCTGATTTACAAAGATAAGAACACTTTGATTTGACAGCCTGGTTTGTGCCCTGGGGTATGTTCACCAAAGATGTTCCTTCCTGACAAGCGTAGCACTCAGCCACCTTCCTCTCCATCCACACGGTGGAATGTTAGGCATTCTGCTCTCAGTAAACATCACAGTCCTCCATGGCAAAGCCTCCACCTGACCCCAGTGACACCAGAATCCTGGCTGTTGATATCCATAATTACTAGCAAATTGAGCCTGAGGAGGATAAATAGATCCCCTGTAAACAAAATGAATACTGCTTCACTGTCTTCATTGATAGAGGGTATTTTTCCATTAAAAATTCTAGGCACTTGGAATTCAGTGATTTCTTGACAATGTACTCAAGGTCACAGTGCACATGATACATTTTCATACCTTCCACAATAGCAAGTCCAGAACAGGGGTTTCAATCATTCCCTGGGGAATGGCCTGGATAGGCTTGTTCCAGGGCCCCTCAAAGTATTGGTTTCTGAAATTGCCTGTGTAAATCACAGGTTTTTTTTTTTTTTTTTTAACAGCTTTATTGTTAGACTAGAGCAGCCCAGCCTGATGTAACTATTCTTCTCAATGGCAATGAAATAATTGACAATGATTAGAATTTTAGAATGTGATTCTCGGAAGAAACATCACCGAGAGATTCACCGGCTACCACTGACAATAAGGACTCATTTCCATCAATAATGTTATTGGTGGGCATATGCACGTGTGTGTACCTTTGACAAAAGGTCAATCTTTGTGTTAAAAATAGAAAAAACCCATAACTCAGAGTTCCTGCTCACTCAGCAAGTGCTTTAGGAGGTGGCTGGTAGGTTGAATATCAGCAGACCTTTTCAATCACCAATTTTGCAAGATGTTTCTCTTTGACATCTGAAGACACCATACATTTTTAAAACATGGGTACCAACTGAATCTGAATATGGAGACCCCAAAGCCTCTTAAAGGGATATTCTGGAAAACAAGTGATAACAGCCTTAAACTTGGGATGGTCAACTTCAGTGCAGTTTTTCACTCAACAAATATCCTAATAGTGTATTAACCACACTGAAGAGACATTGAGGCTGTAGCTAAATGATGGATGGTTTAAAAACACAAGTGTTAATGAAAGTACGAATAGCCAATTTGATTGTAGGTAGATGGATATGGAGAGAGACAGAGATAGAGATAGAGGTATAGACATATATCTATATCTATCTATCTATATATAGATAGATATATAGATAGATATATAGATATAGATATAGATATATAGATATAGATATAGATATAGATATAGATATAGATATGGTATATATGGGTATAGATGATATGGGTATAGATACAGATGATACAGATATAGATATAGATAGATATAGATGATATAGGTATAGATAGATAAACAATAACAGTGAGAGAGAGGTAACAGTATAGAAGCCATTTGGGAAGAAGAGACAGAGGAGAGGATCCAGAAGTAACACGATCTTCACTTCTTTTAGTGCTTCCCAACACTCCCATTCTCTACCACCTGGTCAACGTCCTCATTTATTTATTGAGTCATGACATACACATCGAGTGTCTCCAATGGGTAGGACATATGGAGGCGCCGAGAATAAGAATATAGACTCTGTCTCCAAAGATGTCCAAATACAAAAGACAAGCAGAAAAATCGTCGTAAGAAGTAGTGTGAGTGACAAATCATTCATTCAGTTCTTTGAATCAGCAAATCTTTCTTGAGCATACGTTATGTACCAGGCATTGCACTAGGTCCTGGAGGTTTAATGAAACAAATAAGGCCAGAGTTCCGCAGCCTAATGGATCAGATTCTCGTTCATTAGTCCTGGCTGTCTAATCACTTAGCTGGGGGATCAAAGTGGAACGAATCATGAACTTCCATAGGTATATGAGCCGATGCCGAATGTCACTTAGGGTTACACCGTCCTCTTTCTATTTGAAAAAGCAAAATAGACAGATTAGAGCTTCTCCCAGTCTGTACTCTCCACCCTGGAAGTTGACCCCACGTGTGATTTGAGTCCCCAGAAGGTAGGGACCGTGCTGCCAGCATCAAGGGCCTCATTGTTAGCTGAAAGAGGGGACTTCGGTTCCATGACAGGGGAAGGAGAAAAAAAAGAGGGCATCCGAGAAGACTAACAAATTATGGAAGAAAATGAGCCGACACATTTCTAAGTCAGGATGAAGAAGGACTGATGGATGGGATTTCTCCCATCCCACCCCACCCCTGCTAAATGGGGCCATATGAGAAACGTGTTTTATGAAGACACCAGAACATCTGCCAAAAGAAACATCTCCCCAGAGAGAGAGGCTGTGACCGGGGGTCCTGTTTCATAGGTCACTGCGGTGCCGGGAGAGGGTTACTGTATGATGGAACCTGCTTCACTGAAGCCCCAAATCTGCCACCTCTGAGAGAGAGGTGACACCGCCCCAAGTTGTTCGTCCAGCTCTTTACGGTCACATCAGGGTCAGTGTTGAGTTGGATAAGCAAGATTCGCTTCACTTGGGAGCGAGAGTGAAGCTCGCCCGTCTGCAGCCAGGACCCCTTCGGGGCTGCGCTATTAGAAACAGTCTTTTTGAAGCGCCTAAGAAAGGCTTCTGTTTTCAAAAACTGAAAATTTTCTCCTTTTGTGTTAATCACCAGAAGAATGGGTTTTTGTGTTTGTCCGGCTGTCTTCTTCCAGCCACTTCACTTTAATTCGGTTTTGTCTAAAGCTTACCAAGGGGTGATTTGCTGAGATGGAGTCACCGTGACAGCCAAGTTCAGAAGGCTTCCTTTTCTGGTCTCCCAAGTGCCTTCTTTACACACTGCTTTCTAATTACATTCAAAGAGACTCACCCCTCAGAATCTTGGTCACAGCCTGTTTTTCTTTTCTTCTTCTTCAAATCTCTCTCTCTCTCTTTCTAGGAAATTGCCTTTTTTGGCTGATGATTTTTCAGTTTATTCATCCAAAGGAGGAGAGGGTCGGAGGGAATGAGCTTTTGTTTTTCCTTGTTTTCTGGGACCTCTGTGCTGCATTTTTGTCACATGGTTCTCTTCCCTGACTTTCTTCTTACTCAGATATTGCCCTGGAATTCTGTTCACTGAAATGCTGTCTTCAGTGACAGGCTTCCTAGCTCATGAGGTTTTAATGGTTTCTACTTAGGACATCCTTTGAGAAAAGTTTGGGAAAGCAGGAAAAGATAGCCTACAAAGTGATTAATAACGTGCATATCATCGCACCAAAGAATTTCATGGAAACAGTGGAAGGGCAGAAAAGGATAAAGGAATAACACGTTTCCTCTTGCCCCTCTGCCTCCCAGGCTAGGATCTGTACCATAACCTGCCAGATCTCTGTCATGTTCTTCAGGTCGCACTCCCTGCGGCCTTCCAGCCAGCCAGCTCAAGCCCATCCTTTATATTGAGTGCTTGTCTCTCCTCCCACGCCACACTTGTCTTTTCCTTCTCTGAATCCTGATGCACGTGCACGTCAGTCCTTACCCCTTCTCTCATCGAAATCCATCTCCTTCCTAAAAGGCAGAGTTTGCAAAATATCCGAATAGTCTATAAGGACCTGTGATTTTTCTTTCTAAAGAGAGCTCTCCTGCTCTGATGAGTTTCACCCTTCATTTCCCGGGTAACTCTACCAATCTCTTAGGTCTTAGCAAGACATGGTAAGGAAAATGATCTAAAAATGGGCATCTTTTCTCAAAGCTCTGGCCTCAGATTAGTGTAGGTCCAACAGGTGGTGGCCGAAGCAGAAGCAGCCGCATCCGGCCCAACCCTTACTCTGCTACTCAGCCCTCCTGTAAGCCCCGTCAGCATGGTCAGCACCTTACTTCAATGTCACCTAGCTCAGGAATTCTGTCTCTTAGACTCCCAGAGTAACACCTGTGGATTATTACGTTTCTCAGGATCAACCCTTGGTGCTCCCACCGAGACTTGTCAAAACTGGGATTTGATCTGGGGAATGTTATAACAAACATAACTCCAACTTACCCTTTCATGAGTGGGGTCTCCTGAAAGAATTCACTACCTTAGGACTGGGATTTTTGAAAACAAATTTTTAAGAGGTGACATCTATCCCCCTTCGATTAGCAATGCCTTTGTTTGGGATGGAGGCTACTTTCCTCACTAGCCCAGGCAAGCAACCTATTTTATAGGTATTGTGAGATTCACCACCAAAATCCACCCACCAACCCCCGCAAAATACTCAAAGGGACAAGAACATGTATGACCTACAGGAATGTAATCAAGTGGGAATTTAGAGCTAAGGGAAATGCTTCTGTGGTTATTAGAATATGCTCTTCATTTATGTAAGCCTGAATGTGTCACTTATTCTTGTGAGTAGCATTTACAGTCAAGACCAAAGATGAACAGTACTCTTTAAAAAAAAGCTCCTGTACTTCTTGAGTTCATGTTCAATGGGAAGTCTCAATGCTTTCTCCATGTTATTGTGTTCCAGAAAGATATATCTCCGTCATGGCTCTGAAGGATTATCTAATATTTTAAGCTTATTTTTTATGTGGAAATGTAAGGGGGACTGCTTTTCCCGTCTGTACTCAGATTCACAGGCTTTTAGTCAGAACAGAAATATTCAGTAGCTTCTCCTATTAAATGTGGACCCCAAAAAACAGGATTTATTTCTTCTGTCACCCAGTTAACTGCTTGGCACATGATAATCGGTGTGCAAAAAGCATGTTCTACACAAACAAATACAGTACCCGCAGTGATTCCAGCATGCTTGGTTTGACGTGCGCAGAGAGACCGATGACTGTTTCGAACTAAGTAACATACAGAAATTGTGTTAGTTTCCTTTCCTAGCAGCTTATTATGTCAACGAGTAAAGACCAAACCTGTAGGAATCAAATAGGACTGTCTATCAGGTAGACTGAATGCTAATCTTCTTCCCAAGCTGTCTGTAAACACAAGCCCTCTGTGTCTTTTGGTTTCCCTTCTGCTCAGATGCCCAGCCCACGGAAGGAGAGAGGGAAATATGGAACCAGATCAGCGCCGTCCTCCAGGATTCTGAGAGCATCCTCGCAGACCTGCAAGCTTACAAGGGCGCGGGGCCAGAGATCCGAGATGTATGCCAATGATAACACTGAGCTGACAGCACCCTCGGAGGAGAAGGGAAACCCACACACGCACACACACCCAGCAAGATTAAGTAATAGCCCTAGTATTTCCTAGTGTACTAGGAAGAACAAGGAGGGTAATGTGTTTTTTAAAAAAGTATGAATGGCCCCTTTGATTCTAGTACATTAATCTGAACACACGGTGCGGTAGACCGTGTAAAATATTAGCCATTCTTTTCTCCGTCATACATTTGTTATCACAGGACTGACGTTTAAACAACGATAGATCGGTATATTACTTCATTTAAGGGAAACGTCCATACAAAGCCTAGGGACAACAGTTGAAGCATAAGTCATGAGGTCTGGGTTTGCACAGACTTCCAGCATTTTGTAATAGTTTTGGCAGGTTCCACAGTATCAGAAACAACTGCCATGAGCTGCCTTGCTTTAAGTAGCCTGCAGGTCTATCGTCTTGCAATGACTTGAGATTAAAAAAATAAATAAATACCTGAAAAACAGCAACCAAAACAGAATTGCCAACATGGCTTTTAAGGCTGCATAATGCCTTAAAGGCAAGAAACTTGATACTCCTTTTATGTGAAATAATTAGCTTTGTGGCAGCATCAACACATACACAAATGTGCACACATGCTCACTTAACACACACAGTTTACGGCCACTGCCGCCATCCTTCTGGAAAAAACACCACTAACGCTCTAGTCCTTAAGCTGCTGCAACCCAGACAAAACGGCATTTCTAAGAAAGTGACAGCCTCTCAAAGGTGGTTATTCTACGTCGTGGTCCCCATTAATTTAGGTAATTTAGGTAACATCACAGAACGGAAGGAACGTAATACGTATCGTAGAGAAAGAAAGACATCTTCAGGACCTGCACTTCCTAATAAGCACTGGCTTGACTTTAGTAGAATCAAAACGTGATGGAGGAAGGCTGAATTGCTTCCAATCAGATTTGCATTTTTTTTTTTTTTTTTGCATTTAAAGTGAGAGAAACAAGTAAGATGATATAGGGTCTGATTGTAGGGTCATTTGCATTATGGTCAAGTGCTAAAATCTCATTGTAACTGAGTATCTTGGAGGACAGTCCCCTGAACCGATGTCAGTTTAAGAGCACACTAGCAAAATAGATCAGGACTTGTGTTTTCTTCAACCACCATACTTTCTCAGTCTTGAGGCATTTTGATGTGGAGGCTATTGCTTCTTTTTTTAAACAGACAATTCTATCGCGTTTTTGTAGGCGATTCAAAATCCCAACGACATCCAGCTTCAAGAAAAAGCTTGGAATGCAGTGTGTCCTCTGGTTGTGAGGCTAAAGAGATTTTATGAATTTTCCATAAGGCTAGGTGAGTATGTACGTGTAGTTTTTATCCTGTGTGTGACGGAGTTATGTTATGTTACAGAGTTTGAGAAAGTAGCAGGAAGAGCTAGCTCAGTGACCTGAGAGATGTCCCACATCCATCTGCAATGTCTTAGGAGAGGCCACTCATGGACGAACAACACGTGTGGTTTTCATTCCCTTAAATTCATCTCAGAGTTCCTTCCGCTGAGGTTCTCGGCACAATGGGGGTGTCTCTGCTCCTGGGTGTCCCTCTAGTCTTATTCTCAGCTAAGTCTCACTCGTAACAGTTTTGTTGTGGTCTGACCACATTTCTTTTTTTTTTTTTTTTTTTTTTTAATTTTTTTTTTTTCAACATTTATTTATTTTTGGGACAGAGAGAGACCGAGCATGAACGGGGGAGGGGCAGAGAGAGAGGGAGACACAGAATCGGAAACAGGCTCCAGGCTCTGAGCCATCAGCCCAGAGCCTGACGCGGGGCTCGAACTCACGGACCGCGAGATCGTGACCTGGCTGAAGTCGGACGCTTAACCGACTGCGCCACCCAGGCGCCCCTCTGACCACATTTCTAAATGACAGGGGAGTTGAAACAAACAGATCACCGGCTAATCCAAAAAAGAACCTGATTGGTTAGAGTCATGTGATAAATTTAATACAGTAAAACACAGGAAAAACAAACAACATTCTGCTCTTTAGCCTTAAAAGCAACCTGTACAGGTTCAGAATGGCTTTGCAGAAGCAAGAGTAAAGTTAAGTCTGGTTGACAGGAAGCTTGACGTGTCCACCTATGTGATATAACCACTCCCCCCAGGATACAGCTCTCTGAGTTTCCATCAGTTAATGTAATATATCTAGAAAGAAGAAAGGGGTAGTCATGTTCTACTTTACTTTTTCTGTAAGTGAATGCCATATTTTAAGAGTTAAACAGAGAAATAAAAAAACTGGGGGAGAATGATAGCCATGGTGTCGAGAGAACTTGAAGCTAAGACCCAAAGGAAGTGGTTGAATGAGCTAAAACAGTTTTGTAAGAACAAAGAGCCTCTGAAGACTCTCAGATAGCTTCTTCTCTGTTTCCTTCTTCTGTTTCTTCAAAGTATGTATCTAGACCCCATGAACTGAAATCTTAACGAGCCAGATTTTTAACAGAAGGAAAAAGATACCACCAAGGTAGAACTGGCTGACTCAGAAGGCCAGGCATTCCCATAAACGGAAACGGCAAGAGATGTCCTTGTAAAGATGCTGTAAAAGACCATTAAAAACCGTAGATCAGGTGCCCGCAAACTTTAAAGAGCGGATGATAAACCTTTTAGGCTCCTGGGCCCGCCTATCTTCGTTGCACCTGCTCAACTCTGCCATTGTAGGACATTAGTAGCCATGGTCCACACATTAGGGAACAGAAACAAAGTGTGACTGTGTCTTAATAAAACTGTATTTGCAAAAGTTGACAGTGGGCCAGATTTGGCCTGTGTGCCATAGTTTGGTTCCAACCCTTGCTGTCAAGGATTGGTTAAACGACTCGGCATTGTTAGATACACGTTGAAGGAAAAACTGGAGGGAATGTTTGGAAATGGACAAGAGGATTTAAGGAGACTGTTTCGGGGACAATAATGGAGGTCGGTATCACAATGGGTTTGCAGGAAAGCTCCCCTGTGTCAGGTTGGAGTATAGGGGCAGAGACGAGCTGGAAAGGGACCCAGAGTCTTTCCCTGCAGTGCAGGTTATCTAGCCATGTTTTCTGGGCCACCTCATCTCCTCCCCTGTCATGAAAGGCTCTCTCCTACACGTGATCCAAAAACACGTATCTGTGGTTTCTGAACAGTGGCAGGAGTTAGCACTGTGCACACTGGAGAGTTCAGCCGAGCTTTGAGAGACTCGGATGAATCTGTGTGGCCCTGGGGGTCGCAGGGGAGGCCGTCTGCTCAGGCATGATGGGCTCCCTCTTCTTATCCACACACATCACCCTGCACACAGTTATGGCAAAAGGCATGGAGAAGAAAGGTTATCTCTGAGAATGTCTGCAGGACCTAAGAACTGTGCTTTTTGAAGAATCTCCGTGGGCCACCTCAAATGTGTATTACTCACTTTGACTTTCAGAAAAAGCTCTTCAGAGTTTATTAGAATCTCTGACCTGTCCGCCCTACACACCGACCCAACACCTGGAGAGGGAGCAGGCCCTGGCGAAGGAGTTTGCGGAAATTCTTCATTTTACCCTTCGATTTGATGAGCTCAAGGTTAGACCGCGCACGCTCAGACAATTTAACAAACTTGTCCTGAGTACCTATCGTGTACAGGCACTCTGCTAATGCCATGGGGTGGGGAATCAGTGAGTAAGAGGTGTCTCCTTCCCTACAGAGACATGTAAGCTGAGAATTTGCCTTCCTTACAGTAAAAGTGATGTAGGTCGGTGGTTTGTAAACAGAAATTCAAAATCTGCCAAATTCAATAAGAGGAATCCTTTTCAAGTGGAGAAGGACTCCATCCTGATGGAGAACAAGGATTCTTTCCCTGAAATCTAGCTTGTAGCCATACGATATAATAATAAGGCTCTGAGGATTTTAAAAAATTGTCTTAAATGTATAGTTTTTTGTGAGAGACAGTGTGTGAGCAGGGGAGGGACAGAGAGGGAGACACAGAATCCGAAGCAGGCTCCAGGCTCCGAGCTGTCAGCACAGAGCCTGATGCGGGGCTCGAACCCACGAGCTGTGAGATCATGACCTGAGCTGAAGTTGGTCGCCCAACTGACTGAGCCACCCAGGCACCCCTCTGAGTATTTATTTTTAACCAGAAGTTGCTTTGACTGTTACAACCAAGAGACGTCCTATTATGTTTATATAGTCTGGTGTCTGGGCTCCTAATGCGCATCCCCCATCTGATGTGGAGAGATGACCTTCTTTCCTCTCTTCTGAATTTCAGATGAGGAACCCAGCCATTCAGAATGACTTCAGCTACTACAGAAGGACGATAAGTCGCAACCGCATCAACAACATGCATGTGAGCCCCTGGGTCCCCTGGTCTGTGTGTGCCCATTCCCCATGTCTTCCTCTGATTTCTGCATCAGGCAGGGCACAGGGAGAAGCCGGCCTTCTTCTGTGATTCCCTTTCCAGCAGACATCGTGTCGGGATTTTTGACCATCTGTTTATCAATTGCATATTCTCTTCTTACTTTCATCAGCTAGACATTGAGAATGAAGTCAATAATGAGATGGCCAACCGAATGTCCCTCTTCTACGCAGAAGCCACGCCAATGCTGAAAACCCTCAGCAACGCCACCATGCACTTTGTCTCCGAAGTGAGTGAAACTACGCACCGAGGTCCTTTTTTCTGAATTACACGTAAAAGCTGCTAGCAGGACTAACCTCCTTCTGTGTCTCCCTCGTAGAACAAAACCCTGCCAATAGAGAACACCACAGACTGCCTCAGTACGATGACAAGTGTTTGTAAAGTCATGCTGGAAACACCGTAAGTTCCATCGGTGGGGGATTCATGGTCAGGGTTCATCTAGAGAGGGCCTGTTAATATGTTGACGATTATGATGGTGACGACGATGGTGACATTTGGGTCAACACGTTAACAGGGACATGTATATGATCTGAATCCATGTCACAAAGAACGCTGGATGCTGAGTGTAAGTCGCCCCAATTTGTAGTTGAAGAAGCTGAGGTCCAAATTGGTTCACTGACTTCCCAACGGCTGCATAGCTTGTTAGATGGCAGAACTGTGACTCAAATCAAAGATGCTGTGGAAGATGTGGAAGGGCCACGTGGAGGGTTGGCCTAAATGACTGGGTATTATTATGAGTATGTGGGAGGAAAGATTTGACAGAAGATTTAGAACAAAGGGTAGAAGTGGTAGGACTGCGGCAAGGGTGATAATGGAGATTTCTCTCCATCTGTCCTTCTCATTCTGTCCCTCCCCTTCCCTCTCTGTCTCTGTCTGTCTGCCTCTCTTAGTTTCTTTGTGCTTAAACTAGTTGCTAGATTTTCGAAATGGCGGAGGTCGTTAATGGTGAGGCAGCACAGTGATGAGGAAATACACACCCACAAGTCAGGGCTCCAGCTAACTCTTTAGCTACTTCTGTGTGCTGGCAGACAAGCGAAATGGCCTGTGTGGGCCTCGGTTTCCTCCTCTGATGAAGTTCCCATAATGTCATCTGTGCTGTAGAGGGCTCGGGAGGGCCAAAGACATCAAAAGCACCTTATAAAATGTGATGCTCTGTTCAGATGGAAGATGGTGTTAATTTCAAATATTTCACTTATACCAAAGTTAAGACTTGCTCCAAGACAGAAATAGTAATCATCTTCATTGTGGGCCTAATTCATAATGAGAGAGATGTTAAGAAAGCCTCTAAAATTATCTTGAATTATCTGAATCATCAGGGACCCTGTCAAGGTAAGTGAACAAAATTCACACTCCACAAGTACTCCCGGCCCAGTGAATGGTACATAATTTCTTTTACGCATCTTTGCGTAATTCAATCTGCAGCCTGTGTCTTAACAAAGGAAGTTACTCTGACTGGAGACATGACCGCTGCTCTGTAGCAATGAGCCTGATTCTTTCTCTCCATAATGAAGCCATTATTCTCTATAATCTTGGACAGCCAGAGGGACCTGCTATAAAATATTCAAGATTGATGGGTGGGAGGGAGTGATGTACGTGATGAGCTGGCCCGCTGAAGGGTAGAAGAGAAGAGAATTTACTGCCCTCTAATTTACCTTATTTTCACACTGAATTGCTGATTGGATAGATTCAAGGAGAATGATCATCATGGGTTTCTTTAAGAGCGTATTAACCTGGTTGTTGCAGGTATGGGATTGCTCTCAAGAGATGATTGGAGGAGTCGAAAGTAGCCAGAAATGAACGTGCTCTGGCAAGAAGAAACACAGCTGCCATTTCTTCTCTCTTCCAGGGAGTACAGGAGTAGGTTTACAAGCGAAGAAACGCTGATGTTCTGCATGAGGGTGATGGTGGGAGTAATCATCCTCTATGACCACGTCCATCCCGTGGGAGCTTTCTGCAAGACATCCAAGATCGATGTAAGAATAGTTATGAACTCTGCTTTCTAAATAAGAGCTCGTGAGTGTTGCACAACAGACCTTGTCTCTCTCTCTCTCTCTCTCTCCGTTCCCCGTTGAGAGGGATCTCTCCCCAGGGGCAAGCCCCCTCGTGGCAGCCGTCCTCATAGCAAGAAGCCCAATCTTTTTCATGTGCTTACAGCCAGACATCCAATCAAAAAGCACAGCAGAAGCACAGAGACACTAATCCCCTCAGCCGGTAGAGGAGCTGAGCAGATGAATAGTCACTTAGCTGCAAACTTCCTTCAACGTATCTGATGTGCCATATGAATATATTTTTATATGTTATAGGCATCTTAAAGTTAGCGGCATTGGGAGATACTGGATTGCAAGACATGGCAAGATATGGTCACATTTCAAACAGTATTCCAACTTCCTGTCCTGCCCCCCCCCCCCCCAACTGGTGGCTTCACCCAAATGCCATGCCTTTTCTTGTCATCGGGATATACTTGAGTCCTTTGCCCTGCCCAGAGTGCTGTCCCTTCTTTCTGATGTGGGGATTCTTTTAAGACACTCCACGAATGTCACCTCATCCAGGAGCACATCTCTTGTGCCCTGCATGCTCAGAACCTCCCTTCTCCTCTGGCCCCAGAGCACTTAGCATTCTGGATTTTCTGTCTGCAGCATCAACCCAATAGTGTATCTCATGTGTTAATATAAAGCCTTTTCGGGGCACCTGGGAGGCTTAGTCGGTTAAGTATCCAACTCTTGATTTCAGCTCAGGTCACGATCACATGTTCGTGAGTTTGAGCTCCACATCGAGCTCTGTGCTGACAGCACAGAGTCTGCTTGGGATTCTCTCTCTCCCTCTCTCTCTCTCTTTAATTCCCTCCCCCCACCAAATAAATAAACCAAAAAATACATATAAAGCCTTTTAAGGGCAGAATGGGACCTCTTGGTATTAACTTATTCTGACAATGCTAAGTTTGGGCAGCACACTCTGTTTTTACTCAACTGCACAGAGCAGCATCTCTCATGCTTTAGTGCTGTGCCAACAGAAAGTCTTCATGCCCAGAGGGACCACGAGTCAGAAGGATGTAAGGAAATTTATCAGTTAGAAATGCAACTTGGGTTACTCATTTTGCAGTTCTCGCCTCCTAGCACAGCTAGTCATGGGTCTTCATAGAGTATTATTTTTAGGGCAGTGATTTGTGTTTGCCAAGAAAAAAAGCGTTTAGTATAAAAAATTAGGAAAATCTAGGAAATCAAAATACAGAATGTTAAATGTATCTGTAGTAACCTTACCACAGACAGATGACCATTGTCGATATGGCAACATATCTTCGTCCCTTCTTTTTATATGGATGTTTGTGTAGATGCATGTGTGTACCTAACAAATTAGCACCCTGCTATAAATGCTCTTTTAAAACATTTATTTGCATAACAGTATAGAACAGATTTTTTTTTCATACCAATAAATATTTTTACTGTATTCTTTGTGAGGCTTTAACATTTTTTATACTATGGACTGAGTATAAATAACTCTTAATAACTCCATGAATATTATTTGAATGTGGATGGAGTTTATTACATGGTAACTCATGGGACATTCTCATTTACCAGTGCCGTTTGGTAACTTGTCACAGAGTCAAAAAATAAAAATATACTAGGTACAATTATGTCTTGTAACCCTAACCTTTAAACAGCTTGTCCTTGCTTGTCATTTACTGAGTCTGGTGAGGTCGTAAATATGATATAATGTTAAATCTAACCACACATAGTCTTCATGAAATGTATTTGTTCTTCGATCTCACTAAGAAAGCTTTGTTCCTACTGAAGTCTGCATGTTTCTCCGAGAAAGTTTCAGATTTACCAAACGCAACATGTGTTCAACATGGGCCATTTTCTTTGATGACATAAAGGAGCTCCTTCAGATGCCAGTCTGCTGCTAAGCCAGCAACTACATGCACTGGGTTTATAAATCCTTAGGATATCATCAACTGTGAAAAGACAAGCATTTATTTGTGAAACCCTGAGATGCATATTGTTATATGCACTTACGAAGAAAATGCCCTGGAAACCCAGACAAGGGAGAAGCTGATTCCGCTTAGAGGAGAGACAGAGGGTGATGTTTGAGGTGGATCTTGGGAAAGGGGTAGAATTTTCCCAAGTATAAAGAGGGAAGGAAGAGTACTTCTGGAGGAATGAATCCTCAGAGAAAAGTCACCGAGGCCCAGAGGGGTTGGGTCATTGAGAGAACAGATGCTATCCTTGGGTTCCAGGAAGCCAGGCTGAAGTGAGGTGGTGTTTTCTGCTGATTTCCTTAGACTTCTGGAATAATCTGATAAGGAATCACTCCTTAACCCCGGTCTCCAGCCCAAAGCTCACCGAGAATTCCAGACCCAACCTCCTCTGGACACCTGAAACATGGCCGGCACCAAATCAAAGACCATCCTTTCCCTTACAAACCTGCTTTTCTCCTGGGTTCCTGCCTCAGGTGTTTCATCATCTTCTGACCCGACATCTAAGCTGGAAACCAGGAGTTGTCCCTTGGAGCCTGGAATTATTTTCTTTCCTCTTCTTCGCCCCCATATCTTATCAGTCACCGGGTCCCGTGGACTGGACGGACCTCGGATCCATACTCCTGCCTCCCCATGATTCTCCATGTCACTGCTGCTCTCACGCTTGACAGCCTCAGGGGCTCTCACTGACCCTTCCATCCTTAGACTTGCATCCTTCTGATCCCTTCCTATATTGATGACATTGCTAGATTGTTTAACACCTGCCAGGGGTGTTTTCTACAGGCAAAGGCCTGCCAACTCCTTAACATGCTATTAAACTCTCACTGGATCTGGGCCTGACTACATCCCTGGTTGGGTTGTATTCACACCCAAGGCTTTATAATCAGGCTGAGACAGAACTAGAAATTCCCAAAGAGCAGCTACTGCTCTTCTCCCCTTTTCAAGTCATCATTGCTCTTCAGGCATGTTTTACAAGAACACTTTTCACACTGCTGATGAGCTATTTCTCTCCCTTCTTCCACTAGACCACGAAGTCCCCTGGGAGAGGGACCAAATCTGTGCACCCCTGAGCTTGATTCCATCCTTGCAAGTGACACATACCTGGCATGTTTGTAGCCTATCCCCACCCTGCACCCGTGACAGACATCTCTGATTGCCCATGGCATTTCTTTCCTGATGAGCCTATATGTGACTCCCAAATGATTCTCATCCCTGTGCTTCTGGCTACCTCCATCAAGCTATCAGGGTCCATTAGGCCATAAGATAAAGTTTCCTACATACCAGAAGCATACCCACAGAAAATATTTATAAGAAACCATTATAAAAGAGCTCCTTGGTCTCCCCAAATTTAATACAGAGTGTGAACATCTGAGTTGAAGATGAGTGATTGTATTTTTTGCAGGGAGATACTTCCTTTGTCAAAAAAAATTTTAGGCTATGCATAATGGAATGTGATCTCTATATATGTATCTTTCTTATACTTCCCAAATTATGAATAAATTATATTCCAAGGGCACACAAAAAGACCAAAAACTTGTGTAGGTCCACGCAGGTACTAAATAACGCAAGAATGGAGGAACCCCAAGGAGCCTGCCTCCAAGCACGCACATTCTTAACCTGTGGCCTTCACCAGTCCTCCCCTGATCTAGTGAGGGAGACAGACTGATCTGGGTGCTTCAGTCTCCAAGGCTCCCTGATGAATGCCAGCCTACTATTAGGAACACAAAGAGGTGGTGGTTACTTCTACCTGGTGAAGGTCGTGAGGTGAGATGAGGCCTCCTGGTGTTGGTCTTTAGCTGTGTCCTTTCAAAAAAAGAGAAAAAGAAAGCAAAGAAAAAAAATTAAGTGTTTGCCAGTCCATCAGCTAAAGGAGGAAAAGCACCCTGGAAAGTGGGATGGCAGAAAAATCATCAGGTTTGTCCTTCAGGCAGTCAGTCTGCACCGAGCAACCACTGAGAGGAATGCCCTGCATGTGGCTCTGGAGTGCAAGCCAGGATTGCGGCCTCGATGCCAAGATCACGGCCTCGATGCCAGGATCACGGCCTCAATGCCAAGGTCACAGCCTCAATGCCAGGGTCACAGCCTCAATGCCACACACGTGAAACGTTCAATGGCAGTAGAGTGTGAGAAGTGATACACAACTTCTAGAAGTGCCCAGAGGCGACCTCTCGCTAACGTGAGGGATTAGGAAGGTCTGCTGGTCGTTTCTGTGTGTGATTTCTCCAGGCGGAAGTAATGTGATCTGATTATGCACACATGGTTGTTTGAACAGATACTATCGTGGACGCAGTTGCTGTAGTATTAACAAAATGCGGTGCTTTCTCCTCCTAGATGAAAGGCTGCATAAAGGTTTTGAAGGAACAGGCCCCGGACAGTGTGGAGGGGCTGCTGAATGCCCTCAGGTGAGCCTCAACCCTGCGCCCCTTCCGACAGACTGCGAATCTAGATGCTGTTAGGGACCCGGCACTGGAGTACCAGGCAGAACCTCGTGCATGTCTTCACACGTTTAATCTTTCCAACAACCCGCTGAAGTCAGCATCGTTTTTATCATAGCCTTTCTACAGAGGGAAGAAACTGAGATGTAGGGAAATCAGATAACTTGCCAAAAGTCACCCGGCCGAGCACCAAGCTAGAACCTAACCCTGGGTCTGTGTGACCCCACGGGTCATGGGCCTAACTGTGGGCCGCCGCGCTGCTTTATGGTAAGTGGGGACTCCCCGGAAGAAGCTTCCCGAGTCTCACTCTCCCCTTCACCTGGCTGCGCATGAGAACTGTGGTGGACTTTTGCAAACACTGAGGCAGAGTTTCCAACCCAGACCGAATGAATTCGAGTCTTCGGGGTGGGGACTCGGGCATCCACTCCGTGTTTGTTCTAAAAGCTCCCTAGGAGTCTTGCATACACAGCTGTGAATGAAAACCCTGCTCTACCCTATCTTAATACCCAGTTTTTGGCAGCGGTGGCCCCTTTCAGCTTCTCCCTGCCAACCACTAATGCCCAAGCAGTCTCTCTCCCAAGGATACGTGTGCTTAGTACACTCTAGAGAAGGGATGCTTATTTTTTTTAGCTATGACACATCTACAGGAATCTGTGGAATCACACTACTGTGTAAATCATTCCTGTGCCGGACTGCAATCTGGAAGGTTTATGGTCCTTGCTGCCTTATTCATCTTTGATTTTCCCGAGTCCCACTCAGTGTTGTGCATGCAGTAAATGGATCAATAATCTTCTACCTACATACAACACTTACGTCTTATTCTCCACTCCCGAGCACGTTCATCATCACAACTCAGAGGGAAGGTGATCTATTATCCCCATTTAATAAATGACGAAACAGCCACACGTGAAATGAATGAAACTGAGGTTGATGCTGTTTTGTGGGAGTTGCTAGGTCATCATTCTTCAGAGCAGATGCAACATTAACACGGGAGCCTTCCAGATTCTGTGCGTGAACCAAGCGTTTCTCCACTGGTGCCCACTTCACAGCAGGAGGGCTTCCCATACACAGTGAGACTCTCACGTCTGATCTTAAAAAATTTTTTTTTAATGTTTATATTTATTTTTGAGACACAGAGAGACAGAGCATGAGTGGGGGAGGGGCGGGGAGAGAGGGAGACACAGAATGAGAAGCAGGCTCCAGGCTCTGAGCCGTCAGCACAGAGCCCAACGTGGAGCTCGAACCCACGAACCGCGAGATCATGACCCGAGCCGAAGTCAGACACTCGACTGTCTGAGCCACCCAGGCACCTCTGATGTTTTCTTATTTTTTTTTTTTTTTTTAGCTTTCCAGCTTCATTGAATCAAGCGAGGTTTTGTGAAAAGCAGGGCAGTCGCCTCTGAGTGTTGACGTTTGTGGCTTCTGTAGATAGTGCAGTGAAGGAAAGGAGCACAGGCTTTTGGGGCAGACTCATTTGGGTCCAAATCAGAAACCCCGCATGGTTCACAAATCACATGTTGTCAGATCTGGGGTCTGAAATGGGTCATTTAAACCTCTCTGAATCTCAGTTTTCTCTTCTGTAAAGTGGAGGCAGTAACCTCTCCTGCAAAGTTAGTGAGTGAAATGAAAACTGACATGAAATTTCTAGGACATGGTCAAGGTTTGATTACAATTTAATTCCCTTTTCTCCCCTTTTCATAAACCATTCCTATACCAGCTTAATGTGAGGGTGCAGATGTGCTGCCTGGTTTTGTTTGTTGACCTGCGTTTGTGCCCTCTTGTGGTGGCAGTGAGCATAGGAGTCCCCAGGAAAGTAGAAAACCATAGACGTTGAAGTTTTGGGTAATGTTGCTAGCCGATCCATATGGTGAAATTTGTAACTCAGCAGGGTTAGCCTAGATGGTTGAGATCCTGCACTCATTCACGTGACGTCTACCTCCCCGGAAAATGGAATAGCTTATATCTCCCCCGTGTAATTCTTTGATTAGACAAAAGTCTCCTTGTTGAATAAACCACAATACAAAGTTCCTTTGGAAAGAAGAATCAAATATTAAGTCTGTCTGAGAATACTCTGGGCATTGAAGTGTGGTTAGTTGTCTAAGGCACAAGCCCCGGGTTGATTTATAAATATCAGTTGTGTCTCTCAAGGTCAAGATGGGCCGAGAGTCATCCCTGGCACTCTGGCAGGTGCTGTTTACACACTGACCCCCAGTGTTTTCTCTCCATCCAGGTTCACTACAAAGCACTTGAATGATGAATCGACTTCCAAACAGATTCGAGCAATGCTTCAGTAGAGCTCTGCTCAAAGAAGAGGATCTATGTACTGACCTCAGAAGATGTATATGTTTACATAATTTAATACAGATTGATGTTAATACTTGTGTATTTACATAACCGTTTCCTCCTTGTCACTGAAATACACGGACCTTAATTTGTATCCTGACTGACTCGACCCAGCAGAGCATAAATTGACTTGAGAGCCTTACCTTTGATGTCTAAAACAAAACCCCCTTCTCCAAAGTCAAAATTTGGAGACTTCGATCTTTACTACTGGAGTCCTTTAACTACACCTGTAACAATCTGAAATTCCTAATAGTTTGTGGTAGTGTTTTAAATCTAGATGTGTAATCTCTCTGGGAAGTATACTTATAGAAACATGAAGTATTTGATTTCCTGTGTCAGCTTGGCTACAAGAAACACAACTGTTATCCTGACAGAGGGAGAGAGGAATCCAAGAAAAGAAAAATGCATGTGAAGACACAGATTCAAGTGTTTCGAATTCAGCACGCCCCCCCTCTCTCCTCAGACTGCAGGCCACATGTGCAGCTTTTTTGTTTGCACGTATTTATTCTGGATTTATATTCCTCTAACGTTCCCTTTTGATTCTTCAAGAGGAAAATCACCTGTGCTTGAATCAGTTTGTGAGAGAGAAGTGAGAATAGACAGATGTGCTGTCATAGCTGAGCTGTGAAAGTGGTTGTCGGGGGACAACCCCCGACAGTGGGTTGTGGGGGAAGTGGGGGTCGGGTTGGGAGGAAGGACACACAGGCAACAGGACAGTCATCTCTCTGCTTCAACCCTTTGGCTGTGAAACTGTAGTAATTTTGATGACATTCCAGTTGTCTGTGGGGTGCTGGGTACACAGTCCCTCCTAAAATGAGCCCTGTCCTCTGGGGACCATCCATATGGCAACAGAGGCCTAGGGTACTTCATTGATTACCAGGAAACTGGGGAATTCAGAGAGGGGAATCCCTGCATTTTCCAGTTCCCTAATATTTAAAAGGCAGCTCCTCCCTGACCACACTGCTGGCTGGTTGGAATGTTTAAACCTTTGGTCTGAGTACCTGGGTTGAGTCCTAGCCTTACTGATCCATGGTGTGAGCTTTGAAAATACACTTAAGCTCTGTGTCTCACTTTCCTCATCTATGAAATGGGCAATTAAAACAATCTCCAAGAGCCCTACAAGGCAATGAGCCAATAAAATGGCTGACTCTTACATGCTTCCTTAGTAGACAGAGGCCAGGAAGCATCACCCCATCTTGTCTTGATGATTGAATATATTTGAATATATGGCAAGGCCTAGAGTCATCCTTTCTGCAGATCAGAGCTTGGAATGGAATCTTAGAAATCTCCCGTCTCAACCTCCGGTACAGAAATGAGACAAGGCTGAAGTCAAAGAGGATCAACTCCATGTAGGACTAGAACCCAGGATACCTCACTCCTGAATCTTCCCCTGTTCACCATGTGGCCTATGCATACATACTATAAGATGAGACTGGACACTTTTAAATCAGCCTTAAGTCTGGTTTATATTATTATTTGCCTATTTCTGATAGAAGGAAAGAGTTGCCCAGTGATTGATAATCCCAGAAATTGGGCCTGGGTACATCAGGGTTTCATTCACCATGTTCCAAGGAATAACTTGTAGACCCAATTGATTTCCAGACTTTAGTGTCCAGATGGCATTCTCTTGAGTCTTCCAAAAAAAAAAAAAAAAAAAAAGGAAACATACTTTTTTTTAAATTTTATTTTATTTTTAACAATAACAACAAACCCAGTCAAGTGGCAGAAAAGATTCTCTGGTTTATATCTACATGTCAGTCAACAGAGAGAGAAAAGACCTTTTTCCTTGGAGCTTTTCAAGCTGAACAAGTACAGCTGCCTAGATGGGGGGGGTTCTCTCATCAGAACAGAAATGCACTTAGATGGCCTTCACGACCTCTTCAAGCCTAGGGATTTTAATACCTTAGAGGAAGCCAGAAAATGGGGTAACAATGGATGAACAAATTCATTGATTATTCAGCTTAAGAAATCTTCTATTTGGCAGCCACGTGTTATCTTTGGGCAACAACTGTCAAGAATTATAGAGGCGCTCAATGTTTATCATCATGGAGTCCATTTTTTTTCCTTTATCGGGTGAGGAGCTTAAGTCTTGGAGAGAGGAAAGGACTTGCAGAGTAAATAGTTGAGCATATTTATAATTTTTAATTAGACTTTTTATCAAGTGGGACCAAACATATGGGAGGGGCTGCTGGCCTGCCCCAGTTTAGCCAGGCTGCCTTGTTTCAAAGCTAAGATTCACCCGTACATGGATTCTCAAAAGTCCAGGGCCTAAACTATTGCCTATGATTATCAGGAGGACAAGTTAATTGAATGTCTGTGATCACTAAGAGGTGATGGATCTCTGGTCCACTCCAGAGCTACTGTGGGAGACAAATTCTTTTAACAGACTGTCCTCCAGGCATTAGGAGTCCTTAAACAATCACAATTTTTTTTGTGTGCTGCATGCACATGTGTTCAAGATCCATGGGGTGGTTTAGGGGAAAGTGCTAGCCACAGTATCCATGTCAATGTTAATTCTATTTCATATTTGATGTTTCATAGTTTTCAAGTAAACAGTGTTTGCCATTACTCAGATATTTATTTTTGGGCAGGCAACAGGTGAAAATTACATTTCTCAGATGCACTGCTGCTTTGGCATCATAACTATGTTCGCAGAAATTTTTCATCCATCACTAACAACTACTAATAGAAAGCAAGTGGCAGTGAGTGTTTTGAATTGTGGTAGCCCATTAGGGCTGCAGTATTGATTAACAACCAGAAAGAAAGTCTTGGATACTATCTTTTAACTGTTAGTTAATATCATGCTTCATCATTTGCTTCTACTCCTCATCATTATATCAAGACATTAATGGTAAACTGAGGTTTTTATACATCATCACATTTAGGTTAAAAAAAAAAATCATGCTTCCTCAAAAGAAAAAAGAAGCCTACCCAATCTTGGAATCCAACTGTGCAGCAGAATTCAGAGAATTCTTATTCAATCTTGTACCCAAACAGCAACAAACTTTTTAAAAAAAATATTAACGATAAAGAGTGGAATTTTATCCTAAAGAGACAAAAATTTTGGAACCCAATTTCCCCATTACATCTATCAAGGCTGTTGCATACACAAAGCTGTTTTAAAGTTGTCATATGTTGTTTGCTAAAGTCATTGTGATTTTTTTTTGCCTGCTTTGCCTCTTTTTGTACAGAAGTTTTGAGTGTGAAATGAAAATTAAAGTTTGGTACATATATTTAAAAATATACCTCTATTTTTATGATGTTCAAGTTTGAGTGGGTAATAAGCACATGATCGTAGATATTTGCTGCATATCTATACTTGCTAAATACCTGCTTTGGGGACCAGCAAACCACACCATCTGCCTTTTGCCTTCATCATATACAACATAAAATACTTACAATGTTCTGCTCTTGGTACCAGCTATACTTATTCATTTCAGCGTAGATCATTCATTATAAAAAAAAACAGAATAAACAGAGACATGATTGATATCTAGAGATGCATGAGACCTATTTGTTCAAGGATGCTAAGAATTCCTAATAAATACCCATGTATTCTGTTTTTTTAGTGCAGTAACACTTTATGGATTCAGCAAAGTCAGCCATTAACTTATTCTATATAAGTACAAATTTCAGGCAACTTAAGCCCTAATGCAATTCTTTTAAAAATTGAATATGGAGGGGCGCCTGGGTGGCGCAGTCGGTTAAGCGTCCGACTTCAGCCAGGTCACGATCTCGCGGTCCGTGAGTTCGAGCCCCGCGTCAGGCTCTGGGCTGATGGCTCAGAGCCTGGAGCCTGTTTCTGATTCTGTGTCTCCCTCTCTCTCTGCCCCTCCCCCGTTCATGCTCTGTCTCTCTCTGTCCCCAAAATAAATAAAAACGTTGAAAAAAAATTAAAAAAAAAATAAAAATTGAATATGGAAATTCTTAGGACATCCCTGCACCTTTTAAGCTTTTCACCTGAGACCTAATTGTGTGTGCTATCAATAGGTCAGAAAAAGACCTTCCATGGTGCCTTATACAAAAGACAAAGGCACAATAATTAGGATGATTTGGAGCTCTCAAAGGGAAATGAGTAGAAATGGGAAATTTTCTGTAAATAGAAACATTGACAGATTATAAATGGACAAAAGCCAGAAGGAAAGGGACCAAAGGTGAGAGAGAGACCCTAATTAAATGAGTGTTGAGAGTCAAGAGAAATGAAAAAATGAGTGTGTGTGATTGTCCAGAGGAATATAGCTAGTGAGGAATACCCTTCATGATAGTCAAGAAGTTGGTTGTTAATTGGGGTTCTCTTGGAAGAATGGAGATGAAGAGTTTAGCTGGCCACATTCATGAAACCTGGTGACGTGTGAGTACGGTGCAATCTGTATTCACACTAACTTCTTGCTTTGGGGTAACATTGAGTAGATAGATCTTACAGGCAGACATTGCTGTTGGAAATGTCTATACTATATGCAGTTATCACAATTTAAGTGATTAAGTAATGCTAAATAATATTGATCAATTTACTTAAAGTATTCATGTTCATTAAGTCCATTGTTCCATCCAATGCCAAAATCTCGGTGTAGTGGTAAAACAAACAAACAAAAACTTGCTGATTACAACCACACACTCCTCTTATAAATAGAGGTCTTGAGTCTTCTATCCCTTTAGCTCAAAGTCAAACTCCAAAGAAGGGAGTTTTTCTGCCCTGGTCACATCAGGTTCCAAGTTCTATCAAAGTACTTTTTGAAATCGTGGTAAGAAGGATTCTATATAAGACTCAGAATTTTGTTTAGACTCATGTAGGCTGGAAGATCTTGTAAACTCACTTAAGAATGTCTTTTCCCTACGAATTCTTCCAGTTTGCCCTACAAGTTGCATATTCCTAGATTCTTCCTTTTCTCTGCCTGCACTTACTGTTCATTTTTAAATTGTCCTTGTTGGCACCATGACAGCTTTGTTTCAAACCAGGGGCTACATTTTATTAGCCATTCCTACTCTTCCTAAGAGCTAGAGTCTTCACTCTTGTGACTTGAGGACCAGGAGTTTTAAAAGGTTCCTTACACATTGAAGAAGCATGTCACTAGGAAATATCAAAAGTACTTGAAGGAAATTATAGAATTATTTTCTTCCAAATGTCAATATATATGGTTTTTCTTCCTTTTGTGTAAGAGAAATAATGCCATCACTGTGGGGAGAGATACAAAGAAAGGTGATAGTGTTATACGTGAATGTGGGTTGAGAAGATAAAAGTGGAGGGAGCTCTAGGTTGAACCAGTTGAGTATTCACTACCTTCATGTGCCATGGGCATTTCCACACCTGTGATATTGTACCCCCTTTTCTTCACTGCCTATCTAAAATGTACCTGTACATCAAGGCCTGTGTTTTACTCCTCCTCTTCCAGAAGCTTTCCCCAACTACTGCAATCCATGCTAATTCTCTCTGTCTTGATCTCTAATGCATTTGATTTATTTGATGCTAAATATAGGCCACTGAACAGTACTTTATATATTTGTTTTTTATACTAGATGTTAAGTGCCTAAAGGAGGAGAATGTGTCCCTTATAGGGTCAAGTTCAACATAGGCAGGCAGCCAACAGAAGCTGCCTGTAAAGGGAAAACTTCAGGATTCTGACACCTGAATGTGCTGAAATGAAACCCTGAGAATTTCTATAGCTCACAACTATCCACACTAACAAACTACTTGCTCCATTGGCTGGTCAATTTTATTCCTGGAGAAAATATTTACCTACCTGCCAGGATATTTTTAATGTCTGTGGACATATAGCTTGCAGCTTGCAGCTGATAAGCCAGGAGTCCAACTGAGAAATCAAGCTGTTGTCTCAATCAAAAGTCAGAGTCAGTTAGTCCTGCTCAGGGCAGGCATGCTATCAGATGAAGTCTAGCTTGGTCTGAGACAAGGCTGATACTCCATCAGAGAACTAAGCTTGAGGCAAAGGCAAAAGGGCAACAGCAGTAGTTTCCAATAACTAGACAAATCAGTTCAGCACCTTGGATAGCAATCTAGGAATGTCCAACAGTCAGTCCATAGCCATTTATCCTGGAACCTGTAAGTCCTATTACTTGGTTCATCTTTGTCTCTAGAACTCTGGTTATAAAAGATAATATGTTCATTAAAAAAATTATGTTGCTAGGTAGTTGGAAAAGCATTTTTATTTGTCCTTGGACTTCTGAATATCACATAAGATGGGCAGAAAATAGTTTCGGAAATGGCCAGGTATCATCTTGAGTTTTCATATTTATAGTGTTTTTAGATTCAAGCCAAACTCATAGGAATGACCTTCCTTATTCCTTACCCTAATTCCTTCAGCTCATCACTAAGTCCTAACAATTATCCTTTCTAAAGAGCTCTCAAAATCAATTTCTCCCCAGTTCATTTTTCTTTATTTCCTCCAACTTTCATCATCTTTCCCCTAGAAGATCATCCAGCCTTTACTTTCCCTCTAAACCATTCTCTAAACAGCCAACGTTCCTCTTTCCGTGACATATATCTGACCATGTTTATATAATACTATTACCTTTAGCACGTGTTCTACAATATGTTCTCAGAGATGTTAATTGATGTTGCATCAAAAAAAGTTTTCAATCTTCAAGTACTTATGAAACAAGGTTAAACGTATTTTACTTACCTATTTTTTACTACCAGATTTTTTTATTCATTGTAAATCTCCACAGGAGGGTACAGCATATTCTGCATAGGAATCAGCTTGTTGATTTCTACACACACAAAATAACTTGTTGGGATTTCATGGAGATTTCTTTGAATCTACACATCGATTTGGAAGAATGGACATATTAAAATAGGGAGTCTTCTGATCTGTGAATATAGTAAATTTCCCCGTAAGGTCTTCTTTGATTTCATAAGATGTTTAACATAAACTGTGAATAAAGATAGCTTTACTTTTTCTTTCTCAACATGAATCCTTTTTGTATATTCTCCTTGCCCTATAACACTAATTAACCTCTAGCACAATGTTGAATAAAAGCTGTGAGAATGGATATTCCTCTCTAGTTCCTGATCCTAGGAGGAAACATCTAATCTTTCAACATTAAGAGTGCTGTTAGTTGTAGGTTATATGTACATGCCCTTAGTCAGATTGAGAATCTCTTTTAACTGCTGAAAAACTTTATTAAGAATACATATTGGACAAAGACACTAATTCAAAGGGATACATGCACCCCTATGTTTATAGCAGCATCATTTACAATATCCAAATTATGGAAATAGCCCAGGTATCTACTTATTGATGAATGAATAAAGGTGTGGTATATATATATACAATGAAATAATATTCAGTCATAAAAAAGAATTAAATCTTACCATTTGCAATGACATGGATGGAATGGAACTAGAGAGTGTTATGCTAAGCAAAATAAGTCAGTCGAGAAAGACAAATATCATATGGTTTCTCTCATATGTGGAATTTAAGAAATAAGGCAAGCAAGCAAAGGAGAAAGAGAGACAAACCAGGAAACACACTCTTAACTAGAATGAACAAATTGATGGTTACCAGAGGGGTGGGGGTGGGGGGCGGGATGGGTGAAATAGAAGATAAGGATAAACGAATGCACTTGTCATGATGAGCACTGGGTGATGTGTGCAACTGTTCAATCACTATATTGTACACCTGAAACTTATATAACACTATACGTTAACTATACTGAAATTTAAAAAGATAGATAGATAATGTATAAATAAAATGAAATAAAACACACACACACACACACACACACACACACACACACAAATTCACCACACTAGTTTCTCAAAAATATAGCATATACAATGTACAACATTTAGTAAATTTAGTTGATGTGCAGAGAATCAAGGAAAATTTGTCAGTACAATAGAAACATATCCATAAATGGAAAGATGGTAAAATTAGCACACAAAAACTTTTTTAAAGCTACTATTAATATGTTTAAGGGGTTAAAAAAAGAGTACTGTTGGATTTTGGAAAATACTTTCTCTGAATCTATTGAGAAAATCACATCTTTGCTTTTCTTTTTAGTCTATTAATATGGTGAATTATACTGATTGGTTTTTGAATGTTAAACCAACTTTGCATTGCTGAGGTAAACTCCATTTATTCATGATTTTTTGTCCTTTTACACATCTTTATTTTTGATTTTTTTAAAAACTTGTTGAGGGGTGCCTGGTTGGCTTAGTGGGTTAAGTGTTCGACTTTGGCTCAGGTCATGATCTCACAGTTTGTGAGTTGGAGCCCTGCGTCAGGCTCTGTGCTGACAGCTCAGAGCCTGGAGCCTCCTTTGGATTCTGTGTCTCCCTCTCTCTCTGCCCCTCACCTGCTTGCACTCTCTCTCTCTCTCTCTCTCTCCCAAAAATAAATGAAACATTAACAAAATTTGAAAAAAAAAAAAACTTGTTCAAAATTTGTGCGTCTATGGTCATAAGGGATATTGGCTTTTAGTTTACTTTTCTTGTAATGATTTTGCCTGACTTTAATATCAGAATAATTCTGACCTCATAAAATGTGTCAGGAAGTCTTCCATCCTCTGCAATTTTTGGAGGAATTTGGACAGAATTCACCCCTCCTTAAACTCCTTGACCTACTTAATTCCTTCCCAGTCTTCTTATATTAGCTTAAGGATCACTTTCTTTTCAGAGCCCTATCTAAATCCTTAGGTTTTTGCATCTTTCCTAGGTATATGTAGCATAATCCACTATATTTACTCTTCCATAGCATGTATTATGTTTATACTTGCTTTATTACCATTAATTTTTGGCCAGAGGTAAGCTTCATGCAGTCAGAGTTTTTCTCCAGCTTGCTCACAATTCTATCACAATCGCCTAATAATACTGTGTAGCTCATGGTGAACTTGAACAACTTCCTTGTTAAGTACATTAATTTTTTAAACACATGCCCTATTAAGGATCTAGTAAGAAGATTGTATTTTTTTCCTGTGAGATAAAATGGTGTCAGGAATAATATTGACAAATTTCTTAATATGGTACCATCCTTACATCCTGGGCTAAACTCTACATAGTCGTACCGTATACTTTTTTATAGTGTAGTATCATCTATAGCTGTCTTCTCTTCGGTTTAGTTTTATTTAGCATTTTTCTCAATATTAATAGTGATACTGGTCTGTTATGTGTGGGTATGTGTACAAATATGCAGGTACACAATCCTTACATAGAGTTTCTTCTAGGATCTTTAAAAAGATCAGAGAGATTTGTTTATTTTTTGCTATTAATTCTAGAACTGAAAAAAAAAAAAAAGGAAAGACTTATGTGTTGTTTGATGACCTGAAACAAATTACTTAAGAAACTATTTCAACTGACATTTTTAGGGAGGCATTCGCACTCAGTATTACTGATTTCTTCCATATGTGTGAGCCTTGTTCACGTACTATGTACATTTCTTTTGTTTTTTAGTTTACGTTTTTGTAGAAAGTGATATGTTTTGTCTGTATTTGAAAACATTTTGCAGGGGCGCCTGGGTGGCGCAGTCGGTTAAGCGTCCGACTTCAGCCAAGTCACGATCTCGCGGTCCGGGAGTTCGAGCCCCGCGTCAGGCTCTGGGCTGATGGCTCAGAGCCTGGAGCCTGTTTCCGATTCTGTGTCTCCCTTTCTCTCTGCCCCCCCCCCCCGTTCATGCTCTGTCTCTCTCTGTCCCAAAAATAAATAAACGTTGAAAAAAAAAAAAAAAGAAAACATTTTGCAAAAATTTTTATTAATTATACATTGTTTCACTGTTTTCTCTTTATCTGTAGTTACAGACACTTCTGTGGAAGTAATATTTTTGAGTTTGTGTTTCTTCCTTCTTTTCCTCGATTAGACAAATGCATGCTTTATCTGTTTGTACGTGTGCCCGCATACATGTATGTGTGTGTGCTGTATGACCTAGCTGCCGAGTAGCAGCACGTGGCCTAAGAGACGGAGGAAGAGCTCTAAATTCGGACAGCAGCCTGGGTTTTCAGTCAGCTCTCATGACCTAGTAAATGCGTGATCTTGGGCAATTTGGTGTCTCAGTTTTGCCATCTGTGAAATGACATTAATTACTAAAAATAACAAAGGGCTTTGTATATGGCAACCGATCATTAATTTTTAGTTACAACTACTTCATTATTTCGTACTCTCTTGGTTAAACTTTCTTATTTCCATTTATTAACTTTTTAATTGATTTTTTAAATAACGTGTGGAATATTTAGTGCTTTTTTCTTAGTGTATGGAAAAACTCAGGAAATGCATTTTCCTGTGGCAACACCTTTAGCTGCATCTCATTACCATTTTTACTATGCTGTTTTATACTCTGGGTATAATTTTTAATACATTTAAGTGTTATTTAAGAGTGATCTTAAATATCCAAGCAATTGAGGATTTTGTTGGGTTTCATGCTCTAATTTTGTCATTGATATTGGTATTATTGTATCATGACCAGAATGTATGATCTATACTACCACTACCGGGGCCCTTGGGTGACTCAGTCGGTCAAGCGTCTGACTTTGGCTCAAGTCATGATCTCGTGTTCTATGAGTTCAAGCCCCGCATCGGGCTCTGTGCTGACAACTCAGAGCCTGGAGCTTGCTTCAGATTCTGTGTCTCCGTCTCTCTCTGCGCCCCCCCCCACCACTCACACTTTCTCTCTCTCAAAAATGAACATAAATTTTTTTAAAAAATTTAAAAAATTATACTACCACTACCATTTTGGAATTCATCAAGTTTTTCTTTGTAGCCTAATCTTAGTTTGAATTCCCCCCCAAAACAGAGCTTGATCCCATCACTTAGGCACAGCTAGTTTACTGAGGAGATGAAACCAGACAGGAGGAGCAAGCAAAGAGGGAGAAGGAGACAGGGAAAGAGGAGCACCTGACAATTGATCCCTTGTTCAACAGGTTACTTTATGTGAGCAACTGAGGCACAGTCCTCTTAAAACCCTCTACAGAACTGTGAGGGAAACTCCTCAGTTGCCTCTCACTGAAGGGCTGGATGCTGGAGCATTCACCCATCGTTCCCCCCTACCCCTCAATTAGTTGGGCTTTATCCCTGGGCTGCACCTGTGCACGGGTTGAGCAAGCTTCCTTGACATCAGAGAAAGCAGGAAACAAAAACATGGGGAGAGGGAGAGTTCAGCCCCTGAGCAGACCATTGACAATGAGCAGCAGAACTGTTTGCCACAGCTGCCTGTGACATCACGGGTAGGCCCGTGGGGTCAGGCGTGGGGTCCCGTATTGTCTAGTGCTCATAAAATGATCTCTATTTGCAAAGTGCACCAACGATAAGGTTACATTTTTAAGCCTCTTTGAGGTGTGATTTCCAGTCTTGGCTTCTATATTTGTATAAAGAAGAAACCCAATACTTCACAAAGCAGACAATACTATTTAGGGACATAGAAGAGTACTACCGTTCCAAAGGAAATAGAGATACAGCTCTACATCGTCCTCTTAATCGACCAATGGTAAACCATTGCTCATATTTATTTGAGGAAGATTTTCTTTATGTCCAACTGGAACTTGAAGAGTAAATAACTCTAGTACTCGTGAAGAATAGATAAAAGATGCATTCTAGATTCATTAGCATGAATAATTTCCTGAAGATGCATTTTTATTACTTTCACAAAATAGTAACACAGACCTTATGGAGTGCCTTCTTATTAGATAAAAATAACAGCTCTGTAAGAAATTATATTTTTAATATTCTATGAAAGGAGAGGAAATCTTGATTGCCTCTCCTTAATTAGGAGACCTGTCCTTTTTTCTTTGGTTTCAATATAAGATGTTATTGCACTTTATAATACTTCTGAAAAATCATTCCCAAAAGATTTTGGATGGTCCCATAATCTGATAAAGTCAGCATAACATTAATTGTGGCGACTAAAAAACATACACTTACAAAAACAGAAAGAACAGCTAAAAATATTTAGGACAGATGATGGATTAACACGGCTACTGGTAATTGGGGATCTTATGTAACGTAAGATGTTACAGATGGTAGGAATTACGGATATGAAAGGTCTCACTCTGACAGATTTTGCCAGTGTTTTTAATAAATGTCCCATTCTAGCCTTAGAGTGAGTTGGGTTGTTTGAGAAGCAGCCATGCCTGGCATGTTGACTTGAACTACCTGTTATTAACTCATTTTGTGCTCTCAAGATAGCTAGACTGGACCTATAGAACTGTAGTTGCCCATGCACGATTTTTTCAGAGAGTTTTCAAGTTAGCATCTCTGAATTCCTAAGGTGATAAGGGAAGAGCATTGGCCCAGGGGTAAAGGGAGGAAATTCTAAATGAAAACATTTTTCATCTCTTCTCTGAACTCCTTTTTCATTCCATTTTTCAGTTATCCAATGACTTATACTGAGTGTAAGACCATGCGCTACTTGCTAAGAACATAATTATGAAAGTCATCCTGGTGATGGTGGTTGAGCTGAGCTCTGAGGACCAGAGGGCGACAGACATAGGGGCAGGAAGAAGAGGGTGACTACATCAGACAGAAGTGACAGCGTGTGGCAGGAGAGCATGGCACCATCAAGGACTTCATATAACTGGAGCACATGGGTTTTTTCCCTGGGGGTATAAAAGATGGGAGACCAGTAGAAGGTGAGGCTGGACAAGAAGGCAAAAATGTATGAGGGTGATAGGAAGAGAGGGAAAGATTTTAAACTGAGAAGCGACATGGCTGAATTTATGCCTTCCAGAGATTATTTTGATGGCTCTATGGGAAGATGATTTGGAAAACATGGACTGAAGGGAGGGAACTGGAGAGGGAACCGGCAATTAGTAGTGAGGATACAAGTAAGTATAAATGCTTATAAATAGCACTTACCAGGAGGAAGAACGAGAAGGTAGATGATGTGAACATGGAATTATGAGTGTTATCTCTCTAGGGCCTGTGGTGCATAAACTGAGGCTGGAAACATAGGTAATATTTGAATACGAGTGTTTGCACAGCTAATATGTACAAAGGTTTAAAGGTCACAGTGTTCCCCAGTAAGCCAAGATCAGTGACAAATCACCTGTTGTCAATGGGAAGGGATGGTTTGGGTCATACCACTGCTCTCCAAGCCACCAGTGCTACATGGCTCCCATCACACCTCTCCCGGGGTTCTCCACAACGTGCTGGTTTGGGGCAACTGTTTTGGCCCTAAGAAACTTCAAAGCTGAATCTCGGGACTTGGGGACTCCACAGCCTAGGCACTGATATGTCACGGAGTAAAGGAAATGATAGCTTCAGGAGGAGGTAACAATACATGAATGAAGCATCGGGGAATGGAGACTTCAATCAATCTCTGATCTTTCAAAGACTAGATCTAGGATAGCTTAGGAGGTATGTGCAACTATCACCTCAAACTACAGATTTGCATAGAGGGGACAAGGGAATCCTTTATCAAGCGGGTCTGGAGACACTGGCTGGTTAACATAGCACACATCCCAGTGCCAGAATATTGTCTCCTGTTGGGTTCCTGAGCTTGGCCTGCTTTTCCCGCAGAAGCCAACATTGATACATTCCTCTCAACAAGTCCTGGTCTGGGACTTTGATCGGTTAATGAAGTTTTTAAACTCACTTCGCGATCTACAAAGGAGGATTGCCACGCAGTAGTGGGAGAGACAGACATCCGATCGTCCTCATTCTTTCACCCCTAGCTCAACCTAATACCGTCATTGGCATCTACACTGAGCAATTCATCCGAAGATGTCAGATAGTGTCTATAAAGCCACCATTGCTGCTGTATCCTTGTAGAAGAGGTATTTTATCCTTAGTCCAATGTGAGTGCTTCTGGCACCAGGTGTTTCTTCCTCTAAATTCCCTGTGTGTGCTGGAGCAGATGATTATCCACGCATGCAGAAATGTTTACTGAGTCCCATCCATTTTGTCCTGGATCCTTCCAGCTCTGACATTTGATAACATGCATGTTATATTAGACTATAGTGAGGGCACTGAATGAACAAGTTCACAAAACAAAGACAGAGTTTTATTTTTCTAACCATTTTTATTTTCAGGGTTTCATTTGTAAACTACAGGGCATACCATGTTTGTTTAACTTCATCTATCTGAATGACACTTACGTCATTAAATTAAGAAATTTTAATTAACTAATGAAGATTTCATTGTCTACTCTTTTTATGTTCATATTAGGGTAGGTCATTTTGATGACAACTTTTATAGCTATAATTAAATATTTCTCATAGATTTAGTTAAATTTGCAAATAATAAGGCATATTTCATGTTTATTTTATTATTCATGACATATCCAATTTAGCCTTGTGGCAGTCACCCAGCTTTCTGTGTCTTCTCTTATTTCTTTTCACAAGTCTCTTCCTTAGTTAAGAAAAAAGCATAAGGTACTGATATATCAGGGTTGTAATATCCATGCAATTCAGAAATAGACCCATGAGCAAAGGAAGTGTTTCTTTCTCTGCTGTGATAGGTGGAGTAAGCCAACCCCAAGGGACCAGCACACATATTTATCTCATAGCTTAATCAGCATAAATCCGGACAGTGACAGCTTGGCACGTGTTCTCTGGGTTCTATGTCATTCAGAAACGCCCTTTTGTGACGCTCCTAGAAGAGAGTCGTTCTGCTGATATCTGCCCACCCCAGGGCTGGGGAGCTTAGACCTCTAAAGAAACACTGGTCAATTAACCATTTAACATTGATTTTTAATATATTCTTTATATTCAGCTAAAGTATAGGATTGTAGTTCTTTTAATGGCGCTTTTGGTTAACCAACTACTACAAATGCTCAGAAGCCTAAAGTGAAGCAATGTTATGAACATCAGAGTCTGGAAGACAGAACAGGTAGAGCCCATTGATGTTTCTTTCCACGCTGATGTGGATAGTCTCTTCTCAGAGAAACTGGTACCTCTGTTCCTATCTTACTGGTTTCTAGACCTTCAAATAGGACACTTTGTATGGACTTAACTTTAAAAAACATAAAGACAAGAATCCTAAATTCTCAAAGCTTGAGGGATGGCCTAGTGCAAGTTTCTCATCGTTTAGGCAGGAAGGCAAATTCACCAAGGGGAAGCCACTTGCCCAAGGACTGAGCCATATATATATATATTTTTTTTTTTACCAAAATCCCAGTCGCAATACTATTGCATCTTATCAAAGTGTTATGACTGTGGTTATGAGCCATTTGGATCTAGAAAGGAAGCACCGCAGCCCCAGACACAGGCCAAAGATGCTGAGGTCATAGGTCATACTTACACATGGGAGTCAGTCTGTTGTTGGGACCTTGAGTTTCCCTAAGCATCTGTGGGACATTTGTCAGACTCCACAGATCTGAAGACCCTGCTCTGTGGCCATGCTTTCACTCTTGATCTAAAAGCCTGCCTCTCTCTTTCAGCTACCCCACTCCATTGTCATGACCGCCCCACACCTAGGCATCCCTCCACCTCCAACAAGAGCCCTTCCCTTCCAACGAATGGTTTCTGACTCCTCCAGCCCACCCTTCCGAACACCACAGTTGTGGCTATTTATGCTGCTTGTTTTCCCACTGTTCCCAGGTGGCTGCCTTCCTAAGAGATTGTTTCTGACTCACTTTTCACATGGATCTATATGGTTTTCTCCCCAGCAAAGTTGGTCTTTTGGAGGGTAGAGAGGAGGCTTGAAATCCTCTGCATTTCCTCACTCTACAAACTGCACCTCTCCAGCAGGTTCATAGTTCCCAAGTAAGCTAGGAGAGCCACCGCTAGATGTAGGAGTTAGCACATGATCTGGAATATTTAGTAATATCAAATGAATTTGGCCCACTCTATTGTTATATTCTATCTTCTTTGGTCTAACATCTATCAAATCAGCTTCCACTCGTGTGCCCTGCTTTCTACTTATATATTAGCAGAAATTTAAATCCTTTTTGGTTTAAACTATTTCCACCTGGGCTTTGGTAGGTATTTTTATTGCTGGAGCCGGTACAGATGTGACCTTGGCTATGGATCCAGGGGCAACAGACGTGGTTGTGGTAGATTTTCAAGAAAATAATCAGCCTCTATTAAGGCATGGGACAGGAATAACCGACCCCAGGTAAAGTTAGGTAAAGTTATGAGAAGGTTTTCAGCTAAAGGAAGGCTAGTCTCCAAGAAGTCAATTTCAGTGGCAAATGGACTCGGAGCAACTTGGAGGCTCAAGATTGTCAGTATCATCTGCATCCAACCAGTTGTTCTCATGCCAGATTTTCGTATCTTCGTAATCCCCAATAAATGTCCTGACTTTCAAGTGATAAACTTGACAAGACTTTGAATGCAACTGCCATTTTAATGCAGCAACCTGCCCAATACATTTTTTTGTTGATTTTCCTAATAGTAGCCCTGTGGTTATAAGAAGAAACAGCATATTTTAGGGGCTTTCTGATCCTTAACATATGACTTGAGTCGATAGTTAAAGGACTAGAGTTTGTCATTTTTTTTGTTCTGTGATTGCTCGCTTGTACTCAGAAGAGTCCTCCCACACCACAGCTCGCGTGGTCATCATTACTACCAAATGGTCATGTGCAGGAGCCACTTGGGCTCCCAAGGTATGTCTTCAGTTGGCACCTCACCACATTCAACCACAGGTGACAGCTTGACTAACCAGCAGGCCACTGCATGCCATGGACCACTAGCTTCTCATTTCCCATTAGGAAACAAAAACAAAAAACCCAGCACTACATTCGAGTTTAAAGACACAACCAAACCAATCCTGAAATCTCATCTTTGTGGGTCTATCTCCTGAGACTACTTGCCACAACAGTTCTCCATCAGCCAGGGCACAATCAGGAGACAGAATGCATACAGTTATTTGAACAGAGAAAATGTAACATAAATAATGACTAACCAGAACAGTAGCCACAGTTCATCTATAAAGGAGTGATGAGTCACCTAAGAATTCCTTAAGGTTGATGGAGGGCATCTGTGGGAGAAATAAACTGGGAAGGCAGAGGGCTTTCTCCAAGGATGGGACTCTCCTCATTGGAGAAGGTCTAGGTTGTACTCTGTGGACAGCAGAGAAGCTCAGTGGCTTGTCCCAGGTCAAAGCTGATGCCCAGACACCAGGACGAGGGTGGTGGACAGGGAACTACAGCTGAAATACCCCTCCCAGGTATAAGGAGGCTGAGACAGATGGGCAGGGGCCCACAGCTGGAATTGGTAAGAAAGAAAGGCTCCTCCGTGGTGCTTGCGGGCCAAAGATGGGAGGCAAGAAACCACAGGCATGACTGACAAGCTGGAAACCTACCGTGATGCAGGCAAAGCTGGGAGCTGGCCGCTGGAGAGCCTGTGAGCCCTTAGAGGTGGCACTGAAAGTCAAAGGGAAATTGCCCATAGGGTGGCCACCACAACTTGATAGGGGGAGCCCCACTAGATGTCCCTAAATGTGACTCTGGCAGCAGAATGGTAGGAGGAGGAAGCAGCCCACCAGAGTGAAGCCCCTTCTTCTTGACCTGTCCCTTCTGCGCCCTCTACTGGAAAAGCTAAACATTGCATGAGCTGACAAAGGGAACATATTTCCAGGGTCCTTCATCATCACAGAGCAAGCAATAAAAGGTGAATTTGGAGCTAACAGGCAATAAATTGATATTTGGCACAATAGCATCAATTAGTATGACAATAGTTAACATTTTATATGGTCTTTACGTTTTGTCAAGTCACCTTTATGTTTATAACCTTATTTCACCCCTCCCATTATTAACTTCATTCAAAGGATGAAGAAATTGTGGTTCAAAGGTGTTGACCGATCCGGAGCCCCCACAGCTAACAAACAGTAGAGTTGGAGTTCAAATGAGATTTTTGGGTGCCACATGAATTCTTCCTACCAAACCCACGGCCTTCCACTGGGGGAGCTGGAAAGAGGGGAGAATTCATTGATCATTTCAGTAAACCAATTTTGACTGAACATCCACTATATGCCAGGCACCGAATCAGGTAATCGGTACACGGAGTAGATTAAAGAGACATGGTCTATGCCCTCATGGAGCTTACAGTCTAGAGCGGGGTAAGCTAACTTTATCTTAAAAGATAAATACAAGTAATAATATTTTAGGCTTTGCAGGACAAAGAAGCAAAATCAAGGATATTATATTGGTGCTTCTATAGCCATTTAAAATGTAAAAATCATTTCTACTCAGGCTGTGCAGGCTGCAATAAATAGTTTATTACAGTGATAGTTTGTTGAGCTCCGGTCTCGATAAAGAGATAGGTAAAAAACTAAATGAGTGCAGTGTCAGAAAGGCACAAAGGAAAAGGAATGGTTCTATGAGAGAGAAAAACAAGGAGATGTAGGGAGAGATTAAGACAGAGGATCAGGGAGGTTGTATCTGAGGAAGGACACTGGGACCTCGGCCTGAAGCGTGAGTTGTTAGCTGGGCAGAATGGAGGGCAGAGCATTCTGGGCCAAGGCAACAGCCCCCGGGGGAAGGGAGAGCCTGGTGCATCCAAGAAGTCAGAACAAAATACACACACACACACATGCACACACACACAGCAGTGGAGCTGGAACACAGACAGCAAACAGGACAGGAGCGTGGACATGATAGAGGAAGTTAGGGCATCAGACCTTCAGGCACTTATGAAGAGGGGAGCCAGGAGGCAGTCATGCCTGGGAACAATCGGAAGTCAAAGGGAAGGAGGAAGAGGGAGGAGAGCAGACGCAAAGGCAGAGCGCGATTCAGCAACCACGGGGACCTCACAACCTCACAGCCTTACCCAGGAAATGCTGTTATGCGTGTCAGCCTTCAGGGCAGGCCCACCTCTGGAGCCCCCAGCACTCGCCAGCACACATTCCTTCCGGGTCTGTACTTTGCTGCGTTCACGGAGAGTCCAAATCACCTTTCCATTCCATCATTTCATCTGTTGCTCCAGGCCTGACAACAAGGGCGGGAAAGCAGCCTGGCCTTCTCCCCAGTTGGAGATGGAAGCTGGACAGCTCGGGCCCTGGCAAAAGACACAGGAGAAAGGGTCAAGACTCAGAAGACCTGGGCTTCTGTCCCGGCTGAGCATGGAGTTCACATTTCACCTTTGAATCGGGGTTCTGATTTAAGTGGTCACAGGGACCCGCTCACGTCAAGGTCAAGAGCACAAGTTCACATTTCACCTTTGAATCGGGGTTCTGATTTAAGTGGTCACAGGGACCCGCTCACGTCAAGGTCAAGAGCACAGACTCTCATATCAGAAACTGCTCCAGGTTCAAATCAAGCATCTACCATCCTCCAATGACCTGACTGTGGTCGTGTCACTGAACTTATCTGAGCCTCACGCAGCTCTCTTATCTTCAGGATTGGGACCATCCTGGAACCTACCTGGTAGGATTGCTGTGAGTAGCAGGTGGGTGTGTGAAGGGTTGGGACAGCGCATAGGCCAGAAAAAGCACTCAGGAAGTAATTGCTCTATTGGCTGTTTCTCCATTGGATCTTTCCATCACTGTCTGGCATAGGCAGGGCACAAACAGTCATCACCCCATTTCATAGACAATGGACTTGAGACACAAGAAAGTTGAGTCTCTTGCCCAGGGTCTTGTGGTAGAGCTGGTCCTCAAACTCACATGTGCTGAGCTCCAGAGCTCAGTGTAGTTATCCTGGGCGAGTCATTGCAGTCTTGTGGGCCTCAGTTTACCCAATAGTAAGATAACAGGGGTAGAGGGAGGTCAGCCATCTCTAGGTTTTCTTCCTGATCTGACCATTCACATACGTACAATCCAATCTGGGGATTTTGCCGATTTGGAAAAAGCAGGTTCTGCCTGTGCACTCTTCCCAGGGTTCCCCCCGGGGGTGCTCGGGCAGGGTCGTTCCTGGCCTTCTAAGCTCCAGGGCTTTCCCAGGCCCTCGTCAGCCGCCAGCCCCCTGCTCCGTGCTCCACAAGCTCCCTTGTCACATAAAATTCTCCTTCTGACACTGTTTCCCTTTAGAAAGAAAGTAAATCATAACTTTTCACTTAAGCGTTTCTGCTTCTAGTCAGACCTGCTTTAGCCTGAAGTTGAAAAACAGTATATTTGGTTGGATCACATTTCAATTCAGTCTAATAGATATTTGCTTAAGGGGGAAAAAGGTTGAAGAAAAAAGGGAAATGTCAAAACGGAATAATAAAATGGTCTATAAACAGAAGCAGGTTTTCTGCGATATGTTACCCCGATAAACCCGATAATGGTTCCCAAATGCACTGTCCTGGTTTGATGCCAGCCTGGGCGGCGGGGGGTTCTGGGTTATTTTTAATTTTACTGTAGCCAAACCACGACCTCATCCCGAAGGAATTCTCTCCCACCAAAGAGCTGTATCGAGTTATTTGTCGGCTGAAATTCATTTGAATGTGGACTCATCGGAAACATGTGTGGCCACAGAAGCAGCCAAGAGGGAAATCTGGGGAAAAATAGGATTTCCAAGGAAACCCTTCCCTTTGTTTTAATGAAACAAGCTGGTCCTTGCGGGGCCTAGGGGCTTTGGTAGTGTCGGCCCCGAGCCTGCTGCATTCCGTGACCTGACCGCTCCGTGCCCTCGGCCGCCAGAGCAGACCCCCACCGTACGGTAAGTGCAGCCCTCACCCATCACCCTCACCCACTTCGCTTCAGAGTGTGGGAGTTTTGGCCAATGCCCACACAACTTAAAGACAGAGCATAATAATGGCCATGACTGATGTTAAGGATACCCCCCCTTTAGCAAACATGTGCTATGGGCATTGTGCTAAGACCGTAGTTTCTCGTCCTCACAACAAAAATATGAGGAACGATTGGTCCCATTTCATTGGCAGAAAGACTGGGGCTTGGAGAATTTGACTCCCTAATAACACCTGGTTATTTAGTGGCGTAATCAAATTTCAAGTCCAAGCCTGTTGTATCTCAAGAATTGGTCTAGCCACAATGCTTCTCTGAGAGATTTGGAGATGAAAAGTGACTTCAGACTGGGAGATCAGGCCAGGCTTCATGTAGGAGGTGGCATTTGAGTAAGTGGGAAGCATGGGTAGCATTTAAATAGGGGGAGATACGGGGCGCCTGGGTGGCGCAGTCGGTTGGACGTCCGACTTCAGCCAGGTCACGATCTCGCGGTCCGGGAGTTCGAGCCCCGCGTCAGGCTCTGGGCTGATGGCTCAGAGCCTGGAGCCTGTTTCCGATTCTGTGTCTCCCTCTCTCTCTGCCCCTCCCCCGTTCATGCTCTGTCTCTCTCTGTCCCAAAAATAAATAAACATTGAAAAAAAAATTTAGGGACACCTGGGTGGCGCAGTCGGTTAGACGTCCGACTTCAGCCAGGTCACGATCTCGCGGTCCGGGAGTTCGAGCCCCGCGTCAGGCTCTGGGCTGATGGCTCAGAGCCTGGAGCCTGTTTCCGATTCTGTGTCTCCCTCTCTCTCTGCCCCTCCCCCGTTCATGCTCTGTCTCTCTCTGTCCCAAAAATAAATAAACATTGAAAAAAAAATTTAAATAGGGGGAGATATGTGTCAGACAGAATATAAGTCAGGGAGAAGGGGTGTCATCAGGAAAATGGAATGGAATCCCAGAAGGAGAAAAAAAAAAAAAAAACTGGCTGGGGGACTCCCAGAGGAAAACGGTGGGAAACTGGATGGGAAATGTCTTGTGAGTCAGCATCTTGGGAAGCACCTGGTTTTCAGATGATTGACAGGCTTGACCTGAAAGGAGATGGAAAGCCATTGACAGGTTTTCAAAAGTAAACCTGTCAATGATCTGTCATCTGGGAAGGGGTGGCCTGAGAAACTCGGGAGGGAGGTCATGCAAGACAGCCAACGGGGTAGAGCTCATGAGATGGGAAAGGAGGAGCAGAAGAATAATCTAGAAGATTTAGGATGTGATATGGGGTGTGGGAGGGTGGGAAGGAGGAAACAATCTAGGATGAATCCCATGTCTCTGGTAAGAGTGATGGGGGCAGGGGGTGGGGGGGTGAATGGGATCATTCACAGAAATAGGTGTGAGTTTTGGGGTAAAATGAGAGAATCTTGCTTTGGAATACGTTCAGTTTAAATTACGTTGTTTGTCTCCCCGGCTCCCACATGAAAGGACACAATCACGTTCCCCTCTGTTTCTCCCAGGCTCCTCGCACAAGCCTCAGCATGTAGAATGTACTCAGGGAAAAACACTGAACTGACAGATTGGTACAATCACCCCACGTTCCCCACAGCCTAACAGATTTCACCCACCAGCAGAGCCGGGTTTTGGTCACACTCGGGATCCAGATTATACATGCAGGAGAAGCAGCACGTCCGCAGCTCACACAAGTTTCTAAATCCAGAAAGAACCAGAGGAGTGGCTATCTGAGATTGTTCCATGGTCACTTCTGGGGTGGGAAGAGATGTGCCATTAACTCAGGACCCTGCCTTTTACCACGCCCAATATAGAGATGGACCCATCTGCCAACAAGCCATCGTGGCCAAGATCTCAAAGAACCAGGACGAAAAGCCTCCTCAGAGGCTCAGAGTAGATGGGAGATACAATCAGTGGCTTTGGTTTTCAATCAAGCTCTTTCCTGTGCAAAGCAACATTGTAGGAAATTGATTATTCTATTGCCTTCTCAGAAATGGTGACTCTGATGTTGAAGAGAATGGTTTCCTGTAAGACAAAAGAACAAAGGTTCATGGGTCTGGGAGGATCATAATTTTTTCTAGTGTCTTCTAAACAATCGTGATAAATAGTGCGTGTATCACAGAAGGCTTATAAACAGAGGATAATGCACTCCATGATGTCCCAGTTGGACAGAGGCTTCTCAGTCCATGTGATTGCCCTGCCTGTGCCCATAGACAGCTGGGCTATATGTTGTTCCTGTGATTTGGCTCCTCCTTTCCAAACTAGGGCCATTTTTACCCAGACAACCCTATGCAAGAACAAGGGCTTACAGGGACAAATCTGTTTTGGGAAGGTGTCTGTACTTAGGAGTCTTAATTTCTCAGAAGGGATTCTCTGGGGCTGGGGGTGGGGTGGTTGTCTGTTTTGAGAAGACATAATTAGGAGCCACTTAACATGGCGTTTTCAAACATTAACCAGGCATAACAAAGCAGTACAATAAATGTCGAGATACCCATCACTCAACTTCAACAGGCACCAACATTTTCCCATTCTTGCTTCATCTGTAACTGCCACCCACTTTTATTTTGTATGTTTCTGCCCAACCTGTGATTTGATCATGCCAAGCAGCATGTTACGAAGAATCACAGCAGAATCACAGGCCCTCGGCCGCTGCCGGAGTAGGAGAGCTTGACAGAAAATGCCATGTTTATCTTCACCCTCCAGGGCTTGCGCAGGACCTAGTGTGTAGTTGGCGCTCCAAGAGTGGCCTGGTGACGTCTTCCTAGATGTGTGATTTTGGAAACACCCTTTGATCTCTCCAGCCCCAGATTTCTCATCTGCAAAGGAGGAACAAGAAAAATCTGCCGACAGAGTGATGATGAGCATGAAATCGGGCGAGGTAGGCTGAGCCCACAGTCAACTCAGTAGGGCTTCCCCTTCTGCCTACCTAGTCCCTCCTCAGTTGCGGGATCCCCAACCTTCCTAAGTCATGGGAATTAGATGGGTAGGTGGAAAGGAAAAGGAAAAGAAAGGCAGGATAAAGGTAAATGAGGAAAAAGGAAAAAGGACACAAGAGAAAGGAAAAACATAAAGCCATGTAGAATGAATAGGAGGGGAGCAAGAAGGGAGAGGGAGCCCTCCCAAGCTTTCTGACTCCAGCCTCATGACATAGCCACTTATGGCAGAATTGTGCATGTCAGGAAATGTCTTCTGTGTCCCCAGCTGAAAAAAAAGGCAAAGGGCTGGGCACTATTTGCCTCCAGGCAACGTCCATTTTCGCCATCATCCCCCACCCCAGCCATCCAGCGTCCTTATGTCCGCTCCTCATGGTCCCTTCAGGACTTGCTCCCTGTAGAGTGTGTGGAGAAGGCACCACACTGGAGTGTGAAAGTCAGTGAGCTCTGAAGTGTCCAGGGAGGAGGGCGTGTATTCCCTTCCATCTGGTCTGTATGAGTCCCGGACTCAGACGATGAGAACACGGGGGGACAGGAACTGTGGCAGAGCTTAGTCAGGCGAGGGGTGGCCGTGGACAGTTAAAAGTGGCTCACGTACTCGCAGTCAGAGAAGGCTTCTCCAGGAGGGTGGAGCAAAGCATCTGTGTCTCAAGTGAGTAAATGTTTACGCAGTAAAGAGAGGAGGAGGAGCTACTTTCAAAAGAGGTAAAACTCCTATATTTGGCTGGTCCATAGTTTAACCTATACTTTCAAACATGGGGAAGAATTTTTATTACATTACATTACATGCTCACAGCCCCCATTTGCAGATAAAGATGGCAGTGCCCCTACACCACGGACCTCATATTCTTCTCCTCGCTGTCCACTCTAGCCTTGGGCAACCCAAGGATGTCTCCCCCATTCTACAGATTAAACAACTGAGCTCTACGAAGTTCTCTCATTGCCTTGACAGGCTGCAGCTTCCAAAGTTCCAATTCACTGGTTGTCTATGAACCCCACCCCCCACCCGCTTAATCAGCCCCTTGATTCAGATCTGGAACCTTCATGTGGCACTTTTTGCCTTGGAGAAAATCAACTGTGACCTTGGCACCCATTCCTGGCCTGCCAGTTCGTCCACGGTGGGAATCATTCCTCTCTAGATCCCCTGCCACCGGCACAGGGTCCAGCAAAGGGTTGGTGTAAACAAATGTTTGTTGAATTTAAAGTCACTGAACCTGAACTTAAGGATACAGAATGAAACAGCGGCAGTCACCAGATGGTCTGCGTTTTGCTGGCAAATACTCACATGTGAAGAACACCCAACTATGTGGTCTGGCTTTTGCATATTCCATCCAGATGTTTGGCTTCAGGTAGAAGCAGACTAGGAAATCCTTAATGAACAGACTAGTGTTTCTTAACGTGTTGAACCTCCAGACCGCTCCATTGTCTCCTGTGCTGGGGCTGCTGGGAATTCAGCATTCTTAAATGGGCTGGGCAGCCAAGAACCCTGGATTAGGATGCAAGAAATGAGCAAAGAGGAGAGAGAAGAGCAGGGAAGCCTCACAGCCCATGCACAGGAGTGCCTGTTGTGTTGGAGGAGGGTGAGAAGCCTGGTGGCCAGAGTAGGGGAATGTGAAGACAGAAGCCAGAAAGCTAAGTAGGAGTGAGTCGGGCAGAGGAAGATCTGGCAGTTTTATAGGTCATAGTAAGGATCTGGGTTTCCACTTTGAGTGAAATGGTGAGTCATTGTTGAGTTTTGAACGAGGAGTGACTTATTATAAGTTGCATTTTAAAAAGGACACACTGACTTCTTTGTTGAGACCAGCCTGGGAGGCGAGCAAGAGAAAAGAAGGAAACTAAGAGGATTTAGGAAGTGGAACAGGATGGGAACGGTGGGAGGGCTGAGGTATCATAGGATCCCTTCGGCTTCCCAATTGTCTGTCCTTTGACTCCAGGCAAGTGCCCATTCAACAAATGCTGCCATATTCCTGGAACTGCATGTTCATTCAACAAATTCAATGAATGAAGGAAGGAAGGAAGGAAGGAATCAATGAACCGATGCACCAGACCTGGGGGATCTAGATGCTGGTTCTGAAAGACATACCCGCAGGCATCTCACTTTGACCTTAACTTGCCATTTTGAGGGATACAGAAGCTGAAAGAACAGAAACTGTGAGTTATGCCCCTAGCTGTGGTGTGGGACAAGAAGACCTGTTTTTGAAAGGGGGGGGGGGGAGGAGGAGGAAGGGGATTGGAGGGGGTGGGGGAGAGGAGAAGAAGAAAATAGAGAGCTGGTAGATTTCGTATGTTGGTGCTTTTTCCAGTTCACAGAAAGGGAATCAGCAGAGGGGATAAAGTGGGGATTCTGATCCCCTGGATGGAATTATAAGCGAGGCCAATACCTGTAAGGAATTCAGATGGCAGTGTGGGATCGCGAAGTCTGGCTGCCTAGCAGCGAAACCACTAGAGGGAGGCTCTGATGTGGTCAGACTCCATCTGGAGGAACTGGGAAACCATGGGGTTCTCACAGGTAGGGGGATTAGGGGCGAATCTCAGGAAAGCCCACCCAGGTTAGCTCAGCTTCTCCTGGGCTCCTCAGTCTGTCCCCTCTGCCTCCCTCCCTCTGACGCGTTGCAAAGCAGTCTCCCTCCTCCCTCACTCAGCCACCGCCTTCGTGGGGATAGGCACTTTATCCATTACAGACCACAGAGGGGCTCCATCCACATGGTCTGCTTTGAACCTCACAGCACCCTAGTGAGACAGGAGCTAGGATCTGCATTTTACAAAAGACACAGAGGCCCAGAGTTTGGAAGTGACACAGACCGGACCCGGCAGTGAGTTAAAGAAATATAACCTGCCTGTCACATCCGAGCCTCCTCTTTTCAAAAGTATCTAGACCTCCCAGCATGGCCGGCAGACTCATCTTGAGCAGGGGTGATCAGGGGACTTGAGTGGTTGGGTGTGAGTGCGATGTAATGAAAAGATCCAGTGCAGAACCCCTCACCCATTGGGGGCACCAGTGTCCTAGAGTTATTCCTTGCCACAGCAGCCCTGTAGAAAGCAGGTGGTGGGTTTTTTTCTCCTGCTTCCTTTTCTGAAGAACACGAGCTAGATCCATTTTAACAAGCCATTTTGATGACCAGGGGACTTCTGGAACGACGCCTCCTAACCTTGGCTACACAATGACAATCACTTGGGCAACTTGGAAAAAAAAAAAAAAAAAGATGCCTGACTTCTCTGAGCCTCAGTAAAGTGATGATCACAATGCCGTCCTCTCCGTGTTCTGGGGATCGCTAAAACGTTAATTCGCATGCAAAATTTGTATGTATACGGACTTGGCATATAGTTTCACAATCAATAAGAGGCATCCATTATTACATTATTAATTCGAACATGCTTATATCCTTCACTTTGCACAGGGGTAATTAAATGGTAAGAAGGATGGTGATCACGATAATTAGAATAAAAATTACAAGAGCAACCACTTATTAAGGACCAGTGTGCTGGGCATTGTATAAATATAACCCCTCATATTTACGCCGTCCTTCACAATTATCTAAGCAGCTTTATCTTCATCACAAAACAAAACAAACGAAACAAAGTTCCTAGAGTACATATTAAAATACAAAGAAGATGAAGTATGTATTATAAATGAAGAATCAAGAGGCTCTAATGATTTATCCAGGAGCATGGAGAAAGTAAATGTTGATTTTAGTGAGATTAAGTATATTCGGTCTCACTCTAGGTTCTATCATTCAAAGTAGTCTTGTAAAAAATGCTTTGTGATATATTTCCATCCCCTTTATATCAGCATTTTAAACATTGAAGGTCATTTGAATTTTTTTTAAATAAAGTTCACCGATTCTTGCTTTAATTCCATCTTTTCAATTTTTTAGAATAAGATTTGATGTTGAAGACACTGTTGGAGCTCTGTGTGTCTGCCTTTTGGGTCTTCCCCCTATGCTCCAGGAAGTTCCATTATTGACTCCAGACTCCGGTAAATCCCCAGAGCCCAGGCGTTTCACATGTCTGTGGTAGGGAGAGACAAAGAGCCTGCTTCCCAGGCCCGGTTCTGTTTACACTTCCTTGATCAGGGATAATGATTTGTTTACAGGAGACATTCTGTCTTCATTAAACTCATTTCTGGACAATGAATAGAGGGACTAAGATGACAGGGCACATGTGTATTTGAAGTTCACACATCCTGCCTTGCTCAAGAGGGACCAAGGCTCAGCCAAGACTTTCCGATACTGACACTTAGGATCAAGACATCAAATGTTCTACTTGAATTAAGGAAAGATGCCCCTTCCCCAAAGGAGCATGAACATCGGCTCAGTAAGTGGTTTTGCTAATTATTCTTTGATTCCTCATACCCCAGAGTGGGACGGGCCCTGCCCAGGGTATTGCATATACAGTGCAGTCGGCCTTCCATCCCCATTAAAAAATCATATTAGAAGATGTTTAATAAACAAGCTAGCAACAGTTACGCAATGAACTTAGGGGCTTATCGTTGCTAGTGCAACGTCCAGAAGAGTCCACCAACCTTGATTGGCTGCTATGCTTATAGACGTCAAGGTTCACGCTTCAAGCTGAGATTCAGATCAGAACAAAAGAACTGATTACTTGCCTTTCCTTTTAAAAAGTGGAATATTTTTGGGGCGCCTGGGTGGCTCAGTCGGTTGAGTGTCCGACTTCACCTCAGGTCACGATCTCGCGGTTTGTGAGTTCGAGCCCCGCGTCAGGCTCTGGGCTGATGGCTCAGAGCCTGGAGCCTGTTTCCGATTCTGTGTCTCCCTCTCTCTCTGCCCCTCCCCCATTCATGCTCTGTCTCTCTCTGTCTCAAAAATGAATAAACATTAAAAAAAATTTAAAAAAAAAAGTGGAATATTTTTGATTAGCTAACTATAACGTTTTTAAAAGCCTCTTACTTACGCAGATACCTTGCAGGGCAAAGTTAAAAAAATAAGTTACAATGTCGCTCAGTTATGAATAATCACTGGTTTCCATTCACTTCTTTCCTCCACTCTGCTTTCCCTCTTCAAGTCCAAGTGCGGTTCTGCCTTTTAATTTGCCTTCGATCTCTTTATTGCCTCCCTTGTGCATAGGCTCAATCCCTGTTCTGATGCAAGTGTGCACAATAACATGTTTTGTGACTGGTGGATGAGCTAGCACTGAGCAAGCATCCTGGAGCTGCCTTCAGCCGCACCTGGGCAGAGTCTCCAGGGAAATCACAGTCTAGAAGGCCCCAAAGATCGGCAGCAGCTACTGCAGCCATGGGCGGTCATTTTTGGCTGAGCAATCATCCTAAGTGTGGACCAAAGGGGTTATTCCACAGGGAAACTCTCATATGCCTCTTTGGAACTGGAAATTAATGAAGGTCTGGTCCATGTACTGGCAGCCAGGACGAAGAGACCTCGGTTCCCAGTGAAAATCAGACAGGAACAATGCCAACCCGAGTTTCATACCTAGAGGAAGGCACCTTGAGGGTTCGATCCAAATCCCAGGCCTAAATATAGACACTAAAATTGCATCGGACGATGCAGCTAACATCAAGGAGCAAGGGCCAAGAAGCAGAGACATTTATTAGCTTCTGGAAACTGGAGATGGCACTCTGGTTTGAAGAATCATGGCTAAGATCACATGAGCGGTAAGATAAACGGTCAGGATTTAATTTAAGTTTTTCTGACACCTGAGTCCACTTCCCCTTGCTGTAATCTGTGGTCAAAAGGCAAGGGGGTGTTGGGTGGGAGGCAAGCTGGGTTCTTGCTGAGCCAGGGCCCAGAGGTCTCAACTTCTTTGAAGTCGTACTAAAATGTCACCGTTTCCTCCACTGAAAGAGTCGAAAAGCAGCCTCCGTCTGTAAGGTGGACAACCTTCTTAGCACTTCACTCCTGGCCAGGAGAGGCAGCTGGAATAAACACCTCCCTGTTAACAAGATCTAGATCCTAGTTCTGGCTCCACCGTCAAGCAAGTGCTCCTGAGCAAGACATCTCAACCATCTGGACCCCAGCCCCTTGTTTACAAATTAGCAACATTAGTCTGTATCCCAGATAGAAAGGAGTGATAAGGTTTTTCCTGGCCTTGTGCAACAAAGCTAATGTCTTCTGATATATGATAACATGTCTTGGTTAGGAGAGTTGATTAAAAGGAAAGCAGGAGGGGCAAGGAACCTTCTGGAAAGGAGCTGGGTTTTAACTCCTCTTTTGAGATGTTCTGCTATTGGATCTTCTCTGGAAGAATGAGAGAGCACCTATGCAGCCCACTGGCAGGAAGGCAGAAGGGTCTGGGTGGGCCAGGCTCAAAGCTAGGTGCCTTATGATGGAAAGGTGAGATCTTGGCTGAGGATGGATGGAAGTCCCTGCAGACCCAGCTTTGGTGGCCCAGGAGATGATGGCATTTATTTACACTGGCTGAGTATGTGAGTAGAAACTCCATGAGCTATAACCTTGGGAGTGTGGGGGCCAGAGCAGGACAGAGGCCAATAAGGGCACCATAGAACCAGTGGCCAGGGACTCATCAGCGTGTCCAGAACCAGTTTCCACCGCAGTGAACTCTGAACCTACCATACTCCAGCTGTCTCTTCATCTCGCATGTGTTAGCAGGACCTATCCCTTCAGTCTGACTAAGCCCTAAAGATCCTTCATAGGCTGGTAGACAACTGGAGATGGGGTAGGGGTTGGCCTTCAAAGGGGTTGAAAACCTTCCTGCTAAGCTGGGCAAGTGGGGCTTGGACATTGACCGGGAAAATTAGAAAGACTTGACCGTGCCCATTCCCAAGCTGGCAAGCTAGTTCCTATCAGCCACGTGGGTGGCGGGGTTAGTGCAACGTGCCTGTATGGGGGGTGGGGGGGCGGAGGAATCTGCCAGCGCACCACCCAGGTCTGGCAAATCCTCAGGCTGTGTCAGTGGCAGGAAGCCGCTGGAGTGACAACAGATGCCAGGGAGGGGTTCGAGTGCTATCACTTCAACAGTGCTTCCAGAAAATTCTCTCTTAACTGGCATCGTGCTGGGGTGGGAGTGGGGGCTGTGGGGCAGAGAATGAGGGAAATAGTCGGGAGATCCCGGTCCCAGGGAACAAGAGTCACTCTCAGGCCGTGGCTCCATGAAAGGACGGATGGCGGTGCCTGCATCAGTTAGGCCCTTGGGTGATAAGACGGAAACTCACTGCTTCCCTGACGTGATGGCGGTCCTACGCAGAGCCGACGAGAGTCGGGGGAGCCTACACAAATGACAGGCCCAGCAGTTCCCAGGGTGGCTTGGGCTACGTTGCACGTCACCGCACACCTGCCCTCTCAGGACAGAGGACAAAGATGCTTTCTGAAGTCGTGCACCTGCTCTTGGCAATCGCAAGCTTATTGTCAGGTTACTTTTAAGAATAAGGTGAGAATGCCCCAGGAGCTCAGGAACAGCGGGCTGTGGCCTCAGGGAGATGGCCTGGGCTCCAGACAGCTCTGGGAAGAAGGTTACCGCACAGATCGCTCGGTGGCAGGGCTTCCTCCGTCTCTGCTTCGGCGCCTCCTTTTGCTACAACCTTCACCCATCCCCCGCCCTCCCCCGCCCCGTGTATCCCTTCTCGGCCTCGCTCCTCTGCTTACTCATCCATGTGTCAATCCTCCCGCTATTTAGAGCCAGCCTTCGTGCTCCTCTCGGTCTTCTCTCTCCCAGACCAGACTCTCCCACGTCCTCCTTCCTGACGCAGAGTGTCCTCTGGGTTCCACCCTCCAGCGGGGGCCTCAGGGGAGCCTGTGCTTTCAGCCCTTCTGAGAATCCTCGGAGGGGCGCCCCCCCCCCCTCCCGGGAGACAGGACCTGAGCGGGCAGCAGGCAATGACCTCAGTCTTGGCTCACCTCTGACAGCAGCTCTGAGAAAACGTCTGTAGCTCTTTGCGCCTTGATTTTCTCAGCTGTAAAATGGAGATAATGACACAGGCTGCAGACCTCCAAGCCAGGGTCTAAAGGTTTGCCTCCGGCTGGACGGCTCTGGAGCCCTGTGTGTGTGGGAATGTAATTCATGTATTTATGGAGCTAGCTTTTTTTTTTTTTTTTTTTTTCCAGAGAGACTTCCTTCTTGATCCTCACATGACTCACAACATCTGATTTTCCCGTTCGGAGGGCATTTTGACTTAGGAACCTTCCCGTGGCAGGCAGATGCGCCCCTGTGGGCAGGGGCAAAGGAAGGGCTGCGGATGGTCCCTGAGGGTCAGTGACACAGTTGAGTCTCAGAGGGGTTAGGTGGCTTGGCCAAGATCACACAGGAGGTAGCCCGTGGAGGACAAGGCGCAAGATAAGCTTTCCCGTGGGCTTTTATATCTACAGAAACTGCCCGCAGCCAGGCGGTACGACAGCACGGGTGTGGGGCACAAAAGCACCTGGCTTGGATTCTAGGTGCTCCCTCACCCTGCCGTGCCCTCTGGGACAAGTTACTTAACCTCTCAGAGCCTCGGCGTCTCTCCTTACGTGCCAGTGGCTGTTGAAATGATCCAACACGATCTGGGAGTACAATGGCATGAGAGTACGTGACAGCTGACGGGGTCGGTAGGAGTGTCCCCTCTACGGGAATGCGGTAAACCAAGGACAGGGCCGGAGAGGCGACTTGCCCAAGCCTTGGAGGTGACCCCCCCCCCCCCGGGATGCTCAGAGAGCGCTCTTCCCCCCTTCTGGGTGCCACCCCAGAGACCCGGACCACCCCTAGATGGTGCTGGTGCACCAGGCAGCGCCTTGGCGCGCCCCGCCTGCAGCCGGCTCTCGGCTGCCGCAGACGGCGGGCCGGGACAAAGGAAGGACCGGCGGGGGCGGCGGCGCGTCGAGCGGGCCGCCCGCGGGGACCCCTGCAAGGCGGACCTCTCGCTTCCCCGAAGGGGGAGCCGCTGCCCTGCGCGCCCGCGTTCGGCGGGAGCGGTTGAGCCCGGGGGTGCGGGAGTCCGAGCCGCGCCGGCCCACCTGCGCTACCACCCACCCCTGCAGGGAAGCAGGTGGGCTGAGCCCTCCGGGGCGTCTCTGGGGACCTGGAGCACGAGGCCCTCCTTCAGGCAAGGCCCCGTCGGTGGTTCCACTTGCCAGGTCAGGTTCCGCTGTCACTCATTCGCAGATCATTGCCCCAGATTCTGGGCTGCAAGGGACACGACCGGTAACTGCTAAGAAGCCATGCCAGCCCGGGGGCTTTGGCAGGTCACCCCTGTGACCTTCATGCTGCCCACCTGCAAAATGGGTGTGCAGGCGTCTACCCCGTCATGCTCACTTCCACGTTCAGCAGACCTTTCCCGTGCTCCTGCTCGTGCCGGCGGGCAGCAACCTGCTGCCTGTGACACCGGCCTGCCCTGGATACGCCAAACCCACAGACCTCCAAAGACAGGTGTCCTGAGAGAGGACGGTGAGAGGAGGGACTGACTGCAGGTCGGGGAAAGCTCGTGGACATGCCAGAAAACCGTGGGGAGGCTGTGAACATTGTTATTACCGATAACTGAGGGTGAGTACACTTGCTTTCAAAGCCCCGTTCACAACTCCCATTATCTCACTTTGAATGAGAGGGTGGCGATTCCCAGCCTCTCACTCACTCCCTGCCACCTGGTGCCACTAGGCCCGTGGGGTGCTCCTTAAATAAACAGCCCCAAGTCTCACTGAGTTTGAACCCCAGCCCTACCCCATTAATACCTGGTCAGTTCATCTTCCCAAGACTCCATTCCCCATCTATAAATGTGGAGGTTTTGCTAAGCTATGTTGCTGGAGTCTGGGCAGCTTTGTAGGGATGCATATTGTTAGACTACGTGTCGTAGGCAGGCTGAGCGATGCGGCCGACAGATTGGGGGATCTGGAGACGTGAACCTTAATCCTACCTATTTGACTACCTTGTGGGGGGTCTTGGGGAAGCCTCTTCTCCTAAGAATTCAATTTACCCATCCAGGCAAGCTGAAAGAAGGGGCATGAGCCCACCTGGTGACCAGTGCCTCCCCCCCCCCCCCACCCCCAACTCAGTCTATTTCTCAGAGACCACTTTCTTTCAGTCCAGAAGGAGGCGTACTAATGTGGTGACGAAGGGCGTGAACTCTGGAGCTGACTGCCTGGGTTTACATTCCAGCTGTACGACCGTCTAGATGTGCGACCTTGGGCAAGCTACCTGTGCCTCAATTTCCTCATCTGTAAAATGGGGATACTGATGAGGAAGAGGACAGTATACAACCTCGTTAGAGTAGACCAGGCAATGGTAACAAACTCAAACATGCATCAGCTCAACAGAAAAGTTTCTCATTCACAAAATAGGGTAGTTTCAGATGCGCAGGGAATTCTGTCCCAGTCATTCAGAAGCCTCAGTCTGACAGTTGTTCTGCTGTTTGCAACATTTGGTTTCCGAAGACCCCATGAGGAAGAGGAACACGGGAGCCCCGTGGCCTGATCTGGAACAGGCACATGTCCCGGCCATTCGCTTTCCATTGGCCAGTGCTGAGCGGTGTGAGACACCTAATCCAGGGAAAACTAGAAATACGGTCCCAGCTGTGCCAGGAAGAAGGGAACGGGTCACAGAACCATCCAGCAATCTTGTCGCTATGTATGACCTTCGTTGTAGGGTGTCTTGAGGATGAAGTTAGTTTAAGATATGTGAATCTTGAGTGCCAGGCACCTGATCAATACTACATAAATGTTTGCCGTTTTTACTTTTATTCTCATTCTTGTCCTTCAGAGAATTCATTAAAGATACGAACCAGGAAGCCCGCCTAGACTTTCCAGCCAACACTGCAGTGGATTGCTTAGGAGGCTTCTGGACGCTCCCCCGTTTTACAGCCCGGCAACCTCAGGCACGTCGTGGCCCCATAAGCTTCTCCGATAGCTCTTGTTTCTGTGCTGCCAGGGAAGCTTCCCGGAAAACAGTCCTTCCGGAGGATCTTTACGTCATTCTGACGCATTGAGAAGAGCCTCCGGTAGCGTGGACTCTGTACTTCATTTTTATACTCAAGTGCAGACCACGGGGTGTGTGTGCTCCTCTTTCCCTCCCACGCACCAGCTCTCACGTACTACCTCCCTACCTCCCTCACCCTGGTACAGGGCAAGAAGGTAGGTATTGGGATTGGAGAGCCCCGCAAAGGAAGGCAATCAGATCTGCCAAAAGCTGGTTGTTAAAAATTACTTAACATCCTTGCTCCTCAGGTTACTTATCTATAAAATGGAATCAGATGATACCAATGGCTGCAGGGGGCTAGCGAAAGTGAAAGATAACGGGTACGGAACATCAAGCACTGAATAAACAGAGCACACTCTTCATAAATAGTAGCTACTTTGGGTTGATTGACTTGGTGTTGACTTCTTGCGAACTCTGCATTTATGGAGTGCTTAGTGTATACTCAGCTAGAGGTAAACAGGTGGGTGTGACTGAACTTCCAGGCATCTAATATTTTAAACCATCCCCCAGCTTGTTCTGGCATGGACTCTCCCTCCCTGGGCACCCAAGTTTTCAAAGGAGAAAGCTCCCAGCCTGCTCCCTCCTTCCCGGGCTGTACTCCCTGGGTCCTCCTGCGTGCCATGTTCTACCCTGCTAGAAGTCCTCTGTGTCCAAGACTACTGTCATAAAGTTTTATTTGGAGATAAAGAATGCAAGGCTATGTTAGGAAGTCAACAGAAACATTGGAAATGAAAAGAATAGAGCACTTTCATATAATCTAGTGACATTATGGAATCTTGATATAGTCTCCAAGACACGTAACTAGAGTATCTACTCTGGGCTCAGTGCTATCTGGGCCCAATGTTACAAACGTTGTGACATTGTGTATGAGTGTCCATTTTCCAATCAGTCAGGTGATGACTACAAGAATCAGTGGTATGCTGATAAATATCTGCCAATAAGTTCTCTAGGGAAAAAATATATGTATATAAAATATATATGTGTGTATATATACACACACATACACACACAAGTTGCCTATATATGAATATATGCATTCGTACATAAGTTGATTATAAATTTTGCCAATGTAAAATATTATAGTACACAATTTACAAATAATAAGAAAATATATAATGTTCCTTATTGTACATTTCACACAGCCAAGTCGTTCTCACAGAATGCTTTCATTGACGTTTGCCAAATTACTGTATCCGTTACCAACCTATGATAGCTATTGATGGACAACAGTTTAGATATGAATGTTAGTTGATATTTTCATTTTTTTCTTTTATTTTAGAGAGAGAGAGAGAGAGAGAGAGCACACAGGGGAGGGGCAGAGGAGAGAAAATCCGCACTGAGTTTGGAGCTCGACAAGGGATTTGATCCCACAACCCTGGGAACATGACCTGAGTCAAAACAGAGCCGGATGCTCGACCATCTGAGCCACCCAGGTGCCCTGATATTTTCATTTTAGTTAACAAGTAAGATGGAAGTGAAAGGATGGAGATGTGTGTTGGCATGTCGCTTGTTTATCAATGACATGAGCAGCTTCTTTGCTGACTCAGATCAGTTTTTGAAAATGAAAATAATATTCCTCCGTGTTTTTGTGGGTTATTCACAATGGAACAGCTATAGACATGGCACATTTTTTAGTTTAACTTGCATTATTAACATTTTATCCACCACTCTTTTATGTCTAGGCAATCAACAAATTAATAAATCGAGGCTTGATTTGTGACGTTTGCTGATTTCCATGGTATAAATGCTCCCAACCATGACTACTTTAGAGCTACCAAGATAATTTTGCTGAACATGGAATTACAAAGATATGTGACCCCCATTATACAGTATTTTTCATCATACAGATGTGATGGATGTAAGTAAACTCAAGAGCACAGAAAATAGTAAGAGACAGTCCAATAATTAGGAAGTGATGACTTTGAGCATTTATTACTGTTGTTTTCATCATAACTTATTTAATTAAGTTTTATAGTTTAATTTTTAAATAATGGCTATGTTGAACAATCAGCTCGCACGATTTCTGAAAATTTAACAATCGGCTCATAAGCTGGCTTAAGAACACCACTGTCAAGGGCATAATGTATTTTCACTGGAAATTGTATTAAAACACATACTATTTCTTAATATTGTTCAGGAAAGGGTGAGGAAAGAGATGGGGAAAGCGGGTAGGAGGAAACAGGGTTTATGGAGAAGTTCAGTTTCAACTGAACAGACGCTGTCTTTGCCAACAGAAACCATCAGTGTGGGCACCAAACCCTTTGAAAGTCCTGCCTGAACAGAAGTCCATTCTCTGCCCCAATTTGCTTTTGCCCAGACCTGTATACTAGCTCCGCCTCCGGCGATAGTCAGGTGTTCAGCTTTCCCATTCGGCCACGTGGAGCACTGGCTGAAAGATCTAGAGTGTGAACTTGAAGAAGTGTGTAGTTCCCCCACATCCATTTCTACCTCATACCCATGTCCTGGCCCTTCATCCCCCATTCCCAGTGCCGAGAGTGGGGGGCCAGCCTGTGTCCTTTATCCATGGGGATCCTGTGGTCTCCCACTTTGCCTTTCTGTCTTCAGATAAAGTGGATAGGGCACTCTGTTCCCCAAACTCCACAGAATTGTGAGTGATGTCACGGGCCCCCGGGAAGAAAGCCTGGTCCAGGCTCCCCATCTGGTTTCCCCTTGAGATTTCCTCACAGTCTTTCTCCCACAACTCCAGCCTTGGGATTCTGTGTCTCACACGTTAGGGTTGAACTGGAAAGCAAGAGAAGAAGCTTCGCATGGGGAGAAAAGGAAGTGCCAAGGAAGGCCAGCTGAGTCTCCCTGCTATCGACTTCTCGTGGTTGGCCAACCCACTGGAATTCATTTTGTCTGCCTGCCACCATCAGCATGGAGACGGAAGGGACTTTGGGGAACACGGGGTCCAATGTTCCTGGCAGGTGAGAAAACCCAGGCCCATTGAGGCAAAGTCAACTGCCCATGGTCCCGTAGGCAGTATGGAACAGCAAGGATTCAGCCACAACCCTTGGAGGCACAGCCCAGAGCACTTCCCAGATGGTTTCCACACCTTGTCACAGAGTTGGAAGCAAGCAAAATTCTTCAGAGTCACCAGCTTACACATCTTGGGATTTTTCTTCTCCTTTGACTCTGTTCCATTCCCGGAGGCTCTGGGTGTGTCTGTTGTAATCTTCTACCATATCTGTCTCCCACCTCCAGCTGCTAGACTCTGAGCCCTTCCATCACATGAGCCACAACCTAGTCATCTCTGCTACATCAGAAGGAGCCAGGCTCACACTCCACGCACCTGGATTTTAACCCCAGCTCATCCTAGCTGTGTGGCTTGAGCAAGTTGTTGCCTTCTTTGAGCTCCGATTTCCATAACTGCGAAGTGGGAACGGCAGTACCTATTTACGGGGCCTCCTAACCACTAAACACACGATGTGTATGGGCTTCCTAGTCCTAAGTCTGGTTCCTGGCAGACAAAACAGAAGCAACGTATTCTGATGCTCGTGTCCTTCTATTTCCATTACGTTTTGCACAGCCTGGCAACAAGGGTGCAGTACAAGGACCTGAATGAATGCAATGGTTAAGGAATGAACATGCCTCAAACCTCTATCACATGCTTCTTCCAAATATGCCTTGTGTTTTTCCCTGCTTTGCCATCCCTACTGTGACCATTTTCTTTCAGTTCCCTACAATTTCTCGCCTGAACGACTACAGCCAGCTCCTGCTTCGTGTCCCTGCCTTCAGCCTATCCCTGTTTGGATCCGTCTTATACCCACATCGAGATCAGTCTTTTTACAGCTTAGCTGAAAGTCAGGGTCTGTGTCTCACGCAGCACCTCCATGATTTCTAAACAGGTTCAGTGAACAGCTAACCAATTAAATATGCAAAGTGGATATAGCTTTGTAGATGAAACAGACCATATAGAGAAAGATGATATATATATAATCATCTCCTTCTCCCTTTTTCCTTCTATACCTCCAAATTCTTTCTGTTACCACCTATGTGCCATCTTCAGCATTAGTAAAAGTTTAGCAGGTTTGTGCTAACAATAATAATTATTATTATATTTCTGGAACTGTACAGGCATTATCTCATTTAGTTATTATAACAACCCTATAAGGTAGGATAAAAGGACAAATTGTCACATGTGTTCTAGGCATGTAAACACTCTTTGCAAAGGTTCAGTTAAATGCTGGGTAATAGTGGGGCACCTGTATGGCTCAGTCGACTAAGCATCAGACTCTTGATTTCCGCTCAGGTCAGGATCTCACAGTTCATGAGTTCGAGCCCCATGTCGGGCTCTGAGCTGACAGCGCAGACCCTGCTTGAGATTCCCTGTTTCCCTCTCTCTCCGCCCTGCTTTCTCTCTGTCTCTGTCTCTGTCTCTCTCTCTCTCAAAAATAAATAAATAAATTTAAATACTGGGTAATAGTGGTAAAGGCATGCTTAGTCTTATTTGGGGCCCTGGAAACATCCACTGAAATATGGAGGGGTGGGGCAGGGATGGCGAGGAAGGAGGAAGGTCCCTTCGTAGAGCCCCTCTTTGTGGTTGGGTGACCTTGAGCCAGACTGTTCACACTAGATCTCATTAGCAACTCACAGCTGATAACATTTACCACCTCTCGCCCATGTGTTGTTTGAATGAACTGCAAGTTCCTGGAGCCTGGAGAGATGGCGATCTTGGTCATTATTTGACCACAGCAATATGCACATGGAGACCTCCACAATTTTGGCTTTTGCAAATGCACTAGAAATGAAACAGGTATTATTATTCTCATTTTAAAGATGAAATCAATTGAGGCTCAGGTAGTGAAACCCAATAGCTAGGATGAGATCGCAGGTTTTCTGATACCTACTTGTGTTCTCTATTGTTCTTTAAAATTATTTGTCATGGGTCCTTTGGAAAATCTGCTGATGATTTTGGAAATCATTTAGAAAAATATGACACAACTATAAATGCACTTCCATGGCTGCCTAAGGCCTCCTATAGATGCGCCATTCATTTATTTCGGAAACATTTATTGAGCACTTTCCTGTGCCAGCCACTCTTCTAAGCACTAGGAATATAGTGATACGAAGCAGAATTTCAGCACTTCAAGAACTAACACTCCAAAGGTTGAGGAAGACAGTGAACAGATAAACAAATACGTATATAAGGTATTAGCTGATGATACCTACCAGGAAGAAAAAATGAATCAGCATAAGAAAGACAGAGTGTTCCACACAGGTGCTGTTTTGCATTGAGTGCTCAGAAGAGTGTTCTGATGAGGTCACGTTTGAGCAATATTAGAAAACAAAAGAAGAAGAAGAAGAAGAAGGGGAAGAAGAACCAAATTATGTAGGTATTTTGGAAAGAAGGATGTCAGCAAGTACAAAGGCCCTGAGGTGGCAGGGCGCTCGGCTGTGTGGAGGCCAGAGTGGGGGAGTAGAAGTATAGGGGACAGTAGCAGGAGATAATACAGGACCTTGAAGCCATTTATGGAGGCAGTGAATGGCACGGAAGGCCACTGGAGGCGTTCTAGACATTGGGGGCCTTTCTCCATACCAATACCACCAAACTATTTGTGACTTGACTATGCAATAGCAACTAGGCTAGGTAATTGACCCATTCACGCAACAGTCCATTTGTTTCCTTGTCTTGGCCACAACATCTAGAAGCAAGTACTTCTGCCCAAGGGTCACCAGTCCCCGTTATCTGACATACCAGGCAATACATTATCCTACTCACTACTCCAAACTCTATGATCTCATTTCCTCTTGCCGGTCCCACCCCAGGGCCTTTCCCGGAGTGGTCTCCATCAGCTAGAGAACTTATCTTCTTCTTCACTAATCTTGATATCGTCTTAGTCTATAAGGGTTGGCCCAAGTCCCACCTGTCTTCCCCATATCTTCCAGGCTAACAGGATGCCTCACGTCCCCTCTATCTGCTAAGGACTATAATCCTCCTAATCTGGGTCAGTCAGTTGGGTGTGAACATTGTGCTGCCCATATTAGCTGTTTCAGCTTTATCTGTTCCCTCCCTGGAGAGCACGTCTCTGGTTCTTTATTGTACATGTGTACAATGCTGGGCACATGATAACACTGAATCAAACCAAATCAAGTCAGTTGATGACTGGAGTTTACATCCCATTCCTCTGGCACCTTGGCTTTTTCCAGATAACTGAAGTCGAGCCTGTCGAACACCAAACAAATATATTTAGTTCTTTTTAATAGACATCTTTCTGAGATGTATTTGACATTTCCAGAAATTCTGAATTCCCATCTGCCATACGGAACTATGTAATTTCAAAATCACTCAGAGATGTCACTCTAAAGACCCATTAGCATCCTGAACAGTATCACAGTTCTGTATCGGGTTTTAAGGCTTTCTGTCTCCTCCCTCAGTGTCATACAATGTCACCTGGATTTTGCTTAGGGCTCATCATGTATCCGTCTCCCCTGAAGGCCTTTGCAAGGCTTTCCCTACTAGGGTACTATGTTTCTTTTACTAAGGTCCAGGAAAATAGATCACTAGAAGTCTCCAGAAAACACTGCCTGCACACCTACTCGACACCAAGCTCCATCCTAGGGAATAGACTAAATAAAACATAACAGCAACATCAACAAGCTTCAACCCCCCACACGCATGACAGTAATACACAGAGGCAAACACTGTAATGAAAGCATGCACGTGACAGAGTGACAACAAGCTCTGTGGGCAGTGGGAGGAGGTTATAGGGGCTGTTTAGAGCAGTAAAAATTTGAGATAAGCTTGAAAAATAAATGGGGTTCACTAGAAAGAATAGACAGGGAAGACAGGTTCCAACAGAGGAAACAGTACCCTTGAGTAATTGATGGAAAACGAGAATCTAGACTCTATATAAGGCTTTGAAAGAGGGCATGAGAAGCTATGCACATAATCTTTAATCCTGGGGCTTTCTGACCGCTTATGTGGATACCCAGGGGACTCTTTTGATGGGTTTGGGATCAAAAGGTCCTGAGTGAGTCAGATTGCCGGGAAATGGGCTCGTGGATAAATGGGGTCTAATTGTGGCCTGGGATGGTGGCTACTTGAAAGGACCTTGGCCATGGCTGTGGTAAAGAACGAATTTCCCGCAGGTCTGCAAATGCAATGGCATTTCTAAAATCAATTAACGCCGGCCAGTTGCAAGAAGAAAATAAGAGAATATTTTATGATATTCTAGGATGTCAGAGTTGGAAGGTCTCTTAGAATTAATCTGTTTTACCCTTTGATTGATTATTTGGTGATTAACTGAAGGTGGAGATCACATCAGAGACTCACCTAAGCTGATGTAGCTGGCGGCGGAGAAAGGACTAGCATTCCGGGTCTCCTGGTGTCCAGTCTGCTGTGTTCTTCTATTCCAAAATGTGCCTTTTGAATCTGTTATTGTATCTGTCACTTCATCTAACAAACATTTGCTGAGTGCGTGGGGTCAGTGAATATTTGAGGGAAGCTATGCATTGAAAAGGAGGGCAGAGCAAGGGAACCACATCATCTTTGGTAGGATGAGGTTCTGGGTTCCCGGAAATAGAAGGGCAGATGTTGTGCCATCAGAACTCTCCATCGATTCACCTCCTACAAAGCGTCGGACGCTTTCAAAGGTTTCATTTAATTAGGCCTTCAGAAATATTTATTTGCACCCATGAAATGCTGGGGATACAGTAGTGGACAAATTCATGAAGTCTTCACCTTCTGAGGACAGACCTTTATCGGGGAGAGATTTATACATTTACATTCATAATATAGCAGGACCAACCTAGTACGTCAGGATACTGGTAAATGCTAAGAAGAAAAATAAATCAGGAGAAAGAGATAGATAGTTGCAGAGAGGGCTATTGTATATAAAACGATCAGGGAAGTCCTTCCTGAGAAGGTGACATATGGCCAGCCACCTAGATGAAGTGAGAATGGACCATGCAGCTATGAGGAAGAAGACCATGCTTGGTGCACTCAGGGAAAGTGTAAAGGCCCTGAGAAAAGAGTTTTCTTGGTGTGTTTCAGGAATAATAAGGGGTCACATGGCTGGAGCACGAGCAAGGGGGAGAGGTCGGGAAGACGGTATTAGCCAGGGCTGGGGCCAGGATATAAAGAAACACAGCCAGGGGATGCCTGGGAGGCTCAGTCGGTTGAGCCTCTGACTTCCCCTCAGGTCATGATCTCCGGTTGTGTGAGTTCCAGCCTCGTGTGGGGCTCTGCGCTGAGATCTCAAAGCCTGGAGCCTGCTTCGGATTCTGTGTCTCCCTCTCTCTCTGCCCCTCCCCCGCTCATGCTCTGTCTCCCTCTCTCTGTCAAAAATAAATAAACATTAAAAAAAAATAACAATAATAAAGAAGCACAGCTTGTAACAGAAGAGTAAAGGATAGAGAAAAACAAAACTCTCTGGACCAGGGAGCCACGCCCCTGTTTATAGTATTTTCTCTGCACCTGACTTCCTGAATGCCTCTGGATGTCTGATTGCCCCTCCTGGGCCTCAGTCTTCCTATCTACGATAAGCAAACAGAAGGTGACGACTAACGACCTCCCAGCTCTGTAGCCTGTGGACGTTGCTTATGCATCTCAGATTTACCCATCGGGCGGAAAGTGGCAGGTGCGTTGTGCCCGGAAGTACAGATGGCTCGTCCATGTTCCTGAACCTTCTGAGTGTCTCTTTATAGGCAGTCAAAGGTAGCTAACCTTTCAGGCATTTCAAGAAAACCAAATTCTCTGTGTCCACAGACCTCCTTTAAAAGTTTGAAGGGGACTTGCAGCAAAACTCATCTGTAAACCTAACAGCAGTGATAGAGGCCACAAGCAAACACGACTCATCTTGGTGGGAAGTGATCGGACGTCTCCTTTTATAATGGGTGAAATCACATCTTTTGCAAGTTGTGCATCATCCGTGAAGACTTTCTTCTTCTAATGATCGGCTGTCACTCTGTCTTTGTAAAGTGGGTAATGGAATTATTTTTAAAGCTTTCACTTAACAGCCTTGCTCTTTGTAAAGACCCGCTTAAGGAATGCAAGCATCTTTAGCTAGGGAAGTGACAACTGTCTGTGACATTAAATAGATCTCTTTCTTACCTGTCCTGTTAAACATGCGAGATATCAAACTCCTCTTCCGTATGACAGCGGTTAGATTTGTGCTCCACGTCGTACAAAGCGTAGGGTGCGCAGCTGGTGAACACACTGGGAGGTACACAGAGCCACATCAGGGTTACATTTAAAGGCCTTTTAACGGCACGTGTAAAGATAAAAATGCTGCCTCTGGAGGTTACAAGTTTCTCGTTACTGGAGATGATCAAGAAAAGACCATTAGGCAAGGTATTACAGACAGAGAGATGTGTCAGTGGGAGAATTGAACAAGCTGCCTTCAAAAAGCCCTTCCCACTCTGAGATCTTCTCCTCCATTAGCATAATCTTCCCTTAACCTGAATTCCTATTATCCAAGAGCAGGTCGGGGGTGGGGGAGGATTGTCAATGCCATTTTAATCGCCACACGCCTTTGCCAAGGAGATAAACCCAGCAAGGGCTGACTACAAATACATGCAGCCAAAGAAATGGGTTTGAAGCCATGTGCAGTGGTTTAGAAGGTCCTAACTCCCGCGGGGAGAGAAAAGAGCGTGCACGTGTGCGCATGGGGGTGTGTGCATGTGCTCACGTGTGCACGTGTGCGTGTGCACGTGAGCGCGTGTACACAGGCATGCATGTGTGCCTCCATCTGTATTTCTTGCCTGCGATGGGGTCTTTGTCTTCTAGGCTTTATTTTCTATTTTTTGAAAATCACAGGCTTAAATTAGTCTTAGTAGTTCATACTGAGAAATGGTTTGGGTGTTAACATGTTAGCTCTTATCCAAGCGTAGTATTCCTTCAGGATTCACTGATATGACTCATATTTAAATTTTTTTCTCATGCTATGCCACTTAGTGACTTAGGAGAAAATGCCAAAAACTTCATATAATCCTTTCGAAAGTTTAGATCATGGTTTTCAATGGTTAGGGGTTTCTGGTTCATGACGAAAACTTGAACACACCTCTTCTTTCTAACTGGAAAGGATAACAGAAAAAGAAAGGAAACAGAAAGCCAATCAAATGTAGAGAACAGAAATAGGGACACCAGGATACCAGGAAACCTGATTTTTGAAAAGTGACAAGTAGATGGCTTCCCAGGAATGGCTAACCCAGCGTGGAGAAGGCGGAGGGCCAGAACAGAAGAGGGCAGGTTCATAGCAAAGGTGGATCTGTTTGAATTAACGTCTAAACAGGTTCCAAATCTGAAGTCTGTGGGTATGGAAAGCCAAGAACTAAGGATCAGTGTCTATGCTATTTAATTTAAAAAAAAAAAGCCCCCAAAACTCTTCATGGAGTCTCTGAACGCTTCCATTTCCCCTCCCTGGGCACAGCAACCGGCAGGTACACGGCCGTAGGCAGAGAGCACTCTGTTCTGTGGACATTGACAGTTGCTGGGGAAAGTCTTAGAGGCCGTGTGTTAACGCTGGCCTCCGAGCATGAGCCTTCTTGTCTGGCAGGCTGGTGGAAGGTGGAAAGGTACAGGCAAGGCAGTCTGCTCACAAAATTCCACCTAATCCCTGCCAGCCAGCGCAAACACATACAACCACACACGGTTCACCATCAGCCCTCCCAAGGGGCCACACAAGTCAACATAGTATGGGAGGAAACTCATGACAGCTGCCTGCACTAGTCAAACAACTCCCCATTCATAAATATGAATGGACACCCAGATTTGCCCCACACTCAAAGACGAAGAAAAGGGTGGTATATAAGAATAACTCCTCTCCTAAAGAAGAAATAGAGTTAATCCAGGGAGCAAAAGAGAATGTAAAAGTATAAGATTATTGTTTGAGTCAGACAATAATTATAATTATTTTTGAACGGGAGTAGCTAAAAGAGGAACGCTTGGAAAAGAAACCAAAATCATTTGAAATTTATAATGAAAGTGTCATTGGGCAAAAAAATCCATAGAAAATATGAAAGATAAAATCAGGGATGTCTCCCAGAAAGGAGAACAATTTATTAAAAAAAAAAAAAACAGATTAAAGAGGAAAATTAAAAGATAAGGCAGAATAATGCAAAATACTCACAATCTAATAGATGTTCCAGGAAAAAAAAAAAAAAAAGAGCAGAGGAAAACAAAAAGGGACATTATCAAATAAATAACAGAATTAAAAATCCCAAAACGGAAGACCACCAACCCTCAAGCTGCAAGGACCACTAAAAGTCACGAAGCAGAAGGAATGAAACATGGTCCACATTTTGGTGCACATATCCTTGTGAAAGTTTAATATGCCAACAATAAGAAGACAAGCTTAGATGTTTAGAGAAAGAGAGAGAAAACTAAACAAAAAAAATTTTTTTTCAATTAAACCAAAAATAGTTACATTTTTAACCGACCTCTCATCAACAATAGCAGATGGAGAAGTCCTTACACATTATGGAATGAAGACATTTTCATTTATTCAAGACCTCAGAAAGTTATGTTCCATCCACTGTTTCTGGAGGTAAAATAATTGAGGTACATTGCAGCAAAATAATAAACACATAGACACTAAAAAGGAAATCATTAGATTCAAGAAACAGAGAACCTAATTCAAAAGTTAATGAAAAAAAAAAAAATCTTAGTCGCACTGCAATGGCAGCAGGTTGGGAAAGCAACTGATCCAAATGAGATCATTAGACAATTAATATGATTGATGGAAAATACGGATATGATTACATATTGTAAAGAAGGGATATGCTTCTTTGATAAAAGAAAAAAGCAGTTTGGAACACTGAGAGAGATATAAAAACATACTACAAATTTAAGAATCAAACAAAGCATACTAAAATATGGAATCACTTGGAGTAGTTAGTGAAGTACAAGAAAAAAGAATCCCTTCGAATATATTGTTTGGACCTCTCTTAATCACACAGTATTAGTGACAGAGGAGTCTATTTTCTTTTTTTATTGGTCCAGATATGGTAGTTTGTCTAACAGTGAATAATATTAATATGATCAAATATTTAAAATTCTGTTCATTGGTTTCCATGTACACAGCCCACATACAGATTAGAAATGAAAAAATTAATCATCGTACAGATACAATGTAACTATTTTGTAAACCTTGACAATGTAAGTCACTGCAGATCTGCCATATTGGACCTTGAAAAATGTTAAATGGATGAGGGACAGAGGGTGACAAGTTTCTCATCCTATCGTACGAAAGAAGAGATTCTGCCAGGGGTTGGTGAGATAAGAAACAGAAGCTTAAGTCTGTCATTTAAAATAACCAAGTGGATGGGAATGCAAGCTGGTGCAGCCACTCTGGAAAACACTTTGGAGTTTCCTCAAAAAACTAAAACTAGAACTACCCTACGACCCAGCAATTGCACTACTAGGCATTTATCCACGGGATACCGGTGTGCTGTTTCAAAGGGACACATGCACCCCCATGTTTATAGCAGCACTATCGACAATAGCCAAAGTATGGAATGAGCCCAAATGTCCCTCGATGGATGAATGGATAAAGAAGATGTGGTATATATATATATATATATATATATATACCATGGAGTATTACTTGGCAATCAAAAAGAATGAAATCTTGCCATTTGCAACTACGTGGATGGAACTGGAGGGTATTATGCTAAGTGAAATTAGTCAGTCAGAGAAAGACAAAAATCATATGGCTTCACTCATATGAGGACTTTAAGAGACAAAACAGATGAACCTAAGGGAAGGGAAGCAAAAATAATATAAAAACAGGGAGGGGGGCAAAACAGAAGAGACTCATAAATATGGAGAACAAACTGAGGGTTGCTGGAGGGGTTGTGGGAGGGGGGGATGGGCTAAATGGGCAAGGGACACTAAGGAATCTACTCCCGAAATCATTGTTGCACTATATGCTAACTAATTTGGATGTAAATTAAAATAATAATAATAATAAAACAAGTTAAAAACAAACAAACAAATAAATAAAACATTAAAATAACCAAGTGGATAAATAAATGAATAGAACTATAATTGGAATATTTAGAACTATGACACTAACTCAAAGACTGACAGAAGCCAAAAAAGGCTAAAAACACTTACCACTGGGGAATGGACGTAGGGAGACAATTGCCTTTTCCTTCCATAAATTTTCGGCACATTTGGTAAATTTTTAACATGTGCGTGAATTGGTTTTGTAAATGATAATAACAATATTTAAAAATTAAATGACCTTGTTCCGAGAAGAGAACATTTATGGGGACCCTGATATAAAAGCTTCACATATATCATCTCAGCTTACTCGCCATAAAACAAGTACGATATGGTCATTATCTTCCCTAAGCCTGATTTTCTTCATTGGTAAAATATTGATGGTAAGTTGGTCGAACAGCTGACCTGTTGTGTAATGCTAAGTGCGATTGTGGCTTTTCCAGGTACTCTCCCCCCAGCCGTGCCAGGCTTCCTCAGGAGGATGCTCTACACAGACCCATGTGTTGAGACTAAAGAGACAGGTTCTAATCCTGTCTCTGTGGCCAGCTTGGGTCATGGCTTTGAGCACCTGTTTATCTCAATTGTCTTCTTCTTTGAAAGGAATGGACTTGAACAGTGAAATATCTAGGACTTTTGTATTTTTAAATGTAGTCTGAGTTTCATTCATACCCCACCCATTCCACCTCCCCCAACACACACTCCGAGAAGTAAAGACTTCAGAATTAGCTAATTCTATTAGCTCTGTAACTTTAGACTACCCTCTTAACCTCTCTGAGACAATTTATGCATCGATTTGAAAAAGTCAACAAATACACTCCAATTTCTTTATCATTATTTCCATCTTGCTTCTTCTGTCTGGCCAGATGGGGGCGTTGCCTCCCTTGGCATTGGTCAGCCCATAATTTGAAGTTGCGCAATGCCTGGCATCTGGAAGGGAGAGGAGAGGCTATTACCACAGGCTCTAATTCAAGAGCAGAGATCCCCTCCCGGATCATGGGATTGTAATGTGAACTGCACACTTAACTTCTTGATCAAGCACAAAGGAAGACTGGGCTTCACAGAAATGCACTATTTCATAGTTCAATAGGTTAAACTGAAAATAACGCAATACAAGTCTCAAATAGAGGAAGGAACCAAGATGGTGATCTTCTCTCATAGATAGGAAATCTTCAGGGATGTTATTCCAATTGTGCCCAAGGTCCCAGGACTTGTGGTGTGGTCTGGGCTGCTCTAGGCATGATGACATAGGGAAGTCTCCCTGGGAATACAGCCTCCCGTCCAAATGGGTATTCTCATGGAATTATAATTTGACTTTATGCGAAAATAGCTCAAACCTACAGCTCTTAGGAGGGACATGTCTTCACTGTTCTCCTAAATTCAGTATCTGGCAAAGGAGGGGGGTTTTGATTGAATTTTATGGATTAAAGCTTCCTACGCTAACTACTTAAATAGAGGCAGCATGAGAAGCAACTGGTCTCTCCAAGTTTCTCCATGAAAGTGGTAAAGAAGGTATGTTGTAGGTTTATAACAGTATCAGATGAGCCAATTTCATCCCTAGTCTTGGATTGACAGTATCTGAACTTCAGGAGCTGTGTGGATGAGGTTGATACCCCCCAATGATGCCTAAATAGTTTAATTTTTTTCAAACACTTATTCATTTTTGACAGACAGAGACAGAGCACAAGTAGGGAAGGGGTAGAGAGAGGGAGGCACAGAATCTGAAGCAGGCTCCAGGCTCTGAGCTGTCCGCACAGAGCCCGACGCGGGGCTCGAACTCACGAACTGTGAGATCATGACCTGAACCAAAGTCAGACGCTCAACCGACTGAGCCACCCAGGTGCCCCAATGATGCTTAAATAGTTAATGTGACTTTTCTCTTCCACTATACAATGGATTCTTGTGCCCATAGGCAAAAGAATTTTATTAACATTTGAGCCCATGTGTCTTCTGAAGTAGATATAAACAGAATGCCTATCCCTGAGATCTTTGGAGTTGAGGTTTTTTAAAAGGTTTGGAATAATTTTAAAAGCTTTGGATTTGCAGAAGTTTCTTAGCCAACCACAGGGCAACATATAAAAGTGGTTACTGAATTTCATACCCATAAGATGCCAGAATTTGAAGGGAACATTGAGATTACTTAATCACACTGTTTCTTGTTAAAGATAATTAACCTATGGTTAAAGGAGGTGATATGTTCTATCCAAGTCCATAAATCCCATAGGGATTGAAAAAGGCTCCAATGTACTCACTTCTCCATGTATTTACTTAAGCGAAGTATGTCTACTGAGTACCCACTCAGTCCTACCGATTACATCAGGCTATAGGAAAACAGATACGGATATGTGATAGCCTCTGCCTTCCAAAAGTCTTTTTTCTGCAGGGGAGGCAGGGATGTGTCAGTCCCAGAGTAACACAAGAGGACCTAACAGAGATGGTTGCCATGAAGTCTAAGACCTCTAATTGTTGTGAAAGGCTGGGTCAGACCTCACAAAGGGCATCCCATTTGAGTAGAATCTTGCTGTTAAAGAGGGAAATAAACATTTCCAGGTGGAATAAACAATATGTACAAGACTTTATAGGTCAAGGAAATTCAAAAGTGTTATTAGGCCAAGTGGGGTCTTATGGAAAATTAATATCCAAGGAGTCCAGAAGATGCATCCTAGACTCCAAATTCTGCAGAATAACAGCACATCAAATAGAAATGGAAAACTTGGATGTGGGCTGGTATGGTTTTCCAAATACTTCATCATGGGGCAAGGAAATCAGAGCAGCTCTTGAATGTAATGAGAACAGGTCATCGTAGGGAAGCCAGAAGGAATCTTTGCCCCAAATGAGAGCTCTGCCTACTGCACTCTGAATCTCAAAAGGGGGACCCAAACATTCAGAACCACATCTCCTTAAGGATGGGGATAAAAAGGTAAATGCTCTGGAGGGTAGAAGCCCAGGACATACACTTCCTCATAAGAAATGTACCAGTTAATATAGGGACTGTTTTGATATGCAATATTTCAAACAGTAGAGTTCTGAAATCCTTCCTTTCTCTCACCCTCAATGGAAGGCCTCTTGATATATAAAGAAAACGTTCCCTTCTTTAATGTGTTTTTAAAAGACACCCCTCTTTTATTCCCACAGAACTGAAGGGAAAGATCTCCACTGTTGTGGTATGTAATCACAGCTGTAAGCCTAGTAGGGAGGCAGTAGTGTGTAGTGATCAAGGGCAGGGCCTCTGGAGCCAGACAGCTTTGGTGTAAATCCTGGCTTGGCCACTTATTAGTTATGTGAATTTAAATAAGTTGCATAACCTCTCTGTGCTTCAGATATAATAATAATATTTATCTCATAAAGATTTTAAGGGTCTTTGTTTATGAGTTCATTCGGAGGAAACCTGGTCCCTAGTATTACCTTTTTTCTAACATTTTTTAATTACTAATATTATTACATTTTTTGTTTTGTTTTGTTTTTTGTGTTTTTGTGTATTTATTTATTTATTTATTTATTTATTTATTTATTTTGTTTTTTGCAAAGCACCACAATGAGGACTGATTTTTCTTCCTAGGTCTCCATTATGGTTAAATGGATTGACCAGTCAATGACCAGAAGATTTTGTTCTTTCATCAAGAATTACAGTATGACAAGCAATATGGAAAGACATACTGTTTTCCTCAAAAAAATTATAATCAGATTGAGTGTATTTATTTAATTCTTATAAAGTTAATATGAAATATGGACTTGGATTGATTCCTTCATTCTGCCTTGAATATTTATTCTTCTTCCTCTATGCTTCCCTAAATTCTACCCATTTCTCAAGACCCCATGTAGCTGCTGGGTGTATCAGTCAGGGTCCAATCAGTAAAACAAAACTGCATAGTAATGTTAACAGAGAAAATCTAATATAAGAAATTATTAACTATAACAGAGGACTGTAGCAATGAGAGATAGGCTAGTAAGAAATAAAGAGAACACCAAAGGATATAGGAATAGCAGATATAAGGAGCAGCCGCTATGCCTAGGACTAAGATAGCACAGCTAAGGAAAATGTTCCCCTGGGCTGAGGTCCAGACCTTACTAGAGAGTCCAGAGCTCACAGGGTGGAAGAGAAGTTGGTGTGATGCCATATCAATAAAAATTGCTGGAAATCTGCTGTCTAGGGTGCCAGGGAAAATTGTTCATGAAGAGGTGTTTCACTGGAGGCTCTTCGCTATAAAACCCGTTGAGGCTGGGAATACCATGAAATGTAAGCCACTAGGTGCTGCTGGCCTCTCTGTGTTATGGTATCTGTTCATGTTGAAAAAGTCTGAAGCTACGGAAGCCACCACACTGCAGGAGTTTAGTGTTAGGAAAACGGAATGCATTGCAGGAGACTGGTATTGGAGAAGTCATGTGTACCACAAGAGGCTGCTGAACAAGCATATTGGAACCAGGAAGAAAAGAGTTTCCTCCTGCAATTCTCTCCACTGTTCTCTAATGACAAAGCTGAACATCCATTTCCTTTGTTGGTTAGCAAAGGAAAAAAATATTTAAGGAGCTCAGCTCCAGTTTGAAAGAAGAGGCCAAAAGAGGGAATTTGGAACTTACAGGCAATTTGATAACCAGCACAGTCCACCCCTTTGATCATTGAGCTTCCATATGCAATTCTTTACATGAAACTGATGTCTTTTTGACTGTAACTTCCACCAATGTGGTCTTAGGATTTCCCTCTTGGGCCATGTAAAACATGTCTCCTATGACATACAACCTATGATACTTAAGTTTCTTGAGCATTTTCTTTAGTATGGATAGCCTTCTGGTACTGAAACATGGTATCATAGTATGAACTTTGGCTGCCTGGCCACATTGGTGGCTTTTATTAAACTTACTTCTAATTAAAACATTGAGTAACAGTTTTCTTTAATCCATGTTGCACCCTTTTGTGCCATTTATTTATTTTGGATGCTCATTTGTTCAATCAATTAATATTCATTGAATGCCTACTCTGTGATAGATGAAAAGGGTCACTTCCTTGTAGTCTATAGAGCTGAGGCACTGACTGGGTCCTCAGATCTCTGTCAGCCCCTCTTGGGACTTTTCTAAGGCTTGCAAACTTACCTCCTATCCTTTGTAAGAAACTACATCTTTATCATTATGGGAAGTGAAGACTTTTCCCTCTGTACCATCTGCTTAAGCCTTGAAACTCTTCTGAGTAATTACAAGATACTGTTGTTTCCAATTTCATTGGGTCTAAATCCAACGAGATTTAATGCTCACATGGGAAAAGGTATAAGAGAGGTTGGCATAAATTATAAATGCCTGTGCCAGTGCATGCTTTTTTCCACTACTACAAAGTATTGTAGAGGTGTCTGGGCTTGAGCCAGAGATTTCTCATCCCAAATTCAAAACCAACAAAAGGCCCAGGAGCAAGATCTCTAATGCTGGATCAAATAATATTTTTATACCATGCTGTGTTGAAGTGGGATTTCAGGAAAGCCTGAAAGAGGCCAGAATTCAGCAAAGAAGAGAGGTGGTTCCAGGTAATGGGGCAGAGAGGGAAAGGTCAGAGGGAAAACAGGTAAGGCAATGGGATTGGAAAGACAGCCAGCCCTTGGAGAGAAAGGCCTCCACACTCAGTGGAGGGAGATAGAAAGTCTAGCATTCAGAGACTATCTTAACCATATTCCCGTTTTTCTGTACCACTGCCTAAATTGTGAGCCGTGAACATTGTGTAGGTGTTTGCCTAAATAAAATTCCCACACTCTGTGTTTTTATTTTGTTTTTTGTGTGTGTGTGTTTGAAATTCAAATTGTTTATTTTAGGGAGACAGGTGTCTCTCTCTTTTCTTGCAAAGCAGCCACAGTACAAGTAGCAGGACAAATTTCCAAGTTTCATCTGGTTGATTCCCAGAGGGTCCACATTCACCTCCCAGAGTTTGAGCGCCCAGAGGATGTCACGGGGACCTGGCGTGAGGCCACATCCAGGCTTGTCATTTCTGCCGCATCTACAAATGTTGTTATTCCCTGTTTCCTGCCCAGCTCTCTGAGATAGGAGTGAACGTTTGTGGTAATTAAAACAGTGTGAAATTTGCACTGTCAGGAAACACAGCTATTTTTTTTTCCTCTGGCAGCCATCATGCTATTTTTAGCAGTATGCTTCACCATTTATTTGCTGGGCAATGACATCAAGAAACAGATATTAAGCAAGGAAGCCAATTTACTCCACAAAAACATCCATTATCTTTATCATCAACAGAGACTGAAAAATAATCAATTAGAATGCTTCACTTGGGAAAGACTAATTGAATTGTTAAATATACGGTATTGGGGAAGTCGCTGTGGGAGCCTAAATATTATTTCATATAATGGGCAGGACCTAGGCTAAAGAAGCTTCAAATTAGTGCCACTCTCTACACCAGGATCATATTCATCAAGTCACAAACCAAAATTCCTCATGCTGGATCTACTGTTCTGCAATTTGAACTTATTCCAGAGGAAATGTCACCTTCCCTTTGAAAAGTGTATGTCATGGAATATACACTTCTGTCGTAAGAATATCTCCCAAAAGATAATGCCCATAATCAACCGAGGCTAGGACATACAGTTAGACAGGTGCACTCATACATACATTCATACACATACCTACACATACACAGATTTATGCACATACCTATCTCCACACACTCTATTCTCAGCTTTTGAATATCTATAAAACAGGGAACTAGCCTATTCTCACACAGAGAACTTGAACACACGTAGTATGGTGTAACCAAACAGCCAACCCAGAGCACAGATTTATCTTTCATTTTTTCTCTTTCATTCAATTTACTAAGTAAGTATTACATGCCTAGGACCGTTTAATGTCCTTGCGATATGCAGATGATTCCTGCCTCAAGGAGTTCACACTCCGTGAGAAAGGCAGGCTGAGAGACTGGTCACCGCGACACAAGCTGACAGATGATAGGGCTCTGCACAGGCAGCTTCGGGATCAGGCCTTTTAGATAAGTATGGCAGTGCCTAGCTAAGTGAAAAAATATGGAAGAAGGGCATCCCAGGCAGAGGCTACACCTATCTCAGAGGATGGGGATTTGAAAGAGTTTGGCATATGTGGAGAATATGGTATGTGCCCAGTGTAGAGTTTGAGGTAGAATGTGGAAAGCTTGAAAAAGTGAGGAAGGGCTTTGAGTGCTATGCTAAGAGGACGATCTTCCTTCTGAAAACCCCGAGGAGCCTCTGAGATGTTTTCAGCAGAGGAGTAACTTGATGATCTTCTTTTAGGGAGATCATTCTGGCACTGATGTGGGTAACAGTTGGGAGGGTGAGGGCAGGACAGAGAACAGGCAGGTGAGGTGCGAAGGAGAGTGCAGAAGGGAAACCAACTCGGGGACATTTGTGAAAGTATGAATAAGAAATCATCCAGATCAGGGCTGGGGTGCCTGGAAGGGAAAGGCAAGACAGAAGTGTCAGGAAGAGAGAACTGAGCAGCTGCAATGCAAGAGGCAGGAGGGAGGCCCCCAGCTTTCTGGGTTGTGTAAACAGGCCCTTCCTAAAGCCACTGACTGAGATAGAGGACAAAGGGAGAAGCTGCCCTAGAAGGAAAGTCCAGCTTGGGGACATGTTGAATTTGCCATGAGTATGGGGCCACGGGTAAGAGATGCGTGGGAGACAAAGGCGTGTCAGTCTGACACTAGACCAGAATGAGGGGACTCCTGTACCGCCTTTCTTGAGCCTTCTAATGGGATGAAAGGTCATCACTGTCTTGGGGCCCTCACGTCCCAGAAAAATCCCCTGCTCAGCGGTGGGTGGGGGAGCGGGAATCTTTCCTCCCCTGACTTCTCTTCAGTTAGTTAGATGGAAGACGCTTAGCCCAAAAGAAGCTACCAGTGTGCCCGGCTCCTTCCAGGAATCTAGAGCAGAGCTGACTCTTCCCTTCAAACGGCCCACTTTGAGAATAAAGTGATTCTTGTGAAGAGACTTGTATAGATAGATTGAGATATGCTATCTCAAGGGTCCAGGTGCTTTTTATAATTTTTAAAAAATTTGTTTAGGAGGATTCTAATTTTAGAATTCAGAAGATTCAGAGAATACCATTCTCTCTTTCATTTTATTCCAACTCTTCTCCTCCTCTTTCTTTCTCCCTCAGTAAACCAGGCCATGACCTGTTCAGGAGTAAGGTGGAAACTCTCCCAGGGTGCCCATATCAAAGGTCCTTGGCAGAGATGCACCAGCCTCAACCGCCTCCCTGCCAAGTTCCGGTCTTTTTCTTTTCCCCTTAGGCAAGATGACCTTCAACAGAAATCACTGTTTTGTAACTCAAGGCAACGACAGGCTGTCTGTGTCTTGCATCTATACATATCTACCTTAGTAATAGAGAAATAAAGTTTTTTGCTAAGAAACTGAATTATGTGGGATTGGTCTTGATTTTATTTTGTCAGAATTTTCAATCCTCCCAAAGCACTGGGAAAACACATTCATTTAAAGACGACCGTGAAGCTGGGGTCCCACCATCTCCAATTTCATTGCATGTTTTCCCAGAGAGAGATTTAAAGTTCTCACCCACTCACATCAAGAAAGCACACTTTATAAGTGAGAGGGAGAGGTTAGTTCTGAATCCGATTTCAGAGTTTTGTGTTTTTTCTTGAAATTGAGAAGAAGGCAAAGGCAAACATTAACATAGTCATGAAATAAATTAGGCCAGGCTGGTGGAATTTGGAGATGCCTGCCCCCCCTCTCAGATCTCTGCTAAGCAGCCATCTTTGCTTCTGGAAGTCTTTTCAAGTATATGTCTAAAAACAAAGCAAAGGTAGGAATTTAGAATCATGAAGTGCTTAGACCCTTTTCTCTCTGCAATTGCAATTCTGGAAGTATATCTTCAGGAAACTACTACAAATGCAAGAAAGGCTTTGTACACAAAGACGTTCATTACATTATTGTTTATAGTAGCAAAACAAAACAAAACAAAAACAAAAACAAAAACAAACAAAAAAAACAATGGGTGAAATATTCATGGCAAATATTTCTGGCTGAAAAATGATAGTGTAATGTCAACCAAAGAAAGCAAGATTAAAATAAGTTTATTCTATATGCAATTTCCGAGCTATAAATATTATTTGGGATAAAAGACTTGAATGACACATACCAAAATATTAATAGTTGTTGTTTCAGGCTGGTGGTATTATGAGTTCCAAATCCACAACGAGCCAAAAAAATTGTATAAGAGCATCCCCCTCCCCCCGAATTGTTAAACATTGGAGAATCAACCTCAAGGTTGAAAAGTAACTTATTAAAAATAACAGGTATGTATTGTAAGTATTGTCAGTTTCTTCTGCTTTCAATGGAGTGAAGACTAGAGGAGTAGAGCAATTTGTGATAATCCCAGAACTACAGGAGATATTTAGTGAGTATATATCTTTTACCACTGACTAAGCCAGGAACTAGGGTCCTCAGAAGGAGATGAAGGAATTCAATGATGCCTGATTCATTGTCTAGATTGTTAGGATATCAGTTAGGAAGACCCATGACCATAATGCAGGTGCCATGAGAGAAACATCAGTGAAGTACTTCAAGAAAAGTCAATGTTCCACAAGTTCTGATGGGCAGAAAATATTTGGTTTGACATAGAGGCTATAAGAAGGAGAGCAATAAAAAATCATGCTCAGTAGTTCTTACGCTTTGCCCAATGCCTGGTACAGAGCAATGCATGCTTACCCAATGGCTGACCAGTGTTTAGAGGTATTTCTTACATTCAGGATGAGAATTTGTAGTTCATCCTGTAGGCAATGGGCACCCCCCAAAAGTATTTAAGCAGAGGGATTAAAGGGTAAGAGCTTTGTTTTAAGAAAATCTAGATGGTCATGACAGGCAGGAAGGATTGCAGGGATAAGGCTGAACTCAGACGTGGGGTGTGGGGTGTGGGGAACGATGCTAAGGCAGTAGCAGAAGTAATTGTTAGATGGATTGAGAGAGACTGTATAGATGGAATGTCAGGGCTGGAGATGTGCCTGAGAACAAGCCAAAGGAGAGGAAGGAGTCCAAAATGGTGACACAGGTGCTAAACAGCACTGTATGCCCTCTAATTTTGAACTTGAGTTGCCAGCATCTGCCAAAAGTTGCTTTTCAATTTCACAACCGTCACGCTTTCCCGTGAATTTGGAGTTGAGGAGGACATGTGGATGCAAGAGGAAAACTTGCAGAGCAAAGTCATTGCCAAACAGGTGAGTTTCCTCAGGAAATCATCAAGGGGTCTCTTTCAGTTTCCACTCACACCCATCTTTCACCTGGGTGCCTGTCACACACTGCAAGAGCTTTGGCAGAGGGATCTCACAGGACTTTGATCCTTTTATGAGGCAGCTCGTCCAGACTTGTAGCACCCGCCTCCTCCTTTCCCGGGCTCCCACTCCCTTTCTCATCTACTCTGACTATCCCTTTGGAATCCACCACATTTCATATATATGTTACCTCTGGGCCAGGTGGTCTTTTAAGGAACAAACACACCTGGAATGTCCTTGGATCAAATCAATCTTCAACCTTCCAAACATGGTGGCGACATTTTAGGTTGCCTACGCAGAATCCATTTCTCCCTTCATCCCTGACTTTTTCTTAGACATCCACACATTCTCGGTTTGCTTTTGTATTTCAAAGAAAGCCAACTGAACTCCCAGTTCCAGGAGCGAGACTGATTGGCTCGAGTAAGTCTACTGATTGGTTCAGGAATTGTAAGGCTGCAACTTGGTCCAATGAGACCTAACGGACATATTCTAGTGCTCCTGCAAAAGTAGTTCTTCACTATAGAGAGCCATCAAAGCATATGGTGTCTCTCTTCCTCTGGATGAGATTTAGTACAGATGATTGTCACAGGACTACTACAGCCATCTTGCTGCTGCATTGAGGCTGAAACTGTTGCAGAGAGAAGAACTGAAAGAAAATCATAGCAACCTTTTTCATATTTTAAGTCAGTTTGAGTTGACCTAGAGTTATTTCCCCATGGGTGCCATTTTAGTAAGTTTTACAGATGTTTTGTGTTGTCACACTATTTGGAGGCGAGCCTGACATTGAATGCATGAACACCAAGGAAACTAAATGAAATTTATGAGATAAGTTTGCATCACAAATATTCCCACAATTTTCTAATGATCCGTTGGGCTTCCAGGTAGCCGACAAACCTATTTGTTATCGTCTGAACCTAGAGCCTAAGAGCCGCACTGCTTATAAAAGTCAAAATGCAAAGTTTGCCTTGCCTGAGATTGGCAGGACTCTAGAAACAGTGAGAAAAAGAAAACTAGAATGGGACTAGCAGTCCCATCACGCAGTCATTCCAGGTGCAAAGCTACCTCATAGAGCCTGCATGGCCAGGAAATGAGACTTTTTCCTGATGGCAACCATGACCACGATCCTTCGATCATGTTTATAAAACACATCGGTAGCCATTCTCTCATTTGAGCCTCACTACAACCCTTGGACAGAAGGTGGGTTGGGTGTTTTCTCCCATTTTGTAGCCAGAGAGGCTACGTCACAGATAGGTAAAGTCTAAGAATTTTTGTCCAGCAAGTGGGGAAGGCTGGCCTCCAACCCATTTCTTCTGAATCCAAGGGATGTGGGTGTTTTCACTCAACCTGCTGCCTCTGACCTGAAGCTTAGAATCTCAAGGATATTATATTTATGTCCCTAACTCTCTATGTAATCGCATATTCCCATTTTGGTTGAAAGTACTTTGACCACATAAGAACATTCATGATCTTCTTAAAGATATGTTTCTTAACATAAACCAATCTTTTCTTTTATGCCCTGTGCATTTACTATTTGAATATATGTCATCATGGTGTGAGATAGCTTCAATCTACATTGGATTTAGACTGGTTTTTTTTCTGTTGCTTTTGTTTTTTTGTTTTTTTGTCTTCAAAATCAGATCATCTATTCTACAGCAATAATGGTGTCATCTCCTCCTGCTTTGTTCTATATTGCTGTGAGTGAGATTTCTAAATGACCAAATTTCTTAGAATTGCATGCTGCATAAAAGTATTAATGTTATCACCCCAGATTTTGTGTATTCACACTTTGACACTTAGGAGTATATATATATATATATATATATATATATATATATATATATATTTTTTTTTTTTTTTTAGTAGAAACTACTGCAGTTAAGCCTTTGGCTTTAGCTTTGACCTGTTACAGGGTATTTGGGCCCTTCTCCTTAATTCAGATGTTCCATGAATATAGGCAAATTCACACTCTTGCGTCTCGCCACTTCCCAGCCTTAACTTCTTTCCGACTCTACCAGCATAGGGCTGGGCTTTCCATGAACCTAACCTGCACGAGCTGTGGGGAGATGCGGGCAAACTGGGGAGTCAGCTGGATTTCTCTGGGGCCTTGGTCTCTTAACTTTGCTTTCAGTTTCTGTTTTTTCTCCTCCATCAAATGGTGATGGTGTCACAAACCTTTCAACATTGTCAGAATGACGTGTGATTTAGGTAAAGCACCCAGCTCAGTGCCTAGAAGAGAGTTAGCGCTCAATGATGGTGATTTTTATCCTCTCTCTCTCCCTCTCTCTCTGTCTCTCTCTCTCCATTACACACCATCTCCTCCATTTCTCTTGTATGCACACACTATACACACTGTTGTCATGGCTTTCGTGTCCTGATGATATTGTCTTCGATAGCAGTGTCACACAAAGCCCTCTCTTTTCCCAGCAAACTGAATAAGGTCAGATGTAATGGTCCCCCACTGCTGGCTCAGAGCAGAGGAGTCTCTGTTGCCTGGTAAAGATGCTTTCTCCAGAGCAGATCAACCTTCCACGGCTGAAGTGAAGACAGCCAACTACTCACTGAGCATGTGGGGTTTATACTTTCTTTAAAAAAAAAATGGAATTAATAATGAGTATGTCACTTAGTAATTAAAAGTAGGTCCTTAAATAAACAAGTAAATAAGAATGATGAAAGATTTAGAAAGGAAATTAAAACCTTCAGTAGGTTATTTTGAGACCAACAAAGCAGTTTGAAATAAGACACATGAAGAAATTCCAGAGTCTCCTGTCTCCACTTTACTTTTTGGTTAAGGATCCTATTTGTGGGATGTTTTGCAGCCATAGCTTTTTATGAATGAACTGAAGAAGCCAGATAACTAAATTGAGATTCAGAGGGTGGGGCCCATTAAAGCAGTGACTTGCTTTCACTTTATTCAATGAAAGAGCTTGAACTAAGATTCCATTGTTGATTTGAGACACTGTAGTGCAAAAGAAAAGCATCAGGGACATATCCCCTGCCCTATCTAGCACTAGCTATGGGACACTGGTTAGACCCTTAATCTGATTTTCAGTGTCCTCATCTATAAAATATAGCCAGTAACTTCTACCTTATGGATTTGTGTGAGGATTAATAGAAAACGAACTAAAATAAAACACCTAATACAATTCCTAACCCACAATAGGCACTCAAAATGGTAGTTACATTATTTTCATTCTACTGATTGTTTTATCATTATCACCATCACATGGAACTTTCTCCTGGGGTCTGGATCTTGGCTTTCTAATATGAACTCCTCCAGCATCCTCCTGCTCCGATCTTTTGGGTTTCCCCAGCATGTATGGGCCAGACCACACTCGAGTCACCTTGTGAATTTTGTATCATTTTTCTGTTGTTCTCTCATTGCACTGGATGTTAATGCCATCCCCTTTATTATATTGTATTCGACTTAAAGAAAGGGACTCTCCACCTTCTGTTTCTTCTAGAAGGCCTGGGAGTGTCAGCACTTGCATCCAGCCAAGATTTCAAGTACAGTACTGTGGATTGAATTTTGGATTTGAGGACAGAAGACCCGCACTTGAAGTCCAATCTTCTTTCTTCTACATCCCACTATGTCTCTGGAAGAACATCACCAACAGTGATGTTTGTTATGCCCAGAATTCGTGATCCCCAAAGACCACTAGGGAGCTGAGTCCGATGCAAAAGCAAAAGAGCCTTTATTCGAGCTAGCTGGAGCTCAGTCCCCTACCTGCACCGACGCAGCAGTGAGATACTGGGGAGAGAGGGCTGAGTTTCAAAAGGACAGAGGTTTTATTGGGGTCTAGGGGCAGTTGGTGAGGTAATGGCTGTGGCCTCAGCCGATTGGCTGGGGAAGGGTCCGAGTCCTGTTAGGCAGGTGAGCGGGAGGTTATTCAAGGGGAGGAGGCGTGGTCAAGGTGAAGGACACAGAACAAGATGTTGTTGGCCAGCGTAGGCCCACCCTTTCAATATTCAGCACCCTCAGGAACACAGGAGTCCCCACTCCATACCCGCTCTCAGCCCTCATGCGTATAATGTACTGATGATACTAAGCCCTCACACAGTGAGACCATCAGGTATATTGTACTAGAAAACCTAAATTAGATCACAAGTTCTAGTGGGAGAGGATATGGTATGGGAAGGGAAGGTTCAGGAGAAATAAGGATATAAAAGTGAAGGGTTGAGGGGTGCCTGGGTGGTTCAGTGGGTTGGGCATCTGACTCTTGATTTTAGCTCAGGTCATGATCTCATGGTCATGGGATTGAACCCTGTGTTGGGCTCCATGCTGAGCATGGAGTCTGAGATTCTCTTTCTTTCTCCCCAGCTTATGTGCGCTCAATCTTTCTCAAATAAATAAAAATAAATAAATAAATAAATAAATAAATAAATAAATAAAAGTGAGGGTCTGGGAAGAGCTTAGAAAAGAAGGCAGTATGTTGGCTTCATCCCCTACTTTTCAAATGGCTGCCACCCACTCCATAAGCCAGCACAGAAAGCCTGAAGAGCCAGCCATGCTCCATTGTTCCCTGGCTCTGACAGTCACCCAGAGAACCTCCTCCACATGTTCCTTCCCTCTGTTGCCTTTGCTCAATCTCACTGCCTCTCCCACACCTTGCCTCTGTTATCTGATTCCTCAAATAAGCCTCAGGCCCTCCTTGTTTTGACAACCTATTTGGACCTTTTCTCCAGTTTAATTATCCACAGATCTCAACTTGCACATCCCCAAATACCTCCCTTCAACGTGGTAGGAGGTGACCCTCCTAGCTGCCTCACCCCTTAGGACCACGGTGTTTGCTCAGTCCCCCGTGAAAATGCTGAGGAGTTGTCGGTAAGGGGGAGGTGGAGAGAAAGGGCTGGGAGGAAGGAGCAGTCTGCTTAAGTCAAGTGTCACCTCTAGTCAGAAGCTCTCATAATCTCTTGCCAATTTAAGGATTAGAGCTGATACTGGTTTATAATTGTGTGTCAAAATGTTCAAACTCAGGACTTTTTTTTTTTTTTTTTTAATCCTTGAGATTTTATTTAGTCCTGTTAAACAAGAGAACACAATAGAATTTATTTCTTCCCACCCTTGCCCTCTGCCCAGGTTATGTGGCCTGATTTATGGAATACTGCAGAGAGAAAGGATCCCATTTTAAAGGCAGATGGCCTGGTCACCACCACAAAACAGGTTTGTAAATTCCACAACAATCTATGGAAAGTCCAGGTGATTACCAATGCATTTTTGCCAAGAGATGCACAAATTTAAAAGGGGGACTAACAGTGCAATTTGAGTTGGTAATGGTGGGTTCAAACAGTGTAAAATGAGTCTGGCTGTAAAGAAACTGAAAATCCGCGAGGCTGCAGCAACCTTTCCTCTGAACAATCAGAGGATAGCCTCTAAGATTAAATGTTTACCTTGAACAGAACCAGTTTGTTTTGGAAGTGGAGATTTTTCCTAGAGGTTTTATTTACTGCATTTAAAAATCTATTTTTAGCACTATTTCAAGTATTGTCCTCAACACCTTATTTTCAGTAAGACCTTTATTCTTTTATTCTTTTTGCTGACTCAGGATTTTCAGGGGGGGGGTCGTTTTTCAGACAACAGTGCCCATAGTTGCTGAGGGATTAGGGATTATTGTATGTATTTCCTTTTTAGCATCCAGCTTGCATTTGAGCTGAGCCCAAATTTGGCCAAATGAACCAACTGATTAGGTTTCCTACCTGAACCACTACATAAGCAAGCCCATTTTTTTTTTTGCCTGAAAATAACACTTGCTAAAAGAAAGTGCAACGATTAATACACACCTGTTAATATTTCTATCTTTTCTCTCCACCTAATTCTATAAGAGGGTTTGAAATGATGGCTATTGTTTCACAAGGATCATTAAGAGATGTTCCGATCAAGCAAGATTGTAATCAATCTTGTAATCAATCAATCAATCAAAGCAAGATTTCAGATTTCCATTTGGTGATAAAAAATTAATCAGGCATTCATTTATTCAACAAATAATTGTTGAATACATCCTCATGCCAGGCATTGGGGATACTATGGTGAAAGTAACACAATTCCCCCGATGGGCTCAAAGAATATGAGAATGAAAGATTAAGAATTTCAACCCTCTGTACAATAAGCAGAATAACCTAGTCAGTTATTAGCCATTTATCTTGATAGATTCCCCAGCATAACTGCACTGAATAGTGACTTTGCCAAATAAAAGGTAGGACGCAGTATAAGTGCTGAGCCTTGGTGACTTAGAGAATCAAGGGCCCTTGGAAATCACCTCTTCCAGCCCTTCGATTTACAGAGTAGCTACTGAAGCAGAGACCGAGGATAACTGGTTCAAAGTCATAGATCGAGAAGCAGAAATTGTTGGGAATCTATTGTGCATGAGTGTGGATCAGGGATGAGTAAGACTTCCTTTCTTCTGAATTCTGAGCAAGTGCAAATCTAGGCAACAAATAATATGGTGCCATCAAAGTCATCACCATTCATGAGATCCCAACTGTTTTCCTTAAGCCTTCCAACCCCCTTTTTTAAAAATTTAAATCCAAGGTAGTTAACATATAGTGTAATAATGGTTTCAGGAATAGAATTCAGGGATTCATTACTTACATACAACACCCAGTGCTCATCCCAACAAGTGCCCTCCTTAACACCCCTCACCCCTTCAGCCCTTCCCCCCAGCCACCTCCCCTCCAGCAACCCTCAGTTGCTTCTCTGTATTTAAAGGTCTCTTACAGGTTGCATCCCTCTCCATTTTTCTCTTATTTTTCCTTCCCTTTCCCTATGTTCATCTGGTTTGTTTCTTAAATTCCACATATGAGTGGAATCATATGATATTTATCTTCCTCTCACTGACTTATGTCATTTAGCATAATACACTCTAGTTCCAGCCACATTATTGCAAATGGCGAGATTTCATTCTTTTTGATCGCCGAGGAATATTCCATTGCATATATATATGACTTCTTCTTTAACCACTTGTCCTTGAGCCTTTTCTAAATGGAAATGCTTTCTCTTCCAAAAATGATTTTCCATTATTGACTTCAAAATAGGACACACTCTGTTTTCACCTGTTGGTAGTTGTTTCTGGTTTTTCTTTTTTAGTTTTTATTGTAATTCTTTAGTTATTGTTGTTTCTCTGTCCAATATCAACATTTTCTATAAAGGAGGAGAAATGTTATGAAAGGATTAAAACTCTGAGCCCAGGAATAAAAACAGATAATGGTCCATAGAAAAGTTTTCTGAACTCACCACGCTGCGGTTCCTACCAGGGCTGTGTGGCCTGACCTCTGAAATACTGTAGAAAGAGAACATCCCAGTTAAGGGTAGATAACTCAGTAACCACCACAAAACGAGTCTCTGAATTCCACAATAGTTTGTGAAAAGGCCAGGTGATTATAGATGCATCTTGGTGAAACTTGCAAAAATAAGGAAAGGGAGATGGTCTTTCTTCCCGTATTTCCTTCCAGCGGGCCCCAAATTCTGTCAGTAAACAAGATACCCAATCTATTTACCAAACCAAGGAACCTTGTCTGGCCACCTTTGGCTCTCCAGATAGAGTTTCCAAGGTAAATATGCTTTTTATAGAAAGGTAGAATTTCCTTCTCAGAGAAGAAATATGGAGCTAGTAGGGCAACCACATAATTTATCACACAAACCAGGACCTTTCTGAATGTGGAAGAGGCACTATTAATAATTATTTCGAGACAATAGATATTAATTAGAACTTCCCTGGAAACTGGGATATCAGCCGAGGTATAAGAAAAGAGCTATGGCTTTAAGGTCAGACAAACCTGGGATGGAGTCTGCAACCCCCCTCTTACAGGCTGAGTTGGTCCTGGAAAGTAGATAACAGGGCATGCTTTGCAGTGTGTTGTTTAAGATTAGCTGGTAAAGGTCATGGAACATGGTAAATTCTCAACTAAAGGTAGCCAGAGTTAACAAAGCAGCCCTATAAGATGGGCATTAATAGTAGCCAATTAAAAGTTCAGGAAATTGAGTCACAGAGTGGCTAAGTATGTTATCCGAGGCCTCAGAGCTAATAAGTAGTGGAACTGAGACACTCCGCCTGCCCTGCTGGCTTCACCACCCATGCCCTTAACGTCTACACTGGCTCCTCTCTCTCGGTGGATGTGCATTGCATAAGGTGAATCTACCTGTGTGTGAGGCAAGTGCCTTATCAACGAAGCAGTGTGATGGGCATGAGTTTGGGGAGGTGTGGAGGTCGAGGGACAGAGGGGAGGGCTGGGAGCATGTGATGGTGTGAATTCCCTAGGATCACGCATGGTGGTTTCATGACCTTGGTACGCAATCTCATTTCTCTTTGCACTGCAAAGTTAAATTCCCTAAAGCTCACTTGCTAAGTGACCATAAAAGATCCCCCTCCTAAAAATCAGTCTCCAAACCTGTAAGTGAGGATGCTGGAGGGAACGACGCCTCCAGCTTGCCCGTCTGTTCTACAAGATGAAGATATTTTCACTTCTCTTCAGTTCTTGAGTCAACTTCTGGCTGTGCCTCTGAGCTCCTGGAAAACCTAGAAAGGCCTCGAACAGCCGGGTCTCCCAGAAGGAGTGGGCTCGCCTTCTCCCTAGACTGCCTCTGGGCAAGACCGGGCATCCTGGGCTGCGTGGGCGAGGAGCGGATTCCCGCACACCCACACCTCGGCCAACCAGAGAAACTGACCACCCAGGCTCGAGCCTGCCCTGGCCACATCAGACGACAGCTTGGGTGGCCTCTCTGTCACTGCAGGCAGAGCTGTCCACCAGGATTAGCTGGACCAGCCGCAATGGCCCTTGCCCAGCTCCTTGTTCCTGGGGGTTCTGGTGCCGGGAATTCACCTCTGAGCTCTTCCGGCTGCTCGTTGGTATGGAGCTCCCTATGAAAAGCAATAAAACTCCATCAGGGGGAAGTAAATCTGTTCTGGCAGGATGTCCCGGGTGTGCATACAGCTCAGACTTCTGAAAATGTACAAGTAGAAAGCCCCGGAGAGATGCTCTAACCCATTTTTCACTCATTTATTCATTCATGTATTCAACGAATATTTCTTTAACATCTATGTGCTGGATATAATACTAGATCTTAGAGATTGAAAGATGACTCAAACATAATCTTAATTTTAAAAACAAAACAAAATAAACTGAAACGTCCTAGTAAATTGAAAAGCAATCATGAAAAGAAGTTATTTGTCTGTAATATAAGTCAAATACAGCCATGACATTCACAGAGGACTACAGGACCCCAGAAGGGAAGCACTAATTGAAATCTCTGCTTAGGAAGGGGGACAGTGTGCAGGGGTCTTAGATGGTTTCTGAGGAGAAGAGATTCGCAACAGAGGTCTTACAGTAGGAGCTAGAGGATGAAACGGAATGAGAAAAGGTAATACAGGCAGAGAAATGTCTAGACATCATTCGTGTTGATGGGTCTGCAGCATAGAGCATGGGGGAAGGACGAACGAGAAATGAGGCTAGAGAGATAAGCAAGGGCAAGCTCACTGAGGACCTTAACACTAGGCTAATAAGTGTGGCCTTTATCTTTCCAAGAGTGGGGAGCCACTGAAGTGTTTTAGGTGAGCAAGTGTAATGCAGAGATCTGCTATAGTAGGAACATTCCAGCAGCTGTGCATACACCATGTGGCTCTAGAGGCAGAGATACTAGTAAGGAATCCATGCTGTAACCCACAGGGAGACAGGGAGCCCTTACCCAAGTGCAGAGACCAACATGGAGAAATGGCTTCTCTGTAGTCATCTGCGGGTTTGTGACAGAGCAGAGAGGAGAATCCGACCCTCTTGCTCTGTAGGTCACTGTGCTTCCAGTTTGGCAATGACACAGGCCTCAGGAAAAAAAAGGAAGCCTCTCAGAGATAGAGCACAAGACTAGCTAGAGGTGAACTCTGCCCACTGGTTCTGTGACACTTTCCCAGTCAACTCAGCATTCTGAGGTTCAACATCCTCATCTATAAAATGGGGTCATTCTCCTTGGTCTGCTTGTCTTCTCAACCTGCTGTAGAGTTCAGGTGTGGGGAGAACTAGAAATGGTTTTGTAGAGTAGGAAACAAGTCTAAGGAAAAATAGAAAAAATTGCCTTGGAAGCGTGTGTTTTGATGAAATCCCTTCAGGGATTTGAACACATAGATTAGGGACATTCCTTTCCATCGAATTTCTTCTTGACATCATGTTGCCCATGACGACGTGGCTGCAGCTAAGCAGCTTCACATTCCTGCCATGAGGACAAAGAGAAGACATTGCATCCAGGGCTATCAAGGACAGGCTTCACTTGAACGCAGGATACATATGATATATACGGACACATCTTAATTGACAGTTACTGACATTGTAAAGTGGAAAGTTCCCTATACTGCAAACTCTTTGACATGGTGAAGTTGTAGTTCAACTTGCAGAACTAGAGCTGATATCAACACAGATACAACAACGGACCTTCTGTACAAATCAATACATTCTGAAGCTTCCTCTCGACTTTAAGATGCAGGTTTGCTCCTAGGAAATTCAGTGGGAAGCTGATATCATACTTTCTGCTTCAGCCTTTGGGGAAAACCAGCTACCCAAAGCCTAAAGAGCATCTGAACTGTGCCAGTGGCCATCTGTCTGTTCCCCACACAGACACTTGCTCTACCTTCTGTGACCAGGAAGCTGGTCTCTGTCTATTGTTTCTTTCCTCTGGGTGGCCTTTGGGCTCTCTCTCTTCCTGAACTTGAATTTCCGTGGAACTTTGTTTACATCCTGAGTTTTAGACTATCCTTCTGCCTCCAAAGGGAGAAGCGAGCCCCTTCTCCCTTTTGTTATCCTGGAGAAAAAGAAAAGCGTGACTTCCACGGATGAGTAGGTGTTCTGGCTACACGTCTGTGTAACTGATATGTGACACGAGGCTTACATTTTAGCTGAGCCCAGATTATGCCGAATGGGCCAACAGAGAGGTTACTTTGGTTCACTGGCAATTCTTCTCTCAGTTGGGGCACTGTGCTGAGAGGACTTGGCTGACACCTGCAACTGGGTGACGAGTCAGGGGACAGGTTTGCACAATAATTACCCCAGCACATGAGCAGAAACAGACTTCATTAGGTGAACTGTGTGTGCATATGTCTGCATGTTCATTTCAGTGAGCAATTCTCTTTATATATCAACCACCAACATCCCCAAATCACACCATTCGTCCCTGTCTAATTACTACTTTGTGGGTTATCTTATCGTGTGTGACTATCAATTGGCCTATTGGATCATTACCATGATCTGTGTCCTGTGAACTATTCTCACAAAACTGTGAGTTATGTTTACAAACATCATCTCAGAAGAGGAATGTTCCTACAGTGGCAAAGTGAGGTACGTTGTTTTCTAAAACTCCAGCCAGTCTAGCGATTTGGATGGTACCAATGCAGATTGTCCCAGTGTGGACCCTGGCCCCAAAGACTTCACCTTCCACCGAAACGCTCCCCCGAGGCAGGCTGTTCTCATTTCTCCAAGGACCTTTCTTCGCTCACACAGTCTTCTGCACAATGAATGCCCTTTGCATTTCAGGGGCACTGTCTAAGTCTTGTGTTCCACTCAGATCTACTAAGACAACAGCTGTGATATGGAACAAGGGACACAGGCCATCTGGCCTGCCCGTGCCCAGGGGCCTACACCTCTAGTCTGTCTCTATCTGGTCATCTGAAAGTTTGAAAGAGGCACAGATGAAATGGGCTTTGAATTGGGGGAGAAAAAAGAGTAAGCTAGGGAATCTCATAGGATTCTCAAGACAGAGAGTACTTATACTGGTCATTAAGGACAACCTGCTTTTTCCAACTCACCCCCAGTTCCTCCACAACACCTTGCTACTGTCACCATAGTTTTGCTGGGCCTTACGTTCCTAAAAGGCAGGGACTGCAGAATATTTGTCTCCGTCTTCCATTGCCAAGCACAGTGTAAGCACAGAGTAGTTGCTCAGTAATGGTTATGTAACTATTAATTCATTCTGTGTCGAATAAACGCCTAATGGGTTTGCCAGCCTGGCCTCATGTACGCTCAGTAGCTGGGAGCACTCTTTCTCATCAGACAGCCCTTTGCACATTTGAATGGCTTTCACCATTAGAACTTTCTTCCTTAAATTGGATCCAAATCCATCTCAATGTAACTTCCATGCCATTGGCCCCAGCTCTGCCCTACAGAGGCACACAGAAAACCTCCTTCGGTGAGGTGTACGGGCAGTGATGTGTTCCTTGCAACATCTCTTCTCCATGTTGATCAACCCCAGGTCCTTCAGCTACTCCTCGGAGCATGTGGTTTTGAGTCTTCGCTTGGGCTTCTCTCTAGCCAGAGTAGAAAGCAAGGACTGAGTTGGGGTGCAGGAAGGAAGAGAAGCGGCTTTGGCCACCCGCGCGTCTGTTTGGGTTCCCTGTGCCCAGAGGTGAAAGGTGTGCACGAGCCTGGGAATGTTCTAAAATGCATTGTTTGGAAGCTGAAGCTAGGCAAACAGGCGCCCAGCTCAGGAACCATTTGCATCCCATCCTTACCCCTCCCCTTCGGCCTCCTGTTCTTGTGACCATCAGGAGCCTAGAGCTGGATGTATAAGCTCAGAATGGGCCAGGACCTCCCAGAAACTCAAGGTCAGAAGACCCTTAACGGCCACTGATTCTACCACCATCTCCCACGGACTCCCAAATATAAGACTGACGTTATTCAAACTCTTCCACTTGTTATGGTTGTCACGCCTCTGAATATGGGGAATTCACCATCTACAGAAGCAGTACCATTTTGTCCTGCTACAGATTTTCAAGGATGTACTTGGACAGGTAGAGATATGGGAAAAGAGAGTGGGGACCACAAGGCCTGGGTCTGGCTCCCTCTCCTTTACCATGGGACACTGGCACTGTCATTATGGACTTGAGGCTCTAAAAAGACCTTAGGTGCAGTAAGATTTGAGCAATCAGCATGTTACAAGTAATAGAGGTCATTGTATCACCTGAGTCTTCCACTTATCCTTTGTCAACCTTGAACGTTGTCTGTCTGTCCTTTGTCTCTCTTTAGGCATTTCTTTTCAGGCTCTGCAATTGTGTAATAGAATTGGGGACAGATCGGCATCAGACAAAATTCTCTATATTATGTAGAGATGAAGTAATCTTTTATATTTATATCCTCCTTTAAAGTTTATAAAAGGATTGCACATGTTTTTTCCTTGTTTCCTTTTTTGATTCTTAAGATGAGCCTTGACTACACCTGTATTTGCCAGATGAGAAAACTGAGGTACAGAGACAGAAGTGATTTGCTCAAATACGTGCAGTGAGATGATGGTGGAGCTTAGACTCAAACCCAGTTCTGTCTGACCCAAGTCTGGGCTGCCTTCCCACTTGGCCAGAAATTAAACAATGCCAAGCTAATAGGCGATGAAAAAGAAAGTCCTTTGCAGGGTGGGAAGGCCTAGGTAAGTGAGAGCACCCATATAATGAACAAAAAATTTTTTGAGGAAATCAACACTGAGACTCATGGAATTTCCAAATTCCAAAGCACTTCTAAAATGGTTATAACAAGCATTTGCAAATGATTTTGCAAAGGCCTCTGATCATCGCCTCTACTCATTGGAGTCAAAAGGTGATGCACGTTATCCTGCCCTATGAAGACAGTAGAGAGTTCAGATCGGTTCCGCCTAGGACTGGGGAGCATAGCATTCCAACCTTACTTTTGGGGTTGAGAGTTTCGTGAGAAATAGAAATGTTATTCTGACTACTGATATGAATATATTTGCATAGATAGCTGATTATGATTGAGAACGTGGAAAATGGCGGCCCGAGCCTCTCTGAAGTGCAGATCTGACATAACAAACAATTAATTTTTAAAAGCCTTTATCTGATGCCTGCTATGTGTTGGCCTTGGTGAAAGGAGCCCACAGAGAAAAGGATTTCTTAACGTGTTGATCTTCTTCTCTATCCCCCAAGCCTTCAAATCTTTATCCAGTTGCCATAGACATTTTTTACCATTCATTTTTGAAAATAACAACTCAGAGCAGTTGAATGAAAAGAACAAGGTTTACCTTAAAGTGGGATTGATACTTTTATCCTTTAATTTTACGAAAAGAACTCCCTGAGGTCTGTGCAATCACTGAAATGCTGGTTTCTAGAGGACTCGGGTGTTCGTTCGATGGCTCAGTCATCCGAGGGCTCATCAGTCGAATGACAGCGGTCCCTTCCTGAAGGCGGGGAGCTGGTCCAGACCACGGTCGGGCGGTCCTTGCTACTCTGAGGACTGTGGCGGTAGGGCACTTGGCATGGGTACCCAGCTGGCCTAGCGTTATCCAAGCCTGTGCTATATAAACTCTTCGTACTCCGCCGAGCCCATTTCCGTGCAGAGACTTCCCAGATGCAAAACAATTGCATAAGCCTCCGCTAGTTAGCTTAATTGGCACATTCAGGTTTAGTCATATAAACCCGGTTCTTTTTATATTTTGCCAGTCTTTCGTGGTGTAACAGGACCGTTCCCGCGTTAAGAATTTCAAATAAGCGTTTCCTGGTGTGATTAGAATCTGACTAGACCGTGCTCAGCAATTACCTGCGAGCACGTTGACGCTTGTGTCTGACGGCGGATAAAGGGAGTTCTAAAGGCACCTCCGCGCCATCCTTCATCGCCTCCTTGGAGGAAGGTGTGGGGGGGGGGGGGGGCAGCTGGGCTGGGGTGGAGCCTCCACTAAGCACCTCTGGGAGGACTTTTGGGACCTCTGGAGCTGCCACATGCTGGGCCTACCCAGACTCCATGACTTTTTCTGCCACCACGCACCATTAGTCACCAAATATGTGGCTCCTGCACTATTCGTGGGTCCTTAAACTCCTCCTCACCTCCAGAGATACCACTGTTCACTCCTGCTCTGTCTCTGGCCTCAATGAGGGCAAGAGACTCTCAGCTCATCCCCGCCCCCCCCCCCCAGACCCGCTCCTCTGCAGTGACCTTTTGGAAATGCAAATCTGAAAACCCCTCTCACTCTGGGGGTGGGGGTGGGGGTTCCCCACTGCCCACTGAATGGGCACAGAGGGAAGTCCACCGTCCTTTTCCTGGCCTGGGCCCCACCCACTCGTCAAATCTCATTTCTCTCCACTGCCACCTTTGTCCCTAAACTCCCCCAAAAGACTGATCCCTGCCAGGGGAGTCAAGGAAGCATGATGTTCATTCTGTCGGGCAGGAAGACATTTCTGTCAGCTGCTCGCAGGCAACTGGCAGGCAGGGTTGCCCTGTGGGACAGAGATGGGGTTTACCTCTGGGACCCCATCAGATTCTCATCGCGGGAAAAGACCCCATCTAACCGTGACAAAGGGAGAGGAAATGAGACCACTTTCAAATAGTCCAGAGTGTTCTCCCCAACAAAGGCCCACCCTCTAGAGGCAAGGCTTCACCAGAGCCTTATCCCACCTGGGGCAGGCGTTTCTTCTACTCCAGCCCCTCTGGTCTTCCTGTGTCACCTAAGGGAGAAAATGAAAGTTTAAAAGAAAAAAAAAAAAACAAAAAACCCCAGATAGGAATGTTTGTGACTTCCAAACATCCCGGGAGTCTTATGTCTTTAGAGGAAGAACTTGTAGGGAATTGAGCTCATCTGCAGAACCAAACTTGAGCTGCCCTGCGGGAAATCCCACTGACCTCTGGTGACCTCAGCTCTTCGTAAATTCCTAACGCAGACATTTTTCATTCTACCGTGCACTTCACTGAAGGAGGAAGCAGCAGTACCTGAGGGGGGGGGGGGTGGGCAGGGAATCCTAGCAGGAAAAATGCCCCCTCCCATGGCAATACCCTTTCCAGGTGATGACCGGAAGTCCGCTGTGCCTTCCTGGCTCTCCCACTCAGAGGTATCGGTGATGGAACCTTCTGTTTCAGTCAGCCTACACTCAGGGGCACTAACCAGGGGCCCAAAGTCCGTGACTTCATGCCAATTTGGAGCATGTGTGTACATGTGCTTTCTGAGGTCGTACAATCCATTATGTTCTATCATATTCCTGAGTCTGTTAACCAAGAAAAGGCAAAGTACTACTAAAACGAATGCCTTGGGAGGGGCATTTCTAAAGAAAGCTGTGGACAATAAAATAAATCCATCCACTGAGAGAACAGCAGCTTTCGCAGACTGAGATGAAACCTAGAAACCATAAAGGAAACAATTAGTATTTGGGGCTACATACAGAGTTAGAAGCACGGGGCACAACGCCTCCCTCCACATCACAACCCCCCATAAACAAGACAAAAACATACATGATCAATGGGAAAACCATTTGCAACTTAAAGGGCAAACAAAAATATCAGTAACACATAAGAGCTCTTGACTATCTATACGGATAAAGCAAATCTCTCGATTTAAAAAAAATGGCTAAAAAAATCTTAAATAGGTTAGTCTATAAAGAGAAGAAATGTAAACGGCCAGGAAATATGAAAAGTCATTCAACTTCACAAATAATTGAAGTACAAAATATGGATGTATCATTTTTCATCTCAAGAATTGACAAGGATTTAAAAGACAAACAGAACTAATGTTGACGAGCCACTGGTTCTCAACCCTGGCTGCATAATGGAATCACCCAATGGACTTTATAAAATATTAACGCCGACATCTGCTTCTGACCAGGAAGGATTAGCTGCTATGGGAATTTCTCTCCCACCACGAACAGCTAGAAAACCAAGCAAATATATGAAACAAGTCTTCATACACTGGGCCACAGCAGAGAAGTGCTACTGTCCCCGAGGGAAGAGAAACAAATGAGATGAGCCTGGAGGTCTGTCGCCCATGTTGCTGCCTGGAGACAGCCCTCAGGACACAGAGCAGAACAGAACCCAAACAAAACCCACAGTCTCACTGAGTTGAGGACAGAGAGAAGAGTTCTGGGAACCCAGTTGGCAGGACCACAATTTGCAGAGTGTATGTGAAAAAAGGAAGAACCTGAAGAGATACGTCCAGAGATCTACAGAGAGGTTTTCTCAAATCTTTGACTAGTGAGGACAGCATGTTTGGGGAAAACTTTAGGAAACGGGGGGGTGGGGGGAGAAGGGGAAGGAACAGCAAAGAGCAGGAGGCTGAGAAATTGTGGGAGCTCATGAAAGACTATTCACAGTGGGGGTGCAGTCACCCCTTTTCACAGTGGGGGTGCAGTCATCCATAAGGGATTGACTTAGTAATGGGTCTAAACCAGTCCTAGACTAAAAGTTGCTCTAGGTTCTTTCTAACAAAGCTTAAATGTAATCCTACAGAGGCTCAGGCTGATGCTAAGTAACTTAACTGCATAAGAAAAATAAAATAAAATCCATGCTAATTAAAGGATCGCAATGAACTCCAAAACCCAATACTGTAAAGTGCACAATGTATATCATCCGATGAAAATTATGATCTACACAATGTCGACCATACAAAGAAGCGGGAAAATATGATCCGTGACCAGCAGAAAAATCAGTCAGTAGAAACAGACACTAAAACGATAGATATGATGATATCCACAGATAGAACATTAAAACAGCTACGATAGATACACTCTGGTGATACAAGAATGTAAAGGAAAACATGAATGTGATGAGAAGTTCAATGGAAGATATAAAAAGACCCAAATGGCACTTTTAAGAGCTGAAAAATAAAGTATCTGACAAGAAAAAACATGAAAAGGATTTTGCAGCACATTAGACATGCATAAGGAACCATCGGTGAACATGAACATATAGCAATGGAAATGAACCAAAATGAAACGCAGAAAGAAAACTAATGAAAATAAACAAATAAATAAACAGAGTATCAGTGACCTATAAGACAATATCAAGCATGTGAGTGAAGTACCAGAAGGAGAAGAGAAATACGTGGGTGATGGGGGAGGGGTGAGAAATGATGGCTGGAAATTTTTCCGAATTGGATGAAAACTCTAAACACACAGATCCCAAGAGTTCAAGGGATCCAAACCGAAGAAACAAAGTAAACCACACCAAAGCACATCGTAATGAAGTTTCTAAAACCAGTCATAAAGAAAACTTTTTAAAGGATACAGAAAAAAAATCACGGTAGGAACAGACAGAGGAACAGCAACGAAAAAATCACAGCAGACTTATAAGAGAAACTATGCAAAACAGAAGATAATGAGCAACACTTTTAAAGTGGTGGGAAAAAAAATGTAAATCTAGAATTTATTACCAAGCGAACTTAAGACATAAAGGTGAATTAAAGACTTTCCTAAGAAAAACCTGAAACAATTCATCTACATCCGGTATGTGCTATTAAAAAGTGTTAATGATTTGGGGCGCGGGGGTGGCGCAGTCGGTTAAGCGTCCGACTTCAGCCAGGTCACGATCTCGCGGTCCGTGAGTTCGAGCCCCGCGTCGGGCTCTGGGCTGATGGCTCAGAGCCTGGAGCCTGTTTCCGATTCTGTGTCTCCCTCTCTCTCTGCCCCTCCCCCGTTCATGCTCTGTCTCTCTCTGTCCCAAAAATAAATAAAAAACGTTGAAAAAAAAATAAAAATAAAAATAAAAAGTGTTAATGAAGGGCACCTGGGTGGCTCCCTCAATTAAGCACCTGACTCTTGGTTTCGGCTCAGGTCATGATCTCCCAGTGTGAGGGATCAAGTCTCGCATCAGGCTCTGTGCTGACAGTGCAGAGGCTGCTTGGGATTCTCTCTCTCCCTTTCTCTCTGACCTTCCCTTACTCTCTCTCTGTCTCTCTCTCCCTCTCTCAAAATAAATAAATATCACTTTTTTTTAATGATAAAGAAAATTCTTTAGGCAGAAGGAAAATGGTACCAGATAGAAATTTGGATCTACTTAAAGAAATGAAGAGCTCCAGAAATGGCAAATGCATAGGTAAATTTTAAAGATATTTTCTTTCTTTCTTCCTTTTTCTTAACTTACTTAAGTTATAGAGCTGTTTAAGGTAAAAACGAGTAACTATCTTGTGGGTTTATAGTACATAAAGACTGCATGACAAGGATACAAAGGATTAAAGGGGGAAATAGAAGTAATGGAAAACAAAACCAATTAGAGTTAAAATAGAATCCTAAAATATACAAAATTAAAACACACAAAAACTGGTAATGAAGGGAAAGGCCAAAAACGGGTAAGAAGAAAACTGATACCAAAGTAGTAGCTTTTTTTTTTTTTAATTTTTTTTTTTTAACGTTTATTTATTTTTGAGACAGAGAGAGACAGAGCATGAACAGGGGAGGGGCAGAGAGAGAAGGAGACACAGAATCCGAAACAGGCTTCAGGCTCTGAGCTGTCAGCACAGAGCCCGACGCGGGGCTCGAACCCACGGACCGTGAGATCATGACCTGAGCCGAAGTCGGACGCTTAACCGACCAAGCCACCCAGGCGCCCCCAAAGTAGTAGCTTTAAACTTAACCATATTGACAACTACATTAAATGAAATGATTTAACAGTCCCAAAGAGATGCAGAGATTAATAGATTGGTTAAAAAAAAAAAAAAAAAAAGTAAGAACCAGTTGAATCAAGGCTTTGTTTTCTACAAAAAAAAAAAAAAAAAAAAAAAAAACCCTACTGTAAATACAATAGCATAGGCACATTAAATAATAGAAAAAGATATACCATGCAAACACTAACTCATAGGAACATAAAATGTCTACAGTGATGCCAAAGTAGTTTCAAAACATATTACTAGAGATAGAGACTTTGATAAACATTACATGGTAATTTTTAAAATTTTTTTTAATGTTTATTTATTTTTGAGAGAGAGAGAGATTGAGACAGAGCATGAGTCGGGGAGGAGCAGAGAGAGAGGGAGACACAGAATCTGAAGCAGGCTCCGGGCTCTGAGCTATCAGCACAGAGCCCGACGCGGGGCTTGAACTCACCAGCCGTGAGATCATGACCTGAGCCGAAGTCAGACACAACCGACTGAGCCACCCAGGCGCCCCAACATTACATGGTAAATTAATCAGGAAGCTATAACAATCCTGATTTGGTATAAATCAAATAACAAAGCTTCAAAAAATCTTAAGTTATATAACTTAACGGATAGAACCACAGCAAGAATTAAACAAATCCACAATTCTACTTGGAGATGTCAACATTTCCTTCTCTGTAACTGATAAAACAGACAGAAAAATCATTCAGGACAGAGCAGAACTGAGCCACACTACACTCCAGTTTGATCAAATTGACATTTATAGAACATGGAATTCAAAAATAGCAGAATGCAAATTAATTTCAAGTGTACAAAAACATCCACCAAGGTGAATCATATTCTGGGCCATACAACAATCTCGAAATATTTAAATACATTGAGATCATATAACCTACACTTTCTGATCATGGCAGAATTAGACTAAAACCAATAGCTAAAAATCAAAGCTACATCTGAAAAATCACACAAATATTTATAAATTTAAAACTGCAGGGGCGCCTGGGTGGCGCAGTCGGTTAAGCGTCCGACTTCAGCCAGGTCACGATCTCGCGGTCCGTGAGTTCGAGCCCCGCGTCAGGCTCTGGGCTGATGGCTCAGAGCCTGGAGCCTGTTTCCGATTCTGTGTCTCCCTCTCTCTCTGCCCCTCCCCCCTTCATGTTCTGTCTCTCTCTGTCCCAAAAATAAATAAACGTTGAGAAAAAAAAAAAAAAAAATTAAAAAAAAAAAAAAAACTGAAAACAATTTAAATCACTTATGTTAAAGAAATTATAATGAAAATTAGAAAATATTTTTAATAAATAAAAACAAAAAAACAACTTATTGATATTTGCGGGATGTAGTTAAAGCATTGGTTAGTTAAACCATGGTAGATCCAAATGACTTTATACTCTGAATTCTTTAATATTACAATATACAGATCGCTATTTTTTTTGTTGAACAAATTGTTCATGAGACGCTGTTGAGTAAAAAAGCAAGTTATGGGAGTGCCTGAGGGACTCAGTTGGTTAAGCACCCACCTCTTGATTTTGGCACAGGTCGTGAACTCACAGTTTGTGGATTGGAGCCCCATGCTGTTTGGGATTCTCTCCCTCCCGTTCTCTTTGCCCCTCCCCCACTTGTGTGCTCACACACGCTTGCGTGCTCCCTCTCTCTTTCTCTCAAAGTAAATAACCATTTTTTTTAAAGCAGATTATGGAAAACATGTATAATATCTAATTTATATGACATTTTTATAAAGAAAAAATAATAACCTATACTTTTAATTAAGAAATGAAACTTACTCGAGGCATTTATCAAATATTCTCTCTGCGCTGGAACTTTGCTAGATGCTGGGGATGGAAAGACGGATGAAAAAGAGTGCGATCCCCTCTTCCTGGACATGGCGCTGTGAGTACAGACCTGACTGTCCTCTGTCCCCATTTCTTAATTTGTACAAATGGGTATAATAACTGCATATACTTAATCATCACGATGACTAAGTGAGATCACGGGCAGAGGGGCTCTTCCCCTGCTCACCCTTTTGCTCGGTGGAGACGGTGGGGCCCCAGCCCAATTCCAGAGACAAATAGACACGGTCAGGAGAGAAGGGTCTCGGGGTTCCTGAGGCTGCTTTAGTTCCTGTGCAACATGGTAGATAACATGAGAGCGAGTGGGCCTGCCTGGGTGACTCTGGAGTGGAGGTTAGCGATGGGCATTCCAGACCATGGGTCTGATGGAGGCCATGGCGGAGGCCTACACCGCCAGTGAGAGGGGACTCGAGGCTCAGGCAGCAAGAAGGGCCACAGAGCTCTGGTCAACCCAAAATTTTAAATTTGCCAGTGAAGAATATTTCTTTAAAAACTACCAATGACCATTACGTCATACACTATAAGGAGTTTCCAAAAGTCAGACTGATGTTACCACAGAATAAAGAACAGGACCTTTAATAAGTTGAACAAATTCTATTCAGTGTAGCTTATGAACAACCTGCCACATTGCCCTTCTCTGTCTCATTTAGCCACGGACCAGTGAAAACTTACGAATATGGGCCACCACTGGTCCCTGGACCCATGCCTGGAAAGCACAGTTGTATATCATTTTATGATATCTGAAAATAATGGAGAGTTTTAAGATTTGAAGTGGAGGAGTGATAGTGTCAAATATACAATTTAGACAGCTCATACCGGCCCCAGGATTCAGGAGAGATTATGTAGGAGGGTGGGAGGCAGGGAGGCCAGTTAAGAGGTTCTTTTAATTATCTAAGCAAAAAGCCTTAAGGCCCTGACTTAAAGAAGACCATTGAGTATTTCTCTAATGAGACAGTTATTTTCACTTTTCTCCCTCTTCCAGCTAACATAAACCCTGCATTTTCTTTTTAAACCACCAATAAAAAACTATGTTAGGTCATTGGTTTTCGTATTTGGGGTAATTGCTAGAGGTACCACGCTTAACGGAGGCTAGTACTAGGCAAGTGTTTCTATTTGATGCTTTCTTCAAGATGTTTCTTTGAGTCTCTGAATGATATTTTAAAGCTTTCCTTACATCCAATCTTTAAGATTAGTTCTTTGACTTTCTCTTTATTGATTGGGAGCAACATAGCTCTGGTCTATATGTGTCACTATGCATTAGACTTTTATTCAACTGGCATTAAAAAATTAATATGTTATTATAGTTGGTGTTTTATTAGAATATGGGGATACATTTTTCTAAACTAATTTATCGTCCTCCAAGCAAAATGAGTTAAGATTAAGTAAGTGTCTTGAGACATGAATTTATTCTCTTTTTTGCAAATGTGGAATTTGGTACTGAAAATCACAAAAGTCTTAAAAAATTAATTCAAAATCAGGATGCCTGGGTGGCTCGGTCGGTTAAGCGTCCGACTTCGGCTCAGGTCATGATCTCATGGTCCGTGAGATCGAGCCCCGCGTCGGGCTCTGTGCTGACAGCCTGGAGCCTGGAGCCTGCTTCAGATTCTGTATCTCCCTCTCTCTCTGCCCCGCCCCCCAAAAATAAACATTAATTTTTTTTAATTAGTTCAAAATAACTTTTACACATGTACTTCAGTTGCTACTTTATAAATGAAGTGTAAAACCCACTCACACAGTTACTGCCTCATAAATGAAGTTGAAAAACCACTTGAATTTTACCAGTTACAAAAGAAAGTGTTTCTGGAAAACATTGAGAAGAAATGAAGGATCACCATCTTTTCCCATTAGCAAAGGAAAAGTGGGGAAGAGCATTGAAGCAGATAGGCTTGCTCTGTGTTTTAAAATTATTCCCTTGGTAATAATTAGTTTGATGGTGCTTAATGATGATTGAGAAATTAAAAATGGCTCCACATGCGCCTTTGGCTTTATAGAATGGAGATGTCTGATTTTGAAGGGATGCATGGATTTAGTTTCAACAAACATTTGCAGAATATTTAGTATACACTAGGCCCAAAATATTTTCTGTGGAGAGGGAGAGGACCATAGATAAATTCAACACAGTTTCCACTCACGGAGAATTCATCTACTGAGAGGTCCAAGTGTACGACATAACTGTCTATAATTATAAGGCAGAACTAAAATGAGGACCATATTTAATAATAATTGTAAATCATGGGCTTCCTGAAGACAAAGGCTTTCTCTCCATTTAGAACACTTTCACAAGACCTGTCATGAAGGGGAAGCCCAGTCATTGACAATGAGTATTGATAGAGTCTAGACTGCATACTCCATGGAAATGAGGGCTAATTTTTAGGCATATCTGAATTCTCAGTATCTGACCAGGCACATAGTAAATGTTCAATAAACTCTGTTAAATTAATGACCTCTGAATTAATGAACGAGCAACTAAATGTTGCGGAGCATAGGGGAGCTCGGAATTCAACCTGACTGGGGCAATTAAGGACAATGAGGGGAGACTTTAAGAATCAGGTGGCATTTGAGGGAGGCCTTAAAGAAGACGCTCAGTGCCAATTCAGTGTGTCTTTGCATATTCAAAAGGGGCCTCTAAAAGATGAAGCCTTGGAGATAGATAAATCAAAGTCAATCATGTAGAATTCAGCCAGGCTAGACAGAAGTCCCCCAAATTGCTTCCTAAACCTAACAGTCTGAAGCTGGTTCTATGATCAAATACAGCCCCTCATTTGAGCCCAAGGATCAACTGCACCCCTTGAGAGGTGGTCTCAAGCCACCTGTCCACAGTGATCTCCCTTTATTAACGGCCCGTAGCCACCCTGCAGCTAGGCTGGTGGTGTCCTCTCTGCCCCAGAGCTGGCCATTCTTAATCTTGTCACCAGTGATGCCTGGGATACCCTAAATGCAATTCATTGATGAACAGTGCGGGGCTACAGCAGTTTCTGGATCAAATGACTGATGTGACCTAACTGGTACTTCAGACTGATGTGACCTAACTGGTACCTAACCGTACCTCTCAGGTACAGTTAAGTTACTGTAGTAGTGGGGTGTATGTTGAAGTGCTTTAACAATGAGCAAAATAAAAATGACCGAAGCAAAAATAGTTTTATTGTTTTCTCTAATATAAAAGCCTGAAGAGACAGATGATCCCAGAGGCCTGAGAAGCTCTGCTTCACAGAGTCATCCAGGCACCCAGGCTTCTTCTGTTCTTGTGTCTTTCCATCCATTGAGATATTGCCTTCATCTGTAGGGAAACATTGGCTTACTATCATCGCGTGCGTGTTTATATCCATGAGAAGACAAACGACAGGTAAAGGACAAGTGGCATGATGTAGAAATTGTGCGCGTCGTCACACCCGCGCACAGAATCTGGTCACGTTGTACACCTCACTGCAAGAGAAGCAAGAAATGCAGTATTTAGCTGAGAAATCCTGGGCCCAACTATAACTTGGGTGTTCTATTACTAAAAAGAAGAAGAGGCATTTAGTAACATTTAGTTGACTAATATAGCTTCCTTCCCTTCCTCTCTGTGCTGCTATAGGTTGTATTGTCCCAACAACGCCATTGACCTACTGATATGTGAATGAAGGACTGGGAGCTGACAAATAGGGCAGTGTGTACATATGGCATATCGATGGGAATGGAGGAGAGTTCTCTTTTCCTTATGTATCTACGATGCCCCCTTGCCATGATAAGTGCTTTACATGTGCTATTATAATCAATTCTCAAAACGACAATGAAAGGTAGATATCATTATCCCTAATAGAGTTGAGGAATCAAGGCTCAACAATGTTATGGTCACAAAACTGTGTAATAGAAACCGGCTTTGCACTCAAGTGTATCTTCCTCCAACCTCCTTTCACTACAGCGTTTTCTGCTTGGTCTTACTCTGGACTGATTGATAAACTGAAACCTTTTTCTCTTTCTGGGGCATGCAAGTCAAATGTTTTCCCCCTCAAAATTAATAATTATCCATGACTGCAGGGAAACTCAATCCACATATTCTCTAATTTCTTGTCCTTGACTCTGCTGAAATTGAATATAATATGGTGTTTCTTGACTAACCAATATCTGAAAACCTACTGTGATTTCAGCAAATGCTAGATTTCCCATTCCAGGGACCACACAAGGAAAGCCAAGCCTTCTTTTCTGTTTTTTGGGTTTTTTTTTTTTCATCTCTCTTTTCTTTTTTGTAAATCAACTGAGAAAATATTCTGTTTAAATTCTGGATGCTACATGAGAATTCATATTTACTTTTCATCAACATCAATGAGTACTCTTCTTCGGACACTGAGGATCCTGATCTATTAAACAGGTCCCCTGATCACTCCTTCCATGGGGCCAGGATGCAATTTGCTAGCAAATTGGAATCAGAATTGGGTTTTTAAAGAGAACCTTCCCACAGTTATAAACATCCTTAATTTTTACAGCAACACATTGACTTCAAACCGGACTCCTAATTATTGCAATATTTCCTTTAAAAGCCTGCAGTGTAGATTCGGCAAGGTCCAGACATCTGCTTCAAATCCAGAAATTTCTTTCCTTTCTCAAAAAAGGTTGCTCTCCTCCAATTAGCCTCACCAGGGCAGTGAGAGCAAGTGGAGCTCTGTGGATGGGGTTTCATGTTTACTGGGTACATTCCAGCCTCACCCGCCTTTTCCCACATGGGACCATAATAACCACTTTGCCTGTTGGACTCAGGACCAAATGGCCTTTGAAGTACAAAAGAGATATGTCATGAGTCTTTTTAAAATATCCTCTTGCAAACCTTGGTTTATCATAAACAGATACGGTTTACCTAAGGCAATGCATTCTTCACCATTTCTATTTTAAGCATCGAACAGAAATTTTAAGTAATGGTGACAGAATACTCTTGTTGTTGCTGAGGCCTAGCTTTACACACCTGAAACACAAAGTTCTGGAGGCTGCTGGGCTGGAGTTGGTGGGTGGAGGCAGTAAATGTTATTATACAAAACCCAGAGGGGCATAGTAACGATAATTTCAACGATCCTTAAACCTGATTTCCAAGCGCCCAATAAATGGCCTTATGTTAAATACCAATACGGTTAAACAAATTATTCTAACCTAAGCCTAAAATCATGTACCAAAAATCATAAGTTTGGACTTCATAAAAATGTACATTGAGATTGCAAGTCTGTTATTTAGTATAAACGACCTTATATGAGACTTTTACCTTCTGGGCTCGGTGTACATCAACCTCAGGTCTCATTTTACCCCACCTATAAAATGGGAATTATTGAGGTTTTAAGAGGTGATATGAATCATATCTCCTTAATCAATTCATCCCTAAGTGTAGAACCAATTGATCACAGAAGGGCAGAGAACAAAATACAAATTTATCTTGATATTGTGGGTTTGGAGAAAGAGCCTCAGTATAACACGTCCGACTAGAGCTGTCCCCTGGATGATGATTAGAACTGTGAGTCTGGAGCTCAGAGGAGAATCTGGGCTGGAGATAAGACCAGTTGTGGAAATCATCGGTTTATGTCTTGTAATTGAAGCCATCAGAGGAGGTGAGGTCATGCAGAGGTTGCCCAGACTGAAAAAATAAAATGCAAAGGTAAAGATGGGTAGAGCAGAGGACATGGGCAGGAGCATGAGTCACGGCCAGGTCAAAAGGACATGGTCCCTTGTGACAAGTTTGGGTTGGGAGATGCTAGTCCAAAGCAAACCTACTTCCCCTGTTCAGTTTGCTGTGGCTCTCATTAGACCCAGGGGCAAGATCAGTAACTGTCCAGCTTTTAGAGGGTTGAGGCATGGTTTGGGGTATCCTCGTATGTGCACATCTCAGGCTGTGGTAGAACCTCACTATAGTGCTGACGCTTCCAAGGTACTGTATCAGAACTCTTCCTATCCCTTTCACCTCACCTCAAAAATTCTAGTGCAGAAACTCTCTTTAAATTGCCATGTTTGGGGATGCCTGGGCGGCTCAGTCTGTTAAGCATCTGACTTCGGTTCAGGTCATGATCTCATGATCTCATGGTTTGTGAGTTCAAGCCTTGTATCAGGCTCTGGAGCCTGCTGGGTACATTCCAGGCTCCATTCGTGGAGCCTGCTTGGGATTCTCTCTCTCCCTCTCTCTTTCTGCCCCTTCCCTGCTTGTGTTCTCTTTCTCAAAAGTAAACATCAAAAAAAAAAAAAAAAAAAAAACGAGTCACTAAAAACCAGCACCCCATTTGAGTTGTCTACTCTTGCATCGGGGAAGTTACTTCTCATCAAATTCCTTCCATTTCCCACAGAGAAAACAGGTTCCTTTATTCACGTGTGTCTCTTCAACCACTCTTAGCCCATTCTTCAATTTCCTGAGGGGAGAAAAAAGAAAGCCTTGTTTGTTTGGATTTTGTTATGCAAGCAAATGACATCAGTTCTGACATCAGTCTCCCAGGAAAAGTCTTTTGTTAGACATGGGTCCTGATATTCCTGCCAGAGGAGAAGTTCCCCAGAATATGCATGTATCCTTCCAACCAGAAATTAAGCTCATCCAACTGAACCATGGGAGTTATGTCACCGGAGGTCCAGGATTGCTCTGGCATGTCAGAGCTTCTCCCTTTACATGGCTTATGTACTGCTCAACTCTAGGGCGATTCATTTTCATTACAGTGTATGTGATTATCACCTTATAGAGGTTAAGCAAATGGCATCTCCTAAAGTTGAACAGAGCACAATCTATGCAACCGTATGCAGAAGTTCTAAACCCAACACAAGATCCTTTTCTTGCTTTCAATGAAGCCAACCAGATACCAGGATTCATCTAGCGTTCCTACTCAGCGCAGGTAGCTTTTTACCTTCAGAAGACGAACATCATTTCCTATTCCATGGATAAGGCCACTAAGATCTGGTCAGAGGGAAGAAATTAGCTGAGATTCTTCCACCCACTGAATTTTAGCTAGAGTTAAAGAGATCTGTTTTCTTGCAGCAGCCTGGGTTGATAGTTTTCAGAGCATTGGTCAATCCTTTGTCCTTGCTAGTAAAGCCTCTTAAAGCCTTACAGTTGAATTTGGGCATGAGAAGTATCCAGCTAAGTGGCTCACTTTTATGTCCTTAGCTCTTCTCCTCTAGCTGCCTAGAGGTGATGGTAATCACTCCCCCTTCACTCAGTCTCTAGAAAAGATATAGAGGAGCTGGCATGCCTCTGAGGGTTGAGTGACTAAAAGGAAGGAAGAAAGAGTACACAAAAGAATATAAAGAGGAATAGAGAGGAAAGGACAGCTGGTGTAGGAGAAAAACCTGAATCGCCTTATCCCAGTAATGACTGCAAGATTCACTGAAATCCTAGACAGCCCCTCCCTAGCTGCCTTCACCTGGTGTGGGTTTTCCTCCAAATACCTTCGTTCTTGGACTCCCAGAATATGTTGATCTCTGAAATGTATCTCAACATTTCTGACTTCCATCCCCCTTTTGTATATGTACCAGTTGATTCTAACCATGTTTGTCATTCCCACATGTATCCTGGGCTGTCTGGACCACCAAGAGAGGGTTGAAGTTAAGGATAGAAAAGAGGTTTTTATCTTGCAGCCTGATTGTGAATGAGTGTTAGTGCCTCCCTAGAGTACTAACTACTCTGACCAGAATTCAGATGCTTTATCTAGGATGGTTTATTTCTAGATTCCAAAGCAAAATGCATTTCTTAACCCTTAGTGGAACCATGTTGGTAGTAAGCCAATCGTATTTAGATCCAGTAATGGCCATTATCTGTTTGAGTGACTTTAAAATTCTCATTGAGGAAATGCATGGCTCTTGACTAGTTGAGACAGTCAAGACCTGTATTGGAGGAAGGAATTCAGCTTAACTACTGTGGTACTCAAAACTGCCTAGAGCCACTGGTGTAGAGAGTATGATGAAAGGACACTATTCCTCCTCAAGGAACTCTCTTATTTTAAGTTTGTTTGTCTATTTTGAGAGAGAGACGAGACAGAGCTCACGAGTGGAGGAGGGGCAGAGAGAGAGGGAGACAGAGAATCAGAAGCAGGATCCACACTGTCAGGGCAGAACCCAACTTGGGGCTCGAACCCACAAACCATGAGATCATGACCTGAGCCAAAGTCAAGAGCTGGATGCTTAACTGACTGAGCCACTCAGGTGCCCCAAGGAACTCTTCATCTAACAGGGTAGGTAGGTATGTAAATATACAGTGACAACAGGGTCATAAGAGCTATGGTGCAGTAGACACCCAGATCAGTTGTTCCTATGGTCTAGGAACTGAGTCACAAAACCTGGGAACAAGGCTTTGTAAGACAGGAAAGATTATGCCATAGAGAAAGAAAGGGAAAGGCACATGGAACATTCTGAAGAAAATTCTAGAAACAAGTCAAATGTATAGTGTACGGCTGGAATGTAGGCAGCATGGCAGATTGTGTTGGGAACTCAGGCTTGAGGCCGGACTGTGGAGGTCATGGTTTACCAAGTTAGGGAATGAGGAACAAAGGAAGAATGTTTCAACAGGAGTGCTTGGCCCACATGTGTGCTTTGGAAAGTTTACTCTGTAGAGTAAAGATTGACTAAAAGAGGTGTGTCTGGAAGCAGGGAGGAAGCTTAGGAAGCTGTGGTGGTATTCTAAGCAATAAATGATGGTGGTATGAAGGAAGGTCATACTGGTAGAGGCAGAGAGGAGACTACAGACAGAATGTTAGGAAATTGACTCCAGGGGCCATTTTGATGATTAGCAGATATGCAGAGTTTAGTGATGAGGGACCCCACGAAGAGGATGAACAATGCGTCAGTTCTCTGAAGGAGGAAAAAGGGAAGGAAGAGCAACTGTAGAGACAGGAGCATGAGGTCGGAGCCCACTGCACCCCAGCGCTCCCTCCTCAGACCCTAAGGTACGAGCGGTGTGGAGAGGCTTTGCTGGGGGAGCAGGAAGCTCCCGACATCGGCAGGCCTTCACGGTAAAGGAGGCTTCTTTCCTTCGGAATAATGTCCTAGATGCAGCTTTCAAGCCATTCCAAAGCCTGTAAAAGGAAAAGGGAGGGGAGAACTCTGAAAATTCAAACAAAATTGCCTAAATAGTGCTACTAATAACAATATCTAAATAATTGAAAATAATATCTATTGAGAGTTGAAATGTCTGAACAGTATGTTTATCCAGTGCTACTGTCACCATTAATAATAATAATAATAATAATATCTGATGATAGTCTTTTCCTTCTACACTTTTTTTGCCCCTTTCCCAGGACCAGGTGCAAACATAGTGTTTTCACCTTGTAATCATCCCAATGGTACTTTGTACTGTTTTCCGGTCACATCAGTCTCCCCCTTTAGATTATGGTTGTCTCAAAACTTTTAGGAAAATATACATGTATCAGCATCTAAAAAAAAAAAAAAAAAAAAAAGAAACCTCCATGATCACATGCTTCCCCAAACACTTGTACATTCATTTTTTAAAAATAAATAACATTCATGTCTACCTTGTTAACTTACTGTATAATTTGTTGTATGTGTTATAAATTATATATCAAATAAAAACCTTGCGGTCTCTGTGTGTGGCTCCTGCACCAGACCAAATATGAATCTTCCCTAGATAATTTGTCTGAGGGGTGGGCATGGCCTTCTAGGATTCAGGGGCTTCCCTGGTCGCCACCTTCATTGGCTGGGCAGGGAGTGGGATTAGAGACCCAGCCCTGGGTTACTCTTCCCCTTTGAGAAGAAAGGATGTACTTCCTGTCCCACATGATTCCATCGTCACACCTGAAAGCTTTCCCTGCAAGGGAAGGTGTCCGCTAGAAGGGCCATACTTCCCACTTGGAAGTTAAAAACGTAGGCATCTCTGTTTCTTAATCAGGAAAACTTTACACTTTTGGATTTAGGGGGAACTGAAGATCTTTCTGAATTGTATACAGGAACATATGTGATTTCCATTCTCTGTTCTCCCTGAGACCTGGTTCGCGTATTAAAATAGATAGGGACATTTGCACGACAGCCTAAGCACATTCCTCTGCATCAGACGTCCCTGGTTTAAATCCTGCTGTGTAACATCTATGCTACCTTAAGAAAGTAGCTTAATCCTTTGCACCCATTTCTAAAAATAGACAATTACTACTCTCCTGATAGAGTCTGGTGGGGATTAAATCCGAGAACAAGGACAAGCATCGAATACAGTTCTCTGACATATAATAGGCATGTGGTAATCAACACCAGGAGCTACTCCAAGTCATAAGCGGCTTCCATGGTGCTGCAGAGGCTGCCTCCAGAAAGGTGAGTGTCATATCCTTTAGTAAATGTGTAACTGTGAACCTTGGTAAATGTAATTATGTGAGGCACGCAGGAGAGTTGGAGAGTAAGTCGAAGTTTAAACGGCCAAATTGCTTGAACTCTGGCATTGCCAGTCGTTCTGGGGGGGACACATCCATGCTGGGGGGCAGTTAGTTGGGAAACACATACCGAGGGTGCCCCCAAAGTCATCGCAAGGCGAGGGTGCTTCAGCTCTCACGCCTGGCAGTCTGTTGATAACAGTGATGTTTTATCAGTGTGGGCTCAGTTTTTCCTTTGGTTAAACTTCCCCTTTACCACATTGAGCAAAGCCATTGTCCTCAGAATGAAGAGTTATGTGGTGGGGAAACCACTTCTTCAGGGGAGTTGATTGTGGCCAACTTATTCCTGCACCCAAAGCAAAGCCAGAGGGTCCCTCTGAAGAAAGAAATAGTTCTCATGAATCATGAATCATATTTTCAGTGTGTTAAGGGCAGTTGGCTGAGGGAAGATGCCTGTTCTTTTCACTACAGGATGCCAAAGCTCATAACTCTTTCTGAGGCCATGGGGTCTGTCTGTCCTGTGGGGCCATTCAGAAGCAGGGAGATCAGCGGGGCCTCAGCCTTGTGGTTTGTGGCCTCTGTTTGGAGTGCTTACAGTTTGGATCCACTCAAAGATCAGACTAATAAACCTCAGGCAACCGAGGGCCCTGACCCATCAATTTCATTAACCATCTCAGAGCTTTGGGCAGTAAGGAGAAAGGAAAGTCCTCATTTTTTCTAATGCCTTCTCATGCTCTATGCATTTAGAGAAAAATCCTTGCTCGTTTCGATAACATTTTCCTGAGACCTGTGGTCTAAAGGTTGTTCTGTATGAACACAGATACCTTCTACCTTATAGGGTTGACCCAGGGCAGAGATTGTGTTGGTTTTAAACTCTGAGTGCAAGTGTGTGCTCAGGGCATCCAGCGTATCACTGTTCCCCTAAAAGTGGGACACCACATATCTTAGTGGTTGAGAGGACAATCTTATGATTCAAACAGACCGAGGTTCAGTTTCTGGCCCCATCACTTATAGAAGATATTTTGATAAGATAATTCATTTCTCGAACTCCAGATTGATTTATTTATAAAGTAGAAATGATACGAGGATCTGGCTAGCTCATAAAACTATAATGAACATTTCATGAAATAAATTCTCGAGAAAGAGCACAATTTTGGGCATATAATGAGACTCAAGAAATACCGGTTTATATGTTAACCTTGAGCCCCACACCTTGAGAACAAAGCTCAGTCTTACATGTGCTGATAAACTGAATTGTGTCTATAGGACAGAGTCCAAGCTCATAGGACACCCCAAGCCATGTCTGCCGATGGAGAAATACGGGTTTTTCCAGCCTAGGTAAGACTCTAGGAGACTCAATGGCAACCATTTTATCCAACTGTAGAGTTTAATCTACTCAAGTATTCTGCCGTTCAGTCAGGAAGTTTTCTCCAACATCCTGAGCCAAGTATCTCTCAGCTGGGACTCATAGCCCCTGAATTTCTCTCCTTCAGAGAACTTTCTTTGTCACAATCCCATCTTTACGTTTGTAATGTTTGTTTGACTATTAACCAGCCCGCTCTTCCCAGGCTCTGAGCTCCATGAGTGCAGGGACCTACAGTTATACCTATTTATCCCCTAGCACAGAACCAGAAAATAACAACTCCATTGTTGGAGCAAATGTTGAGACACTGAAATTTCTGATCACCAATTACAATGCGTGGAGGAGTCTTTCCCCATCATATCACCAAGCCACGCTCAGGACACCAGGTGAGTGTCCTACGATTCAACACAATGTTGACACTATCCACCTGGAGATAGTGTCAGATCCCACGGGTTAAGGGCTCAGTCCTACAAGCTATCCCTACCATCCCCCATCGCCCACTTCAGATACCAGAATCAAGCCCGGGGTCATTATCTTTGCTTCTGACCAACTTGCTGTAGATTGGAGGTTCCCACAACCCCCCACTTTGGGTTTGTTTAGTTTGCTAGAGTGGCTGGCAGAAGTCAGAGAAACATTTTACCTATGAACTTACTGGTTTATGATAAAAGGTTACATAATTCGAGAACGGCCAGATGGAGGAGATGCACAGGGCCAGGTATGCAGGAAGGGTGCAAGAGTTTCCACACCCTCTCTGAGTACCTCGCTGTCTCCAAATCTCCATGTGCTCACCAAACCAGAAGCTCTCTGAACCCTGTCCTTTCAAGGTTTTGTGAAAGCTTCATTACGTAGACATGATTGATCCAATCCTTGGCCACTAATGATTGAACTCAATCTCCACTCTCTTCCCTCCTCCCCAGAGGTCAGAGGGTGGGGCTGAAAGTTCCAACCCTCTATTCAGGTGGGTTTTCCTGGCAACCAGCTCCCATCTTTCAGGCTTTCCAAAAAATCCCATCTTTAACGTAAACCCTGTTGTTCTGGAAAGGAACTTGTGACTAATAAGACACCCATTTCACCTTTGTGACTCTGAAGGACTCAAAAACTAAGGACAAGAGACCAAATATTATAACAAAGATATGCCCATTGCTTTTATTGCTATGGAAATTCCAAGGGTCTTGGGAACTGTAAGCCGGGAAAGGTGGACAAAGACCAAATGTACATTTCCTGTGAATTACAATATTGCAGACACCGTCAGCTCTGAACATCTCCACAGCGAACTATTTCTTACCAATTGACTCCTTACACCTGTGGATTAGTCTTCCTTGGAAAATGAGTCCACCTGTTTCCTTCCTAACATTGAAAAATCTGCTTTTTTTTTTTCTTTTTTCTACTTCCCATCTTTCGTTTCTGCCCTGCCCTTTTCTGGAATGAACAACTAAGACTCTAGGAAAATCAGACAATGGTCTGTGTGTTATTCTGAGTGCCCCATCCTTCCCCACCCTATTGCCTTTGCTCTTAATCCTTCCATTGCCTGAACTGCTTTCCCATACCCCACATCCACCTGCCTGATTAATATCAATCCATCAGGTTGAGCTCAAGTATCCCCTTTTCCCATGAAATTGTTTTCCCATGAAATTCACCAAAGGGAAACCCTTGGATCTCTCATAGTACATTCTGCACCTCTTTCTTTTCCTCAACATTCTAGCTGTAGTAGAGTTACTTATACCTACAGTTAAGCAGAATATATTGACCATAGGCTTTGATGAACTCTCCTCCAACTAAAATACTAACAAAGGAAAAAAAAAAAAAAAACAAGTATAAACCCACAATGACAAAGGGAACAAGAATGGAAATATTAAGCAGATAATAGATTTCCACAAGTTTTTTTTAGATAAAAATAGAACAAAAAAGGTACACAGAAGAGGAAGATCATCTCTCTGTTCTTGTAGGGGCACAAATCTGATTCACCATGGCTCCGCCCTCATGAGCTAGGTACCTCCCAAAGCCTCCCCCTCCAAATACCATCACATCAGGGATTCAACATATGGGTTTGGGGGGACACAAACATTGGCCCACGATACAAAACATTTTTGGGATTTAAAAGTAATGTGGATGTTGAGAAACTTAACAGAAGACCATAGGGTAACGGGAGGGGAAAAAAATAGTTACAAACACAAAGGGAGGGAGGCAAACCACAAGAGACTCTTAAATACAGAGAACAAACGGAGGGCTGATGGGGGCTGGTGGGGGAGAGGGGAAAATGGGACATGGGCATTGAGGAGGGCACTTGTTGGGATGAGCTCTCGGTGTTGTATGTAAGCCAATTTGACAATAAATTATGCTTTAAAAAAATAACATTAATAGACATTCAATACATTTTCTAGAGCCTGGCAATGATTGAAGAGAGTTGAAAAACTGGACTGGTGACAAATCAGTACAATTATTAAGACCAGATTCAAAAAAATGTACAAGGGAATATTATCACAGTGCATCACTTGGGCTTATAATAAGCAATGTTCACTTAGTCATAACCATGTAAAAAGTCATTTCTGATGTTGCTAAAATTTTAATACTACTCTATGAGAAAGGTAGAGCAGCATTTGGTAAACTTTTCCTACGAAGGGCAAGACCGTAAATATTTTAGGTTTTATGGGCTATATATCATCTCCTCAGCATATTTATGTTTATAACTCTTTTAAAATGTGAAAACCATTGTTATCTCAGAGACAAGCTGCTGGCTGGATTTGACCCACAGGTGGTAGATGCTTGACCCCTGGAATAGAGGGAGGGAAGGGGACGTACAGGAGTGGTACAGTGGGAAAGAAAAGGAGAAAAGAGACAAATCCTCACCTGTTAGTACGGAAATTTAACCGATAATGTTTAAATGTATTCATCAGGGAAAAAAAAAATCAGTGTAAGTGTATGACTTAAGACAAGGCAAGGTGTTATCCAAAGAGAAACAACGAAAAAACTTGTAATGGTGCCTCTGAGGGCTGAGAGCAGGGTTTGGGAAGAGAAAGTTGTTATTTGTTTCATTATCATAAATACACTGGCACTAGTTGATTTTTATTAAACTGTGTGCATGCCAATTTCAAGTAAAATTAACGAAAGTAACAGAAAGAATTCGTTCTGGTGCGGTTTGTGCAATGGCTTCTTCTAAGGCCCCATCCCATCTTCCCAGTGTGGACCAGCAATGTGGTTTCACACTCATCTGAGACTTCTGGCTTGTCTCAGCCCATCGTGGTACCTCTGACTCCTTCAAGAGTTGGGATCAGAATGGCATTGGGTCCCAGGATGGCATTGCACTAACAATAGTGACAGGACCAGGGTTATGCATCTAAGTTGGCCCCATGGAAGTTTTATGGTTTGAGAAGAGGCTTTCTCTCTCTCCTGTGGGTATGGACAAGACAGTGAATAGCCCCCTTTACTTTACTACTGGCCACAATTGGGAGCCAACAAAGGCTTCAGGTTGAAATAGAGGCTGTAGTTGGTATAACAGAGAACTGCGTCCTCAGTGACATATTTAAGCAGCTGAATAAACCAAACCTGGTTCCCACCCACCTCTTAGGTTTCCTCCTCCAGATTTCAAGTGTCCTGGTGTCTCCCAGTAATCTCTGCATTTCCAGTGTCCAGCATTCCTGTTCTGTTGCCTTTGTTAAATAAATGCATGACTATACCTACAGGAACAAAATGGAGAAATGGTAACATTAATCCAGAAGCACAGAGAATGCAATTTAAGCCAGGGCACCACCCCTCCACCCCCAGCATAGGACACACTGGAGGGCTGGCTCTCTACTGAGCTCCTTCCAGCTTCTGTCTCCAACCATCACCAGCTCTGAGTTGGAAGACTTGACCTCTCTCCTTCAGTCCCCAGACCCAACTTGCCCCATGACAAAGAGCTGAATGAATTGGCTAAGCAGCCCCAAGTGAATATGAGAAGGCCCTTGTCCCTTTTCTGCTATGTAACTCATTTTTTTTTTTTACTGGAAATAGCTTAGGACCAAAAGAAGCCTTGAAATAAAAAATCTCTTAGTTCGATCAAGAGTTATCCTTAATACTAGGTATTTTGGTTCCATTCCTGCTGCTGTTTGCTTCATAGGAGCCTCTGACTCATTTCCTCTTCATGCCCAGGCTGAACAAGAATAGCGATCTTACTTTCCTGTCCTGGACAAGGTTCCTCCCATCCTCAGTGGTCTGCCCCCTGAGTCTCTCTTCTACAGTCCACAGCTCAGCCAATGGATGAGATGGCCCCTGATAGAAATCGCCCCAAATAGGATTTCTATTCAGAAGAATGATTTTTTATTTGGCCCTTTCAATGCTGGGCAAGCTTTCTGGTAAAAGGACAGGATTGTTCTCAGTCAGTCAGTTATCCTGAGCTGCAGATAGAAACTGCATTATTCCATGGCATAGCTCCACGTGAGAAGCTGGTGAGAGGAAAACTCTGGGAAGTCCAGGGCCCACATCTATGCTCACAGCCCAGAAGCTGAGAAAGCTCTGAGTGCCGGCCAGGATCAGCAGTATCCCTGGGGAAATGACTCCCTGTTCAGTGACTGCACAGATCTCCAAGAGATAATTGTAATGAAGAAATGCAGTCTGATATGGGCTGGATGGATAGCTGGAATTCGGGTGCATAAAGAGGTGAAAGGGCACAATCTAATTTTATTCTGGAAATGTTCCTACTGATGATTCACTTTCCAAAGATTTCACCTTGGAAAAAATTTGTGGCCTATTCGTGTTTGTTTCCAAGATGAGCATTATAATAATGTTGTTCTGCATGAACACTGGGTGTTATGGACTGAATTGTGTCTCCCTCTAAATTCATGCGTTGTATCCCTAGCACTCGTTGTGACTGTATTCAGAAACAGGGCTTTTAGGAGGCAATTAAGATTAAATGAGATCATAATGGTGGGGCCCTAAACCAACAGGATTGGCGTCCGTATCACAAAAGGAGATGCACAGGGTTGTGCGCATATCAAGGGAAGGCCATGTGAGGACACAGAAAGAAGGAGAGAGACTTCACCAGAAACCAACCCTGCTGACACCTTGATCTTGGATGTCCAGCCTCCAGAACTATGAGGAAATAAATTTCTGTGATGTAAGCCACCCAGCCTGCGGTATATTGTTCTGGAAGCTCTAGTTCACTGATATACATGGGAGGTCAACATTTACAGAGTTGATTCCTGATCATGATCATTTCAATCTGCTCCTTCCAACAGTCCTGAAAGAACGATATTCTTGGGGCGCCTGGGTGGCGCAGTCGGTTAAGCGTCCGACTTCAGCCAGGTCACGATCTCGCGGTCCGTGAGTTCGAGCCCCGCGTCAGGCTCTGGGCTGATGGCTCAGAGCCTGGAGCCTGTTTCCGATTCTGTGTCTCCCTCTCTCTCTGCCCCTCCCCCGTTCATGCTCTGTCTCTCTCTGTCCCAAAAATAAATAAACGTTGAAAAAAAAATAAAAAAAAAAAGAACGATATTCTTAGTGTTGTAATCCCAATTGTACCAGTGAGACAGCTGAACCTGAGAGATCAATGCAGAGACTCTGATAGTAAATGAAGACCTCTTCTAGAAGATGATAGTGAGTGAAAAGTGCTCAGAGATCCTCCTTTATCACTACTTCACCTGCAAATAGCTTCGCCATTGGCTACCCCAGTACCTGGACTCCTCCCATGACAGCTACCCATTGGGATGAAGACACTGTAACTCTGCAAGGCCTCTAGGGAAGTTCAAGTGCCTTACCTGAGCACAAGCACAAGTATACTCAGCTCCCTCTAACAGACAGACCTGCTTTCATTTAGCGGCACTGTCTCGACAAGCTGAGCTAAAAGCAGATGCCATGATGGCTGCCACCACAGGTGAAGGGAACCTAGGAAAAAGACGGTAGAGGAAGAATTTAGGGATGGTTCAGGCAGGAGGCCAAGGAAGAAGATGGAGAAGGCACCAAACCCACTCATGGGTCCCGATGAGAGAAGACGTACAGTTGACATCCTCAACACAATGGACGGTAACAGATTTTCTGAAAGTATGTACGTAAGAACAATTCTTGGAATGCATAGGGCTTCAACCATTATTTGATAAGAAGTGAATGGTTTCTACAGTGGGCCCTGAAAAGTCTGTGTCCTTTAAGGCTAAGACCTTTCAGTAATAGATTTGTGGTATTTTGCTGTTTTTGCTTTATTTGCTCTAAACAGCACATATAAAAAAAAAAAAAAAAAGCACTTTTCCAGACCTGTTCTCATTTGAACCTCACAACAATCTTGTAGCATAGGTGTGATTAACTCTGTTTCCGGGTAAGGAAAGGGACATCCAAGACAGAAAACTAATTCCTCAATTCCCCAGGGTCTGTTAGACGTCGCACCAGATTTTGAACCCAGGTCCCTGACTCCTTTCCTGTGCCAGTCTCCCTTCTTTCTTTATGTGGAAATCCTTTAATGGATGAAGGTAACTGCAGAAGACGAGTGTTCCCATACTTCTGTTCTTACCATATGACAACATGTAGTTCCTTCGTGGTGTCCCTTCAGCCTTGGAGTGAGGGGCACCATATGCTAGGGCTAGGAGCTGAGCTAATCTGCAGCCAGGATATGCAGCTATTTATGGCCAGCATCTGACCTGATTGGCCATAGTTCATACCCTGTGTACTCATTGCTAAGTGAATTACATGCCATGGTGGTCCAGGCAGGAGAAGGAAGGGTCCTGTCTTCCTCGGTCAGTGAGGAGAATGTGGCCTGACCAGGGTCCTTAGCATGGTGTCCTCAGGCTTTATGGTCTGGTCCCAGCTGCCTCATCTCTCTACCACCTTCCCACACTCTCCTTTTTGCCACACGGAGCTGAACCCTTTATGAGAGATTTACCCCACAACTCCGGAGATTGGAAGTATGGAATGAGACTCATTGGCTAAAGTCAGGGTGTATTCCTTCTGCCAAGTCTCTTCTGCCATGTAAAGATAACACATTCACAGGTTTTAGAGATTAGGACATGGTCATCTTTGGGGAAAACATTACTCAGCCCATCACCAAGGGTCAGAGGTTAATGCGATATGTAATCTAGAGCCTGGAAGAGACTGTATATAAGAGATATCCTCTGGAAGTCATGGGTTTTGATGAAATAATGGAAGCCATGTGGGTAAGCAAGATAATCTAGAGGGAGAGTGTAGAGTAAGAAAGTTAAAGACATGCCAGCCGAGCATTATGGTCCCCTATATTGGTAAAGATCTTGGAGGAAGAGAAGCCAGCAAGGAGGGCCAAGATGTTGAGTTGGGTTTCTTCCTCTGAGACTTCTCAGGGGCTGCTTTCTACTCAGGGCCCCGACTTCCCAGTGACTAGGCTCCTGACTGCTCACACTCAGAGCCCATGGCCAGTCTACCCACAGAGAGCTCTACCAGGGACCCCACCACAGTTCTGCCTTGCTGTCCATCTCTTGCCTTAACTTGTCTTTCTCTCAGGCCCAGCCACAGCACCGCAAGCCTACCCATACCTCCTGTTCCAAACACTCAGGTTCTTCAGCCCCTGAGTGAATGCTGAGCCACCCCAGCCCAGATTTTCCAGCCTTCCACATCTACTGGTTTTTGAATCTTAGTTCCCACATTGACACCGAAGTCTTTGGAAAAAAAGCCATCAACTGGGGCCATCGGGGACTACCCTGCCAGCCCTGGAAATACCAGAAGTTAAGGTAAGTGTCTCTTAGGGTTTTTTAGAGATGCAAGTTTATCAAAGGAAATCCTGCTTCTTGCTGTGGGGAGTCATGCAGGGAAACCTCTTGCCCAAGAAGTGACTCAGTCAGGAAATGTCAATAATTTCAAGAGTTGTAGATACATTCTCAGATGATAGGCTCGCCCGGATCCATGAGGCAATATTTGAAGGCTAGGGAGAGTCCTAATCTTTAAGAGGAGGACCGCTCTGCAAACTGTTGTCGATGCACAAGGAGATTAGCACAGAAATTGACCGTAAGCTTCTAGAAAATTTTATAGTAAATGATAGAGCTGTGATATCAAAGTACACAATCATTTCCCCCAGGAATGCATTTTTATCATATTTTATAAAAATATTGGTTCATAGCAGAGGTTTTAAAAATCAGGTCTTTATCACAGACAAGTTGAGAAGCACAGGTACAGAGAGCTACGAGACCCACCTCTCAGAGGTTGACCCCGTCAGAAGGAGCACAAAGGTGATTTGTCCTCTGTGTCTGGGGTGGAGAGGGGTAGGAAGAGTTAGCAAGGATCCTTCTAGTTTTATAATCCAAACCTTAAGAGTTTACTTGGCTGGAGGCCAGCTTCGGATTCATGGCAAACTGGTTCTTGGCAAGTGGCAGCCCTCATTACGTCCCTTTTATTTCAGCAGGGAGAAAAAAGCAAAAGCACCCTTCTATAGGGTGTTTGGGAAGGAGGCACCAGCCACCGTTGCTACTATTTACTGAGTGGCGGAGCCAGCATTGGAATCCCACCTGCCTCTGGGCCTTTGCACATGTTGTTCCTCCTGCCTGGCCTTCCTCAGCTATCTACCATCACAGTGATAACTGTTTCACTTCCTTCAAGTGACGCTCGTGTATTTATCCCTCCAGGTGCCTGTCCTGCTTCTCCCCTCCACTCATTCAAGTTCTTTATTGCTCCCTACGCTTCTCTTTCATGGCAATACTAACAGAACTAACTGTGCAATCAATTGTTTAATTTCTACCTCTTCAAAAGTTGTGAGTTTCCCGGGGGCAAAGACGTAATCTCTCCCCCTCATTTTGCCATCCTCATTGCCTAGTACGGTTTGGCACACAGTAGGTGTTTCCCACGTATATAGAGCGAAGGAATGAGTGAATAAATAAACAAATGAATGGATGGATAGATAACAGCTTCTTCCCTGTCGTTGGAAAGATGGTCTATTCTCCCACTTTTCTGTTTTCTCTCTCTGTCAGCCATTAATCCTGACTTTGTCAACACTGCAAGAAAATAGTCAACAGGCAAAAGATGCTAACTCCCCCCTAGCAGAGCCTTCTACTGTGCTGACATGGAAAACCTCAGATGGGTCCCCCCACCCCTGTGTTTTTCCCCCCAGAGCAGTTCCTGGAGGGTAAGCAGGCATCATAATCATTTGCTATCATAAAGTAAATTTGCAAACCTTTGTAATGTACCATTCCAATTTCCTTTGAAAAACATAGACCCAGATAGTCTTTAAACCCTGAACAATGTTTTGTTTCATTTTGCAGATATTTAAGAAATGTGCAGCAGGAATTGTTAATAATAGAAGGAAGAGAGTGGCCTCTTGTGTAAACCCCAGAGTGCTTTGCTTGTGCGTGCATGCATTTACCACCGTTAATGATAATAGGAGTGAGGTGCATAATGGTTGTTCCTGTAAATCTATCCAGAGAATAATATACCCCTTAATTTAAAATAGCTGATAAAGTGTGAATAAAGGCCTCCCGTCTTTACCACTTCTCATTTCTATTAAGAAAGGAATCACATAACATTTTAGGGCTCTAAACTAATTAACTGTGCATATGGATTTGGAGGGCACATGCATAATAGGTTATTCCTGAATCTGCATTCAGAAGAGGCTGGAGCCCAGAGGCCAGGAACCCCGAACGCAAATGAACTTCAGGGTGCTGGCTCTGACTGGAGGGCGCTGTCTGCTCTCCTCTTGGCAAAGGAGGGGAATTGCTAAGTCAGCAGTAGAGAGGGAAGGACGCAGGACTAAGGCAAACAAGATAACTAGAGAAGAGAGATGAAATCCTTTGAAAGACGTGAAGCGTCGTTGCCTTAAAAAAAAACCTGACCGCATGCTGATCAGCCCTACGGTCCTAGGCGTGATTCTGTTACGTACACCATGCTTCTCAGAGACCGTGGTGTGAAAACCGGACTACGTTTTGGAAGCAGAAATGAGCAAAAAGGGAGAACAAAGAGATTTTCATTCAATCTAAACATATAAAGGATATACATGCTTTCTACTTGCTGTATCATTTTTTATGTATTACTCACCTACTTCCTGATGCTTACCAGAACCTTCTGGCTACTGTCGACCTTAGCTGATGTTCAGTCTTTAGCTGTGACGTACAAAATTAACAAGCGACATAAATATATGCTTTACCATTCTGATATAAATGGTGTAATTAGAGATTTTTTCCTTACATTCCTCCTTAGAGAGATATTCACAATCAGCAAAAAGATAATTAAAACAATAATCTGATACATTTCCACGGTACAGCAAAAGAAACCATTTCCGGAAAAGCCACTAATTCAAAACTAAAGAAATTATTTCATATGAACACTTAGTAAGCACTCAAGGAAGATGTGTTCAATTAAATAGAATTGAGTTGACAATTCCAAGAAATCACTCATATTCAATTCGAAGTAGAGCTTTTCAAATGTTGGGAGTTGGAAGCTACTCTCGTATTCACAATCTCCATGTAGTTGGGGGGGGGGGCAAATGTATTTGTCTTCTGTTATTTCTTCCCTCTGTAATTAGATGAAGGTTATATAAACTTATTAAGACAGTCTCTTTTGACTTTTTAAATTCTATGAGCACTATACGGCAGATAGGCCTTTTTCAAGAGCAGAAATTTAAAAAAAACAAAAAACACAACACGACACAACACAACACACACACAGAAACGTTGCATTTCCAGCAGAGTCATGAGTACCAGAGCCGGCTTCAAGGAGGGCAGACGCTCCCACCACTCAGCGGCAGAATTGTATAATTTTGGCCATTCAGTAGCTGCGCATCTGTGACTTTTCCTTCTCCCCACCCCCACCTCAAATCCCTAACCCATTTAATTTTTTCTGTTGACATTCCAGATGTTCCCTGGATACTTCTTGATTTTAGGACAAATGTAGTAAATCTGGAGTATTTATTTCCAGCTTGAAGGTGACTCACTTACTACCCCTGCTGAATCTCTGGGTGCCTTTGCTACTCAATAGTTTAGATTAGGCAACATGTGACCCTAAGGCATGTCTGTAAAAATGCCCACGGAGCAAGAAGGAGACTCATAATACTGCTTTTTCAAAGTGCAATAAAACGCCCAAATCTACCAAGAGCTAGTGGGCCCTTGCACATGACAATTAAACATTAACAGGCCCCAGGGCCCTGGGAGCAGGGCCCTGCAACCCTTTGAAGCCCTGTTTGCCAATTAAACACCGGCTGACATTAGCCTCAAGGTGGCCGGGATCCAAAGCAGAGATAGGAACGTCAACCACTTCAGGGGCATTCATTAGCTCCCCAGACATTCCTGGCGTGGCCTGTTTCTTTACTATTGCCAAATCCACACCCTGCTCGGGAACTCTGGGGCTCTGAGAAAGTTTACTCAGATAAGCTTATTATGGAAATAGCACTTTGTCACCGTTTACTACTCGCTCCTTGTTCAATTATCTTTTATCTGTTCAGAGTATTTGCCAGCTCTCGCTCCAAGTTCCCCAGGATGAAGCCATTGGATTGAAAGCCCTCACTGGGGCTTCTGTGGGGGAAGGTGAGGGTACCACTCTGTGTCTGCCTTTCAGGTCCCAGAACGCCAGGCTCTCTCCAGAACTTTGGAAACGGCTAAGAGAGCTCAGATGACCCTGAAACAACACACCTTGGATCTGCCTGGGTCCACTTATGAGTCGATTTTTTTTTTTATGAATACAGTCCGGTACTGTAAATGTATTTTCTCTTATGTGTTTCTGAATACCATTTTCTTTTCTCTAGCTTACTTTATTGTAAGAATGCAGCCTCTAACACACATAACACACAAAATGCTTGTTGATCAACTGTTCATGTTATCCGTCAGGCTTCCTGTCAATACAGGCTATTAGTAGTTAAGCTTTTGGGGAACCAAAAGTTATACATGAATTTCTGACGGTGTGAGAGGTCAGCGCCCCTCCCCACCTCCCCTGGGGTTCAAAGGTCAGCTGCACTAGAAAAAGATCTTGGAACTGTTGAATCACTATAGTGTATACCTGAAACCAATATAATACCGTATGTTAACTAACTGGAATTAAACTAAAAACTCAAATAAAAAGAAGAGAAGAGAAGAGAAGAGAAGAGGAGAAGAAATCTTATAAATCTTGTATTTTCTGATCATGGAAAGTGTCTCTACTGAGACAGAAACCTAGGTGCTCGATGGCCACATGGTCAGCGGAAATAGGGATGAAGTGTTACTCTGATTATAATAGCAAGTATTTATGGGGTGTTACCAGGGCTGCAGGGCATTTCACCCACTCCCCACCATCCCACATAGGAGAGATGTTTTCCCTCCTCACTCATCCATAGCTATGGAATCAACATAATTGAAATTTTTTACTGATAAGCCTTAGTCAAATTCCAACCCCTCCTCCCAACACCATATTTCCTACTGAACCATCTGAGTTTACTATGGGTGAGAATTGTCACTTTCGTATTCTAATGCCTTCAGACTTAGTAATTTCTCTACAGTGAACTCATCTCAGATGTCAGGATACAGGCTGCACTTTCACTGCTATGGTGGTTTTAAAATATAGCCACAGATTCTTTGATATTCCTCCCATCATGAGCCAGAGATTAAATCCCCTTCCCTTGAGTGTGGGCCATGCTTATTAACTGCCTAACAAACAGAATGTGGCTGAAATGGTGGAGCGTGACTTCCAAGTGTACGTCATAAAAGTCATTGCAGCTACTTTTCTTGGTCTTTCTCCTGTATCGCTTGCTCAGGTGGAAGCCAGCTGCCATGTCATGAGGAGACTCAAGAAGCTCTATGGAGAGGTTCATGTGGTGAGAAACTGAGGCTGCCTGTCAATGGCCAGGAAAGAACCAAGGCCTTCCGTCAAAAGCCATGTGACTAAGCATAGACACAGATCCTACAGCTTTGGTTAAGCCTTGGGCCAGACCTATCCTAGTCAACAGCTGGACTATGACCCCATCTGAACCAGACCCCTCATCTGATCTGCTCCCAGATTCCTGACCTACAGATACTGTGAGATAACAAATACTGTTTAAGTCATTATTGAGGAAAATTAGCCACATCGCAACAGATAACTAATACACCTGCCTCAGCTCATTGCTGAGAAGTCGCTGAAAGATCACAGGGCAGAGTCAGGGGACCTGAATTCTACCATCTGCTTCATGATTTACAAATTGTGTGACCATGGAAAATCTACCTGTCTGCTATGAGCTTCGGATTCCTTTGAGAAAACTTTCCCTCCTTTTCTCTCGCAGTTGGTAAGAGCGTCAGATGAAGTATTTGGGGGAAATCAGAAGTTTTCTGGTATCATAACTACCTTTTTGTCATTCAGGTTTTCAGCTTCTCAAAACAGTCCGTCCCATCCATCCTCTCAACACAGTCTCAAACCACACACCACATGAACACAAGGCAGCGACAGCGTCCCCTTTCCTTCAGCAGATGCCATGTCTTGTCCACGCCTGGGAGCACCAAGGTAGTGCCATGTTCAAAACAAAACTTAACGAGGAAGGTACCACATTGACTCCAACTGGGAAGACTGCTGTCACCAGACTGCCAGAGAACGAGATGACCACACATTTCCCGTGAAGAGGAAGAAGATGCAGAAAAGTCACCTGGCCTCATGCAAGTTGGCGGTGATCATTGGAAGGAAGACAAAAGCTGACTGGTCTCTTAACTCTGACAGTTTCCTTAGCCTATTTGATATGGGCTGTCTTCAGTTTGTTAACTCGCCATTATCCAAAATACCCATCCCAGCTTCAAGCAGAATGTCAATTAACTAGAGGTACATTAGCACCTGATATATGCACTCAAGAGGCACATGAAGCATTCACGTCAAAGCTCTGAGGAACGCTCCAGGCTGAGGATACTATCAACCCAGGTTCCACCCTTTTCTGTGGATGTAGCTCTCCATCATGCCTTCAAACTCCAGCCAGATTAATCATTCCCCCTCAAATGAGGCAACCTCACTTTTGCTCCTGATTAGAATGTCTTCTCCCTACACTAATTATGTAAAACAAATTATGTGTATGATATACTCAGTTAGTTGCCTACAGCACAGTGTCATTCTGGTCCTTCTTTCTAAAGGAACCCACATTATTTTCAAAAAGTGGCCCCCTCCCAAGCCCACCTTAACCCCACTCCAAGAATAAATCCTAATTGGTACAAGCCATTCAGGGTAATTTCCCTCCTATTGCCAAGGGTGGGTGTAGTATTGGGCATGTGATGTAATTATGGTCAATGAGTTATAAGGAAACCTCTGCTGGGTGGAATTCTGGGAATTTTCTCCTTGCTCCTAAAAAGGAGGCAGAAAAAGAGGAGGTCCTGTTTTTCTTGGGGATTTTGTCCCGCCTGGATTTGGCTCCTAGAACTACTGTGTCATCATGCTGCCATCCAAAGCTCAGAGGAAGACACAGCTGAGAGAAACCGCAGAGAGGCAGAGCTGGAGCCGGGGCGCCAAGGCACAATGAGCCCACTCTTCTGAGGCATCTTTATTAGGATAGTTGCTTTGCTGTCAAAGGCAGTTAGAGTCAGGACGTCTTGCTCCAGATAAAGCAGGCTTCAGGGCCAGGGCAAACCCCACCTCTTCCAAGATGCCTTTATTGATGTGTCCTCTCTTCATAGCTTTTCTCATCTTAAGAGTTTCAGTGCCACTGCCTGGGCAGGCAGCTCCATTGGTCATCATTGGACTCAAAGTTCCACGCCACCATCCACTTATTCAGCATTATACCCCCACTCACCATTACCATCGGCCACACCGAGAGTCTTAGAGTGTGGAGGTTATTGTCTGTGTTTCCTATGCCAGCACTCATCCTACAAGTGAGTGGGTTCAATCAAGCCCAGAAGTTTCTGTTGAATCATCCCCTAAACCAATGGTACCTACTGGCCTTACTGTTCTATAACTTAGGAAGGCATGCCGGTGATTCGTCACATAAGTAACATTTGCTCTAAGATATTGTCATCTGCACCTATTTAGGGAAGTAGCTAGCACTTTTAAATCTTCTCCCGCCTATCCATCACCTCATTATGAATGGGTGAACCCAGTAGACAAAACCACTTACTTTCTTTTCAAAACCACGATTGGTTATTTGTTCTTAAATATGTGAACTGGAAATTATAAAACCTACTCAAATGTGGTGAGAATTGAGCAAAAGAATGTATACAAAGCCCTAGCTCAATGCATGGCATATAGTCAGAGATCAATGAATAGCAGGGGTTCTACAGAATGGATGGCACCTGAATGGTACACATAGGCCAAATCTAGCCAAATCAATTGAAAAGGAGAACCGGTTCAAAGGGATTACTACTAAGCAATGAGTTATCCAGGCCTTTGCTAAGAACAGAGATTGATTATGCAGAGTGACCAAAGCTTTAATAGCAGACATGAAAGGCTGACATGTGTCATTGTCCTGATTCTTCATACTTCTAAGTGGAGGTTTTATCCTGTTATGATCAGGTAATATAATAAAATGCCTATAACTTAGAAATCAAACTTTCTCTTCTATATAAAGGCCAGAATGAAAATATGTCACTGTTTTCCTATGGCTGAAAGCAATGACTTTCCCAAGGCTGGTTTGTACTCTTCCTTTTCCCAAGTAGAAATTTCCTTGAGCAAGGGAAGTCAAGAGAATGGCCCTAGTCAGATGAAACTCATCACTGTTAACCATAAGTGGTGCATTTTCTCCATCTTTAAAGTTTCAAAAGAGTGAGAACCCTTGGAAACCTCCTTTTTTTTTTTTTTTTTTGGTCTAAATTAAAATTAGAAATTAGTGTTGGCATTGAATTCACTCCTGTGACCAGTGTTCCCCACTTTCTTCCCTCTCCTCCACCAAAAACAGGTTAATGATTACCCAGTTTTAAAGTGGAAAGAACTGTGTCTATGGATTATGGTTGGGAATGACGTGTCAGAGACCAAAACTGGAGTTTTGGTTTCATTCCCACAAGATCTTGGCATTTCTCACAGAAAAAAAAAAAAAAAGAAAGAAAAGTTTTGGCTTCAGGTTGAACAAGCAACCCATAATCAGAGAAGACCAGGCATTACATTGGCCAAGGAGGCTTGGACAAGAGTGTGGAGAGTCGCCTGAGCCTTGAGTGTGGTTTTTCACAGACTCTACACCACATATTTCAGGGTGCCTGGCCACACATTCTCAGGAAAGCCTTGTGAATTAAACTGTTGTGGCTCTGAGCTGCATTTTCCCTTCACAAGGCCAGTGTGACGTTTACTGTTTAATCACTAAGTTTAATGAATTTAGGAATGGGAGATCTCATAAGAAATGGAAACAAAATTAGAAACATTCTGAAATATTCATAAACTGTAGATATTTCTTTTTAGCTATATTACTCTGAATGTTTTACAGGAGTGAATTAGTCACTGCAGGCTGAGAGAGAAGAGAGAAAAGATGTTAGTGTTTCTTCCCATTGAGTAATATTTAAATACACCGAAGATCCTTAAATATGTGTGTCTGCCAGCATACTTCTGAATCAGTTGTTCAGGGGACCACTTAAAAAAATCTAAAGAATAAAAAACTATTAAGAACATACTGGACAAAAATATCTGGGGGCCCCGTGGAGATAAAGTATGTATTCAATTTATAGACTCATCACACTTTATAACCAAATTGGGTAATACCTACAGCTGAGAAGGAATATTACAAAACCTCTTTCTATTATGGTGTTTCTTACCTTCTATTCTCAAAGAAAAGTGTTGGGAGTAAGGATTAAACTTTATTACTGATAAGGGTTCATGAAAGAGTTTGATGAGTTTGAGTCTCGAGTGCACAATTCAGAACTTAGGAAATTCATGAATATTTTGTTCTTACTGTGATAATTTCGATCAACCGCCATGGCTCAAAACAAGACCCCTCTGGGAGACTTTCCTAAAACCATAATGTTAAATCTAACCCCATTTGTTACGTGCACCCCTGCTTCTCCGTGGGGTTGTGATGGTACTTTTATTGTATGCTGCCGTCCGCCCCAAGGCGGTATCTTGTGCCCATTAAAATGTTCGTTGAGTCTTATACTGGTATCACATATTTAATGTTTTTAATGATTGTAGCTTTGGAAGGCTTAATATTTGGAAGAAAAAGTCCCCCACGTTCTTTTACTCAAAAACATCTTGAAACAGGGCACCTGGCTGGCTCAGTCGGTAGACCATGCTACTCTTGATCTCGGGGTTGTGAACTCAAGCAGTTTGCAATTGGCTGCTGATTTTAACATTTGCTTTTTCATGTGAAGGAACTTTTCTTCAGTTCCTAAATCATTGTCTCTCCCCATGAGCGCAAGCTGAAGCTCCTTCTTGGACCACCCCTCCAGCTCTTTTCTGTCTGCATTCACCATGTTTTGCTTTGGACATTTACACCACTCAGGGGGCAGCCTTCTTTGGCGAAGTCCCTTCTGCCACTTGTCTTTCATTTCCTAAGAATCAGACTCTCTTTCCAGATAGTAAATGGAAGCTTCTGATGAGGAAAGTAGAGAGCAGTAATGCTGAAAAAAAAAAAAAGTCACTTTTTTTGGAAGTGGGTTACCTCAAAAGACAGCATGAGAACAGGTGTGTAGAATTTCAAGGTGCAGCCGTTGAGGGTTCAAACCCTCATGGATGCAGCCCATGGGGAGAAGCATGGTGGTTCCCCATCTTCTCTCCAGGATAGTCACATTGATCTCTTTCAGGGGCGACGCCTGCCAACTACAAACCAAGATCCTCAATGTATCTGCTAGTGTTGTAGCTGCTGGAATTTCTTTCCAGAGTCTCACGGGAGTTCTACAGCCCTTTCAATGTGAGATTATGAAAGACTATGTGAGATACTATTAGGTGGCATTTTGAGCAGAAATTTTAAAATGATTTCTGGAACCATGAGTGGACCCCTTACGTGGGCACTGGAGGGGGAGTTATACAGAGACCGGTTCTCAAATAACCAGTAGATGTTCTCCAAAAAGCAGGCATTGATGAGAGACAAAGGAAAGAATGAAATCTCTAGAAACCTGGGGCTTGAACGTGGGAAGGGATGACAAGGAGACTGGCATCCCAAACAAATATTAAGCTCTGGGATTCTTCCAGTCAGGGACTAGAGTATAACCCCTACTGTTCTCTGAGACTTACCAGAAGCTCCTTTACAGACAGTAAATATATAGACTTGGTTGTGAGACAGAACGTCTATTTCATCAAAACTCTTGCAGCATCCGATCATTATAAAGCTATGTCCCTAGATAATACTATGTTGACCCTCATTCCCATTTGCATCCCTACAAAGAGTGCTTGGGCATTATTACAGGGCCAGGCACAAAGAGATGTTATATCCTTTCCATTATATGTACTGCAAAAACTTTATGGTCAACTTGATTCAGAACAACAGTGAATTGTCTCATGGGGCCCTCTGGGGGGGGGGGGGGAGAGTTTATCCTGGTCTCATTTCTAGCACTTTTCCTGAGCAACTGATGTATGTTCATCAGGTGTGACTGAATGGTATAAGTGATCACACGTTTCGTTCCACTTGCTATAAGGCAATTCAGAGGCTGAACTGCAGGTCAACATAAGTGACCATGCAGGACATTAGAATTTGCAACTGGATATTAAGATTACTCTTCTACTTCTGCAAGGTTTGTTGTGTTAACAATCATGTGCCTCCAATGGTGTCTTATTTTTTTAACTTGTTCTATTATTCCATCTTTGTAAACTACCATAGATCTTTTGGGAAAGGGTCAAATATAAATAATAAGAATTGTCACATTTGTAGAGCTCCACAATACAACCTCAACTATAACTGGAACTTAGTCGATGCCCAGAAACAACTTTATAAAAAGGAAAGAGAACATCTGAAAACATACAGACTCATGGATGTGCAGGTTTGTCCAAACACCCCTACTGGCATGACGCTCATCACTTCCAAATGACCAGCTCAGAGATTGAAGACTGCAGTTTGTTTGCTTAGTGTGTGTGTGTGTGTGTGTGTGTGTGTGTGTGTGTGTGTGAAGAGCATAGACCCATGTCTGCCATATAGGAGTAAAGACCTGGTAAATTTTGAAAGCAAAGGAGTCATTTCCACATCAGAGCTCAAGTCTGCACAACCAGGCCCTTTTGAAAGGAAGGCAACACCTAATAACACAGGCTGAACAGATGGACCATGCTAAGACGCTCATTCTAGAAGAATTTTGGAAGTTTTATCTAGAAAATCCTTTTTTTAAAGGATACAGAATTTAAATTTTAGAATTCAAATCTCCAAGAAAATAGAACAGGTGGGGAAAACCATTTTTAGTATCTATTCTCCTGTCTTCCTTTAGCCAGAAATAAGACACTGTATTCCTTTGGCAAAATATAATGTTCAAGGTCTCTCTGTGGTGACTGCAGCCATGCATGGACATTGGCCCATAAATGTGCACAAGTGAGAAACCTGCCAAAGAACACCAATCTCAGAAACTAAAAGTAGAACTATCCTACGATCTAGCAATTATACTAGTAGGTATTTACCCAAAGGATACAAAAATACAGATTTGAAGGGGTACATGCACCCCAGTGTTTATAGCAGCATTATCAACAACAGCCAAATTTCGTCACTGACTGATGAAAGGATAAAGAAAGTGCAGTATGTATATAGACAATGGAATATTACTCAGCCATCAAAAAGAATGAAACCTTCCCATTTGCAATGATGTGGATGGAATGCATTATGCTAAGCAAAATAAGTCAATCAGAGAAAGAGAAATACTATATGATTTCACTCATATGTGGAATATAAGAAACAAAACATATGAATGTATGGGAAGAGGGAGGCAAAAAGAGAAGAGAGAGAAACCACAAGCGATTCTTAATGATAGAGAATAAACTATGGGTTGAAGGAGGGAGGTGGGCTGGGAATGGGCTAGATGGGTGATGGATACTAAGGATGGCACTTGCTATGATCAGCACTGGGTGTTGTATGTAAGAGATGAATCACTGAATTCTACTCTTGAAACCAATATTGCACTGTATGTTAACGAAAATTTTAAAAATTAAAAAATATCTATTACAAAAAGAATTCCACTCTCTATCCATTGGATAGATAAAGTCATCAGAGTATAGTTGACCCCCTACCAAATGCCGGTTTATGTACTCTAAGCTGTAAATAAAGATTTAGAAAAGATTGTATATGTGTTTGTATTTTTCCTCATTTTGTCTTTTGGAACCCTACAGGTTTTATATAAATTAACTGTAGATGGTAGGACATGTTTGCAGATACAATCTATGCAGCATGATGTAGAGGTTTTGAAAGCCATGGGCATGCTTGGGAGATACACTGTTCTGTCCCAGGTATATTAGTCATGGGAGCTAGAACTCTCTGCTATGAAATTAAACATAAGCACAAGTTAGCTCAACACAGCTATTGAATGAAGCACTAACAGGTAGTGGCCTAACAAAGTCAAAGGCTGCTTCTAGCTCATGTTGATAATCTTGGGACAGTGAATACGTCCATGGGGTTTTTATCTTTCACTTGGTCATCCTGGGGCCCCAACTCCTTCCCCATTGTGGCTCTACTATGCCAGGACCTCCTTCTCACCCACATTCAGCTGGAAGAAGGGGGAAAAAAAGTATGAAGGCACTAATGTCAGCAAAGTGCCTGGGCTAGGCCAGCAGTGACACACAACCATTCGTCTTCATTTCCTCAGCTATAACTCAGGTACGTGTCCCCAACTAACTGCAGAGGACACTGGGCAACAGAGCCCAGCTGTGGTCCAGAAGGAAGAGAATCAAGGTTCTATTAATCTCGGTTCATAGAAAAACACAAACAAAAACAAAAAAAAAACTAGTTCCCAAAGGCATAAGTTAGAGAAAGACACATTTGAGCTCAGTGAAAGGTAACCCACTTAATTTTGAACGTCGGTCTATACTCTGTGATGCTGTGGCAAGACGCACATCAAGCCAGGATGAGATGTCCACGCAGCACAGCTACCTCAAAGACAATGTCAGCCTTGGGTATGGATTGTGTTCACAAAATCAGAAGGCCAGAGGCTCCAGACATCTAACTTAAACTTGCGAGCACCTGCATTTCTATTGCAGGGCAATGCATGCTTTTTTATGGTCTATTTCTTCATTCTGCCACTTGTTAACGATATAATACCGGAAAAATTGCTCTACCTGACAGAGACTACAGAGATCTGCAAACTAGATCTATAAACACCTCCTCCCTCGGTTGTTGTCGCTCATGAAGTCACTTATCTGAGAAGGTCCGGAACATAATAATGAGTCAGTACATATAAGTTTGACTGAAGACGATCGGGAGATGACTCAGGTACACTTAGGAATCTCAGCACCTGCTGTCTGGCCTTGCTCAGTACCTGCCCCTTTGTACAAGCCTGGTCATCAGGGGTAATGACGTTGCTCCAGACCTTCTAACCCTCACAATGCAGAACACATGTAGGGTTTAACATAAAAGTGGCTAGTAAATTGTTTGTAGTTGTTTTGGAGTTTACTAGTAAGATGACATTGCGGAAATCTGCATGAGCTTTTCACTCATTCCCTGTTTTTTTGTGTGCGTGTGCATGACTGGAGGAACTCTCTTATGTGGTTCCTTCAATTAATAATAGCATGCATGGGGCGCCTGGGTGGCGCAGTCGGTTAAGCGTCCGACTTCAGCCAGGTCACGATCTCGCGGTCCGTGAGTTCGAGCCCTGCGTCAGGCTCTGGGCTGATGGCTCAGAGCCTGGAGCCTGTTTCCGATTCTGTGTCTCCCTCTCTCTCTGCCCCTCCCCCGTTCATGCTCTGTCTCTCTCTGTCCCAAAAATAAATAAACGTTGAAAAAAAATTAAAAAAAAAAATAGCATGCATGTGTGTGATTTCATTTACTCCTAAGCTCAATATTGAAAGAGGAGACACCTTCATCCCCACTGCACAGAAAAAAAATATCAAGGTGCCGAGGGGTTAAATAACTTGCCCAAGGTGTAGGCATTACAATGATAGAGACATAAATCAAAATCCTTTCTTCTGACTCCAAATTCATGCTTTTCCCGCTCGAGGAGAGCTTCCAAATTCTTGCATAGGTCATGGAACAGCATGAGAGTACAGGAAAATCTTCCCTGGTCAGAAGCAACCTACAAATTCCTTCCTAAGCCTCTCTAAGAGTGTCTGGGAATGAGGTGCCCCTGGGATAAACAACATAACTTGCCAGCGTCCCTGAGATGGTACAACATGTTTCAGACCTTTACATCACGTCTGTAGGATTATCTTCCCCTCTGTTATGTAAAAATAGTCCTTGCACTCATTACAGCCAGCACCACCGCACATGATACCCCTTATCTGGGACGTGCAGGGAGCCCCACTCAGCCACATGCCCTCTGAACCTCTGACCGCTGGTCAGCGGCGCAGAAGCCAAAACATCCTGGGGTGTTCTGGGGCTGCCTCTTCCTGACGTTCTCCCAAGTCTATCTCTGGCTACCAGTGTTTTCTTTTTAAGAGTAGAGAACATTATTAATCATCTGAATCGATCGCTACCTCACAGTTAATGATTCATTCCTTGGACAAATATTTGTTGAGTGCTTGCACTGAGCCAGACTTTGTTCATGGCACACGGGATAAGTCAGTGAGCAGAAGGGACTGTAACCCCTGTCCTGGCCAAACTTCCATTCCAGCAGAGGGAAAGGGACAATTAACAGCAGACATAACAAATAAGTGAAGAATATATTCTATTACAAAGGGGCCGAGCTATGAAAAAAAAAAGAGCAGATGGAAAAGAACGCTGGAGCGGGGGGGGGGGGGGGGGGGGAGGCGGTTTGCAATTTTAAATAAGGTAGTTGAGCAGGCACTATCTAGGGAAAGAGCGTTCTAGGCAGAGGAGACAGCCAGCGCAAAAGCCCTGTAGTAACAGAATGCATGGCATGTTCAAGGCATTGAAGAAGGCTGGTGTGGCTGGAGCAGAGTTTGAGGGGTGCAGAGGATTAGGACACGGGGTCAGAGAGGCAGGGCCAGGTTGTGTAGGATCGGATCACATACAGCTCTACCAAACCTACTAAAGACTTCAGCTTTTAATCTGAGAGAAGTAAAGAGCCATTGGAGAGGACTAAAGAAAGGACAAATATAATCTGACCTATTTTAAAAGGAGTAACTGACTACTCTTTCAAGAATAGGCTGAAGGGGCGCCTGGGTGGTTCAGTCAACTGAGCGTCCAGCTCTTGATTTTGGCTCAGGTCATCTCACTGTTTGTGGGATCAAGCCCCACATCGGGCTCTGTGCTGATAATGCAGAGCCTGCTTGGAATTCTCTCTCTCTCTCTCTCTCTCTCTCTCTCTCTCCCTCTCTCTCCCTCTCTCTCTTTCTCTCTCAATAAGAAATAAATAAACATAAAAAAAAAGAGAGAAAATAGACTGAAAACATGAAGGAAGCAAAAGCAGAGGCGGAGAAATGAGTTAGGGGACTATTGCAGTAACCTGGATGAGAAGCAGTGCCTGAAGTCCCATGGTGGGAGCGCCCTTCTAGAGGACTGGATAGAAACTGTGGAAAAAGAGTCATGAGTGACTCTGAAGTCTGAGGCTTAGGCCACTGATGGTGGCGCCCCATCTCCTGTGGGGCAGAGGGAGTGTTATTAAGACTTCCGCTTTGGTTCTGTTGATTTTGAGCTAATTGATGGGCACGTGCTCAGTTGAGAAAGATCTGGGGCAAAGATTAAAATCTGGGAGTCTTTAGCATCCAGGTTGCATTTAAAGTCATGAGATTGTTGAGAGTATCAGAGAAGTGAGTGGAAAGAGGGCAGGAGGGGTCAATGACTGAAGCCTGGACTTGCCAACATAAGACTTCAGGAGAAGCAGAAGAATTGTGAAAGTGCTAGAGAAGGAGCCACAGGTGACGTGGGAGACGAGATGCAAGGCACCCACTCTGGAGTCAAGTGAAGGAAATGAGGGAGAAGGGGAGGTGACCGAACATGTCAGCTGCTGCCGGGAGGTCGAGCACGGTGAGGGCCTGGAACTGACCACCAGATTCGCCCACCCGGAGAGTATCAGTGACTTCACAAGAGCAGCTTTGGTGTTAGGACAAGTTTACGAAAGAAGGACAGAAGCAAAATTACAGTTGGCAATGCTTTGGAAACGTTTCCAAGAAGCACGAAGAGATGGGCGGTGACTGGTGGAGTCAAAGGAGTCAGGAGGAGGCTCTGTTGGGTTTTGTTTCCGAAGATGGGAGGAATAACAGCATGCATGTATCGTGGTGGGAAGATCTAGTAGAGAGTACAGTATTGATGGTGGGGAAATCATTGGAGCCATGGCCTCGAGTAGACAGGAGTGGATGGGCTCTAGTGAACAGCAGCACAGCACTTCATCTATAATAAGAGGCCCTAAGAACCTAGGGCTGGAGTAAGTAAGTTTTCCTCCATCAGGCCAGACAGCAACTATTTTAGGCTTTGCAGGCCATATGTTTTCTGTTACAACTACTCTGCTCTGCTGATATAACTCTAAAGTGGCCATAGACTATATGTAAACAAGTAGGCATGGCCATGTTCCAACACAACTTTATTTCCAAATACAGATGGTTTGGGTGGGCCATAGTCAGCTGACCCATGGTCTAGGCTATCCTCATGTCTGTTCACTACTTCCAAATTCAAACTGTCAGCGAGCTGGAAGTTGGGGCTCACACTGAAACAATAGGCCGCATACGCTTTGTGGCGTTGAAATAAGAACCAAGAACTTACTCCTACGGAGATCCAGTGAAGTGTAGCGATAACTCAACGGTAGACGCTGATGGCAGGGAATGAACTCACTCCCCTCTGTCACACCACCAGCTAGCCCCAGGCCAGCGCAGGGGATAGTAGGTGCTCAGTGGTTGTTTATTGACGGACCAAATCACCAAATGCCTCCCCCACCTCCCACACTCATTTCCCCCTGGCTTCTCAACTAAAATAGGCCCTCTCTACTGCCCCTGGAGGGGGCCCAAAGAGAAGATATGAAGCCAAATGAAGTAACGTGGATCCTTTCTCACACTGCATGGTTACTCTTTGGTGTTGATTACTTAGGAAGTGGTGAAAGGCTGTGAAGGAATCTGTACAAACTCAGTTCCCTGGGAGGCAGATCAGAGGAGAGAGGTTGTTCATGGCAGAGCGGTGGATGACCTTTAGGAGGGGAATATGATGTGGGAGGAGATGGAGCTTCTGCAAGCAGTGATTCCCTCCCGCCGAGACTCAGCCTTGCACAAGACACTCAGGTTTGGATTTGAATTCCAGCCACCCCACCCTCACCCCCCGCCAACGTATTAGCTGCTCCTCTGAGCTAATCACTTAGGCTTTCCCAAAAGATCCCGACTTCCTCATTAACATAATGGGAAAAATATACAATCCTCTCATACCTAACGGCCTCGTAGGGAGGAAGAAATGAGTTCATGGGTGACAATGGAAGACCCTTGATGTGCCAGGATCACAAACAGCATCAATCTCTGCCCTCTCAGACACCCTTCGTTGTGTCTTTTGTAGGATCTTGTCCCCTCCTCGTGACTTTTATCTTCGACAAAGAGAAGCTGACCAAAAATTACTTTATTAAAATACAGTTGTGAGGGGGCGCCTGGGTGGCTCAGTCGGTTAAGCGTCTGACTCTTAATTTCGGCTCGGGTCATGATCTCGAGGTTCTTGTGAGTTTGAGCCCCGCATCGGGCTCCACTCTGGCAGTGCAGGGCCTACTTGGGATCTTCTCTATCCTTCTGTCTCTGCCCCTCCCTTGCTTGCTCTCTCTTTCTCAAAATAATAATAATAATAATAATAATAGTAATAATAAATAATCTTGAAAGAAGAATAGTTTTAAAAATATAGTAGTGGGAATTATTCTCAGCTCAGCTATTACTGTGTAGGAGCAGATGATATGTGCTATTAGATCCAGGATGCCCTGGGCCCTTTTAAGCAACCAGTAAAGATACCTACAGGCTCAGCCTACCTGGCTTTGATGAATTTTTTGGTACTGTCCCCAACCCGCCTTGAGCAGAGTCTGGAAATACTCTGCTGCTACTCTAGCTAATGTCTACTGGGGTGAACTTTATTACAGTGACACCTGCAATGGCAGAAGGCGACAGCCTCCCTATCCTACCTTTCTTGTCCTGTCTGCTTGCTCAGGCTTCTAACCAGGTGGTCACTTCTCACCAGTTTCCACCTGCGGCTGAATCCAAGCTCTGAGAATCAGGCAGGTCAGCGGCAACCCTACCCCCAATCGAAGTACTGACAGCTCCTCATCTACAGTCCTTTTCATGAACACTAATGGACCTTCCTAATTTATGTTGAACACCCAAATCCTCACCTAAAGCTGAAAAACGCATGCATTGCCCAGCCCCAAATATCAACCCATTGGTACTGCCCCACGCTAAGGCTCCCATGCTCTTTGGAGACTATATGCTCTTCCTGAAGGGAGCCAACCTCATGCCTCAGACTACTCTATTCAGAAAATTATGTCCCAGCAGCCTCATCTCATTCCCCTTCCCTCCTGGGAACATTCGCTATGTCATGGGTTCGGCCCCGATTACCATCTCCAATCATCCTTACGGCAGAGACAACCTCTGCTCAGCAAACACTTAACGCTCTTCCCTACATTTTCCACGTTCCCTCTCTGTTGGTGTGGGGCCATTGTAATAGCTCAGATCAGAGTGAGCAGAAGTAGTAATTTGTATGACCTCTGGGATGAAGTTGTTTCAAGCTCATGTGATTCTTCTCCTCCTCTCTTCCCAGGCTGTAAGACCCTTGGATGCAACAGCCGCCTCAACAAGGGTGCCCACCCTCATCCGATGTCACCTGAGTAGGAAATAATCCTTATTATGTTAGACCATTACAGCTTCAGAGTCTGACTAATGAATAATAATTCATCTGAGCCATGCATCGTCCAACTTGGACTCAGTGAGAAGCCAGTCTTCGAATGCTGCCTCTTACCACGTATGCAAATGTTTTCAGAAAATCCTCCTTTGAAAAAATTTAGGACAATTATGTCTGCTTCTGTTAAGAACTACCAAGAGAATACTTTCACATCTTTTTTTTTTTTTTTCATTTGTTCAAATGTTTATTTATTTATTTTGAGAGACAGAGAGAGAGAGAGAGACCACATGAGCTGCGGAGGGGCAGAGAGAGGGAGAGAGAATCCCAACTGAGGACTCCATCCCACAAACCATGAGATCATGACCCGAGCCGAAATCAAGTGTCGCACGCTTAACCAACTGAGCCACCCGGGAACCCCTGCGTTCACATCTTTTATGAATCAACGTTTCACACTTCTAGGTTACAACTAGATCAACAAATGTCACAAATAAAGTTGGGTTCTTGATCTCACAGAACGATATAAGCCCACAGTGGTGAGATCTGGTTAAGCTGCTTTCGCCATGCTCAACACCGAAGACAAAAACACAAATCTCCTTTTCTGTAGTCAGTTACTCTGTGTGGCGATAAAGATATTGTTTAATTGTTGCATCAGCGCTTTATTGCCTTTGTTCTGGAAAGCGTTCGGTGACGTCTCTTCTTTTGATGTGCTTCCCCAGCGTCTGTGCTATATGAAGACTGTAGCCCTTCTTCAGATCTGCCGTCCTAACGAGGATAGTGAAGGATTCTGTGCAGATGCAAAATAACAAGCTAGAGGGAGGAAGTGATTCTTTGCAGCCCCTTGCCAGAAATGCATTCACTAAGACCACATCCCCAAAGTACCACCAGGAACCACAGCAGACATTTATTTAGCACCTATCTTGTGTCGGGCATGTCACCAGGAGCTCTCTTTCCTAACCTCCACAGCAACTCCACAAATTGGCCACGCAATCCCCATTATAAAATAAAGGACACCGAGGCTCAGAGAGGCTTAAAAACTGAGACCTGTCACACTCCAAAGCCATGCTTTTTCCATGACATCATGGGCCCTCCATTCAGATGCCACTGCCACGAGCCAGATGCCTGCAAGACATTTGGCTGTTGGCCAGTCTAAGAGGGAGCAGGGCAGGGACTGGAGCTAGCCTCTTGAGCACCTACTAAGTGCCAGGTCCTGTGCGGAGGCTTTTCCCAGCTCCCACTGCTGCCTGACCTTGCTCCTGGAGATCGGATCCCTCAGGCCCTTTTCCAGGTCACACGCGCCTCCTTTATTAATGTGATAGTTGCCGCCGAACTTCTTTTTACTGAAATATTTTGGACCACTCGATCAGTTGTTTGGGCTCAATGAGAAATTGATGCCTCTTTATTCAGAGCTCTGTCAGGAGCTTGGAAAACATCACGCTACTTTGAAAAATGAGGGTTTTTTTAAGATTTAAAAAAAAAAAAAAAAGCCCAATGATTTGAGAACTTCTCTGGTTGCCAGTTGGCCCGGCTCCTTCCTGGGGAACCTGGCGCCACAGGCCAATCGGGAGCCACCGTTGCAATAAAAGCGCCCCTCTCCCTGTCCATGACTGCTTTCAAGAGTGATTAGCTGGGAGGGATTCATAAGCCTTGGTTTTGTGTTGTTTTGTTTTGGGGGGTTTCTTTTTTTTTTTTTTCCTTGCACTTGGAGAATAAGTTAATTATGATTGGTTAAAATTTGTGTGTTTTTGCTTTTATCCCCGAACCACAATTAGAGCTCCTGACAGCCTCCTGGCCCTCAGAAATTCCAGCTGGTATAATAATTGATAACCGTGGTTATGAATAGATTGGACACAAGGCTGTGAAAGAATGCCCAGCCACTTCAGAGGGTCATTTACAGCGTGCTGAAGGGAAAAGAGAATTTCAGGCCGGGAAAGCTTAGAAACAGAACGAGTTTTTATCAGTTTCCTCGACACTGGCAGATCAAAGCCTGGGTTGCACTCTCTGAGGCTTACAGATAATGGGGTGGCCGCTAATTCATTCTGCGGCTGGAGCGGAGGCCTATTCAGAGGGGTAAACCAGGGAGTTTTCATGTTGCTGCTTTGTAGTCTTTATCATGGTACCAATGCAAGAATCACCTTTTTATTTTAATGAGACATTTGAAAAGTATTTGATTCCCTCTGGCTAGGGGCTCCTTCCCCCGGCTGAGACAGTAAGAAAGAGTCGCCCAATGGAGCCTCATTTTCTGAAAGCAATAGTATCTGCATTCCGCCCACCCCCCCACCCCTACCCCCCCCCCCCCTTGTCTGCTTAATAATTTCAGGGCAAGCAAAAGCTGGGCAACTGGGAAAGGAACAGGGCACGTCTGCTGTTAAACCCGAACCACTTTTTTTTTTTTTTTTTTTTTTTTACAAAGAACGAGGTTGGCCGCAAAGACACAAGTTCGAACCCCCACCGCACCCTTCGCTGCCTGTGCAACTCGGGGGCTGCTGAATGCTGTCCTGTGTCTGAAGTAGTCAAAATAGCTAAAGAAGAGGAACTCAGTGGTTGAATAAATGGATGCGTTGTCTCCAGTGAGCTTGGGCAAACTCCCTGAACTGTATGGGGCAGATACTTTTCATGCCATAAGCGTTTGTGAAGCATTGTTGAGGGCTGAACTAGATCCCCCGCCTCCCCCACAAATTTATGTGTCGAAGTCCTACCCCTGGTAGCTAAGATATGAATGTATTCTCAGATAGAGCATTTAAAGAGGCTACTAATGGGGCGCTGGGTGGCTCAGTTGGTGGGGCCTCTGGCTTCGGCTCAGGTTATGCTCTCTCGGCTCGTGAGTTTCCCGCATCGGGCTCTGTGCTGACAGCTCGGAGCCTGGAGCCCGCTTCAGATTCTGTGTCTCCCTCTCTCTCTGGCCCTCCCCTGCTCACTCTGTCTCTCTCTGTCTCTCAAAAATAAACAAACATTTTTAAAAACTTAAAAAAAATTTTTTTAAAGTAAAGAGGCGACAAAGTTACAGTGAAGGCGTTAGGGTGAGCCCTAATAAAATATGACTGGTATCTCCATACAAAGAGGAGATGAGGACACAAAGGCACAAAGAGGGAAGACCATGCGAGGACACAGGGAGAAGGCGACCGTCTTCAAGCCAAGGAGAGAGGCCTCAGAAGAAACCGACCCTGCGGACACCTTGATCTCGGAATCGCGAGCAAACACGTTTCTGCTGCTTAAGCCGCCCGGCCTGCGGCACTTTGGTATGGCAGCCCCAGCCAAGCCATACAAGCATCTACTATGTTCTTATCTTTGGTTTACAAATCCTAGCCCTGAGAGTTTTTTCAGGCTTAAGGGGCTTTTCTCTCTGGGCCAAAAGGACACGAGGATTGCAGATAGAAGTTCTCGGCATTACCCTACGGTCTTTGGAGCGGCCGCAACGTCCTCTCTGAGTCTCGGTTCTCTCGGCTAGAACGTCAGAAGGACTCATGAAAAGTGTCTTGTAACAGAGAAACAGCTCTCGGACATTTGCCGTCGCTCCCAGGACATCCCAGGTGAGAAGTGGTGGACCACCACCCGGCCTCCCATCCTGGCTTCTCTTCTCGGCGCATCTCATGCCCACGTAGGAAGCAAAACTTGTCACTGCCTGAGAGCGGCTTCGAACCATAAGGGCCCAAGTAAGCCACCTCCACCTGCTGTCTGCTCAGGTTTCAGGAAAGGGAAAAAGCCCAGGAGAACTGCAAAGCATCTGGGACTCTGGCCATCGATTGTTGCTCCTGGACAAGACCCTGACAGGCCCTACCCTACTCTAGCTGGGCCTGGCATCCCGCCGTGCCCCAAGGGTGACCCCTTCTACCTCCAGGAGAGGAATACAGTCTGGCACTGGTGACAGCATCCCCTCAGTGTGACTGTGATCCAACCTTTCATAAGTAGACTGTCTGTTCTGGAATGTTCCACTGTGATGCAGCAGAATGTCAGAACCCAGATACTGGTTTCACTGAAGGTCTCACTCAGGAATGGATCTCAGGGTTTCTAAAGAATCTCATCCCAGGGTTCCTGCTCCTAAAAGCCCCTTTTCTCTACTTTTCTCCACCTTAGGGTTCTTGGTTCTTTGAAGGCCACGGACCCTGCCACTCAGCCTGGTAGAGATGCAAATGCCCTGTGGTCTGGACCAACCAGGCTTTCTCCCACCCATCAAATGGAAACACACCCAAATCCTAAGCCTTTCCTTTATCATCCACAGGAGTCTGGCAGTGTGCTGTGTGGGGAATCAGCTCGCAGTAAATATTTGCGAGCTGAGTTTCATTTCTCCTAAGTTTGCATATACATGTGAAACAGCTTCCTGGCATTTTCAGTTTGATTGGCAGAACTGGCTAAATAAATCAAAACACACTAAGTAGTTGAAAAGTGTGGACACACTCATAATTATTCAGAAGCAAATCTGACCTCTTTTAGAAAAAAACATCACAGGGTCCCTGGAAAGTTTAATCCTGCCTCAAAGATTAGAAATTGATTACCCTGGCCCATGGCAACAATCCCACACCTGTGCTGTCTGCTTCCAGGCTCCAGTCTGTCCTTCTCCCTACTTCTGGGGTGATCATGCAAAAACACACATCCGATCACATCATTCGCCCTGCTTAACATTCCTGTTTCCCTCAGAGAAGAACCAAACTTCTTAACGAAACACTGCAAATTTCCACAATATTGAGCCAATCAACATTCCCAGCCTCATCTGCTAACTCTCCAAGCTTTCATCGCCTCCCCATGCACATTTCTCTGAACATGCCTTGCCCTTGACCTCCATGCAGTTGTTCGTGTGCTTCCCTCAGCCAGGAGCGCAGTTACCTACATTCCCTGCCTGTCAAAATCATGCTCACATTGAAGGCTCAGCTCAAATTCCACTTCCCATCTACAATCCATTCCAATCTCGTCAAGAGCTTATGTCTCCTTCTCCGCTTGTCTGAATTATTCCATTCACCCTGGCAGCAGCCATGTTTTGATGGGGCCGAGAGAGGGCGCAGGGTGAAGGAGACAAAGGTGCGCATGTGTCATGCCTATGGAAATGCCTTCCACATGGGCTACCTGGTTCCATGCAGGACTCTCTAAGGACAGCACCTCAGTTGAGTGTTTCTGTTCCAGAGTTTCGACCCTGATCTGTTGGGTACTTGCCTCTGGCAGAATCCCAGTGACTGAGTCAAATTAACGAAAAGTACAAAGGATTGATAAATAAATCAGAATGTTAACCCATTCAGCGATAATATGAAAATCAGTGACACACAGATGCTAAAGTACTTGAAAACTGTTTGTGGTACCACACCCCTTGCCTCATCCTGGAATCCTGATAGCTTAGATTTAAAATTATTTGCACATTGGGGCACCTGGGTGGCTCAGTCGGTTGAGCGTCCAACTTCAGGTCAGGTCATGGTCTTGCAGTTCATGAGTTCAAGCCCCGTGTCGGGCTCTGTGCTAAAAACAGCTCCGAGCTTGCAGCATGCTTCAGAGTCTGTATCTCTCTCTCTTTCCCTCCCTTGTTCATGCTCTGCCTTTCTCTGTCTCTCAAAAACAAATAAATGTTTAAAAAAAAATTTTAAGTTATTTGCACACATGTTGTTTGGTTAGCCTACACACGGTAGAGAAGTAGAATGACTCGGGAAGGATATTGCTCCTGAATTTCAGGAGGTAATTGTGCTAGCCCTCTGAAGGGTGGTTTTCGTAGGGCATCAGTTGAGGGCCCAGATGCAAATCACGTGAAGAGTGTTACACGGATTCAGACACTCATCTCTCTTAACCCTGCTTTTATATGTCCATGGCCTCTCTAATGGTACCTTTTCCTTTAAAGAATTAATGCCTTCTGAAATTGTAACCAAGTACCAGGTCTAAATGGCTTGGAAACAATCTGCTTCCTACAATGGACTGAGTAGATATTTAATCACTCTGAGTTTCAGGTGGACTCCGTAGAGTTACCTTTGGCGTTAGACAGTAGATGACATCACCCAACCTTGACTGAGAGCCCCATGAAGAAAAGGCTTGTTCCATTATCTCTATCCCATCCATTAGTCAGCTCAGTGCCTGGCGTAACACACATGGTAAGCCTACTTTTGAATGACTAGACGATATCATGCATGGAGGTGTCAGCGGAGGGATGTTTGAATGGATGAGAGCATAGATGAATAGATGGATGGGGGAATAAATGCCACTGGAATCCCGATTCTATCCTTGCTTTAGAAGGAGATTCAGTAAGAAAACAAACAAACAAAAAGCTTTTGACATACAGCCATGATGGATGCTATAGAATTTCCCACAGTAACAAAGTGGATGGCTCAGAAAAATCCAGTTAATGCTTCTGCCCACATACCACCTAGCATTGCCATCCAAATACAAGATATCAGTCGTCTACCTTGCCCAGGAAACCATGCTTGGTACTGACCCAACGCATTTGTCAATCGAGAGCTGTTAAGCTGTGCTGGAATTTCCAGCATTGCGGGCACCCACACACAATAAAATATATAGCCGTGAAGTTACACAAAGCACGATTGATTCAGAAGGCCTCTCGGTGTCTTTCATGATTTGAAATTTGAATCCAGAAAATCAGCATTTGAATTCTCACTCAGCTTCTTGGCTGTGAGACCCCTGGCCCAGCCTCACCTCTTGGACGTTACTTTCCTCATCTGTCAAATGAGGGTCATCCTTTCTGTCCTGCAAAGCCGGTGGGGTTAGTTTGAGTAGGGGAACATCCATAAAGTCTCATTGTATGTGATACAGCATTACAGAGACGATCATTGTAGTGGACATGTATTGTTCGCCCATCACGGTTCCCTCCTGGAAACTGTTGCTCTCTTCCCCAGCGCGGTCCAACTGCTCGCTGGAGAGCATCGTCTTACAGATTCTGCTACTCTCCACCATCAGAGGATACGGGGATGGACTTGTGATCCAAGCTGGACCAAACAGTGCCTTTGCTCAGGTTTTTCAAACCCAGGAGACACAGAGAGAGAGAGAGACAGAGAGACTCATTCCCTCTCTGACAATGACATTGAGCAATGTGAGGTCTGGGAGGATGAGTTTTGGCAGAAAGGAGAAGGCTGGTCTAGACAGGTAGAGCACATTTATCAAGAGAGGCCAAGATGAGAGGGGAAGGAAGTTCAGTCTGGCTGTTAGTGCCCAAGTCTCTGGCTCCAGATGTCCCTAAGGCCAAGCCATTCTACTTTTCTCCGCCTGGATAGGTGAGGCAACATGTGTCCCTGTCCAAGTGAAGTCAAGCTGAGTTCTCTCAACCCACAAGCAAAACATCTACAGGGAAATGGGGTCACTGATAAATCATCACTTACCACCTCATTGTGCATTACAGGAAGACAGGGACACTTACAAATTCCTTCACTGCTGTGTCCCTGGGACTGCACATAGCAGGCTCACAATAAACATTTGTTCAATACATCATTATATTATTACATTTATAATAAGCACTGGTGTGTAAAGAGCTCTAATTATAAGCAAGCAGAATTAGGCAGCTTTTAGAGAACGGCAATATCCTTCTGGAAGTCTTCCTATTTCCACACAAAGCTCATACATTTTCATAATGCGATATAGTGTCATTTAAAAACAAATAATTCAGGGGCACCTGGGTGACTCAGTCGGTTAAGTGTCCGACTTCAGCTCAGGTCATGATCTCACGGTTCGTGGGTTCAAGCCCACGCGTGGGGCTCTGTGCTGACAGCTCAGAGCCAGGAGACTGCTTCGGATTCTGTGTCTCCCTTTCTCTTTGCCCCTCCCCCATTCCCTCTCTCTCTCTCTCTCTCTCAAAAATAAATAAAACATTTAAAAAAAAGTTTTAAAAACAATTCAGAACAGCATTTGCAGGAATGTAACAGTGGCCTGTAATTTGAAACTCAATCTCTCCACAACTGATCGTATATTGCTGATCATAGCGGTAAAAACAGCGGGCACGGGAATCAGAAGGCCCCGAGACTGAAACCCAGCTTTGCCTTTGGCAAATTAGACTCTCAGCTTCTCAGTTCCCGCATCCGTAAAATGGGTGTGACCATTTATAGCACGGTTTTTTGGAGGATTCAATTAGATGACAAATACAGTCAAACCTTGGTTTGCGAGCAGAATTCATTCCTGAAACGTGCGTGTAATCCAAAGCACTTGTCTATCGAAATGAATTTCAAAAACCGTTGGTTCACTTGTGATCGTGTGATGTTCGGTGTCACGTACTCCTCGTATGGCAAGACATCTCTCTTTTATCAAGTTAAAATTTATTAGAAACGTTTGCTTGTCTTGTGGAACACTCACAGAACAAGTTCCTCGCGATCCAAGGTTTTACTGTATTAAAACGCTCAGTACCTGGTAGGTGCTAAAGATACAGATATTTATATCTGTATGTTAGATGTGTATGCCTACACATATATACATACGTATATGTGCAGTTAATATACTGTACTTTATATAAGTCTATGTATGTATATATGTATACAAATATTTTAGTTTGTTTCCCACAGTTGACTCTCCTAGGACATGGGCATCTGAAAATCACTGGACGCCTGATAGAAACACATATGTATATATACATACATAGACTTATATAAAGCGCAGTGTATTAACTTAAATACCGATGGACTGAGAGTCCTTGCAAGCAAGTTCTCAGGTATGTGTTAGAGTCTAACCCTCCTTTCATTCCCCACCCACCTCCATCATCCCAAACCAAAAATGAACTTTGGAAAACTTCCTAAAACCACTGGAAACAAGCTTTCTCATCAGCGCAGTTGGCTTCCCAGAGACGGGTTCCACGGACGTGTGCCCACGGTCTCTGCACAGACCCGCTCCCCTCGGTGCCTTGAGGCATCCCCAGCAGAGGTGTCCCTGTGAAGTGCCTTTTCATCCCCCGCAGCGGTGCCCTCAAGCCTCATTGGCATCCAGTCCTTACACTAGCCCCCCATATGGAGAAGCGGCAGCTTCCCCAAACCTCATTCCCCCTAAGCGCTGGGAAAATCCTTGGTGGAATTATCAGGGATCTGACTGGCTTTGAAGAGCTGGTGGTTATCTTTATGGCTTCTGCTGGGCTGAGCCCAAGTATAAGAAAGGTCATGACCTGCTCTTCTAGTCTCCTGGAGGAGAGAAGAAAAGGAAATGGCCAGGAATTAAAGAGAGAGATTTGAAGTCAAATGAAGCAAGCTCCCAGCCACTCTGAGAGGCTGGCCTGTATCTTGTCCAACCGGTCAAGTGCTTCTGGTCCCCGGGGTCACAGGACCTAAGCATACTCTGACAAGCTACGCCCGGGTGGATCAAATATGTGTGAGACAATTTAGGCCTCTGGCCCTCTGGAATCTTCAGCCTCGTGTCTCTCCTGGGCTTTATGCCACTGCCTCTGCATGTCCTTCAGATGTGCTTGGCCCCCAGCAACCGGGAACCAGGGCAAATATTTTAGTTTGTTTCCCACAGTGGGCTCTCCTAGGACATGGACATCTGAAAATCATTGGACGCCTGATATAAACACATATTACTATTTTTATAATCACATATATCTGTGTAGTATGTGCATCTGTATTAATGTCTTTAATTTTTATTTATTTTACTTGTTTTAAATTTAAATTCAAGTTAGTTGACATATTGTCATATAATGTAATAATGGTTTGAGGAGTAGAATTTAGAGATTCGGCACTTACGTACGACACCCAGTGCTCATCCCAACAAACTCCCGCCTTAATGCCCATCACCCATTTAGCCCATCCCCCCACCCACCTCCCCTCCAGCAACCCTTAGTTCGTTCTCTGTATTTAAGAGTCTCTTATGGTTTGCCTCCCTCTCTGTTTTTCTCTTAATGTTCCTTCCCTTCTCCTATGTTCATCTGTTTTGTCTCTTAAATTCCACATTTGAGTGAAATCATATGGTATTTGTCTTTCTCCAAATGACTTATTTCGCTTAGCATGATCCAGTCTAGTTCCAACCACCTTGTGGCAAATGGCAAGATTTCATTCTTTTTGATTGCCGAGTTATATTCCATTGTGTGTGTGCGTGTGTGTGTGTGTGTGTGTGTGTATGTATATATATATATATCAATCACAACTTCTTTATCCATTCATCAGTCGACTGTATTAACGACTAATGATTAAAGACAAATGTCCTTAGATACGATTTTATACTATATTAAATTCGATTGGCATTGGACAGTAGGTTGGAAGGCAAAGTAAGTGGGCACAACCATTAGTTAAGACTATTCCAGTATCTATAGTTGCTAGCATGATTATGGGGTCATAAACAGTTGTGATATGTATATTTACAGATACATGTATATCATGTATACAAATGTACACATCTCAGTACATAAATACAGACCAATAACCTTAGATCTAATTAGAATCTGAAGTCACATTTGGTTTAAATTTGAAATTGATCTAATCAGTGTATTTGTAAAAAAAAAAAAATTGGTGTAACAGACCATTGTAATAGAAGTTTTCAATCCTTTTAAGAAATGGTAATGGTCTGCAGTGACTTTGATGGGGATGAAACAGATCCCGCCTTCTTAAAATGATATTTTCATTTTTCACAAGTCCTGGGAACCAGATGTCATTAGTCTCTAAAACCTACTGTTCACCCAAATAAAATTAGTGATAATAACAGCAGCTATATTAAACATCTACTACATGTGTGTACAATACTAGGTACGTTACAGATACTATCTGTTTAATCCTAGCCACAATTAGACTCTTTTAGCTACTAGAATTCCCATTTTCCAGATTATGACATAAATTTAGGGAAGGTCAGAGAAGAACACAGCCGGTCCAACACACAGTCAAGATTCAGTCTGAGGTCTCTCTCGTAGCAGAGATCTCATTCCCCTCCCTGTGCTACAAACCCCCACCAGCCACGCAAGTGGAAACTGACTAGACAGAACACTGACCACTGCTCCCCTGTTGCCTGTCACTACCTACTCTATGTCTCTGAGGTTGCCCGCCAGCACACAGGACAGTGATGCCTCGAGCAGAACTCCAGTGCTTTCGCGGGTTGAATCATTTTATGAGTAACCCCCATATTTCCAGAAAAGCGTCAGAATGGGGTGGGGAGAAAATGAAACGTAATATCTAAACCTTCTTGTCATAGTCATACATTTTGTTTAGGAAAATGCTCTTTCATTTAAATAATGATTTTAAAAATCCATTAGAACACATTTTCCAAGCGGTCAAGATTTTGTGAGACTGAGCTCTACTTTTTAAATTTTTTTAATGTTTATTCATTTTTGAGAGACAGAGACAGAGCACCAGCAAGGAAGGGGCAGAGAGGGAGATATAGAATCTGAAGCAGGTTCCAGGCTCCACACTGTCAGCACAGAGCCTGACGTAGGGCTCAAACTCGTGAACCTTGAGACCATGACCTGAGCCGAAGTCAGACGCTCAACCAACTGAGACACTCAGGTGCCCCAAGACTGAGCTCTGTTTTTAAATATCTGTTTTACACTATTACCAAAAGGAGAAAAGCAAACCCTTTTTGCTTTTAATGGTGTGAACATTTCATTTGGAAACAAAAGCCTGCTTTCCAAAATTCTGTTTTCCTAACCAGCTTTAACTCAGAAGTCTTATCTCCCACCACCCTGAGTGCAGAAATCAGTTGTGAGGGAGAACAGGGGATCTGGAAACACTCACCATCCATCTAGGGATCTCTGAGCCACCAGTCTCCAGCTAGCCTATCGTGTGTTGTTCCTTCCTTCAACCATTAACAAGTGTTCCCTGGAGACCTACTATCCACTGGGGGCCAGGCAAGAAGGGGAATGAAGGTGACTGACCACAGTCCAGAGGCAGAAACAGACAAATAAGTGAATGTCACTACTGCGGTGTGACAAGGGCTTGTCACAGTGCTATATGCAAAGCAGAGTGTGGGCTTCCCAAAAGCTGCCTACCTAAGTATAAAACATCCATAAGGAGAAGCATCCAGTCCACCTTGAGCTGGGGCCAGTCTTTAGGACGCTACATGTGACAACGATTAAGTCAGAACATCCAGAAACAGTAGCCACGGCTTCTCAGGGTAGAAGACGGAAAGCAAGATATCCCATGCATCCTAAAAACACTGCTGGAAAAAAGTCAGGGCCCCATGGAGAAAAGAGGAGGGCAGGGCATTGGATTCAGAGCCTTTCCCAGCCCCACCAACACATAGCCATGAAAGGAGCAAAGACACCAAGAACCTTACCCCTGTGATGTTATCAAACACCTCTACCCCTGTTTCCTTCATTTGCTTTTCACATTAGCCCCATTTTACAGATGGGAACTCTGAGGCTCACCACAGGGAGATTGTTGTTCAAGGCCACATGGAAAGTCAGCCATGGGGCCTGAGCGGAGCCCCACACTATGAAGTGCTTGGCGCTCCTCCCTCTCTGGTCTGGGCCACCTGGCCATCACAGGAGGGGATTTCTGATTCCCTTCTGATCTGGAGCCTGCTGCTCTGGTGTCTTATGATCTCCAGGGTCGCGAGACAACCTCCTACACCATCTGCCTCTCCTGCTGAGCTGGCAGGTACAGACCTGCCCTTCTCTCTTCTTTCTGGACCATTCCAGAAATACTTCTGACACAAGCTGGGTTGGGGGATCTGTGGGAGTTTACATATTTGAGTATGTGCATGTGATATGTCTGCTCATGAGGGGCCCCCGAGGGGGCATGCAAATGGTTAGATGTGTCTGTGTGACCTTATTTACGTGCACAGTCAGGCACTGGGATATTTCTTCTCTTTGTAACATAGAGTGTGGATGTGTGTGTGTGTGTGTGTGTGTGTGTGCACATTCTGTCCTGTGTTTAGCATATGTCGATTTCTCTGAGATAACGTGCGCAGATATCTTTGCCGTGCACGCACGGTGTATGAATGTGCATGTCCCTGTGGTTTGTGAGTGTGCTATTCTCTGCGATGTGTGAATGTGTTAGATATTCCTGCTGTGTGTGTGGATGTCACTGTGGCATGCATGTCTGGGTGTAAATGCCCCTGTGATTTGTGTGTGTGTGTCTGTGTGTGTGTGTCTGTGTGTGTGTGCATGTGCTTCTGTGCAGATTACTGCTGACCTAGCTTTTTCATGAGCATCAAGAACTCAGCTGACTTAGCAAAACACTGAGAGAAAAGCCTCAGGAGGAAGCGCAGGGAGCGTTTCCTCACATAGAGCAGCTACTCATGCGCACTCGGGTCAGTGAGGTTGCCCAGCCCTTGCCCACCAGGACAGCGCCTCTGGGGGAGGAGGGCCAAGGGATAGCCCAGGGCACTCAAGGCCAGGGGTCCCATTGTCATTCTGAGCCGTCCATCACTGGCTGATGGCAGGGCTGGTCTAAGAGGCCCGGAAGATGGGAAGATGGAGAACCGCAGGGACCAGGGGGAGGAAGGCAGGTGCTCCTGCAGGGCTGGAGCTAGAAGGCGGTGGAACGGAACCCCTCCCCCCAGGAGGGCGTGCCAGTGTGTGCGTGAGTCTGGTGCACGTGTTGGGTGTATGCATGCACGTGTGCGAGTGTGTGTTCAAGTGCCATGTGAGCAGGTGTGAATGCATGCGGGGTGGGGGTGCACCCCTGCCCACTCACCCACAGGGTCCACACGCTTTTGATTCTCCCCCATCCCACCACAGCTCATCCAGCCGAGCAAACATTCACCTTCCAACGGGGCGGGGGAGGGTCAGGCCTCACCAGCGTGTCCCAGGGCCCCTCCGCCCAGGAGATGACAGCCTGACCCCACAGCCTGCCAGACCGACTACACCCTGCTCAGGGACTTCGAGGAGCCACACTTCTCTGGGCAGGCAGTCCTTTGTTCCAGGCCACTCAGAATGCTTTTATCTGTAGGTTTGCCTTGAACAAAAATCCTGTTCAAATGGTCTAAACCTGACGATAAACCCAACCTTTCAGATTACAGTGTAAACCCCACCACCGCACCAGGGAGGGAAAAAAGCAGAATTCCTGTGCATTTCAGAAAACCTCCCTGAGTAATCCCTTGAGCCTCCCCACAGGGCTCCAGCCCCCTAATGGATGCTTTGATGACAGCAGATAAAGGCCAAAGGTACCTTTATTCTCTCAGAAATTGCTCCAAATAAACAACCTTGATGATTAAAGCAATAGAAATCCCAGGAAGATTGATGGCTTGGAAAAGGCTGCTGAGTGAATGAATAACTTCCCCCTTTATTTCCGAGAGCTAATATTTGTCCACATTTGCTGCCTTTTAGAAAAAAAAGTGCAACCTTTTTAATGCTGAGTGTTGGTCAGAGACAAATGGTCACCATCCAGTTATTACTTGAACTTTAAACCGAGCTCCATTTGTGAGTGACTGAGGCTGCAGTCAGCATTCACCCATTTATCAGGCTCAGACACGCGGCCTGCACAGGGGAAAGTCATACCTGCCTACAGACTTCGAGGGTGGGGCCAGGCCCTGAGATTCCTTCTGAAGCCTTTGAAATACTCTTTTTTTCTGTTGCCCCAGTGTCTCCAGAGATAAGTCGTGAAACATTTTTTTAATGTTTATTTATTTTTGAGAGAGAGACAGAGTGAGAGAGAGAGAGAGTGTGTATGTGAGCAGAGAAGGGGCAGAGAGAGAGGGAGACACAGAATCCAAGGCAGGCTCCAGGCTCTAAGCTGTCAGCACAGAGCCGGATTCAGGGCTTGAACTCACAGACCTCGAGATCATGACCTGAGCCGAAGTCGGACGCTTAACCGACTGAGCCACCCAAGCGCCCTCCAGATATTAACGAGTAGCTTCTCTATGCGAGGAAATGCTCCCTGTGCTTCCTCCTGGATCCCAGGGTTGCTCTCCACCCCAAGTGCATCTCTCATTAGGAATGACCTCAACTACACATGATCTCTTAGTTCCTGGATCAGTTCAGTTCCTGCCACATGGCCTTCTTCAACGTTTATTTATTTTTTGGGACAGAGAGAGACAGAGCATGAACGGGGAAGGGGCAGAGAGAGGGAGACACAGAATCGGAAACAGGCTCCAGGCTCTGAGCCATCAGCCCAGAGCCCGACGTGGGGCTCGAACCTGCCACATGGCCTTCTAACCCAATTTACACCCCCTCCCCAAATTCTCATGACTTCACCTGGCAACTCACCCTTATCTGGAACTGAGCCAGCTCTGAAACTGTGAATGTAGACCTCGGACCAGAATCTCCTCATTCCTTCCAGCTCTTTCTTAGTCTTCCCACTAAGAAGACTAAGATGGGAATGACTTCCCATCATTCCATTACTCTGACTTCACTGGGACATCTTGAAATGCTCCCTCTCTGCAAGCTTGTCCTGGTCCCAGTTGTTCTTTCTTCAGACTCATCTAGAAACATTAAAACCCTGGATGCAGCCAGCCAGCCAGAGTCTGTGCACCCACAGGCAGAATGCATTGTGCTAGCACAGAAAATACCGGGCACACAGGTTCCCATCAGTCTGCCGTGCTGCCTGGAATCCTTCCACACTCCCTGCGCCTGGCTCGTGCCCATCCATCAGAGCCCATATTAAATGCCTCGCACTCTTCCGTAGCTCCAGCTCATGAGCTTACCCGGGCTATTAGAAAGCACTGGAAAGAAAATCCTACAATGTCTTGCCAAATCACCTACAGGTTACCTACATCTCTAGTCCTTCCCTCTCCCTCAGGTCCTGTTAGAAGACGGGAGAGCTCTCTTGCCTCAGGCCAGGCCATTACTCCCTTGAATCTGCTCCTGCCAGAGTCACCAAGAACTTCTCCATTGCAGAGTCATTGGATATGTTCCATCATCAGCTTCTTGCTTGAATGGGCGCAAAACTCCTGACACTCTCATGTCTCTCAGTTTCTATATTCCCATGCTCTCCAACATGTGTGCAGGCTCTCTCTCGACTCTTCATCATTTTGCCTTTGTTTAGGTGGCGGTGTTTGGGGGGATTCAGGTTATCTTTTTGAATATGCTCTTTCTGAGCATTGCCGACCATTCTGGGGCTCCACTGACCATGTTTGTGCTGGAAACCCCAAACATTTTTTTTCTAAATCTGGAGTTTCTCCTGGCATTCTGGTGCGCTGTCCCACTCGCCTGCTGGCATCTCTCTGTGGCTATGCCACAGCCGGGCTTATATACTCCCCACCTTAAGCCTGGTTCTTTCTCTGAATGACCACTTCTTTCTTATCTTCAAAGCCAGAAGCCTGGACATTCTCCTTGACCTCTGCTTTCCCCCATTCCTTGGAGCCCACCGGCACCTCCTTCCTGCATGCACCAGTGTTCTCTTCCGTGAAGTCCTCGAGGGCAAGGATATGTCTGCGTCATCTGGGCATGTTAGCACCTAGTGCGGTGCCAGGATCTCAATAAATGTTAAATTAATGGCTGATGAATTCTTTGAGATGAATGGTGTCATGGGTGGCAGATGACCGAGGCTCAGAGAAGCTAAATACTGTCACCAAAGTCAGGTAGTTAGCAAAAAAAAAAAAAAAAAAAAAAAAAAAAAAAAAAAAAACCAACATTTTGGACCTAGATCTGTCTAAATCCAGAATCCAAGAACTTACATGTTTGTCCTATGTCGGATTCAGGGATGTGGCATTTTTGAGGGCCAACATTCTGCCCACATTTGTGGGAAATTGAAAGCTAAGCATATAAGAAACGTGCATTGTGAATCGAACTTCAAAACAGACTTTCGCTTTAGTCTTCCAGGCTTTTAAATTCCATTTTGTCGCCGTGATGATTTCTGACACATCGGGTCCAAGGCCCTTCATATCACTGGGAAAGCTTTCTTAATCGCCTCTGCCTGCTGCTGGCTCAGGCTCTTGCCCAGCTCCCTCTCCTTCATTCTCTCCTTTCTCCCCAGGTGGCTCCGTGCCATCTGGCAGCTGTGCTCGAGGAGCCGCTTTGCCAAATGTGCCCCGTCTCGCAGCGCCCGGAGCTTCGCCTACACACACACACACACACACACACACAGTCCCATTGAAGTCATGGCCGCTGTACCCCAGCTTTACTACAGTGAAAGGGAACTGGCTGAGGCTTGTGTTTCGAGCATCAGTGAAGTTTGGAGCATCTCCGATGTGCCAGCCCCTGAAGTATAGGAAGACTGAATACATGGCCCCGAACAGGTCTGAGCTGGAAGGAAAATGTCGGATTTATTGGCACCTGTCCCCCAAAGGGACGAAAATGCAGGAGGTTGCCCCAGGGAGAGCATGAGGAGGAAGCTGCGAGAGGAGCCAAAGGGAGAGCTCTGGGGACACCGATCTTTGAGGAAGGAGGAAGACAGGGACGCCTGACGAGATTCATGGTCTCATGAGATTCACGAGGTCCCCAAATGACAGGAATGGCTGATGGTGTCCCATGCAAGGCCCCGAACTAATGATAACAACAAGAATGATAACGAGGAGGAGGAGGAGGAGGAGGAGGAAAAGGAGGAGGAGAAAAGGAAAGGGAATCAATCACTAAATGCTTGTTCTGTGTCAGGCCCTGTACTAGGCTGTTCTTCCCTTACACACGTATGCTCATTCTTTTTTTTAATTTTTTTTTTTAACGTTTATTTATTTTTGGGACAGAGAGAGACAGAGCATGAACGGGGGAGGGGCAGAGAGAGAGGGAGACACAGAATCGGAAACAGGCTCCAGGCTCTGAGCCATCAGCCCAGAGCCCGACGCGGGGCTCGAACTCACGGACCGCGAGATCGTGACCTGGCTGAAGTCGGACGCTTAACCGACTGGGCCACCCAGGCGCCCCACATATGCTCATTCTTAAAGCAACCTTATGAGAGAAGTATTTCCGTCTCTACATTACAAATGAAGAAGGACTGGAAAATATCCACCGGATTTGGCCAAAAGGGCATCCGTGGTAACCATAGCAAAATGAATTTCACTGAAGGAAAGTGACTAGAGGCCGGATTGAAACAGGTTGAGTAGTGAATGGGGAGGTAGGAACGGAGAAAGAAAAGAATATTCTTTCAAGGAGGTCTGATGACAGAAAAGAAGAGAGATAACACAGCGACCAAAAGGGAACGCAATACCAGGAGAGGTTACACTGCAGTATAGCAGAGGCTTGAAAATGTGTCTATTCTGAGGGCAGAACCAAAGAAAGATGACAAGATAACAAGACACAGGTGGGCATGGTGGGAAATTAACAAACCCAATATGGTGGGAATACTCAGTCAAAGGCTTAGGGAAAGATGTCCTCAAACAGGAGGAAAAGGGTCCCCTTTTAGAGTCCAGAGGAAAGGACAGGGAGAGGGGATGGTTTTAGATAAATTGGTGGAGATGGTTGGGAATTTGAGCAAGACTGTGGCTTAAGGTGCCAATGTTCTTAGTAAAGAAATGGAATGAGGAACAGGAATAGAGCAGAGGGGTTTTTGGTTTGTTTTATTTTTATTTTATTTTTTGAGGATGAAGAGCTAAAGTAAGATAAGGTGCTTGAAGAGAGAAGTAGATGTTAGAGTATTTCCTGAGGGATGAGCGAGGAAGCAATCCCCCAAATTAAGTGACTAATGGAACCCATGGACATACAGTGACTCCAAAGTCCTTATTTTTAATTTTTTAAAATATATTTTTAATGTTTATTTATTTTTGAGAGAGAGCGAGAGAGCTAGGGAGGACAGAGAGAGAGACACACAAAATCTGAAACAGGCCCCAGACTCAGGGCTGTCAGCACAGAGCCCAATGCGGGGCTCGAACTCACAAACCATGAGACCGTGACCTGAGCCGAAATCAGACGTTTAACCAACTGAGCCACCCAGGCATCCCTATTTGTACTTTTTATTCCTCCAGCTACCAGGTGTTAGGACAGAGAAGTAGGTTAACGCATTGATCCCAAGTTGGAATACATCCAAAAATATACACCCAAAAAAGATACTAGATACATCCAGTGGAAAGATTCAGACACACCATGAAGATTAAAAGAGAGAGAGAGAGCCTGCGTTGAACGGGGCACAGCATTGGCACAGACTCTGTGCCCAGTGAACACGGATCTGCTCCCCTATAGGGTTTTCTCAGCAATAAAATGAAGAAGTTATATTAGCGATCTCCAGCTTTGATGTGTGGGGTTCATGTGGCAACTTCAGAGGAGTCTAAGTCAGTGTTTTTTCCAAATGTGGCCATGTGGCCCACTTCTGACGGAACATTCTGGGGAGTTTCTTAGAAATGCAGATTCCAGGGGTGCCTGGGTGGCGCAGTCAGTTAAGCGTCCGACTTCAGCCAGGTCACGATCTCGCGGTCGGTGAGTTCGAGCCCCGCGTCGGGCTCTGGGCTGATGGCTCCGAGCCTGGAGCCTGTTTCCGGTTCTGTGTCTCCCTCTCTCTCTGCCCCTCCCCCGTTCATGCTCTGTCTCTCTCTGTCCCAAAAATAAATAAACGTTGAAAAAAAAAAAAAAAGAAATGCAGATTCCAGGTCTGCCTACCAAAGGGGGTTCCTTATGGGAAGGTTCAAAGTCTGCATTTTAATAAGCTCCCCAGGTACCCTATACGGAGTCAAGTTGGAGCCATATACACCCAGTCCCTGTCTGGCTCCCACAGAACCGTTATTTGAGTTCTGACTATGGCATTAGTTGTGAATTTGCAGCAAGAAACACCGAGACCCTGCGTGGCCGTATCTATGAGCAATGATTGGATTCTGGATAAGTGAGGCTCCCAGATGAGATTTAGCGTTCACTTTTTTTTTTCCATGCAGAACTTCTCTGGTGAAATTCGAGGGCAGGCTGCTTGTGTTCAGCCCACTGAGTGCTGGCTTTATCCCATCTGCCTTGGATGTGGGCATTTGTTAATATAGCCTTTGGTCCAACTGCTATTTAGGGTTTTGTGTGCAGACAACTTGTCCCACTCATGTTTCTGCCCTTCACAGTCCCTGGCTATTTGGAGAGGATCCTGAGGAAAAGAGCAGCAAATACTACAGTATGATTATCGTTCATTATCTGCAGAGCTCTTTTAAGTTTACAGAGTATCTCCACACACATTATCTTCTTATCCGCAAATCTGTGATTTGTATAAAAATGATCATTTCCATTCAGAATTATATAAGGCCCAAAACGAGTAGGCAGAGTAATGCTCTCCAAACACAGGACTGCGGCAGAGATGGGGGTGGGGTCACACATCTTAGTCTCAGTGCGTTTGGGCTGTTGTAACAAAATACCACAGGCCGGGGGGGCTTACAAACACCAGAAATTTTATTTTCACAGCCCTGGAGGCTGGAAGTCCAAAGTCAGGATGCCAGCACTGTCAGCTGAGGGCCCTCTTCTGGGTCCCAGGCTTGGGGTGGCCTCTGTACAGGGCACCAGGGGCTGGGGAGCTTTGCGGAACCTCTTCTAAAAGCACTGATCCTGGGGCTCCTGGGTGGCTCAGTCTGTTAAGCGTCTGACTTTTGATCTGGGCTCAGGTCAGGATCCCTCAGTCGGCTGTGGGCTCAAGCCCCGCGTCGGGTTCTGCGCTGAGCAGGGGGGATTCTCTCTCCTTCTCTCTCTGCTCCTCCCCCACTTGCACTCTTTCTGTGTCCCTCAACAGAATAAACATTAAAAAAAGAAGCATTAATCCTATTCATGAGGGCTCCACCCTCATGACCTAACCGCCTCCCAAAGTCCCTCCCCACCCCCCATATCATCTGATCTTTGGGGATTAGGACCTCAACGTGAATTTCAGGGGAACACAAACACTCAGACCATAGCACCACGATCTCCTACCTTCAAGTCTGGAGTGCTTCTAGCCGACTAAAACCAGAACAAGATGTTCTGGCACTCCTTTTTCTGCAACCAGATGAGGAAGCCCCTGCGTTCTTTCTTTCAAGCTTCCCTGGCCCTCACCTCCTCGGCTTCGGCCCCTTTCCCATGCCGCCACAAGGACTGTTAGCCTCCAGCCTGGAGATCATTCCAACAAAGCTGAGCTCTGGTCTGGATCGGGTTTCTGAGGAACATCGTGGGGCATCAGATTTGATTCCTCCCCAGCATGAGCAACCAGGGCCGTTGCTGGGTGCCCCTGGCCGTCCCTTCATGTCCCTGGAACGTGGGGCCTGTTGCTGCTATTTCCGGCTGCCCTAGACTCCAACACGAGCACTGTCTGTCGGGGAGAAAGCCCCAGGCAGAAGCCCCTGACAGAGGTGAGGGAAGCCCCACGCAGGCACTTTCTCACTCCAGCAGTTGATTAAAAGGTGTTGGGCTATTTAAATGGTTGCTAACTTCATGACTAAAGTGTCAAACCTAATTTTTTGAAACTTTAGAAAATACATTTGAAAAGCTCTTTAAATGGAAACTTTTTTTTTCCTGCCAAGTTCCACCATAGCATACATTTTTACAGCCCTTATAATTCCTTGAAAAAACTCAATGTATAATAGAAGTGCTGACAGATGCTGGACCATAGCAGCTAGTCTAACAGCTCAGCTGTATTTATTTTTCATTACACTTGACTCTAATTGGTGCCGGTTTAGCTGTGGCTCATACCAGCAAGAACCTTTTAACTCAAACATCAGCCCAGGGAAATTGGCTTCCATTCCCCATATCTTGGCTGTCAATATTAGGGACTGCCCATATTTCTCCCTCTTCAAACTATCTTTGTGTTTATTGAGACACAGTTAGGTTTGATTTTCAAAAACACAGATGTAAATTTTAATCAAGACTCCTCCAATCAGCGACCTTTTGGAAAGTCATTTTTCTCTGTGAACCTCAGTTATCTCATCTATAAATGGAGACCGTAGTCTCGCGGGGTGGTGATGTATATCACGTAAAGGGTCAGCTGTGATGTAGGTAATGCTTCTAGCACACCGCCCGGAGCATAACAAGAGTTTGTTACTTGATGTTATTTTCTGCATGCTACGTATTTGTTAATATTATCATTATTGATGATAATGTTTTACTTGGAAAAAAAAAACTCCCCGTCTGATCAGTCTCTGTGGCATTTTCTGCTACTGTCATAAGTTGCAAAACCACTAGCTCATACACAGAGAACCCCTTTCACCATCCCACACAGACCAGGCCCTTTTTGATTAAAAATCTAGTAGTCTGGGACAAGACGTGGACTTTAGGTTCAAGGTTGCCTGGATCTTCTCAGCCACTCGGAGATGCTCTTGGGTGTGGGAATTCTTCAAATGACTCTTAAGTGGCCTCCTTAGAGATGCTGACAGGTCCAATCAAACTCTCTTCTACTGGGCCCTGGGATGAAAGACAGTGACAGAGGTGTTCGAGAAATAAAAAAGGTGCCCTGCATAGCCCCGAGGAAATTCCCTCAGAACAGAGCAATCCACAGTCCAGGCTCTTGAGTCCTCTCAAGTGTGTATCCTCAGTGGAGGCCACGTTAACAAGAAGAGTGTCTGCCCACATAGATAGAGCCATTCTGGAATTCAGGCTGGAAGCCCTTCAGCTGTAGCGAAGACCCCCCCCTGAGTGAACCCAAAGTGGACCTACTCCATAAACCCACCTGGATTTATACTGGGGGGTGGGAGGAGAGAGCTTTCTCACTCATTAACTGCCGCGCACAAGAGGCTTTACATAAGTGACTTTGGCTGAACTTCATAACATCCTTTTGCAGCAAAGGATGTGGGACTTGGGGAGAGAAAGTGTCTTGCTGAGGCCACACTGGGGCTGAAGGGGCCAACATTGGAACTTAGGTCTCTAGGAACAAGGACTCTTAACCACAGCCCCGACTGTGGGGGAATCAAAAGAATTAAACACTCATGCTAAATCTTATTTTATTGCCCAAAACATGACAAAAGCAAAAATAGACATTTTGATTTAAAAAAAACAACAGAATCCAACTGCCTTATTAACTACTTGTTTCTATTTTCTGTCCTCCTTTCGTCCTGGGCCGATGCAGAAAGTTATCACTGTGCCAGTGAGGATGATTTCCGCAAAGATCTATTAAGCACCTGTTGTATGCAGTGGCTCCTGGGTCCATGTGGTGTATGCCAATGTCAGACCGCATGCACTCTGTCATGCAGTGGTTGAGACGACATAAATGCCATCGGGGTTCCTTAACAAGGCAGAGATGATCTGAGTGTGGAACACACGCATGCACAAACACTGTTCAAGAAGAGACAGACCAGTGTAGAAAGTAACTATGACCTCGGAAGTTGTAAGGGGGCTGTGTGTCATCCCAGCCAACTGGAAGCATCATTTGAGCCTGAAAATCCCTAGATGTGGTCACAGAAAGGAAAGACACAGAACTGACCGCGTGCCTTCTCAAGCAAAACCCAATGTGATGGGCGGACTGTTGCTTTTATTATTCTAGTCATGGTTTCCTGCCGATCGGTGGGATGTATATTCACTACAAGACAACTTAAAGTTTATAAAAGTATTGATTTAGCAACTTAAGCATGCATAGGAACACCATCCAGAGAACAGTAGGTGTTAGTTTACAAATAGTTATTGACAGTCTTTTTATATACCTCTTCTAACTTAGTTGAGATCATAGTACACATACAGTGGAAAAACCTGCTTTTCCAGTTACCATTGTAACATTAGTATTTTCAAACGCCATTAAAATTATTTCAAAAACATAACTTTGCAAGGCTGTATAAATTCCATACTATGAAAGTCATGTAATCTAGTTAACTATGCTAACTATTTTGGATACTTAGCTTGTTCAAAATTTTTGTTATTTAAATTAATGCTGGCTTCCATTCAAGACGGGATTTTGAGTCCCCAAATAAACCACCTCATCCCGATCTTACACTTCACACATTTACTAGTGGATAATGATTACAAATACATCAAACAACAGTAGTGCTTCCAAACAGTGCTATCAACTCCGTCAGCCGTAAACAGTGGAAATCGATCAGCAGAAAGCTAAAATGTAATCTTACTGAGCTCCAGAACCAGAACCAGGTAGAAGCAGCCAAGAACTACACACGTTCAGTGTAAATGTGGAAGACCAGAATAATGACTACCATGTGTGGTTGGGCAGGTCGTGCACTGTCAAACTCCTAGAGATGCCATTCACAGCACGGTATAAGCAAATAGTATCCACCTCCATGACCCCATGCAAGAAGTTGTGCTAAGAAAGTTTCCATACGTGGAAAAAAAAAAAAAAAAACAAAAAAAAAACAGAGATGGAATCCATTGCCTGTGAATAGGAGGTACAAAGAGCTACAAATGGTACCCAAAAGTGCAACAGAAAATAAATTGTTGCCAAAGGACTGAGAAAGAGCAGAGGTATCTGCTTGCCCTAGGTGCCCATTGTTTCTGAAAACCTATTTATAGCATCTTTTTGGAATGAAAAGTCACAAAGAAAGTTGCTAATATATAACCGAGTTCTGAACCAAGAACATTAAGTGCACCAGGGAGAGGACACGATTAAACTGTCAGAACAGGGGCACCTGGGTGGCTCCGTTGGTTAAGCGTCTGACTCTTGGTTTCAGCTCAGGTCATGAACTCATGGTTTCATGGGTTTGAGCCCCACATCGGGCTCTGGGCTGACAGTGCAGTGCCTGCTTGGGATTCTCTGTCTCCCTCTCTCTCTCTGCCTGTCCCCGACTCATGCTGTCTTTGTCTCTCTCAAAATAAATAAATAAGCTTAAAAAAAAACCTGTCAGAACCTATAGAGAAAAGAAGAAATGAAATCCACACACAAGCTGAGTTTGCAACCAAAATTCCCAAAATACGTGAGAAGACTAACATTATGAAAGATGATCATAATTATAAAGGAATAACATAATTCACCACTCGAACAAATAAGAACAATACAATCATCTCAATATATGAAACAAAATACGTATTTGCTGAAATTCAACATCATTAGGAAAAGCCTCACCATCCATTTTATGGAATTAGCTAACTTTGTCTAAAGACAGAACAAGTGAGTTGTAAGAAAGTAAGATTGGGGCACCTGAGTGGCTCAGTCCGTTAAGCGTCCGACTTCGGCTCAGGTCCTGATCTCACAGTTCGTGAGTTCGAGCCCCGCATCAGGCTCTGTGCTGACAGCTTAGAGCCTGGATCCGGCTTCAAATTCTGTGTCTCCCTCTCTCTCTGCTCCTCCCCGCTCATAGTCTGTCTCCCTCTCTCTTTCAAAAATAAATAAAAACATTTAAAAATATTAAAAAGAAAAAAAAAAGAAGATTATGTGCTGCACTCACTAGTAATATAAATGTAGGGGTGCCTGAGTGGCCCAGTTGGTTGGACAGCTGACTTTTGATTTCAGCTCAGGTCATGATCTCACGGTTCATGAGATTGAGCTCCTGCTTGGGATTCTTTCCCTCCCTCTTTCTCTGCCCACCCCTTTCTCTCTCTCTCTCTCTCTCTCTCTCTCTCTCTAAGTAAATAAACTTTAAAAAATATAGATAGATGTAAAAATCCAGGTATTAGCAAATTGAATCCAGAAACAAATTTTTAAACAATACATCAGATTAAATCAAGTTTATCTTGGGAATATAAAGATGATTACAGTCAGAAAAGTTATTAGTTAAATTTATCTCACAATGTCTGCAAAGCTATATGACCATCTCAGTACTTGTAGGAAGGAAACATTTGACAAAATTCCATAATTATTAATGCTAAAACAAATAAAACTATCTGTAACCAAATAAGCAATGAAAAGGAACTTCTTTAACCTGAATACTATGAAAAACTAAAGCGGCATTATATTGCATGATGAAGCTTTAGTAACATTTCCAGTAAAATCAGCAATAAAACAAGGATGTTGGCTATTACCCTCTGTTATCCACTGGTCCCAGTTACATAAAAGGCCCTAAGCAAAGGAGGGAAAGGAACAAAGGGAAAAGGAAAGGACAAAGAAGAAAAAGACATAGGATGAGAAAAGAGCCAAACTTTCTTTCTTTTAAATTAATATAGTAGTCTCTTGGGGCGCCTGGATGGCTTTGTCAGTTAAGCCTCGGACTTTGGCCCAGGTCACGATCTCACGGTTCGTGAGTCCGAGCCCCGCATCAGGCTCTGTGCTGACAGCTCAGAGCCTGGAGCCTGCTTCAGATTCTGTGACTCCCTCTCTCTCTGCCCCTCCCCCACTTGCACTCTGTCTCTGTCTCTCTCAAAAATAAATAAAATGTTAAATAATAATAATAATAACAATATAGTAGTCGGGGCGCCTGGGTGGCTCAGTCGGTTGAGCGTCTGACTTCAGCTCAGGTCACGATCTTGCGGTCCGTGAGTTTGGGCCCCGCATCGGGCTCTGGGCTAATGGTTCAGAGCCTGGAGCCTGCTTCCGATTCTGTGTCTCCCTCTCTCTCTGCCCCTTCCCCGTTCATGCTCTGTCTCTCTCTGTCTCAAAAATAAATTTTAAAAAAAGTTAAAAAAAAATTTTAAAAAGTAATAATATAGTAGTCTCCATAGATAATCTAAAAGAATCCACAAAGTAATAAAACTGATTAGGAAGTTTCCCATTACTGTTGAATACAAAATCAAGACATAAAAACAAATAGAAGTGGTCATTTGGAAATTTACATAGGAAAAAGAAAAACATCCCAAAACAAAGACTCTAAATGTGTCATGATCCAAGAAACGTTGAGAAGTTCTGGTCAAGGCAATTAAGAAAATGAAGACAAGAGAAAGATTCGTCCTCTCCTCTGTCAAGACTTAAAGTAATAGAAGATAATTAAGACAGCATTGTTAATTAAGATATATAGACCAGTGTAATAAAAAAAAAAAGGTGTCCCTTGGGGCGCCTGGGTGGCGCAGTCGGTTAAGCGTCCGACTTCAGCCGGGTCACGATCTCGCGGTCCGGGAGTTCGAGCCCCGCGTCGGGCTCTGGGCTGATGGCTCAGAGCCTGGAGCTTGTTTCTGATTCTGTGTCTCCCTCTCTCTCTGCCCCTCCCCTGTTCATGCTCCGTCTCTCTCTGTCCCAAAAATAAATAAACGTTGAAAAAAAAATTAAAAAAAAAAAAAAAAAAGGTGTCCCAGATAAGATCCAAACATAAATGGAATTTGGGGAGATCCTAGCTGCATTGTAAATTGCAAATCAGTGGTAAAAAAAAAAAAAGAAAAGGTAGATGTCTCAATATATGACGTAAGGATCATTGATTTCCCTTGTAGAGGAAAAAATAGATTCTTACACAAACCAAACCCCAAAATTAACTCTGGATGGATTCGTCTCCATTTGAGTGACTAATAGATATCTCACACTTCACAAGATTTAAATTTCTGAACTACCCACAGCCTTCCCCAGTGCAAGTGATGGCAGCTTATGCATCTAGTTCAAGTGCTCGGGCTAAAATGCTCAGAACTGATCTTGATTCTTTCTCTCACTTTATACAGGTAATCTGTCAGAAAATCCTGTTGGCTCAATCTTAAAAATGTCTCCAAAATCTAACTACATCTCACCACTCCTACTCATACTACCCTGGCCCAACCCACCATCATCTCTTGCCTGAATAAATACAGTAGCGTCTCTGCCTCCAGAACCACTCTCTCCATTCTGTTCTCAACAGAGCAGCCGAAGCAATCTTCCCACCTCTGTCAGAGCAAATTATTCATTGGTTCAGAACTTCCTTCAATGACGGCCCATTGGTCTGAATATAAGGCCAAGTCCTTGTATGAGCCTACCAAAGAGCCCCACCACCTGGATCCTGTAACGTCTCTGACCCCCACTCAGCTCTAACTCCACTGGCCTCCTTGCTGTTTCTTAAACACATCAACCACCAGCCATACTCCCTGATTCAGGACCTTTGCGCATGGTGTTCCCTCTTCCTGAAAAACCATTTGACAGGTAACCACTTGACACATGCATTCACCTTCTTCAAGTCTTTGCTCAAACATCGCCTTCTCTAAGAGGCCCGTCCAGAGCATCCCATTTAAAGTGAAAACCTGCTCATCCTGCAATCCCAGCTCTCTTGATTCCCCTTATTCAGCTCTACTTTACCTTTGTTTATGGCCATGATCACCTTCTAAGTAATATATAATGTTCTCATTGCAAATTTATATATGTTCTCTCTCCACTAGACAGGAAGTTCCTTGAAGTCATGGATCATTGTTTTGTTAGTTGATACAGCCTAAGTTCTAGAATAGTATCTGCACACAGTAGGTGGTCAATAAATATTTGTTAAATAAATGAATTAGAGACCTAGTGTAAAAAACAAAACTCAAAACCAAGTGGGGAAATATGACAATTTATGAAATTATGTAGTTCTTTAAATTAAAAAAAGTACACGTAGCAGATATGGAGATACAGAAGTAAATACAGGTATCTAAAAGTATAAAAACGTGGAAAGATATATACCAAATGCATTTCAATGGTTGCTTTTGGGGAGAGAAGAGAATGGGTCTTAGGATGAGAAAAAAGAGGACATAAGTTTTACATGAGAATTTTCTATTTTAAAAACCTGAAACAAATGCAACAAAATATTAACATTGTCTTCAAATTTTTAGTGATAAGTACCTTATTGATTCTCATTTTATGCTTTGTATTTCTCTATATTTAAAAAATATTGGTTAAAAATACAGAGAAAAATTCCATACTGAGCTTCCTGGTGCACAACCATTTACTTCCCTAAGTATATAAGTGAAATAGTATTATAATACCAGCTCGATGAATTTAAACTAACTGAACGTGAAACTTACTTTCAAATCACTTTCCAGAAAGTGTGACCAATTTTTTTTTATTTTTAATGTTTATTTATTTTTGAGAGAGAGAGAGAGAGAGAGAGAGAGAGAACATGAGCTGGGGAGGGGCAGAGAGAGACGGAGACACAGAATCTGAAGCAAGCTCCAGGCTCTGAGCTGTCAGCGCAGAGCCCGATGTAGGCCTCAAACGCATGCATGAACCGCCATATCATGACGTGAGCTGAAGCCGAACACTTAACTGACTGAGCCATCCAGGCGCCCCTTTAATTCTTAACTGTAGTAAACATGTGTAGATAGCAACCTCATTATACCCTTGCCAATTCAGGTAGTGTTACCATTTTTCATCTTTGCCAAATTACTGTGTGAAAACTATTAATGTTGCTTTGATCGTTTCCAACATAGAATTTTTCATATATTTCTGCATATTTATTGAAAATATTTAAATATACTTTTATGTATTTATTGGTCATTTGTCTTATTTTTTCCATTAATTTTTTGCCCATACTCTTTGCCAATTTTTCTAACAAGGTACCAGTTTATATACTAAAAATTGTATTAATCTTTTGTCATGTTTACTTTACTACCCTATGTTAGTAAACATAGCTCACTCAAGAACTGTGCTCAGCCACCGCGTGGGGCCTCTCTGGAAGGTTTGTATTATGAGCACGTATCATACGCCTTTGGTCTTTAACATGACTATTCAGCTTAGGTATTATATCAGCCCTGTTAGTGTATCATTTCTAGCTATTTGAGTTGTATTTATATATAATGTTGTCTCTATCCACCAAATTAAATGTGCTAGAACTTGGCTTCTAGGAATAATAATATAAAATTGTTCTAAGAGACAAAGGGCTGCTTTCGCTCAGTAAGTAAGCATGCTTTCATGTTTCTTTCCACTTATGTTGTATGTGATTATGTCACCCCGCTCAATTTTGGGACCCTGATTTCAGGCTATTTTTGTTCATTGCAGGATCTTCTCAGTGCCTGGCAATGCCTCGCATGTCATGGGCTCCATAAAACATTGATGAATGAATGACAAATTGGAGGTAATGAAAAGATCATGAGATGTGGAGTTTAAGGGCTTGAGTCCAATCTCGGCTGTCCCCTTGGATGAACCACTGTGATAGCCCAGTTTCTCTAGAAAGCAGATCCTACAGCAAGGATGAAAGTGCTGATGCTTTATTTGGAGTTGCAAGGCCAGTGCAGCGAGACTAAGAAAAAAAGGGGGAAGGAAAGGAAGGAAGATCTAGAATAATGTGATGAGATCCTTAACCACCCGCTGCTGGTCAGGCTTCACCACCAGCTGCTAACACACAGCCGCTCACTCAGAAGGTACGCCCGGCTGCCCTGCGGGGCTTCTCCGGAGGGTCTGCGGTAGGGGGTAAATTGTGCTCCCCCAAGTTCATGCTGAAGCCTTTGCCCCCAGTACCTCAGGGTGTCACTGTATTTAGAGATGGGGTCTGTAGAGAGGTAATTAACTTAAAGTGAGGTCATTGTAGAGGGTCTTAATGCAATCTGACTGGGGTCATTATAAGAGAAAATTTGGACACAAAAAGGGACACCAGGGATTTGCAGGCAGAAGAAAGACCATAGCACATGGGTCGTGTACTTCTAACCTCCAGAACTACGGAAAAATAAATTTTTGTTGTTTAAGCCTCCTCATCGGTGGTATTTTGTTATGGTAGCCCTAACAAGCTAATACAGTTTGCTAGAAAATCTGCACCCTAAAGCCAAAAGGGGAGAAGGGATGGAAAAGTCATCTACCTATTTCCTTCCATCTCCCACCTCGTTGGTCAAGCTTCATTCCACAGGGAACTAATGCCCCTATACTTTGGACTTGCATCATTTAACTTCTGGGTGATTGCTCAAAGCCACATCATATAGCCCATTGTGTGGTATTTCATCCAAGTCTGGAAGTGAAGGGGCAACTATGTGGGAATGACACTGACCAATCCAGTGAAGGAGGCAGCGGAGGAAATCTGGAAATACGCCCAAAAGCTGGGTCATACAACCACCTTCTCTCTTTGAATTTCAGTTTTCTCATGTACATGGGTGTAATAGCTACTCCACAGTGCATCAAATAAAATAATGGTATAATTTTACAAATGATAAGATATGAGCTATTAATGGTACCAACATTATCTAGTACCAGGCAAGGTATGTTTCATGGTTTTTTAAGTGTCTTCAAGCACCTTCCGGAACCTGGACTGCATTACAGTATGTTGAATCATAGCCGACTAGTCCAAGCAACCTCTTAGCTGGATCTCCATTTCAATCTTTAATCATCCAGGGATGCTGGACACAGATGCAGACCTCAGCTGCTGCAATCCTCTGAGCTCCACCTGCCTGGTTTTGCAGTGGTGAAAAAAATCACCCCTCTCCCTGGAGGAATACAGGCACCTAAGGCCTTACGTGAGCTGTAGAACACCTTCGCTATTGTGTGGCATTCCATCCACCAAGAACAAGTAGGAGAAAAAGGGAGTCAGAGAGAAAGATTTGAAAGGAAAAAAAAAAAAAAAACAAAAAAAAACCCAGCTATAATAATGCCCGCCATTTTTCGAACACCTACTACATATGTTAGGTGTTGTGCTAAATAGTTTACGGCTTTTTACAAGTGTCGCAAAAGCTCTTCAATGTAGGTGTTATTAGCCACATTTCAGTATAAAGACAGTGCAGCTCATGGAGTAGATAACCCTTAAAACCATCAAGCTAATGAGTAGAGCCAACCTTTGAACTCAAGTCGGAAAAGAGGGGGAAGAGATTTAAGAAATGTGAGAAGGAGATAATGAAAGAGGAAGGGAAAAGAGAAGGAAGGAGGGAGAGAGGAACAGAGAGAGAGGAATTAAGAGAGAGAAGGAAGAGAGGGAAGGATGCGAGGAAGGAGGGAGAAGGAAACAAAAATGGGGAAAAAGGAGTTAAGAGAGGCAAGGGAAGGAAAGAAACAGACTGGCAAGGATGTGGATCTGAATGACAAAGAAAGAAAGGAGTACCACTTAGTAAATGTGCTTAATCTCCCTTTAGGGGACGCCTGCCCAGATGGGAGAATTGTTCTTTACTGGGGCCTTGGCTTTTCCATTCTTATTGAACAAAGGTGTCTTCACTAGAATTTCATGATCAAGGTAATCTGACAGTCAAAATTCAAAACTGCATCTTCCCAGGAGTAAAAAAAATCTCCAAGATCAGTTATGAAACGTCTGTTGTTTATTATAAGTCATCCAATTTATGGTACTTTGTCACAGCATTAAGACCAAGAGACATACACAACTAAGAGCTTCTATTGTTCGTTTGGATTGACTGGAAACATTTTTGTTTATTTCTTGTTTGTTGTCTGTACACAGATCAGGGAGTTTACTGGAGTTATGTTCTGAATATAGACCCTCTGTTTAATCAGATGATTCAGTTTCAGATCGTGGTGTTGCTATAGACTTTCGATAAGTACTTCTTTATTAACTGAATTGATGCTTGCATTTTTCTCTTTGTTAAGAATTCTGATTCAAGTGTAACTCATCTAATCTATATTTATGCTTACATTTAAATGTACAAGGAAATTGACTAACCAAGAATGATGGGTTTGTGAAAAGATAAATTTAAAGTGATTTAAACTTAAAATATAGGGACATCATTTTATGGTCTATATCTGGGGGAAGTAAGTTTTGGTTGCAAATTGTATCAAAAATGAAAAATACTAGAATAAGTTTTTAATCTTATGTTTAACAAAAGGTTATAGTTGCAAAAATGAGACAAATCTCAGAATTTGAGGGGAGCGTGGTTTTTTCTAGGCAAGACTGTGGTATACATTTTCCAATTCACATTTGGATTTTACTGCATCATAATAAAGATCATATATTTTTAGCAAGAGCAAAAGTCAAAAACTTTATTGATTTCTCCAACGCGCTTTGATATTTGAATCAATCTCCTTTAAACACCTATCCTATCCTTATTTTTCTCTTTATTGCTCTTCTATGTTGAACTGGACAGTCTCTGCCAATTACTGACTTGTCGACGGCTTTGTATGTGACCCAAGCAGTACCTAATATCACTTTCATGAAGTTCAGACAATTTCACACACTTTACAAAATGACTAATCTCACTTTGAAATGGATTCGGATGGTAGAGTTGGCAGTTTCTAATACATAATTAATATCTAAAAAATAGAGGAAGGCCAATAGATATCTAAGCAATGGGTAGAGACCAACAGGCATTGAGGTAATCTGTAAGGATAGATGCTACTGTTAAGTTGAGAAGAGTGTTTAGACACTAATTTTATAAACAGTCATTACTGTTTGAAAGGATGTTGCTTCCTTTTGAGACCTCATAACTATGAGACTCAGCTAATGTATTCTGATCTGGCAAGGAGGGGCTTTTACTTATATAACACAGTTATAGTATGCATGTGACATTGACTTAATTATATGCATATATGTTTACTAATGAAATCATCTGAGACTGCCTATTTCTGATATTTGCCGTTATTGGACGTTCCTAGAGCCACTTCAGACACCTTTCGAACACTTTTATGTCATCACATTTACCAGAGAAAGCCCCCCAAACTTCTTTGAAAAACAGTCCTTTGTGGTAATTGAGCCACTTGTTTGGGAAATCCCACCCAGGGAAATCGGTCTGGGGAGAGAAATACAAAGTAAGCACTGCGATGCGGTATGTCTCGAATCTAACTAGTTTCCTAGCTGTCTCAGAACCTAATTTTCATTTTTGGACAGTACATTCTTTGTGCCTTTTTGTGTGATTATACTGTCTGTTCTGTTGTATCAGAGAAAACAAGGTGCTGTATCCAAGTGGTTCAAATATAAAAATGGAAACCAAGACAGGGATGGTAACAGTGCCTGCTTCACAGCCTTGTGGTGAGGATGAAGGGAGCTAGGGCTCACGAAGCATGTAAATAGTAGCCCATAAATAGTAAGTACTTTGCATATTCTGACTGTGGTTCAGGGTGTGTAGTTGCTGTTGTAAGTCTGTTGAACCTTTTGGTAACCATTTTTCAGTTGAAGCTAGAAGACGAGATAGAGTCCTGATAGCAAATGGGTAGGAAGATCTGATTCTTAACAGGAAGAGATCGTCGCATGTTTAACAGGGGTGCTGTGAGATGGCTTGTGGTCGCAGAACAGCTGGGTAGGTGACAGACCCACCATGGATCACCGTGTGGTGCTGCCCGGGCGACTCCCTTGCCCTCTCTGGGTCTTCTCTATCAGCGTAATAAGTGCACTGAGTCAGTGGACCTCAGAGGTCCTTTTTCCCCCCGGGGCGTCTTAGAGCTTAACTTTCTCTGAAATAGACAAGATTAAGGGATGAAAGCAAATGTGACACAGCCAAGGACCATGCTAAGAAGCTGCAACGTTCTCCGTGTCCTGCAAGGGATGGCTTCTCATCTGCGATTCTACTGGGAAGTCCATAATTGTCTCACCTTTTCTTGTGGTCAGACCGGTGAGGGCTGCGCTTAGTGGTCTAGGTCCCCAGGAGAGCTGACGTTCCACTGGCCAAACAAATATCCCTACAGAGAAGAGTATTTGTGGAAAACTGGTAGCGGTGGGATGGAGGTCAAGAGCAAGGAGAAGAAAATAGCATTTGTCTATGAACCGTCCAAGGTGTGCCCGCCACAGTGTGGGACATTTAATAGACATTTCCAGTTCTGACAACAGCCAAACAAGACGATGGTCATTTCCCCCATTCTATACATATGGAACTAAGGCTCAGAGAGGGAATGTAATCTTGCAAGCACACGCGAGCAAATGGCAGCATCCCAGTGAACTGAAACCTTTCTGGATTCGGCTCTTTTCCTTCCAGCGTGCTGCCGTGGGCTCCACCTTACCCATCCCCTCGGCCAATGAGAACAAGGCCTGGTCGTACGCGACTCCCCAACCCCATCAGCTGGTAGGTGACAGAATGAGTCTGTGGCCCACAGCCCATTATCTGAATGCCAAGGACAAGCCTCCAGATGCTTGCATATTTCATCTTTACTTTGTGTTCCAAAGTCTGTCTTCCAACTAGAAGAAAAGCCTAAATTGAATTATAGAATTATTCGTACATTGATCTTAGTCCCACTCCAATGCTTAAAGTTGTGAATTAATTTAATTTGGATGATTTAGGAAAACAATATAGTATAATAAAAAGACACAGAATTTGGATTCATATCCTGGCCTCTACCACTCCCAAGCTGGTTGAGATAAAGGAAGTCACACCATCTCCCTGAGCTTCAGTTTCCTCATATGTGATGTATGGATAATGATGTATAATTCAGGGAACATTGCCAGGATTAAAGGGTAAAATGCATGTAAGTTGCCCAATATAATGCTTGATCAATTCTTAATAACTATAAATGCCTGTTTTATACCAGATGCTAGCTTTTCATCATCCTGACTGTAAGGCTCGTATAGAAAATAAGGTCCACGGGGGAGCTAAATTGAGAGCACAGGCACAGACCTATTCACATATGAAATTTTTACCTATGACAAAAGAGGCATGGGGGAGGAGAGTGGAAAGGAGGGAAAATGGGACTGAAAGATTATTTTTTGCATAAGAAAATTAAATGGGATTGCTGCCTCCCACTGTACATAAACATCAGCTCTCTGGGGGCCTAAGGGTCAATAACAAAATTATTTGAAAATTTGGAAGAAAATATTAGAGAAAACATACTTAGCATGACCTTAGCATAATAAGAATTTATCAAGCAAGACAACACAATGTTAACTATAAAATAAGATGGATCAATTTGACTACATTAAAATGTAAAAATTCTGTTAATAGAAATCTCCCTTTAAAATGTTTTCAGGGGCGGCGTCACCAACACGACAATAGAGTTTCCTACCACCTTCCTGCCAAAGGACACTGATTTAGACAATCACGCATGGATGAGAGTGCCTTTTGGAAGCCTGGGGGTTCATTGGAGATGTTCTAGCACACCATTGGAGTCCAAAGATACCTAGGATCGGACACATCGAAGGGAGTAAGAAAAGTTTTACTTACCTCCATCACGGTTTCGTGCAAAGAGAAACCTTCTCGGCTGTGATTTCACCCAGAGAGGAAAGCGAGAGTGTGTGAATGATCACATGGCTTCCCCAACTGTGCTAGAGAAACCACTTCTTTTCCACCCCACCCAGAATGGTGAGGCGTGCTGCACGACTGGCGGTTGGGAAGCAACTGAGGGAACAGCAGCCAGAGCTCTCGGAGGGTGTCAAAGGGACACAAACCTTTTACCCCTGGATCCCTGTAAACGTACCCAGGGAAGATGAGCTTTTGCAGACAGCTGGTGAGCATGCGAAGAAAGCTAGACTGACGGTGCAGGACTGAGGGACAGCACACAAACTTAAGTGTTCAGCACCACCCTAAGGAAAGCAAACAGGAGGCTGTCAGCACCTCGCCTGGTTTTTCCGGATCAAGAAAAGGCATACAATTCTTAAGAATTACCACCAGAATCCTCACCTAACCTTGGAGCACCTAAATATATAAAGCAGATATTAATAGATCCTAAAGTAAAAATAGACAACAAAACAGTAATAGTAGGTGACTTGAGTACTACACTTTCAACAATGGATAAATCATCCAGACAGAAAATAAATTTCAATAAGGAAACATTGGACATAAGTGGCACATTAGACCAGATGGACCTACCAGACCTTTCCAGAACATTTCATCCAGCAGCCACAGAATGCACACTCTTCTCAAGCACACATGGAACATTCTCTAGAATAGATCACACATTCAGCCACAAGAAGTGTCTTAACAAATTCAGGAAGTTTAAAATCTATCAAGCATATTTTCCTGGTCACAATGGTGTAAAACTCGAAATCAGTTGTAAGACTGATTGTGGAAATTCACAAATATGTGGAGATCAAATAAGCAACATGTTCCTGAACAACCAGTCAAAGAAGAAATCAAAATTAGTTAAAAAAAAAATCTTGGGAGAAATGAAAAGGTAAACATGACCTACTAAAACTTATGCGATTTAACAAAAGTAGTTCTAAGAAGGAAGTTTATAGCCATAAATGCCAACATTAGGGGAAAAATGAAAGATCTCAAGTAAGCAACCTAACATTACATGTCAAAAACTAGAAAAAAAAGAGAGAGAGAGAGAAAAGACTACGATGAAGAAGGAGGAGGAGGAGGAGAAGGAAAACAAGAAGGAGGAGGAGGAGGGGGGTGGGAAGAGCTAAGCCTAAAGTTGGTAGAAAGAAATAACGAAGGCCAGAGAAGAAATAAATGAAATAAACTAGGAAGACAATGGAAAAGACCAATGAAATGAAGAACTTAAAAAAAAAAAGATGAACAAAATTGACAAACCTTTAGCTAGACTAAACAAGAAACAAAGAGGCCCCAAATAAACAAAATCACAAATGAAAGCCATGTTACAGCAGACGCCACAGAAATACAAAGGATTATAAAAGACTATCGTGAACAGTTATACACCAACAAATTGGACAACCTCGATGAAATAGATAAATTCCACCAAATATTTAAAGAAGCATTAAATTACCAAGGATTACCAATCCTTCTCAGACTCTTCCAAAAAATTGAAGAGGAAGAAATACTCCCAGTTTCATTTTATAAGACCAGATTTACTCTGATACCAAAGCCAGATAAGGACACTACAAGAAAAACAAGCAAGCAAACAAAACTACAGGCTGGTATCCCTGATAAATATAAATATAAACTTTTAAACAAGATATTAGCAAACAAATTCAACAGCACATGAAAGAATCATAAACTACAATCAAGTGGGATTTACCCCTGGGACTCAAGGATGGTTCAACATAGACAAATCGGTAAATCAATAAACCAGAGTAACAGAAAGAGAGAGAAAAACAAGTCTATGATCATCTCAATAGATGCAGAATATCAACACCCTTTCCTGATAAAAACTCGCAACAAATTGGGTATAAAAGGAATTCCCTCAACACATGGCATATGACACGCCCACATCTAACATCACACTCAATGGTGAAAAGTTACAAGCTCGTTCTCTAAGATCATGAACAAGACGAAGGTGTCTGCTCTCAGCACTCCTCTTCAGCGTAGTGCTGGAAATCGTAGCCAGAGCAATTAGACAAGAAAAAGAAATAAAAGGCATCTGAATTGGAAAGAGAGAAGTAAAATTTTCTCCATTTAGAGATGGCATGATCTTACCCAAGGCATGAAGGTGCCAAATCAATGAGCTATCACTTCACACCAGTTAGAATGGCTAGCATCAAAAGCACAAGAGATAACAAAGGTTGGTGAGGCTGTGGAGAGAAGGGAACCATATATAATGGGATATTATTCAGCCACAAACTTTCAGTTATAAGATGAATAAGTTCTGGGCATCTAATGTGCAGGATAGTGACTGTGGTTAACCCTACTGTATTATATCCTTGGAAGTTGCTAAGACGGTAAATCTTAAATATCTTCATTGTTAATAAAAAAAGTAATTACCTGAGGTGATGAATGTGTTAACTAGCCTTATTGTGGTAATCATTTTGCAACATATATGTGTATCACATCATCACATTATGCACCCTAAATTTTCACAATGTTGTTTGTCAATTACATCTTAATAAAGATAGGGGGAAAAAGCATGTTTTGAAGGTCAGCAAATTGGACGAAGACTTTTGCCATAACATATCAGACGAAGGGCAAAATGTCCATTAAGAACTTTTAAAAATCAAAGTGCAAAAAGACAAAGAAGTCAAATAAAAAAAGCAAAGACATCGGCAGACCAGTCAGAGGAGAAGAAAGCCATGTGGCCAGCAAAAATACAAAGACATGTTCAAATTCATTCTTAGTTTGGAAAATGCAAATCAAAACCACAGTGACGTGCTGTTTCTCACCCCCCTGGCTGACAGAAACTGAGACGTTAGACAACAAAAAGTGGTGGAGAGACTAGGACCCAATAGGCTCCCTCATGTAACTCTAGTAATGATTACAATTTAGGGCTCTCTTAGAAAGTTATAAAGCTTAACGGCTGCACACTTTATGGTGGTGTGGTGACATTCCTATACCAAAGGAAATGTTTACACATGGACAAAGGAGATATATACAGAAATATTCATAGAAGGATTGGTATATTATAGCAAAAGAAAAAAAAAAGTCAGGGTCCAATCAAGAGGCAAAAATCACACAGGGATTGGAACAGAGAATGGTAAACGTTAATAAAATACGAACTGTAATAGGGGACTGGAATAAAAGGGGATTGGCTATTAAAAGGTAAACTAAACTAAATAATGCAGGATTTCAGACACAAGGTGCCAGCCACGATTCACAGGGCTGAGTTAGAGACTGGAGGAAGGAACACATCTGGAAGAGGGCCTCTCACCCTAGGCTGAGACATAGACTGTACTGGAGAAGGCACATTATGACTTACAGTGGTAAAGAAATCCACTCGGGTGCCATGTCAGCAAACTCAATGGAAATCCACCCTTTGGGATGCTAGTGGAAACTGTCCGTAGGGATGTGGTATGTCTCAGAGCTTGCTCTAAAGTCACCTAAAGAGCACCATGGGAAGTTTCCCACAGAGAGGTTCCATATGCTGCTGGCCCCCCAGGTGCTGGCGCCTACTGGGCACCACAGGAGGCCGGCACCGGAGAAGTCACACGTGTGGCCAAAGCCCTCCAAGAGGAGCACGCAGGAAGTCGGAGAAAAGCCCTGTGTCCCCCCCCCCCCCCGACTGCCCATTACTGATGAAGATCAAATGTTTATAAGGTCCAGGGCACCTGGGTGGCTCAGTCGGTTAAGCTTCCGACTTGGCTCAGTTCATGATCTCACAGTCTGCAAGTTCGAGCCCCACGTCGGGCTCTGTGCTGACAGGTGGCAATTCATGGGTGTTCCTCATATTATCCTATCATAGCAAGAAATAAAAGATCGTCATGCACGATACTGAGACAAGGTGGTGGGCATATTGATCATTGGCGTGGTGGTAGGGGCAAAGTCAAATCGCTGTAAAGTTTCCAAATGTTTCCTCTCTTGTTATGAACCAGTCTAGTGTGCACCTGTAACATCCTGGCACCAGCTCTGTCCCTAATGGCTCCAAGCATGTGCTTCAGTACCTTGGGTTTGAATTCCCAGCCCCATCACTCACTGCCTGTTTGCATGGATAGCTTATTTTATACCCCCTCTGAGTTTACTTTCTTCACCGACAACATGAGAATAAAAATAGGTAAGAGAATTATTGTGGGGCAAGGCTGGGACTAGGGTGAGGCGATGCCGGGTCAGTGTTTACATAGCAGTGGAGAGTGAAGTCTTAAATTCTGCATTCTAGGTGCCTCCCTTTATTACCCTAGGCCCAGCCCCGCTGTGAAGAGTAAATGAAAAAAGGTAAATAAAGTTCTTCAACTGTGCCTGGCACAAAGTAAGATCCTAGGTACTGGGATTTATTAGTATGACTCTGACGTACTCTTACTGTTATTTATTATTATTCTTGTCACTTTATTGTTATTATCAAGCTGACTTAATCTCATAGCTCTCCTTTTCTGTTCATTAAGCTGGAAATAAAATAAAAATCCCTTTGGAGAGAAAATGTTCGTGTGGAAATGCAATAGATTCAACTTAGCTATGTCCTCATCCATTTATTCATTTGGCAACGTTTTATAAAGTGCCCGTGATGTGCCAGAAGTACGTTGTTCACTGGAGATAGAGAATAAATAAGGCACGGTGTGTGTTCTCAAAGAGCTCACAGCCTGAGGCCGAGGGGGAGGACGAAATCAGGTAATGACAGCGGTATGACGGCTGCTATGAGTAGAGTGATGAGTTGGGTCTAGGGTAGCCCAGAGGAGGAATCACCGACTTTTGATGAGATCAAAGAAATCTTACAGATGGCAGGCATGGTAGATCCAGATCATGAAAATAACTGGTATTTTAGAAGCCTTCCAAAATATAATGGGTTCTTTCCACTCAGCGTATTTTTCCATACGGGGAAAATGCATAACACAGAGAGAAAAATCACACTTCTCAGACATGAAATAGACTGGAGAGATCATCAGGTGCCAATGGTAATCAACCAGAGGAAGTACCGCCCTCTAGGGGGCATTCCAAAACATACTGAGTTATTTCGAGTTCTAACAACTGAGGTGAAGTTGCTGGCATTTTGTGGGCAGGGAGCTGGAGACGGTAAATATCCTACACTACACAGACCAGTCCAGCACATGGAAGAATTGTACTTACAAAATGCCAACAGTGTTTCTTTTTAGAAGATTATATATATATATATATATATATATATATATATATATATATATAAAATATATATGTACATACATACATACATATATATAATACATATTATATATATATATATATATATAATCCAAAGGGGAGAGGGGCGCCTGGATGGCGCAGTCGGTTAAGCGTCCGACTTCAGCCAGGTCACGATCTCGCGGTCCATGAGTTCGAGCCCCGCGTCAGGCTCTGGGCTGATGGCTCAGAGCCTGGAGCCTGTTTCCGATTCTGTGTCTCCCTCTCTCTCTGCCCCTCCCCCGTTCATGCTCTGTCTCTCTCTGTCCCCAAAAAAATAAATAAACGTTGAAAAAAAAATTTAAAAAAAAAAAAGGGGAGACAAAAATGCCAATTCTTTTGGGCATCTATGTCCATGCTATGGTGGCCCAGGCCTCTTTAGAGTGAGTCAGGACCTGTGAGTGTCCCCTCTTCTGTCAATCATGAGCATTAATTCCTGAGGCAACATCAAAGATGGGCTATGTAAGTTGGGCCTTGGTCCTTTTTCCCCACATAAACATTACCCTTCTTGTCATTAGGCTACCAAGCCAGACATCTCAAAATATGTTGATTAGAGGGGTGCCTGGATGGCACAGTCGGTTAAGCGTCCAAGCATCCAACTCTGGATCTCGGCTCAGGACATGATCTCACAATTCATGAGTTTGAGCCCCACATCGAGCTCTGCATCGACAGCGCAGAGCCTGCTTGGGATTCTGTCTCTCCTTCTCTCTGTCCCTTCCCTACTCGTGCTCTCTCTCTCTCAAAATAAATAAATGAACTTTAAAAAAATTTTAAAAGACATGATGGGGCGCCTGGGTGACTCAGTCGGTTAAGCGTCTGACTTCGCTTCAGGTCATGATTTCACGGTTTGTGGGTTCGAGCCCCGCATTGGGCTCTGTGCTGACAGCTCAAAGCCTGGGCCTGCTTCAGATTCTGTGTCTCCCTCTCTCTCTGCCTCTCCTCTGCTCGCACTCTGTCTCTCTGTCTCTGTCTCTCTCTCTCTCTCTCAAAAATAAATAAACGTGAAAAAAAATATTGACTAGAAATTTTAACTGTAACTTATGAAAATATCTTGTGGTTTGTCAGTTAACTGTCCCTGATACTTTTCTTAATTCACAGCTGTCTTTCTTTCTGATAGTTGATGAAATATCTGTCTTTTCTATCCATAAATATCCATCCTCCCCAGATCCACACTTGTAATTATCTCTGTACCTAAATTCAAAGAGTTTCTAAAATGTTGGGGCTCCTGGGTAGCTCAGTGGATTGAGCACGTGACTCTTGGTTTCAGATCAGGTCATGATCTCATGGTTTGGTGAGTTTGAGCCCCATATCAGGCTCTGCACTGAGCGCAGAACCTGCTTAAGATTCTCCCTCTCTCTCTGCCTCTCCCTGCTCGCACTCTCTCTGTCTTTCTCAAAAAAAAAAAAAAAAAAAAAAAAAAAAAGATTTTCTAAAATGTTTATGTTACCAAAATGTGAAAGTTAAATTATTTATTAAGCAAGGAGAAATTGTTCTTTGCAGCTGTTTTTTTCACAAGCTGTATTGCATAAACAGTCAGTTTTCAACTCACCAGGAAATTTCATACAGGAGGAATATTTCTTTCACTGAAGCATGATCAGAGAAAGAATTTTGACCCAGAACATATGAAAACTTTATTTGACATTATTGAACGGCGTTTCTCATAGCCACCTACAAATTATCAATAATCTTCACAAGCCTGAGAAATTTTCCTACAAAAAATTGTATTAGAAAAACTAACTCATGGTGGCAAATTCAATGTGCTTAATATGATTTGTGTTTTATCTCATGAATAATATGAATCCAAATAGGTAAAATGATTTTTTTAATTTTGCTACCATAGGATAGACCTATAAAAATTTAACAATACACACTAAAATGTTTATGTTTTACCGGTTTGCTATTTATTGTAGGAGGGCAAACACTGGTATGATACACAGAAACTGTATGGTTAGCACCAAATCAGCAATCAGATCTGTTATCGTGTGTCTTAAGTCTGGTTTTCAAGATTCAGTTGTGCAGTATGACAGCAAGACCTTGTATGATGCCCCTGGAAAACGGGAAGCCAAGCAATTTAGAACGTGAACATAAAACATGGGGCTAACCACAATTGCCCCGGCTCTATCTTTCTTTGTAGCTTCTTGTAAATAGTTTGCTGAACTATCGTGTTATAGAACTATAAGAAATTCATCTTCCTTCTGATTAGGAAAATTTGGTTTTTAGAGCTGGAAGCGGCCGTAGAGGTTTTTGAAATGATCTCCCCAGCCAGATGGGGAAGCGGAGACCCAGTAAAGATAATTCCCTTGCGCAAACTCACATGATGAGTTAACGGGGAAGCTAGAACTGAAAGTCAAATTGATCTCATAGAGTTAGAGAATCAGCATTAGCATGAGCCTAAGGATCACTTAGTAACCACCCTGCTCCTCACCCCCAGATAGCTTCTAGGTTCGGATCCCTCGTCCAAGGCTGTCCCAATATTCTGTGACATCCCAAAGATCCACTTTGATGATGATCTCTGTATACAAATGGAAGGAGGTCTTAAAATTCATTTTCCTTCAGTGAAGTGCACAAATTAAATCCTTTATGTGTTGGGGCGCCTGGGTGGCGCAGTCGGTTAAGCGTCCGACTTCAGCCAGGTCACGATCTCGCGGTCCGTGAGTTCGAGCCTCGCGTCGGGCTCTGGGCTGATGGCTCAGAGCCTGGAGCCTGTTTCCGATTCTGTGTCTCCCTCTCTCTCTGCCCCTCCCCCGTTCATGCTCTGTCTCTCTCTGTCCCAAAAATAAATAAACTTTAAAAAATAAATAAATAAATAAATAAATAAATCCTTTATGTGTTATACCGGGAAAAAGCAAGATGGTCTCTGAGCAAGAAAAATTTTCATTAAATCCATGTTCATTGTTCACTGGAAATATGCCAGTGTCCCACGTGGAGCTTACTGATACCTTCTTTATACATACTTCATACACACAAGATCACCCCAGGTGAAGCAGAACTTTAGAAGCAAGAGCTGACCATGAGGGATGAGACAGGAAAATGAAAGGGCAGAAATGAATTTAAGAAGTTTAAGTGTGGCCATTTAGTAGTAGAAGTATTCACAGCCGCTAGATTTTCAAGGCAGGGAAAGAAAAGGCCTCAATTATTTGAACCTTAAGCTTATTAGCACAAGTACCACTCAAGATTACTATCAGTCAGTCCATCTTCATTTTCTGGATCCCACCTAGAAAAGTGTGTTTTTCCCGGTGGAGACTAAAATCACCAACAAGAAATATTTAAAAACGTAACGGAAGTAAATTTCCCAGAGTTAAAGAAAGATGAGAGACATCATCCTAACAGAGAAGAGACAAAGAATGGAGATTATATCTGGATATATTATAATGAGATTCAAAGAGAAAATTCTAAAATTTCCAAAGGAGAAGTACAGATCATATACAAAGGAACAAGAATCAGATGACATCTGATTTTCCAGTAGCAACACTGATGCAAGATAACGAAGCAGTATTTTTAGAGTATTGAAGAAAAAGAACTCAGAATCCAAAGTTTAATTTCTAGCCAAACTGTCATTCATATATGAAGCCATGATAAAAATACTCTTTGGCATACAATGCTTCAGAAATGTTTCCTCACAAAGGCACACATTGAAAAAGGATCAAATTTTTTGGTAAAACTTGTGGTTATCTAAAAAAGTTAAGACTAAAGAAAAAGAGACATATAACTATAATAATCCATAGTTGATCAGAGTTTCAAAATTGTTACAATATCAATGTGGTGGGTCATAGACGGAGAACGTGAGGGACTGCTAGCTTCACATCTTATATAGGTTGACAGATCTATTTAAAAAACATAATAAAGGATTTTTTATTTACTCATGAAAGGTGGGAAACACTAGATAATCTACCTGAATGGCACAAACTAGCCTATGCATATGAATAATTCACATAAAAGTAAATGGATGAAATTCTCTAATAGAAAGACACTGTTAGATTCGATTTTATAAATCTATGTGCATGCCGTTTACAAAAGACACACCTAAAACGTAAGGTTGAAAGTGAAATGATGGAGAAAGTATCACGTGGATGTTAACTTTAAAAATCTGGTTTAGGAGTGCCTAGGTGACTCAGTTGGTTAAGTGTCCAACTCTTGATTTCGGCTCAGGTCACAATCTCGCAGTCATGAGATCGAGTCCCCCATCGGGCTTCACGCTGAGTGTGGAGCCTGCTTGGGATTCTCTCTCTCTCTCTCTCCCTCTCTCTCTCTCTCCCTCTCTCTCTCTCTCTCTCTCCCTCTCTTTCTGCCTCTCCCCTGCTACTGCTTTCTCTCTCTCTCAAAATAAATGGATAAATATTTTAAAAAAATACTTTAAAATCTGGTTTAGCTACATTAATAAGAAAAAAATAGATTTTGAGATAAAAATTCATTTGAGAGTAAATTTTATTAAGGATGGAGAAGGCCTTATATAATGATAAAAATTTCAATTAATTTAGGACCTGTAGCAACGTAAAAATCTTTGAACTTAATACAATAGACATGACATATGTGAGGCAAAATACATTAAGGTAGGTAGGCAAATCCCTCATCATGCTGGAAATTTCAACATATCCCTCTTGATTATTGGTAATACAAACAGAAAAAATAGGAATGATACAAAAGATCTGAAGAACTTAGTTAAGAATCTGGACTAATGAGCAAAGATAAAGTTCTTCTTCTAATAATTAGAGAGTAGAAACTTTTCAATGATACGCTGGTCATTTGGAAAAACTGATCAGCTATGAAGGAAAGAAGAAAGCTTTTATAAATTACATCTCAAAGAGAATTATAAAGCCATGACCTCTGAACACAAAATAATTATAAGTTTAAAAAGAGTTTTAGTTTTTTGAAAAGTTACTATGAATGCTAAAATCCCTGGTATTGAAGAAATCATAATTAGTATTTTTAAATACTTAGAATGCATCAATAAGGAAAACATGTCAAAATCTGTGTGAAATGTAGCAACTTATATTTTCTAATACAAGCCATAAATAATATCAGAAGGGAAGAAAGCATCAAAATTAAGAAGTTAAGTACCTATCTTAAAAAATAAGAAACACAGAATAAAACCATGGGAAGCAGGAGGAAATAGTAAAATTAAAAGCAGAAATCAACAAACTAAAATAGAACAGATATAGTAGAAAAGATGAATAAATCCAGAAGTTGGGGAAAAAATAAGCAAATGTCTGACAAGATTGATCAAAACAAGGCAGAAACTAAGTAATAGTTGGAAAGCGGGACACAATACACATAGAGATTAGAAAAAAATGGATAAACACTGTAACAACTATTTGCTTCTGACTTGGAAAACTTCAATGAAATGAGCAAATACTCAGAAATATATAAATTATCGGAATGAAGAAATCAAGAAAAAAATAATAAGTTGAATAGTCTTGTAACTATTAAATAAATCAACGCAGCAATTATTATCTTTCCACAAAGGAAACACCAAGGCCCAGATGATTTTACGGGCTAATTACACCAAATGTTCAAGAAATATACTATTTTGGGGTGCCTGGGTGGCTCAGTCGGTTAAGCGTCCGACTTCAGCTCAGGTCACGATCTCGCCGGTCCGTGAGTTCGAGCCCTGCGTCAGGCTATGGGCTGATGGCTCAGAGCCTGGAGCCTACTTCCGATTCTGTGTCTCCCTCTCTCTCTGCCCCTCCCCCGTTCATGCTCTGTCTCTCGCTGTCTCAAAAATAAATAAACATTAAAAAAAAGAAATACGATGTTTCTTTTGGATGGCATAAAAAGAGAGAATATGCCCACAAATGACCCAATTTACCATAGGAAGCCAGGACAACCTTCATACCCAAATCAGCATTCTACAAAGTGAAAGTATTACAGAGACATTTCATTCATGAACATGCAACCGAACTACTAAAGTATTAACAACCATAATTAGCAGTGTATTAAAAATATAATAAATCACAACTAAAGTGACTTTTACCTAGGCATGAAAGGATGGTTTAATATTAGAAAATCCAGAAGTAATAATTCATCACATAAATTGATTAAAACTAATTAAAAGAGAAAAGCTCTAGATGAGCATTTTGATGGGTTCAGGAAAACATTTGGTAAAATTCAACACCCATTCACAATAAAACTCTTGGTAAATTAGCAACAGAAGAAAAATGTAATTCAATAAACAACGTCTATTAAAAACTTACAACAGACATCACTCTAAATAGGGAACTATTCGAAGTATTTCTTTTAAAGTTAAGAATAACAGAAAAATTTTATTCTGTCAGCACATCTAGGCAACCCGGAATGGAAGAGTTTAGCCAATGCAATAAGACCAGAAAAAAAAAAAAGAATAGATTTTTTTTTTAATTTAGAAAGTTGGAATCAAACTGTCAACACTTGCAGATGATAACATTTTTTTTCTTGGAAAACCAAAATAATCCACCTATAGATGATGAGAAATAATAAGAGAATTTAGAACCTTGACTGGGTACAAGATTAACATAAAAATTTCAACTGCTAATCCAAACACAAGCTGAAACATATTGAAAAATTTCAACTGCTAATCCAAACACAAGCTGAAAAGGAAAGGGCATTATTTAAGCTACAACTGTCAAAAGAAGTTCAGGATGTCTGTAAGGAACAGTTCAAATATTCACAAAGAGATATTAAAAGAAACATATATAAATGGAGAAATATATTCATAAGCACAGTTTGAACACTCAGTTCTCCCCCACTCAATCCATAGATACAATCAAAATGGCAACTGGGGTGCTTTTAAATGAATTTTGGTTAGCTGATATATAGGAAAGAGTTAAGGACTAAAAGTAGACAAGATACATCTGAAAAAAAGGCAAAGGTAAGGAATTTGCTTTATCAAACATTAAGACTGATTATGAAGCTATAGTAATTTTGTCAGTCTGGTGTTGATGCAAGGACAGACACACTGACTAGTAGAATAGAACAGAGAACTCAGGAACAAATAAATCTATGTAAATAAATTTATTATATGACAGAGGCAATATGTCATCTCAGCAGGGACAAGAGAGGGGTGCCTAGGTGGCTCAGTGGGTCAATCCAACTCCTGATTTCAGCTTAGGTTATGATCTCACACTTTGTGAGTTTGAGTCCCACGTCCATATTTGTATCACGCTAATAGCATGGAGCATGCTTGGGATTCTCTCCCTTTCTCTCCCTTCCCCTCCCTGCTCTCTCTCTTACTCTCTCAAGATAAATAAATAAACTGTTAAAAAAAAAAAGAGAGACTATTGGAAGACGAAATGGATTTTTTTCTTACACCAAATATAAAATTCAACTCCAGATGGATTAACTACTAAAATATTAAAACCAAAACCTTAAAACTCTTAGTAAAAAATATCAGTAATATATTTTATAACTTGGAGTAGAAAAAGATCTCTTAAAATATAGAAGACAAGTTGGAAGAAGAAATGTGCATTATACAATCTGACAAAATATTATTACAAATATGTAAAGAGCTGTTACAAATCAATGAGAAGAATACAAGCAGATCTATGGGACTCTTTAATAGACAAGACACATGAACATAAGCATTTCACAGAAAAGAAAATATTTATAGCTAATAAACATAGGTATATATGTTTAACATTTTTGGTGATAACAGAGAAAAAATCATGATTTATAATCTTTTTATTAGTGCAAGTGAGAAGTCTGAAAATTCCAAGCATTAAAGAGTATATAAATCTTTAAAGCCTCTTATCTGTTGCTCATGGGAGTGTAAATTGATGCAATCACTTTGGAAAATAGTAAGTACTAACTCCTATATAACTCCTAATATTGAATATTCACATATCCTCTGATCCAGTATGCCATTCCTAAGTATATATCATAAAAAAAATTTGTACATATACATAGACAGTGGGATACATGTACAAAAATATCCATTGCGGCACTGTTCTAGCAAAAATAACTGGAAACAACCTAAATGCCCATCAGAGGGGGAGTCAATATAGTATGATATATTCTCACACTTCTATGTTATACAGCAGTTGCATAAGAAATACAGTGACATATAACAACATGAAGCAATCTTAACAATGCAATATTAAGTGAAAATAGTAAATCTCGAAAGATTGTATACAGTATGGTACTCTTTTTTAAAAATAAAAACAACGGGGGGCACCTGGGTGGCTCAGCCGGTTGAGCATCGGCTGGCTCTGGTCATGATCTCAAGACTGAGTTTGAGCCCCGCATCTGGCTCTGTGCTGAGAGCTGGGAGCCTGGATCCTGTTACAGATTCTGTGTCTCCCTCTCTCTGCTCCTCCCCCACTCACACTCTCTCTCTCTCTCCTTCAAAAATAAACATGAAGATGGGGCGCCTGGGTGGCGCAGTCGGTTAAGCGTCCGACTTCAGCCAGGTCACGATCTCGCGGTCCGTGAGTTCGAGCCCCGCGTCGGGCTCTGGGCTGATGGCTCAGAGCCTGGAGCCTGCTTCCAATTCTGTGTCTCCCTCTCTCTCTGCCCCTCCCCCGTTCATGCTCTGTCTCTCTCTGTCTCAAAAATGAATAAAACATTAAAAAAAAATAAAATAAAATAAACATGAAGAAAAACTTAAAAAATAAAATAAAAACAACTAAAAAGAATATGTGTTTGTGTGTGTGTGTGTGTGTATACAATATGGTATATTATGCATATGTACTATCATTTATTATGTAAATACACATATATTCTATTGGGCATTACACACACTCATACACACACACACAGTGTGATATAAAGAGACAATAAAACTTTGTAAGAAGGGAAGCAAATGAGCTAACACAGGATTCCATGCACTGGTTCCCTTGTGTCTGATGGGATGTCGATTGGGAATAATCCCAAAGCAATGATGAGCCCCTGCTGCTACTCAAGCATCTTGAAGACTCCCCAACAGGATGAGACAGAGGTCCCTGAAAGAGGGCAGTAAAGCCAACAGGAGGGCGACTAAGCCATTACTCATGTCTTACCCACCCCACCACCCCGCCATCCCAGTTTGCCCTTGAGTATACAGAGAGGCTCTCGCTTCTTCTCTCCTATCGTGCTTTCCTCAAATAACCAACCAGACTTGTTTCATCAATATCCAAATTAGAACAAGTCGTGTTCTGCAAACGTCCTCTCCAGCTGGAGGTCTTCTCAGAAGAGGCTTGGCGTGGTCTCCAAGCGTGGACAGATCTATTTCAGGAGCTCAACAGGGCCCAAACTTTGGGATAGCCTGTTGTGACTCGACAGAAGGCACAGGTGTAGAATGGGATTCTCTCTATTTGGCTTCTGGAAAATCTTAAGCACAAGTATTGCAAGTCAGCATAACTCCACGAGAATATAGGCAATACGGGTTAGAAGGTAAAGAGCTTGCCCCCCAACGTGGTACCAGGGAGTTTGTAGACTCGGGCAAGTCCCATCCTCTGTAGATGCCAGTCTCCTCATCTGCAGCACGGGGTCATCTTGAAGGCTCCCTTCTTTCTGTCCTTGAGACAGCTGAGCTATGTGCACAGAATGGCCACCAGGAAGGCAGGCCAGAAGGTGTTTGCCTGATGACCCTTTGGAAATTGGCAACAATGCATTTCTCCTTTTATACTTTCCAAGAATTCTAATGGACCATCAAGTACCAAATGAGGACCATTGGAACGTCCCTGAATGAGTTATCTTTAATCTTCCCCCATTCTGAAGTCCTGTTCTTTTCAGTTCAGCTGAAATTGCATCCTACCCTGTGGTTTGCAGAAAAAGTCCACGGTGGTTTCATGTCCTGGTTTCAATTTAGGGTCCACTCTCTTCTAATCACTGCATGCCAGTATGTTTTCTAATAATTCTCATTTTGCCAGGTTTTGAGTGAGTGTGCTTCCCCCGCCCCTGGGTCTGAAGCCACAGCAGCGGTAGCAGAAACACTTGAGCCTTCATTGTGAGCTATGTTTCTAAGCCACAAATAAAGCCAAAATAGCAATTATGTTCATGTAAATACTGAGCCCCAGCATTTCCTTCTAATGTTCTAGAGCTTGTCCTGGTAAAATGTCCAGGTAGGATGGCTTTTCTTTCTTATGGATTGTTGAATCTTACATCCTAACAAGGGCCCCCAAAGTGGGTTCCCTGGGACCCTTGAGGACTTACGCAAGGTCAGTTTGGGGGCTGCTATCCCTGGACCACTGGTGTCGGGAATTTTGTGGTTGTGGGAGTTCTTTCTCTAGGTCAGCATTTGTGCAACATGGCGCCACAGTCTGTAGCTACGTCTATTAAACTGTTTGCTATGTGGTCATCAGGCTCAATCTCATCTTGAGGATCTGTTGCCTTCAAAGGGAAATGCATTTTGTTTGTTTCTGAAAACACAAATACCCAGGCTGATTTTTAGCCCTGAATTGGCCATTGAGTTTAACTCAATACACTCAGAAATTATTGCTTGGACTATCTGATTCTGTCCCCTGAGGTTTCTGCTTAGAGCAATCTACTTAACTCCTGAGGATTAGGGCTCCCGCTGACAGCCCCACACTCGCTCTTTGACACATCAGTAGTCAGGTCTGCACAGAGGTGCAGCCTCACAAAGCCATGGTTCTTATTGCTGAAGGGCTCCTCAGGGTCATCCACTAGGGTTCCTAACCCCAAAGTCCTCAAGTCCCTCAGAGTCCAAACAGAACAATGGACTCACAGCTTTTCCCAATATCCTTGAAAGTCAACAGACATCTGTTTTATAGAATATCATTACCCACCCCTACAAAAAATAGGGGCAAAAGAAGGAAATAGTGTCCCAGGCTGGAGGCTCCAGAAGCAGACCCTCCAGAAGCAGCTCAGAGGGAGTTTGTAGAGCAAGATGTTTGTTAGGAATGGGGATGCCTGTGCAGGAAAGGGCAGTCTTGCAGCCTGGGTGTGTGATGTGGGCCAGGCAAAGCCACTGTCATCTGATAGAGTATATTTGAAAAAAGTATTGTCCCTCAGAGCATCCCACATTGGGATGACATGGATGGGGTCTCTGTGCCCCTCTTACGTTGTTCAGTCACCCGATACAGGCTGCCCCGGAAGCCGTGCGGAAAGAAGTCCCTGCGGCTGCAGCTGACTCTAAAGGAGCTGGAGGTTGTCTGTTGACCTCACTCCCAATGCCTAGGGCAACAAGTCCTTCCTTGAAGGGGGCCCCGGGCGGTGCATCTCTAGGTCCACCTTTGGTAGGTAGGGGTGTAGACTCACAGTGCTGTGATACTCACTGCCCCTCAGCTATGACTGTTGATTCCACTAAAGCTTCTGTTCAGTGTCCAGGGATAGGGTGCAGAAAATCTTCCCATCTTCCCGCTCCCTCGGGCTAGGTATCCCAGACGTGATGGAGGAGGCAGGCCAGAATGACGCTCCCTCCTAGAAGATGTCTCCAGTGAGCACTGTATATCTCCACGCACGGTAGGTTGGCACACCGTTCAATCCCCTGGGCCACTGGCCAGTTCCAGAACAAGGAACTTGAAGCATTTCCTTCCAACACAATTCTGGGTGCATCTCTTGGTTCAGCTCAAGTGTCTTTGCATCTGACAGCGAACACTGTAGGGATAGTATGAAGAGGCGAACTTCTCTGCGTTAATTAGATGTGACTCCTATTGTGCAATGCGGTTGGAAATGAGCACGTTTTCGGTATCTAGCAGTAGGCATTGTGTGATATGAAACGGATGACATTTGCTTTCCTTAGACTTCTGCAAAAGTGTTTATTTTTACAAAGAGGGTCCGTCAAACTGCAAATTAGCATGCACACATTCCTTCCTGTTCTCTCCTCCCATCTGGCTCATTCGCAGAAATTACACTTCTTTGCAGCTTGCCCAAACTGTTAGCACACAATTCAACTCCCATTTGCTGGGTGTCAATTTAATATTGCATTAATGAGACAATTAGAGAAGGCCAAAGAAGATTCCCAGCTAAAGTGCTTTAAGTGGGAGTCAAGTTGATTAGAAATGGCTCTCTCTCATTTTAAAATAGTGTTTGGTTTTGCCTTAACACAACAATTTTCCTTGATTAAAGTCTCAGAAGCTACTAATGAATTGATTCAATGAGACGAAAGTATTTCCATGGAATCAGAACTCCAAGAAAAGGATCTGACCCTCCCCACAGTTATCATGTGCCACCTTGAAGCAAAGGGAGAAGCTTGCAGCTTGGCTTCCAGCAAGCCAACAGCCACAGGAAGAGAAAAGTTCAGGCCAACAAGCCAAGAGGAAGTCCTTCTTAGCTCCCACCCGAAAGCAGCCCCCGGGGCTAGAGTCGAGATGTGGGGGGTTCCATCTGGTAGCGTGGTACAGGGGTCAGGCTGGGAGATTGGAAGTTGAGCCCTTTCTCCCCAGCTCTGATTTCCTACCTGTGAAAGGTGGTGATTAGGTCAACTTCACGGGGGCGTCACCGGAATCTCACATAAAGGTTAGGTTAGACTGGCCTGGAATAGTCAAATAAATTTGAATAATCTGAAAATGACATGGAACTTTATAAAAACAGGCTTAGGCAACAGGGCCCTTCCTTTCTGTTTTTATTCAAATACTTGGCAACCTGGGGACTATTATATTTAGTAATGATAATGAAACTATTCTGTGTGTTCTGCTGTTCTCATAATATCATGAAACATGCAGTCTGGAACAGATCTTAAAGCTAATCTGGTCTAATAGCTTCATTTTCCAAATGCTCAGAGGATTTAAAGAACTTAGAAACACACATTTGGTATGTTAGGACTCTAGCCCCAGCCTCTGAGCCCTCAGCCAGCGTTCAGGCTGCTGCACTAGACCTTCTCCAAACCCATCTGTGCCCAGGAAAGCTTCATGAACAGGGACTTTGCTCTGGGAACCTCTCCATGGAGATGTCATGGTTCACCAGAGGTGAATATAGATTGAAAGATCTCCTGTACTGGTTTGGGACTTGTTTCCTGGTCAGGCCAAAGATGCCTGCCTGAGTCCCTTGCCCAATGGATACTTGGCCTTCTCTGGCTTCTTCTCAAACCCTTAGTCTGTCAAGATTTCAAAAACAAAAATCGTAGATTTGGGGTCTGCTCTCAAGCTTGGGTTTTCCCCTGAAGTGAGTTGACTTAAGGGCTTTCCTGGTATGAGCCGACATTGACTTCGGTGTTCCATTTTAGCCTGTCTGTTACTCTGCTGGAGCCTGGAATGGGGTTGAATACATGACTTAACTACATGTGAGCAAAGCCCTCATGAAGCAGAGCAGAGATGGCGCCCAAAATAGAAACTGTATTCAGTCAAGTGGAGGCAGGCAGGCATGACCGGCATCTATCAAAGGTCCCTGGAGAAGATGACAATCCTGCCTTCCTACTCCTGATTCCCACGCTCAAAACTGAGAACATTAGCTCTTCCCTTTCTCTGTGATGGAGACACTAATGACACAAAAAACTCACTGAAGAGAAAATGGTATACAGCCTACACCATTCTGGCCTGTAACAGGAGTGTGATGAGTATGTTTTATATAAATGAATTCCCTGAAAGCCCGTAATCAAGCCATATTTACATTTATACATTGAAAGGTCACCCTACGTTGGGGGACTTTGGGAACAAGAGGAAACCAGATGAACTTGTGTTGTTTCAGATTTTAATGTTTACCTTATTTTTTAAATTTCTTTTAATGTTCATTTTTGAGAAACAGAGAAAGACAGAGTGTGAGCAGGGGAGGGGCAGAGAGAAAGGGAGACACAGAATCTGAAGCAGGTTCCAGGCTCCAGGCTTCATGCTGTCAGCACAGAGCCCAATGCAGGGCTCGAACCCACGAAACGTGAGATCACGACCTGAACCACCCAGGCGCCCCTACATTTTATTTTTTTTTATGCTTATTTATTTATTTATTTATTTTGAGGGAGGGAGCGCATGAGAGTGAGACAGAGACAGAGAGAGAATCCGAAGCAGGCTCCATGCTGTCAGCCTAAAGCCTGAAAGGGGCCTCAATCCCACGAACCATGAGATCATGACCTGAGCAGGAATCAAGAGTCGGACACTTAATGTGCTTAACAGACGGAGCCACCCAAGTGTCCCAATGTTTTACATTTTAATTTAGACTTCTGACTGGGGTCTTACCGGAGACTGGTGTCCACTAACTCCAGAGAATTAAAAAAAAAAAAAAAAAAAAAAAAAAGATTTCAGAAATTACATTTACTTGGTATTTATGAGATATTGGGTGCTTTCTACGAAGTCACAATGTCCAGGTGGAGGCCCCCAAAAGCCACCTGGGTGGGGATTTTGCTACCCTCTCCATCAACAACGAGAGATCAGTAGACACTTCCTATGTCCATGAAACCAATTCTCAGGATCCCCCTGCATTCATCCATTCCCCGCTTGGTCTGGAACATCTCCTTTCCGTCCGCACCTGAACCCAGGAGCGCTGGCCCCCAGGACGCTGGTGTGAGCGTCCTTCAAAGTCCTAAGTGGGCAACGCTTCAGAGATGGTAAAAGCCCGCCTCATCGCTCCCACCCTCCCCTGTGCACCCTGCAGAAAGGGAGCAGCTTTCACTTTTGAGACCCAGGCACACCCTGCTCTCCCGCTGCCCCTTTCTCTGCCAGCACTTTTGCTTCCGGCCCTCTGTCTGGCCCGTGGCCCCAACTGGGCGTGCACAGGACATCCCCCACCAGGCACTCTCTCTCCCCTCCTCTGTCTCTCCCCCTTCCCTATTTCTTTCTCTCTCTGGTGAAGCCAGGGCAGGGGGGAGGTGTCTCCCAATAGGGGAAAGACCCTCTTCTCTCTGTTCACCCTCTGGCACCCAGCGTCTGAGGACCGGCTGGCCTCTGCTGAGGCTGTGGTCCACTACGGTAGGCATCACATGGAAATTCAGTTTCTCAGATCCGACAGTGCCAGTCCTTCCTAAAGAGAAGCACGGAGGTGTGTGCAGAATCCGACTGTCCTGGGGGCCAGAAGCCCGGGGTTATGGACCCCGCGGTGCGCAAGTTCCCTGAGAAAGAGAAATGATGTTGGGCCGGTCACTTTCCCTTTCTGGGCTTGGTCGCTGGCTGGCTGTAACACAAAGAGGTGAGACTAAAGGGTTACTCCAAGTCTCTTCTGGCTGGAACACTCTGGGATTCAGAGATGGGGGCTGGGGGAGCAGCATTCCTGGGGAGTGACACAATTCCAAACGGGGAGATCAAAGGGGCTCTGCAGAGGGAGGCCCCAACCGGGAGCTCACAGGCCTGCGTCTGGGGTCAGTAATTAGCTCCTGCCGCCACCTTCCTCTCCCCGCTCCGTGCTCCGGGCGGCGGGCAGGTGGGCGAGCACTGTGAGCCCAGCCACAGAGTCCTCCCCAGACCGGAGGATCGGGGGAGCAGGGGAGAGGGAGGGCGAGAGCCCACCGGGAACTGTGACATCTGTATGGAACTTTCTGTGAGACAGATGCAAAGTTTAAACATTTTAACAAAAAGCAGTCCACTCCAGGCTTTCTCGGCACCAGTGTGAGAACTGCAGCGTGCGGATACCTCTTAAAGTATTTGATGAGAGACTAAAAGGCTGACAGGCTAACACTTCACTTCCTTCCAATTAGGGGCCTTGAACATCAAAGGCCCAGGCCCCACTCAGCCGGGCTTACTTGAATGAATTAGGGAAGAGAATGAGTCCGGGAGCTGCTTCCTTCTCTCCCTCGCAGAGACGTGGGGCTCTAGGGGCTTTAATAAGATGTTGGAGGTCACCGGGGTCAGGCTCTGACTGGGGGCACCGGGAAACTGCCAGAGTGTTTCAATATGTGTGGTGTTTGTCATGCAATCAGGCCCGCCAAAGCCTCCCCTTGTGGGGCCTGTCTTTGGGGGACCATTCTGGAGACAGAGCTCTCGGGCAGTCAGGGCCCCCCAGGTCCTATTCTGGCGGGTACAGGGGGCACCAGGGCCATCGGTCTAGAGGCAGCTTTTTCTTCAGAGTCCAGGCCTGAGATCCAGGAGTCAAGGTGCTGGGAAAAACAACCGCATTAGGTGCCTGTGCATTCGTTTCAGAGGTTTGCTGTGTAGACACAGTGGCTGTGTGAGGGCAGGGAGTGATTCTCAGCCGCTCAGCGAGCCAGCTCTGGGCGTCAAGCAGAGCGAGAGTGCAGTTCTGTAAGCAGTCAGGGCCAGGAGAGAAATCAAAGCATTTCTTTTGATTGGATTTAGCTTAGTGATTGCAAAAGACCCAAATCTACACCACGGCAGCTCCCGCCAGTGGCTTTCAACTTCCGCTTGCATATTCCAGTGGTGGGCAACTCACCATCACTGAAAGGCTGTATCCACCCCTGGGGGGAGTGGCTGTCATAATTAGGAAGAGCGTCCTTGCATGGAGTTGGAAGATTCCTTCTTTTTTTTTTTTTTTTTTTAAGTTCATTTGTTTATTTATTTTTAGTCATCTTTACCCCCAGTGAGGGACTCGAACCCACAACTGTGAGATCAAGAGTCGCGAGCGCTTCCAACCAAGCCAGCCAGGCACCCCCTTCTTGAACACGCACCCAACAAACTCTGTTCTGCTTCACGCAGCTGAACCAACAGTAGGATCTCTAGAGCCAGATAGACCTGGACTCAAAAGCCGGCCCCACGTTTCCATGGAGCAAGTCGCTTTGATTTTAAGCTTCTGCTTCCTCTTTGGCAAATTGGGTTTTTTGCATTGACTTTTGAGGATGAGAAACCATGTTTATCAAGCTCCTATCAGAGCATCTGGCACACAGTTGGTCCCTAATGAGACCTTCATATTCCCTACCACCTGTTATGGCCCATGAGGTTCCCCTTCTCCAAGCTTAACATCCCCCAGCCCCACCCCCAATTCATTACAGAGTGAGTGTCTGGTGGCAGACCATGAAGAGAGCGGTCTCCAGTGACAGAATGATGAAGGAGGACCTTCTACACGGAGGGCGGAACGAGGTGGCTCCAAGAAGTTCAGGTGACGCCTAGTAAAATAGGGAAGTGCGTGGTAGGGAGAGGAGCGATAGCACAGAAGAGGAGTCTGAAACGTACAGGAGACATTTAGAGGCCAGTGGAAGAGGACGGTTTGTCTAGAACATAGGATGAAGGGAAGGAGAGACCATACAGCTGGGGCAGAACTCTCGTAGGGAGACCTTTGAGGGTCGTGCCAAGGTGCTTCAGGAGTAACTACTATGCTTGTAAATTGGGCTTTTACGGTACACTCATGATCCACTCTGATCCTTACAACAGTGCAAAGAAGCAAATATTGCTACCTCCAAACTCACACACGTGGAAACAGAGGCTAAGAGAGTTTGAGCGGCTTGCCAAGATCACAGTAAGTGGAAGGGGTTCCTAGGATCTAGGTCTTCTAACATCAGACCCAGACTCATGGAACGATCTGTGGTCTTGCTGAAAACACAAAAGCAATGCAAACAGATGAGCAAACAGAGGGAGAGAGAGCTCAGGATGGGCCCAACTTGTAAGAGAAACCTTCCTGGAAGAGAGGGGCCTCGCTTGGGGTCTTCTCCACATTGGAGTCCATTGGCTTTTGAAGGCCCTGCGACTAAGCCATTAAATGCCCAGATCTGGGGCGCCTGGGTGGCGCAGTCGGTTGGGCGTCCGACTTCAGCCAGGTCACGATCTCGCGGTCCGTGAGTTCGAGCCCCGCGTCAGGCTCTGGGCTGATGGCTCGGAGCCTGGAGCCTGTTTCCGATTCTGTGTCTCCCTCTCTCTCTGCCCCTCCCCTGTTCATGCTCTGTCTCTCTCTGTCCCAAAAATAAATAAACGTTGAAAAAAAATAAATAAATAAATGCCCAGATCTAAGGAGAGACAGCCAGTGATGTCTCTAGAATTCAGTTTGCCTTTACAAATATTTGAGTTATCTGCAAAATTGTGGAAATTATATCACAGGTACGTTGATGACACTAGTGGCTGCAGAGTGTGGACCCACATTTATTACGTACATGCTACCGGCTAGGAATTTTTACACAAACTCTCTGTATTCGTCTTCACCCAACCCAGGGTGGTAGGCATCTTTATGTTCATTTTCCAGATGAGGAAACTAAAGCCTAAAGTCAAATCCTTAGTCTAAGACATACATCTCTCTGGCTACAAATCGTGGACTCTTTCCATTCCGTTTATTTTACTTCTGAACTTAAAAGTGGTGCTCTGTCTGGGGTCATACCTCCAGACCCGGTACCTGATGACCTCAAAGTCTCAAGTCACAGACAGGTGATGGAGGGAAAAATCTCCTGTGTTTCTACCTCCTGGAACAGAAGCCGAGAGCCTGGCACCGGGTTGGTCCACCACTCCCCATAGTTTCTTATTTATGCTCTGAATGAATTTCTTATTTATGCTCTGAATGCAAAGGTCCTCAGGACTGCTCCAGAAACCCCGTTATAATTCACTATTAATGAGCTGGGTCATTATTTTTAAGGCCCCCTCAATATCCCCCTGGGGCAAAGTCAGCCATACGCATTTACATACAAATTGCAATGCATCCCTACGACCTTCCTCACTTCCACTAAGAAGGGCCGCTGTGATCATTGCTCGCAGTCCCTTTTTGGAGCAGCAGTGAAGGAGAAATCCACCCAGAGCGTATGGAGGACCCCTGGATTGGAGGGGAGACAGCTCCTGTGTAGGCTGACCCTCCAGCCCCAAGAGTCATCAGTCTAACCAGCAATGACCAGGACAAAGGCAGAAAGCCGACGAGTCACACAGTGGATGCTTCTCTGTGTTAGAGACGCAGACATTAACATTTCCTAGCATTCCATGGGCCCTGAGTGTTCAGATAAACTAGGGCCTCCAACTCTGGGTTCCGTGAGATGACAACACTCAGGCTCCAGTTCGAGGACCGATTTCATCGTCTTCCATAGTCAACACAAAGCATTACAATGATAGCACATCCCTAAACACTGAGATGTGATCAACCTTCCTTTTTCTTTTTCTCCTGGTTCTTCACAGCAACGTCCGCCCATCTAGACATGGTCAACACAGCGTGAATATACCAGAGATTGCAAACTTAGTAGACAAGGACTATGAAGGCATGAGAAGAAAGCAGCTTCTATATAAATTACATATGTTGTATGTAAATCGGTATAGAATTCTTGTTATGAGGCTCGGTTCCTATCAGAAAAAGAGGATGGCTTGTTTTCATTTGGTAGCTGATTGTGGGAGGGGGGCAGTGGAGGGGATTCAGAAATTTGGCAATGCAGATGGGCTTCTCGGAGGTGTTAGGGCTTGGAGCAGCCCCTGAAGGTGAGGCAGGATTCACCAGGTCATGGAAAGTGGGAAGGATGAGAGAAAGAGGATGTCTTAAGGTACAGCAGAAGCAATGAGGTGACATGTAATTATGGCAATGAGACCTGGCCAAGGGGCTCAGCAACGTGAGTGTCTGGAGACAGAAGCTTTGGCCAGACGGCGGCCCATTCTTCAGCATCGGCGGGGGGTGGAGGCACCTGTCTTTCCAGGATGCATCTGGGAGGGCGCCACCAAGGCGACTTCACGACTGCCTGCAATTCTGCGTGTAGTACCGCAGGTGCAAGAGCGTCACTCCCGCGGGGGGACCACGGACAGTTACCGTCTAGCCAAAGATCTATTTCTCTGGAGCCAGCACACCTCAGGTACCTGCTGCCCAGGCCTGTGCTCGCTGCTCTGCCCGCTCGTGACAGTCCCCGTGCCACTTTCCAAGGCTGGCTCAAGTGGTTCTCCTCGCACGAAACCTTCTGTGATTCCCGTCACCTCCCCAAACTTCTACTTCTTCAACTGTACGGCGGAAGGAATGCCCTTCCTCTCTCCCCTGGGTGAGACGGCTGTTCTGAGCAGGAACAAAAAGTGGCCGGTACCAGGAAAGAGCCAGAAAGACCCAGACAGGAATGCCGGCTCTACCTCTTCCCAAGAGGGCCCTCAGAGGGCGAAAAGCTGCTCTTCTGGCCTCACTTTCACCATCTGGCAAGAAAAAGGGGCGGGCTAGGGTGCTTATTGCAAGAGCTCCCGGCAGGTGAGGGGAGATACGACAGGTGAATGGACTCAACTCCATTCCTGGAGGGTCAGTGGTGCCCCTTCATCTTGGCTTCCTCCCTGCGGCTTTTGATCATGATCTCGTTTTCTCTTCCTTTCCCTTACTCTCTGAAAATCGAGCCAGCCCGTCTCCACATCCCCTGGCTCCAGTGGTGATCACGTGGTTTTCCAGATTACAGAGCTGGTCCTTTGGAGGGCCACAGCTCCCAATCCCTCCAAAACGGTGGGTTGTGACAAGTGATTCACTGGGACATCGGGCTAATGACAAGATGTTTCTGAGTCTGTTCCCCTCCCCATGCCCCCTACCCAGTGTGGATGTGCTGGCCTCTACAGCAACCATCAAACAGCAATCTCATAAAGCAGGCTCATCTTCCAGAAAGCAGGGCAGCTCCAGGGGCCATTTTGCAAATGTTTGACCCCCAGGTACCTCCAGGTCACCGGGATTTATTAGTTGGAATCTGCAGTTCAGCAGATGACATTTTAAAAGGCGTTTTATTGCTTCATGACCTGTGTGCATTGCAGGGTAATTCTGAGGCTTTGTGTCTGCCGTGACTGTCCGAACTGCGGTGGCTCCCACTGACCCACAGACCTGCTTGCCTCGTGCAGGAATCCAGCAATGGCCACTCCCATCCCCCGTCCTCGGCCGCACCATCCAAAATTTCAGGCTCTCCTCTTATTCCCAAGCTGGAACTCGATGCCCAGCCCGGCAGGGTCTTTCCTGCAGAGAACCTGGCTAGGAGAAGTTCCAATTAAATCTCCCCAAAGGCCATAGAAGTCAGACTATGCTGTGCATATGGAAAAACTGAGACTCAGAGAGGTAAAGAAGACTAATTCAAAGTCATTCGGCTCATATACAGTAAAGTTAATGCTAGAACCCTGGATCCGCCCCCCCCCATCATCATTCTACTTCACAAGCTTCATCTGCAAAATGCTTCCATTTGCTTTAAGAGCAATGATCCATAAGACACATTTTGAAGGGTGATGCCTGGAGTAGCATCACCAAAGACTCGGTTGAACAGAGCAGCCTGGAGGTCACATTCTAAGGGAAGCTCAGAAACCACTGGAAGATGCAGTGTGAACCCCTCTCTGTGTGCCTGGAGCAGCCTGGGCTGCCTGTCACCTCTCAAAACACATGGCGCGGGGCGCCTGGGGGGCCTAGTCAGCTAAGTGTCCGACCTCGGCTCAGGTCATGATCTCACGGTCCGTGGGTTTGAGCCCCGCATCGGGCTCTGTGCTGACAGCTCAGAGCCTAGAGCCTGCTTCAGATTCTGTGTCTCCCTCTCTCTCTCTCTCTCTCTCTGCCCCTCCCCCGATCATTCTCTCTCTCTCTCTCTCTCTCAAATAATAAACATCAAAAAAAATGGCGCATAGCACACAGCTTATTTCAAGTGGCCCTTTGGAAACCAAGGCATAAGCAGCCTCCTCTAGACCACACAGTGTGACCTGAAGGCTTCCTGCAGCCTCTTGGATTTCCCTCGATTGTAGCACCTGCACCTCACCCATGAACTATTGTGGGCAGGGATCAGGATGATTCACTCCTGTCTCCCCAGGACTTTCCCCCATGCCTAGCTCAAAGTACATGTTCATTATACGTTGGTTTTATTAAGCTGAGATCCAAATTTGCCACCCCAGGGAATGCTGTCTCTTCCACTTAGCATTCCTCTGGTAAGTGACGGGAGTGTGGAAGAATATGCTTCCGACCCTGAGACACACATTAAGGAATGTGCTCCAAATCCTGCAAGACTCAGCCCATTCTTGGTTGGATGAGGTTTGGATGATAAAAATCGCACACATACACGCTCTGCTGTTTTGTCAAACACCAGCCTCCCGGGGAGTAGTAACGTGTGAACTCTTTTATTGGTCTCTTATTCAAGATCAATGAAACACATAGTTGAGCCTGAAATGATAAGGATCTTCTCCTTAGACTGCCAGCTGTTCCTTTTTCCCTGAGCCAACTCAGCCTTGGCTGAATGCAACAGACTCTTAGTGAGTGTCTACTCTGAGCCAGTAACTGAGTGAGATGCTAGAATGACAAAAATGGATAAGGTAGAGTCCCTACTCTCAGAAGTCTGTCAGCCTACCGGAGGAGAAAAGGGAGAAATCGGATCATTGCGTGCAAAACGACGCGTGCTGTGTTAGGGGCCCACAAGGGCATAGAAGCGTGGAAAGGGAGGATGCCGTGAACTTGGGTGACCATGAGGTCATCATCCATTGGGTGATGCCTGAGCTGTGCGCTGAAGAGCAAACAGAAATAGCGGTGGAAAGCGGAACTCGGAAAGGCATCACAGGCAGAGCATAACACGTGAACCAAGGTCCTGAGGTGAAAAAAAGGTCTGGTGACCACAGGGAGCCCCACCTTCAGGGTTGCTGGGACCAAGAGTCTAGGTTAGGGAGTGGCAGGTTTGGCAAAATAGAGACCCCGTCACAGAGGTTTGGTCCGCCAGCCTAGGGAGATCTGACTCCACGCTGTGGCAACGGGGAGTCATTAGACGATTTTAAATATGGTAGCAAAGACTTCTGTGTCTTGGGACAATTCCTTAGGTGACCATGTCTGGGGTGGATTGAAGTTAGAGTTGATCGGGGAAAGGAAACCCTCGCAAGACTACTGTAACATCCCAGAAGGAAGATGCTAAGTCTGCACTGAGGGCAGCGGAAATGGGATGGAAAGAAAGGGAGGGTTCGGGAGACATTCAGCGATATAGGACAATCAGGAGTAGGTGAGCAGTTAGACGGGCGGAACTTAGCCTTCCTCAGTCAAGAGGCCCGTTCAGGGCCATGAGCTTGCCCTGGCCCATCAGGTGGTAGGGCCCTGTAGGTGGGCACGCTGGGTTAGCAGAAACCAGTTGGAAATGTGCCAGGCAGAGCCATAGCTCTGTCCCTTGGACTGACCGGGAAGAATAAAGGGCATCAAGAACGGAGGGAAAGCAGCCAACGTCTCGGGAGAAGTACGGGATTGTAAAGAACACATGTGCTGGCCTGTCAGTTACTGACTCTACAACTCCCCAGTTCTCCAAAGGTGCTCTGCGGTTATGGGCACGGCGGGGTTCATTTAATTGGTAGCCTTTGAAATGTTTTTGCTCTCCAATCTTCATAAAAAGGAAATGAGGGCTGTGGTGGGCGGACGAGGTGTTGAGCCGTTCTGGCTACAAGGCAAGAGCCCGGGGCCTTTGATGAACCCTGTAAATAATCAGTAGCACATGTCCACACTGCACAGCCTCACACACACAGTGCTGGGGGAATGCTAGGGGAGGCAGCGAGAGGAGGCAAGGGGGACGACATCGGCAGGTGCCGGATCAGTGATGGTCAACAGGGCTGGCATCAGGCAATGAGATAGGAGGGCACCTGCCCTCGAATTGGGGAGCAGGGTGACGCAGAACCTTGCCTTTCTTTAGATCTGTTCACTCATCCCCTTGAACGGGAACGCCAGTGCCAACCACACAGGTGTGCAATGACAATCCAGCGAGCGGCAGCAGAGAATAGTGGTTGCGACAAAGCGCGAGCCTGGGGTGCTCAGATCCCTGTTCCGTGACCCGCAAGCGCCGCACCAGGACACGTCACCTTACCCCTTCACGTCTGCGTCGATCCTCCTGAGAACTGGGGTCACAGTGGCACTCCCGTCGTAGGATGATGTTAGGATTAAAGAAGATGGCACCTGCATATGTTGGCACCTCGAAAGAACTCATTAAATGGGCACGTGCTCTTGATAGGAAGATGCTGGGCACTGTATTCAAAGAGAGAGAGAGGCTTATGGTACTCCGGGCACCAACAGAGCCGGAGGATGATAATTAACCTCCGACTCAGCGTCAAGTGCCTCGCGGGCACATACCATTTTTGCCATCCGCGCAGCCCCAGCTCCATTCTTTATTATTCTCCGTTTACAGACGAGACTAGCGATACAAAGAAATTAAGTGACTTGCCCAGGGTCGTACCCACTAGGATTTGCAGCCTAAATAGTTCCTCCAGAGCCCACGTCCTTGGCCACTTACAAGGCTTACCCGTGCATAAAATGCTAGCCATTGGCCCCTGCATGGGGGAGCACTGAACTGTCCTTCCCAAGGCCTGGCATTTGTTGAGGACCTCCCACAGGCCAGACGTGTGCCAGGCATGTTATGAAATCTCACGGCATCATCATCACCATGTGAGCCGGCTCCTGTTGTCCCCACTTGACAGATCAGGTGACAGGTCCCGAGAGGTCTCCCACTCTCTGCCTCGGGCTCTGCTCTGGACGTGAGTGAGGCTGCTAGGCGGAAGGGCCACGCTCTCTGTCCCCACCCCACCATTCCCGCCATTGGGAAGAGATGACAAGGAAGGGGGGAAACGGTGATCGGCCCCAGGCATTTTCATTCTCGGCGCCTTCACGGACGTTCTTTTCTCCGCAAAGCAGGTATCGTCGCCCGGTTATACATGAGGAGCCTGAGAATGAGCCGTATCTGGCAACTTCCCCAAGGTCACAAAGCAAGCCTGCCGTACCTTCCTAGTCAGCGTCTCTTCAGAAAACGGAGGGAGTGGCATTTACCTCGAAGCTCGTTTCAGAAACTGAAGACATTTGCCCGGTCCTCTCCCGGACAACCGGTGCTCGTTTCGGAATTTGGGGAAAGGCCTCGGGAGGGCAGGCCACGCGCCCCCCGGCCACCAGGAGCTGCGCACGCGGCCCCTGCCTATGGGCTGGCGGCATCGGATGCTGCTTTAATTAGATCGCCATGGTAACGAGCTACAGGAGAACAATAGACAGTTGTGTAGTTGCGAAAATCATCAGCCTCAGACAAGGCCCGCTAAACTGTAATTATGCCGGAGTAGAAGCGATCTTCATTTTGGTGCAGGAAATAAACTGCCAGCCTAGCCTGGTTGTCTTCAGATGTTATTTGAACACCAGGGTTGGGATTCCAAGCGAGTCAATTGCGCGAACTTACATTTTGAAATTGTCAAAACCCCATATAAAGGCGATTGTGTTTACATCCTGGGTTTTGACTCGTGCGTTCCCAGAGGGGAGCCGAGAACAAGGTTGAGGAAGGGAATAGCCATCACATAGGTAGCAGTTACTGAGTGTGGCCGGGACAGGCATTTTGTATGGTCTCCCCTGGTCATCACCATAAGCATCTACAGGGGGTGCCTCGAGCCCAGCTTTGCAAGGCGGGAAGGCGGCTCGGGGTCTTGCCTTATGCGCAACCTTCACTGAGGACGGAATGAGGTCCTGACCCCAGTGTGTTTGGCTCTGAGGCCCAAAGGCTTTGCCCTGAGCCACATTGCTGTTCAAGGACAAAAGGAGACAGCCCAGTCCAGCGGCACTTCTAAGAAGCCCTCTGGATCCTCCTTTTGATGAAACGTGAGGGCTTCCCTTTAATGCAGTTAGTTTTTGCTCGTCTGATAAGATGCAATTCACTCCAGCCATCAGAGTCGCCGAGACCCATAAATAACGGAAAGATCATTTAAAAATAAATTACTGACTGAAGGCAGGGAAAACTCATCCTTCGACTGTGGCTCTCCTGGCCCCCCATAAATCTGTTGTCTTTTCGGCTCTGCAGTGGCCAGGGTCACAGACCGTAAAGAGCTTCCACAGAGAAATTTGAGAAATCCCAGCAAGATGGGGCATGCGGGAGTCACAGGAAAAGCATCTGTACTGTCGCCGGGAGCCCCGGTTGAAGGATGCCGCCCTCGGGCTGGCCAGGCAGGACACGGTGGGCGCGTGCTCAGGGAGCCAGCTGCTGGCCTGCCTGCTGGGACTGCAAAGGCACCACGAGAAAGACCTCCGCCCCTGCAGCGTTCTGGTTCCTGACCTACTTTCGCGGGAAGGAACGACATTTCCAGTCTCGCTGCAGCACGACGCTGCATTTCCCTTTGGAGATGGGACCCAGTGACCTCAATTCCTAAGACTGAGGATGAAGTCTGATTTTAGATTTTGTTTTTCCAAGAGAAAACGCAGTTGTGTTGGAGGAGGGGAATTGGAATGGGTAGAGAGAGCACTGGCCGCAGGGGCGGGGGACGAGGCGCAGTCAAGGGTGGGCGGTGGCAGTGGAAGGGAAATGCGAGGAGGTCCCAGGGCCCCTGCGGCTTCTCTGCATTCTGAGGCAGGACGGCAAGATGGTGCGGTGGCCTCAGGGAGTCTCTGGATGGTTGACAAAGCAGTGTCAATGGCTGTCCCCTCATCTGTCAGCTGAGCTGTGACACCCTCCAGCCTCCTGCTCAGAAAATGCACAACGATAAGCATCTTCTCCCCACCTGTGCTTGGCACAGCTCACAAGTGACAATACTCAGCCTCCAGGATGGTGTCGGGACACCCTCCTCTTCCGCAGTCACTTTCTCACAGCCAGCAGGAAACAATGCATTCCTCCCTAATCCCTGGAAAGGCACAGGGTTTGGAATCCTTGACAGTTGAGCCCCAAGTGCATTGTGAGATTGCCATTTAAAGGAGTGGTTTTATTAATTTTTTGTTAATTTTTTTAACGTTTACTTATTCTTTGAGAGATAGAGAGAAAGAGTGGGGGAGGGGCAGAGAGAGAGGGAGACACAGAATCCGAAGCAGGCTCGAGGCTCTGAGCTGTCAGCACAGAGCCTGACACGGGGCTTTAACTCACAACCCTTGAGATCATGACCCGAACTTGAGTCAGTCGCTTAACCGACTGAGCCACCCAGGGTCCCCTAAAGGAGTGATTTTAAACTTTGGAACAATTAACCTCTCAGGGAATGTTTGGAAAGCCGGGGACCCTTTTTCCTGTGGGACAAAGGTACGTGTGAACATACATCCAAGCATTTGTGAGCCACCCCAGAGGCTCTGCAATTCTCGGACCCCCATCCAGGGACCCCCACGTAGGGCTCCTGCCCCCGCTAAGAATCCCGGCTCTGATCTAACCTCCTCATTTTACAGATGTTTGATCAGAAAGAGGGAATGACCAACTCCAGATCACAAAGTGAGTGATCTCGCACTAAAGCCCCATTCATCCACCTCTTCCCGGAGAAACTGCTAGAACTATCTCTTAACTAACCTCCCATTACCACTGAGCCTCTCCCCCACATATTCTCTCACCAAGATAAAGTAGCCTTTTTCAAAGGCAGATCACATCATGTACCTCTCTTGCTTAAAATCCTTTTGTGATTCTCCATTACCCCTGAGATATGAGCCACCACCTTCCACCCAATCTCCAAACCAGGGCACCACATTTCATGCCTCTGGGAGAGGCTGTCCACACCAGGGATCCCCCAGAGGAGGCCAGTACCCTGCTTATGAGGCCTCCACATTATGCATTTTCATACCTTCCACCTCTGCCCGTCTTCTCTCCAGCTCCTGGGCCTCTGCACATGCTTTTCCTTCTTCTGGACACAACCTTCCTTCCTCTCTTCCCCTGCTACCTCCTATCCATTTTCCACTTCTCGCCATTGCCACCTTTTCAAGAAGGTAAATTTGGTAAACCCAATGTGGTTTACCTGAATCAACCAGGGTCCAGCCAGGGCCTAGAAGCCATCATGGGTCATTCCAGACAGATGGGATTTAATACAGGGGATTTGTTACATAGGGGTTGAGAGGCTGAAAAGGCTTTTGAGAATCGATGCTGAGTTAGCCCAGAGAGTCATGACTTTGGAGAGCCATTTCTAGCCCCATCATGAGGAGAAGAAAAGGGAAGAGGTGGAGTTACAAGGATCTAGAAGTTCAGAGGCGGGGCCTTTGGGGCTAGTGTTCTGAACACCACACGTCTGGGGGCGGGGGGAGGCCTCTGAGAGGGTGCCCCACGGTTGGGGGAAGGACAGCGTTGTAGGTGGCACTGAGGCCTCAGGCTCCGATGCCTGGACGGCTGGTGCTCAGGTGCAGAGAGCTGGGAAAGGGCACAACTGGGGCTTGTGGTGCCACAAACTGTAAGGGACAGGAGCTCTCCCTGCCGCTGCAGGATCTGCACAAAATGGGAAGAGAGTTTCCTTGACTCCCTCCTGCTGCCAGAAGCCCAGAGGAAGCCCGCCGGCAAGGGCATCTGGGAAATGTGGCTAGAGTGGATTGGGCTCCATATCCATAGAGTGGATTGCGGGATGGCTGTGGCCAAGAGACCAAAGGAAATAACTGGCATAAACCCACCCCACATTGTGGATCTATTGACCTTCGCATTTGACTAGGGCTCTATGAAGTTTGGCCCAAACCATCCCACAGCCCAGAGCCTGGTGCAAACGTCACCAGTTGGCACTTGGTAAGTGTTGATGGGCCGATCGAATAGGATGGGCAAGAGCTCTCGGAGCCTCAGCTCCCACAGCTGCAAAGTGGAGCTGAATTCCTCTCCACAGAATTTTCGTGATGATTACCAAGATGATGGACGTGAGTGGCCCACGAGCTGTTTGGACTCGGGTCGTGACGGAACGTGAGAGCCCTCCATGGACAATGTCTGGCTTCACCAGGAGCCGTATTCTGAGCTTGTTTTTAATAGCGTGTGAGGATGTTGAGGAAAGAGTACAAAGCCCACTTACTGCCTATCTTCCCCTAAAGAATTTCAAAAGCTCCTTCTGCCTATTTTTGTCCTGTGGTGCTTGAGTGACCATGTGGGTTATCACCTGTGACAAACATTTTTATGTGAGTGTTGACGTTTCTGGTGTTTCCAGATAGGCCAACATCACCTACGGAGCCTTGTGGAAAGAAGTCAGCAAACGTTCCAACCTCAGGGTGTTAGGGGTGGAGACAGCACACACAGAGAGGAAGATTCGGGTCCGGAACTCTTAGCTGGTGTCCACAAAACTATGAACACAGTGAACTCCTTCCAACCTCTCCGTGAAGCCCACCGGGCAATTTGTGTCACAGAACATCTCAGAAATGAGAACATTTGCACACACTGAGCCACCTGATTAAAGATGTGTCTGAACATGCCCTGTGGGTGTAGAATTCCTCAGGAGCCAGTTCAAGAGGCTGTCTGTCACCTTGTCATCTTCCTAGTGAAAAACAGGCCCCCGGACCAGAGAGTCAGGAGACTTGGGTTCTGGTCTTCTCTTATTGGCTATCTCTGTGAGTTCGGCTGAATCCCTTTTCCTGCCTTTGTCTTGATTGGTTCTCAATTTGGGCTATGCATCTGAATCATCTGGGTCACTTACTTCTGGAGATCTGATGTAATTGGGTTGGAGTGGGGCCCAGATATTATATGGTTTCAAAACTTTTGTGCCTCCGGGGACAAAAACCACTGTTGCAACACATTTCAGCGTTCATCAGAAGCACCGGGAAAGATCGTTAAAACACAAGCTGCTCGGCCGCACCTCTGGAGTTTCTGAGTCCGTGGGTCTGTGTGAGGTCTGGGAATCCGCATTCCTAGCAGGTTCCCAGGTGCTGCGGATGCTGTGGGTCGAGGACCACATTTTGAGAAGCTCTGCTCTAGACCAGTGGTCTCAGTGATAAGCTATTTTGCCCTCTAGGGGACATTTGGAGGATGTCTGGAGATTGTTCTGCTTTTCACATCTTGGGGGAGGGGGCTGCTACTGGCTTCTAGTAGGTAAAAGCCAGGGGTGCCCCTAAACATCCTATAACGCACAGACCATTTCCCCAAATCGAAGAATTATCTGGTCCAAAATGTCAATAGTGTCAGTGCCTCTGCAATTTTATGTGCCTATAAATCACTTGCAGTTGTGTTAGAATGCAGATTCTGATAGAGTCAGTCTAGGGAGAACCCCAAGAATTTGTATTTCTATAAACTCCTAGGTAATGCCCAAACTGCCAATATTCCATAGCTTGGGTTCCTTCAGCTCTATAAACACACCGTCCAACGCCCGCCAACAACCTGGGAGTCACAAGTAAACTCTATTCTTCACCACCATAGCCTCTGAGCCTACGACAGTATAACCACTGGCAGAGGCAGCCCTTGGTAAATAGAAGGATGTAAGACACTCATTATGGGTAAGCTGAGCTGACCTCCCCCAACCCCACTACCACTGGTCAAGGAGCCCTTGAGAGTCAGGATCTTGTCTGGTCCTTCTTGGTTCTTCTAAAGCTGGGCACAGAGCTTGGCACAGATTAGGAACTTTGTATACATCTTCTGTACAAGATTGGACAGACACAGTAAGCTAACGTTCTGGTCATGGTAGTTGATCACTTTCCAAGTCTGTCGCAAATGATCCCTCCTTCAAAACCAACCCTCTTCCTGGGCTCAGCGGCTTTCTTTTGCAAGACGCTTCCACTTGCACAATGTCATCTGATCCTCGACACAAAGTTACGAGGAGAGCAGGCTCCAGCTGCACTCACAGATGAAAAGACCTAGGTGCAGAAAGGTGTCGAACCTGGACTAAAATGAGTCCAGCAGCCTGGCTATGCCATGTCAGGCCACCCCCTTATCACCCAAGGTGACCACGGTCTTCTTCAGTCCTTCTCCACTCTCCTGAGCCCTGCCCTGCTCTTCAGGATGGCCACATCTTCTTCCCTTTCTGGTCCTGCCTCTTCTGCCTTTTGGTTCCTCCCCCACTAAATACCAACAGCCATTTCCTCTGCCTAACTGGCTTCTCTTTTAGCCTTCCTGCCTGGGACTGCCTGGGATGGCTGAGGGCTTCCTGAAATGTCAACTTGTGGGTCACTTCAACTGATGGAGAAAGTCAAGGTCCTGCCTTATTTCCTGCTCCCTTTCCACCAACCCCACTAACCACATTGGGTGCCGCCATTGGGGAATCTCCAGCCTACATAGTACCATATCTGGGATTTTTTTTTTTTTTTCATTATAAACCAGGTACGTGGATGGCATCTGCTTTGTGTTGGCCCTATGGTAGTCAATGGAGACAGAGAGATTTATAATCCAGTCCTTCCCCTCAGGTGGCCTTGGGAAAGGGGTTTGGATTCAGATAGATTTCTGCCCAAATGCCGACTCTTGGTTCTCCAACCACTGGCTGCTCCTACTCTGTGTCTTGCTGCTTTCTCCTTACTTCTCCTGACTGCCCGATGCCCAAGAGCCTGCGCTCCAGTCTCTGGCTTTCTCTTTCCTTGTACGCTTACTCCATAGGTGATCTGATCCCCTCCCCACCGATGCCCTACCGATTTACATCTAAAGCACCAAACTCTCCTGTGAACTCAGACTAATAGGCTCAACACGGGTTTAATATCACCACTTCGATGTCTAACGGGAAACAAAATACGTACATGTGTCCAAAGCTACATTCTTCATTGCTTCCCACCCCCAGGGTGTGCCCCGCCCAATTCTATTCATCTCCATTAGTGCCAACTTCCTTCCATCTTTGGAGAAATCCTTGTCACCTCTCCCTCGCTCACAAGCCTCATTCAGACTTGCTCTATGCCTATAAAATGCGTGTTCACTTCTACCCCCTGCCCCCCATTTCGCCTGGCCCAGGCCACAGGGTCTCTCCCCCAGACAATTGCATGAGCCTCCTCACTGGTCTCCCTGCCTCCATCCTTACCCAAGGCAGACTTTCCTCACAAAACAGGCTGTAATTCTTTACCATGTGTAGTGAGCTGAATGGTCACCTCAAAAAAAAAAAAAAGACATGTCTATGTCCTGATCCTCAGTCTCTGTGAAGGTAAACTTATGCCCTTAAACCCAATGGCAAGCGTCCTTAGAAGACACAGAACAGAAGACACAGAGGAGAAGGTGGTTTGAAGATTGAGGCACAGAGAAGAGTGGTGTGGCCACAAGCCAAGGAGTGCCAGAAAGTGTCTGCGGGGCGGATGCCTCTGGCCATCCGTGAGAAGACGTGCACATCACTCAGCGTCTTCCCACTCCTGTGACACGACGGGAACCAAGCAGAAGCAGGAGGAGCACATGTAAAAGTAAAGAAGTCCGAGAGGGCCAGCCGGGTGTGAGCAATGGCAAAGAACTCCATGTGCCTGGAGCATAGGGAGCAAATGGTGAGCAGAGAGGTAGAGAGAAGCCCAAGAGAGGGGCAGGAGGCTGGCCAGAGAGGAAGCTTGCACGGGTTCTGAGTACATTAGGTTCCTATCAAGGACTTGGAATTCCCTCATTATCTTGAAAAATATGTTCCGGGGGAAGGGAGGGGGAAATCACTTTATTTGAGGAGAAAAAAAAAAAAAAAAAAAGCAAGGAAGCTTAAGAAACCTTTTTGATGTCAAGAGTGTAGAAAACGTTCCTGGTCGTCTTGGGCTCCAGGGCAACTCCCTCAGTTTGCAGGTTTGAAATTTGAGGCCCAGAGAAGAAAGGATCAAGATCAAGGACAAGGCCATGTAAGAAGCTACGGAGAGAGCCCCTATCAGCTGACTCCCAGTCCAAAATTCCTTTCCACTCTAGGTGATAATCTCTGAAAGGCAGGAAATATCTGACACAGGGGATTTGAAAAAAAAAAAACAAAACAATAAGAATTGTCTACTGTTCAGATCTAGGACAGGATGGCCCCTCTTCAGAGCCTCGTCAGTCCCCCAGCCCCGGGGCTGAGTGGGGAATTGTGTGATGGGATTGACGCCTCGCTCCTCTGAGTTCTCAGGCCTCACGTGGTACAGTGCGGGTATCTGCCTGTCTCTACCCACCCACCCCTCAATTTCATTTTAATCTACTGTATTGAGGTATAATCATGCACAATAAACTGCTAATGTATAATGGGCACAGTTCAACTACTTTGAATGTTCAATGACTTTGATTTTGCACCTGCCATAATCAAGATACAGAATATTTTCATCATCCCTTGAAATTTCCTCTTGCTTCCTTTGCAATCCCTCCCTCCCTTCACTCCTGGTCATAGAAAACTGCTGATTGGATTTTTGTCACTATAAATTAATTTACATTTTCTAGAGTTTTATGTAGATGACATCCTACAGGTGCTTTTTTGCCTGACATTTTTTATTCAGCATAATTGTTTTGAGATTCACCCAAGCTGTTGTGTCGATCAGTAGTTTATTTCTTTTTATCGTGGAGAAGCATTCTATTGTATGGATATACCACTGTTTGTTTTTCATTCCCTTATTGATGGCTATTTGGATTGTTTCCAACTGTCAGCTATTACAATCAAAGCTGTTGTCAACATCTGAATATAAGTGTTTTTGTAGACATGTTTTCATTTCTCTTGGGTAAAGACCTCCAAGTGGATGTTTGGTATGTTTAACTTTTTGGAAAACTGCTCACCTATTTTCCACAATGTCACACAACTTTAACTTCCCACCAGGGGTGTCTGAGCATTCCACGCCCTCACCGACATTTGTTATTGTCAGTCTTTTTCATTTTTATCCAACATGGAGTGTGTGGAGAGGTATCTCCCTGTATTTCATTTTCAATTTCCTGATGGCTAATGATGTTAAACACCTAGGCATGTGTTTTTTTCTTGAAATCTCTTCTTTTGTGAAGCATCTCCTCAAGCCTTTTGTCCATTTTTTTTGTTGTCTCATTTTCTAGTTATAAGAGATCATTATATATTCCAGATTCAATCTTGAGGTGCTAGAGGTTTGCAAACGTTCCTTCCTGTTCTGAGATTTGCATTTTTTTTTTTTTGCATTTGTTTTTCTGGATTTAGAACAGTGTCTAACTCATAGAAGGTGCTCAGCAAAATGTACTGAATAGAGTCGTGAATCCAAATGTTGTTGTCTAAAATCATTGAGAACCCCTTTTCATCAGACAAGGGTAGGAAGACCTCTTGATCACACTCCTGATTACACCAGATTAGAAAGCAGACAGCCTTGACCTTACACCTCAGTATTAACACTTTCTCGCTGCATGACCTTGAACTGGGTACTTCAGGTCCCTGAACCTCAATTTCTTCTCCTGGATAGAGAGGACAAAAAAACTTGTATATAGGATGATATCAGGATTACAACATACAATGTGTAATACATGGAAAGACCCAGCATATCTCATGCTGTCAGTGAGTCATTGGAACTCAAATGACCAGATTCAGTCAATGTGACCCAACAGTGGAGCTGGCCTCTGGTTTACCTCCCAAGAATGATACGTTTAATTGTTCCTAAGAGTAATCAGGGTGTTTTGATGGGATTGAATGGGATAATCAGTTCTGATAAATTGATTGTATTTATTGGCAAAGAGCTATCAACGGTTCATGCTTCCTAAACACAATCCCCACTCTCTTTTCACTAATATGCATTAATCACACAAGCTCCCAGATCGAGGGAACAAATTCCAGAGAAACCTCAATCAGAATTGAGGAGCTTAGTAAATGATGCCAGCGTAGAGATCAACACCTGAGTGGAACCATAGAATCTCCCCCATTGTGTATGGGGCGGCATGCATTTTTTGGCCTGGTATTCATATCCATTCATAAGCCGGTTCCAACAAAGTGGTCAAGCTTCCTTCCCTCCCCACTCAAGGCCCACCTTCCCTCTACCCTCACACAAAGATAATTTTTGATCCAGCTACACCACTAAGGCCATTGTGATTTCTGTGCTTCTATGCCTGCTGTTCTCACTGCTCACTGCCAGGCATCTACACCCTTGGCAAATGCATCTGCCTGGCAAACACCTGCTCATCCTTAAAAGACCAAAATCATATGTTCTTTCTTTTGTAAAAACTTGCAAAACTCTCCATGGGAAAATTGGTTCCTTCCAACGTATTCTCAGGCTTAACACAATTTCTATTAGAACACCTCTCCCATTGTTTTGTGACAAACCATTGGATTCTTTTATTTCCTGCTGACCATAGAATCCAGGACAGTCTTAGTCTTATTCTATATCTCAGTATTCTTAGTACCTCACTCCATCTCTGGAACATAGCAGACACTTGGTGAATTTTTTGAAAGAATGAATAAATAAACGAATGGCAAATGGATGGATATACAAGTGGGTAGGTAGATAAATGACTATCGCTGTTTGGACTCTCAGCTTCTTCACTTGCGAAATCTGAACAAGCCCATTCTCTCATCTCAAGCCATGCCTCATATCTGATATTTGGCGACCATCTGTTTTGGGAGTCCCATTACCTTAGAAGAGCCATTGATTTTCCTTCCTTTGCATGGACTCTCAGCCCCATGGCAATTGGGACTCATAAGAGAGACAAAAGGGAGAGGGGCAAGACACTGTGTAAATAACTCAACAGAGACATTCAAGTCATAAGAAGTGTGCGTATCTCCAAATGTTTCCTAACTTCTCGTGAATAATCCCCGTGTTTCCAATAGGAAACCTGGTTATCTGTTTCAATGGAAACCCCTTTTCTGTTCACAGAATGTTAAGTGGTTGAAATCCCCTCCTTATTTCCCAATCCTGACCCCTAAGTCTAAGCTTCTGGAAGGATGCTGATATATTTACATCTGTACTCCTGTTGGGGGGTAGGAAGCAGCATGGTGGAAAGGAAAAGATTCCACACTTAGAATCCGTGGGCTGAACTAGAGTCTCTGCCCTGCCACTTAGCCACTGGGCAAGGCCATAACCTGTCTTGGCCTTAGTTTTCTTATCTGAAAATGGAGGTGAAAACAGGACTGTAATAATCGAAGGGTAGGAGATCAATACAAAGATCTCACTTAAACTACAGCAAAGTTGTGCTTGATGAGTTTCTTCTTTCTTTCTCTTCTTCTGCACTCCCCATCCCCCCATATCACTTCTTTATCCAGAATATCCTCCTTTCACCTCCGATTTCTGTCTCTGTACTCCTTACAGCTTGACGTCTTTTATCTATCCAAGTGGGGGACCTTGAATAGCTGCAGCCAAGGACAGGGGAGGTCTAGAGGGGTGGTGGGAGGGCTCTTAGAACAGCAGATCTGGCTGAGAAACTGTTCATACACATCTGGGTTTGCTGGCTCCTGGAAGTGAGCAGAGCAAACACCTGAACACAAAGGCAAGGGTCACAGCTTTCAGAAAGGGGAAGAGGGCAGGTCTTCAATCCTTGGTAAGATATGAAGAGTGTGGTTGTTTTGTGTTGCTTTATTTACTTGTTTGTTTTTAATATACATGTAAACTACCTACCACAATGTAGGTAATCAATAAATCTGTAGTTGCTGATCATTGACATCATAATAACGTGGAAAATACCATCATTGATTAGTTTCTTATTCTTGCTGTAACAAATGATCACACTTGGTGGCTTAAAAAAAACACACAAATTTATTATCATACAGTTCTGGAGGTCAGAGGCTCAAAATGGGTCCATAAGGTTCCATTCTTTCTGGAAGGAGAACTCATCTCCTATTGTTTCCAGCTGCCCACGTTCCTCGGCTCATGGCCTTGCATCACTGTGACCTCTGTTTCTGTCATCCTACCTTTTAATTTGACTCTGGCTCTCCCGCCTAGCTCTTACGCTATCCTTTGTGATTACACTGGGCCCAGCAAGATCATCTAGAATAATCTCTCTGGCTTAATCGCATAGGCAAAGTCCCTTCTGCCACATAAGGTAGCATATTCACAGTTCCTGGGAGTTAGGGCATGGACGTCATTGGGGGCCAGACTCACAAGGCACCAGGAACCAACTCATTATTAAGAAAATTGGCAACTAAGGATGAAGTATTTATCCTGTCTTTCCTCTACAAACTGTACCTCAGAGTAGTCATACAGTTGATGACAGAAAGTCTCTTTTTAAGGAAGTTGTCCAGCAAACAAATTATGAAAGAAAGGGCAGACGAGAACATCGCCACCAGTGAAGTGATGGCCCTGGGCACTGAGCATCAGTGACCGCCAGAGCCACTCACTTGGTAAACTAACTTCATAACGACTTAGTCACCTAGGTACACTGACTAAGTTGAACATTATGGAAGGAGAGATGGTGGAAGTCTACAACATTACTTTTGAGGTGTCCTTTCCAAAAAGTCCAACCTGTATCTGATAAGGCCCCCAGATCTAACCATCAGAGTATATGTATTACGGGGGAAGAGTGGAGTCAGGTCAAACAAGAGCAGAAGACATTAAAGCAGCAAAATACAGAATGAGGGAAATTTACAGCACATACCCCCAATTTCTTTCACAAATAGATTGCAAAGAAAACGAAAACACAGAAAGGACAGCCAAAAGGTTAAGGGGCTTAACAGGCACATCAAACCAGTGAAATGGGTGCATCCTGTTTGAATTCATATTGAGCAAACCTAGCATAAAAATTATCAACGAGATGGGGCGCCCAGGTGGCTCAGTCGGTGACGCGTCTGTCTGACTTTGGCACAGATCACGATCTCTCGGTTTATGAGTTTGCGCCCCGTGTCGGGCTCTGTGCTAACAGCTCAGAGCCCGGAGCCTGCTTTGGATTCTTTCTGTCTGTCTGTCTGTCTCTCTCTCTCTCTGACCCTCCCCCATTCATGCTCTGTCTCTCTCTGTCTCAAAAATAAATAAACATTAAAAAAAAGTTATTGATGAGATAATGAGAGAATTTTGAATGCTGATAAAATACTCAATATTAAGGAATTGTTGTTTTTGCAGGGAGGGTGGTAATGATATTGTGGCTATTTTCTAAACCCCACCTTTTTTAAAGATATACACTGAAATCTCTCCAGAAGAAATGATACGAATGGCATGTCTTGGATTTGCTTCTGAGTCATCCAGTGGGAGAAGGGTGGTTAGATATAGTTAAAACAGGGCTGGCCACAAATTGAGAATTATTGGATTGGGTACATGACATTCATTATTCTCTTCTATTCTTGTATTAGTTAGAAATTCCCCCCAATGAGAAATTTGGGGTTTTTTTCCCCAAAATAAATAATATGCACCCAGAATAAAATTACTGGCTATGAGTGTTTCCAAGCCATTTACAATGTATTGTCAAATTGTTTTCCATGAGGTTATAGCAACGTGTAGCCCCAGCTGTGGTGTATAAGAGAACCGAGGATATAATATATTTGAGAGAATATATCGTGCTTAAGCAACCATAGGAATGTGTATTTATTTGTCAGCTCTCCATGCCTTCAGGAAAGACAAACGGACTACTCTGGGATATTCTGGCCCAGTTGTAATCATATACCTGGAGGCCATGTACCTGAACGGCAGGGAAACCATCAAGGAATAAATGAAGGGCAGCATGAAAGTCTTGCGAACTCAGATTTACACACATCTGAATTACCCTGATGAGGGGTTTCCGTATCATCTCCGACACCACTGCAGACAATCTTTCTGAAGGTCCACCGAGGTACTCGTCTGATGGGAAAATGTGCAATCGTATCTTCTCAATGAAATCTGATTATCTTCAAGAGATTTCCTCCCATAAAGATGGGGGTAAAAAAAAATCAATGCACAGGTTCCTCTGCCTAGCATGAAAGAGAATTTTCTGCTATAGGGTAATTCTGAGCTCCTGTAATCTTCCAATTATGTTTGATTGCAGTGCCTCTTTCCTGTCTCAGTATTAAAGGATGGCCAGCACTTTCCTGCAACCAAAACCGACTTTCAGATGAAGGAGCCACTTATTTCAATAGCTTGTTTATAATCAGCAGCTCTTCGGGTACGTGGAACATCCTTGCCTCTGAGGAAGAGACCACCCCGGGACTTCTCTCCAGCTCTCAGTCTACAACAGATTGCAGGTGTTCGTGACCTGCTATGTGTAGTGTAGGTGGACCTTCCGTCACGTGCAGGGACGCCAAGGATAGTGAGCAGTGGTGGCTGCCATCAAGAAGTTCACCGTGCCAGTGGGAGAATTACACGTCGAGGCATGTGTGCGCAAAGTCACGGAAGGATTCCCATCATTCATTCCCAGATGTCAAATGTCAGATACTACGCTGGACGCTGATAGCAAAGTGATGAGCATGTCAGAATCCTACAGGGAGGCAAACATAAGAGCAAATGATTTAAATACCAACTGGTGGGTGTAGTGCTCCAGGAATCCACCAAGAAGACTTGCGGCACAAAGGACAGATTGACTCCGACTCGTTTGGGGGAACTTCCTGGAGGATGAGAAGATTGGGCTATCCCTATGGGTTGGAAGACGGACAAGGAGCAAAGAAGTGTTCTAGGCAGAAAGAAGAGTGTGTGGAAAGATGTGGAGGCGTGAAAGAGTGTGGAGCTCTGGGAGGAACAATAATTCATGTGGTTTGGATCAAAGATAGGGCATGAGGGGCGCCTGGGTGGCTCAGTCGGTTGAGTGTCCAACTTCGGGTCAGGTCATGATCTCACGGTCCGTGGGTTCGAGCCCCGCGTCGGGCTCTGTGCTGACAGCTCAGAGCCTGGAACCTGCTTCCGATTCTGTGTCTCCCTCTCTCTCTGCCCTTCCCCTGCTCATGCTCTGTCTCTCTCTGTCTCAAAAATAAATACTAGGGGCATGAGGAAGGCAGTGAGCAGAGCGAAGAATGGGAAGGTAGAAATGGCCAAGAGTGGCTTTGCCTGCATGCAGAGGCATTGGCTTTGCTTTGCGGCTGACGCTAAATTATCATGAGAGGTGTGTGGGAGGACGGAGACGCCCAAGGGGGATGGGGTGCTGACACAGAACGAGCCTCTTGATTGATTTGGGAGGGAATCAGGCTGAGGACGTCCCTGGAGCATGCCAAGCCGGGAGAAAAGGCAAATATCCCATGCAGAAGGGTTAACTGGTACCAGTCACTCACACAAATTGTTGATGTAAACACTCTACCTTCAAGGAGCTGAAACATAACTCCCCACTCCTTAGGTGTGGGCCGACAGAGTGACTACCTTCCAAAGAAGACAGTATGGAAGGGAGAGGGGGTTGGGACACAAAGAATAAAGTTGAGAAAACTGACAAACACTACCTCAGCCAGGTGATCACGGTCAATGTCAATGGGGACAAATCATGTTGACCGTCCATGTCCTTGACATGATGTGATGAAGACGGTACTTTCGCCTTTGGTCTTCCTCCCGAGAGCCCACAACCCTCATCCAATCAGGAGGGAAAAAAACTTCAGACGAATCCCAACAGAGACCTTCTATAAAATTTCTGACCAGTGTTTTCAAAACAAGATCATCGAGAACAAAGAAAATCTGAGAAACTGTCACAGCCAAGAAGAGCCTAAGGAGATGCGACAACTAAACGTAATGTGGCATCCTGGGGGAGAAAAAGTCATTAGGTAAAAACAACGGAAATCTGAATAAACTGTGGACTTGAGCTAATAATCATGTCCATAATATACTATCAGTATCAACAATATCATAATATCAATATCAATAGTAATATCGGTATTAGTTAATTAACGGTAACAAACGTACTGTCCTCACGTCAGACGTTCATGTAGAGGACATTGTGTGCAGGGGATAGCGAACCCTATGGCAATGTCTCCACTTTTCTGTAAACCTAAACCGTTCTTAAAAAATAAAGTATGTTGATTAAAAAAAAAATGAACCAGAAGATCTAACCAGGTCAGTCTGTGAACCTGAAGCCATGTGGGCCTGTAGGGGGGCTCAGCAAGATAAAGGGAAGGTGCGGAATGAGTTTGCTAGCTGGAAGGAAAGAGTGCCCAAGAAAGGAAAAGGGACAGATGCAGGACCAGTGAGGAGGGAGGGCCCATTGCCAAAAGAAAACTGGGAGTTAGGGAGGAAGGAGGCGGAGGAAATGGTATTTTTGAGATGACCCTTCAAGCATGCAAAAGGGGACCCCGGGGTGGCACAGTCGGTTAAGCATCTGACTCCAGGTTTCGGCTCAGGTCACAATCTCACAGTTTTGTGGGTTCAAGCTCCGTGTCAGGCTCTGCAGAGAGGAATCTATAGATTCCTCTATCTGCCCCTCCTCCCCCTGCTCTGTGTCTCTCAAAATAAATAAATACACTTAATTTTTAAAAAGCATGCAAAGGATTTGGACAGGTGGAGAAGGAGGGAGTCCACCCGGGAACTTAGAAAAACACAAATGATGGAAGGTGTCAAAAAAACAAAAAAAAAAAAAGTGCCATCTGACTAGAAGGATCTGTAGCTTAGTTGTGCTTTAAGGGGTGTTTAACACTGAATTAAACTCGGGGCCAACATTTTCGGTACCAGTGTGATGGAAAGAAGGAGGAGGTACAGTAGCAGGAAGAGAAGATATCATCCAACAAAGTTTTCAACACATTCAGGATCTACTATTAAAGTACTAATATCGTAGACGAGATCATTGCTAGTAGCAAGCTAGTGGGAAGGAATTCTAAAATCTCTCTTGGGGATTTCTGAACCCAGATTACCCTTTTTTTCTTACTAGTAAAGTTTGAGAAATAGTCTTTCCTGGAAGAGGGAAAACTGTCTTGACACATAGAGGTCAAGTTTTAGAAGCGGAAACTGTTTATTGAATGAATTAATGAAACGATAGCAATTGTCAGAAATCCTAAGTGCAACTATCCTTGAAAGAGACTTTGCAATCAGTGGTTAAGTAAGTTGATCTGCTTTACTCATCTACAGAAATCTGATTCTAAAAGTTTAGGAGAGTGAAGTATCTTTTTAAAGGCAATAGAAGAAATGGTACATTAAAACAACCTTATTGTAAGCCTTTTGGGGAAGAGAAATAATTTTTGTTAAAAGAGAGTAATTGCCACAGGAAAAAAAAAATCTGTCTAATATGATCAAATTAGTGGTTTGCCTGTTTCACTAAATGGACCCTCCGTAAGTTATTCCCCCGGGAAGGGCCCCTTATTCACATCACTGAAAGCATATCTTTAATATACACAGGAGTTTGGCAAGTATGATTCACAAATGCAGCCCTTCTATTCAGCTTGTATGCTTTGTCTGAACGCTCGTGTACTAAGACAGACAAATGGAGGGGGGAGGAGGGCAGACACAGGAGCAACTGTTATTCAGAAGCGAATAATGCTTCGAACATTCTAGAACTTCAAACTGTTTTTATTCCAATCTGAAATGATTAGCTCTAAGCAGTCCTGACATTTATGGGTGGTTATGAAAAGAAAGCAAAAATCGGTCATGACCAAAAGGCCCATTTCTGCAGAAGCTCACTGCTCAGGGCACCCAGTTGGCAGCCCCCAGGAGGAGAGAAGAAAAGACGAGGTCTGCAACGCAGTGGCCACTGGGTGATCCAACCCATCAGAGGGCTGCTTGAGCTGATCTGGTGTCCAGATAAACGTGGCATTCATGCTAACCATCTGTCCACAGGTCAGTGGGGACAAAAACTCAAAATCATTATCTCTAATGAATGAATATACAATGACAGTCTTGTGTGTGGCAAAGGATCATCGCATCGGAACATGGTTGAGGAAATCAGGCAGTGGGTAAAATCGCTGCTCATCTTGGAAGGGAAAACAGCTCTGTGTGTGTGTGTGTGTGTGTGTGTGTGTGTGTGCATGCGCGCACATGCGCGCGCGCGCGCACGTTTTCCTTTAACCCTAGTGTCTGAGACAAACTTTAAAGAGAGGTGTTTTTACGTGGCACCTTTGTCCTTTCCTTGACCAGAGAATCACTGACGTTTTGCAGAGACATTTGGGGGCAAGGGGTTTTTGAACAGCATGCTCTTTTTCCGAAAATGTGCCTGCCATCTTGTCGCCTCATTTTTTCTTTGGCTTTGTGGGGCAGGAAGCTGGCTTCCTCCCTTTCCTTTGCTCAGTGCCATGCATACCTAAAAGGTTAAGGGCCTATAGTACTAGATATATCATGCCTTTAGCTAAAACAGCAACCCTCTATTCTGTACACATTTGTTATTGCTTTCCAAGGTGAATTCAAAAATCACACACATGTATAAATACGTATATAACTTAACAGAAATTCCAATTCCTTTAGATAGATATTTACTGAATACCTACTCTAAACTAGGCACAGAGGAGAATTGGGAACAAAGTAATGTTTCCTAGCTTTATAAATTTCACTGATTAATGCAGAAGACAAATTTGTGGATAAATAATTATAAAGAAAATTAAATAGGAAGCAAAACAGAAGCAAAATCAACATGCTAAAGAAATCAGAGAAGGGAAGGAGCAGGAAGGGACCCATCAGCCATAATATCTGTGAAGGGCACTTTACTTTAAAGACATTGTTGCCTTTGTTTTTGACAATTCTCTTCCAATTTGGGAATCATTGGCCCTGTTTATCAGATGGAAAACTTCAACCACAGGAAAGTTAAGCGAAAAAGGCAACGTCACACAATAAGTAAGCAGCAGATCTGGAATTTGAGCTCTGACTTCAAAACCCATGCTGCTGGGAATCTATGCAGAACATAGGCAGAATATGGCATTTGAGCCAGGGCAGCCAGCAAAAACAAATTTGTTCCAGGAGGAAGGGCTAGATGAATGTGGAGACAAGGTCTGGAGATGTGAGAGCACATCACACCTGAGGAAGAGTCAGAGATCAAGTGCGCTGGAAATAGGCTCAAGGCCAGAGAGTGTAGAGGCCTGATGGCAAGACACTGGAGGCCACACGTTGTGGAAGTATGAATGTTACACTGAGGACTTTGGGCTTGATTCTGTGAGCACTGGAGACTAACTACAATGGAATCTCAGAGTCCAGGACTAAGTTAGATCCTTGTTGCAAACTCAACCAGGTCCGGGGATATGTGGACAGCTGATCTGATAGACTCAGAGAGGTCTTTGTGCAGGTGGGACCCAACAACCTCCTGCGACGGACAAGGAGGAAACCCTTGGAAGCGGACCCCTCAGCTTTGACCATAAGGAAGAAGACCTGCTAGTCCCCCAGCAGTGTGTGGAGCTGGACAAAGACCCCTACCTGGGGACAGATGAGGCAGGCACATCGCTCAGATGGCAAGAAAGCTCAGGATTAGAGGGAAGGACCATTAAGCACATCACAAAGTGCTAATGTCTAAAATTTCTTCTGGTCCAGACTCCTGGGCTAAAATCAGCCTTTGGGAGGAGGCTGTGATAAAGGCCGGGGCTGTCACACCTGGGATACCAGAGTCTCCCTGTAAATGTGAAAGCAGGAGGCCAGGTTGCTCTTGGCCTTATAATTGTACCTCCCAGGTGGAACGCCTACGTTCATCATCTATTCTCGTGTGGGCCTGTAGGAGTGGGAAGCAGAAAGCGTGTCATGTGCAATGGATGGAGATACACCCTCCAGTCTTTCTGTGAAGGATGCCTCTTTGCTTGTCCTAGAGCCTCAGCTTGTGGGGCACACATTAGGCTTGGCACACACTTAGTGCTCTATGGAAGAACTGCTCTCAAAGAATGTATGCTGTGGATACCATCTTGGTGCTCTCCCTCTGCCTTGCTCCAGTTTGCTGGTGTCACCCAGAAAATACCTCATACCCTTATCCATAACCCTGATTTTTGCAACCTCTACCCAGGAAATGCATCTAGATCATCTGGGGCTCACACTTGTACTCCCACAGGACTGTATATATTTGTATACCTTTAAAAGCTGATGCCTACAGATCTGGCTTCTAGTCAGCCTGAATTTGGGTGCCAACATCCTCCCCAGTGGGACACTGATAGGTCTTGGCACTCCTCAACTCCTGGGAGCTATTAAAAATATAATAGGTTGTTTGGAGAAACACAAAAGTTTGAAAGAAAATCCAAGAGCTGAGGCAAGGTTGAACAGGAAGGTTAATGTCCTACACAAGACATTCCTTCAAGACTGGAAGAGGTGGTTGTTTTACCTACTATATAGGAACCACCACAGAGAACCAAGAAAAATGAAGAGACAGAGGAATATGTTCCCAATGAAAGAACAAGATAATACCTCAGGAAGAAGACCTTAATGAGATGGAGATAAGTTATTTGCCCGATAAAGAGGTCAAAGGTCATAAAGATGCGTATGAAAGTGGGGAGAAGAATGAACACACTGAGAACCTAAACAAAGAGATAGAAAATATAAGAAAGTGCCAAACAGAAACCACAGAGCTGAAGAATACAATCACTGAACTGAAAAATGCACTACAGGGGTTCAATAGCAGACTAGGTGAAGCAGAAGACAAAGCGGTGTCACTTACCTAATTAGAACAACAAAGCAAAAACAATTACAAAAATGAAGATAGCTTAAGGAGCTCATGGGAAAACATCAAATGGCCTAACATTCACATTATAGGGGTCCCAGAAGGAGAAGAGATAGAAAAAGGAGCAGAACCTTATTTGAAGAAATGATGGCTGAAAACTTCTCTAACCCAGAGAAGGAAAGAGACAACAGATTCAGAAATCCCAGTGAGTTCTGGATAAGAGGATGCCCAAAAACTACCCCCACCAAGACAGACTATAATTAAAATGCCAAAAGTTAAAGACAAGCAGAGAATATTAAAAGTGTCAAGAGAAACACAACTTGTTACAAAAAAGGGACACCCCATTAAATTATCATCAGATCTTTCAGCAGAAACTTTGCAGTCCAGAAGGAGTGGCACTTTATATTTAAAGTGCTGAAAAAAAAGTTTCCAACCAAGAATACTCTACCTGGCAAGGTTATCATTCAGAAGTGAAGGAGAGACAGAGAATTTTCTAGACAAGCAAAAGTTAAAGGAGTTCCTCACCACCAAACTGACCTTACAAGAAATGTTAAAGGGAGTTCTTTAACCTGAAAAAGAAAGGGTGCTAATTAATAACAAGAACATAAAAGAAAAAATAAATCTCACTGGAAAGGTATATATATAGTAAAAGTAGTGGATCAATCACTTATAAAGTGAGTATGAAGGTTAAAAGACAAAAGTAGTTAAAGTAAGTATTGTTACAATAATTACTTACGGGATACACAAGGTACAAAGATGTAAAATGTGACATTAAAAACCAAACAAAACAAAACATGGGAGGGGTACTCAGTTGGTTAAACATCCAACTCTTGGTTTCGGCTCAGGTCATGATCTCATGGTTTGTGGGATCAAGCCCCACGTTGGGCGCTATGCTGACAGCACGGAGCCTGCATGGGATTCTCTCTCCTCTCTCTGCTCCTCCCCTGTGCGTGCTCTCTCTCTCTCTCAAAATAAATAAACTAAAAAAAACTTTTTTTTAACATGAGAGGAGCAAAACTATTCATGTAAAATGGAATCAAACTTACACTTACAATGTTTTAAAACTAAAATTAACTGTTATAGATATAAGCTGTTATATGTAAGCTTCATAGTAACCACAAAGCCAAAACCTATAATAAATACAAAAGGTATAGAGAAAGGAATATAAGCATATCACTAAAGAAAATCATCAAACCACAAAGGGACAGAGCAAGAGAAAAAGAAAGGAACAGAGAAGAAGTACAAAAACAGCCAGGAAACAATTAAGAAAATGGCAGGAAGCACATACCTATCAAGAATTACTTTAAATATAAATGCACTAAATTCTTCAATAAAAAGACATAGAGTAGCTGAATGGATTAAAAAACAAAAACAAGACCCATCTAAATGCTGCCTATAAGAAGAGACTTACTTTAGATGTAAGGACACACACAGACTGAAAGTGAAAGGGTAGAAAAAGATACCCCATGCAAACAAGCTGGAGTAGCTATATTTGCATAAGACAAAATGGACTTTAAAACAAAGCCTGTAATAAGAGACAAAGATGGGTGTCATACAATAGTGAAAGGGTCAATCCAAAAAGGAGATATAACATTTACAAATATTTATGCATAGGACCACCTAAATATATAAAGCAACTATTAACAGACCAAAAGCAAGCAATAAAATAACAGAATAACAATAACAGTTGGAGACTTTATACCCCACTTATATCAACAGATAGGTCATCTAGACAGAAAATCAATAACAAAATATCAGCTTTAAACAATACTTTAGACCAGATGGAATTAGATATTTACAGAACATTCCATTCAAAAGCAATGGAATGCACATTCTTCTCAAGACTACGTGGAATATTCTCTAGAAGAGATCATATGTTAGGTTGCAAAGCAAGTCTTAATAAATTTAAGAGGGCTGAAATAATATCTAGTGTCTTTTGTGACCACAATGATATGAAACTAAGAATCAAAGAAAACTGGAAAATTCACAAATATGTGAAATTAAACAACATGCTACTGAATACCCAACTGAAACCAAGAGCTGGTTCTCTGTGAAGATCAACAAAATTGACAAAACTTTAGCTAGACTCAAAAGAGAGAAAGAGAGAACTCAAATAAATAAAAAATTAAAGAGGACATGTTACAACTAATACCACAGAAATACAAAGGATCATAACTACTATGACTAATTATACACCAAAAAAAACTGGACAACCTAGGGGAAAAAATGGATACATTCCTAGAAGCATACAAACTACCAAGAATGAATCATGATAAAAAAGAGAAAATCTGAACAGACCCATTACTAGTAATGAGATTGAATCAGTATTCAAAAACCTCCAAATAAACAAAAGTCAAGGACCAGATAGCTTCACTTGTAAATTCTACCAAACATTCAAAGAAGAATTAATACCAATCCTTACCAAATTCTTCCCAAAAACAGAGGAGAACTCTTTCCAACTCATTTTATGAAGCCAGCATTACCCTAATATGAAAAGCAGACAAAGATGCCACAAGAAAAGATTACAGGCCAATATTTTTGATGAACATAGATGCAAAACTCATCAACATATGAGCAGACCTAATTAAACAATACATTAGAAGGGTCATACACCATGATCAAGCGGGATTTACTCCAGAGATGCAAAGATGGTTCAACATCTGCAAATCAGTCAATGTGATAACCCACAGTAACAAACTGATGGATAAAAAACATATGATCATCTCAATAGATGCAGAAAAAGCATTTGACAAAATCTAACATCTGTTTATGATAAAAACTCTCAACGAACTGAATATAGAAGGAACATATCTCAAAATAATAAAGGCCATGTATCATGAGCCCACAGCTAACATCATACCCAATGGTGAAAAACTGAAAGCTTTTCCTCTGAGATCAGGAGCAAGACAAAAATGCCCACTCTCATCACTTTTATCCAACATAATATTGAAAGTCCTAGCCATGGCAATTAGACAAGAAAAAAAAAAAAAAAAAAGATATCCAGATTGGAAAGGAAGAAGTCAAACAGCCACTATTTGCAAATGTAATGATATTACATATTATCAGACTCCATCAAAAAATTTTAGAATAAACAAATTCAATAAAGTCACAGGATATAAACTCAACATGTAAAAATCTACTGTATTTCTGTCCACTAATAATGAGCTAGAGGAAAGAGAAATTAAAACAAAAACAATCTCATCTACAATTGCACTGAAAAGAGTAAAATAACTAGAAATAAATTTAACGAAGGAGGTAACAGATCTGTATTTAAACAATTCAAGACATTAAATAAAGACATTGAAGAAAACATAAATAAATGGAAAGATATTCTGTGCTTATGGATTGGAAAAATTAATATTGTTAAAATGTCCATATTACTCAAAGCAAAATACAGATTCAATGCAATCCTTATCATTTTTCATAGAAATCCAATGTCATTTTTCATAGAAATAGAACTAACAATCCTAAAATTTGTATAGAACCATCAAAGAACCTGTATACCCAAAGCAATCTTAAGGACATAGCCGAAAGCATTGTGCTTTCTGATTTCAAACTATACTACTAAGCTATAATAAGACAATAAGTATTGTATTGGCATAACAACATACATGTAGACTATTGGAACAAAATACAACTCAAAAATAAACCCACATATATATAGTCAATTAATTTATAATGAAGGAGCCAAGAATATACAATGGGGAAAGGAGGGTATCTTCAATAAATGATGTTGGGGAAATTGGACAGCCACATGCAAAAGAATAAAGCTAGACCACTATCTTTTTTTTTAATTTTCATTTTTTTAAGCTTATTTATTTATTTTGAGAGAGAGAGAGAAATTGCAAGGGTGGAGTAGAGAAAGAGAGAGAAAAAATCCTAAGTGGGCTCCATGCTGACAACACAGAGCCTGACACCGGGGTCAATCTCATGAACCATGAGATCATGACCTGAACGGAAACCAAGAGTTGGATGTTTAACCAACTGAGCCATCCAGGCACCCCAAATTGGACCATTATCTTACACAATGCACAGAAATTAACTCCAAATGGATTAAAGACTTGAATGTAAGACCTGAAAACATAAAACTCCTAAAAAAGCACACAGGTGATAAGCCCTTTGACACTGGTCTTTGTAATGATTTTTTTTTAAATCTGGCACCAAAAGCAAAAATAAACAAGTAGAACTATATCAAATTTAAAACAAAAATCTGCACAATAAAGGAAACCATCAGCAAAATCAAAATGCAAACTACTGAATGGGAGAAACTATTTGCAAAGCACATATTTGATAAGGGGCTCGTATCCAAATGTATAAAGAACTCATACAAATCAATAGCTAAAAGAAATAAAATCCAAATAAAAAATGGACATAAGATCTAAAGATACTTTTTTCCAAAGAAGACATACAGATGGCCAACAGGTACATGAAAAGATAACTCCATATCATTAATCATCAGGGAAATGCAAATCAATCAAGAGTGAGACACCATCTCACACCTGTTAGAATGGTTATTATCAAAAAGACAAGAAATAACAAGTGTTGGCAAGAATGTGGAGAAAAGAGAACCTTCGGGCACTGTGGGTGGGAATGTAAATTGGTGCAGCCACTATAGAAAACACTATGGAAGGGCGCCTGGGTGGCTCAGTTGGTTGAAGTTCCCAATTCTTGGTTTTGGCTCAGGTCATGCATGATCTCTTGGTTTTGTGAGTTTGAGCCCCGCATCAGGCTCTGTGCTGACAGCATGGAGCCTGCTTGGGATCCTCTCTCTCCCTCTCTCTCTCTGCCCCTCCCCCACTCACACTATCTCTGTTTCTCTCCAAAATAAATAAATAAATAAATAAATAAGAAAACAGTATGGAAGTTCCTCAAAAAATTAAAAATAATCGAGCAATTTCACTTCTTGGTATTTATCCGAAGAACACAAAAACACTAACTCAAAAAGATATATTCACCCTCATATTAACTGAAGCGCTATTTACAATAGCCAAGATACAGAAACAACCTAAGTGCCCATTGATAAATGAATGGATAGTGAATCTGTGACTAGAAAGAAAGACAGAAAGAAAGAACTAGTTACAAAAAAATAACAGAACCTTGCCATTTGTGATAACATGAATGAACCTCAAGGGTGTTATGCTAAAGGAAATGAATCAGATAAAGAAAGAAAAATACCATATGATCTCACTTACATGTGGAATCTATAGATAGATAGACAGACACTAAGCTCACAGATATAGAGAACAGATTGGTGGTTGCCAGAGAAAGGAGGTAGAGGGTGACAGAAACAGGTAAACTATTTTGTTTTGTTTTACTATAAATCAATAGAATAAAAAGAAGATCGAATCAAAGAATATGGAAAGGTGTCTAAAAGAAAAAGAGTGTCATGTGAAGAAAAAACATGCACAAAAATGCCCAGACATGTTTGAAGAGTTTGGGGACAATCATCACAGTAATTTCCACAGTTGTGGAAAGGCCACAGGTGGATGTGGAAGACAAACCCTGCTGGTTGGGGGGAACCCAAGGACTCCACATCCGAGCTCGAGGACGCCATATGGCAAGGATGTAGTTCCAAGGAACTCAGAGTTTCTCCAAGAGTGGTCCATAGGTTTCTAATGTTCCTCAGTGGTCTTGCAAATGGCCTACTGGCGGCGTGATGGTTTCAGCCGAAAACCTGTTAAAACAACCATGCTCACATACATTTCGCAAATTTGAAATTCAGTGGTTTTCCATAATCTACAAATGCTCCATGGTTTTGCACGTAGTGTGAGGATTATGTCGTCAGGTCACCTAAGATGCCACACTAACAGAATTATTCTTCATCTCCCTGCATATTATATATATATATATATATATATATATATATATATATATATAATAGATATAGATTAATATAGATAATACAAATATATGTATTTATATATAATATATATATGATTGTTTCTCTGTATTCATCTCCAAATTCTAAAAAAGTATGAATCAGTGGCTGAAAAGTAGTTTAGAGATGTGCAGAAGTTGTGACGTTAATAGTAAGTATTGCAACCCAGAGCAAGGTCATAAATGGAATGAACAGGACACAGGTCAAATGTAGAACATGATTCCGTATATGGTAGAGCACAGATGCTGCCATTGATGAGTTTGCTCAAGCAGCCAAACAACCAAAAGAAAGATCAGAGAAAAGAAAAAGAAAAACAGAAATCGGAGTTTTTAGTTAGGGAATCCACTCATCCTTCGTACCGGCACACTGTTTGTAAACAAGATATTAGTGATAGAGTGTCATGAAGTCATATTGGATCAAAGTGTGTTGACTTTGCTACTAAGCCAGTCTGAACATTTCAGAACAAATAGATAAAAATACCTCCCAGTAGTGAATGAGTGAATTGCATCACTCAATTCAAGAAAAGAATCAAAGGAGCATTATTCAAAAAGAAATTGTCACAGCACAAAAACAAGTACAATTATACTGTTGCCAAGGAGCTTGTAAAAACACCCACAACGTTAATGGCAAATATTGTGCTCAGAGACAGAAAAAAAAGAGAGTAGCAGACTTCCTGTAGGATCCTAAACTGTTGGATGGTAGATAATATCAGTAGCAAACAAAGTGAAAGAATAATTATTATCCCTGTGGAGAGAAAGGTGATGAATGAGCCTCTTAGCATACACGTAGCCCAGGGACAAGGGGAAGCTGCCCAGTGACTTCTTGTATTTATGGCTGAAAAGCATGCTACCAGACAAAAGCTTGCTTTTGTTTTTGTTTTTGTTTTTTTCTTGTTGGTAATGATTGCTTTGTGGACTGTGATACAGAGATCCAGCCCGCAAAGAACTCACCACAGGTGCCACAAGAAATGGCACGGTCAGATAAAAATAAAGGTTTACACCTGAGTGTCAACTCAGCCATAATTTATCCAAAGCTGGAGGTCAGGAGTACGTCTCCTGACCTTGAGTCAAGATTTGAGGAGACGGTGAAACTGTGGTCAGTCTGCTTTCTCATGCTTAGTAAGAATCTGGCTATGTAGGAAAGAGGTACTCATTCAAGCTTTGAAATAAGTGATCTTATTAAGACGTGTCTGCACAACACAGATAATACAAGATAACTTCCATTAGTCCAAAGAGCTTCCTCAAGTGAGTTATATCTTGGCAATATTTTCAACTCTTAGACCTATCACTTCTGGGTCAGGATATCATGCGTGCACGTGTCTGTGTCTGTGTTGAGAATAAGATACAAGATTTCCTAGTAAGGCTGGATTTGGGTGCAACTTTGAATGATTTCTTCATGATTTTCTTTACTTCTCTGAGAAACTGATGCTGTGATATTTTAAAACTGCATCTTCATGCAATATCAGTGGAATGAATACCTTTCAAAGCTAAATACTACCAAAGAGCTGTTAAATCCTTGGCAAGTTGCAACATCGAGCCTACCAGAAACATCCATCCGACTGGTATGAAAAGGGGCTGGGTACAAAATTACTGTTTATCATTGTTTCTTGTTCTACCTTGAGACCAGTTGCCAGGGAAACACCCGTTAGAGAAGGCTGCTCTGTATCCTCTAAGCTCCACACAGTGCTTGGTGCAACAAAGTCACTCATAAACATATCATTAAATACACAAGTGAATGGCCCATACAGAGGATCCAGCTCTCATATTCTGTAATAACATGATCACGAAATAAAGTGTTTTCCTTTTTTTTCAACATTTCTAGTCTTCACATCCTATTTAAAATCTCCTTGCTGCTTTCCCTTCTCTCTGATTCCCCGGCTTTGCTTCCAAAGCAAAGTTATTCATCATCTTTCAGCCACCCATGGGGAGCAAGCAAGGAATTTCCCCCCTAGGAAGGCCCCTGTTAGCTGTGCGATCTGAGAACCACTCCCAGTGCCTCTCAGAGTTGGCAGGTACTCCCTTCCCAACACACAATAGGCTCACAACAGGTACTCATTCATTTGTTCTTGCCGTTGCAAGCTATGAAGGTGGGTTGTTTGGATTTTTATCCTTAGCTCTGGTCTCGTTAGAGTTTTGAGGGGTGGAAGGGAGAATCTTATTCTCAATGAATTGATGAATCGATACTTGTAATCATCGAACTCTTCTTAAAATACTGACGATCTGCTTTGTAACCTGTCCTAGAATTCTGCAGCAAATCAACTCAAGTCTCCCCCGTCTACAGCTTCCAGAATACTGATTTTGTACATTGTGAGAAAATTACAGTGTTGACTATTTCCCAGTGTTTAAACAAAACTCCAGCTCTTGGAATTTGAGACAGATGACAACAGGGGCTCAGAACAAAATCTCTAGCATCTTTGTAACCCTACAGAACAGAAGGCACTTGAGCCTGGATTCTTGAAATCATTCACAGTGACTGTGAGTGCTTGTATCAGGGCCAGGTCCAAAGACCAGAACTAGAAAAATATATGGGTCTCATTATTCTGGACAGGTGAAGGCTCCAGGACGGGTCCACTCGCACAAAAGTAAGAAGGCACCCAAGGGAATAGCTCTTTGAAATATGCTAGTCTTAGAGGGAAAAGGGAACATCCGGGGATTTTTCTCCAGGGAAACACTCCCCTTGTCATCTGGAATTCTCATAATTAGACTTAGTTCTTCTCCCTCCAATCCAACTTTCAAAGATCAATAGGATTTTTCTAAAGCATGGACTGATCATTTTGACCCTTCCTTAAAATATTTTGATGGCTTATTATTATTGACAAAATAGGTCAAATCCAAATCCCTTACCAAGGCATAAAATGTCCCCCATAGCTGAGAGCCGATCTCACTTCTCTGTGCCGGGTCATGTGGTTTCCTTGGTCCTTGCTGAGGACCTGTCTTGCTGAGTCCTAGTGGTCCCTCAGAACTGAGCACAGGTGTCTTTTCCTATAAGAGGTCTTCTCTGGCTCACTGAGCACGGTGAGATCCCTCCTTTGAGCTCCCAGACAGCGCTGTGCTCGCCTGGACAGCACAGCCCGGACATTCCCAAGGACTGGAGTCTGAGACCATCATAACCTCCCAAATTCCTAAATACTGTTGTAGCATACCGTTTCCCCCCACACACAAAATGCTGTAAAAATGACCCTGAACTTGTTACCACGTACATGATGACAAGTGATGATTGTCTCACTTATTGGAGGACAGACGTTTGACAGGTGACCTGGTCACTTGCCAGCCTGCTGACATTCCCTTTTGCCATTCACACATGCATGATTCAGGCTGTATCCTATAGTGGGTTCCTGTTACTGCTGTCACAAATTATCACAAACTTAGTGGCTTAAAATGCCACAAAAGTAGGAACTCAGTTCTGGAGGTCAGAAACCCAACATGGGAGCCACTGGACTAAAATGAAAGTGTAGGGCTGTGTTCCTTCTGGAGACTCAAGGAGAAAATCCATTTCCTTGGCTTTTCCAGCTTCCAGAAACTTCTTACATCACTTGGTCTTTCATCACTCTGACCTCTTCCACAACCATGTCTCCTGTTCTGACTTGGACCCTCTTCTCTTCCCCTTTCATTTACAAGGACCTTTGGGATTGCACTGAGCTGACTCAGATTATCTAGAATCACCCCCCTATCTTGAGATCTTTAACTTAGTGCCATCTGCAAAGCGCCTTTCGCCACGTTGGGTAAAATGTTCTCAGAATCCAGGAATTAGTGTGTGGTCATCGAGGGGGCCGTTACACTGTCTACCACATGCCCCAATATGTTGCAAGAAAGTTTATATTATGAGCCTTTGGGTTTTCCAGTAATAATTGAAACCACTAGTGATAAAACCAAGACTTCAGGAAGGATATCTCTTGCCCTTCTCAGTAACGGGCACCTAGAGGGCAAGGCCCATGTCTTCATCACGTCTGCATTCCTGGCTCACAGATGTGTTCTATGAATGTTCATTGAGATGAGATTCTTACCTTTACTGGGAACAAGAGCCCTACAAGTTCATTTGGGGAAACTCCAAAATTTGGCTAAGGAATGACTTGTGTGATCCCTTTCCAAGCACTAAACACAATTAGATATGCTTTCATTTCTACACCATATTTAGCACTCCCTCCCTCGTTGTGATCAGACCAGAGTCTCTTACCCTGCCTGCTAAATGGGTCCCTGTTTCAACTCTTCAGCTTCCGCTCCTGGGCAGGGCGACGACTGCACGTGGCAATTAATAACAGCCCCAGCAGAGGACCCGCAAGGCTCGGGAGCACCTGCCATCTGGAGCCATCTTGGGCTTGCAGCAAAGGCTGCGTCACCATCACCGCAGCTTGGTCAGAGCCGCCCGTCTCTCCTCAGCCCTGCAGCCTCAAAGCCCCCACCTGCAGAGGGAGCGCGGGTACAACGCTCTAGCCCGGCTACATGATGCGTCTGGAGGAGGGCCTGGCTCTTAGAAGGCGCTCAGTTAAGTACGTGCTCCTGGCCTCGAAATCGCAGCTTATTTAGTCCCCCTCACCTCAGAGGGCACACTGAGGTGTGGATTTCACCCAGGGAGGAAGGCCTCAGGAATCACATCTCTCGTGCTTTGGCTTCAGGCGCTGCAGGACTCCAGCTGACCCGGAGAGCATCGCACTGTGTGAGGCCTGCCTGTCCCATTTCCGCGGTCCCAGGCTCTCAGCAGTGTCACCAAACAAGCTCCCACTGAGGCCACTGCGTGGAGGCCTCACCCCTCTAGGCATGCTTTGCATACCACCCCTCCTTCTGCGGTATGTGACAGAATCTCTCCGCCGTGGGGCCTTCAGATACACGTGTGCAGGAGTGCGATCTGGCCCGCACCATCTGGGGACCCGGAATCCTATCCCGGAGACCTGGTTTCCTCACCTGTAAACTGGAGATAATAATAAGTGCCTGAAAGGGGCACAGAATAAATAAGGTGGCAGAAATCAACAGCCAAGTGTGTTACCTAACACATGGCAAGTGTTCGATAAATGGGAGAGCCGTTCCTACCACTGCGATTGTCATTATTCCTTCCGTCCACATCGTTCTACTTTGGTGTTTCACTCGGAGACGCGAGCCTGGATCGTCAGAGGTAATTCAAGGAAGTCACTGCAGGGCAGGCCCCTCGCCACCTCCTCCCAGGCAGCGCCCTGGTGACGGCAGCAACCTTCTTGACTTATTACTCGTCAGAGCTAATCTCTGTAAGAGTGGGATTAGCCGTGTCCTTGCCCTCTCACCGCTGGGCCATATGCTCCTCAATGACAGCTGTTTGACAGCCTTTGCTGGGGGAACGCGGTCTTTTCAACCCAAATTTGATAAACGTACATTTCTTCTGTCTGTCCTACTTTCGGCCATCTGTCACTGTGGCATGGTGCCTTCCCTGGACCGGCAAGATGCTGAAATCGGACCACCAAGGAAGCTTCAAAGACAACGCTGCCATCAGCGAGCCCCGGTGGGGAGGGAGGCTCCTCGGGACCCAAGTGAGCCAGGGCTTGGGCTGCTGGGCCCTCACTTGCAGGAACAAGACCTGGGGACCCGGAATCACATCCCGGACATCTGTTTTCCTCATCTGTAAACTGGAGATAATAATAATAAGTGCCTTCTTGCAGGAAGAACCTGGCCTCCATAGCAAGCTCCATCACCAGATCAGGCACCTCTTTGGCCCAAGAGATGGCCACAGAGCGCTATAAAGCAGTGCTTCTCAAACACGCGGATGCTTACACATTTCTGGGAACCTTGTTCAAGCGAGGATTCCAGTTGCTGGGTCCGGGGTGGGGTCTGTGACTCTGCATTCCTAATAAGCTCCCAGGTGACGCCCTTCCCACAGATAGCCTCTTACTAAGAGGCCGCTTTGCGAATGAGATCCCCTTACTGACAGAGATATCCAGAACGCACTGAGAGCCCAAGCCGGCAAAGGGCCCCCTGACTGAGCTTCCTGGACCTCCCTCGCCATCCCGGCTCGCAGTCACCGACCACGGGGTGTAGACACCGTCAAGTCAGACAGGGCCAAACAAAGAACCTGATGGCCATGTTCTCTTTTAGAGCATCGAACACGGGTTGAGAGGATTACACCGGAAACAGGAAGTTAGAAGAATGGTATGTGTTACAACACCCTTGCCTGCTCGGGGCCTGCGGAACGTAAAGGGTTAGGAGGGGGTCACTGGGTTGTGGGAGCAGAGGCAAGGAAGGCTAGACCCTCCAAAGGAGAAACCCCAGAACCCCGAAGATGGAACTTACCCCCTGTCCACGTAGCCTCAGGCTCCAGAGCAGTCCGTTGGGAGGCTACCTGAAGGTGCTTCCTTTCAAGGCAGCAGGAAAGTGTACATACTTGTCTGGAAGCAGATAATATGAGCAATTTCCCAAATCGACTCTGGCAACCCAGAATTTCGGTGGAGATGTCAGACGGTGACATCAATCCCCCCAAATTGCTTTTGAAGATGGAATGCTCAAGATCTCATAATTCTTCTTTAATTGTTAAGGAACTAATTAAACCCATGGCATCTCTGTTAACTGAGTTTTATTATGTTAATTTCACTACCGGACAAGCTAAGTCAGGCATCTGTGAACTCCACTGCGGGCTTCTGGCTCCTGACAAAAGGCGTTAATGATATTTTCAACGAACACAGCGCCTGTACCCGCAGAATCCCAAGCGATTTACCACCAGTTTCTTGCCAGTTCCCACAGGGCCGAGACCTGGCGGCTGGGCATCACCTTTCTGGCCTGGTTCAAAGCAGCCCTCCCCATTGAGCGCCTATGCACACACGTGTGCCTGGGCAGGTACGCGCGTGTGCCTCACGGCACAAAGCAAACGTGGACTGCCAGCCCAGGTGGAGATAAACGGACGGACGTACAATGTGCAACCCTGTTTCTATTTCTATTTAAGTTGTTATTGGTTCCTGTATTTTAATTGAAGCACGAGCCTTAATTGTGGCCATGTGGTGACCCTCGGCACGGGATCCTGTACATCCCGTCGGGTCTGTCCGTTTTTCCCGCACATCCCCAGGAGGACTCAGGCTCAGGCACCTGTGTATGGGTGCTGACCCATCTCCTCCATAACAGGGATGCCTCACCCAGTAGCTCACGTCCTGATGCAGGGGGAATCTACAAGAATGGGATGGTGTAAGGCTCCCGTACACCCCTGTCCCTGCCATCCTCCAATGCGTGGCTCTCTCGGATGCCACTCCCTGAACTGACCAATACTTTAAGAGCCAGAGAGGTTACCTGGCTCACCAGGCATGTGGCAAAGTCCGAACGAAAGCCCTTATCCCCTGACCTCTAGTTCCCTAGAATAGTGGCACGGAATGGAGGGAGAAATCGTAAAAATCTTCACTTCCTGCTTTCTCCTTATAGAGGAAGAAACTGTGGGCTTCAAGGGAAAGTGCTTGTTTAAGAATGGGTAGAGTCGTCCGTTCCTGGCAATGCTGGAGTCAGGCCCCCTTCCTGCCAACCCAGAGTTCATTCAGCAAACATCCTCCAAGACATACTAAGTGTACTTCCAGGAATTCAAAGCCACCCTTACCTAGCCTGTCAGATCTGGGGGCGGGTGGGTTCCTCCAGGCGAGAGGCAGTCCTCGTCAACAGCGAGCCCACGGGCCCTGGGGGAAGACACCCTGGCAGCTGAGTCCCCAGACCCTCATGAGTGCAAAGCAGGTAAGAACAGGTCACACAGGGCCTGCTCACGAGACATGCAACAGAAAGCCCAAGGCCCCATACTCAGAGAAACGTTTTGTATTTCCTTCAGGAAAAAAAGCTCTAACCCACACCTACTCCTTCCTCTTTTTCACCCAAAATAAAACCAGAAAGAGTCCCCAGATTTAAGACCCTCTTAAATTTGGCCACCCCTTTATTTTTCTGAAACGTGTTTCTTTGCCTCAAAGTAAAAACAAAACCAAAAAGAATAAGGAAAGGAGAGAAAAAAAAAAAAGGTGGTGTGGCCCTCATCTCCTCAGGCCCTTGCTCTTCGTGGAACGAATCCCTCATGAATTATGTACTTTTGCCACCTGCTACCCAAGGCCCTCTGGTCTCTGAGCTCTCCAGGCTCACGGTGTGGCCTCAGCTCCAGAAAAGTCACCGGCGCCATTCCGAGGGGGAGGGAGTCGAGTCCAGCCACAACCCACCCCAATCCCGCCTGCAAGCTTTGCAGGGAGATGTCACTAGTCCTCAAACCTTCAGTCCGGTTTCCAGAGAAGGGAGAACCGCAGTTCCAAGCAAGCCAAAGGAAAAAAGGGGAAGTACACCAGTCTCCAGAAGGTGGCGCTACACCTTAAGACAGACTAGCCAGAAGGGGTGAAGCCTCCAGGAGACAGACAGACCATGGGATTTCAGAGCTGGGAGTCTGTCTAGAGATGAAACGAAATAAAATAAAGTCAGAGCTGGCTGGAAAGAGCCTAAAATATCCTTTTAGAATAATCCCGTGTCACTGATGGGGAAACGGAGGCCTAGAGAGGGACCAAGATTGGTCCACAATTGTACAGACCAGGAGGTAGAACTCACAATCTATCAGCCCCGTGTGCTCTACAAAAGGCTGCCTGCTTTTTGGCAGAGATGAGATCAGAAAATAAAAACAGGGATTGGCTTGCCATAGAGAAACCAGGTTTAGGAAGTGACTCTCCAGCAACGGGGAAGGACCCACAGTCCCTCCCTGGGGGAGGGATCGTGGAGACTCCCCGCCCCAGAGCAGAGAGGAGACTATAGAGGGTCCAGTCTCCCGGGTAGCAACACTGCTCCTCCTGGTGAGTCTCGACAGTAAAACAAAATAAAGCTCGGCCACTCGCTCGCTGGCTGTGTGATAGATGTTTCACTCAACATCTCAGAGCCTGGATATCTTCCCCCGTAAGGTGGCATAAAAACGTCTCCCACTCAGAATCACTTTTGAGAATCAAAGATCCTAATGGAAAGTGTCTCGCTTTGTGCCTGGGATAGAGCAAGTTCTCATGATAGAAATTTCCCTTCTCTTCTGAACTGTACCTCAAGGAACATTCCCCTGGGAAGTATCACAAACATGGATCGGAAATGCCCACCCAGAGGGGGCTGGAGAGGACGGCTCTGCTCTTATGACGTGGCTCGTTGCCAGGGACCCCAGACACGGCAGGGCGGGGTCGCAGGATGGATGGCAGGAAGAGGAGGAGGGAAGGGCAGAGTCCGTCCTACAGGATCAGCGGAGAGAGAGACACTGGCAGGGTTGCCAAGCCTTCCTGTCTCCTGTTGAAAGCTCATCCGTAGAGAAATACTTCCCTGGCCAAGAACCACCGAACGTCTACAGGCATCTGCACGCACGCGTGCACAGCGCACATGTGTGTGCACACACTCACACAGAGTTGCACGGAGAGCATGATGTGGTCATCGGAGCGCCGGCCCAGGAGAGCGAGGCTTTCATGGCGGGCTCAGATCCCGCAGGGAACCACATTGTAACTGCCTTCCCACCCGAGCAGCTGACTTGCTCTTTTCAGTCCCTGACTCTCATTCAGGGCCCGCAGGAACCGGGAAGCATTATCACCATCCTCTCCACAGACAAAAGGCCGAAGCTTTTAAAGGGCCTCCTTGGGACCACACAGGAAGGCAGCCCACTGCGTAAGGTGAGGCCCACGGCCAGTGGACAGGGCCCAGGCTCCACCCGGTTTCTCCTCCTGGTTCCAAGAATAGCTCCCCACTACGACTGAGCCTCAGTGCTGGGCTGAGAGATGAGGGGGCAGAACAGATCCCGCCGAGGTCACTCCCAGCTCTGTGACCCTCTGGCTTCTGGATTCATTCTAACCGGTCCCTTCGCCTCTTCTGAGGAAAGATGTCCTCAGGATCTCTCTAATGCGCCATTATCTAAACTACACAGAATACGTTTTAGAAAGGCAGGAGTTTCTGGGCCCTCTTTTAAGGACACCAGGTGAGCAGGCGACAGAGGGCACCTACGAGAGGGGGGGAAAACTGAGTCCCGTCCCTTCCCACCCGGCCGCCACCACTCCGGTTCATAAAGTTCCAGGATTCTGCGGAGGTTTTTACCAACAGCACTCACTCAATATTCCTGCTGTTACAATTGGCTGATAAATGATATACTGCTCATTAAGCACCCAGCTTTGCCCCTATTATGTAGTCAGAGAAATACCAGCTCCCTGACGACGAGCCTGTGTGAGACTCTTCTCTGGGCGGCTGCAACATTTCACCCATAGCTGGCTGAATATGGAGGCGGTGACATGTCCCAAGTTGGATCGCCAAGCCCTAATCCTTTCTTCCCATCTGCCAGCTGTGTCACTGTGGGCAGGTAATTCCATCCCCAGGGACTGTGGTTCCTCCACAGAAAGCGTAGGGTGAGGATATTACCTTTCCAGATCTTCCTTGACTTCCAGTGGGGTTATGTCCCAGTAAATCTATCCAAAGCTGGAAATATCAGAAGTCATCCAATGCATTTAACACACCAAACCTACCGAACATCATAGCTCAGCCCACGCTGCCTTAAATTTGCCGTTGGGTAAAATCATCGCCTCCTTCGCCCAGGGTCATGAGGGAGTAATAAACTGCAATATCGCTAGCCCAGGAAAAGAGCCAAATTCAAAATTCAAAGTATGGTTTCTACTGATTGTGTGTTGCTTTCACACCATGGTAATGTCAAAAAATCTTAAGTTGAACCACGTAAGTCTGGGCATGTCTATACAAATACAGCCCATATGAAATACAGGGACTGGTTTGTAAAAAGTACTTAGTAAAGGTTAACTAAGATTATCAGTGTTTTTAACTTGCATTTAATTGTTGTTTGCAGTGCACCTACTATGCGCAGGTACAGTAGAGATTCTCCAACCACAGGGGAGGCGCTGTGACCTCCCACAGGCTGTGTGACAGAGGAGGAGGGGAGGCTGTCACAGTAGATGCTGAGTAAAGACAGACCTCATACTGCCCTTCTCCCTCATGCCTGTCAAGAACGCATCTCCGATTTGCAGCGTTCCATATGTGGGCACGTTAGTACAGTTACCATAGTTTGTGCTTAGACTTCTGTAAACCCTTCTGAACTCTGTGCTAACTGACTTCTCTATTCCTGAAGGTCCAGACACTTCTTGAAGACACTTGTGACCCATGTTAGTTCTGAGAAGAATCCTCCTCTTGATTATGCTTCCAGAAACCATTTATGGTGTCCCCACTGCCTCATAATAGCTAGGCAGGCTTTGAAAAAGGCATAGAGTTGACTGATGCATGGTCCTGGCCCTCGAAAAGTCTGCCCTCCTCTAAAGCATTCATTCTTTCCAAAAGCAGTTATTGAGCACATACCAGGGGCTGGGCATGTGTGTAGCAAGATGGGTTGAGTGTCTTTCCCCTGGAGCTTACGGTCAACTGGGAGACAGCATGTAAGCAAAGAATGACAACCATGATGAGGACAGAGTGCCAGCCTTCACGGATGTGTAGATGAGACAACAGGTTAGTGACAACAAAGGGAGATAAGTGTTGTGAGAAAGAGTGGCGTGGACGCTGCTGGAACACAGCTCTTGTTAGGGGGCTCAGGAAGGCTTCACCGATAAGAGAAACAACGCACCACTGTTGTTAAAACCACGCTTTCTAGACTCAAGCACCTGGCTTGCCATATCAGGTCTGACACTGACTAGCTCTTTGAGTTGACTTGAGCAAGAACTCAGTCTTTCGAAGCCTCTGTTTCCCCATCTGCCACAATGGGAATAAATCAATCGCCAACGTATAACACTGATATGGGGGACTGAATGGGATAATTCATGGGAAATGCATAGCCCTGTGCCTGCTGGCATAGAAAAGCACTCAATAAATGTTCACCTTCATCATTTTTATTGAGTGACATGTGAAATGAAAGAATGGCCTGCCAGGAAGTGATAATAGAGAAAAGCATCCCAAACTCTGCCCTCTCTCGGATCCCTGGCCTTGGGCAGATTATTTCTTTCCCTGGGCCTTAATTTTCCCATTCGTGAAATAAGTGGGTTCGTTACTTATCACTGACATCTCTCTGCTATAAAATGCCCTGACTCTGTCATGCTCCGGCTTTTTGAAGCCTACGACCACACAGAATAAGCCACTCTTTTTACACGGCTTCCTACTTCCTACATTTATGCAGACCACGGCCAAAGCCATGTTCTTAGTAATACCAAAGCTGCCAACGTCAAATGTCTGACACAACGTGGCGAGGGTGCAATGTTACCCACGAGCCACTGGTGTGCTAATGGAACACTTCTGTCTACGGTTATGTTCAGTCTCAGTCTGGATCTTCACTGCTGACTCTCTCCCCACTAAAAATACAGGTGCCCGACAGAAGTGATGACAGAACCATCATAATATACATTCAGATGCATGAGGCATGTGGTTTCAATATGTCCCATTGTGCTCGTGACATCACGGTCGATACTTTATTGTCCGCCTGTCAACAGAATCTTTGCTCCAGAGTTCTGGCCAAGTGGCCAAAACCATGCAAGTTCAACTAGATGTTGAATTTTTGCTCTGTGGCTTCTCCTCACTAGGAAAAAAGGCTTTCTCCTTGTTTTCTATCTCGTTTAATAGCATCAATATCACCTAAAACAGAAGCTGGGAGTCATCCCAGACTTCTTGTCCTCATACTCAATAATGAACCAGTAGCCAAGGGCTATACGTTCTACCTCCATGACACCTTTCAGATGAGTCGAATGCAGTTTAGCCCCATTGCCACCTCCCGGCTCAGACACCCATCATTTCCTTGCTCACAATTTTGCAATAAAATTGGTTTACTGTTCTCCACTGGCTCCCCCGACTCTCCTGTTTCAGGCGCGTTCTTTCTAAAATACAAATAGGAATGCCTGTGTTAGTCTCCTACCCGATACTTTGCAATTAACTCCCCGTTCGCTAGTGGTTCTCGAACTTGAACGGGCATCTGAGTCACCTCGAGGGCTTGAAAAAAACACACATTATTAAGCCCACACCCAGAGTTTCCGATACAATAGCCTCAGGATGGGGCCTGGGAATTTGCATTTGGAGGGACTCTCCAGATAAGGCTGATGCAGCTGTCCAGGGACCACGCTTTCGCAACACTGCCCTACACTCTAAGATGTAAAAGCCCTAGCCCGGCACTCAGGATCGTTGACAATCCATAAACAGCATGGTTTCTCCATCTTATACAAGTGATGTCACACACACACACACACACACACACACACACACCTATTCCTTGTGACTACCAAAGCCAAATATCCTTGTAGAGCAGAGACTTTCTGGTTGGCACAGAGAATCCAGACTGTAGGTAGGAAGCTCGTACCCTTATGAGAATAGTGACAAGGATGAGGCAGAATTCAACGGGCAATCTAAGCCCCGGCCCCCCTGCAGGTGCTGGCAAGGATCGACACCCAAGCTTTGCAGCTGTGCTTCCGTGTCGACTCCATCCAAACGCTGTCTCCTCCCGATGCCTTAAAGCCGTGTGGCAAAATAAACACCACAGCCAAATCATTATTTAAGCCAAACATAAACAAGATCTAAAACAGAATAGGATGGATGGGAGCCAAATGGAAAGGTAGTTTAAGGTTATGAAACCTGGCTTGGAAAACCACATGTTGTCTGAACTTGTAAACATCAAAGAGCCAGACTGGAAAACTGTAATAATATAATAATAATTAATAATAATAAAATCATGCCTTCCCCACTCTTACCTCAGGATATAAAATCATAAAAAAAAATTAAGATGTGATAGGCTTATTAAGCCACTTACTCTGTCTCCTGAGAGGGAAGATCTGCTCTATCCACAGAGTCTGGAAGAGCTTCCGTTGCAAAGCGGGCTCACGAATGCCTCAAGGACAGAGGGGGCTTCAGAAGAGGCAAGAATTACGAAAAGCCTGCCAACGGGCCACACAGCGGTCTCCGTTCTGTCTTCTGTGGAGTTCTGGGTTGTTAATGAAGGGAACAAGACCGAGTCCCCCGCCCTGGAAGGAAAAGGGAGGCCCTGCTCCCACAGCCTCCCTCACCCGGCCATCGCCAGCCACTGTGTCCAGGAGGGTCAGTTGGCGAGACAGTGGCTGTGATGTGAGCCTGACCACCATGCTGTTCCCAGCCCACTACCGGAGAACCGACCAGAATTGAACTTCGGCATTTGGCAGATCTTTGTGCCATTTGGCCCACTTCTTTTAAAGCTCAGGATCAAAATGACTTGAAAATTCAGAGTTAACCATGTAACAAATTATTCTCATATGATGCGATGACAATACTCAGCCACTCTCTTGAGATGAATTTTCCAAAATATAGAGTAGCCATTAATTTATCTTTATCTTCTTTAAGAAAAGCTTTCTCCTCACGCCCGAAATGACAACAAAATCCCAACCTAGCAGACAGTATTTTCCAGTAGAGCTTTGGAGTAAAAGCACTTTTATAGAATTTATTTGGGGTAAATATACATCTTTTCTACTTGTATAATATGTATTTTCTTCTGTTGTCTCATCCATCATAAAATAAACTCTCACTTGACCCAGTCAGTGTTTTTGCTAATCTATGAAAAATGTTTCTGCCACCTCCTGGCTTCATCGTCTTCACAGTTTTTAAGTAGCTCCTGAACAAAGAGATTTATAGTATTTTAAGTTTCTCAAGGAAGCATCATAATTTCATTTTAGAGCTGTGGCATCCAATATGGGCGTCACTGGCCAGACGTGACAATTCAAGTTTAAATTTTACATCATTGAGGCGCCTGGGTGGCTCGGTCAGTTAAGCATCCAACTTCGGCTCAGGTCATGATCTCACGGTTCGTGGGCTCGAGCCCCGCATCGGGCTCCGTGCTGACAGCTCAGAGCCTGGGGCCTGCTTCGCGTTCTGTGTCTCCCTCTCTCTCTGCCCCTCCCCCACTCACGCTCTGTCTCTCTCTGTCTCTCAAAAATAAATAAACATTAAAAAATTTTTTTTTACATCATTAAAAATAAGTAAAGTAGGGGCACCTGGCTGGCTCTGTTAGTAGAGCCTGCAACTCTTGACTTTAGGGTTGTACGTTTGAGCCCCAAGTTGGGTATAGAGATTATTTAAAAATAAAAATACATCTATCTTTTAAAAATAAGTAAAGTAAAAAGCTCAGTCCCGTATTTCAATAAAACATGTGGTGGATTCATGCTAACCACATATTAAGCATTTCCCGGGCCCCTGTAACTTGTGGCTACCATACTGGATAACACATAGAAAGGGCCCCTTATCACAGAAAGTTCTATTGCTTAGCCCCATTTTAGAAGTTTAACCTCTCCGCAAGTCCTGGTCATAGAGATTTATTCCACGACCTTACCTCTCCCAGCCCACACCCCTGCTATGAGAATCCACCTTGATTGCAACTTCCCATCCCTGCCCAGCAAATGCAGCTCCTTCCCGACCTGGGCTCATAAGCTCCAGCCTCCCCGACACTGTCCTCCACCCTGTAGGAAACATAGGAGAGATTCCTGCTTAAGGCAGTTAGTAACGCAGAACCAGGCTCAAAAGCCAACAGTCTAATTATCGGTGCCTCATCCCATTAATGTTTTTGCACATCTTATCCCTTTTGTCCTCGGATACATTTGTGTCCCTTACCTACCTGCATGTCCGTAAGTAACCCTGTCTGCTCGGATGTCAGATAACTCCGAGCTACAGTTCTTTGAGAAACACTCCACCTTTGAGGCATATTCTTGATGTCTTTCGGGCCTCTGGCTGATTGGTCACGGGCTCAGTGTCCAATATGAAAGTTTGGAAACTCCAGATCCCTGCCAGGAGGGTCCACTCATTTTAATCTTAACAGCCCTTTGTCTGCTCAAATCAGAACATGGTAAAGTAGGAAAAAACCCTACCAGTCATGGAATTCAGGGAATTCTGGCTCCGTGTTCTCCCATGTCTCTGTTTCTGGCTCTGGGATCTTGGGCAGCTACAGGATATGTCCCAGCCTCCCCGTCCTTACCTGTGGAAATAATAATAACAGCCATGCGTTTGTGGCAAGGATTATATAGCATAAGGATACTAAACAGCAAGTTCAATGGTGAGTTTATATACATCGGGACACTCAATGCAATTGTTCCTTTCAACGTTTCTCTGTAGAAATTTTTGAGTTGGTGGTAATAGAATAATGCAGCTGGCAGGGTTTTTTTTTTTTTTTTTTTTTTTTTTTTTTAAGCCATTAGGAGAACACAGCTCTTAAAAGTAACTATTTCATTAGCATCTTTCTTTTGTTTATATTACCACAAATAATCTTTTATCCATGCTCTGCAAAGTTAACCGTTCAGAACAAATGTGTGTCATTTGAAATCTTACAGGGAAAGCAATCCCTTAAAAGCCCAGCACTTTCAGAGCTAACTTCAAATTACTGAGACACAAGTTTTCTCTGTCCAAGTTAGATTTCTAATCACTAAGGTTATTCTTGTCCCAAACTTGCCTGCAAACACAAAAGCAAGGGCAAACAGCATAGTGCGGCAGGGAAAACACATTGGCTCTAGAGGCAACTGCCTAAGGTAGAATCTTGACTTGAACACTTCCTAGCCGAGGGTTAAATAAATTAATACGCTGGAACAGTGTGTGGTATGTGACAAGTCCTTCCTCTCCAAATCTATGCGAGAAATTGTCCTCCTATTCCAAGGATCCCGGCACACTCACCTGAAATATTATGATCAAGGGGGGAAAATTCCAGGGTGGGGCTTCTAGTGATTCTTACTAATAATGTTAAGATGTGTTGATGACTCACTTTGGCCGGGCCCCATGTTCAATGCTTTACCTACATCATTTCGTTTTATTTAATCTTCAACCTTTGAACCCTTGGGCAAATTCTACATCGAGTGCCTGGCAAAGACAGAATTCAGTGCAGGAAAATGTAACTTCCAAAATCAGACTCTTAACTTCCGGGTTGTTTCTGCCCCTCCGGGTGAGTAGGCTACAATGAATGTGGCCTGTGACTGCCGTCTCATACCCTGGGTTCGGGTCCTGTTCCACAACTCACTACCCCTGTGAACTTGAAACTCAACCCGAGTGATCTGTTTCCTCAAATGTCAGATAGGGATAAGAATACTATCTTGAGGGACTTCATACAAGAAGGAAATGAAAGTGTGCAGAGTACCCAGACACATCATAGGCACGCAGCAAATAGGAAAAGTGTGAACACAGCACAGGCATGCTTACAATTCACAGAGGGAAGTGAAGGACCTCACATCCCAGGAGCTGACGACAGTCTGGTACCTCATTGGAGCACGTAAGTGAGTAATTACTTTAGCCAGAAGGGTACTAATTATAAAGGCAGAAGTCCTGGGAAAACCAAGGTCGCCATATACCTACCAGTCTAGCTTGGTATGATCAGGTATCTCTAACCTGCTGGGTTCTCTAAGGAACTCGTGAGGCATTTCGATTCACAAAGAAAGGCCAGGCATTTTTAAAACCACTCTTTGTAACTTGAAGTTAATCTTTGCAACAGCCCAGTCTTAAAAACCTTGGCTGTTGACATTCACTGAGGTCATATGTTTTGCCAGGATGCCTGCTCTGCCATTGCAAATGGATTTCTTGCATTTAGAAGTAAAGTCTCAAAAGGATTTTGATGCTCTAGGTCATTTTGGTCACTTCCTGGGTTCCGTAATTACTCCAGAAAGTGCCTCAATCTACTCAAAAGGACGCACCAGACCAAGAGACGCACTGGAATGCTCCCACCTACAAACTGCTTTCCCTTTCTCCAGTGTAGCTGCCAAACAAGCAGCTCTAGTGATCTTTCCAGGAAATAAGATCCAGCTCCTTCCATGGTCTGCCCCCCCTCCCCTCTCACCAATATGGCATTCAACCCCTTGGACCAACCAGTCATCATGAACTTCTGGAGTTGCTTCAGATTTCGTGCTTTGCTGCCTCTGTGCATTGGCCCACACTCTTCCTTTTGTCTGGACACGCTCCTCCCTCCATCTGCTTCTTGCTAAATCCAACCAATATCTTTTAACTAGGCTCAGTACAGCTGCTGGAGTGGATTAGAAATGTTTTCTTGGTCTTCACACAGGACGCTCTGGCCCCTTTTGTGCAGTTCTAATGGTACTAACTGAGAATTCTTTCTACCTCTTCCCACGAAGAGTGTAAGATCCTCAAGGACAAGGACCTTGCGTTATTCAGTTTTATATCACAAATGCAGGGCCTGGGGCAGAGAAGGTGCTCAATGAATATTTGGGGAGGAGAAGGAAACGGAAGGGGGAGGAAGGCAACCAAAAGGAGGAAAGGGGAGAGCAAAATATGAGCTAGAAGAAAAGTAAAGATTAAGCTCTGAAGCCTTTTGGCTTCAGGAGCCCTCTTGGCTCCTCCTGGCATCAGGTATCTGGAGCATGTACCTTCCGGACTCACCTGGCACCGCGTGCCTCGTGAGGGGTTCCAACAGAACCAGGCTGGATTCTATTATGTTACTTGTGCACATGCAGATTTCTGCCTTTTGAAATAATGCCACATGGACGCAACTGTCATCACTTATCAAGCCTTCAGGTTCCTGGTCAACTGCCCGTGCTGAGCACAGCCACCAATGCAGAAGGGAACACACAACATCCTGATGGCCAATGGAGCAGTGGTCACAAGACTGTCGTACCCGACGTCTTGTAAGCCTCTGGCATTCTCCTCACAGTCCGTGGGCTTTGAAATGTTTGGGCACCCCCAGAAAATTCTTGTTGGTTAGCACCCAGTGCAACTTCCTTAAGGATGCATCCTTATTCATTTTTCTTTTATTGAGGGCTATCTCTACTCTCTCCCGCTTGAATGCCTGGCATTCATACCCATTTATCCCCAAGAATGGATAAAACATAGGCCACCTCACCAACTTCATGGTTCTCACTGTCTCCAGACAAACACTTGGGATCCTTGTCATTTGGGGAACATTAAAGGATGCATGGTATAGTGAGAGGTATTAGCTTCATTGTTAGTCGGACCTGGGCTTGCATTCCAACTGAAGCAATGTTGGGCAGGCAACTCAATGCTCTCAGTTTCCTTGAATGTAACATGAGAGGGCAGGAGTGCTACTCACGTCTTTCTCATATAGCCGCTGCAATGATTGGCTGTGATGCAGGTAGGGCTTTTAGCAAAAGGTCTCACGTATGGTGGGTGCCCAAACAGCTACAGCTGAAGTAATAAGAATTCTCTTAATAACTTAAATTTCAACAATTTAAAATACTTACTAAATAATTAAGCCTCACTAGACCGACCATAACTAACAAAAAGAACCAACGTGAAGACATCCCAAAGATTCAAGAACTCTGACTGTCTCCTCATGATTCTGATCTCAAGTTTGTCACTCGTTCTCCATAGGTTTTAAATTCACCTCTGGTATGGTCCAGTCCTATTATACCTTCACCTTTGATTCTCCCCAAATTATCCCATCCTTAATCCCTTACCTTTCTATAGGGCTGAGACCCCCTGCATCCAGAGAGCTCCCACTTTCTCGAATATATCTCTAAAGGTCCCACTAAGTCAATGCATGCTTGTACATATATATATATATCATTTAGTAAACTTACATGTGACTGTATACCCTATATATACCCTATAGAAAGGGTAAAAATCAAAGGAAGTCAGGGCACCTGACAACACTCTGGGGCCATTGAGTACCAGGGTAAGAGGTGCAGCAAATCTCAGGACAACCGTCCCCACACTCCCTGCCTCCACCCCTGCCCTGACCAAGATACCACCATGCAGCCCAATGAAACAATGGATGTTGTGACCACTAGCGGGCAGGTGCAGCTCACAGAATGCCCAGGTTACAGGTTACTTGAGTTCTGCAAGCCCAAACTCCCCTAATTGAGATGAACAGACTAAGACCCAAGAAGGGCCAAAAACTCTCATTCCCACCCCTACCCCGCCAAATGTAAAATCTTTCGAAGTGGGAAGATTCTGTTTAGTAAGACACAACTTAGGCCGGTTGTGTATAATAATGATAAAAGTGGTAATATGTAACATGTGTTAAGTGTTTGCTATGGGCCAGGCTCTACTCATCTTTACTCATCTCATCTTCAAAACCACCCTTGGAGATGGATCTGATTCAGTCCTGTTTTCCTGGGAGCGTAAGTGTTGCAGATAGAGGTTAAATAACCCGCCCAGGGTAACAGAGCCACGAAGTGAGGCAAGTTGGGCGGAATACGTGTTGTGGATTTTGAGGATGACTTCCAGCAAACATTTTAGAACACAGGTAATATTTCCAGTCTTGGTATCTGCTTCCATTTATATGCTATGTCTGGTTCCCTAAAAATAACAGAAAAGTGACATACTAATGTGCTCTCTACTACACTGGACTGATTATTCCCCTCATCAAGCCAGACTCTTGGGTTGCTTCTCTGAGGGGGGAGGCTTTTGACTCTGCATGGTTCCCCTAGAGCAGCGGTAACGGTTCAGCTCAATCTGAAACTATTTCCATCCCGTTCAATTCAAGAGCCATTAATTCCCTGACTTCACTCCCTGACCCCTGAACATCTGTTTCTTCAAATGCCTGGTTTTAGCTCCTTGGTGGGTTTGGTGACTTCTGTTAAGCATTTACTTCTCACATTCTGTCTTGTGCTAAACTCTTTAAAGCAAACGATAACCAGAGTTTTTACCTGAAATCCCTTTTTTTTCTTTTAAAAATTGTTATTTACTTTTTAATAAAAATTAGATGTATTTAAGGTATATGACGTGATGATTTTATATATACATCTATATACAGTGAAATGATTATACAGTCAAGCTGGTTAACACACCATCTCCTCATATAGTTATGTGTGTGTGTGTGTGTGTGTGTGTGTGGTGACAGCACCTGAAATTTACACCTTAGCAATCCCCAGTTAATCTTTAAAATTTTATAATCCTCAACGCTGACAAAGTTAGGTGTAACTACTATATTCGTATTCTGATTACGTTATAAATTACAGGGAATTATATAGCAAGATGTAGCAAAAGTCATAAAAGCATTCATGCCCTTCATATCATTTCTTTTCTTTTCTGAAGATATATATTAAAGATAAGCATTTAATAAAAATTCTTTCTAAATTCTAAATACTCTTTAAACAGAAGATAGCCATCCATATATTTGAATATTTGCAGCCATCAAAAATGATAACTGTGATACTCTTCAAATATTTCTTTCATAATATTAAGAATAAAAAAATCAAGATACCAAACGTTGTTTTTACCATGGTTAGAGTTTTGTAAAGGTCCATACGCATGTGGACAGAGATGGACAGTTCACACAAAAAAAGTTTTTTAAAATTGTGTTAGAGAATGGGATGAGCTCTTTCTGTTTAAAAAACTTATCTTTCAAAGAGTACACTTATCACTATGAGCACCGAATAATGTATAGAATTGTTGAATCACTATACTGTGAAAGAAAGAAAGAAAGAGGAAAAAGAAAAGAAAAAAGAAAAGAAAGAAAAAGGAAGGAAGGAAGGAAGGAAGGAAGGAAGGAAAGGAGACAGGGAGGAGGGAAAAAGGAAAGAAAGTTAGAAACAAAGAGGAGGAAGAGGGAAGGAAAGGAGAAGAAGAAAAGGTAAATAAAGGAAAAGAAAAGGTAGGAAAGAAAGAAAGGGAAAGAAAAAACCACTTATCTCTTATCTTTCGTATTTTTCTTTTTCTAAAGCCAAAAAAAGCCAGCTATCCCTACTTAATGTTGCTATAGACTCTTTCCTGTCTACAGGAGGATTCTGAGTACTCCCCATGGGAATTTCTATCCCAGGAAGCTAGGGATCAGGCTTTTGTGCATGTGAACACAGGACACCTGGATGGGCCACCTCTGAGTAATGTCCTGACCACTTTTGAAGCAAAGCCCAAAGGTTGCAACATTTCCAGTTTCAGGATAAGTAGTGTTTTCAACTCCTTGAAAAAGAAAATAAACGCCAAATAATCTTATTTTCGATTTTATCAGCACTCAAGGTAACAGACTTTGATACATTACTTGTCCCCTGGAGAACAAAACACTCATTAACGTTTTGGTGCCAGTGCAAGGCTGGTTTGGGCCACCTCTGAGCAGGAATCTCAGCAGTCTGACTTGAGGACGGGGTTCTAGCCACTCTTTGATTCGAGAACAATAAATAGCAATTAACTGAGGCAATTGACTTGCCAGTCTTTGAACCAACTGGAAACTAAGATCTAGCAAAACAATTTGGTATTTCAATGCAAGTGAAACTCTTGGAAGTGTCTGCCTCCACCTAACTCATAACTCATGCTCTTTGAAATTCACTGCATCTCAGGAAATGGGTAACTTTCCAAGCACAGAACTTCCCCCTGGACTCTTATTCACTAGCTTGTCAATCAGATGTTCAACCTTCCTTTAAAGTTTAAGCCTTATTAACCTACACACTGGGTTTGACTGGTGATAGGCCACTGCAGACAATGGAAACCCCTCCCAGGTTCCAAATCCTGTAGTCCTGGTTCAGATCCCCACAAATTCCCTGGAAGGGATGAAAGAATCACTCACATGTCTGATCCTTCGAACGTGGGCAGTGAGAGGACAGTGTTGAAAAAAAGAAAGTTTCTGGAGGCCCTGCTGATTGAGACATCTTGGAGGGAAACCAGCTCTGTTCCAAACCAAACTGCCCGGCGGAGCCGTGAGTGCCCAGCCTCGGCCTTCACAGGCTCTGTCGGGAGCATGCTGTGCACGCCATATGCAAGATCCGAACCAAACATATAGTTGGCAAAGGTACTCGTTTCGGAGGCAAGCATGCCAAGGTTGCCCAGATACTGGTAGAAAGTCAGCTCCAGCGCTGGGAGCGCCTAGTCAGGAAGATTCTACCGGAAAGTCAGTAAAATTAATAATTTTATTGTGGAGGCAGTTTGGAGGCAAAAATATGGTCTCTGCAGCGGGGGCAGGGGAAAGGGCAATCTGGGGTCATCCTTTGATTTCTGTCTCTTTGTTTCATCACAGCGGAATGGGACCTCCTTGCTGAACAGCTTTTCCATGAGGCGTGGCACTTCTGTCCCTTTCCACAAATGTCGGCTTAACAAGAAAATAACAGACATAGCTGAACTGAGTGGAAACTGACTAGAAGAAACTGAGATAGGTGGTGTCACCGACATGGAAATCCACAAATGAGGATCCATTTGTCACTTTCCAGAGCATTGCCATGTTCCAAAGCCAGGGCGGCTGGTGGAGAAAAGAGAGGAGCTCCGAGTTTCATGAAGTTGACCTGACATCTATTTCACCTGCCTTTTTAAGCACCCAAATCACCTCATATTCCTCAAATTCTTAGTTACCCAAGGAATAAAAATGAACTTGGAGGAGAATGGAAGTCCCATCCTGCCCACCTGGGATTCACCGGGTCACAGGTCCTGAAGCCCTCGGGCGGCAGGCCCGGGGGGACTTCCACACAGATGGGAACACAGACGGTCCCGAATCACCCAGGAAGTCCCAGGGCCTCAGAACTCCTCTCCCACACCGACCTCTGTGCAGGAGGAAAGGGGACACACGGGGCTTTCACTCTATTCTATTCATTCGTGTTTTTTTTTTTGCCTTTGACACTGCATTAAGTTAACATTAGTTGTGCGATTACAAAAAGCGAGGCGGGGAGCATCTAAAAACAGATTCGTGCTGCAGCGTCTACTAACTGGTAGTCTCTGAGCAGGAATGCCAGCTCAGTCCCACGGATTGTCATCTGTAGGATTGCCCACCCAGCTGGGAGCCCCCATGGTGAGGGCTCCTGCCCAGCCAGGATGTCCCAGATGGACAACCCAGCTGTTAACATACCCAGATGCCCAGCACGGGTTGGCGATAAATGCCGCTTCCCTGGACCCCTCAGGTTTTCAATGGACGGACGTTGGGTGACCGTTAAAGACGTTCCAGATAACGATGACCCAGACCTATGTACGGCTCCCCCAGCTGAGTCCCTGCCTGTCCCTGTGCCCACGTGACTGAGGTGTCTGAGGCTCGAGGAGTGTGTGTGGTTTATGATGGGTAGAAAATCTCCACAATTTCTGGTAACTAATTCTGAAATGACACTGAATCTTTGTCCAACACCCCTCTCTCAAAAGTCACGGGGCTGAACAAACATTCAAAATGTATATATACTATTATCAGTCCAAAAATCTGACTTTGTCCTCTTATTGTCTCTTAGAAGTGCCATCGTGGTGTATTTTTAAGAGAAAATAAAAACAACAGAAAACAAGTCTTATGTTCTGTTTCAAGAAACACGGGTTCAGAGAAGCTATTGTTTAGTTACTCGGTGATACCCCCCCCCCTTTACTTCTTAAGGGAAATGGTGAAAATAAATCACAACAACATAAAGACTGTTATTCATTTAGTGCTTCCTGAGGGTACAATAGCTATTATCGATTTTTTTTCAAGAAGTTTATGAAAAGAAGATGAAACAAAATTCCCTCTAAGGTTGCTAGCTTATTATGTAATTTTCAGACCCTGGGATCAGGTGAGAACTATTTATAGGGAAGAATGGGAAACCATGAGAGAAAACACAGATGCCAAGCACTTGAAGTTGTATTTGTTTCCAAAAACCCCTCTCGCAGCCCAATTCCTTCCCCACTCTATTTCCACTCCAGCAACCAAGTCCAAAAAAGCTTGAGGGCCAAACGGTGTCTTTTTCGGAATGCAGGCATTGCAGGGAAATCATCCCCGACCCCTGTGGCTCCTTCTCCCCCAAACCTGGAGCTTGGCATAGTGGATGGGCATGCCGGCCAGAAAGGCAGTGAGAGCATGGCTGGGGTTACACAGAGCATCTAAAGGTCAAGGCCACAGCTGTCCATCCACTTGCAGGGTCCATGTTATCAGAGTAATTTACTAGCAGGTGAAATGTCTTACTCCCATCAGGGGCCAGGCATATTCTTCCAAGGACAGCCTTACAGGAAATCGTGCTGAGTTATGAGCAGGAAGGGTCCACACAGGAGGTGCCGAAACAGCAGAGATGAGGAGAAGAGATTAGGTGTGACTTTGCGGGATTAACTTTTAGTCTCTCTCATTGGGAATCTACTCCAGAAAGTATGACCTGTCAGCCTCCACCGTTATGTAGACCGACTGCTCAACAGAACAGTCTGAGTAATTCAGGACACTGCTGGATGAAGAAGGCAGCCTTACTTGGCAGAAAAAGCCTGGGGTTTTGAAGTCAAACATAAAATCTTACTCATGAGCTGCCTGACTTTAAACTCAATGAACCCCATTTTCCTTACCTGCGAAACAAGGATAAAACCCCTGTAACTGAATAGCTGTAACCTCAGAGGTGGAAAGGGACTCTTTCTATGCACAAAGTCAACGCATCGAAACACAGAAACACAACACACACAACACACGAAACCTAAGACACAAAACAGAAGACGGAAGACAGTACAGTCTGTAAAAGTGATGAAGAAATTAATAGAAAATTCCAAGTCAGAAAAACATTTGCAACTTTACATGTACCTGTGGATTCATACTTTTAACATGAAAATTGCTTTGTCGGTCAGTGATAAAAATGGCCCACAGCGACCATTTTTAAATGGACAACAGACATAAAAAGATACTTCATAAAAGAGACATCAATGATCGATAAGCCTGTGAGAAAGTATTCAACGTCACTAAATACCAAAGAATTATAAATTACGTCAAAATGCAATTCCATGTTTGACCTATCAGATTAGAAAAGCCTTTTCGAAAGCATCCAGGGCTGGCTGAAATGAAAGAAAGTATTCAGAGCCTAATACTGTAGGGGGAAGTAGAAACTGGCATCATCTTTTTGGAGACGATCCAAAAGTTTTAAAGATGGTCATACTCTTTAAGCAAACACCTCCACCTTTGAGGATTGATCTTAAGGAAATAATTGCAGACATGTTAATGATTTAGCTAAAGGATGTTTGCTGCGGTGCTGTTTGTAACAGCAAATATTTAGAAATACAACCTGACTGTTCGGCATTCATTCAAGTAAGTCATCCATCAAATATTTACTAAGCACTCAGTCAGCTGTGGGCCATGGACACCATAGACCAAGTGAATCAAAGCACGTCAATGTAATGAAATACACTACAGCATGAAAACGAAAATGTTTCGTGACGGGAGAAAAAAGGAGTCACAATACATTGTTAACTGGAAGAGAGCATGTTAAAAACCGGATCTGTAATATCCCATCTGGGGAAAAATATACATGTATTTCATAAAATTTTGGAAATATGCGACAGATTTTCTTTTTTTTTTTAATTTTTTTAAGTTTATTTATTTATTTTGAGAGAGAGAGAGCACAAGGTCTCCGTTGACTGTGCCATCTAAGCACCCTAAAGATGCCACAGACTTTCAAAAAGGTTATTGCTGGATGATAAGACATGATTATTTAATTTTCCTTCCTTTTCTTTCCCTACAACTTTTTCTCTACTAACATGAGTCATTTTATGATTTTTTTTTAAAGTTTATTTATTTATTTTGAGAGAGAGAGAGAGAGAGAGAGAGAGAGAGAGAGTGCAAACTGGACAGGGGCAGAGAGACAAAATCCCAAGCAGGCCCCACACTGTCAGCACTGAGCCCGACTTGGGACCAGAACCCATGAATGCTAGATCATGACCTGTGCTGGAATCAAGAGTCATCCTCTCAATCGACTGAGCTGCCCAGGAGCCCCTCATCTTATGATTTTTTTTTTTTTTGAGTCACTAACTTAGTAAAAACACCTACATTGTGTCTTGAAGACAAAATGAGGAAAGTATCTGGTATATGACAAATGTCCCAAACAGTTCATGTGTCTCTCCGTTTGTGGATTATCCTAGCACCTTTGGTGGCCAACCTTCTGGAAACTTGTCGCCTGAGTGCTAGTTAGAGCTAGGTCTTTGGGAATGGGACCCCTGGACACAGAGCACTTGGGGTCCCCCGAACAGCCCGTACATGTGCCGATTCTTTCCTTATCGGGGAAAGAGTCCCCTGTCTTGGTGTTCTTTTCATTCGAATTTTTGGTTACTTCCAAGGTTTTTGGTTTGTTTGTTTGTTAGGTTTTTTGTGTGTTTTTTTGTATTTTTGGTCTACAATCATTTTGTTTTCTATTTCGTTCTTGAGCTCTGCCAGCTTATTTGAAATCTTGCGTTGATTTCAATTCAACCTTTGAATTCTTAGGGTTTCTTCTTTGAGTTTTTTTAATTTTTTTTTTTATTATTTTATTTTTTTTAAATATTTTTTTTTTCAACGTTTTATTTATTTTTGGGACAGAGAGAGACAGAGCATGAACGGGGGAGGGGCAGAGAGAGAGGGAGACACAGAATCGGAAACAGGCTCCGGGCTCTGAGCCATCAGCCCAGAGCCCGACGCGGGGCTCGAACTCACGGGCCGCGAGATCGTGACCTGGCTGAAGTCGGACGCTTCACCGACTGCGCCACCCAGGCGCCCCACTTCTTTGAGTTTTTAAAGTAATGATAAAAATTCATGGGGTCTATAATGTCTTTGAAAGTTTAAGAGAACTATTTGAATTCGCGTTCCCTTAGGTAATGTATGTTCCCCATCTGACTTCTCAGGTGTCCCTTTCCTTTTTGGGGGGGTTGGGGGGGAGAGAGTGTATTTGTATCTCAGAAGCTCGCAGAGCTTCAATATCCAGGCCGTTCTTCGTAGCGTCCATGCACAGATTGGATGCCGGGCGCCTTCCTCACCTCCTTCCCCTTTAAATATGGACAGACACTCGCTGGTGAGGAGTTTGTGGGACACAAAGTGAGCTAAATCAATCAGCGGTTTTGCCTTCGGCTTGCTACCTGTTTCCTGGATCTCTTATTACCCGTACCTTCGGAGAGTACCTTCCCATAACTTTGGTGTGTCAGCGGTAGCTTCAGCTCACCTCAAAGCCGTCTAGACAACTCTTCCCCAAGTGTAAAATGCAGGCAAGTCACCTAGAGATTCAAATTCTGATTCAAGAGGTCTCAGGTGTGGCTTCAAACTCTGCATTTCTCACGAGCTCTCAGGGGAAGCCGACAGGGTAGGTCCTGAACCACACTTTGAATAATAGGCCTCGGACAAAGGAATTCTGTGTTCCTCACCTAATTTACCTCCCCTGGCCTCTGGCGACTGCCTCACCCCCAGAGGTGATAAGAAGGGATGGCATTGGTATCTGTGTCTGTCTTCAGAGCCACCTCCCCTGAAGTTTCTAGAGGCATGATGTTCCCTGCTCGGGAGGCCGGTCCACTTCCTAAACCATGCAGCTCCCTTCAGAAAAACCAACAGCTAAGATTTCTGAGATCTGGGTTGTTACTTCTAGAAAAAAAAAAAAAAAAATGTGTTCCATGTTCAAGGTCTGAGGAGAAAGGTGAGAATGTCAGATTCTTAAACTTGTGTTCATACAGATTTCGCAGAATTTGGTTAGTATGCTTCATAGTGTGCGGTTTGAGGTCATGGCCTTCTCGCTTTAGTGGAAATAGAGTTTGGTTTGTTTACGCGTCTGTGTTTGGTTCTCTTTTGTGGGCTTCACGTGAAGAAAGGGGAGAGAAAGAAGCCTCTGCATCTTTACATGGAAACCCAGGCCCTTCTCAGCAACTTCGCCAGCTGTGTCCCCTTCCTCGGGTCTCCTGCTCCCTCTCAGAAGAAGACTCCGACTTCTATTTCAAAAAGAAAATTTAGTGCCCCCCCTCCACCCCCACATGACCTTCGTCGTTAGACCTTCGTTCCCCTTCACTACAAACTCAAGCACGGTCCTCATTGTTTGCAGATGCCATATTTGCACACTTGCCTACTCCCTGGAATTGATTTGTAACCCCCTCCCAACCCCGCGTGAATATTCAGTCACTCGTGGGCAGGCACCAAGTGGTGAACAGCCTGAGTTGCCCCACGCTCATGTTCCCAGCAGAAGTCGACCAAGGCAACGCTCTGTTTCTTGTCTCAGCTCTCATAATGTAAACAAGTTTCCTTTTTGCTCTTTAGTCCCACGTTTTTTGCATTTTTTGTGCCTTGCGTTGGGGTTTCACTGTTTAAGATGGCGGCCGTAGGAAGTGGGGAAAGGCCGGCCACATGAGAAGGCTGTGGAGGCCAGGGTTAGGCTCTAGGAGTGTTGGGGTCATACAACTGTTGGCCATGAGTTCAATGTTAGTGAATCAACAAAATACATTAAATTAGGTATCTTTAAACGCAAACACACGTAAACCAAGGTTACGTACCGGTCGACAAAGATGGGAAAAGGCTCACAGGAACCTAACTGTACATTTATTTGCCCTGGGAGCAGTGGTTCAGTGTTCACTAACTCAGTGTTCAAGGTGACTGTGCAGGATACAACTACCCTGAATAACAAGAATCGACTCTACCACTGGACCCTTCTCACGTCCGTTCCTCCGGTCCTGAGATTGAACGCTATCGTCTCCCCTGTCCTCCACTCCATCCCTTCTTTGAGGCCTTGCTCAATCAGTTAGCTCTGTGCACGGTGTCCTTTCCTCTCTCTTCTGACAATTTCTGAAAACCTACACATACGCTGAAGTTTCTCCCATCCTGAAAAATAGTCCTCACCAACCTTTATTAGCCATATCCCATCCTACGACACTGAGCTAAGTGGTTTCCATGCATGATTTCTTTGACTCCTCAGACCAATTCTGTAAGGAAGGCGCTCTCTGCACTTTCCATATAGGGAAACTTAAAATACAAGGGTATTACGGGTCCAAGGTCATAGAAGTAGGAAGTATTGAAGGACACATCCTCCTCTGGCTACCATCCAGACGTTTCCTGTTCTTCTCATCCAAACTTCATAAATAGAATGTAAAATTCACGGCTCTATGTCATTGCCTGTCCCTTACCCCTGAACCCACGGCAGCCTGGCTTGTGCCCTCGCCACTGCCCTGGTACAGCTGTCGCCAGTGACCTTGAACAATCTCACCCAGGGGGTCTTTTCAAGTCCTGTCTTCCTCCACCTTGCCCTCACATGGGACCCAACTGGCCACAACATCACCTTGAAACTGTTTCTGTGGCTCTGAGGACACTAGTCTCTCCCTCCTCCTCACTTAAGCCGGTCACTTCCTCTCTGTCACCAATATGCCCCAATATGTCACCCTTGTTCACCAGAGTTCACTGTTCTTTTCACTTGACACCCCCTTACCTAGTACTGGCCTCTGTGTCTTGAGAAAGTCGGAAGCCCCGGGCCCTACCTGCTGACAGGAATTTGCAGTGTCGCCTGGAAGGCAAGACCCCTGTGGCCAAGGTGTACCGTCCTAGGTTCAGCCCTGCCTCTCCCTGCCCTACGTCACCAGGGGAGGGAGAGGCCTCTGAGGACTAGAACCGTGCGGGAAGACTTCCTGGAGGTGGCGGTGTGGACCCCGAAGCTCACGGAAGATTTGGCTATGAAGACACAGGAGGGGAGACGTTCCAGAACAAAGGACAGACAGCTTCTAATGCTTTCACGGACACATTCTCCTCCCCATCCTGACAGGTGCCGCAGGGCTTCCTCCCACCTCCCAAGCACTGCAGGCCGGTGCCCCTATTTGCATGTGGACCCCACTCTGTCTAGTGCCGCCACGGCCTGGCACACGGGCCTGCTGCAGGGGGTGGTGAACCCCTGAAGGGTACTCAGAGGACTTGCCGCATAGTCATTGGCACAAGCTAGGAGGTCAGACAAGCCTGGCTTTGAATTCCAATGTGACCACTTTCCAATGTGAGACCAGGGACGGTTTCCACTTTGGTTTCCGTATCCTCATCGGCCTAAAAGTCGCCTTCATGGGTTCTCATGCAGGTTGAATAAAGCAAGTCGAGCGTGGTGGCCGGCACGGAAGTAGATGCTGGATAAATGTTTCTTGGCATTATTTGTCTCTGGACGCCCCCCTCCCTGGGCCTCATCAGGCCCTACACGTGGCACTGGATGCTCCTTCTATCCCCCCAAGGATGAGGGCCACACGTTCCTCTCGGGATATTAGTGCAGGAATTTTCAGAACGTAAAAGAGACAGAGGACGGTCAGAGAAGTGAGAAAAAATTGTGCCGACGGGCACTGCGCGGGACGATTGCCTGAATATGTTTTTCAAAAATATTCGGTGCTCCAGAAAAACCTGCCCAAAGAAAGAGCCAAAAAGATCCCAGGCAGGCACAGCCCAGCTCATGGCCGGGGCTTCTCAACAGCAAGATGAGGCACCGCGGGCTCCTGGGCCCCCGAGAGGCTGTGTCTTCCGTACTGAGCACAAATTGGATGCCACCAGGCTCGAGGGCTGAGAGACCAGGCATGCCACGTGCTTCCTCAATGGCTTTCAACCCACTTACATTCCAGGGGTTTCCAAGAATGCAGGGGCCCTGCATTAACTGTTAGCCTGGATGAAAAAGGAAAGAGGAAAAAGAAGATATTAAAGAAATGCTCAAGAAAACGTCGCCCCTGAAGTATTTTTAAATCTGATGGAAATAGTTCTCTCCAGATGTGTTTTCCCGACAGGATGACCCTCCGTGGCCGCGATGGTGGCAGAGAGGAGCCTTCCCATAGCCCGGGACACAAAGCTGGTGTTGTTGAACTGAGAGCCGTGTAATCAGCTGAAGAATTCCTAAGCAGAACCAAGGGCAGCAGATACCCAGACCTTGAACTACTTTGCCTCTCTGCATTTTTCAAGTGCTTTCTGGAGAAAAGAGCACCCGGGGGCCTGGAGCTTCTTCTAACTTAATTAGGGGTGTGCAGGAGTGGGGTGGACCCTGGGGACTCATCTCTGGAAGCCCAGGGCTCCGACGGCTCCAATGCAGAGGGCACGACGGGCCGTGGGGAACAGGGGGAGCGGGGCAGAGGGGGTTTTCGCGGGGATGCTATGGACTTCTCCAGACTCGGAATGATAGGGAAACGGCAATCCCCTTCCCCGGCCGGTGGTCCCGAGGCCCTCTCCGGATGTTCTCCCCAAGAGGCTCCCATCTCGCCTTTGGGGCCCGCACCCCCGTGACCCAGAGAAATTAATAAAGAGCCAGGAACCAGCCGTTGTTTCTCAGCACCTGCTGTGTGCCAGGCCTGGGCACGGGCTCTGACACCAGACTGCCTGGTGCGGCTTGCATCCTGGCTTTACCACTTCCTAGCTGTGTGGCCTTGGGCAAGCCCCCTAGCTTCTCTGTGTCTCAGCTTCCTCATTCGGAAAATAGGGATTTTAAGCGTAACTAATTCACAGAACTACGGTGCTAATTACAACACATGAGGCGTCTATGGGCTCGGAGTGGTACCTAGCAATTAGAAAGTGCCCAGCGAGCCAAGGTCATCTCTCGTTATTGTGAGCACTTGCCCCGGAGCTTTCTGGTCACACCCTTTCCAACAAGGGGAGTGCTAACGTGACAGGCCCACAATCTCACAGGAAATAACTCATGATGCAAGTGTTGAAGGTCTCGGGCTCCCAAGCTTGGTCTGCTGTCAAAGGGGACCTTTGGACCCACCCGTGAAACAAAGCTCACGGCAGCTCGGCAGTTCAGCAATCGCTGCTGCGGGAGGACCTCCCGGGGCTGTGCGGACAGGTGCAGGCGGGAGGGGCTGGGGGAGCAGCCCCAGCCGCTGCCCACCAGCTGCGCTCAGTCTGCCGCAGGGGCCCTGCGCATATTGCCACAACGTAACAAGTGAAACCGGTGAAACAGCAGACGTGCTAGAAGTAGTAAAGGAATCCAACAAAACCAAGGGAGAGACCCCGAGAAGTTTATCGCCCCTGGTTCCCAGCGTTTTTGTAGATGAAGCAAGAGGGTTAGAAAGCACGATTTTTCATCTATGTAAGAGTAGGAGCTCCTGCCTAGCAGGTCGTCCAGTAAATATGTACTGAGCTCCTTTGCACTGGATGTCGTTTTCCACGGCTGGGGTTTTCGGGCCGCGTGTTCCTCCACCGCGTGGCCTCCCGGGGCCTTCCCACCGCTTGGGGTCTGCTGTCCGAGACCCTCGGGCCTGGACCAGGCTGACCGTGGTTCTGCTCGTCACCTGCTCTTTCCCACTCACTCCTGGTGTCCTGTGTCCGGCATGGCATGCCGGCGGAGCCACCTCCCGTAGGGAGGGTGCCCTGGTGTCTCAAAGCCTTTTTTAGAGCCCCACGGAGGGTTCTTGCTAAAGCCATAGGTTCAACTGCACATACCCTATAAGTGACTGAATCGGAGCCCTTGTGAGATCCTTCGAGATCACTAACTCCACCCCCACAATGTTACAGAGAGAAAAACGAGATCAGTGTGGGAAAGAGACGCCTCCAAAGTGGATCTGAACAAGTGTACGGCAGAGCTGGGACTTGAGTCTAGGGGTCCTGACCCCGCCCCCCGCTCCCTCCTCTGCCCCAGGCAGTCACCCTGACTGCACTGAGAACACGTGGCCTATTTCACTGGCCGTCGCCTGGTCCTGCCTGGCTCCCCGCTCATCAGCTCTGAGGTGACTCTCAGATTCTGCCGTGGCTGATGCTGCGGGCTGGTGCGGCCCGAGCCAGCCAGGCCGGGGCCAAAGGAGGCTGGAGCCAAAGGAGGGAGCCCAGGCCTAAGTCAGACGGCCTTGTCTCCGCCTCCAGTTCCACGATAGCCAGGGTGCCTGCAGTGGAGGACTGGTCAGGACACTGAGATCTGGCCCGGCTCAGACACCGTCCACAGACAGAGTGACCCTGGGCCTCAGTTTCTCCAATTCTAGAGGCAAGCAGCCCTAGCCTAGCCGCTCCGGGAGCACCCTCCCAGCTGGGCACATCTGGAACCCCCCCCCTCCCTCGATGGCCCCCACCACAGTCCCAACAGCGCATTCCCCTCTGGAGGTGGATGGAGCAGAGAATATGCAAACACGCCTAATTAAAGCTGGAAGTCAAAACAGCATTTCTCGGTGTGATTCACCCAATCCCCACGACGCTGCAGAAAGTGGGGCAAAGTGAGCTTTCATCGTATGCCAGATGGAAGCGTGGGCAGCCGAGGTAAAAGAACAATTTTCTCTTGTTCCAAACATGTTTTGGGGGGTGTCACATACCAGTGTCAGCTCTCCTTGCCGGCTGCCTCTCTGTCTCCGGGCACTTGATTACCCCCTGCCCCCAGAAGCATTCACAGTCTTGAACTTTCTAATCATGGCCTGCCTTTGTCTGGGCACTTGGGATCATATGGCATCAATTGAGAGCGTAACCCGACTCAGGTTTGGTATTTACCATACCTGCTGCAGAGGAAGTGTCTTTGAAGGGAAGGCCATGTGTGGTGGCCCTCGACCCTCCCTTCTCCTCGGCCCAGCCCTTCACCTCTTAATCAAGCTCCCAACTAACCACGGAGGTCTCACAATGGAAAGGCAATTACCAGGGCGAGGAGATGAAAGAAACAGCCCCAATGGTCCGAAAGGTTCTTTTGCTTTTAAATTATCCATGATTTACCTGCATAAAAGGAGAGGAAGTGCCTGAAGATTATTCTAATTGAGCCAGACTTTTCAAATCATGGAAATACCAGCATTTCCAAGGGGAAATCCAATCCGTTCAAATTGCCCCCGTGAGTAACTCATACAAACAGAAGGAAAGAGGAGGCTTTCATTTGCCAATGTGGGTCTGATCAGTGTAAATTGGATAAATGGCAAGGCCAGGAGGGCATGAAGCTCCCAGAGTCCTCTGCCCGTGTTTTCTTAGCCAGGTTTGTAAAAGGGGCCATTCTGGAGCAGAGGATGTTTGAGGAAATGCCTCCATTTTGGCACTAAGCCTCCTCCTCGTGTTACTGAAAACAGGCGGGAGAGGGTTTTTCCCTGGTCTGATCTAGGTCCTTCCAGCGTCTTTGCCCTGAAGGTCTGCAGATAGCGGGCACCTTTGGGGGGCATACATGGAACCAACTTGACTGCATTACAATTACAGTCCGAGACAAGAAGGAGACGAATACTGGGTGTGACTGCCGGGCCTCCCTCCCAAAGGAGGGTGAAAGCCTCTATAAGAATGGCACCTCTGTAAATGGGACAGGTCTGGAGAGGAGGGACTTGGGACAGAGAAGTAAGTCCGTTCCATAAGGTCAGAGTTCGGTCCCCGGAAAAGCTAGCGCGGAACCATCCTGCTTTGGGGTTCCCCCCCATTGAGACAATGAGCCTTTTCTTTGGAGCATCAAAGCCCTGTATGCGTAGGAACACTTGTATTAAAACTCTACGTGTGTTCACAGGGGCTGCCTACCTATTTGCAAGTCTGGCTCGAGAACTCACAGCCTAAAAATAAATGCTATTCCTTCATATATATGTTCCATATTGGTAGTTCTCAAATACAAAAAAGAACACACATCTATGAGTTCACATACATGCAAAGTGCGCGTGCGTGCATTATTCATAAGACACACCTACTTTGCATCTGTACATAACCAGGATCCCGTTGACCACGATTTCAAAATAAATTCCAGACCACACCTGATAAACCAACCCAAAGCCATCTTTTAGGGTACAGAACTTTAACTGTTCTGTTCAAAAAACAGAACCTGCATTTGCTAAGCTATGATGTTGCTCTTTTTGACATTTTCCAGAAAGTTAACCTTCACGTTGCTAGACCCAGTAACCAGACTCTTGTCTAACAAACAGAAGAGCATAGCACTTTGCAACTCACAAGGTGTTTTCACTTCCCTCATTCAAAGATGCAAAGCTCAGAGCAATGCTAGAGGGGACGGATGGGGTGGTGTCTTCTCCTGTTTTGCAGAGCAAGGCCAGAGAGTTGGGGGCGGGGGGGGGGGGGTGGTGGGGGGGGAGGGCATACCTAAAAATCACATCCATGTTCCGTGCTGAAAACGCTCAAGCTGACCCAGAATCCCACCCCTTCCCAGTTTGGAATTCCAAACCTTCCCAGTCACTGCACCTCCACCACCCCCCACCCCCACCTCGCCACCCAGGAACGCTTGACTAAATTGAGTGAGAAGGCTTAGCCAAAGCATAACTTATTCTCATATACTTAAGTCTGAGAAGCTGAGGTCAGGGATGCTTTGAAATATTTCCAAGACTTAAAACACATCAAGAAATGACTCTACCAAGAAATGTAGGAGCCAGTTATATTCAGTAGTCATGAAAGTCTGCAGATCCGAAGTTTATTTAAAACAGCAGCCGTGAGTGGTAACCACAGCTCTGATGCTGGGATATTTATGGGATACAAATAAATTCCGTCTCCAAGAACAATAATGTAGCTGCACATGCTTTAGCCTGTCCGTGTAGGGAACACACACAGCAGTTGATTAGAATTTAAGACATATATCTCTGTTCTTTTTTTTTGCAAGTTCATTTTACTGAATGCCCCCCCACTTCCTATGCAAATGGAAACAATTTCACATTTAAGGCATCATTTGGACTAAATATCGGAGACATGAGGATAAAGTGGAAAGCCTGATGCAGCTCTGGAGAAGGGCCTGTGTCCTTAACTTCGCCTCCTTGGGGCTGTGGCCTTGGGCCTCTCACCCACCTCAGACTCAGCCTCCATTCTTTCCAGGGAGGGTAACTCTTTCCCAGGCTGATTCCTGTGGCTGCTGCAAAAATCTAAAGACAGAGCATAGGGGAAGCTCCTATGGAGGAAAACCAGCACTTAAATCCCCATCTGCCAATTCGGGGCACCTTCTGTGGGAAAACGGGAGTGGCTCCCTCGGGGGGGATATCTCAGCCATCACCCCAACACTCTTGGAGGTTAGGTGGGCCAGGACCCCTGGGAAACATCCTCCGTGTTCCTGTGAAAGGAATTCCTAACACCCAGCTCCGCTCCTGCCTTTGATTAGAGTCAATCGTCATGACTCGCGGATTCCGTCGGGGCAAATTCGCCTGCTCCCTACACGTGTACCCACGGCACCTTCACGGTCCTCCGTGGACACGCACCGACCTGCAAACCATGGATTCACCCGATGCCGCGTTCCCAGCTGGGATCAAACGGGATGAAACTCTGCCTTCTTATCTCAGCTCTCGTACTGTAAACACGCGTCCTTTTCGCGGTCTACTCAGTGGCACGTTTTTCACGTTTTTGTGCTTTTTTGTTGGTGTTGGCCTTCAAACATAGTGCTGAAGTGTCGTCTCGTGCTCTCCAGCAAGAGGAGGCTGTGATGTGTCTTACGGAGAAAATAAGTGTGCTGGGCGATCTTCCTTCGGGCATGAGTTACAGCCTTGGTGGCTGTGAGTTCAGTGTTCACGAACCATCCGAAATCCATACATTAAGTAACAAGCCTTTGGGTAGAAACACAAACAAGGTTTGGTGTTGATTAGCGGATGAGAATGTTGTGACCAGGCGCTCCCAGGGACCTACGTCGTGTTTCTCCCAGAGTGATGGTTCTGGATTCGCTAATTCAGTGTTTGCAGTGGCTGGATAGAACACACGTACCCTGAATAACGATAACCAATTGTCCTTCCCCAAACATCTTAGTCCTGGCAGGCAGGCAGGCAGGCAGGCAGGCAGACGGGGCTGGCTTGACCTGGCTCTGGTGCCTTTGGCAACAGTAAATACCGCATCCAGTGTGCCCAGCCTCATTGTCACCCTCTCTAAACTTCTCCAGCCTCTTCAGCCAAATCCGTTTCTCCCATCTCTGTCCCTATAAGGCACCCACCAGGCTGGATCGCACATTTCCTCAGAAGGCAGGAGAGCAGAGTGGCTGAGTGATAGGTGTGCTTAACCACCAGAGGTGTTGTAAGACGTAGACCCACCCAGACACCCCTAGGCCTTGCAGACCACAACATTCATCTCCCCATCCCCGTGACCCTTTGGTGTCCCCCATTCTAATAACACCCTATGGGTTTACAGCAACATTCCCAAAGGAGCTCAAAGCCCAGAGAAGACATTACCTCATTAGTCCTCTCTCTGGCAGGGAGAAGGCAGTTAGTTCCAGCAAGTCTGGTCCATTGGGAGGAAAATAAGGCCCCATGAGTCACCTGTGTGGCTGGATACAGATCACTCCAGACCAGAACGCCCCTAAGGTTCCTCCTGCTTCCCATTTCCCCCCTCCCAGGAGGATCTGGCACCAGTGATCCCACCCGCCTTGACGCGCGTGGTCCCTGCTCTGTGGGGGCTGAAAATACATCGCATCCAAGTCTGGCCTTGCTCGGTTCGAATCAGGGGCTTTTCTCACAGCAAAGATTGACAGCCTGTTCTAGACAGCCCGGCTTGTCCTCCATACAGTGCCTATGGTGATAGCCAAAATAAGAACTATTTACTCCCTAGGTCCCGAAGAATGTACTAAGAATAAATATAAACTAGATCCCTCTTCCCGAATAATGCATGCCTTCATAATGGGCCTGTTTTCACATCCATGTTTCGAAGGCTTATTTTTTTCAGGGCCCACACATTACACACAAACCCATATCGTATCGCCAAGGCACATTCTTCTTGTGTATACATACTTCTAAAAATACAAACATATGTGCATGCATCATAGACTTCTTCACACACATTCATGTAAAAAAAGCCCGTAGCACAAACACTCCTACTTACACCCATTCATACTGGCCATATGTGTGTTCCCCATGCACATAGGAACACGCTATGCATGGTACATAGGTTAAGACACACAGCCGGCCTGCACACCCCTCTTTCTTGCTTATGCTGTAGCTCCTTCCCTTGAGCTTCTAGGCAACATTTCCTTCTCCAAAAACTAACTTCAAGGGTGATTCTGACTGGACCCATGGTCTCTGTTTCCCCAACACAAGACGCTTGTCCCTCCGTGTGAGGAAGTGGAGGGCTCCCGAACTCAGAGCCCGGGACGCTCCCATCCGGGACTGCACCGCGTCTTCTGTCTGTCCGTCTGGTCAGGCTACCCCTGCAAGGTGCATCCCTCACGTGGGGCCATCGCATTTCCTGGGGTGTGTGGCCTGACTGCCCGGCCAGGCCAGCCCTGGGCCAGCAGGGACTATGGACAGCAGGGTACTCTGGGGTTCCCTGGAGCTCGGCCTAGGGTTCCACCCATGTAGAAGAGACCATGGGGTTGAAAAGACAACCTGGGAAAGAGAACCAGACAGTCAGCGGGACCAAGGGTTTGAATGATAGAAGTAGCCAGGAAGGAGAGGCAGGGCCCCTGGCTCCCACTCTCCTGCTCCTCCACAGCGCTCCAGAGACTTGTGTCCAGTCCTTTAGCCTCCTTTGTTCTTACCTCTAAAACAACGAAAATGATAACTACCTGGAGAGGAGTCTGTGCTGGCTACGTGAAGTGATATATGCGAAACCCCCAGCATTGTGCCTGGTACCCAGAAAGTATTTGATAACCAGCATAATTTTCTTTCCTGATAACCAAACCCGCCTACACAGCCAGCGTGGCCGGATCTCTAGGTCCTAGACTGTAAATCCAGGAGAGGGCAAGCTCCCGGATTCTTTTGTCCGACCCCATCTCCATACAGATGGGGAAATGAGAGAAGGAGAGAGGGAGGGACAGGTCCAAGGTCACACAGCTGTGAGGTAACAGCTTAGAGCTGAGATCTCAAGCTGAGGACAGATCTTAGAAATCAATGCATCACAGATGATGAGATGTGTTCTGAAAACCCAGCTTTCCCTCAAGGGGGTCCCCTCAGGGGCCAAGGGGAAACCTAGCAGGAGACAGAGCCCTCCATCCCAATCAACAATTGTACTCTTCTTATCAAATTATAAAACATGACCCACGTCATCTGCACCAGCCATTTTATAGATGAGAAAGCCAAGGCCCAGAGAGGGGAGGGGAGGATTCATGCCAGACTCAGGTTTCTGGACTATGAGACCGGGCTCTCTCTCATCTTTGTGACATCATGCTAAATAGAACAGTGTTATTAATACGCTCTGTGTGTTCAGAAGCGAGTCACCCAGGAAGCTTGGTTACGGCTTAGAATGTGTCTGATCACAATTAATATACCTAGATTTCTCTACCCCTGGACACCACCTCCTCCATGAAGACTTTTCTAACCACCCCTCAGTCAGGGAGAATTGACAGCTTCCTCCACTGTGCCTCACAGCCATCTCCCCAGAATTTGTCCAGGATCCTCATAACTCTGCTTTGCATCGGTTGGCTTACATGCCATCTCCACTAGAATCTTATTAATCTCTGTTCCCTGAGAAAAGAAGAGACACAGAATCTGGCAGAGAGTAGATGCTTAGCCAACATGTGAATGAATGAATCCATCAATTAAACGATGAATCAGGTTTCTCCCCTAATGTATGATCCCCAAAGCTGATCTTCTGTCCATAGTAACTCTCATCGCTGAGCCGCTAAACACAGGGAAGGCACGGCTCGTCCAGTGACACTCGATGCCAACCAGTCCCAAAAGAAGCCAGAGCCACGCCCAGTACCAGAGCTCTGAGCACTCTGCTACTCTACCCTAGGGTATCCCATGGAAGCCGAGTGCCACCCACACTGTATGAAAAGGGTGCAAATGCTTTGCCCCCATTAATAATGGGCCCATTTCTCATCTGACTTCAGAGCCTGTGAAGCTGGTCCAGACACGGAGGCTTCAAAGGGAGCTTGGCGCTGGAATTGGCCCCAGAGGGCACAGAGCAAGACAAAACACAGGCCACAGTTTTTATACTGTGGATGGTATATAGGAAGTCATTGTTACCAAGAGCTTGCCCTGCCAAGCCTACCAGATTGAAGGGGCCAAGCATCTCACATCTCCACGTAGCTTAGTAGTTAGTGCACAAACTATTTTGGCTCCAAGGCCCAGCAGACTGAAATGGGAATTGCAAAATGGGATTTTTTTTTTTTCTCATGGAAAACTCCCTCTACCCCAAAAGAACACAGACTCTAAAATCAGGTCTACCCAGCATGGCCTTATAAACAATACACCAAACTAAAGTTAAGACAGAAAAGGAAAAATCTATTCTAACTGGGTGACTGCGGAAGCCTGATCCTAGAGGATCTTTCTCTCACCTAGACTTTAGCCACCCCATGCCCCCCCCCCACAGCCCTCCTACGAGCCTCAAATTCAGCATTAACCATGCCAGATGGGAGCTATAGGACTGAATGAATCTCCCCACTAGACTGTAAACAAAATGTTATCTTGTTCATCTCCTACCCCCTCAATGCTTTGCACAGCGGTTCAGGCTCAGCACTGTTTTCTTTATTCATTGGTTTGCTGGTCAATTATCTGTCTTCTCTACTACTAGACTTTAAGATCCATGAGATAAGAGACATGTTCTATTTTGCTTGCCACTATATCCCCAGAGGCTGGAGAAGAGGTGAAAATATAGTTCGCACTTAAAGAAATATCTGTTGAGTAACTGTTAGATATTTGGCATATGTATGAACTTATGAATGAATGAATGAATGAATGAATGAATGAAGTGTCCATCCATGTGGATGATAGCAGTAATGGGAGACTTTTACAAATGGGAAAAAGAAGCCAAAGCTGGTTATTCAGGAAATGGTTGAAGGACGTGGGGTTATTTTAACCAAGAAACCGAGATCAAAGGGAACATGTTGACTCTTCTCAAGTCCTTAAGGGTATCCACTGGGAAGGCAGGACTGTATGTATTCCCTGGGGCTCCAGGAGCTCAGAGCAGGAATCATGGTTGCAGGTAATAAACAGGCAGAGAAAGAGACAGAACTAACAATCACATGGATCCCACAGAGGAATGGGCTGCCTCGGGAGCACACTGGACTCAACACGACCATTAGTCAGGAGGGTCCTTAACATAATCACAGTATTGGAGGTCTTGGCAATGCCCCTATTAGCTTAGAGGGAGCTCTCATACAAATTAGGAAACCATCCCCCTCTGCGTGGACGTACCCCTACAGGCACGTCTCGCCAGCTGACGAAGTCACCAGGAAAAAGGTGTCCCTTCTCGGGAGCTTCAGCTGGATTTCGCCCCACCTGCTTCCTTACATGTGTATCGTGCCAAAAGTGCACAATTATTGGTGGCTGTCCCGTTGGGTAGACCGGCAGCTCCAGGGGTCCCCACACAAGGCGCTGTGGGGACATTCTTCATACAGAGAGTCCTGGGCCCTCCCCCAGAGATTCTGATTTGCTCATTGTGCTGCTGTTAGGCTGTTCTGTCTGTGTCTGGAGCTCCCACATGACGCTGGTGACCAAGCAGATATGAGAGCTGCAGGTGGATGGCTTCTGTGCGCTCATTCAATTTCAAGACCCTCGTTGTTCAGGACTCACTGTGTGGACCTCACAGCTCCTCCAAAAGGGGATTTCATTTAGAAACCAGTGTGTCACTTCTTCTTTTGGGTAAAATCAATAAAAAGCTTTTCAAAGAAAAATTCCCCCAAGCAATCCAATTTGAGAGACAAGAAAAGAGAGCATTGATTTAACCCAGCTTAGAATCTTAGCAAAGAGCAGCACAGGGCAAATCCCACTGATTGTTGACCGAATGATGCCAAATACCCAAATTTTTAGGGTCATCAGGACAAAAAGAGAAAGAAAAGTTGTCACTTAGCCACTTGGCAACGTTGTGTAAGAGTCCAGTAGGTAAAGAAATATCTAGAAGAATGGCCACACCTCCTCCCCTGTGTTAGGGTCAGGACATGTTAGCAATGGCCAGGGAATGTTAGAACTGGCCAAACCAAAACAGAGTCTAGTCTCTGACCATTGTTTGAAACCCACCTTATTCAAGGCCAATGGCCCAGAGTGTGGCTGTGTCCCCAGGAATAGAAGGAGAGGCTGCAGGGAGGATAAGAAAGGAAGCAAGATCCAAGTTCATAGAAGGCCTGACCTTGCCTCGTATCTCCCTGCTCTGAGAAGACTTAGGGACTAGAGACTCCTCAGCCATGCTGCATGACCTCAAGGATTTGACTTATTCCTTCCTGTCGACCTTCCCCTCTTCTGGCCATGCTAAGCCTCTCCCTCTCACTCTGTCCCAGTCACGTGTGATGCCCGCTCAGTGGCCCTTGTTTACAAAGGGTGCAAGAGGTTTCAATCCTACTTCTACCAGTCATTGTCCATACTACCTTTGGATGAAGTTTTTTCCATCTGTATAATAGGATAATAAGTGTATCTGATTTTAAAGCAGGGTAATAAATGTGAGAATTAAATGGGTTAATGCATTTAAAGTTCTTAAGCGCGCCTGGGTGGCTCAGTCAGTTGAGCGTCCAACTTCAGCTCAGGTCACGATCTCACGGTCCGTGAGTTCGAGCCCCGCGTCGGGTTCTGTGCTGACAGCTCAGAGCCTGGAGCTTGCTTCCGAATCTGTGTCTCCCTCTCCCTCTGTCCCTCTTCCCTCACACTCTGTCTCTTTCTCTCAAAAATAAATAAGCGTCGAAAAAAACTTAAAAAAAATAAAAAAAAAATAATAAAGTTCTTAAAACATTGCAGAGTGCAGAATATGGTGTCTTTGCACCGGTTCCTTTAAATCACCTGAGTTTTGTCTTTGAGCGCCCCCTCCCCCTGTCCCCCTGCCGCCCTGTGTTGCTTTCTCCCTGTGTACTTCTCACACTGCATGGTGATTGTTCCATGGCTATTGCCCGCTCTGCGCTCCCTGTGGGAAGCGTCGACTTGAATCTGGATCCCCAACACGAACACGCCGTCTCACCCACAGAGCACGCTCCTGGTAAACGGTCAGGGAACGGATGAATCAGCAGAACATCCTATGACCTTACGGTCATTAAGGCATTTAGACATTTATTTGAACCTCACAGCTACTCTATGAGATGGGATGAGCAATTTTTATTATTCCCATTTTAAAGCTTATTAAACAGAGACCTACAGAGAGTAAGTGATTTGTCCAATCACTAGCGACTGGAGCCCAGCTAGGAAACAACAGAGCAAGACATAGACGGAACTTTGGTCCTAATAGTTTTCCAACCATCCAGGACCCCTTGTCCACAACACCATCCTTTCTACAAAGATGCACTCAAGGAGGGCCTCCATGATGTCATTTGAGGCCTCTCATAAGCATTCTCAAGAGCCCTAAGGTACGTTATCCCGTCTGCTGCTTTCTAAACATCTTTAGTCCCACCAACCCCAGAGAAAAGGAGTTGGACAAGAAAAGAGAATTCAAACCTTTTGGGTATCCCAAATTGGCAAAGCACATTTTTGGAAATTTAGCGACTCCCAAATGGACGATTTTATGGTTCATTTAGTTCTTTGAAGCAATTTACCTAATGACAAGTTCATGTACGAAGACTGGGAGTGGATTTTTTTACGTAAAAATGCCTGGAATGACTTGCATTTGGTCTGTGACCCTCCAGCAACATCCTCCACCACCCCACCCCCAAGACCGCTCGTACCTTCTACTTTTGGCCAAACTGATCGACCTGCTTCCATGGGTTCCTCTTACCTTCCTGAGATTCGAAAGGGTGTGCCACGGGATTTGTGAAGAGAAATTCTTCACGGTCCAGAGACACTGAGAGGATAGAGAGTATCATTCGGGCACCTCGGATGGTTTCCCTAAGGCTCCCCACAGGTGGTCAGCCTTGAAATATCCAGGTCAGCGGCACATTGCTCAGAGGTGCCACTAACGGAGAACTCCTTTTGCAATGACAAAGATACAAATCGAACACAAACTATGCAGCTTTATACATAGGATGACCATACAATTTATTGTCCAAACCAGAACGCCTTTGAGCGTGGACAGAGGCACTATTAATGATTGTACTGGGATAAGAAGGGTCAACCTGCACTGTCCCCTGCACACCCAGAAACACAGTCACCAGCTTCTACGGCCTCATCTTCCTGCTCTCTTAGCACATAAAATGGGGCACTTTACGTGGTTATCTGTCCAGACTACTGAAAGTTACCTTAGACGAGCTGGCATCTGCTTTCAGTTTTGCTACTGTTAATGAAAACATTTCTAAGGAATGAGACTACGCACCAGTACCTTCTACCTTTCTCTTGTGGTTTAGATTCATCTTTTGCCTGGTCCCCAGTTGACTTGCGGCGGCGTCGAGTGAGTGACCTTCTATAAATGATCACGGCGGTGTACTATACGGTTAACTGTGACCGCCCACAGGGTAATCTGAGGAAGTTATTCGACCACTCTGGGCCGGGTTTTCTCAGATCTAAGATTAGGGGCGAAAACCAAAGGATCTTTCAGGTCTCTTCAAGTTCTAATACCTTCTGTTTGAATTTCCTAATTTGCTCCCAGGAGTGTCATTTTAATAAAGCTACTGTAAAAAAAAAAAAAAAAAAAAAATTAAGAGAGGAATAAAAGACACACCAGGCAACTTGTAAGGAGCCCAAATGGCCCTAGAGTGGTTTTCTGTGTGCAAAGGCCCTAGTGGTACTCTTGTGCCAAAGTAGGGGTTTGGCAACAAAGAGAAGACAGCATTTTCTCACCGTTAGGGTTTCTCCATCATCTATCCAATGGGCACTTCCTGCTCACCCGGTCCCAGAGGGGATGGGAGTGTGAGCCCACTGACTCCCAGTGCTCCAGGAGGTCAGTTTCTAGCAACTTAGAATAGGCAAGGCTACAAACGGGTTTAGGACAAAACATTCAAAAAGAGGGTCATAAGGGGAAGAAAAGATCCCTTCGGGGAAGACGTGATGGGGTCCAGCTTGACTAGGAAGTTCGGGGAACTAGGAGAAGCTTCATGAAGGAAGCATCATTGCAGACTTGAACGGTGAATGAAACTTGAAGGTTCCGAAATGTAAAGGTAGCCTTCCAGGTGGAGAAAACGGTGTGTACAAAAGCACAGAGGTAAGAAAATATGTTGGCAAGAGCAAACAATCAGATGTCCCTGAGATATACAGCACTCAAAAGCAGAGTCAGTGTCTCATTTATCTTTGCCTCTCCAGAAGCTAGCATATGATAAATGCTCAGTGATGACTGACAGATTGTAGGAACAAATGAATGGAAAGTAATAGAAGATAAAGTTGGGATGGTCATACTTCACTCGGTAGAGTACCTGCCTGTCCCATAGCAGGTACTCGGTATTTATTGAGTGCATGTTGAGTCAATGGATGGATGGATGGATGGATGGATGGATGGATGGTTGTGGAGGCCTAAGATCTTGGCAGTTCTTGAAACGCCAAACTAAAACGCCCGGACTCGTTCTGGAGGTAACGGGAGCTACCGAAGATTTCCTATAGGAGACCGTGGGAATGATAACTGGATTTAAGAAGGCAGATCAGGGGCGCCTGGGTGGCGCAGTCGGTTGGGCGTCCGACTTCAGCCAGGTCACGATCTCACGGTCAGTGAGTTCGAGCCCCGCGTCAGGCTCTGGGCTGATGGCTCATGATGGCTCAGAGCCTGGAGCCTGTTTCCGATTCTGTGTCTCCCTCTCTCTCTCTCTCTGACCCTCCCCCGTTCATGCTCTGTCTCTCTCTGTCCCAAAAATAGATAAACGTTGAAAAAAAAAAAAATTAAAAAAAAAAAAGAAGGCAGATCAGCCAGTATGCAGGAGACGCAAAAAGAGGGGTCTGGCAGCAGGACGCTATGTTTTCACTCTTGTACTGACAAACTGTAACTGTAGTTCTCACAAGCATCCCGTGATAATGAGTTGAAAATGATGTACAAAGAGACAACTGAAAGATCTCCTCAGTGGTTACAGAATTTTTTACCTGGGACCAAAGGTGTCTCAACATTTTTTGTTCTCCACTTAAAAATTGGCTGGGGTGCAACCAAGTCTTCCTGAACCAGGGGTTACTGGGTCCGGTCGCTCGTAGGGCAGAAGGATGAACAGGAAGAGGGACCCGGAGGACCACCGGCGAGGCAGGCACTCAGGGTTGTCTGGGCACGTCACACCCCACATCATTTAGTCTCCAGAGCAGCTGCCTCTTCCTTCAGTCCCTTCCCTCGAACACCACGGCGGGGGCTGGCCAGTGACTGAGAGAGTGGGTGCAGGAACCAGGTGACCTGGGTACATATCTTGACTCTGTCACTTACTGCATAAGCCTGGATGAGCTCCTGAACATCCAATGGCCAGTTCTTGGAGCCAGTTCATGGGCTGGTCATGCCTGTGTCTTCCCAAGTCGCTGCCCACCAATGTCACACTGGGACCTCGAAAGTGGGCACGGTAGGCATACGGACGTCACGGAAATTGGCAAATGCTGCAGATGGGAGCTTGTTTTCCTTTTGAAACAATTTTTTAATGTTTATTTTTTAGAGAGAGCGCGTCCGAGCGGAGAGCAGAGAGAGACATCCGAAGCAGGCTCTGCGCCGTCAGCGCAAAGCCCCACACGAGCCTCAAACTCAGGAACCGTGAGATCGTGACCAGAGCCGAAGTCGGGACGCTCAACCGACTGAGCCCCCCAGGCGCCCCAAGGGCTTGTTTTTACTTTTATGTCTTTCCCAGAGATCAGTTGTTGACATTTACAGCCCACCGTCCTCTCCGCTCGAGGTGTCCATAAGAACAACAACACTGTGGTCCCCGTAGGGTTATTATAATTAAATTAATTGATGTGAATAAAAAGCTTACGGCAGTGCCTGGCACACGGCGAGTGTTCAGTCAGTATTAGGTGTTATCATCCCGGGCGTGTGTGTCCTTGAGCCCAAGAAGAGAAGGACTTCTGTATCCACCCCCCCCCCCCCCACCAAGAGGGCTGGTTATTCAGCTCTGCCCCACCGCCCAGCACCAAGCCCAACGCCTCGCACGCAGTAGGTGCTCAGCGAGGGTGGGCAGGGCCGAAGTCCCCCCTCAGAGCGGCCTGCGGGGCCCCGGCATCGGCGTTGGTCTCTGAGGCCTCGCTTCGTTAATTAACAGACCCAGCCTCACTTTGACTCCGTGGCCTGATCCTCTCCTGCCTCTCCTTCTTGCTTTCAACTCCAGTTCCTTAACAAATCCTTCTTTTCAGGAACGGGAAGCTGATCTGTTCTGGGGACGTGCCAGGGGAGCGGTGCGTGCTGGCACCACCAGCGGCTGTCATTCTCAAGAGACAATGGGATCGGGGCGCCAACGGGGAGAGTTCTCCACGCAGCGTTTCCCTGCTTAATCCGCTCTTGTGGCTGGCACGCAGTCAGCAAAGGAAAGGAACCAAATTACCCGGGCGGCTTTGGCAGGCTGCAGCACTGTCAGGAGGCCAGAAGTTAATTCCCTCGTCTTCCCCCGTGCCACCAGCTCAGGGGGCAGGTCTGGCGAGGCTGGCTTTCCGCGTGAGTCTGTCAGGTGGCGGGAAGGGGAGAGAAGAGGAGAGCAGAGGGTGGGCTAGTCACGAGTGTGGCTCCGCAGACAGGCGGACGGACAGATGTCCCGCTCTAGTCCCGACCCCACCCCAAGCCTCAGCACCAGGTTCTGTCTGATGCGCGCGGGGAAGGAGGATGGCCCAGCGCCTGCGGCCCCCACGTGGAAATGGGGGTGATCTTAGCCACGGGGGGACCAGGGCGCGGGGCCCTCTGACAGAGCTCTCGACAGCTCAGCCTGGCACCAGGAGAAGCTGCCGTGGGGCCGGGGCGCCCCACGTCGCCGGTGGAGGAAGGGGAAGGACTGAACACCAGCCTGCCCTGCCGCAAACACCCCCACCGGCTGCAGCTCGGGTGGGGGCGGGACCAGGGAGGAAGCCTCTTTCAGAACGTGAAACACCACACAAGAGATTTAAACCTTTCTTAATCACGCGATAAGAGATATATGTTATCTCATATCCCACTGTAGATCCAGATGCACAGAAGCTTACTGAAATAACTCAGACCCTACCATGTGCAACGCACTCTATTTTCTACTCTATTCTCTACTCTTCCATATTTTCCAACACAGCTCTTGACTTGCCAAGCTGACATCGGGACTCACTAACAAGCCACAACCATTGTTTGGAAAACACCTTGCTGCCTGCCCGGGGTTCACCTTCCGTGGAAGGAGCCACCACGTACCCCACTGGGTGCTGCTTTCCCTCCGAATGCCAGACTACGTCTTGGTGGTAATGGCGTGGGGCTTTACAAATCCAAAGGGGACGTTTCACATCGGATTCCCCAGAGGATAACCCAGAGGTTCCACTGAGGTCGAGTGCAGTGGAGAGATCTGGGGGCGGGGGGTGTGAGGCCATCCCGGGTGAGAGAGGATGAGGCCATCCAGGGCCCGAGAGAGATCAACGGGGCTCGTATCATCCCCAGAAGCATGCTTCTATCCCGGGCCACAGGGATCCACATGCAGCAGGGAGCAGACCTTGAGCCCCACGGGTCTCCTTCGGCCCCAGCAAGTTGCCGGTCATCCGGAGCAGGTGTCCCAGCTCACGGGTGTGCATGTGTCACGGGATCAGGGCAGCCCCTGGGCAGAAGAGCCCAACCCTGGGAAGGGTCAGATCGGACTTGCCTCAGGGCCTTAGCCACAGTGAGCAGGGCTCCCAGCTGCCCGAAGGGTCCCCTCCGAACTGTGCAGGAGGAGCTCAGAGCATCCCGTTTACCACCCCAGCACCAAAAACGCAAGCCTGTGGCATTCCCCTCAGGACAGAAGACACACGATGCGTGACGAGCCACTCCAGCCACGTGAGCTTGGGGACACCGGCTTTCCTCTTGGAGGCTCAGTCTACTCGCCTTCAAATGGGCAGACTGGATCAGCCCTGTCACGTGAGAAGCAGATGTTGACGTGCTTGGTAAACTGTGGCTCTCTACGCAATTCATAATCGGGGTCGTGACGAGACACCAGACGTTGTTGTGATTCTCTTTTTCCCCTCATCACCCCCATCAATATTCTGATGTAGCTGAGGCCCGGAGAGGGTACATAAATCACCCAAGATCACCAAGCCCACAAACAGCAGGGCTGGGAAGCCGCACTCGGCACCACGCGTCCCCCCGCTGCTGCACCGTCCCCCGGCTCGTCTGTCTGCCCTGCGCACCTTGCGTTACAGCTCTTGTTACCATGTGTGTGTCCCGCCCGAGGCCGAAAACCTTAAGGACAATGTCTCATTCATCTTCAAGAAGTAGTAGGGGAAGCACAGAGCGTGAGGGCCACTGGCATTTGGTAAATGCCACTGAATTCTTAATGTGCCACTGAATGGCTTATTCAAAACGAATGATTGTTGTGCTCAGAGATAGGAAGTCTCTTACTGATTTCCCCACTTCTCTGGCCTTGCTCCCGCCCCTGAAGGGCCCCTGTCCTTCAGAAACAGGACTCGTGCACTGGATCACTGGTATTCCAGTTCTGTGCCCACGTTCTCAAGAAGTGTGGTCCTCGATGGGCAGGAGACCTGATTCAGCCCCATGGATCACTGGTATTCCAGCTCTGTGCCCACATTCTCAAGAAATGTGGTCCTCAATGGGCAGGAGACCTGATTCAGCCCCATCCCTCGACTCCAGAGCGGCCGTCTCCTCTTTTACAAGGCACGTCTGCCTTCAGGAAGCTTCCTCCGAGCAGGACAGCCGACTCCAGTGCCCCTCTTTTGGACCCCGGGGCCTTGAATGTCTCCACCACTCGCGGGGTACTGATGGCCCCTACGGCACCACCGCAGGCTGGCGCGTCTTTCCGGGTGCATTACTCTGCCAGATAGCGTCAGCTGCTGCGGACGTTGTTGTGCCTGCCCGGTCCCAAACATCTGGGCCACTCGGCACCACGGAGCCTTCACATCTGGAGTCTGCCCCCAGACTTTCACTCTCGTTCCATGGCCTCTACCGTCGGTCCAGTGAGCAAGTGGATGGGCTGCCCTGTGTTCAGACGCCAGGCCCCGTCTCTTCTCCAGGGGCCGCTGACTCTGGCAGGCCCTCCCCCAAACACAGACCTTCTTTCGGCAACACTGAGCCTCTGAGCCTCTCTCCCCTTCAGCCGAGAGCCATTGTATCAGCTGTGATTTATGTAAAGGCTTTTGTTGGACTCCTGGTTTGGACAGTCTCTGTGTTGTCGAATGGTAATAATTACGGGGCCTTTTATCCTTTATTTACGGGACTGCTCTGGGGGGAGAGAGGCCTGGGGTGGGGGGAGGGCTGCTGGGGGAGGCAGACTCGCTTTTCTGAGCCTCAGTACAGAACCAAAGGAGGAAGGGTCCTTTGGAAGTTATAAATAGCAGCTCCTGAGAATAAAGAAGTCACCTCTCCAGGCTTCGGGAGCTCGCGGAGGACAAAGGACGGTCGGAGCTGGGAACACGGTGCTTCTTCGGGACTGACAGGGCTAAACAGAATTTCCAGGGCCCGGCCCCTTGTGTTCAAAAAGCTGAATTTTGTCTGAACTCAAGCCTCAGGCTGAAGTGAGGGGAAGCAACTTGATTGCCATCAGCTAGCCAGTCCTAAAACTCTGGAGCCAGGGAGCCTTCTCGTTGCATCACGAGCTCTGGTCGTCAAGAAGGAGTCGCTGAAACAGAGCTGAAGCCACTCTCTGTGAGCCACCTTTCGAGACCTTTTATGCTCACTGAAGTCCCGCATGCCCCTCAATATTTCCCAGCCTCCTGTGCAGCTGGGCTGGAGTCTGTGGCTGAGTTTGGACAAGCAGTGGGGTCTGCTCCCCCCCAGGCCAGGTCCTTGACATCATCCCGTGTGGCCGCCGGGAAGGAAGGAAGCCGCGTGCTCCTGCTGGCCCCGCCACATGGACGGAACCAGGATCCCCCAGGCAACCATTAAAGGAACACGACCAGGGAGGACTCCGTGTCCAGCGGCAGATGTTAACGTCTTCGAGAACTTCACCCGTGTCATATGAGGCCACCAAAAGGTCAGGGTTGGTTTGTTTCTGCGCATAGCCAGCCCTGTCTGACTAGCTACAGCTACTGTTCTAAGAATAGGCTGGACATATGGATGACTAAGGCCTGTGCCTTCAGAGAGCTCACAGTCTGATGGAGGAGGCAGTCAGATGACACAGTCCCAGGGCTTGTTCTCGCACAAGCCCAAGGCTGCAGAAGCACAGAGAAATGGCACCTAACCAGACTCGGGGTGCCAAGCTGAGCTTCCTGGGGAAAGGAGGTATGTGCCGCGTCCCAGAGGACGGAGCAGGACTTGGCCGATGGAGCAAGAGGGAAAGGGACTTCAGACAGGGACAGAAAAGGCAAAGCAAGGCAGTAAGGCACGTCCAATTCATGGGAGGAACTGCTCACTGCTTAAGGCTTGACCTCATTGGTCTCTCACTTGACCAGGCTTTAATCCAGCCTCAAGAGCCCACAACGCTTGTGTCCGAGAGAAACTCCTCCATCTGCAATCGCTGGGCTAGGCTTTAGCAGGGAGCTAGAGCGTAGATCACGGAGGAGTACCTATGGGACATGGCGGGTGGTGGCCTGAGTGAGCACTGACCCAGGATGCGGAATTCTTGTGGACACGGATCCCAAGACCGCATTCCCAAGACCGCATTCCCAAGACAAATGATGAACCCAAATGACAATCCCAAGGCCAATGACGAACAACCCGTAAGGTATACCTGAAGGTGAGCGAGGAAAACTTTTCCACTTACCCCCAGCTCAGGTCCTCTGTCCTCCTTTTCTCCTTTACCGAAGAATCCCACGTAGCATCGCCAGAGAGCAGAAGGCTGGAAGAAAGCCAGACCTGGCCAGAGTCCCCAGCTCTACCTGGTGTGAGCAGCTGGGTTTCTGCTTACCGCAGAGCCTCCGAGTCTTGGGGTCCAACGGCGGCCAGAAGATGGACCTTGAACATCTGTTGCAAGCCTTGTGAGCCCCCTTCTCCATCCCGTCAGCACCATGCCTGGCAGGTGACAAGCCCTGATATTTGTTAGAGACTATTATCACCGCCATCTCTATTATCAAATACCTATCCCATAAACAGAGGTGAGATGCCCACAGACAAAAGGGATTGTCTGGAAGATATTCTCTGAAGACGCAACCTTACCCCGTAGGAAAGCTGTGTCACCTTTAGCCACGTGATCCTTGAGAAGCCAAGCTCCTCAGACCCGGGCTCCCTGTGGATGGAGCAAACAAAGCAGGGAGTCCGCAGAGAGGTGCTGTCCCGGAGGAGGACCCTCACTGGGAGCACCCGGACCTCTCCAGGACAGGACAGCGATGGGTGGTGAGATACCTGCAACCCAATGTGTGTCCTACAGAGCAGGCATTGAGCATCCACCCAGGGAAGAGAAGAGAAGGAAGTGCCCGTCACCCACCAAGGTCCTAACTCGGATGATCTCATTTACTCTTCAAAACAAACCCATGAGAAAGCTGCCGTGACCCCCATCTTACCATTGGGGTAACTCAGGCTCAGAGAGGGTAAGTTACTTGCCCACGATCACACAGCTGATACGGCTTTAAACTCCCACCTTAGCATGCCTCCAGGATGCCTACAACCTGCCCTTCAGGCCTCTGGGTAGACAGAACAACTGTAGGCTCCTGACCCTGACCTTGATTCTGGGAACCCCATCTTAGCATATGAGTGAGTACCCAGCGACAGTCCTGCCATTCTTGTTCTTGCCTTTAATCATAACAATGAGGATGAGGCGGGGCAGCTGCGGGAGAGGAGGGGGCAGACAGGAGAAGAGGGAGAGGGTAGTGGGAAAGGAGAGAGAGCAGGGGAAGGTGGCCCTCACTCAGCACCTGCTGCTAGCTCAGTGCTTCGTGCTGTGCCCTCACTGTCCCTCCCCACAGCCCCTACATGGGGAAGTGTTCTCATTACGTCTTCCCAGAGGAGGAAACGGAGGCCTGGAGAGGTCAGGCAGCTTCTGACAGGTTCCACCCTCAGCTATGTAGCAAAAGCTGGCTCAGTGCCAATACCTGTGTGACTCCAGAGTGCCAGCCGTTAGCCAGCCCGAGCTGGAGCTGCCTGGGGAGAAGGCCAGAGGGAAACTTGCAGGGACCAGTCAGGGAGTAGATGATGAGGACGCCGTGTAGCATGCACGGGGCCTCCCAAAGCCTCCCAGATGACATGGCCTAGAAGAATCCACGACCCTCCTCAGATCCCTGAACTACTCACTGGATTCCTAACACAACCACCATGGGCGGAGCATACCGGCCTCTTCACGGCCCCGCAACCCTGTGAGGTCAGTGTTCCATTTTAAAGATGAGGACACTCAGGCCCCGAATCACTGGAATGATCTCCTCAGGGTCAGTCGGAGGTAGCTGGTCTGTCGAGTCTGTCCCCCCACGCCAGCCCCCTGTGAACGTCTCTGTCGGAGGATCTACTCCCATGTCCGATGGTTTTATTTTTAACGTGCCTGTTTTCTCCAGAGATCTGGGAGCCCCTCACGAATGGAAACAGTATCTCTGTCCTCTCTGAATCCCAAGCTCTGAACACGAGTCTAGCAACAACAGGGGTGAGCAAATGGAAGGATGAAGTGAAAACTGAACTCTGATCCTCCCTCCCCGGCTGCCCTCCTCCCCAGCCTTCTGCAAGGAATAAAGCATGCCCTTTCCACTCCCAGAAGAAGACAAGAGCTCTTATGACACAGCGATCACTGTGAGCAAAAGCTGTCTAGTGTTCGGACAGCCCTGCCTTCTCCTTTTACATATGGGACAGCTGAGACTCGGAGAGGGGACGAGGCTTGCTTGAAATGTCAGGGGTCCACTTGGGCTATGGGGACGTTCTCGGACCCTGCCGCTCTATAGCTGTGTGACCCCATGCCAGTTGCCTAACCTCTCTGTGCCACGCCACGGTAGCCTCACCTATAAAATGAAGGCAACCTTCCTGCCTGTGCGGCAGTTGTAAGGTGTAAATGAGGTGATTTATGGGGCAGAACCTTGATGATTTCCTGGTATGGCCCCGGCCCTGGCCCTGGGCAGACCCCACTCCTCTGAATCCCGGAGACACTGTCTCTAGATGTTACCCTCACTTTGTCCTTCACAGCAGCACCAAGAAGGTGGCGAGATGGTCTCAGGATGGAGGCCTCTGGGCTCTTGGGCAGAAGAAAGTTAAGGCTGGTGCAGGCCTCCTGCCATATATTTTTGCTTTGGGGATTCAAACGATGATAACTCCCCCTGCTTTTTCTCGGAGACGACTGGGTGACTAGACTGCATCTACGGATTTTCTGAGACGTTTAAGATTTCCTATAAAAATCTACAAGAATCTGGGGTACCGTTATTAGGCCCAAAGTGAAGCGGCTCGTTTCCTTCCGTCGGTGTGAATGAGATCACAGGGCTTTATTGTTCCCCGGGTTAAAAGGTACACTTTCCCAGCAAGCGGAGGGCGAGTCATGGTTAAAAAGAACGTCTCCGACAAATTTGCTAAAAACCAGATTATCCATCTTGAAGGAACGAGGGGATCATTTGAATGCATCCCTGCTTCTCGGCCCACGGCGGCTTTCTCCTGCCTCGTGTGTGAGCACCCTTGTCCCTGCTCAGGCAGCCTCTGTCTGTGAGATCAGAATTCATTAAACTGTGCTTAGTTCACGCTTTCTGTGCCATTAGAGCCGGAGAGCTGTTTGAAATAAGATTCCCGCTGATGAATGGCTCCGTACAATTATCGGTGACAATACACCGCAGCCCCTCCACACCGGGCTGAGTGCGGGGGCTCCTCCCAGCGGAGAGGTGGGCCAGGCCTGGGGGACGGGGATGGGAGTGTGCCGGTGGGGAGAGCCAGCGTTCTCCACGACAGGGGCCTGTTCCTTTGCTAAAGACGAGCCCTTTGCTTCTGATGAGCAGGGACGATGGCTGCAGCTCTCTGTTGATGTGTCAGCGGGGTACCGCGAGAACTTTGGGGCCGTGCCAACCCGGGCTCAGATCCCGCCTGAGCTCTGAGACTCCCAACAAACTTCCGAGCCTCAGTTTCCCTCTCCTCAAAATGAAGACAGCGGCGTGGACCCTGCGGGTTGCCATGGGCACCAAAGGTCAGACCGGGGAGAAGCGTCTAGCACCTGCCTGGGGCGGGGTGGTGCTCGGGGATGGTCCCCCGGCTTATTTTGACATCTCTCGTTTGAAATTGCTGAGGTCTGAGCATGGCTGTTCCCTGACATCAGACTGCAGAAGCCCTTCTGAGAACTCCCTTCCTGCTTCATGAATGAAGACAGATTCTAACAGCTGGGGCCAGACAAAGAAACATGTGTCAGGCTCCGGAAGCCGGTTTCCAAAAGAGCCCGGGGACCAGGGAGGAATCTGGGTGAAGGGCAGGGCGGGGCGGGCCGCCAGCTTCCGTTGCCCGGAATACCTAAGGCCCCGTCACTTCTGCCTGATTCCTCCCTCTTCGAGAACAGTTATGAGCCAAAACAGAAAAATATACAAAGCTTCATTTTCCAAGCAGAAGAGGAGACTCCCGACTTCATGAATAGCTTTCTTCATATGGATAGCCATCACTTGAAGGGATAATGGCTCTCCTTCAGACACTCCGCTAGGAGATGGTTGAAACTCTGGACCCAACAATCACACTTGGCGACACGGCGAAGATGTTCAAAGTGTCATGAAAGGGAATGCTAGCTTAGTTAGGAATTGTTGCCTGGGATTATCCAAGAGATGGTGAAAGATGTCCGAAATACCCATGCCTCCCCAACGGAGAAAATCAGAATTCAAACACATAACATCAGAAAGACCCCTCCTGGTACTGAAGCCAGACAGGACTTCCCTCACTTTCTAGGCGTATGATTTTGTCAAAATGACGTAGCCTCTCCGGGCCGCAGAGCCTACAGCTCTAAAGTGAGCTCTAGTGAGCATAAAAATGGAAATAAATAAGTAAAATGACCAGCATTCTGTCTGATACAGCATCCTCGGAATGTCCGTCTGGTGACAGAATTCATCTTCGCCCCCCAACACCAGTAAACATTTGTTGTGTTTATGAACCAGAGGCTTCCAGTTCTAGTAGGGAAAATCGAACCAAGCAAAAGAGACTTGTAGAAATAGAAGAGGGACAGTAAAGAATGGTAGGGGTGGGGCCCACCCAACAACTCTGGATGGACTATTGGTCTAGTGAATTTCTGAAGGTGAGTGCGTCTTAAGGTTTTATTTTCTTGCAATCAAAATAAGAGGTCCCAGGCGCCCGGGTGGCTCAGTCAGTTGAGCGATCGACTTCAGCTCAGGTCATGATCTCACTGTTCCTGAGTTCGAGCTCCGCGTTGGGCTCTGTGCTGACAGCATAGAGCCTGGAGCCTGCTTCGGATTCTGTGTCTCCCTCTCTCTCTCTCTCTGCCCTTCCCCTGCTCATGCTCTGTCTCTCTCTGTCTCAAAAACGAAGAAAACCCTTAAAAAATTAAAAAAAAAAAAAATAAGCAGTCCGGTTTGCGCACCAGGGCAGCTGACCTGTAAGGTACCTATAAAGGTAGCTGAAGTCTATACGGGCTTTTCTGTCTGGTTTGCTGTGTGGACACAGTGTAGGCACGACTGGCTACATACTCTGCGGGACCTACTGCAAAATAGAAATGTGGGATGCCTCGTTCAAAATGGAAATATTCCAAGAAGGTGGCAGAGCAATAAACAGAGGTGGGGCCCCTGCGAGCTCAGGGCCCATGTGACCACCGTGAAGCTGGCCCTGAGTATGGGACCTGTGAGAGGTGACCGTATAAGGTCCAGCTCTGAGAGACCACCTCTGTGCCACCCAGGCCAGATACCTGCCATCAGAGCGCGCAGTGTTATTTTTCCAATAAAACTTACCAGCACACATGTTCTTATTTATTTCATTGGTTGCTATCTGTCCTGCTCTTCTAGGAGGTAAGAAATGTTGCTGACTTGGTCGACACCGTATATGCAGGTATCGCCCGCAGGGATTCCTAGAAGCACATAGCAGTTGCTCGACAAGCCTTTGTGGGCTGACTAAATGAAAGCAAAGACCAAGCCTGGACATTGCCCCTAGTGTAGACGCCAGCACCTCTTTGGGGTTCTGATGGTGCTGTTGTCTGAGAGGACAGGCGATGTTTCTTTACATCCTGCTCCAAAAGTCACAGTAAGTGACAGGCGGAAAGTGCCTCAGCTTGGGAGATGAGAAACCCTCAACCGTGGCCCAGCTCTGTTGAGTCCTATCTTCTCCAGGGGATCTCACTCCATCCCATGTCTTTGAATAGAGCTTATATGCTGGTGACCTGTCTGATCAAAATTAGATTTTTCTCTAAGTCACAGAGACCTGAAAACTAGTGGCTTTAAAAAATGATGCTGACAATTGATGAATGGATAAAGAAATTGTGGTTTATATACACAATGGAATACTACGTGGCAATGAGAAAAAATGAAATATGGCCTTTTGTGGCAACGTGGATGGAACTGGAGAGTGTGATGCTAAGTGAAATAAGCCATACAGAGAAAGACAGATACCATATGGTTTCACTCTTATGTGGATCCTGAGAAACGTAACAGGAACCCATGGGGGAGGGGGAGGAAAAAAGAAAAAAAAAAAAAAGAGGTTAGAGTGGGAGGGGGCCAGAGCATAAGAGACTCTTGAAAACTGAGAGCAAACTGAGGGTTGATGGGGGGTGGGAGGGAGGGGAGGGTGGGTGATGGGTATTGAGGAGGGCACCTTTTGGGATGAGCACTGGGTGTTGTATGGAAACCAATTTGACAATAAATTTCATATAATAAAAAAAAAATGATGCTGAAACCAAAGGTATGATCTGTAAAATAAAAGTTGATACATTGGACTTTGTCAACATCAAAGCGCTTTTGCTCTGCCAAAGAAACTAGTAGATAAACGAAAGACAAGTGAAAGACTGGGAGACAGGGTTTTCAAGTCATACACCTGACAAAAGACCCGTTTCTAGAACACACAAAGAACTCTCAAAACTCAACAAGAAAACAAACAAGCGTTTTAAAAATGGACACAAAGACCTGAGCAGACGTTTCACTGAAGATATGTGAACGGCACATAAACACATGAAAAGGCAATCAGCATCGCTCCCCGTCAGAGAACCATAAATTCAAACCACGATGGGGTAACACCTCACACCCATTAGAATGGCTAAGATACAAAATCCTGATGCTACCCAGTGCTGAGGAGGGTGTGAGGCAAATGACTCTTCTCACGTGCGGCCAGTAGGAATGTAAAATGATGCAGGCATTCCAGAAAACAGCTTAACAGTTTCTTAGCAGTCAAACATATACTTACCACATGAACCAGAAATCCCACTGCTAGATATCCGCCACCCCCCGAGGGAAAAAAAATCATGCAAACATCTCTACACGTTATGTTCTGAGTAGCTCTATTCATAATGACCTAAACCTGGAAACAAGTCAGATATCAGAAAACCCAACTGATATTTTTAGGTTTTTTAAGATTTATTTATTTTTGAGAGAGAGAGACAGAGAGACAGAGGGTGAGTGGGAAAGGGGCAGAAACACAAGGAGACACAGAATCCAAAGCAGGCTCCAGGCTCTGAGCTGTCAGCACGGAGGCCAATGTGGGGTTTGAACTCATGAGCAACGAGATCATGACTGAGCCGAAGTCAGACGCTTAACCGACTGAGCCACCCAGGCACCCCCAAAACCCAAATATTGTGCAGTCACACAATGGAACACTACTCAGGAATGAACAGGAGTGAGCCGCTGATTCACACGGCGACACGGATGAATGTGAAATGAGTTCTTATGAGTTGAAAGAAGGCAATCCGAAAAAGTTAGCATACTATATGATTCCATTCATACGACATTTTCTAAAAGACAAAACTGCAGTGACAAAGAACAGATCAGTGCAATGATACAGCACAGGAGCGTTCTTTGGGGCAAAGGAACCGTGCCGGGTCCCAATTGTGCTGGCTGTGACACAAATCTACACACGTGTTAAAATTCTTAGAACTTTACACTTCCCAAAAGATCAATTTCACTGTAGGTTACTTTGAAAATAAAATTAGAAATTAAAAAAAAAAAAAAAAAAAGATACGAGGTTACTTTTCTCCTACGTAAAGGAGATCCAGATACAAGCTTCTAGGGCCGGAATAAAGTCAACACAGTTATCCAACAGGTAGGCTTTCTCTGTCTGCCTCCTTCATCCTATCTGAGATACGGCCCTCAACCTCCTGACCCAAGATCACTGCTAGAGCACCAGCCAACGCAGATAGATTCCAAATATCAAGACAGAGGAAAGGGAAAGATAGTAAGGATCTTTTTAAGAATCACTCCCTGTGATTATATTTCAATGGCCAAAACACAGCCATGCCTAGCTATAAGGCAAGCTGACGGATGTAATTTATCATCTGACCACAGTTCTTATTACTAAGATGATGGGAGAAATAAATCCGAAAAACCTAATTGGCTTCCCTGCCGCAGGGTCCCAATCCCTTTCTTCAGCTAAGACCCCTTCCAAAGTTTCTGATTCATACACGCAACTGCCTTCTTGACATCTCTTCTTGTGGGCAACCTGATGCTATTCTCCCCCAAAGAATCTGATTTCCTTTAAAATATCAGGTCCTTGCAATAACTGTGCCCTGAATTTAAAACCCAAGTCCAAATTCATTTGCTTGGGCTACAAAGGCCCACAGGACCCATCCCCTTCCTGCTACTCTCCCTTGGCCTCCTCATTTGGGACCCCTTATTCATCAAGCTCCATCCACACTCCTAGAATTCCCCATGCCCCGTTCTGGCTCAGAGTATTCGTGTGTGCCCTTCCTCTGCTTGGAACGCTCTTTTCCACTCCTTACCTGACCCCCATCCTCCCCTGTTCATGCCTCACCTCAGTAGGCTCCTCAGAGTGACCTTCGTGGATGAGCTATTGTTCAGAACAGGTATCTGTCTCCTGAGTCACAGGACACTCTGTCACAGGACAGCATTCTGTGTTCTTTGTGGGACCCATAATCTATTTCCCACCGGCCTCTCAGCTCTAGAATCAAAGTCCATGAGGCAGGCACCAGAGGTCTTTCTGTTCTCTGTAGGTTCTTAGCTGTTGAGTAAATGAGTAAGTGACCATATCATTTCTTCTTGCTAGGAATGGGTTTTCCCATGTGAACACAAGCTCAGTGACCTCCAGGCCCTGACCTCCAGCCTTCTGAGCATCTAAGGGCCAACCCAGAGAGTCTACACATGCCCGGGACGCCCTCCATCAAAAGGCCAGCAAGGTTCAGAACTTTTCCATGAGCTGTATCTTCTACAGGGGTCCCAGAAGGAGATTCCCTGGAGCCCCCCTCCAAGGCTCAGGTGCTTTCCAAGGACTGGCAGGCCTCAGATTATCGGAGTTTCTTCCAGAAGATAATTAATTTTCCATTACAATTTGGCATGAAGCCAAACTTCCCTGCTTCTAAACAAATCACCGAGTCAGAAAACACTGGGCACCTACAAAGGTGCTCTGCCCTGGGTGAGGCACGGGGAGGGAAACAAGCAGCAGAAGGACACAGGGGATCAGAGAAGCAGCAGGCTCAGCCAAAGGGCCCCGCAGACCAGCGGTGTCAGGACAACAAAGCAACATCAAGGATACGATGTAAGTAAGCCCATTTCAACCCAAAGCCCAACTCGAAAAAGCAACTGATAAAACTATTTTGATGTTTTCAGATCATGTTCCCAATGAAACTGGAAATGAAACTTTAAAACTACACAGCCAGTGGGCGCCTGAGTGGCTCAGTCGGTTAAGCGTCCGATTTTGGCTCAGGTCATGATCTCGCGGTCTGTGGGTTCAAGCCCCATGTGGGGCTCTGTGCTGACAGCTCAGAGCCTGGAGCTTGCTTTGGATTCTGTGTCTCCCTCTCTCTCTGCCCCTCCCCTGCCAGAACTCTCTCTCTCCTCTCTCTCTCTCTCTCTCTCTCTCTGTCAAAACTAAACAAACATTAAAAACAATTACACAGCCAAGTACTATCAGTCAAATCGTGGGGTTTCCTGAGCATCTATTATGAGCCAGCCTTTGTGGCAGATCCCTAGAAGACTGGTGGAATGGAGACTTAATAAAATTAAAGCCCCTGACCTTAGGGAGCTCCCGCTCTACAGTGGAGAGAAGGGAGAGGCAGAAAAAAATCATTGTCAGTACCTCAAGGCAACAGAAGAGACACCCCAGAGGCTCCTGGATGAATTGGTTATGCAGATGAACCACACCCATCCTGGAGTCCAGGGGAGCTTCCAGAAGACAGGAGATCTGAGCAGGGCTAAGACAGCAGGTGAGAAAGTGATCCAGCAAAAAGAAAGCAGAACCAAGATCAAGGAGGAAGGAAGCAACACTCCCGTCTGGCAGGTTTCGAAGGTTCCTACAGTGCTGACAAGGTGGTGTGGGCAGAAGGTTGGAGAAGGCAGGCTGCAGGGGGAATCTTGAGCGGAAGGTGTTTTTTTCTTTTTTTTCCATCTAGGTCACGTTCACCAAATCACCACCTCCTGCAGGCTGAATCTGATCCAAAGCAACTGTTGGCTGGTGTCAAGTGTTTAAAAAGAAAAAAAAGAAAAAAAAAAACAAAACCCAAAAGACAGTGAATGCGAATGTGAATGCGAATGTGAATGCCTGTAGGGCGTTTTTTAGTCACTCAAGCCTCCGCCCCTCACAGGTGCCCTATCTGAGGCCATTTCACACCTTTGTGCTGCCTGCTTAGCCTGAGGGCATTTGAGTTTGTGACCTTTGCAGGCAGCATCCTGCTCTGTCTAGCAAATTGGAGGGGAGCAAACACACAGCTGAATGTCTAGAGCCCTAATCCAGTTCCCGTGGAAGAAAGATCGCAGAAGAAAGACGCCTGTAGTGGGGCCTGGACCTTACACAATAGAAATGCTTTGGAAAGGCTCCCTGCTCTGGAGGGTCCCTGAAGATTCAGGGCTGTTCGCTCCAAGGTAAATCTTCCTGTGAGCTTCACTGAGGGGCAATCTGATCATCGCAGACCAGACTCTGAGAAGACCGGAGAAAATGATGCAGGCGCAGCTCCTGGGGCCCCAGGTATTTGAGTGTTTCCAGCTTAGGGACCAGGTACGTGAGGGAGAGGAAATTCATACTCCATCGGTCCTGTGATCTTAAGAACCCAAAGAAGCCGGGGCGCCTGGGTGGCGCAGTCGGTTAAGCGTCCGACTTCAGCCAGGTCACGATCTCGCGGTCCGTGAGTTCGAGCCCCGCGTCGGGCTCTGCGCTGATGGCTCAGAGCCTGGAGCCTGTTTCCGATTCTGTGTCTCCCTCTCTCTCTGCCCCTCCCCTGTTCATGCTCTGTCTCTCTCTGTCCCAAAAATAAATAAAAACGTGGAAAAAAAATTTAAAAAAAAAAAAAAAAAAAAAAAAAACCAAAGAAGCCAAGTCACCCTGCACAAACACCATCAATGCCTCTTCTCATTTGTAAAAGGAACCCCAAACTCCCCTGCCTGCGCTTTAAGACACGTCCCAGGGGACCCCAGTGGACTTTTTCAATATCACTCTAGGGCCACATCTCCTCTCCTCCATCGAGATATACACTACACATCCTGTTCTCGCGTCGTGGTGCGCCGTCTCTCTCTCGGTCGGAACCCTCTCTTCCCTACCCTGGTCTCTCCAGCCTACTCTTATCCTCATGGGACCCCAGCTTCCATCTCCCAAGGAGGGTCTTTCCTGGTCCTATTAGCCAGTCCTGGTACCCCACAGTGAGCTGGAACCTCCTGTTCATCCAGGCACTGCTGAATCAGATACAATCATTGCTCGCTCTCTCTCTCTCTCTTTATGTTTGTTTGTTTGTTTATTTATTTATTCATTCATTCATTTAGAGGGAGCGAGCCCACAGAGGTGGGGCAGAGAGATGGAGAAAGAGAGAATCCCAAGCAAGCTCCACTCTGGTAGTGCAGAGCCTGACGTGGGGCCCAAACTCATGAACCATGAGATCATGGACAGAGCCAAGAACAAGCATCAGAGGCTCAACCGACTGAACCACCCAGGCGCGCCCCACAATCACTGCTGTTAAAGGCTTCATGGTGTAATGGGAAGAAAGACGGTAGGAAGATCATGACCATGCAGCATTAAGTAGGCTGTGGGAATCCTAGGTGCTCTGAGGACATGGAAGACAGAGTCTCTGCCTTTCCCTGAGGGTCAGGTAACATGTCACACAGGAAGGTCACCTGACCACCTGATCCAGCTTGAAAAGCAAAGAGGCATGTGTCAGATAAGCCAAGGAAAGACTTGACAGAGGGCTCAGAATATGCAGGGCATACAAGAGCAATTCAAGGTCATGTCTGTTTGCCATGTCTACAAAAGACAAGGCCAAAAAAAAAAAAAAAAAAATCCACTGCACCAAGAGAAAGAAGCCACTAACGAATCTTATGGAAATGTCTTTTCAAACAATATTTAAATCTTGGGCACTACAAGTTCAAAGACTACTGACAAATTGTCCAGTGGGTCTACTTGTCCCTTTTGTCATACATAAAACATCAAGTATATGACTTAACCCCTTGGATACCACTGTGAGCTTCTCAAGGACCGGGACGAGAGCTTGATGCTCTGCATTTCCTAGAAGGCCTGGGCAGTGTCTGACCAGAACAGAAGTCAAGAATTACTTCTGGATAAATAGTTTGGTAGATGGATGGAGGGATGATGGATGGATGGGGGGATGGATGGATGGATGGATGGATAAATGGTGGGTGGTTGGATGAATGATTGATGGATAGACGGACAATTGATAGATGGATGGATTCATTAGTTAATTTGTTAATTCATTAATGCGGAACTTCCCAACCTTTAAGCCCTCACAGAACTTCTGAGTTCATCCTTTTCAAACCCTCGTAACTTGAGCCATGCTGGAAAGACCCAAGGCAGGTGCATCTCTATTTGGGAGTAAAAAATTCTCCGAAGAGAAATTTCTGCAGAATATTTTGGTATTCTATTACTCCCAATAGAGGAAGTTGTTTCCTTTTTAGCTCTGCATTTTATGGGAAAGGTAAATAGTCAACTCGAAGGCCATTTTAGTTCATTTCTCAAATTGTTGACTGTATATATCACACCGCTGCGACCCGGCACCTGTGTTTGTTTTGTTATCTCTACAACATTATGTAATAGAGAAGCGGGTAGCTCTTTCTGTCTTTCCCTGCAACACCCATCAACCTACTACGCTCCTGTGTGATCTCTGGGACAAGAGACTCTGTTGGATGGAGAAGGGTGAGGAAGGTAGGAAAAAGGGTAAATTCCAAACTCATTAGTATGGCTCACAAGGCCGCTATGATGGACTTTCTTCACCTGCATCTCCCAACTTCCCACATGCCTCCTCCACTCTGTCACATGCCAGCCACCGGGCCGAAGCGTCCAGCCTCTTCGGAGCCTCCCTGCTTCCATCCGCCCCCCCCCCCCATCTGTGTGTGCCGGCCCCGCCACCCTCCATGCAGCTGTGGGAACTTTCACGCAATGCCTTCGATGAAATATTATTGACAATACACTCTGTGTGTTAGTTCCCTAGAGCTGCTGTAAGAACGGTCACAAACTGTGTGGCTTAAAAGAACAAAAATGATTCTTTCACAGTTCAGGAGGCCCAAAGTCCGAATTCAGGATGTCATCAGGTTTGGTACCTTCTAGAAGCTCTGAGGGAGAAAGTGCTCCATGCCTGGCTCCTAACTTCTGGTGATGGCTGAGAACTCTTGCCATTCCTTAGCCACACCATTCCAGTCTCTGCCTTTGCCTTCACCTGGCCTTCCTACAAAGACACTAGTCATTGGCTCTAGGGCCGCTCTAATCCTGTACGACCTCATCTTAACTAATTACGCCCACAAAGATCCTATTTCCAGATAAGACCGCATCGAGGTTGCCATCGTATCTACATATTCTGTTTGCTGTGCTCTGGAAATAAATTCTATACGATTCTTCCTTCCAGGTGTTTAAAGTGCAGGGTGTACTTTACGCGTCCCTCTCTCATAATGCTCGTCACATATGTTTGCATCCATTTATACATTAATTTGTCCCCCACATGGGTAGGAACCAACTCTTACTTCTTTTTTTCTATCTCGAGCTCCTTGAGAGCCCGGCCCTCCGACAGTCTTGCTAAGTAAATTGCCATCTGCAATGCCTCTAGGCTACCAGGTCCAGCGACTGGGTTCACACCATATCCCTGCCTGTACACGATCACTTTGGCCCACTGGGAAAGCATCAGTTCTGGATCCAAGAGCTGGGGATTTGCTCAGTGCCCTGCGTCTTGTTTTGGGACGCGAGTTCCTGGGCTTGGTGCCAGATATGATAAGAGTGCCACAAAATCGCTTCGCTGGCCACTGTTCCCTTCTTTCCCAGGCTAGATCCCAAAGCTCAGGGTGTCAGGGAGTCTGGGGGGCACTACAGGCAAATCGTGTTCTCTGCCTTCAGTCGACATATCTCTAGAGACACAGAAGCGAACCAGCCCTAACTCAATAAAGGGGTCACAGTGTCAGACTCACAACAAATTTGCAGGGTATTTTAAAACACGTAGCCGCGGGTTATTGACAAGGAGGTGCCAGGAAGAAGGCAAGACCAGTTTGGCCCAAACCAGGAGCCGCCCCCCTCTTCGCGGGGACACAGGCCAGTTGTTTGGTAAACGGACATCCATGGCCCTCCGGACATCTCCTCTGGAGGGAATGCGTGTCTCCTTTTCATCAGAGGATGTGGGCTTCGTTTGAAACAAGAATGTGTTGTTTGTCAAACAAAAATTACTCAATTCGAAGAATATGTGTGGCTTCTGGGGAGCAGCAACAGCTGAGAAACCCACACGGGTTCTGGACGAAATTCAATACAGGCCAAGCTAATCGCCATGACGGGGACTCTGGAATGAGTCTGACATGCCTTCGCGGTACTGGACAAACAGCTCTCCCTCCTTCCCGAGCGGCAGGGGCGTCCCCCCCGTGAAAGCCCTTTGATAAGAAGAAGCAGGCTCCTGGGAGGCGAGCCACCCACCACTTTCTTAGGCGCTATTGTCCCCACTTGGGGGATTGTGATGTGGGGCTCCGGCCCGCGAGCTGCCCTGTCAGGTCCACGGGGCGGCCGCCACACAATGCTGCCCCTCCTGCAACGGGCCATTCATGGCGGCCTCAAGGTTCCCTGATGGGAGCCCATTGACCCCAGGATAATAGATGAAAGTGTTTTCTCACTTGCCTTCGCCTCCTGACCCCTTGCCACCATTTTTCATGCACTGTCTCCTCTCCAGCCAGACGGAGGAATTCTTCCTCTGATGGCGGAGGCCCGATGACCCTCTCCTGCATCCCGCAAGTTGGCTGTTTGCTGGAGGGTTGCCCAGAGGGTGGGGCGGGGGGGGGGTGCTCCCTGCAAAATGCAACCGAGCCAGGAAAAGGTCATTTCCTCCCTGCTTCCATGCCGGTGTGCGCATGCGCGCGCGCACACACATGCGCGCGCGCGCGCACACACACCCGCCACAGCACAAGCGCGGTGCTTCTTTGCCAACGCTTTCAACTAGGCGATTTTTGTTCGTCTGCACCCTTACTTGTTTGTTTTCCAGTACGTTTGGCTTCTTGGTCAATCCAGCCCACCCGGGATGATTTCCAAACTCAGTGGCCACAGTCTTCATCCCCACTGGCTTCTCAGAAGGGCCAGGTCACCAGGCACATGGTGGCAGGAGAGCAAAGGTGCAAAGTGTGTGCGTGCAGGTCCTGACTGGAAAGACGTCAGATGATCCAGTGGAGACCGGACACTCCGCTGAGGGCCCCCAGGGGAAGTGACGGGCCAGGTCGCACAGCCACTTAGCAACACCCTGCGAGCAGCTCCCAGCCCTCCTGTCCACGTCAGAATGCCTCTCACGACCTGCCTCCTTTTCGTCATAACACACCGACAACATCAGGGTTGGCCGAAGGTGTTGCATTATAGCTGAACATCACAGAATCGCCACATTCTTCTTTGCGTGGCCCCCAAACTACGGGTGATGGCGCTCAGAAAGTGGCCCACGGACCAGATCTCGGATGAAGAACGGGAAAACGTGGCTGGGCCCAGCAGGATCTGTGGTAGCCTTGGGTTCTTCAGCCTGCTGGTAGCTCCTAGTGTGAGACCGTGACCCTGTGCTCTGCCTCTGGCTGCCTCACAGCCTCCCACCGCACTGGCCGTGGAGCATGGAAGGTGGGGGCTGGACATAAGCCGAGAGACCCCGACGTCCTGCTATCTGCGGAAAGTGCTCCAAGACTTGTAGGCATGAGCCATGGCAACGCGGCCAGTCTGTGTGCGGAGGCCTTGTCACCACAGTCCGAGCTGAGAAGAGCCCAGAAATCATGTGGGCCAACCCCTCGTGTTATGGAGGGAAAGCTGAGGGGCAGAGCGGGAAGAGGCTGGCTCACAGAGAGGATTTCACAGTGGAGCTAATGAACCTTAAGCACTGGGGCTCTTCACTTGCTGGGACCCTTCCAAGGCCCTTGAATTAGTCAGGGTTATCCAGAGAAAGAAAGCCAACAGGGTGTGTGTGTGTGTGTGTGTGTGTCTGTGTGTGGAGAGAGAGAGGAAGACAGAGACAGAGTCAGAAACAGAAAGAGACAGAGATTTTAAGGAATTGGCTCACATGATTACAGTAAACACAAAATCTCCAGGGTAGACCAGCAGGCTAGAGAACCAAAGAAGAGTTGTGGTTCCAGTCTAAAGGCTGTCTGCTGGCCAAATTCTTCCTTCCTTCGGGGAGGTCAGTCTTTTTTTCTAATCAGGCCTTCAGCTGATTGAATGCGGTCCACTCACATTATAGAGGACAACCCGCTTTATTCAAAGTCCACCAATTTAAATGTCAATCTCATAAAAAAAAAAAAAAAAAAAAAAAAAAAAAAAAAACAGAAAACAAACGACAACGACAACAAAAAAACACCTTCACAGAAACATCCAGAATACCGTTCGACCAAATATCTGGGAACTATGGCCCAGGCAAGTTGACACATAAAATTAATCATCACAGCCTTGTTACTTTATTAGTAATTTATAGTTCATAGCCTTTTTTTTTAAGAAGAAGTCTCCCCCAGTTACAAAAGTTCCAGTCACACAACAATGCAGAGGTCTTGCCAGGATTAGAACCTAGGGTTCCCGCCTCACCTCAGGAGCTCTGCTCTGGCATTCACAGGAGGATGCCAAGGGAAAAGATAAAAAGATGCCCAAAGAGGGGAGGCTGGGTGGCTCAGTTGGTTAAGCACCAGACTCTTGGTCTGGGCTCAGATCACGATCTCACGGTTTGCCAGTTTGAGCCCAGAGTCGGGCTCCGGGCTGATTGCTCAGGGTCTGCTTGGGACTCTCTCTCTCACTCTCTCGATAAATTAATTAATTAATTAATTTTAATTTAAAAAGAGAGAGAGAGAGAGAAAGACTTGGCTCCTCAAAGAGACTGAATACAGACAAGATTTACCAGATGCACACTGCTTCCCATTTACTTTCCTGCAAAAGAAAATGTGCCAGCATCCCGACCATCCAGAATATGTCTGAGTGGAGGATCTGAAGCCCAAAGAGGTGGGTGTGGGGTAAAATAATCCAAACCTCTCTGGTCCTCTAGTTGCCTGCCGGCTCAGGGAACCTGTCAGATCTCCTTGTCCGAATGGAAGTCTCTGGGCGAGGAGAGGGCAACACAGCCAGTCTGAGCGGAGCCTGGTCTGTGGGCCCCGTGCAGTGGTGTCCTGCCAAGAGCCCACCTTGCTCTCCGGGTCTGGAGCTGTCCGTGGGCGCAGCTCCTCGTAGGGGACGCTCTCAGGGAAAGAGGACGTGAGTTTGCTTACGCGGCCAGTGCCTGGAGCGAGAGTGCTCTTGGCTGGCTGGCTGGCATGGCAGGGATGAGCAAGGACAGTATTCCGGCCAGAAGTCATAGCTACAAAGACTAGGGCTGGCAAGTCCCAGCAGACTGCCAGACCAAGACCCACGGAAATCTGCTAGTCCAAGTCTAGGTTCAGAGAGAGAGAAGGTGACTGTCCCCTGTGACCAGAGTCAGGGCTCGGGCAGACACGGCCGGGTGTCCATTCAACACCCACCACCCGCATACGGTCCTCCCGGGAGCCTGCTCCACTTGGGGCTCAGGGGATGAAGGCCCTGATTCAAGGCCTGAATCACGATTGGTCTAATTCAGTCACAGCGACTCCATTTCTCTTTGCCCGCGATTGTTTGGGGCTGGGCGAGAGACTCCATTCCGGCCACTGTGATGTAAAGATCGGTGATGGGTTTGCAGTGGGTACAGCAAGGACATGGAGCAGTCGGGGGGAAGGAGGCATAGACGAAGCACACTGATCGCATGTTGGATGGTAGAGGGCTGGGAAGGTGAAACCAGGGCATGCAGCTTTAGCAACGGGGCAGAGGGGGGCTCTCGGAAGCTGGGTCAGAAGGAAGCTCCCTCCAACCGGGAGGGTGGCTTCCGTGGAGAACAGTGTGAAGAAAATTGGCTCAGGTGGGGTCAGAGGGAGGATCCTCATACTGCATCATATTGCATTTTTTTTTTTTTTTTTTGCCGGGATCTTGTGGGAATCCAACTGTATAAGCAATCCACTGTATTTAACAAGCAACAAACAAAGCAACTTCACCAGGATGGTTTATAAGACTGTCACCAGGAACTCTATAAACGTATGAGCCAAAACTCGGCCGAGGAATATCATGCCTTCCTGGAAGATGGGCGAGCTAAACGTGTCAGACAGACTCTCACGATACAAGAGACGTGATAGAGGTTTCGTGGAAGTGTCCAGCCTCAGACTCAGACTCCTTCCTTCCGAGAGGAAACGACAGGGGAAACCGAGGTGTGCAGTCAACTGGGGCTAGAGCAGAGTGCCATAAACCTGGTGGCTTCAACAACAGAAATTTATGGGGCGTCTAGGTGGCTCAGCGGGTTAAGTGTCTGACTTCGGCTCAGGTCACGATCTCACGGTTCGTGACTTCGAGCCCTCCGTTGGGCTCTGCGCTGACAGTGCGGAGAAATTTATTACGTATACCCCTGCAGGCTAGGAAGTCCAAAACCAAGAGGCCGACAGATCTAGGTCCTGGGGAGACCCCTTCTTATTTTGCAGTGGGAGGCCTTCTTGCTGAATCCCTACGTGGCTGAGAGAGAAACAGAGAGATTTCATGCTCTTCCCTTTATAGAAGGGCATCTACCCCCCCCCCCCATGAGGGCTCTGCCCTCCATCCTCGTCTAACCCTAATTAATGCCCAAAGGTGCCACCCCCAGATACCATCACAGGGGTTCAGGCTTCAACATACAGATTTGGGAGAGCACAGACATGCAGTTCATAGCACTGGGTCAAGCCAGATGCACCCGGGACCCGCCCAAAGTCACAGGAAATTGTTAGCTACTCTCGAGTCTCTTGGGCCCCACGATGCTGTATCTCATCTCACTCAGTACTATTGACATTGGAGCAGAAGTCATTGTGGGGCTGTCCCATGCCCTATGGAACGTTTAGCAGTATCCCTGGTCTCCACCCCGACCTCCCAGGCATGACGGATAAGTCTCCTGACATTGTCAAATGTCCCCCTGGGAGGCAAAATCGCCCTTGGTTGGAAATCACTGGGTTAGCTGCAATTCAAGCAAAATTAAGATGACTTCTCCGGGCACCTGGGTGGCTCAGGCGGCTAAGGGTCTGACTCTTGGTTTTGGCTCAGGTCATGATCTCACGGTTTGTTCGAGCCCTGCACGGGGCTCTGTGCTGACAGTGTGAAGCCTGCTTGGGATTCTCTCTCTCTCTCTCTCTCTCTCCCCCCCCCTTCTCTGCTCTTCCCCCACTTGCTCTCTCTGTCTCTCTCGCAAAATAAATAAATAAACTTAAATTTTTTTTAAAAATTCAGATGACTTCCTATCCTTCTTCAAGACTCAGTGCCAAGGTGGCCTTTTTTCTATAAAGCTCTTCCTGTCCCAGATCAGAAAAGTGACTTCCCCCTCTGACATCATCTCTATCATAGAATGCATGCATTATATTCTTATGGTTCTTTAGTGTTTCATCTCCCAAAACTCAACCGTAAGCTCTTCAAGGACTGGACTGTGGATTATTTCTCTTTTTTTTTTTTTTTTTTAATTTAAAAAAAAAAATTTTTTTTTTCAACGTTTATTTATTTTTGGGACAGAGAGAGACAGAGCATGAACGGGGGAGGGGCAGAGAGAGAGGGAGGCACAGAATCGGAAACAGGCTCCAGGCTCTGAGCCATCAGCCCAGAGCCCGATGCGGGGCTCGAACTCACGGACCGCGAGATTGTGACCTGGCTGAAGTCGGACGCTTAACCGATTGCGCCACCCAGGCGCCCCACTCTCTTTATTTTTTTAAATGTTTTATTTATTTATTTTGGTAGGGGAGACAGACAGAGAGAGAGAGAGAGAGCACGAGCCGAGGGAGGGGCAGAGAGAGAGGAGAGAGAATCCCAAGTAGGCTGTGCACTGTCAGCACAGAGCAGGACACAGGGCTCCGTCCCATGAGTCCCATGAACTGTGACATCATGACCTGAGCCGAAATCAAGAGTTGGATGCTTCACCTACCGAGCCACCCAGGCTCCCTAACACCCGGACAGAACCTGGCTCGCGAGAGAGGTGCGAGTGAGTGGGTGAATTGCACACCTCTGAGACCTTCCATAGCCTGGGCCCAGTGTCTGTTTCCGCTTTCATAGCCCCTCTAGCCCCCCGGTGGCCCTACCCTCCAGCCCACCTGAAGGCCCGCCACTCACCAAACATGCCTCCGCCCATGTCTTGCAAACGTCCCCCTCCTCTGCAAATGTCCTCCACGCTCCCCTTCCACATCCGTCTACCAAAATCCTAGCATCTTCCAAGGCCCATCTTGCATGCCTCTTCCCCTCAGAAGTCATTTCCAAACCTCCCAATTAAAAATAACCCACCACCTACACCGCCCCCATTATCCCTGCCACTGTTCCCAAAGTGCTTTTTAATTCTGTTACAGCCTTTTCCGGATACATCCCGTGTTCCTTACTAGACAGCAAACTCCCCACGGGCAGGAGCTGTCATTATTTATTTCCATATCTTCCTCCAAGCCTAGCAGAGGCCTGGCAGACAGCAAACATCACTCAAATTTGATTCAAGTCTCAGGGAGAGGACTGGCCAGTGTAGATGGCGAAGACGTAAGTGACTGCTTTTTTTCCTTAATGCAGCCAAGAAAAAGATCAGCGTCATTTGAAAACATTGTTAATAATACTGTAAAAAAAAAAAAAAAAAAAACTATTGCAAAGGAAAATTGCCCCGCAAAATTACTCTTGATGAAAATCGGGTCTCTTTTCATCCAGAATTGTTATCGATCCTGGCGACAGAAGGTCGAAAGGAGCCCTCCAAGGCCCTTTAGACCAGCCCCCCCATCATACAGGACCAGAAATGTCCAGAAGGATGCCAATATTTGGTTCTTAAGGAACTTAAAGGAAAGAGATTTTCTTGTGGTCCCCTCTGACACCAAAGCTGTTCCAGTCATCTGCATATGCCGACAATTGCATCTACAGTTTAGAATTTGTAATTAGAAATGCTCTTAATAGTTTGTGCTGTTATAAAGTTCTCCTCAAAGGCACAACTGTAGGGGCGTCTGGGTGGCTCAGTCGATTAAGCGTCCGACTTCAGCTCAGGTCATGATCTCGCCGTTCCATGGGTTTGAGCCCCACGTCGGGCTCTGTGCTGACAGCTCAGAGCCTGGAGCCTGCTTCGGATTCTGTGTCTCCCTTTCTCTCTCTCTCTCTCTCTCTGCCCCTCCCCTGCTTGTTCTCTGTCTGTCTCTCTCTCTCTCTCTCTCAAAAATAAATATACGTTAAAAAAAATTAAAGGAGACACGTCTAAGTGACTGGATGGTACAGCAAAAAAATGGCATTAATTTCTGCACTGGGCTTTAAAAATTATAAGCCCTCACACACCTAGTAACTTCTCTGACTCTGCCTTACAGCCCTGTGAGAGAGGCGGGCAGAACAGGGCAACTCATTCTATCAGGGACTCGAAGAAAGGCACAGGAGTCACCTACAGGATCCAGTGGATGTGACCGCCACCCCTGTGCTCCCAGCCCCCCGTCCTCATGATGAACGGGAACGAGGATGCCATTCACACCACGACCACAGGGGCAGATGCAGGGAAGGTGGGCTCAGTGCTCTGTGGGAAATAAGCCTGGGAAGGGACAAAGCCTGTCCCTCTTTCTTCAGACAACTAGAATCCAGACACTCCTGAAGCTGCAGGAAAAAAAATAAAAAGTCCCTTGAACTGCGAATTTGGGAGGAAGGGTCAGTGGGGCTCTGAGTCTGCTGGTCTCCAGCGAGTGACTGGCTGAGTCCAGAAAGAAGCAGCCTTTAAGGCAGCAGCCACGGCCAGTCTCCAGTGACTTCAGGAGTCCTCTGTCAGAAGGGGGAGGTGCAATGGTGGGCAAGTTGACAAGGGACACCTTAGAGCCAGATGCAGCTTGAACAGGCTGCAGGTCACCCTTGGACAGTTGAACAGGTTGTGCACTGAACAAGAACCCTGGTAGAGTGTGTAGGTGGTCAGCCTTTCTTTGGCATCTAATTTGCATAAATTTGTGATAGGGACTAACAAAGGCCCTGGTTTGGGTGAAGTAGGTAGCCCACCCACACAGGAAGGTTTCCAGGGTTCCTGCCTTTACCCATGCCTGAACATACCTCTCCCTTCGTTGCTACTAGTGCAAAACATGGCAGCTTAGCTTTCCTTTGGGAGTCAGATAGGATGCCCCTTATTTTTTTTTATTTTTTTTTTTTTTAAATTTTTTTTTTAACGTTTATTTATTTTTTTTTTTTGAGACAGAGAGAGACAGAGCATGAATGGGGGAGGGTCAGAGAGAGGGAGACACAGAATCTGAAACAGGCTTCAGGCTCCGAGCTATCAGCACAGAGCCCGACGCGGGGCTCGAACTCGCAGACCCCGAGATCATGACCTGAGCCGAAGTCGGCCGCCCAACCGACTGAGCCACCCAGGTGCCCCCGGGATGCCCCTTATTAAAGTGTGAAATCCATGGCCAATCTTTCACACTTTAGCTCAACTAATTACGGAATTAACCAGCAAGGGGCAGGGCTGAAGGGGACAAGGGGTGGCGGGCAAGTTAGCTCCAAAGAGGAGACAGAAGTGAATGGTCTTCCCTCACTTGGACACCTCCTAGGACTTTGAGGTGCAAAACACACATTAACTCTTCTCTCTCACAGCAACCCTTTAAGGAGGGCGCTGTGAAGCTTGCTTTGCTGGAAGTTCAGATGGGCCAAGGTCACACCGGTGATAAAGGGCGGGATCTGTGTCCACAGTGAGATTTGCTCAGTTTCCAGCCCCGCATGCCCTTCTCCCTGTTCTGCTGTCTCCTATGGAGGCTTTGCATCATCAGGAGGTAGGTTCAAAGGGACAAGGCCAATACGACGTTTCGAGCACTCCTAGAGAGTGATAACGCCACTGACACAGTGGGAACTCTGCAAGGGACACCGGATGGCATGCCCATCATTCACAGCCCCATTTGCCGGGTGATGAAACAGAACCACATCAGGTCAAGCAGCTCCCCCAAGACCTCCCAGCCTGTAGGCAATACAGTGGGGATCTGAAGCTAAGACGAAATGACGTGAACCAACAATTATCTCAAAATTTGAAAGCTTAATTTAAAAATAAGCAAATAACAACCGCACACCTTCAAACCAAAGCCTCACCCAGACCAGCCACCTTGCTAAATACACTGGGATCACAGAAGGGGCCTCTGGCACGTGGCTTCGTGCAGCCTAGAACCACTCATTCCTTCACTCAACAAGTATTTTCTGAGCATTTACTGCGTGCCAGGGCCCTTGAGGGGCGAAACAACAACTTACTAATGTCTGATCAAAAACCAGAGGTGAGGGGGCGCCTCAGAGCCACCGAGGTGGCTCAGTCAGCTAAGCATCCCACTTTCTTTCAGGTTATGATCTCGCAGTTTATGAGTTCGAGCCCCACATCAGGCTCTGTGCCGACAGCTCAAAGCCCGGATCCTGCTTCCGATTCTGTGTCTGCCTCTCTGACCCTCTCCCACTCGTGCTCTCCCTCTCTCAAAAATAAACATTAAAATTAAAAAAAAAAAAAAACAACAACAACGGATGCGAGGATAGTGTATTAATTGAAGACAAACAACTGGAAAGGCAAGTGGTCTCCATCGCCTACCTGCCCGGTATGCAGTGAATTGCGTCCTGCTAAAATTCCCGTGCCAAAGCTCCAACCCCCAATGTGACTGTATTTGGCGACAGTACCTTTAAGGAGTACCTTTAAGTCCTTTAAGGACAGTACCTGTAATTGAGGCTACATCGGGTTAGGTGGGGCCTTGATCCAATGGGACTGATGTCCTCATAAGAGGAAGAGACCCTTAGGAGTGTGGGCACAGAGAAAAGGCCATGTGAGGACCCAGTGAGAACGTGGCCATCTACGTGCCGTGGACGGAAGCTCGAGAAGAAAACAAATCCGCCAATGCCTTGCTCTTGACCAGATCCAGCCCCAAGAACTGTGAGAAATGAATTCCTGTTGTTCTAGCCAACCAGTCTGTGGTATTTCGTTACGGCCAAGGAGGTGGCGAATGGCCTGGAAAGAAAGGATATGGGGTCCAGCAGGCCTGGAAGAACCCTCCAGCACGGACACCCACCTACTACGTGTGCCCTTGGGCACGTCACCGTGTGTCTTTGAGTCTCAGTTTCCTCACGGGCAAGGCAGGAGGAGCCCCTACACGGAGGGGATGGTGACGATCCCATCAGAGCCCGAGTGCAGGAAGTGGAAGGGTGTGGTGATCCCAGGGGAGAGCCATAACCACGGCCCGGAGCAGGCCACAGCCCCCAGCCCACCCCTCGCCACATCCTCTCCAGAGAGGGTGCCGGAAGGATGATTCTGTAGGAAGAATCTCACCCCTCAATGGCGCCCTGTCACCCAGTCCAAACCGCATGGAGCTTCAGGTCCCTCGACATCCCCGCCCACCCCCGCAGCCCCGTCAGTGGCCCCTGACGCCTGTCACTGTATCTGGAGCCCACCTTGGACTGCACCCCCCCCCCCGCCCCGGCCTCAGAAGTTCCGCACTTCATTGCACACGTAAACCTCAGCTGCTCCATGAAGACCCTCTTCTTCAGCAAGCCTCCCCCCACCCTCACGTCTAGGTCAGGACAGCCCCTTCCGAGCTTCCAGGCTTGGTGACTGCGTCACGTTGTGCTGTCATCGAAGGTGTCCTCATGCGTCTCCTGGTCCCTGAGTGCCTGCTCCTTGTGTGCCTCAGGCCATTTGTCCCCTGGGGGCAACGCAGAGAAGGTCGTTCGAGAAGGGAGGGGTGCAGGCAGCCGTGGTGAGGAGGGGGCTTTGCCTCTGTGTTCCTTGTGGTTCGAAAGGCACGATGCACTTTCGCGGTTCTGGGTTTTTTTTTTAATTTTTTTTTTTTCCAACGTTTATTTATTTTTGGGACAGAGAGAGACAGAGCATGAACGGGGGGAGGTGCAGAGAGAGAGGGAGACACAGAATCGGAAACAGGCTCCAGGCTCGGAGCCATCAGCCCAGAGCCTGACGCGGGGCTCGAACTCACGGACCGCGAGATCGTGACCTGGCTGAAGTCGGACGCTTAACCGACTGTGCCACCCAGGCGCCCCTCGCGGTTCTGGTTTAAACATGACGAAGTCAGGAGGAGATGCCGTGCGAGGAAGCCATGATGGTCCACTCTATTTTCTGAATTTCAGGCTCCCGATTTATAATAATGGAGACTTCATCCTAAAGTTTTTTCCAGCCAGACATTCTGGGATCCTGGGGTTGAAAGAGAAAAGGCCCTCCAAATGGGACAAAGAATTTTTATGGCCAGTGGAGTGGACTATAGCCTTCCGGCCTGTATGAGAACGGACCCCCACCTACTGCCAGGACACTGCAGGAGCCCCTGCACCAGTAATGTGCACCCCACCCCCACCGCCAGAGGGCTTGGTCATGTGACCCGCCTCTGCCGGTGCACCAAGAACAAAAGTGATTTTCCTGCCTCCCGCAGAGGCTGCCAGATGCATTGCCTGGGTGCATTGCCTTTTGTCCCCCTTTGCCACGAGGTCAAGATAAGAGGCTGCTCTTTGTCTCAGAATGAGGAAGTGCTGGGATCAGAGCCTCAGGACTAGGAGAACCTGCAAAATTAATAAATAATAATACTACTAATAATAACATGTGTTATCATCCACTGAAATTTGGGTCGTGTTTGTTTCCGCAGCATAATCTGGCCAAAGCTGACTGATACAGGTTTGAGTCACGTCACTCAGAGGAAATTTGGTTTGAGTGAAAACGAATTATGATCATACTGTGAAGTTTAAGATGAATGTCAAGGTTGGGGTATAATAGTGACCCATCTAGCCTTCCAATCGGTCGGCAGGCTCCGTGCTGCGGCCACAGGCATGACAAAGTCTCCCTCTCTTCCCCCGTGCCTCCCTGTTGTCTAAGAGTCATGGTCAAAAATTTGCTAAGTTCTTTGAGAACATATCCTTCGAGTGTCTAGTATGTGCTTGACATTGTCTTAGGTGCTGCGGCTACCGCAGTGAACAAGGCACAGTGTCTACCCTCCTGAAGCTTACATTTCACAGACGCTTATGTTCTGAGAGGCCCTTTGGGGACAAGTGCTGGGTGAGGTCCCCGCCCAAAATCATGCCCCCCCTACCTCCCTAAAGGAAAAAAAGTGGGAGCATCGCAAAGGCGGTGACCTTATTCCAGATCAGACCGCGGCCACAACCCTGCTAAGAGAGTTGCACACACAGCCCTCGAAGGATTCCAGAGAAGCTCCTGGAACAAAAGCGTGTTTCTTTCCCCTGTGCCATTTACAAGCCTCTCCGGGGCTTACCATCTAAAGATCAAATGAATGAAGTATAAATGGAGAATGAAATGTAAACCTCGAATCAAGCCAAAGTCAGCCTAAGCCTGGTTCCCCTGCGTGGAAAGTGTATCCCAAGCACAGAGTAAGAATTCACGTCTACCCAGAGGCGTCGGGTTGGGCAGACTTGGGCTGAAACACAGCTTCGGTACTCCACAGCTGTAAGACTGGGGGCGAGACACTTCCTCTTTGAGCCGCAGTTCCTTGCCCCGTGCTATGGGAGTGTGCCCGTCTACAAACAGGACGCTAGCTAAGCCGGATTTTGCAGGGAAGTTGCAGATCCACAGAAAGCCTGACCTAGAGGCTCCGTGGAAAGTTCAGCAGTCCTGACAGGAGCCTGTTCTCCAAGGCTCAAGCATGGAGGAAACCTCTCGAATGCCATCGGTTGGTGTTTGGGGGGCATCGCCCAGCATTTCCCAGGTCTTCAGCCCCACGTCCCCAGAGCACGCATTTCCAAAGACCCCTCTGCGTATTCATTGGACGTTCGGGTCCTGTGTGTGTCAGAGAGAGATCACAAGCAATCCTTCCTTTCTCCAGAACAACAAGCCCCCAGGACGGTTTAAAGAGACACTCTTTGCCGCAGGAAGCGTGAGAAAAACCTGTGCTTTTTGATTCAGCTTCGCAGATCGGAAGACGGAAAGGCCTGCTGCACCGGGCTGGGCGGAGACGCGAGGGGAGGGCTCTGTACAGCACACACACGTGCTCACACACACGTGCACACACATACATGCACACACGCACTCACACACACGCTCACACACACACACTCTCATCCATCCCTGCCGTCACAGGGATGCCCACAGCCCACAGACCCGGAGATCAAGGGCTGCCCAGAACTCCAAGGGTTTGGCACAGAATTCATCCACCTGGATCCTCTGTCCTCTGTTCTCCCGGGCAACCTCCTGCGGAAACTGAAAGATTAACTGCGCGCCTTCTCACACCAGGGTGGAATGTTCCTTACCCTTTAAAGAAGCTAATGCTGGGGCACCTGGGTGGCTCAGTCAGTTAAGCGGCTGACTTTGGCTCAGGTCACGATCTCACGGTTCATGAGTTCAAGTCCCACGTCGGGCTCTGTGCTGACAGCTGGGAGCCTGGAGCCTGCTTGGGATTCTGTGTCTCCCCGTCTCTGCCCCTTCCCAGCTTGCACTCTGTCTCTGTGTGTCTCAAAAATAAATAAATGTTAAAGAAAAAATTTTAAAATAAAAAATAAAGATGCTAATGCTTCACGGTGTCTTTCTGGTCCCAGGGCCAATGTCTTCATGGATTCAGGAAGCAAATGGCTGGATTACCTACACTCCGAGCTATCGTCGGTATTTCAGAAAAAAACAACATCTCAAAATCAGAACAAATAGAGTCGATCGTTAGCTACCAATGATCAGTAGGTCTAACGAGTTGAGCTCCACACAAAGAACTTCACGTTGCCAAGCTCGTGGGAACCTCACAACCCTATGAGATGGGGAAGGAAATGCCATTTCACCGGAGAGGAAACTCAGGTTCAGAAAAGTGAAGCTTCTCGCCCAAAGTCCCATGGCTGATGAGGGACAGAGTCTCTTTCAAGCTATGTACACCCTTCTAGAGCGACTGTGGAAATACTCAGATGGGGATGCACCAGCCCAGAAGGAACAGACCGAACACGATCGACTCTGTTTGTGGGCATCTCCCTGCGCTGGGTTCTTTACAATGGCTCCTGTCTTGATCCTGTTTGATGGGACGCAAAGGCAGATCTCAGGCTCCCAGGGCCACCGGGGTCTGGCCCAGCGGTCAGTGCTGGGAGCTGTAACAGGAGACCTTGCTGAGAGGGAATAGGGCTTCCCTGTGACTCTTCTGCCCTTTCTGCCGCCCTCCGAATTGCTCACTTTGGCTGCAACCTCCTTGCCCTGGGATGGCTGAGCCTGTCTGCCATGACATCAGGGAGGAGGCCACCCATTGGTTCATTCATCCTGGGTGCTCGTCACCGGTGAACAGTTTTGGTGCCCACCGGTCAGCAGAGAAGCTAGTGGAGGGCACAGAGATGAACCAGACAGTGATGCAGCTATGACAAATGGCAGGCAAGACCAGAGGAAGCCAGAGCTAGGAGAACATGGGTTCAGAAGGCCGTTCAAGGTGGACTCGCCAGGACGTGGAGGTCCATCGGATACAGAGCTAAGGAGAATACGTCCCAGACACCTGGGATCCCAAGCCAGGTGACCCCGACGCTCTTCCTTCCATCTCTCACTTTCTGTGGGGACCTGATACCCCACCTGTCAGCACCCACCGGTGCATCTCCCGTCCCCATCTCAAGGAGACCTGCTATCCTCAAGGAAAGAGCGAAGGACCTCACTTTTCCTGAGTATCTGCTGGATTCAAGGCATCGTGCCCGGATTCTTGCACACAGTATCTTCCATTAGTCATTTCCACAGCACGGAGACAGAGCTGCGGGCATCGTATACATAGAGGAGAAGCCTTAGGAGCAAACTGGTGTGTTTGTAACTTATCTTCAAAGAGTTCAGCAAGAAACAAGGCATACATACAAAAAGCATGCACACGCATCATATACACATATGCACATCATATATGCATCATCTACGTACATAGATTGAGAGAGAGACACATACAAGACGTTTGCAATCGCTGAGTAGGTAATTGCCGAGTAGGCAATTGCGGAGGTAGAGGATATACAACGTGTTCCTTGTTCTCTTCTTTCAACTTTTACGTCGTATGAAACCTTTCAAAATAAAATTTTTTCATGTTTATTTATTCTGAGAGAGAGAGAGAGAGAGAGAGATACAGACAGAGCATGAGTGGGGGAGGGGCAGAGAGAGAGGGAGACACAGAATCCAAAGCAGGCTCCAGGCTCTGAGCTGTCAGCACAGAGCCCGACGCGGGGCTCAAACCCATGAAACGTGGGATCATGACCTGAGCTGAAGTCGGAAGCTTCACCAACTGAGGCGCCCCGAAAATTTTCAAAATAAACATTTGGAAGAAAAGTCCTAAATTAAACAATAAACTACAGGGCCCCCCACCCCAGCATTTCTGCCCCGTATGAGCTCTGTGCCTCTCTGCACAGCCATTGCTTCCCCACCAGGTCCCCCCATTCTGGGGAGCCCCTCTGGCACGAGCAAGGCCTGATCCCCGGCCCCTCTGCCCTGACTCGCTTGTTGGAGCCCAGCACCCAGCTCACAGGATCACAGGGGTGGTGTCTATAATTCCCTCCCCGTGGACTAACATTCTGAGGGCCGTGGCTCATCTGTCCCTTCTGCACCCCCACCGGTGAACACAACAGCCCAGCAGGCCCTCAGAAAAAGCTGCTTGACAAGTGAGTTAATGAATTCTACTGATCCTGATTCCAAAAGCCCTTGCCACAAGCAATGGCAGTGACTCACTTCCTGATCCCAGCCCCAAGTCCGGACAAGGGGAGGGGACCTTGCGGCCCCTCCCGATAGGTCCCAGGGTAAAGGGAAAGGCCTCATCGCCCGGGGTTCGAATCCTTGTTCCACCTCCTGCTGGCTCGGTGAAAACTGGCACCTGTCCCTTGGCGTCTCCGTGCCTCAGTTTCTCTTCACCAAAACGGGAGCTAGCACATCCTTGCCTTGCGTGATATTATGAACTTAGCTAGGAGGCGAATAAAGGACTGGAGCTGGAACCAGGCACACAGCAAATGCACAGGAAGCGATGGCTGCTGGTGTTTCAGACTCAGAAGGGCTGTTTAGGGGAGACGCTCACCCACAGGAGATACTGGGGGTGCCGTCCCTTGCACGGGGTCGCTGGGCTCTCCCAGCAGCCCTCACAGGGCCACAAGTAGGAGGGCCTGAAGACACGGGCCGGGATGAGCGGTTGTGCGCGCCTGTGTGTGTGTGCACGCGTGCACACGTGGGGAGGAGAGGAGAGCCACTGTCCTTCTCGGGCAGCCGCGGACGGTCAACCGGACCAACCCAGCCTCCGCTAACCACCTGCCTGGAGGCTTGCCGGCCCCCCCACGGGGTCATAAATCACTGCCTCCTTTACGAATTTGAGGAACCGCTGCATATTTGAAGAGGAATTTGGGGCAGAAAGAAATGGGCAGATTAATGGAGCTTGAAGGAAGCAGAGTTTCGCTTGCTGCTCCCGCCCGAGCACGCAGTCCGCCGGCAACTCGGCAAACGCTCAGCAAACACGGCGTTTTCTCATTGGGGCTTCACGCTGGCACTCGTTTTAACTAATTACGGGGACATCTAAATCCACGCGCCGGCGTTCAGCCGTGCAAAGCGGCCCCCGAACGTCTGGGTCTCCCCAGCCCGGGCCCGGACGCTTCCAACAGCCCCAGGGTCCACCTCGGGGTCCTTCCCGGCTTCCGTCACCCCCACCCCCACCCCCACCCCCAGCAGCCACCTGAACACACAACGCTGTCACGTGCCCGCTGCCTCTCGTCTCTTGGACATGCTGTTCCCTCTGCCTGGAATGTCGCTCACTTCCCTTCTCTGCCGGGAACGCTGCTGCGCATCCTCTGCGAACCAGCTCAGTGATTAGCTACCCTGTAAGCTGTCCGACAGCCCCGAGGGGGTGAGTTCGATGCTCCCTCGGCGCCCCCCTTGTGGCACGTATTACCTGAACACCTCATATTCTGCCCCCGTCTAAGCGCTGAGCAACTTGAGAGCAAGCGTGGTGTCATCTGTATGTCCTGCAAACAACTGCGAGTCAGTGCATGTTTGTTGACTGACTGAGTGACGTGCAGAGACGTTCGCTCTCCAGGCTGATGGGTTAAAATAATCGCTCACCTGAAAACAAATATGCTTGTCCGAAGTTTTCTAAGAAATATCAGGGAAACGTATTTTTCTATCGTCTCTCCCCAAACTTTTCTGTCTTAAATTTCTAAGTCCCGCGCCCCCGTCAGCCACAGAGCCGCGATGGCAATGTTCTTGCCTCCGTTGTCTTTATCTTCCCTGAGTCCCAGGCTTTGCAAATGTGTCTGGTAAGCAGCCAGCCTTCTTCAACCCCCCCTCTGCTGCAGACCTAGGCTCGCTCCTCTCCCAACTGAATGAGGGCCAGGGTAGGGCAGGGCGGGGCAGGACCAGAAAGCCAACCTGAGACTCTCAGACATGTTCAGGGGAGAGCAAGGGCTTTGTGGCCGGGCTCCAAACTAAGGACATGAGGACTCCCGTGGAGTCCTCTGAGGAGGCTCAGAGCTGGCCAGACACCGGTCCTCAAATGTCGAGTCCTCAAAGGGCCGATGCGTGGAGGAGAACAGGAGCACCCTTGGAGGGGACTCAAAGACCAGACAAGCGCCAGGCTGTGGATCGTGGGCTGGGAATGCGTACCCCTGTTTGCCAGCGACAGACTCTGTTTACGCCTGTCACCGTGACAAAATTATCGTAGGAGTCCCTGTTCACTCTCCACCGGGTCCTGGTTCGGACAGTAATTATACAACCCCTTTAGTGAGAGGGAGGTGTTTCCGAGCTTGGCAAACGCAGAGTGTTCTGGCAGTCGGAGCTGTTCAAGGACCTAACAGGTTGGCTGTGGATTACGAGTCCCTCAGCAGAAGGAGCTACGATGTGTTCCTCTTGATGGCCCGGCACTGAGCCCGTAGGTGGGGCCTGTGCCTGTCCGGGGGATGGATGAACGATTGCCCTCAGAGGGAAAGAGTTCCCCATCAGCAGGAGTATTTCAGTACAGGCTGGACAAGTGCCTGTCAGGCAGCCTTGCAGAAGGTTTGAAGGCCACACACCGATGTGACCAGAAGGTCTTGTAGCCCCTCCTTTCCTGCACAGAGCTTATATGTGAGTCAAGTTCGGGCATTAAGAGCAAAGACCTTGGTAGGCAGACAGGACGGGTTGGAACCCTGGCTCGTCACTTACCAGCTGTAAAACCGGGAGCAAGTCACTTAACCTATCTGTGCCTCGGTTTCCTGATCAGTAAAGTAGGTAGAAGCTCAGATACTTCAAAATGTGAATGTTTTAGAAGTGAGTACATGTGAAATGCCTGGCCCACGGTAAGCACTTTCTAACTATTTTTTCTGTGACTTCTGTGATGCCAGCGGTGATGCGGGTCTGGGGCGTCCTCCTGTACACAGAGGGGCGTTACTAAGAGCGCTGGGTCAGGGAATCCCACCCTCACAGTGGTGCCCGGGGGAAGGTTAATCAGATGGCGAGCCCAGTAACCAAGATTAGGAGAAAGAAAATCCCTCCAACCCCCTTTGAATTTCAGTTATGTGTACGTTTTCTTTGAACTGGTTATTCAACCCTTTCTGTTGGAGAGAGAACAAAGTAAGTGATGTGGGCCTCACATCTCATTTACAACTTAATTTTAAAACGGAGGAGATTTGCAATATTGGAGACGCAGGGGAGAGGAAATAAACTTTAGAGTAATTGCTCTGTCGTCTTTGACAGAAGGCGTTGCACTGCTATTTTTGTTGATGGCATTCAAATGAGAGGATGCCGCAGCTGCAGGGAGCTAACGGATCCCTGATAGTAGGGCCTTCACTTGACTGAGGAGAAAACCACAGGCCAGAGAGGGGAGGGTCTGTCGCCTGCTTCCCGGAGTCAGAGGCGAGACCAGAATCAGGTTGAGGGTCTCCAGGCTCACGGGACAGGTGTCTGCAGAACTCAAAAAGAAGAGTAAAATCACAGCCCGAAACAGCAGCCCCACGTCCCCCACCGCAAAAGAAGAAGACGCGGGGGGTTGATGCTCTGAGCATTTCCTAAAACACAGAGACCCCCCTCAAGAGACATTCTGAGGGCGAGGGGGGTCACCTCCCCAGGAGTGCTTACCACAGGCCTGGAAGTGGCCATTATGTGTCGGTTCTTCAAGTTTAGGAGCCCGGGAGGCCACACAGAATTTTTATGTCCATTTTATAGACAAGTAAATTGAGGCAGGGGAGTACCTTCTGTTTTCAACCTCAGAAATCCCTGGGGACTCTAGGACCCACTTCTCAGGGCATGGGACCATCAGGTCGGGAGACCCCTGTGGCCATCAGACCCCCGACAGCAGACCGCCCCTACAAAACCCATGGTTCTCGTACCCGCTTGGGACGCTCCAAGGCGCGGGTTTTCAAACTGTGCTTTGCATCTTGGATGGGGCAAGGGGAATGAGGTCCCCAGTTCTGACGCCAATCAAAGCAGCCTCACTGTTACTTGGGTTGTATCTGGGGGATTCGATACAAGATTTTATTGCAGCAAAGCACTTAATGTTTTCAAAGCCTCTGCCTGAGGTGTTCACATGATGCACCTCCAATGTCTTTTGTCACCACCAATGAACTGAGGCGCAGTGGCTTCTGCAGAGTCTGGCTGCGGTACTAAGTTGTTCTTCAAAGGGTCATAGGATCCCTTCTGTAGGGCCGGCCGGGTGCAGCCGGTGGCTCGGGAGAGCTGTGGAAACAGCCGGCAAAACGCAGGCAGCTGCGAGGACACTCTGGCTCCCGCGGGGTCACCCGGGGACGGACCAGTTGGGGACCGGTCCATCTTAACGCACCTTGCCTGCTGCTTCTGCACACCCAGCGGCCGCCAGGGCCATTCCGATTAACCCTTCACAGCCACTACACTTGGGACATGCATGTGCTCTGTTCTTTTTGCTGATTTAATTAACATAATATAATGGAAATAAAATAATTGAAGGGGCTGCCACTTCAGAAAAGATCATCGCGGGGCTGCTCGGGAGGCATTGTTGCGCGGTTTCCAGGCAACGCCCCGGAGGCCCCGGCGGGGCTGGCGGCCCCGAAGCAGCCAGCGGGCCCGCACTGCCACCCGCCTCCGCCCCCCACCCACCCTCCCCCCCGAGGCCTCCCCGGCCCTGATCCGTGGGCCCAGCGGCGAATGAGGCATAACTTCAGGCCCCCCTCTTCACTTCTGGGTGCCTTTGAGACTCGAAATGGCATTCCGCACTTTGGAAATAGATGAGAAACACCAAACGGGAAATAAACACATCAAAAATTCAACACCCGTTGCCTAATAATAATCATCGTCATTATTTATGTTATTTGTGAGCCCAGGTCCAGCCTCGCTTTCTGGAAATGATCTTTCAACCAAAAATTAGAATGGTGTAGATATTGCTATGAATGGACCCTCCGGGCATTTATTTCCAAACTCCTATCCTATTTGAGCTGGTGGAGGCCAGGGTTCCCCCCAAGGATCTGTCCCTAATTGCTGAGAGACACTCCCCGGGCCCCATCACTGCTATGAGGCTCACCACCCACGGGGAGGAAGCCCAGAGGAGAATCAGCTGTGGGATTTTTTCAGAGGAGACCACAGGCAGACATCTAAGCGCAGATTCTGGTCCCCTCTGCAGCAAGGCCTGCGCCTGGGCAGGCTCCTGTCGCATAGCAGAGCACACAGGGCAGCACCACCGGCTAGACCAGCGCAGAGGTGAGGCCAACGTCACGTGCAGTTCCTCCTTCCTTTCTGCAACACCCGCCAAGGGGGAGGTGGCTGGACAGCAGAATGACAGAGAGATCGACATTCACTTGGCCACCTGCACAGACACATTCCAGGCTGCAGCACACATTACTGTGAATCCCCCATTATAATATCTTTAAAAATGATCCAGCCCAAAGGAAAAGCCATTATCACGGGATTTGTCTGCTAGGGGAACATTTTTATGCCAACGATGCCAAGCTATAGGCATGCTGTAAAATAAAACACGTGGTTTTATCCAATTCTGCCAAATTCTGAGAAAGGAGAGCGAGGAGGAGGAGGAGAAGGAAGACGAAGAGAAGGAGAAGGAGGAGAAGAAGGAGAAAAATGTCTGTTCACACAGGAAGTTTTGGACATGTTCATAGTGGGGGTGCTCATCTTTCTCCCTCCGTGACAGAAGTTCAAGAGGATGGGCGCTAATCGTGAGACGTTTAACTGCTCTGTTCCTTGTTCTCGCCATGTTGATTTCTATTAATTAATCCAGGGTGAAGGAAAAGTCAATGGTGCCACATTCATGACCCTTGTAGAAGAAACTAAAGTAATGAACGCGGATGGAGAGCAGTTTCGTCATAATAAACACCTGGTAAGTTCCTGTCAGTCTCCAAGGTGAAGTGGGCTTGAGGCATCCAAAACATAGCCCACCGCCCCATGGGAGAGGAGAAGCCAGTTGCAGGCTGGAAAGGAGTGTGAAGATGAGATTTTCATTAAAAGAAAAAAAAAGTGAAACTGAAGAATCAGATGCTGCCTAGGTTGGGCCGTGTCAGTCCCCCTGCCTTGCCATCTCACAACCCAGCTGTCCACTCATCGTCAGGAGTGGATTCGGGACTCGGAGTCACGAGACCAGGGCTCTCATTCTGATCGCGTCGTGCCTCCTCCTAGAATTCTCTACAAGCTCTAGATCCAGATGGGCGCTCATTCCTTCTACAAAAGGCCCTCGGCCACATAGTATGAATGAGGTTCAGATGTTGTTTCTAGCTCTTCTGGGCATCTCACCTGCACATCGGTGCCACCCCTGAGCAGCCTGAGTCACCGCCCCACCCCCCTCCCCAGAGCTTCCACGCTGGAAACCACCAAGCCATCTAGGGCTCCCTCCCCTCCCTGCCTGTTATCCCACCAGCCTGCAGTCTTTACCTTCTAGAAAGGTTATCGTCTAGCTATTTAAATTACAAAGCGCATGAAATTAAAAAAAAAAAAAAAAAAAAAAAATATATATATATATATATATATATATATATATATATATATATATAACTGGGAAGAAACTAAAACAAACTGCAAAGACTTGGCCTGGTGTATGAAGTCCTTCTCCAAATAAGTAAGAAAAATAATCCTATAGAAATTGGACAAAGTAAAGGAACAATTTTTGGAAGAGATACGTAAGTTAAGTGAACATCTGAAGAAATTTTTTACCTCGAATATTGGGGAAAATCTAATTAATACAACTATTTTTTTCCAAAAATGTCAATTTCTTTTTTTTAATTTTATTTATTTTTTTAAAGTTTATTTACTTATTTTGAAAGACAGAAAGAGAGAGCGCATGCTAGAGCAGGGGAGGGGCAGAAAGAGAGAGAGAGAGAGAGAGAGAGAGAGAGAGAATCCCAAGCTGGCTACACACTGTCAGTGCAGAGCCCACACGGGACTCGATCTCATGAACCATGAGACCAAGACCTGGACTGAAATCAAAAGTCAAGTCCTTAACTGGCTGAGCCACCCATGCACGCCCAAAATATCAGTTTCTTTTCCAAGTGATCACTCTCGTTGTCCAAGAGGGTAAAATGAGACAGACACTCTGGTGTCCTAAAGATAGAGAACATAAAATGTGTGTAACATTATTGTTTTGTTCTAAGTATCAATTCTAGGGAAATAATTAGAGATGCAAATCAAAGATACATCCTTATGGTGTTTATTACCACTTTATTTTTAGTATTAAAAAATGAGAACAGCTGAACTATCCAAAAATCGAAAATGGGAAACATGCTTAGATGTATCTGTTTGACCATCACACAGGCACAAAAATATTCGTGAAGGATTTGTTGAGGATGCGTGAAGATACTCATGATGTGATGTTGAGTGGAAAAGAGGGCTAGAAAACCAAGCACAGCAAAACCTTAATTTTGGTTTTGTTTTTTAAACTTGTATTTGACATGTGATATCATAAAAGGAAAGAAACGACCTTCGGGCATCGCATTGAAATCTGAGCTTAGGTTATTATACAAGACCCTTTGGGAATCCAGCCCCCCGTCACCTCCAGACCCTTGGATTTCAGCCACCCCACAATTCTTGGCAGCGCTTTATCATGCTTTGCTGCGTGATATCTCCGTGCTTTTGCACGTGATGGTTTGCAGAGGATGCTTTCTGGAAATGCTTCACCCCCACTCCCACTGTCCCCGCTGACTACCTTACAAATATCTACTTGAGACTCAAGCTTACATGCCCCATCCTCTGGAAAACCTCCCACAGCTGGATTTGGCATCCCACTTTGAGATCCCACGATACTAAGCAGACAACGGATAGCCATTGACGGACTTGGAGCTAGACAGCAGCACGTTCTGTCCTTTATGAAGAGGCTGTAAAGGAAGCTCAAGGTCTAGGGCCAGTGACAATGCAAGGGGGGATGTTGACAGGCTAGCGTGCGGCCGGCTCTGTGGACCCCGGGCAAGTCTCCAACGATACCTGGACGTCTTTGCAGGAAACTCCAGCAGAAGAAATAGAGTTTGTAAAGATGAAAGACCCAAGTAAGGACATGATTTTCCTTGCCTCGGTTTCTCTTCCTTGGAAATCCTAGTTGGAGGATCAGAGCAGCCTTTTCAGAATTCCCCAAAAATGTACCATAGATGCCAAACCAGTCATGTAGCAATTATTTTTGGTCTCGAACCCCAGTCACGTTGGAGAGGGCTCCGACCATGGAAAGAACTCAATAGATGTTCTTACAACACCTTCCTTCCCCAACAAGAGAGCAGAACAAAGGCATCAAGTGTCCCTCATACCTTGTCATATATTCTCTAGCACCAAGTAGGTCACGGGTGCTCAGTGATGCCCAGCTGAGGTTTTCATTTGTCGTCCTTATCTCCTCTCTCCTCTCCCACCAGAGTTTACCCTTTTTCAGTTTGAGCTCCATCAGGCAATTTTCACACGGCTAAGTCTCCCGCGGTTCCGAGGAAGGTGTCATAGATAACCAGGGAGGAGAACCCGACTCCTAACCAAGCAGACAGGGAGCATTTGTCTGGAAAATTCCCTTGGAAATCTCGGAAACAGGTGTCTGATGCATTTTAAGCCCCGACAGAAGGCTGGCTCCCAGACTGTAGGAATAATTGCTTACCCACAGCCTGCAAAGCCTTCCCCAGACAAGTACCTACAGGAACCTCTCCCTTCACTGCCTCCCAAGCCCCCACCTCACTTCCTCTCCTGTCCCCCTCCCCTCTCTCTCGAGTCAGGAATGAAGAGATCGTCACCTCCCAACTGGTATGTGCCAAGTAACCTGCTTAAACTCATTTGCTCCCTGAACATAATTCCGAGGAAGTACATTTTAATTAAACTTTCCGGCAAACACGTCTTTTGCTCTGTAATAACTGCCCTGAAAAGGAACAGCTACAAAGAGGTCATTCTGTCCACAAACACTGAAAGTAAGTAGATGGACTTCTGAACTGGTCTTGTGGCATTGGCGTTTTCCACCCCGAACCCTCAGCCTCTTCTGCAAGGCCCTGTCTCGGCTCTCCTGTTCCGGGGGTTCTCCCTACCTGGAATGCTCACAGACCTTCCTTTCACGGGACCAAACTCTGCCGGACCCCATCCTGATTTGCCCTCACAGACCTCTCCCCAAGCAAGCTCTTCCCATAGGTCTGACTGCAGAGCCACATACCGTAAAACTTACTGTCTCTTCTCCCCACCCAGATTTCAAGTGTCATGCGGACAGGGACCCTCACAGAGACCTTTGTGCAGAGTAGACGTATCAATAGATTGTCAAGGTAGGGCCACCAAAGAATCTCCAACCGCTGATAAATAATACCCGGCAAAAAGTGTGTTTTTAAGTCATCCAGTAGTCTAGGAAAACTCTTATTTGATTACTGTCTAGAAAATTCTGGAAAGGAGGTATGTGACTGTGGATTGCTTCCTCCTAAATTAGTTTAAGAAACGTGTCTGACTCTCCAAAATACAAGTCAACAACCCCTTATCTGCAATCGCAACCTTTAAAAAAAAAAGCTCTTGGGGCGCCTGGGTGGCTCAATCGGTTAAGCATCCAACTCTCGATTTCGGCTCAAGTCATCATCTCACGGTTCCTGAGTTCAAGGCCCATGTTGGGCTTTGTGCTGATGGTGTAGAGCCTGCTTGGCATTCTCTCTGTCCCTCTCTGCTCCTCCCCTGCTCGCTCTTTCTCTCTCTCACTCTCTCAAAATAAATAAACCTTGAAATTTTTTTAAATAATAAAAAAAATGTAAAGCTCTTTTGAAAAGTGGTTTTGTTGGTTTTTAAGCTCATTTGGCAGCAAGACCTAAATTGACCTAAGCTTGTTTGCCAGTAAAAATTGACCTAAAACTAAATTGGGCCTCCTACTTTGCGGATAATCATCTTTTTTGCAAAAACACTCATCTGCTAGTTACAAGGACAGCCCTGGATCCTGCTGGGAGCATTATATATTATACGTAAATCCAATACGTTCTGAATTCGGAAGTCACTGGGCCCCAGTGGTTTCAGGTAAGGGATGGTGGAGCTGGTACCTCCAATGTTTCCTGGAAAGGGCTCCGGGGTGGCTCAGTCGGTCGAGTGTTCAACCCTTGATTTCGGCTCAGGTCGTGATCCCAGGGTCATGGGATGGAGCCCCACATCGAGCTCCACACTGAACGTGGAGCCTGCTTAAGATTCTCTTTCTCTTTCTCTCTCCCTCTGCCCCTCTCCCCCACTCGTACTCCCCCCCTCTCTCTCAAAAATTAAAAAAAAAAAATTAATTAAAAAAGTTTCCTGTAAAATATTTGTACTCCGAATTCTATTTTGTCGATTCATGTGCTATGATTTCTAGGGCACATACGGTAGATTGTATCATCATTTCCCATGACCAGCTTCTTTCTCCTCTGTAATGTAAGAGATCACGTAAGAATGGAAGATTATACACGTTTGCTGTTGCCACGGGCGTCTTCCGTGGTTCCTCCGGGAGAATACTAACTCACCATCGACACCAGGAACGGTGAGACAACGAGAGCAGACACGCCACACACCATGTTGGGGCTGAGTTTTTCAAGGCCGTTGGATGGTGTGGTTTTTGTTCTCTTCCCTCTGTTATGAGGATGTCGTGTCCCAGACAGGGGACGTGCTTTTAGCCTGGATCCTAGAGTGAAGAAGATTTGGCTTCGCACCGTATGTAAAAATTAATGCAAAGCGGGTCAAAGACCCAGACCCAAGAACTGAAACCACAGAACACTTTGAAGAAAACAGAGGGGGTAATTCTTCGTGACCTTGGATCTGATGATGATTTCCCAGTTTTGACACCCAAAACATGGGCAACAAGATGAATTAGACTTTATCAATCTTAAAAACTTTTGTGCATCAAAGGCCATTGCCAAGAAAGTGAAAAGATAACCTACAAAATGGGAGAAAATTCTTGCAAATCAATGTATATATCTGCCAAGGATCTAATATCCAGAATACGTAAAGAGTTCTTACAACTAAGCAACAAAAAAACAAACAGCCCAGCTTAAAAAATGGGCAAAGGACTCGAGCGGACATTGAGGTACTGTTTCCCATTCCTAGGATGGCTATCATTTTAAAAATGGAAAATCCCAAGTGCTAGTGAAGACGTGAAGAAATTAGAACACTTTATCTGACTGTTGGGATTGTAATGAGAGCAGCCATTGTGGAAAGTAGTTTGGTTATTCCTCAAAAAAAGTTCATCATAGAATTACCATATGACCCAGAAACTTCACCCAGTATAATCCCAAAATATAGACCTAAACATTGAAAACTGGTACTCAAACAAATGCATAAAAATGCGTGTTCATAGCAGTATTAGTCACAACAGCCAAAAGGTAGAAACAGTGCAAATGTTCTCTCAATGAATGAATAGATGAATAAATTGTGATCTATCCATGCAAGGGGCTAACACTCAGCCATAAAAATGAATGAAGTGTTAGTAGGGGTTACAACATGAACGAATCTCAAAAACATTATGTTAAGTGAAAGAAGCCAACGCAAAAAGTCACATATTGTATGATTTCATTTATATGAAATATGCAGAAAATGGATGCAGAGAGAAAGGTCACAAATCACTGGTTGCCGGGGATTAGCGGGGAGAGGGGCATTAGGAGATTCATGGTTATGGGGTTTCCTTTTTGAGTCATGAAAATATTTTGGAACTAGACAGAGGTGGTGGTTGCACACCATTGTGAGTGTGCTAAATTCCACTAAATTAGTTAGGATATTTAAAATAGTTAAAAAGCTTTAAAATAATGAAAACATTACATCATATGAATGTCATCTTAATTTTTCAGAAGAGAGAGAAAAAGGAGCAGTGGTCACTACCGGGGGTCTACAAATCTTCCAGCTTGGAACTTCCCAACTAGTGACCCCAAATGGTTATAGATTTGGAAACATATTGATGTCCTTAGTTTGGGGGGCAGCCAGGAAAAACCTGAGGTGGCCAGAGCCTCTGGCCATTCCCTCTCGCCTACAGAGCCTAGCCTATAGTCCAAAGGATCTGATCATTTTCCTTATCGGTCAAGAGGTGGGAGAGTTGGGAGACATTGTTTTTCATGTCCCCACTCCCCTTCCACTGGGGTCAGCCCTGGTTGCCAGGCACAGAGAGGGTCCTGGGAAGAATGCTCACCGCTGGACTTTGACACCTGATGTGGGCAGCAGGGTCCTGTCCTGGCAACCTAGGCTGTGCAAATACAGCAGTGGCCTTAGGAGCCACAAAGGGTCCTCTGATGGCCTTGAACTTTGCGTGATGCTGATTCTGGAGACCCTGTGCCAGGCAATGGCCGTCCTGCCAGGAGAGCTTAGCCCAGGGCCAGACCTCCGAGGACTGTGGGGGAGAGGACAGCTTTCCCCGTCACAGTGGAAGCTTTGCATGCTTAAAACTTTGTACCACAATGCAAGGGGAGACGGAGAACCGGCCATTGGAGTTTCTGTCTTTCTGGAGGAAGGACATCAATGTGCTGAGAGCTTTAGTCACATTGAATGGAAACTTGGGGCTCTTAAATCAACCATTCTAGAAGTCAGACTCAAGAACAAACTATCAGAAATGGCAGATGTGAAAACCACGAGCAATGAGCTGGAATGTGACCATTCTCCACTCGGTCTTAAAAGAGACCCTTATAGAATAGCATGAAAAGAAGAGAAATCTAAATGCTTACCGCAAGTTGGGCTGCTGTCTGACATTACAAGTAAGTCTCAGTCCTTGGAAGACTCGACTAAGCAAATCCAATAGCAAGTATAGCACCCAAAACGTCTTTCAAAACCCCATCAGCGGTGTGCAGAGTAGTGTAGGCAACACTCACACGGCGTTTGGAGAAAGACTCCACTCTCCGGAATTCTCTTGAATCAGGGTCCAGCCTCTACGTGGACACTTGCTAAAGAGGAGCCACTGGGCTACTGGCCGTGATGAATCAACAGACAGCATGAGAACTTGGAATTAGGCATATCGAAGACGCCTCGTAGAGGGGGAGCCCTTACTAAATGAATCAGGGGAGTTGTGAAGAAACCGATTTATGTGGCAGGGGTTAAATATTCATGGACAAACTCTCTAACAGAAAAGAAATGGAACGAACGTGTCGTTGACTGAAGAAGCTAAAGTAATCGATGCACTGAGAGGTCACGCGGAAACCCTCCAGACCAAAAGCCTCACGACGGCCAGAAAACAAACCCTTTGGAAAGGGGGCGTGCCAGACTCCAGCAGAAATATCGACTCCCTCCTGGACTACATAAGCAAAAAGAAATGTTTAGCCCATATCCAATTGACAGAGAATTTACCCCCAAAATAGACAGAAGACTCTCCAGTGCAGATGAAAACATCAGCAATGCACATGCAGGGGTTCTCACCTGTAATATTCAGGCCAAAATTATCTCGGAAAAATTCAGAAGGATCACTGCATGGTATCAAAGCCGCCTTATTTCCCAACAACAAAAAAATAGTTTATGGGGGGGCGGGGGGGGGGGGCGCGGCTGGGTGACTCAGCCGGTTAAGCATCTGACTTTGGTCCAGGTAATGATCTCACGGTTCGTAAGTTGGAGCCCTGCATCGGGCCCTCTGCTGTCTGCAAGGAGCCCGCTTTGGATCCTCTGTGCCCTCTCTCTCTGCTTCTCCCTTACTGGTTCTCTCTCTCAGAATAAATAAGTAAACTTAAAAAAAAAAAAAAAAAAAAGCTCACAATATTAAGCTGAGAACTCTGCCAGCTCAGAAACAAAACAAAGCAAAACGAAAAAAACCCCTCAACAACATAAAGAAATGGACACACCACACAAAAATTGATTGGGCTAAATGTAAAGGTTCTGAAAAAGTATCTTTCTGTCCTTGCTGTTCCAAATGGGGAATCTGACAGAGGCTTGAGAGGTCGACCAGAGACCCTCTGAACAACCGGATCCCCGACGAAGGCAAAGCATCAGGGGGTGACGGTGGGGCACTTTTCGTGGCCCTCCAGTCTGGCCAACGCCGCCCTGGGTCAGCAGGCTCTCCACAAGCAGAAGACAGTCTCAGTTCTTCTCTGCAGTCGGAAGCTGAGTCTCTTCCTTTGACTCAATCCCCCCCCCCCCAAATGCCAGGGGAGCAGCTGGCTTAGGCCCTGGTCCTTCCGTTTTCCTGCTGCCAGAGGTCAGACGGTGGAAAGGTGTCCCCACAGGAAGTTCCTGAGATGAGATTTTCCTGCACTTCCCTCTCTATTTTGAAAGCCCAGACAGGCGCGAGTGGGTGGCTCAGTGGGTTAAGTGTCTGACTTTGGCTCAGGTCATCATCTTGCAGTTTGAGCCCCGCATCAGGCTTCCTAGGGTCCAAGAAGAGCCCACTTGGGATTCTCTGTCCCCCTCCCCCACTCTGACCCTCCCCCACTTGCGTTTTCTCTCTCTCTCTCTCTCTCAAAAATAAATAAATATCTCAAATAAATAAAAAACTTGAAAGCCCAGACAACGTTCCCCAAGAGTCCTCTCCACTAAGGGTCTTTGCTTTGCCCAACGCTAGCCTCCCTGGCCATAAGAAACTCCCCAAGACCACCACTGGACGAGCTCTTGGGTCGCATAACCTGGAAACAGAAGTGGGTCACTTTCCTCGTTGGTCTGCCTCCCGCTGAGCTTACTGGCAGATCCCAGAATAACAGCAAGATGTTTTTTTCCCCCTCTCTCTCTCGCCAAAAAAATTTTTATTTTGTCTTTTAGTATTATTTTATCCAGGGATCATACGTGACACAGCTCTGTAGAAACACGGTAGGCGACAGTTGTTAGTTTAATGTGTTGCAATTGTAGGCTATATAATATGAGTCTTATAAGTCAACTGCTTCTGTTTTATTCAATTTGTAGGTAGTGCATTTAGACTAGTTTCGTAGTTGTTAACTAAAATAATCCAGGAACACAGCATATTGGTTTTTACTATTTAAAATGTCTCCCCCATAACATCCACTGTAATAAAAGTTTTACGTGAGACGTTTCACCAGCAGAAATATTTGAAGCTCAAGGTTTGTTTCTACATAACGAGGGCTCCATACCCTCTGGTTATGAGACTAATATTATTTCCTATTGTAAATGTGGGTTAATCGAAACAGCTTTTGGAAAAAAGACACATGAAGCAAAGCGGAGCCCTGGCAAACGGCCGCCAAAGGGGCAGCCTGAGGGAGAGCGGGGAGCCCTGGCTGGCCCGGGCCGCGGGGATTTGGGGAGAGGCAGCGTGTAGTCCCACACGGAGGGAAAGCTAACAATTGTTCTACGGCATGCTAAATAATAAAACTAATAGACATTTCCACGACTAACATGCTGGAACAACGTGTTCAAATTTTAACGGTCATGATCTTGTCCCCTCCCCACCCTCCAACAGCTCAGTCCCACTGTATCTCTGTCAGGAACGGGCACAAAATCTTCGTGCCCTGAGAGCTTCTACCTGTAAGCCCAGAGGATGGACGTGGGGCAGGGGGAGATGAGCAGAGGAAGAGGGTCAGAGACTCCGCGGCCCCTCGCCCTCCTCATCGACAGCCTCTGGTTTCCCAGAGTAAGAGATGTGGTTGGAACCAGTGTGGTCAGACTTTTCCAGCCGATCTGCCTCCTGGATATCACCCTTTCTCCCTCTTCCTTCCAGGCTCCTTGGCCAAGAAGCTTTAAAAGTAGCTAACATTCATTTGAGGCCTCACCACATGGCGGGCATGGTGTGGGAAACAGTCCGCGAAGAAGCTTCCAACAGTAGCCCCATTTTCCAGATGAATCGGCAGAGGCACAGGACCCTCTGTACGTAGTAAGTGGCGTTGCCAGACCACCCGACCGCCCACCACACGCTTGACCACTGCTCGCAGCCCTTCCTGCTCCGCAAATTCCTCACAGAGCTGTCAGGGACACCAGGCCGTTCTGTCCTCACCACAGCTCAAAGATGGTCCGTGGCCAGAGAGGCGTGTGGTGGGGGGAGGGGTCAGCCCCAGGTCTGCCTCGTGCCCAAACTCACCGCCCTCCCCCCGAGTCGCACAGCTTCCTGTTTACGGTAGATATTTTGGGTTCATGTGAGGGCACATCTGGGGCCAAATAAAGCAGCAGCTTCGAGAAAAGGGGCCTTTCTTCCATTTGTGAAGGTCAGACCGTCTCAGCGAGGAGACTCTCAGAGGGAGGCGCTACGTTTCATGCATGTGCATTCACATTCCAGAAAGGAGGAATTCTTAAGTCATAACAGCATTTTTCTCCATCTCAGACGCCAAATCCCATTTCCACTGTGACCTTCAATTCTGATAGACATGCCAGGTCTAATCATTAACACACACACACACACACACACACACGCACACACACACACACACACACACAGAAGGCAAAACCTGAATTTGAAAACACAAGTCAGGATGACATGTAAAAGGCAAATGTCATTCCAGGACGCACAGGGCACCTCATGACGGATGCCAGACTAGAACCACCTGATACGGGTCTAGAACGGCAGGAGGGAGGAAGACTTACCAAACTCATAATTCAGCTTTCTGTTACATTTGCGCTCTCAACACCGGCCACGTGTTTCTTTTGAAGGTAGTATGAGAGTTTTAACACCGTTAGTGACTTTGTGTGAATGAAAATGATTTTGAATTCTTGCTGGGCTGAGTTTCATGCGAGGACTTGGGCTCAGTAACTGATCGTGACCTAACAGATAGGTCTGGACAACTGATTTCTGCCAAAGAGAAGACAAATGGTAAAGAGAAGAGCTCAGATTTGTAAAACACACTAAGAGTTTCGGAAGCAATTTTGCAACGGTCCCCTCGCTTGGTTTTCCCTGGAGAAGGAGGCAGGAGGGAGCACTGATCACCCACAGGTCTCGGCCACAGCAGCCCCCCCCCCGTGTGTCCCGTGCCCTGGGGGATGCAGGGGGTTGTACCGTGTGGGCTCCAGGCTGCCTCATCCAAGCAGCCCAGTGCTCAGAGCAATATGGGCAGGAGCCGAAGCTCCAAGAAGCTAAGTGATTCTTAACAAAACATCAGTTAAGACAACAACAAACCCGAAGTCGGATCTCCTGCTCGGGCCGTTTTCTACAGCTTTTCTGCACCGCATCTTTCAGAGCACATTTTGAATGTACAGGGTGGCCATTTAGAGGTGGGTGAGGATAGAGTGTGTTTCAAAAGCAAATCATGTTCCCAGGATCTGAGCAAATTAGATCCCTTTCTCCCTCACAGTCTATAGCTTCATCACCTACTAGAAACAGGCTCTTTTGAGGCTTTGCAAAAAGGGCCATCGGCATCCCCAGTTTTCTTCCATTGAAAACTAAAAAAAAGAAAGAAAGAAGGAAAGAAAGAAAAAGAGAAAAAGGAAAAGAAAAAAAAAGGAAACAGTTCTCTTAAAAAGATGAAGCAGTTTACATATGTTCAAACATCCGCAAATCCAAGCTCCTTATTTGTCCCATGTGTTTGGACCGCGCGCAGACATTCAGCAGCCCAAACGCCCGTCGTTTCTATTGGAGAATGTGGGGTGAGTTTATCGGGTTAAAATCGGCTTTGTTTGGGTTTGCGCCGCCCTTGTTCCCCGGGGGCCCCACATGGGGCGCCAACATGGCCTGGAAGAGGGGCATGTCAAGTGCCCCCCATCACGCATTGTCGCTGCGCAGTGAACTGGAGGCTCAGAGGGGAAGGGAAAAAAAGTAATTCCTCATTTTCATCCTGACCAGGGTTCCCCTTTTCTTTGGCGGCTCGGAGCCGCAGTAATCCGCATTCACGGCGCCCAGCCCCGGGTTCCTGTAGGAGTTCTCTCTGGCTCTCTGGCATTGTCTTCTTCTCTGGGCCCGCTTCTTCCAATAGTGCTCCTTGAAAGCTCTTTCTGCGACAAAAAAGGACCAGCTCTATAATAGCCAACTTGCGTCCTTTCTTCTCTCTCTCTCACCCTTTTTTTTGTAAGCTTTCCGACGGAGCCGGGCTATTTAATCTTCTTGAGGCGTTCAAGATGTCACTTACCTCTGATGGTGGAGACAATGGAGAAATCCTTCCAGCCTGAATGCCAGGCCTTGCTGAATGCCTCTGGCCGCTTTGAAGAGGGTTCTTGGAAGTCTCTGTTTCAGCCGCTGTCCTGGTGGCCCGAGCGCAGGGTTTGTGTGTGTGTGTGTGTGTGTGTGTGTGTGTGCAATTGCATGCATGCCTCAGGGGCCAGCCTCACCAGAGGCGGCTTAGCACAAAGGGAAGTGGATGGCTTTCTCAGCAGAAAGACCCTGGTTCAAATCCCAGCCCAGACTTGAGCAAAGCATTCACTGAATCCTCTGGGCCTCAGTCTCCCGATCCGTGAAACCGAGGTGCAAAGAGTACCCTCACCCGGGCATATTTCAAAAACGGATTAAAGACAGTACGTTTCTGCTGCCCACCCGGAAAGTGTGTGTGGGTGCAATTAATTGATTGATTGATTATATAAGTTCCTGGCAACTGGTGTGGAATCCTGCCCTTCCTCTCTGATGGAAGGGAATCAGAAGAGTTTCATTAATTGAAGGATTGGAAGAGAAGGAGCCAAAAGCTCACAACCTTTGTCACCTTTGACCCCCCTCTCCCTGCATCCACTGCACTACCGAGCCCTGTTGACCCTGCGTTCTGCGGGCCATCCTGCCCCATCGCGGGCCTAGCCTCAGAACACATTTCCCCAGAGCTTGAGTCAGGCGGCACTCCCTTGCTCCAGAACATTTTATCCCTCCCTATTGCCTACAGGTTAAAAGGCAAACCTCCTCTTCGCGTTCGGACCCTGGATGATCTGCCTCTGTCTTCAACCTCCTCTCCTACCTTCACCTCCCGGGAACCCCACCCTCCAGCCGCCAGGCCCTGTGCAGCCCTAATTCCCAGCCTCTGCTGCGGCTTTACTGCGGCTCGGGATGATGTCCTCTGCACACGAGCTTCTCAAATCCCTCCACCCTCCGAGGCCCAGGGCAAATGCTTCATCCTCCCTGTGCCGTGCCCCTCCCCGGCAACACTGGGCTCACCTCGGCTCCGCAAACCCCGTGGAGCCCCCCGAAACCGGAGACTCAGAGGAAAAGAGGCACAGCCCCCCGGCCTTGAAACGCTTGAACCATCTGTTGGGTACAGAGCTTGCTTGTAAGCCCCAGAGCATCCCCCGCAAAGGCCAGAGTTGTCTCAGTCATTCTCGGGCCGCCCTCCCCGCCAAGCAGAGTGACTGGTCCTCAGCAAACGCTCAGGCTGTTGAAGGAATGAATACGGACCCGTCACATTTATGGAGAACTTCCCGGTGCCAGCGGCCAAACTGGTCAAGTCACATACTTTTCTGTGAGGTGGGTCTGATCCCCATTCTACAGCTCACAACACTGAGGCGCAGACAGACTTGCCGACCGGACCGCGGTCGTGCCGCTGACGTCTAACGCATCCTCCGTCTCCAGAGAAATGTCCCGCCGGGCCCCAAAAACGATTTTTTTAAGAATTCGGTCATGTGCTGAGGTTATGGGGGTGGGGGGACGTTCCAGAGGACCGAGACCGAAGAAGGGTATGTGACGGGCCAGAGACGGGAACGACGCGCGGGTGCTCTGCCGGGCGGGGCCGACCCGGGGGGCGCGTCGGCCGCTGGCGCCGTGGGTACGGGACACACATCGTGCACCTTCTCGGAGCCCCGCGCGCCGTGAGGGCGAACACAGCCTTCCCCGAGCCGCGTACAACTTTTCATTTCCCATATCAATCATGAGAACAAGTTGAAGTTCAGATAATGGCAGCTTGGTTTCCCCTAATTGTTCGGGATTTGGACTGACTGTTTGCACTGCAGACTGCGGCCACTGGGCTCCCGGCGGGGGGCTGTGGCCTGCTCTTTCTCTAACAAACCCGTGTTCATGCGTCCATTCAGATCCATCACCCTGAGATAAACTGTGAATATTGCCCTTTGTCGCGGCTGCATTCTTCCCGGCATCGTGGGGGCACTATTTACGGATTTAAAGGTTCATTTGCACAATTCTTTTGTCAGAGGCCCGGGCGCAGAATGGCAAAGTGAGGGCTGCCTCTTCTTTCTGGGTTACTGCCCCGGAGCTCTCCCCGTGCAGAATGGACATGCCTGCCCCCGGGCTCAGCACGAAGAATGTCAATGCGAAAATTACATTTTTTAAATGACCTGTCTGCTTCCGTGGCCAGGGAGGTCACCGGTTCACAGAGGGCGGGATTACGTGCTGCCACCCACCCCTTGGGCGGCGTTCGCAGACTCGCAGCTCGCGGAGAAGCAGCCCGGGAAGTTGCACGCTTCCCCGCCTCCCTCTCCAAGTGCCAGGCACAGCGCTCTGTGCTCCTATTCGCGCCTCCCGCTCTCCAGTGGCGCTTAGGAGGCCCATTTCACGGGGCAGGAGACTGAGGCTCTGTGAGTTCGGGGGAATTGTTGCAAGCCACCCCACAAGGAGAGGGCAGTACTAAACTTGGAACCCAGGGCTCTCAGACTCCTGTGCTCCTTCAGGCCTACTCTGCAACTGCCCACAGTAGGCCCCCCGGGCCCGGGCTTCCGAAGGAGGGGTGAAGAATCTGCATCTGAAACAATGGGGCCCAGAGCCACCCTGTGATGGCGTGTCAGGGAACATAAACGCTCTGCTGTGTCTAGGAATCCCACAGCCTCTGAGACCTCCCTCAGATGCCGCCCCCTCGGGGCTCTCACCCTGATTTCCTCTGCCGTGGGCAGCCCTATGCCAGCTTCCTGTCCCATTTGTGAGGACTCTCAGTTATGCGCTTACCTGCTCCCGCTGGATTGCAGGCTCCCTGAGGACAGCACTTATCTGTCATATTTGTGTCTCAGTGCCCAGCGGGGGCCCTGGGAAATCGCATGCACACTAAACATTCTTGCAAGAGTGAAAGGGGGAGTGACTCTTGTGCAACACGGGGGTGTTTCTGGGAAAGAGAATGATTCTGCACGCACCTGCGCAGTCACGCAGCTCCGCTCGGAAGAGATCAGAGCCAGAGAAGAAAGATGACAGGACTGTGGGCTCACTTGCTGGGGATGGAAAGGAAACACAAAGGAAAAGCAGAGATCTTGGGGCACCGGGGTGGCTCAGTCGGTTAAGCGTCCGACTTCGGCTCAGGTCATGATCTCACGGTCCGCAAGTTTGAGCCCCGCGTCGGGCTCTGTGCCGACAGCTTGGAGCCTGCTTGGGACTCTGTGTCTCCTTCTCCCTCTGCCCCTCCCCTGCTCACCCTCTATTTTATAAAGAAGAGCTCTCATCCAGTCCCAGATTCTTATTCAGAATCCCACCAAGTTCCAGCCTGTTTTATAGGAAAGATCAGCATTTATCCTTTTTTTTTTTAGAAATTAGCCCAGACTTTGTGTGGGTCAGAATGTAGCCAAATGCCTGTGCCCCCAGGATTGTGCTTTATCACAGCAGTTGGAAGACAAGAGAGAGAAGGAAGGGCAAATTTAAAAAGCTAGGTGAAGGAATACAGGGATTTGGAAGTGACAAGGATGATAAGGAATACTTTTTTTAAAAAAAAAGAGACAGACACTGTATTTTTAGCACTGTTATAAAGAATGGCTACATCTTCCAAGATTGCCAGTGCATCCCAAAATAAATAATGCCAGATTTGCATAATCTGATAAGGAATTTGATCCTTCCCAAATACAAGGGATGTTTTAGAATATCACTATTACTGCCAAACAGAGGCTAAAATATGTATGTTTTCCTGAAGGACAGATTTTCACTTCGCTTAGCAGATAGATGTTGGTTCCCTGTCTTGACCTAAAATATAGTTTTGGTGTATGGTTCTTGCCCCAGTAGCACGGTTAGCATTTGAGGAAAAAGTTTGAAAGTAGTCGTGTCCTTTTTTCCGGTAGCCCACTCCCAGAAATGTGTCCGATCGGAGATGAAGGACAACGGTTGTTTGCAAAAGGATGTTCATCACAATGCTGCTTATAAGTAAAAATTTGATGGTAGAAACTGGATAGGCCCATTAATAGGGAAACGGTTCTAAAACGATGTCAGTGTTACGATGTCAATTTAAACACCCAAAATACAAAATTATGTACGCTGTACAAACCCAATCATGCAAATATATATATGCATAGAAAAAAGAACCAGGAGAAATTTTGAAAAGAAAATTGTTGGCATTGATAATCTTCAGACAAGGATATGACGGTTGAAGGATTTGCTGTTTCTTCGTCTTTTTCTATAAGGTACAGATTTTATTTATTTGTTATTTTGATTGCTTTCTTCAACACATTTTTATTTACTTTTTATTTGTCTTCAACACATTTTATTTTAGTTTTATTTTTGAGAGCGACAGCGTGAGCAGGGGAGGGACAGATAGTGGAGAGTTGCAGAGGATGCGAAGCCAGCTCCACGCTGTCAGCAGCGAGCCCGGTGCGGAGCCTGAACTCACGAACTGTGAGATCAAGACCTGAGCTGAAGTCGGACACTCAACTGACTGAGCCACCCGGCGCCCCTCAACACATTTTTAATGAACATCTATGATGTGTAATACATGTGTTAGTAGGTAGAGATACCACTGAGACCAAAGCAGACGATGGACCTGCCCTCTGGAGCCGACATTCTTCGAAGGTGGGAGGGAAGGACGCAGGCATCAGAGTAACTGTACAACCAATTACAGCCGTGGCCACAGGCAATGTGAAGGGGGAGCAATGACCTGTGTCAGTGTGGAATAGAGAGGTCCAGTGTGTTTGTAGCGGGCGTTGAGAAGGGTCTGGAGAGGGTTTCTGTAAGTGATGTTCATGCTCAGCTTTGAACAGTGAGTAGGACTCACCTAGATAAGAAAGAGAAAGAGGTCAATATGGTGGTATTTCATTCTGGAGCTTCCTTGGTACCCCATGTACTCCCCCTCCCCGCCACCCACTCCAAGACTGGAGAATGCAGGTGGTTGGTTTTGTGTGTGCTGGTAGGGTGGGAGGAAAGGGATTTCCTTTACTCCCGGGTCTAGGAGTAGATCCTCATTATTTCAACCCAATCAGGTTAACCTCATTCTCCTTTCACCAGGCATCCATTTTGGTAAATTAGGCCCAATCTCATCCATACGTGGCACTCCTTCAACCAAGGAATTCGTTCAGGAATCAGCAGTATATTCCAAAAAGACCTAAAAGGAGATTTGCCATGGTCTCTTGAGCAGGGAAAAGAGGGGGCAAGAATAAGCACTCTTTTAAGGGAGCTATAACCAGCTGTTACTCTCCTTCTGGACAGAGGCGTCAGTGGATATAAAGCCTAAAAGACTTCTGCAGTCATTTTGGCATCAGGAGGGAAGCCAACATTGGAATGAAGAGCAGAGACATGGAAAGAACCTGGATGAGTTTCAAGGGCCAGGTTATTCGAGGCCTCCTAGGACATGTAAGGAATCTAAGCACAATAGCTCATCATTGAAGGATCTTAGACAGAGAAGCACCTTAAAGAGATCTGTGCTCTTAAAACACTGCTTTCGCAGATAATGTACAAAATGGAAAGTAACTTGCGTAAAAGTGATGGCAGGGAAGTCAAAGATTTCAAAGATAAAGAAAAGGTCAAAATACCAGGACTTGGTGACTGATTGGATGGGAAAGGTAGAAAGAAGGAAGGAAAGGATGGGATCCATGATGAGCCTGATATTTCAGGATTTCAGAATAGGATGATAGGGACATTCGCTGAGCTAGGAATCCCCAAGGAAGATGAGGCTAAGGAAAACACTCTGAGTTGTTTGTTGGATATACTGAATTGGAGGAGCTTTTGTGTTACCCCAGTAGAGATGTTACATGAGTGACTGGACAGGTGGGTCTTGAAATTTGGGAAGTCGTCAGTGCCTGGGTGGTAGCTGGAGTCTACAGGGTAGATGGGTATGGACGAGCTGACCTAGTAGGAAGAAGAATCTCCAGGAACTCAACATTTAAGGGTAGGGTTGGAGGAGACTGCTGAAAAGGAGAGCTCAGAGAGACAGGAGAAGAGAGGGCCCCAGGAGAGCATATGGCCAACAGTGTTGAAAGCTGCTAAGTGTCACATAAGAAGATGATGGAAAGCGTGCTTTGGATTAACGACTTGGATGACTTGGAGGCACAATGGAGTTGGGAACCGGACTCGAGCCACTAGACAAGCGAGTGGGAAGAGACTGACGTTACACATGAACAAATGCGCACAGAGGTCTGCAGTATGGCCGTGCTCCCGGAAGACGGTTCAGCTCTTCTGGGCACAGACTCCGTGAGCTGGCACAGTGAGGTCAGCAGCCGTGGAAAGCTGTGTCACGTGCTTCACGATTCTCCAGATCTGGGGATGTTGCACAGAAAGGGCTCTTCTCGGAGCACCCCGGGTGGAGAGATCCACAGATAAATGCCCTTTCCTTCTTTGTCCCCTTTTCTCTGACTTGTTCATTTATTCGGTATGGATTGTCTGGGTTGCCTTAGAAGAGTCACACCAGCCAATGGTGATATTTATTCCTAGATTTTTACTAGCTTCCCAGGGCTGCCTTGACAAAGTATCACAAACCAGGCGGTTTAAAACCACAGAAGCATGTTGTCTCCTAGTGCTAAATGCCAGAAGTCCAAAATCCATATGCTGGTGGACGTGCTCCCTCCAAAACCTCCAAGGGTGTCCCCTTCCTTGCTTCTTTCAGCTTTGGGTAAACCCAGGTGGCCCTTGGCTTGTGACTGCGTCTACGCCAATCCCTACCTCCGTCTTCCCATGGCCACCTTCCCTGTGCGTCCCTGTGTCCAAATCCCCCTCTTCTTGCCAGGATGCCAGTCCTATTAGATTTCAGACACGGCATAGTCCATGTAACTCACGTAACTAATGATACCTGCCATGACCTTATTTACAAGCAAGGCGGTAGCTGACGGCCCGAGGACTAAGGCTGTAAGCTCTCCTTTGAAGGGGACACAATTCAACCAGTGACACCAGGTCTGAATCTGCACCGTAGCATCTGCAAGCCGATGGCATAAGCATGAGCTGGGAAAGACACGTAACCATCTGCGGCTTTAGCTGAAGCCATCCTTGGCATATCACTCACCATTTGGCAGCAGGAAAGCTGATTTTGGCTCAGGCTGGACAGAGAAGACAGTGCTCACTGAAGGGGTTTATTCAAGGCTTATCCTCACGGGGTCATGTCACCCACACCGGGTCTCCCTCCCAAATTCAATTCCAGCCTATTCTTTTTTTTTTTTTTTTAATTATGTATTTATTTATTTGAGACAGAGAGAGAGAATCCCAAGCAGACTCCACGCTCAGCACAGAGCCCGACACGGGGCTCGATCCCATGACCCTGCGATCATGACTAGAGCCAAAATCAAGAGTCAGACGCTTCACCGACTGAGCCCCCCGGGCACCCCAATTGCAGCCCATTCGGACGACAAGAACTACGAGCTCCTTCTTGATTTCCTGAGGTGCTGGAGATGAGGTGTCGTAGCCACTCCACAAACATGTACCGCGGGCTTCCCCTCCATCGGGCCCTGGGAACGGGCTGAACGGTGTGGCATGACCCCTCGTCCCCTTCGGGATCTTTGTCTAGCGAGAGAACCAGGGTGGCTACAGCAAGGCCTGGACGTCTGCTGAGCAGATAGTGCTAGAAAAGCTGTGATAGAGGAAGGGGGGTGTGCGTTCCTTCCTCCCAATCCATAATTGTGATTATTATCCAAATCCCCGCAGATCACCGAGGGGGGATGGCGTAACCCTACTGAGCCAGCCAGGGGAGCTGCTGCCTGTCATTTTTAACATTTTTATTCTTACGATTTGTTCGAATTACGAGTCCTTGGTCTGCTCCTGCGCATCATATGGTAACATTTCCCCCTCGGCACATATTCTATTGCTGACTGCTAGCTGATGTTCACAGGGGCAGCAGCACCGGATGCCTGGCTACCTTCCACATTGTAAACGATCCATACACTGTGGTGGAAGAGCCACATGCTGTGGAGTGTCACTGGCCTCTATGTCCCACCCTACGTGTCTGGGAATAATTCCAAAGCCTTACAAGTGTCAGTCAGCTTCCCTGAGACCCACCTCGCTCCTCTGGGCCCGGCGAGCCAACAGGCACCTCGCATTGCTGGGGCGTAAAAGATAAGGAAGGTGAAGGAGATGTCACTCGTAGTAGATGCTCAACAAATGTGCCCCGTGTTTTCTCCTACATTTGCACGTGGCCCAGTGCATCACGGTATTTACGGAGCATCTGCTATATATTAGCCTCTGTTTTAGGCACGGGTGATACCGAAGTGAATAAAACAAACCATTTTCTTACTTTCTCTGGCCCTACATCTAGTGGGAGGGAACAGACACGAAGAAGGTACTTTTCAAGTGAAGGTTAAGTGTGCAGAAAAAAAAGATAGGACACTGATAAGAGAGGAGACGAAGAGCTACTTCGGAGGGCGGGCTCAGGGAAGCCGCTCTGAGGATTAGGAGGCTCCAGACCTGTGGCGATCTAGGGACAGACCCCCGAAGGTCCATGCAGGCCCGGTGGGAGGCAGAGGGCATGCTCCAGGAGCACTGCTGAGCCTCAGTTCACCAGGGCCCAAGAGGTAGGAGGTGAGGACGGCAAATGGGCAAAGGTTAGATCCTGCGGGACGGCGTCGACGCTGGCAGGGGTTGGAGTTTCTTCTGAATGTGGTGAGAAGCCACTCTCAGGTTCTAAGCGAGGGTGTGGCTTGAAAGACCACTCCAGCTGCTGTGTGGAGAACGGATGGACTGAGCAAAGTGGGGAGCAGGTGGACCCCTGGGGAGTCTCGCTCAGATGCCTGAGCGAGAAACGGTGGAGACTTAGACCAGCTGGGTGTGGGGAGAAGCAGGTAGCTATGAAGATATTTGGGAGGTAATTTGACGAGAAGTGAAAGATTCCAGTTAAATATCGAGACCTCACCTGTCACAGGAACAATTAATTCTCTTTAGTCTGTTAGCCAATCGAATCCGAGGTATATCGAGAGCTGGATAGGTATCAGGAACTATGATCAGAGTAAGAAAACGGCTGAAATGTAACAACCCTTTACCCGTGCGTTTACAGCCATCTTCCCTTGCTTTGTTTCAGATAAATAGAAACCTACACGGCAACGGAATTCTAGGTATGTTTCCGTCTTGATAAAAATCTATCCCATCACACATTCATAAAAGAGCCTGTGGGTCCTGCTGTTGATACACAGTCACCCATTTGTATTTTCCACATTTCCATAACACGTCATCTGTGTGCTTCTTTTTCAAAACTAGCAGTAAGTTCCTTCTGTGAAGGGAAACATGCCTGTAAATATTGAGTGATTGATCTCTTAACTTGTTACTGGTGTTGTTCATTAGGATTCATCAGATCAAATGGGACCTCAGGATGCCCAGGGTCTCCGGATGTCTTCTGAACATAGAGTGTGATTTGTTGATCAGGGCCGAGACGTTTTAAGCCGGCACTTGAAATTATTTCACAAGGAAGGGGTGCTTTTCTAGACAGAAGGAGTTGACACGCCTTTTGGGATGAGCTTTGGACTGGGAACCAGACAGCCCTTGGATCTGGTTCTGCCATTGACTGTGTGTCCTTAAAGAAGTCACTCTCCCTCTCGGGTCCTCGTTTTGCCCATTCAGTAATAATAGCATTTGTGGGTGCACCACACATCCTTGTTGTGAGGATGATGTAAGCTTTCAAGTCGCCAAGCACTTTGAAAACACGCTGAGTTAAAGGGAGGGCTGTGTGCTCTCGCGCCTTTGGAGTCACTCCCCGACAGCACTTGCCCTTGGCCGTTGCTTCATGCTAAGTTAGCACAGGCTTCGTGCTCACGAGCAGTGCCAGTGACTTCTTGCCAACATCCTCTCTAGAAGCGATGTCTGCCGGACTAGATGAGCTCACCAGACCCTCCCACGTCTAGAAAGGGACCTACGGGAGCACCGAGCTCCCCTCACCACAGACCATTTTCAAGGTTTTGTGATTGAGAAGTTTGGAGACCGGACGAGTGCGAAAAGTTAGCACCTTAATTGTTGAAAACTCTCAAAGATTCCAAACTTGTAAATCATGAAAGGCCACTGTTTAGCAGGCTGGAATGCTTTTGAAAAAGACCAGCGATCAGAGATTGGCCTCGTTAATAACCACAGTAAAACTAGCTCTTGAAGCTCAAAGACACAGCTAATTAGGGCAGAAAAATTCAACCTCAAATTAAGAGTGTGTGTGTGTGTGTGTGTGTGTGTGTGTGTGTTTCTGAAGTGTAAAAGCTTTTCTCCCAGAGAAGTATGTCTAAGTATATTTTGGATATGTTCCAAGATCCACTGTAAGACAAAGCCAGGACCGCAAAAATGTCAGGGTGGGGTTAATGAACTTCCCAGAGCATCTGTGTGCCCATCTGTCCAGCAAAAAGGAATAACCAACTTCCTCATCTAGAAGATTGCCTAATCCTAAACTATGAAGAGAGAAATGCAAAAACTGAGATTCTCTGAGGATGTGTTATGATTCTTCCCTGTTTTGTTTTGTTTTGTTTTGTTTTGTTTTTTTAGTCGTAACTTACGTCCGTGGCCCTGCGCGGTCAGTACTTGAGAACTTACTGAGTACGTCTCCACGTTCTAGATACTGGGATTTAGACATGAATATCAGCGGGTCCCTGCCTGGAGAAGCTTGTATCTGCTGTAGACCAGAGCCTGGTAGTGCAAAGAAGCTCTACGTATGTTTAGGCCTTCCACTTTCTGAGAAGAGATTTTTCCCTAAGTACAGGCCAGTGGCAATGGACTCAAAATTTGCCAGTGTTGAAGATTAGAGGCAGACTTACAGCCCAGCGTCTGTTTATCAGCTGTCTTATCAGTTTAAACTTAGAGCAGCCCCACAGCCCGAAAGCGTGGCCTTGTCAATATTACCGTAAGATTTTATCGCTTAGTGAAACGTCCCAGCAGAAAAGAAATGGCGAATTAAGACATCAGCTCAGCTGCCCAACTCAGTGTTCATTTTCTCACCACCGATGCCGCCTACAGTAAAGAAATCCAGAGCCACTGTGAACGCGACCCAGTGTGAGCCATGCCCGGCGAGGAGCGTCTGAGATCACGGGTCAGGTTAGTGTAACTAGCAGGGGACCTGGGCCCTCCTAGGGGAGCAACAAGCCCACAGGGTGGCACTGAGAGAGGAGGCTGCACTCCCAACCGAAGAAGACATTAGGGACGTTTCCTAGGTGCAGGGGTCATCAGCCTGCATTTCAAAGGATGGCTAGAATTCTGACATCTGAAAACGGGCCAGAGGGTGACCTTTATTACTCAACGCGTAGACCATGGAGCAGCAGCACGGGCACCCCCTGCACGTGGGCTAAGAAATGCAGAATCTCAGGGTGCCTGGCCGACTCAGTCAGTTAAGCATCCGACTTCGGCTCAGGTCATGATCTCACACATCGTGAGTTCGAGCCTCACGTCCAGCTCTGTGCTGACAGAGCCTGGATCCTGCTTCACATTGTGTCTCCCTCTCTCTCTTCCCCTCCCCGCTCATGCTCCGTCTCTCTCTCTCTCTCTCTCTCTCTCTCTCTCTCTCTCTCTCTCTCTCAAAAATAAATAAACATTAAAAAAATATTAAAGAAATGCAGAATCTCTGGGGCACCTGGGTGGCTCAGTCAGTTGACCATCTGACTCTTGATTTTGGCTCAAGTCGGGCTCCGTGCTGAGCGTGGAGGCTGCTTAGGATTCTCTGTCTCCTCTCTCTCTCTCTCTTTCTCGCCCCCTCTCCCCCTCTGGCACTCTCTCTCTCTTTCTCTCTAAAATAAATAAATAAATAAGTAAATAAATGCAGAATCTCAGGCACCATCTCAGACCCAGGTAGTCAGAATTTGCAATTTAGTGAGATCCCCAGGTAATTAATTTATACATCGAAGTTTGAGAAGCACTACTCTAGCTGGACCACATGGACCTTTATTTCGCAGAACATAATCTCTCGACAGTTACAGAGTGGGGAAGAGACCTCTCTGTGGTAGGATCAGAAAGCCTTCACCCTTCCAGTCATCGCTGTGAGACCTCAGGAAAAGTGGTTTTCTCCTTCTGAGTCTTGGTGTCTGCATCCGTGAAATTGAACCATAAGCCCCATTTTGCCTACTTCACATGTCCGCTTCGAGGGGCGGCAAGATCACGAATGTGAAAGTGGACTACCCTTTTTTGCTGACAACCAGCTGATGCTTTTCTCTTTCAAAGTGCTCTTGTTGAAAATGAGACCGCGAGAGGTGACCAGAGCCCCCCAACATTGGCTCTGGCGGGGCGACGGCCAGTGGAGACAGCCAGCAAAGCTTCGGGGGGATGCTTCCCTCCCAGAAACAAACTGCCGGCAGGGTGGGCACAGACACAACAGAGCCCAGAAAAAACTACACAGGAGCCTGAGAACCAGTCCATCTGAGAATACCCAGGTGTCTAGGGGGGATGCAGAGTCTAAGAAAGCGCCAGGCCTGCCCTCAAGCTGCCTACAGACTTGCAGGGATTTGAACCTTTCCATAGGAGACCTTCAAAGGATGTTCTGATGTACAAACCCAGCTTGCAGGGTCTCTTCTTGGGGTAGACAGAAGCACACAGAGGTGACGTACGCAGGCTTGGGAAAGAGACAGAGAACTGCGGTTTAAACCCCAGCCCTGTCTCTCGGTAACTGGGATCCCGGGAAAATCACATCACCTCCCGTGAGACTTGGCGTCCTCACGCGGCAAATGGAGACGCTGGTAACACTGCCCCGAGGGCTGTTGTGAAGAAAGATCAGGCCGGAAGTAAACATGTCAAACGGATGTATCCTTCCCTTCACTGTCACAGCCCTCATTTTATTTTCTCCGTAGGACTTAGAACCACTCGTTTTATTTGTGCATTCTCTGCCTCTCTCACTAAAATTTCAAATCCCTGAAAGCGGAAACTGAATGTCTTGTTCACCGTGGTATTTTCAGCACCTAGAACAGTGACTCGCACAAAGGAAGTGTTTAATAAGAGCCCGTTGAATGAACAAATATTAACACTCCTTCTGCCCAGATATAGATCTTTCTGGAGCTAATTTAGATGTTCATGTCTGCAATTAGAGTTACAAGTCCCAGTGCTGTGTCCTAGTAGTCACGCCTTACACTCCGAACCAGGGTTGGTCTTGTGACTAGTAGCATATTGCAGAAGGGATGATACATCACTTCCAAGATTAGGTTACAATAGACTGCAGGTTCCACTTTTTCTCTGTCACTCTCTTACTTCTGGATCACTTGCTATGGGGGGAAGTCATGTCAGGAACAGGAGACGTGAGACACTCTCGTGGTGAGGACTGGAGTCTCCTGCCAACACCCACGTAAGTGAGTTTGGAGTGGGTTCGTGGGCCCATCCCAGCCTTCAGACACTGCAGCCCCAGCTTGACCGCAACATCATGTGAGACCCTGAGCAGGAACCCAGCGCAGCTACAGCCAGCCCCTGGCACTCGGAAACTGTAAGAGATGATAAATGGTTGTTGTTCTAAACTACTAAGTTTTACAAAAGTGAATTTGGCTACAGCAACCAGGTAGTAGGCCATATTGTCCACATGGTATCCAAGGAGTAAAAGCTCCCTGGACTACCAGCCTCCATGAGAGCATGAGAGCAACAGAGAGGTCCTCAGCTGCTGGGGAGTCCTTGCCTCCATGCCTCCTCCAGCACTCTGAGAATCTCCCCGTGTTGACAGTTTCCATCCCAGATGCCCTGGGATGTTCCATCAATAAAGTACATCAAACCCAATGAAAGAGAAGGAAAGAAAGAAAGACAGAAAGAAAGAAAGAAAGAAGAAAGGTGAGAGGGAAGGAAGGAAGGAAGGAAGGAAGGAAGGAAGGAAGGAGGGAGGGAAGGAGGGAAGAGAGGAAGGAAGAGACAGAGGAAGGAAGAGAGGGAGGAAGGGAGGGAGGGACGGAGGGACGGATGAAGAAAGAAAGGAGGAGAAAGAGGAAAGAAAACAGCATCTGCAGACTCCACATTTGACATGGAAGGTCATACTGGGCCATAGGGGTTCCCTCTGGGCAGAGATCGCACAGGCCCAGTGGATGTTAGAAAGGGGTCATCTCTCACTGATCCTTAATACTTTTTGTCATCTGGCATTCTGCTTTTAACACTCTACCAAACACAGCTGAGACCTTATTACAACAGTGAAACAAAACTTTCCCAAAGCCTTTGGGGAAAACACACACACACACACACACACACAAACACACACACACACACAAACACACACACACACAAAATACACACCACCACCCATTGAGAAAATTTGGTGGATAAAGAAAGGCATATTTATCCTCACACTGTGAGAAGTGCTTCCTTCTTACCTTCCCATCTACCTCTTTGTACCCACCAGAACCCAGGACTTTAGAGCCCCTGGTGGAAATCTCAATTCCTCAAAATTATCATTGAGCAGAGACTCTCCAAGTCCTATCTCCAGCCTACTTACACATCTATTTGTACGTGCCCACTACTTCTCCCATTCTTCAACACTGGGAACAGCTAATCCATAAGGCAGGACTTGCATCCACAGGCTGTAGCTTACGGATAGATATCAGCCGTCCTTGGAAACCGTATCTTCTTATCATGCTCTTGAGGGCTGCCTCCTTATGGTAACAGAGGGTGGGCCGTATCCGCCCACAGCCCCTACTTCAGCCATCTCCCTTCTGTAGACACAAGCCCTCACCTATGTCCTAGGCTTCTCTTCCACCTTTCAGCAAATAGAAAGGCCAAAGAATGATTGATGCTCCTGATCACAAAGCCGATGGCCAAAACAGTGATGGAATTACTTCCAGGATGTCTCATTGCTCGCCACATAGCTGCTGGCATCTCCCAATAATATCTGTATTGTATGCTCTGTCCCATGACTGTGCAGCCATAGGACCGGGACCTCAGAGGCTGTCTAGTCTAGCCACCCACTCAGTGCTGGAACCCGACCCCTCCACAAAGGCTTCTTGGACTTTCCCAGTGACAAGATGCCAACTGTTTCCCAGGGCCACTGTGCCCATCGTAGGATACCTCTAACATTAATCAGCTCCAGCTCATACTGAGCTAAAAGTAGCACCCCACCTAACGCATGCACCTGATGTCTTTCAATATTGGGTGAGTCTCTGGTCCCACGTGACATATCTTCTCCCTCTGCTCCATGACATTTCATCAAAGATGTGACGAGAGTCATTGTGTTGCGACTACGTCCTCTGTTCCCCAACCCGTCCTGTATGACATCGTCTCGAGGGTTTTCACCACGTTATTCATTTTTAACCTATTCTACCCTGAAAATAGTCCTTGTAACGTGACAAATCTGGACCTGCACATCATCCTCCGGGCAACATCTGCTCAGTGGGAAATAAGGCTGGACTCACTTCCTCTTAAGTTATCACTGTAATTTTATGCTTCTAACCCAAGTGGACACCAACTTATTTAGAAACTACATCATCCTGTTGGTTCACAAGAATCTCGTGGTACAAATAAAACAAACCTCTCTGGCTCCTTTTCTCATAAACTCTTGTTAATCCAGGCACCACTGCCACCCATCCCCCCCCCAACCTTAAAAAACTCCACGTATGCACCTGGCTAAGGACCATATGCTTGTCGATGTCAAGGTTCACTTCATTGATTCGAGCCCATAACACCAGGTTCAAGAATTTTTTTTTCATGAAATATTTCAGACACATGAAAAAAAGTATAGAGAATCTAATATCCACCATCTACTCCCAATCCTGCTTAAGGAAGAAAAGCATTGAGGTCTAATGGAGCTCCCCATGCACCGTTCCCCTCTCTCTTTCCTCAAACAAGCTACCATTTTGAACAAGGTGCTTATCCTCCCAATGCATTTCTTTACGTATTTATCAGGTCGTTTGTGTGTTTTGAAACTTCAGATCCTACCTGTATCTCTGAGACGTATTTTTCTTCACTCGGAATTGTATTTTTGATATTTAATCATGTTGATACCTGTAGCTGCGCTTTATTCATGGGGCCAAAGTCTGGAGAAGCAGTCTGGTTTCAAGTTGATGACCATCAAGGCTTGTTTCCAAATTCCTCCATTATGAAAATGCTGTCAAGAGCATTAGTATGCACGTTCCCCTCTGCATGTGTACAAGGGTATCTCCACTTATTTGCCAAAGAGGAGAGTGGCTGGCCCACTAACTGTGAGTATCTTCTGATATATAGGCGCTCCAGCTGGTTTCCCGAAGTGATGGCAGTGTGGGGGAGGTGCCATGGCTCCACAGTCTCACCCAAGGTCAGCAGGCACCAGGCTCGATTATCAGCCAACCTAATGGGCATGAAAAAGTTCCTCATTATTGTTTGACTTCTCATTTCCCTGTCATTTGTCTTGAGTCTTTAGCTTGTTAGCTGTCAGTCCCACCTCCCCTATTCATGAGGTACATTAATTGGAATGCTTCGAACCCAAATAACGAAAGAGTCTACTAGAAGCAGCTTAAACGTTCTAAGAAGCCTGGAGATAAAGTGCTTCCAGACTCAGTCAGTGTAGTGGCACTAGGATCATATGCTTCACTTTTCTCTCCCATCTTCAGCTTTGGTCCTTGTCTGTCTCGTGGCGACAAGGTCGCTGCCCCACTGAGTTCATACCACTGCATCCGAAGGCAGGTGGGCAATTCCTCTTCCTCCGTCTCTTTTTGTCAGTGAGGAATACCCTTTCCAGAAGCCTCCTGAACAGATGTCCCTGATTTTCCTTCATACCATATTGGTTAGGATTGCTGTACGTACCCATGACTAAAGCGATAACAAGAAGGGAATAGAATTTCCACGGTCAGTTTAGACTAATCAACGTTCACCCATGGGGACAGAAAGATTCCCCTGCCCCTAAGCACATGGGACAATAAACTCCTTCCCCCACCACCACCAAAATTGGAACTCTTCTAACAATAAAGAAGAATGGGGATAATGGTTGTCCAGTGGCAAGGTAGGTGCCCATCACAATGGAGAAATGAAGTCCTTTAAGGCTGAATTCTAGAAACTGAATTCTACGGTCATCCCGGCCCTCCAAATCAGCCACAGGGGGTTTCTGCGCACCAGGGCTGGCTAGGACTCCCATACTGAGGTGAGGAACCCCTCACACCCACACAGACACTTTCACATGCACTGACGGAGGGGAAACTGAGGCAGGAGAATCATGACTCTGTACTAGGAATCGTGACAGTTTCCCTTGGCCCCTCATTCCTTCCCTTGTTCCTATTTCTTGAGACTCCCCATAAATTAAAAATGCAGAAATGGAAAATTGACTTTAAAAAAAATAAAAAAAGTCTGCCTCCAATCCAGCATTCAGGAGGAAAGGAAAGTCGATGTCATTTGAGGGGTCGAGGGGAGGGGGGAGGGCGATGGGGGGGGGAGGAGGAGAGCGTGTCTGAGGCTGCTGGGTGCACAGGTCAGGGAGGAGAGGTAAGTGGGGCCTCTGAGGTGAGTGGACAGAGCAGGGAAGCCGCCCCCCTAGAGCCCTGGCTTATAGCGGCAGCCCTTAGCCTTGTCCTCTCTCCTGAAGCCCTTGGGGACAGTGGATCCTCTGTAAACAGAGTGATGAGGCCCGGAGCCCTCTCGTAACTTGGGAAGGTGAAGTGTGGTGGTCCTATGGTCTAGTCTCCCAGATGGAAGTGACGGTTGTGAGTTACCCTGGACTTCAGCAGCACCCCCTCATCGGGCCAGTGTCCGCAGGTGCCCCTGGGGACCCGCCAGCTGGGCTAACATGACTGCCTGCCAGCCAGGCCACCCCAGGTGCAATAGAACAGGCACCAAGCCCATGTGACCCAGACAGCGAGACGCCCCCACGAGGCGGGAAGCTGAGAGCAAGGCCGAGAGGGGGCAGAAACATTTTCAGGGAAAATAAAACAGGACTCAATTTTTTAGAAGTAAGTCAGGTCTCGCAGAATGGGTGTCTTTGGAAGCAGCCCAGGGCTTGTGGCACATGCTTGTGGTGGATGGCCCCGCAAAGCTAAGCAGGGTAGGGTGCAAGTTATCCTGGAGTCATCAAAGTGTAAGGTTTACAAAATAATAGAAATCTCTCTGGTGAGGAAGCTGCTCTTATCAGGGCACATGCACCCCGGCAGTTTCTTTGCTGTGTAACTCATGAATTTGTACTGCTCTTACTTTTCAAAGCTCCATGAGTCCTTCCGACCTCAATTTTCCCCCTCCTGTCTGTACCTACTGTTACATTTAAGGAATTTCTAGGGGCGCCTGGGTGGCTCAGTCAGTTGAGTGACCGACTTTGGCTCAGGTCGTGATCACTCACTTCCTGAGTTCGAGCCCTGCGTCGGGCGCTGTGCTGACAGCTCAGAGCCTGGAGCTTGCTTTGGATTCTGTGTCTCCCTCTCTCTCTCTCTGCCCCTCCCCCGCTTGCGCGCATGCTCAGGCGCGCGCACGCTCTCCCTCTCTCTCTCAAAAATAAACATTAAAATATTTTTAAAAGAATTTCCTAACTTTTTCCTGATTTTTTTCTCTTCACTTCATATTCCAAATCACCCCTGGAAACATAAGGGGTTCCAGTTTCCCATCCCAAGCCCCCATCTTATGCCTTTAAGGATATCCCTTCCTCATCCCAGCCCCCGTCTTTTCTTAGGATATAAATTGACAGAAATGTTGATTACTGTAGCCATCCAGCCAATTCTTTCCAAACTACGGCTATTCGCAATTTGCTTATGGTCTTTGAAGATGCGATTTTCTGACCCAGAACCTCAGATTGGTATTAAGCCCATTTTTTTTTTTCAGAGCCCTTAAAACTATTAAGCTCGGTGTAGCAATAAAAGCACCACTGATACCTCGGTCCTCTGAGACCAGAACCAGAGATCCTTCAAAACCGGCACCAGAGACCAAAAGTTTTCCTGGGTGCTGATTCATTACTCATCAGCCATATCAATGATTAAATATTTACGTGCCAAGGAGTCTGTGATTAAATATTAATTTCCAGCCAGTCTGCTATAAAATATTTAAGGGCTGGTGAGTCTGAAGTGTGCAGCTTTAAGCTCAGAGCAAGAAGGGCCCCGTCAAAGGCCGGATGCTGGATGATGAAGCAGGTGCATGAAGACGAGCTGATGAGAAAGTGTGCTGGCCCCAAGTGCACCCGGACGCCCGGCTACACAGAGCAGAGATTTGGCGCAGCCACGTGGGGCCGCTCTGTTTGTGAGCGATAATTCACCAACACAGACTTACTGTGTTCATTTTCAGAGGTGGCAACACTGAGGCCCAGAGAGGTGGAAGGAATCACCCTGGATCTCGGGGTCAGCAAGGAGCGACGTTAACTAACTTGGTCGCTTCTGGGCAAGAATTGTTTCCATTTCTGCCCCAGAAGGAAAGGACAAAGAGTGTTTGTACTGTCTTTGTATCGACAAGAAATCTTTTGCTCTCGTGTTTCAAATGGTGGGAAGTTAGTACAGGAAATCGCTCACAAAGAAGGTAGAAGGACTGGAAGACGAAATAAGAAAGAGGTGCCATTGTTAGAATTAAGGGAATCAGAGGGTAACGCAGGGAGATCAGATGCTACTAGCACCTTACTGGGCCAAAGCCCCTTCCTGATGCTGAGTTACTAGACACGGTGGTTGGTTGGTTCCAGATGCACCAGAAAGGTGCCTTCTCAACTAGAGCTGCAGCTGCGGAGAAGGATGCTGACTCTTGCCAGCGAGGGCTGGGACCTCCCTCAAGCAACCCGCCTTGGACAACTGCGGTTCCCTTGAGTCACTCAGGCCTTAGTTTCCTGCATTGTGCTCTGTCTGTGCCTGGCAGGCTTGTCTTTCAATAGAGATTTGCTTGTCTTTGTTCCTCATCGTTTCTTACGCATTCCTTTTATCTCCCCAGCGAATAAAAGTTATAAAGAGAATTATTCATTTCACATATTTCACAGTTTATAAGGTATTTTTATATCCATTATCTCCATTGATCCCCAAAAGAACCTTGTAGACTGAAAGCTGGGGTAATTATTCCCATGACTGAAGGTTCGAGGCACAGGAAGTTTAAGTGACTTGCTCAAGGGTACACAGCAGAGTACCTGCCGTATGGTAGATGCCTGAAAATGCCTGTTGAATAAATTAACCACTGAAAAACTGAATGGGCCTTTGTCATCATTCATAAAAACCAGGGATGGAAGAAGTATTAGTCGAGGTTCAACAGCAGAAAGACTTCGTTAGCGGAGAAACAGACAGGGTTGTTGAAGAGAGATGGAAACTGCGGGGAAAACGTTAGTTTCTCCGCGTGGCTCCCAGAATCTACAGACAACTGCACTGCAGCCTATTTTACGATTGGGCGGGAGGAAAATTTCAATAACAGGAACCCACGAACGCGGGCTATCGTTCCTAGAATCCCTGCCCCTTGCCCATCTCCCCCGTGCAGTCGTGACTTCTTCAGGTTTGCGGGGTGTCCGACTCAGCCCAGCTGCTCAGGGGATCCCGCCACGTTTCTGATCGTCTATGTCCTATTGTCCTTGTCACCCCCTGTCACCCCCGTTTCCTACCCTCACCAAACTGTCCTTTCCTTACCCTGAGTATCCTAGGTGTCTGTCGCCCCCTCCGCAAACCGCCACCCCTCACTGTTACGAAAACAGACGGAGCCTACTGGCCATATTTCCCCGATCCCTAATCCAGGGTGACATTCCAGGCAAACCACCACATCGCTCCCTTTCTCTCGCTGTTTAGGGCCTGCTTTATGCTGACTCCATTCCACTTGTTCTGAGACAAGGGGGAAGATGTGCAGTCTATTACCCTTATAAACCAGCTCCTTTCTTCCTCTCTCTGCCATTTAAAAGGGCCTTTCTATTTGACTGAACAAGAAAAGGAACTCTAAGAGGGGAATTAACATTGTCCCCATTATATTGTCCAATTAACACTTGTCCCGTCAAAGGCTGAGTAGGAAGCCGGGAGCCTTGGTCAATGAGAACTTTTAATCCCTCAGGTAAATGCAAAGTCGCATTGAACACGATCAAAGGGCAGATCTCAATATATTCTCTCCCCAAGCCCCTTCCCTCCCCCCTCATGCATAGGACTGTATGAGGCTGCTAAGTTCTGGTTTGAATGAGTCTCAACCTCCCTTTGTGGCCATGTTGGGTGAAAGTGTGGGGGATGGTTGATCAGACGTTTAAAAACTCACACTAAGGCTCTTAATTACATTCAACACAAAGACACCAACGCAGACATAGTGAAGTAACGATGACCCAACCATCTTCTTTTTTAAAAACCGATTTCCTCTCCGTAGGTACTAGGCCCAGCACCATTATTAACAAAGTAAATTATGCAAGTAATTAATCCTTTAGAAGGATGGAATTTCGGGGTCAGTTTCTTCCTTCTATAGAATGCCGGCGTTCGCTGCGATTTGACCCATGAGAAACGGATGGCGGCTGAGGCTGGAGGGCAGGGACCCCTCAACCCTTGTTGGTCATTTCCCCATCTCCTGCGATCCTAACACGCCTTTTCTCACGCAGTGGGTGTGTGAAGTGACCCTATACATGAAGATGTCTGAAAAAGTTATTAGTTAAGGATTCCTTTGAGACCCGGGACACTTCAAAAAAGATTCAAATTGGTTTACTAAGATGGAAAATTAATCTAGGAGAAAAGCAAAAGGAGGTACGGCAAATCAAAGCCCGGGGTTGGTTCCTTCCCAGAAGTTCACACCGGTCAGTCCCGCCCGGTTGCTACTGAGGGTCCCCGGGGGCTGATGAGCCCTGTCTGGCTGCAAAATCTGCACTGTCCAGAGAAGATCCACTTAAATACACTTAAAAATAAGAATGCAATATGACCAAATTCAATAGCCTGGAGCAAGCATGTAATATGAGTCCTCTCCGAAGAAGCCGGCCACACTCCTCACCTTCTGGACACACAGTCTGGTAGATGCCTCATGAAACGCTGCAGAATGGTGTCAGGTGAAGAGGCTATTCCCCGGAGATGTGCCCCGGTCAAGTTCTGTGGAGCAGACTGAACTATAGAGAGGTACCACGCACTCTTTCCGGAGTCTGCTGCAATCGGTGACTGTCGGGGGCGGGGGGGACGGGATGGCTTGGGGTTTAGACGGTTTGGGAACCTCAGTAAACCCATAACAAAATGTCAGCAGTCTGACCACACTGGCAAGGCTGTCCCCTGAAACTCTGACCCAGAGCCACCGCTGACGTGTGATCCAACCGCCGCACATCCAGCCAGGTTACCAAGATGTGAGCTTCCGTGTCAAGCCAGGCTATGGGGAGAACAGAGAAAGTGGCCCTCGGATACTCCGAATCCACACGCACTCTTCCCTCCTGGCATTGACATCCACACACAGCCATCCTTGCTAGTCCTCCCTTTGTAGGATTTTTAACATACGCGACTCCTTTAGCCTCGAGTGCTTTCTCCCCACCGGGCTCCCTCACTCCCTCACTCCCTTCAGGCCTCTGTTCAAATATCACCTTGTTAGGGGCACCTGAGTGGCTCAGTCAGTTGAGCCTCTGACTTTGACTCAGGTCACGATCTCGCGGTTCATGAGTTCGAGCCGGGTTCTGGGCTGACAGCTCAGAGCCTGGAGCCTGCTTCGGATTCTGCGTCTCCCTCTCTCTCTGCCCCTCTCCCACTCACGCTCTGTCTCTCTCATTCTCTCTCTCTCTCTCAAAAATAAATAAACATTAAAAAATTAAAACAAAAATAAACATTAAGAAGTGTTTTTAAATTTTCTTTTTTTCAACGTTTATTTACTTTTTTTGGGACAGAGAGAGACAGAGCATGAACGGGGGAGGGGCAGAGAGAGAGGGAGACACAGAATCAGAAACAGGCTCCAGGCTCTGAGCCATCAGCCCAGAGCCCGACGTGGGGCTCGAACTCCCGGACCGCGAGATCGTGACCTGGCTGAAGTCGGACGCTCAGCCGACTGCGCCACCCAGGCGCCCCAAGAAGTGTTTTTAAATGCTATCTTCTTATACGATGCTTTGCCCATCTCGTAAAAAAACTAGGACACACACATTCCCATCACTTTCCGCCCCCACCCCACCCCAGCTCTACTTCTTTTCATAGTCGTAGTCCTCAGGGAACATAATATATATCTACACACTTATTGTCTCTGCATTTGGCCCCTCCTGTTTTGCCAGGGCCTGGAATACTCCGGGTGGTGGTAGGTGGGCACACGGCCCTGGTTGGATGAGTGGAGGAGGGAAAGGCATGGCAGGGTGGGCTCGAGAAGCAGCAAAGCAGTTCTCCTGGAAGGGAAGATCAGCTGGAATTAGCGTGGCAGGAGGAGGGCTTCCTGGAGGGGGGGGGGCGGGGGAAGGGTAAGTGTCAGGCGGGCATTGAGGGTCAGGAAGCACTCTGATCGTAAACATGATCATTAGGGTGACCATATAATTTATCGCCCAAAATAAGACACTTTGGGAGTGAAAAGAGCGCTATTAATAATTACACCAGGGCAACAGGCGTAAAATAAGACCGTCCCAGGAAAACCAGAATTTACGGTCACCCTGGTGATGATTAACTAGTAAAAGAGACACCCTACTTGCAAGTGGACGTGGCCGGGTTGTATTCTGAGAAGCACCCTGTAGAGGTCTCGAAGGCCATTCCCCTGAGGATAGGAAGGGTCTGTCCTGAAAAGAGTGGACATCCCCATGTTATCGACCGTAAGCAGAGGTGGGCCTCACACGGGACACTGACACAGAATCTGAGTCTTGCATGCAAAGCAGAGGGGACTGTTTTCCATTGAGTTCAAAGTTCTCCAGGCTTCGCCTTATTTTGAGTCCGGAAGAGCTCCTAGGAAGGCACTGAGACAGTGGCCAGGAGGTAGGGAGCTCAGGGGTGTCTCCTTGAATTTGTACTAGGAAATGAGTCGGCTCTTAGCTGCCAGGCTACCTCAATACAAGCTTTTCTGGGTTTATTTCCCTCCTGTTGTCTCACGAACATTTAGTCAAGTATCTTCCCGTGACAGCCTGGCCTCAACTATCTCATGTCTTTGTCCTCAATGGTGGGGGGGGGGGGGGAGGAATCAAGGGGAAATAGGTGATTTTTAAGCCAAGAAGTGTCCTCAAAAGGAATTAATAAGATATCTCTTCATTTTTTTTTTTTAATCTTTGTTTATTTTTGAGAGAGAGACAGAGTGCGAGCAGGGGAGGAACAGAGAGAGAGGGAGACAGAGAATCCGAAACAGGCTCCAGGCTCCAAGCTATCAGCACAGAGCCTGACGTGGGGCTCAAACTCGCGAACTGCGAGATCGTGACCTGAGCTGAAGTCGGCCGCTTAACCGACTGAGCCACCCAGGCGCCCCAATAAGATATCTCTTAAGACAGTGACTTTCAACCTGTTTTCTTGGCGTATGAAAAATTCAATCCAATATTCTGATTTTAACCGATGCAACTTATTAAAACTAAACTCAGGTTTGCTCAGGAGTTGGAGCCCAAACTTTTACCTTCTTTTCCTCTCTCTCATCCCCTCCCCCCTGGGGGGCTCTCATGAAGTCAATAAATGATGCAGAGTTTGAAGACCCCCGTCGTGCAGAAGCACCCGGCCTATACAGAGCCAAAGCTACCACGGCGGAGGGTCTGCTGGGGCAAACGTGGCTCGGGTTTTTTTTTTTTTTAATTTCATTTTTTACATTTCATTTTGTTTCTTTTCATATTTGGGGATGACCTTTCCAGGATGTCCCGCAGAGTCTGAAAGCTGATGCAGACATAACATTGCCAGGAAGATTTATTGGCTGATCCGAAGCCAAAGAGCCCAGAGTCTCATAAACAGTGCCCTGCCCGCTGAGTCACCCAATGGTCCACACAGAGACAGCCTCTTGTGACTTGGCCCTTCTGTCATCCCTGGCCAAGGACCACCTCCTGGATCTCTCTTCAGTCAAGCCACAAAGATCAGTGTTGACTCCATCCTGAGAGGTGACCCCAGCTCCCCATAGCCAGCAGGCACTGGAACCCCCGGCCGGGAACTGGGGAGAGGCCAGAGAGGCACGTAGGGCACAAATTCAAGGAGACGTCACTCTCGGGAGAGCTAGTAACTAAGTGTGCCCCAGCTGCCTCACTTGTTTGGTCCCAGTCCCGAGAGTGGGCTCCAAAATTCCAGATCGTTCAGAGAGAAGCACCTAGAATTTTTTTTCCATAATTTTGAAACCTTTTCACCGAATCGTACTGGTGAGCTACCATGCTAAAGACCCTTCCCCGTGAAGGGTGAGCCAGGGAAGCAACGAAGGAGAAATGGAACATCCACCCTCCTGTACTTGTACTCAGAAGGTCCTGTGTGCAGACACGCGGACTTAATAGTGGCCGGCCACGTGCACACAGCAGGCCAGGCAACGTGGCCGCTGCCATGCCTGCTCACGTTTTCTCCCTTTCGCTGGGTCTCCAGATGCCATCTAGGAAAGGCCACGTCGAAGTCGACACTCCGTTTTCTGACCCATTCTGTTTCAAAAGAGTTCCGATTTTCCCAAAGCAGTAAAGAAAGATATCAGCGTGAAAAATGGTCTGAGAGAAGACAGAACATAATTTGGGAAGTCAGGTCACCATCTATGCCTTTAGGGATGCACACTTGTCTCGCATGAGCCTTGTCGCCCCAGCAAAATCAGCAGGAACGGCAGCAGCAGCAGAAGGGCGGCCGGATGTAGGAGCCCCAACAGTGCTCGGGGGCTTATCTCCTTTCACCTCCCGCAGACCCGGGTGTGACAGCACCAGGCTACTCTGAATCCCAGCCCACCCCTCCCTAGGGGTGTGTCAAGTCACTTAACCGCTCTGTGACTCAGTTTCCCCATTTGTAAAATGGAAACGTACTAGCTCCGAATTCATTAGGGTGGTAGGAGGGTAAGCAGAAAGCATATACAGACAGACAGACAGTTCCTAACCATACAGAGCATGGTTAAATAGGTGTGGGCCACAACCTTATGAGTGGTGGCTATGATCTTTATCATCGCCCTTTTACATCTGGGGCCGCGGGGGCTCTGTGTCACCCCACTGGCGAGTGGTGGAGCCAGGGTTAGATTGAGGTCTGCCTGATGTGGCCCATTTTACAGGCGGGAGGACTGATCCACAGGATCCCTCCACAGACACACTGCGGGCCCTTGGTCTTCTGAGCCCTCTCGGCCAGGCCGTGTCTGTCCAGCCACCCCCTCGCAGCGGCCCTGCACTACGTCTGCCTCTGAGCGCCCAGCCCTCCCCGTTCCCCAGCACATTCACCCTGGGGCCGGGGATGGTCAGCTCTATGTCGCAGAGGAGAAAACTGAGGACAAGCCAAGTAAGGACTCCCAGCCTCACCGTCAGTGACAGGCCTCACTGGACTGGTGCTCGGATCCCCTGGCCCCACGGCCCAGCACCCCCGCCCCCCATCCCTGAGGCCATTCCTCTTGTGCGAACATCCCTTTTCAGCTCAGGCAGTGGTCCTCACATGCAGGGGTGCCGAGAACCCCCACTTCCTCCTGCGGCCTCAAAAACACTCTCTGAGAACAACGAATCTAATCCCGTCTTCTCCTTGTATTGATAAGGAACCGGAGGCCCTGCGAGGAAAAGGACAGACCGAGGCGTCACAGGGAGTTGGGGGAAGGATCAGTCTAGCTGGTTCCGGTGTCTCCAGGCCCCAGCTCGTCACCCTCCGAGTGAGGGACACTGTCTCCCTTCCCTCTCTCCCAGGCCCCTCCCACTGAGAATTTCTTCCCCATCACTCTATCTACCCCCACTCCAGAAACCAGATCGCCTTCAGGAGAAGGCCTTCTTCTCTAGGGAATTTGGGCATTTAATCCGACCACTTTTATCCGCTCACCTGAGTATCAGCTGTGTGACTGATGATGACTTAAGCAGCTGACTTGAGCAGGTGACTTAACAGCACTGAGCCTCCAATTCCTCTCCTCTATAACAAGGCGTTAGTGCCCCCCATACCCTACTTTGTCTTGAGAATTAGATGCAGAAAGTGTAAGTTACAACACGGAATAATTATCTGCCATCCCGGATGCACCAAATGTCATTGCCGCCGCGAGTTCTGGGGACCCATCCAGGAGCAAAACAAGCAGAAGCCGCGACATCGCGACGCTTTTGTTCTGATGCTGAGGACGTTGTCAATTATGGAGATAGTTTTTCAACATTTTTACATAAGGTAAGGGGAGGGGAGGTCCTGGAGACGGAGGGTCAGGAAGGGCTCCTGAGGAGGCGACGCTCGGCAGAGACCTGAACGAAGTAGGTCTGTGAAGACAGAGAGAGAAGGGTCCCCCCGACACAAGCGCGCTGAGGCCAGTGGCCCGGGACCCACCAACCCTGCCTGCGCTCCGTTCTGAGCAGAGGCTCAGACAAGACCTGTGGGCACGACCAGGACAGAATGCCTTTCTGGAGGGTTCGCCTTTCGTGTTCCTGCCTGCAGGTGCCCGGAGACTCCTCTCAGGCGTCCCCGGGACCTCGGGAGCCAGCACACGGTCTGCCCAGCGCAGGGTTCTGGAGACCAGCGAGACGTTGCTGCCCGCTCCGAGCGGGTGGAAGCCGGTTAACCGACAGAGGCGCGCTGAGCTTGGAGGTCCGAGGCATGGACACCGGCTGGGAAGAGAGCCCCGCTCCTGAAAGGGGTCTGCGTCCGGTGAGTGGTTCGCCTCGATCTCACCCTTAAAGTCTTCGCCCCGAGCAGCACACTGTGCACAAAGCCCAGGGGCCCAGCCTGGCCTTTCTGCTTCATTGCAGGGTTTCATTTTCCCTGTTTTCCCCCGCCTGGCAGCGTGGTCTCCTGAGGTGACGGCAGGGTAATGGTCGGGAGCGTGTGTGCGTGTGTGTGTGCACGCACGTGTGCAGACATGGGCGTGCATGCATATGCTGGTGCATGTGTGCCAACACTCCCCACACTCCCCACTCCTCATCTTTCCTCTTCTCCCACTGCTTTCTGTATCTTTTGAATATCGTCATCGCTGGTACGTATGATGCAAAGATAGGTCAGTCCCTGTGATTAACAAGAAAGTGGAAAAGAAAACAGATCACAGAGGAGCAAAACACATAGCGAGTGTAACATATGGCTACCCTTTGGTGGCCATTATTTCAACTCTCCCCATTATTATTCCAGGGCCCCCTCTGCTGCCGCTAGGTACAATGAGTACTGCTATGTGTTTTAAATGGGGGAGAGATGTGGGCTAATGGGTATTCTGGAAGGTTTTTGGGGAGAGGTAGGGCTGGTCCCATAGAGTGCGGAGCCTTCGCCTCTGGAAACCCTTGGTCCAAATAGAAACTGCACACCCCCGCCCCCCGACTTCACGAGGCGTCCACCCAAGTGGGCACATCTCTACTGTCCTCTTTTTTTCCAGAAAGCAATCCCTTTCTTTCCATCGTATGTTATAGTCTTGGGCTAATAATAATAATTCAATCCACCGGCATTCATTCAGAAGGCAATGGTGTCTATTGCTTGATCGTAATTTAATTAATTCAGTGTCATTTAGTGGGTGTGTTTTTTTAAATAAACCTTTCTGAATCTTGGGAGGGACAGTAAAGCCTTGGACACAGATCCTCACCCCTGAAAGCTTGGAGAGATCACGGAGCGCTTCCTGCGGGAGATGGTTTTCAGGAAGGGCATGGGAGGAAGAAGAAAATATGAACAGAGGAAAAATACATTCCAGGCAGAAGAAAGCTCAGGAAGAAATGCCACGAGTCTGGAACACATGAAAGATTTTTCAGAGAGCCGTGCGTAGACCGATTGGCTGGAGAACAAGAAGTGTGATAAGCTGCTGGGGTTAACATATGTGAAGTCTTCTTTCATAAAGCGCATTAATCTTGCAAATGTTAGGTGCTATTTTAAGGCTGGGAAGGCCAGCAGGGGCCTAGTGAGAAGCTTCGAATGCCCTGCCCAGAGGCAGGAGGCTGGGAGGGTCACTCGGTGGCTCAGTGGCTCCGGAGGGGCTTTCCGGAAGCCAGGTGGTGGGGTAGGCGAGGGGGAGAAAAGACCGATATGCACGTGCCGACAGCGAGAGCTGACGAAGTCCTGACCCGAGGCAGGAAAGAGGACTCGGAGGGGCAAGCAAGGAGATGCGGGCCATGGCGAAACACAGCATCGAGCAGAGATGGTGTCGTGCCCACCGTGAGAATATGGAGACGCCCAGATGCTTCCTTGCCACGTCCCTGCAGTGCTACTCACGGGACCGTGGGCAGAGGCTCGGAGCCTCAGCCCCTCGGCAGGTGCACAGCTCTGTGCGTTCTGTGGTCCTGTCAGTCAGCCTCCCGCCTCTGAAGGCTCCCAAGCCTCTGTGACATGCCTCATATCAATACCAAAAGCAGAGTCTCACTGGCAAATCATGACAAGATTGAATGAAAAGGCAGGAGAATCTATTAGTCACTTATAGTCAGCACTTACTGCGTTGGATCGAGCAGGGAAAAGAAAGTGAGAAGAGATACGACAGAAACAGAAACGGGCTGTGCAGTTGTGAGATTGGGTTTCAAGACAGCTTACAGACTGCGTGAGGGACAAGTGTTTTTCTCTCCGTGACTGGCTGACGCCACGTCCTGGCGCGATGCAGGGAGCTAACCAGACTTCTCCAGATACCGTTATCCAGACACAGAGCAGCCAGCCGAGGTCCCGCGGGCTCCTCGTGAGCACCGAGCGAATCGGCGTTCCCGTTGCGGAACTCTGAGCAAGTCTCCGAGTTTGCCAGGGAAGATTTCTCCCTTGTCAGCCGAGTTTACAAAGAGAAGGGGTAGCCCCTCCACCTGGGAAAAACGTGCGCGGCGCCCGCTAGAAGTCAAAGGACAACCACGGTTGCTGACGTGGATGGACAAGGGATGACCTTGAGGGTAAACAACCAGAAGCTGGGTAGGTGGGGACCCCAGGTCCGCGACCCACTCGCAGCGTGATCCCAGGCAGGTCACACAAAACTGTGGACCCTCAGTTTCCTCATCTGCAAAATGGGCCTAAAAGGGCCTATGCTGCTGCAGGGCTGTTTGGAGGCTTAAAGGAGATCATGGATACAAGAGTGCTTTGAGATTCAAAAATGTTGTTCCTACAGGAGACATTACTTTGATGCCAATTTGCTCCCTAGGACATTAGCCTTATGGCAAGGAACAGCCCCACACCACCCACCCCCAGCTGCAGCCCCTACCCGCCCCCCCCACCCCCAGCTCCAGCCCCTACCCGCCCCCCCCCACCCCCACTAAGCTGCCCTCAAGCCCTCACAGGTCAAGGGAGAGCTGGGTTGAGATTCCATTTAACATTCAGCCCTGCCACCACATTGCCTCTCAGCCATCCAGGCATTCTCTGCACATGTGATCTTGAGTAAGTCACTTCACCTCTCTGAGCATCGCCTTCCTCGCCTATCCAAAGGGGACCGCGCTGGGAGCCTGTGGCTAAGGCCTTTCAAATGACGCACACATGCTCAGCCCATCTCACCTGCTAAAATGGAACCCCTGCCCCAGCTTCCCCCGTACCCTGTGTGAACTCAGGCAGGCTGTGTGACCGCTGTGAGCCTCAGTTTCATCTTCCATAAACAAATATTGAAAGTACTTCATGCTGGGGGTCGTATGAAAAAGGAATAACTTGATTAAAATAAAGTGCCCACCGCCGTTTTGGCTCCTGGTAGATGGTTAACAAGGAGTGGCCCCCCCCCTTTCTCATTTCTGTCCCCTACTCTGCCCCCAGGGCAGCTTAAATCCTTAAATTGCTGCCCCAAATCTTTGGTAAATTATAAATCCACCTGACAAACTTCTTCAATCTCCTTTATCCATTGTTTAATCCTGCCCTGATTGGTGAGACGCTATATCACTATAGTACCTCTGCTCTCCTGCTCCTGGAAAGAAGCCAGAATCACCCAACTGGTAAGTGCCTTGACGGGACCTTTTTAGTGTCTCCATCTTGGGGATAGGATCCAACAAGTCAGCTCTGACCCATACGCCCCCGAGCTTAGGAGGCCAGAAAAAAAATATAACCACATTCCTGCACACCTAAATAATGACAGGATACATGGAAATCCAGTTTATCACCTACTTACAGCTTAGAAAGTGGATTCCCATCAGCCCTCTCATGAGTAACAGCAGCCTGAAAGGTTATGCGACTTCCCCGACGCAACATTTGCTGAGGATCGACTATGTACCAATCATCGTGCTGAGCACCTGGGATGCGGTGGGGAGAAGACCAGCGGTCACTCTGTAAGACAGAGCATGACAGGTCCCAGAGAAGAGAAGGCCAGATGGACGGGGCCTAATCTCACCTTGGGGGGCCGAAGGCACGTGAAGGGTGAAGGTGGAGAAGGGGAGATAGCCAGCTGAATTCAGAACCTGGGCTCACCCAGTTGGAGAGGCCACCGGCAGGGAGGCCAGGGGTCCCCTGGGGACCAACCAAGACGGCTTGCCAGGTGTTCCTCGTGTGTGCAGTTCTCTGGGACGAGCCTCAACAGCTTCCTGAATCACCCCAAAGAACCCGCGCCATGTACTGTCTTTCCCTCCCCCCAAGGTCAAGGACAACTGCAGTCCGATATTTGCACACATTTCCCTGCTGGAAAACTGCCCTGCACTGTCCTTGGGTGGGTGGACAGGCCGCTGTGACCTCTCCCTCATGGGGGGAGCCTCCTGACTGCTCTCAGAGCTTCCTTTCGCCCACCCATCCATACGCAAAACAAACCCTGCTCCCAGCAGCTGTGCGCAGGGGCAGGGGTGGTGTGCAGAGGGGGCATCTGAGGGGTTATGCCAGGGTCACTAATGGGAAGGAGTGTTTCTCATCAGAACCCTTCTCTAAGAGCTCATCGATTATTCATGGCCATTAAGAGGCCAAACTTCCTTCTAAGGGAGGGACCCGTGGCTCAGAGGGCAACCGGCCAGGCCAGGAAAGCAAGCCTGGGGACAGCCCCAGCAGGCAGCGTGAAGTCCCCATCACGGAGGTCGCCACGGGCGAGAGGCGGCCTCCGGAGAGCAGGGAGCGGGCCCGGGGCACACTTGTAGGTGGCTCCCTGGGCCTGCTGGCAGATGTATTCATCCACTAAATAATTGACACCCTCCAGGAAATGAACCGCAGAGATGCCAAAGCCATTAGAGGCTCTGCCGATGGGGGAAGGGGACACAGAAGAGAAGAAAACACAGAAGAACCACCTTCTCTGGCCTCTAAAGGCTTCAGGGTTGCCAGGCACGCTCGTGCCCTTGTCTCGTCTGAATTCACCACAGCCCCGCTGGGTGTTCACTGCTACCTATATTTCCCAGGTGAGCAAAACAGGGCTCAGAGAGGTCGAGGGCGTCACCGCCAGGCTGCACTGCCTGATGGTGTTCAAACTGGAACTCAAGCCAGGTCCTGTGATCCTAAGCATGTCCCTTAAGCAGAAGAAATATCACCAAGAAATGAAGTGCCTGGTTTCTTATCACGATTTCTGTGTGAGACCAGATGCTTTGCTCACCCCTGTCTCAGGGCTCTGTACCTGGGTCCAGGTATTCCTGTCCTCCCTGGACACACTGGAGGGACTGTCCCCCATTGGGACATAGCCGCTAGAATATTTAGCGGGCACAGATTGTCACCAGCTGTGTCCATGGAGAGAGAGCCTGAGGTCCAGAGAGGAGTTACTTGTCCAAAGCCCCGTATGGAACAGAATGGGACCCAATATCCAGGACTTCAGGTTCCAGTTCCCTTCTTGTCAGGGTGCTGCCTAAGAGGCAAAGGCCGGCTGGGACCTCTGCCTTCGAGAAGCCCAAGAGGCAAAGGCCGGCTGGGACCTCTGCCTTCGAGAAGCCCAAGAAATCCCCCCAGTGGCCTACGCAAAACCAGCGCGGCGGGGACAATCCCAGACTCCCACACACTGAGTTGGATGATAAAAATAAAGCTCTGGCTTCAAAACCAGCTCTCAGTCTGACCCACAGAAGGGAAATAAAACGCAACTCCGGGGTAGATACAGACGAGTCGCAGGCTGCAGACACGCCCGGGGTTTATTGATCATTTCTCAGAAACTAGGTCAGCACTGGAGAAGAGAGTCGGAGCGTGTGTGTATGTGTGCAGGTGTTCACAGGGAACCTCTCTGCCTCCCGAGGGTGGGCTGGGCCACACCGTGTGTGACAGCCTCCGAGGGCTGCTGAACCCAGTGCCACAGACTCGGTACTCGTTGCCTTAGAACGGCAGAAATTACCATCTCGGTTCTGGAGGCCACAAGTCCGAAATCAAGGTGCCAGCTGGCCATGCTCCCTCTGAAGCCTCTAGCAGAGGAGGACCCTTCCTTGATTTTTTCAGCTTCTGCTAATCCCAGTGAACTAGCAGTGAAACTGGTGAAACTGGTTTTGGCAGTGAAACTCCAGTCTCTACCTCCGTCTTCCGTGGCCGCCTGCCCTGTGTGTTTCTATGTCCACACTTCCCTCTTCTCATAAAGAATCGGTCAGAGGGGCTCCTGGGTGGCTCCTCAGTCGGTTAAGCGTCGGACTCTTGATTTCAGCTCAGGTCACGATCCCAGGGTTGTGGGATCAAGTCCTGCATGGGGCTCCACCCTGAGCATGGAACCTGCTTAAGATTCTCTCTCTCTCTCTCTCTCTGTCTGTCTCAAATAAAAGAAAAAAATGTTAAAGATACCAGTCATATATGGAATAGGGACCTACCCTACTTACTTAATGACATCTGTAGTGACTCTGTTTCCAAATAAGGCCACATTCTAGCATACTGGGGCTAAAGGCTTCCATATATCTTTCTTTCTTTTTTTTAAAAAATTTTTTAATGTTTCTTTATTTTTGAGACGAAGGCAGAGCACGAGCGGGGGAGGCACAGAGAGAGAGAGGGAGACACAGAATCTGAAACAGGCTCCGGGGCCCGAGCGGTCAACACAGAGCCCAACGCGGGGCTCGAACCCGTGAACCGCGAGATCATGACCTGAGCCGAAGTCGGGCGCTTAACCGACGGAGCCACCCAGGTGCCCCTATATATCTTTCTAAGCAGCATAATTGAATCCGTGACACCACACCAGATTTAAAAAAAAAAAAAAAAAAAAAATCGGTGGTTTTAAGGGCTGGGCAAGTATCAGTTAACGCCAGTCTCCTTTTCCCACCGCTAGACACTATCACGGCCCCTTGGTAGCAGCAGCCTTTTGGCCGAGGAGTGCAGGCCGCGCCCAAGACAGAGCTCTGGGCAGAGTCGGCAGCGATCATGGCACGAAAGCTGTTCCATCACTACCTGCTTTTGAGAACTTCGTGAACAAATAACATCCTCGTACAAAGCCGTCTAAGGGTTCCTTTTCCTCACGGTCCAGATGACAGCATTCCTTTGATTCAGCAAATGTCCGCTGAGCAGGTACTGTGTGCCAGCACCCTGTGCGGAGGGGCATTGGAGATACAGGGATTCGTGACATGCTGTCCATCCCCACGCAGAGCTCAAACTCTAGAGGCAGAAGCATTTGAGTAAACGGGTAATGACACCACAGAGTGATAAATGCTGTAATAAAAGGGCGTCCCAAATGCCGTGGGGTACAGAACAGCGAAAAGCAAATGTCTGTGCGGTCTTCACTCACGTTACCAAGCTCTCTGTCTGTCCGACCCGCAAGAGATGTATCGCCTCCAGTCAGTACACGCAAGGCTGGGTCTTCTTTTGACAAGAACAGGTGGCTTACTGAGGAATTGCATGGTACTCCGGGTGGGTAATGAGGCTCGAAAGCTCTCTCCCAGAGCCTTCAGCATCTGACACCATGGAGCCAGAGATGAAAGGGGACGGTTCAGGCCAAGCAGCCTACGGTCGCCTTGAAACCACCCAAGCAGCACAGCCTTATGGCGTCCACTTCCCTCCTGGCCACAGCAGGTCCTTGGATCACTGGGACATTGAAAGCTCTCGACGTGCTGCTACGATTTGGAGCGCACAACCCCCAGGGCGGAAGTGCTATCGAGTGCAGGACCCCGCAGGCAAACACACACAACGGAGCCTCAGGTTTGCGATTCCAAGTCATCCTGTAGAAAGGGCTGTGTCTCAGCTCCCTGGCAATGCCACCCAGGTGACAGCTGCAGCAGTGGCCGTGTGTGGCAGCCCATCCTATAGACATTTTTATAGGAGATGACAGCTTTCCTACTGCACAGCCCGTATCTCGTGGGAGGCAAGGAGCAGCTGGACAACCACAAAAGGACTTTGATGTCAATATCAATTCTCCAGACCATGAGCAGTCAGTTCGCGGGAAAAGGGAAACAAAGAGCCAATAACTGCATGAGAAATGTCCAATCTATCTCAAACTTCAGGAAATGTTAATTAGAGCCGCAATGGGTTACCGATTGGCGTTTATTAAACTAGCAAAATGGTATATGTGGGATGATGCTCGATGCAGGAAAGAGACCATGGAACGAGCAGCATCCTTCGTTTGTGAAGGAGAAAAAATCAGAACCCCCTTTCTGGGAAAAGAAGACATTTGGCAATACAAACCAAGTCCCCTTTAGGAATGGGTACACTTTGGCCCACTTCTAGCAAGGACTCTTAAGGAAATAATCAAAATGTTTTATATACAATTTTATATACAATGTTTTATATGTATAGTAGCTCATGGAGCTACTTACAATACAGCAAAATGGTAAATAATATAAATGCCCAGCAAAGTGGGGGAAATTAAAGAAATAATGGTTCTTTCAGAAGGTGAAATCTAAGAAGCCATTTAAAATCAGACTTTATGGGGCACCTGGGTGGCTCAGTGGGTTAAGCAGCCGACTTCGGCTCAGGTCATGATCTCGCGGTCCGTGAGTTCGAGCCCCGCGTCGGGCTCTGTGCTGACAGCTCAGAGCCTGGAGCCTGTTTCGGGTTCTGGGTCTCCCTCTCTCTCTGACCCTCCCCCGTTCATGCTCTGTCTCTCCCTGTCTCAAAAATAAATAAATATTTTAAAAGAAATTTTTTTAATCACACTTCATAGCTAACATTAAAAATAAATAAATAAAATAAAAATAAAATCACACTTTGAAGACAGTGTAATAAATGAGAAAATATTTGTTTTAAAAGAGAAAGTGAAAAAATCCACACGAAACTATACCTACCACTTGATATCAGCTGTGCAAACATGTATTTTAAAAGGCTGGAAAGAAATACACCAAAGCAAGAACAGTGACTGTACCTCTGCTGATGGGATTACAGCTTAGGTGAGAAATTTTTCTTCTCTATAAATCCCAAAGTTTCTTCAATAACTCTACATTGATGTTCTCGTTAGAAAAATATTCGCGGCAATTCACCTTGTTTTAAAATACACACTTGCGTGGGGGCGCCTGAGTGGCTCCGTGGATTAGCATCCGGCTTCGGTTCAGGTCATGCATAGTCTCATGGCTCTTTTTTTTTTTTTTTTTTTTTTTTCAACGTTTATTTATTTTTGGGACACAGAGAGACAGAGCATGAACGGGGGAGGGGCAGAGAGAGAGGGAGACACAGAATCGGAAACAGGCTCCAGGCTCTGAGCCATCAGCCCAGAGCCCGACGCGGGGCTCGAACTCACGGACCGCGAGATCGTGACCTGGCTGAAGTCGGACGCTTAACCGACTGCGCCACCCAGGCGCCCCTCTCATGGCTCTTGAGTTGGAACCCCACATCGGGATCTCTGTTATCAGTCTGCTTCAGATCCTCTGTCTCCCTCTCTCTCTGGCCCGACCCCGTTTGTGTGCTCTCTCTCTCTGTCTCTCTCTCTCAAAAATAAATAAAAATTTTAAAACTATATAAATAAAAAATAAAATAAAATAAAATAAAATAAATGCATATGATGTTACTATGTCTGATTAGACGGACAGGACTCCGTTACAGGCCAAACCAAAAAATACTTACGGACTGAAACAGAAGGTAGTGGTGACTTCAAAATTGTCACCCATTGTGCCGGACCTCTTTGTATTCAATTGTGTTAAGTTACATAACCATTTCTCTAAATATTTGGCCACCCTGGTGACAATTCCAGGTATAGTTTCGTGTGGCCTTTATCACTTTCTCTTCTTTTTTTTTTTTTTTTTTCCACGTTTATTTATTTTTGGGACAGAGAGAGACAGAGCATGCACGGGGGAGGGGCAGAGAGAGAGGGAGACACAGAATCGGAAACAGGCTCCAGGCTCTGAGCCATCAGCCCAGAGCCCGACGCGGGGCTCGAACTCACGGACCGCGAGATCGTGACCTGGCTGAAGTCGGACGCTTAACCGACTGCGCCACCCAGGCGCCCTATCACTTTCTCTTCTAAGACAAATACTTTCTCATTTATTACACTGTCTTCAAAGTGTGATTTTATTTTTATTTTATTTATTTATTTTTAATGTTTGCTACAAAAAGTGTGATTTAAAAAAAAAATTTTTTAACGTTTATTTATTTTTGAGACAGGGAGAGACAGAGCATGAACGGCGGAGGGTCAGAGAGAGAGGGAGACACAGAATCTGTCTGAAACATTGCTTGGGTTTCAATGCCCAGTTCAAGTTTCCTCTCTCATTGGAAGATTCCATGGAAAATCAGTCCACAGGGTGTGCCTCCCCCTTAAAAATCTTTCAGATGTGGCTTCCTGCACGATTCACTGATGCTCCACCATATGCTTCCATTCCCAGCACGTATATCTTCGCTTTGCTAGATTTCGCAGTCTTGGGAGCCCATGTATCGGTTAACTCTTACTGCATAACAAACAACTCCAAAACTTAGTGACTTAAAATCACAAGTCGACGAGTTGTCTCAGGGGCGGCGACTGGTTGTTTTTAGCCACGTCACTCATGTGTCTCTGGTTATCTGCCGGGGTGACGAGGGCTTAACTGGTTTAGAGAGGCCTCAAGTGACACAACTTATCTCTGTTCCACGCAGTCTCTTAACCTCCGACAGGCTGACCTGGGCTTTTTCTCTCGGTGGAGACAGGATTCCAAAGACAGTCAGTGGAAGCCCATGGGCCCTTTGAGGCCTAGGCTCAGAACCTGCATATTCGACTTTTACTATATTTTATTGGTCAAAGCAAATCACAAAGCAAGCCTAGATTCAGGAGGTAGGGAACTAGACCCCACTTCTTTTTTTTTTTTTTTAGCCTATTTATTTATTTTGAGACAGAATGAGAGAGGCAGAGAGAGAGAGAATCCCCGGCAGGCCCCACACTGTCGGCGAGGAGCCTGCTGTGGGGCTCGAACTCACCCAAGATCACCACCTGAGCGGAAATCAAGAATCGGATGCTCAACCGACTGAGCCACCCAGGTGCCCTGACCCCACTTCTTCCTGAAAGACGCTGAAAAGGTACATCGCGTGGACACAGGAAGGAAATAGGTGGGGCCATTGTTGCCATTGGGGGGTTGATTTGTTTCAACTCGAAATTGTGCCTACTCACTTGTCTGGTGATAACATATGCACCAACCATTTTCCTGAGTGCTAACAGCTTCCCTCCCCCTCCCCCTCCCCCTCCCCCTCCCTGCTCCGAATTGCAGGAGGCTGGAAGCCTGGAAACTATATGCAAGCCCAGATTCCCTTGCCAGATGGCTTCGGATTTGGTTCTGCCAGTGAGAGGCTCTGCCAGGAGCGTGAAAGGCAGGAGGAAGAGAGAAGCCACTTTGTTCTTCCTACTTTTGCTTCTAGCAACAGCAAGACACGCGGCAGCCAGACGTGGGCTCCGGGGTGTCTGCTCAGGTAACACAGCTCCGTTGGGGATGAGTGTGGTAAGGGACGGGCCAGCAGGACAGCGCCCGCGGGCTGTGGCACCGGGAGTGGCAGCAGCACGTCGGCCATCCTGGTGGCATGGCATCCGAGGATTCTGACTCTAGAGGAACATTACGGCAGCAGGCACTGCGGTGGCCTGTCGAGATCCCACGGTGTTAATGACAGCAGGCTCCCACGGTAGCCGCAGCCACACCGGCAGGTCGGTGACACAGATAGTCCTAGACCCTGGGCAACTAGCTCTCCAAATTGGCTGCCTGAAATTAGTTATCTGGGTATTTGGTCAAAGTGGCAGGGGAATAGACTACTTTCTAGTACTGGTAGATGACAACTAGTGGCACTGCGAGGACAAGTTACTTCAGCAACTTGCCTGGGTGGCTCAGTCGTTTAAGCATCAGACTTTGGCTCAGGTCAAGATCTCGCGGTTCGTGAGTTCGAGTGAGTTCGAGTGAATTCGAGTCCCACGTCAGTCTCTCTGCTGACAGCGCAGAGCCTACTTGGGAACCTTTCTCCCCCTCTCTCTCTGCCCCCCACCCCGTCAAAATAAATAAATAAACTGTAAAAAAAAATTCATTTAAATACTTAGCTTAAAGTACAATCTGAAAACCAGGAAACTTCCGTGCCCGCCCTAAAAGAATCTCCGATTCCTCGTATTCTCAGGACGGACACCGGTTGAAGTCAGACCCAAAATTTATTTCCACGAGTTGCAGAATTGCAACATAAATTGAATTTACAGCCTTTCCATATTGAGCATGTGACACTGACAGGGAAAGAGTGGCATTCCAAAAGCTAGAATAAGCCAGTTTAGATGACTTTCGATAAACGTCAAAATCTAGATTTATCTAATACCCTGGGAATTTTTCTCTACAGAAGCACCCTGTCCTTCTCTCCATGAGGAAACCCTGCAATACAAAATGACCACCATGTCATAATACATAAATAATTATGGGTTGATAGATTCGGAATATTCACAGGAAATGACTCTTAAAGAAACTACAGAAAGAGCAGGACTGGACCTTTAAAAAGTCATCCCACCTAAACTTCTTAGTCACTTGGGTAAGCTGCATCCCAGAGAAGCTCTGATCAGAACCTTCATCGCTTCCCATCACTTCATGAAAACGAAACGGGAGCTGAACATTTGCAGGCTCAAGGTGAAGTCACCCTTATCGGGTCCACTCAAGGAAGGTCCCCTGTTTGTTCATTTCTTGAGTGTCATCCCTACCGAAAGTCCCACAGGAATGTGACATCAGCTTATCAAATGTCACTACTAACTGCTACATTTGATTAATGTATATTCCAGTCCGGCTTTCTACAGACTTAGTTAAAGGTTATACATTCTGGTATATGCCCTTAGAAGGTAGGCTATCACCATCTGTGGAGGGTTCCATCACTCAACTTTATCATTTTTTAAAATAATCGTTTAAGCTTACTTATTTCGAGAGAGACAGAGAGAACACAAGCAGTGGAGGGGCAGAGAGAGAGGAGAGAGAAAATCCCAAGCAGGCTCCGCAGAGCCCGATGCAGGGCTTGAACTCACGAAACAATGAGATCATGACCTGAGCCGAAATCACGAGTTGGACGCTTCACCACCTGAGCCACCCAGGTGCCTCCCCACCATCACTCAACTTTAGCGTCCATAGGGAAAGTTGGCCTTGCCCATGATGATGTTTCAATGACTGAGTGGCTGTTATCTAGATAAAAGCACACAGTGTCTCAGCCAGCTCCCCCGGACGCGGTCCCCAACATGATGCTGAAGCTGTCCTTCCTTTCAGATTTGCTCAGACTTGGTGTATTTTCCATGGCAATATGAGATGGGAAGCAGAGAGCACTATGGGACCTGCCCAAGGTCAGAGCCAGGATGGAAAGAGAGCAGGTGTATAGGATTCCCAGCCTATGCTCTTAAGCCCGGCCCCAGAGAGCTTCCCCAGTAAGGACATTCCTGGAATATCTCTTTATGATGTCCCCTCCTGTCTACTTCCTCTGCCACTGCCCAGCTCATCACTTCTCTTCTGAAGGTTGTCCCAATACTCTCTTAACGCCCTGTCTACCGTCTCCTTCCCACAGGCATTCTCCACAAGGGCTCCTGAGAGAGCTGAAATGTCGGTTTGACCTGCTCCTTCAACCAGTGGCTCTCAAAGGTCAGCAGAGTGAATTCCCAACAACGCAGCCTGCAGACAAGCCTTCCCGCCACCTTCCCCGCTGCTTTCCCACCTGCAAATGAGCCTACGTTTCAACTGGGCAGAATGGCTTGGAGCTCCTCGGGCACGGCAGATCTCACACGGAAGGTGTTCTCCCACGGGGATCTCACTGCCACCACCGCCCTGCCCCCAAAATCTGCTTTTACGTGGCTTGCTCTAACTGCCACTTCAAGATTTGGCTCGCTCGGTGTCCCATTGCCTGGGCACTGTTCCTGGGTACTTCCGGTCTTTCTGTTCCGCCACTTGAAAGCTGAGCTCTGTTCTGAAGCCTATCCCCATACAGTGTACTTGTTTAGTGACAGAACTCTCTCCCGCTATGCGTGCGAGCTCTCTGGAACCATCTCTGTCTCCTACCACACAGTCTGACACTTACTTCACACTCAATGCTATTTAACGGATGGATGGATGAACGCGGGGATGGGTGGAAGGAAGGATGGATGGATGGATGGATGGATGGATGGATGCCTAACATGCTGTTTCCTTTTGCTGAAAAAAATTACCTCTTACTCGCCCTCCCCCACCAGACTGGATTTTTTTTCTCGATCCTTCAAATTAGAGGATATTATCGCTTCTATCAGTCATAGTTTCAGAAATGTAAAGATTAATACTCACTACAAGCAGCAAATGTTTCATCCTTAAGGTGCCACAGGAATAACATTTGCTAATTTGTATTTGCATTTGAAATTGAAACACAAATTGGCACAAGAACTATTACACATCCCGGCTAATTAATGTTCTAAAAATGAATTATGCAAATCAACCTCAACAGGCCTCAGAAGCTCTTTCCCTGTATAATGAACGACTCGGAATGTGAACCTTGTTTCAGGGCTGATTCTGATGGGGCTGTGAGCGCAGATAGAAGCCGGGCTTTGGAACCAGACTCAGCCAGTTCTGTCTCTTGTAGCCAGGTGGCAGTCGGCCTGGGCCTCACTTTATCTACCTGTTAGCTGGGAATGAGAACGTCTACCGAATCGGGTTCCTGAAAGAGTCAGGGAAATGACTATTACAGAGTTCCTGACTATTACAAGGAGCTGCCTCTAAACATTTGCCTCCTCTACCCTCCACAGCGTCCTCCCTGCTCCCACGCTGAGCGTGCCCTGCCTCCTTCGCCAATGCCAGTCCTGCCTCAAACATGACTATGTCCTCCGGATCCCTGAAATGGAGACTCCGCCATGGTGGGCTGTTTCATTTCCTGCACTAAGAATCCAGGGAGTGATGGGACAGCTAGCTTGGCCACCGAGTACGCCTTAGGCCTTGAGAATGGAATGTCAGAACAGCTGGGAGGAGGTCATGGTGACTGACTGGAGAGAAAGCAGACGGCAGGGAAATTCTGGGCAGCTGTCTGTGTGGTCTGCAGGAACGCCCCGATAACCTATCATCCTGACCACTAGCTGTCTCCTGACTCGGCGGGGCCTAGACCAGCTCCTGCAAACCCGTCCATACGATGCAAGAGCGTGGATCAGGGACGTTTGCTCTAGAAGGACTTGTGGGCTCTCACTAGAGTCCTACTACAACCCCTGCAGGCGGGTCTGGCGGTGAACATGATGATTCGAAGTAATACATTAATGTGCTTCCAGGAGCCCAGTAAGAGCTAAAGGCTGGGGCAAAAGGGCAGGCATGTGACCATCAGGACAAAGCAAGGGCTTACCAGGAAGACTCCCTGGCAGGCGAGCTCTAAGCTCTTGCGGCCAAGGCCATCAGCGTGTTGATTCCCTTAGTTTTTCAGCCATTCATATACACAGTGAGGGTAACAGCACAGGAAGAGCCCGACAGCCAGTTCCCTTCTGAAACCACTACTGCCCCATGTGGTGACCAGCCTGGCCTGGACGAGCCGAGTCCCCAGGAGAAGGTGGCACCAGCCACAAGACCAGGACTCACGGTTCCTGCCGTCAGCCTTCCACATCTAAGCTAGAGGACGTTCCCGATCCACTAGTGGGGGAAAAGGGCAATGTAAACGAGCGTCACATGTCACCCGGGGAACACTGCAAGTAGCTGGCCTTCCTGAGGGTCCCCGACACAGACAGGGGGTCAGCGTCTTCATTTCTCCAGGGGAGATAATTTGGTTCCTTTCCATGTATTCCTTTGACTGAAAAGTTCACGTTCAAGGATCTCAAGTTAAAGATATTATTTAAATTTTTTTTTTCTTTTTTCGACGTTTTTATTTATTTTTGGGACAGAGAGAGACAGAGCATGAACGGGGGAGGGGCAGAGAGAGAGGGAGACACAGAATCGGAAACAGGCTCCAGGCTCTGAGCCATCCGCCCAGAGCCCGACGCGGGGCTCGAACCCACGGACCGCGAGATCGTGACCTGGCTGAAGTCGGACGCTTAACCGACTGCGCCACCCAGGCGCCCCTGAAGATATTATTTAAATAGCAGCAACAGAATCAAGAGCCATGCGTTCGCAGTCTCAGTACCAGGGACGTTTTCCTCTGATGGAGAGAGCTGATTCCCCCCCCCCCCCACACACACACACCCTGTACCCACGCTTATTATGTGGCTCAGACACACAAAGAATAGAAAAGCCTTGGGGTTTTCTGCGCTACAGAGTAGGAACTAGCTCTCAATTGACGTATTTAAAGTAGGGATTATAAGAGAAAATTGGAAAGTCTCATGAGAGAAACTGCCTCTAAATTATTTATGGTCAGCGCCATGTTGTTTTACGCCCAACCTTAGGCTCGGTCTGCTGACGCGATGAAAAGCAGCAGCTTCAAAGCCAGACTTCCCAGCTTCAAAATCCCAGCTCCGTGGCTGGATGCGTGTGTGTGTGTGTGTGACCTTGGAAGAGTCCTTTTATTGTTCACTATTGTTTTATTGTCCATTTCCTCAGCTACACAAGGAGGTTTACACCTGCGGCACGGGACTGAACTTGACTGAAAAAGCATCCAGAGTAGCTGCTACAGCTGCCACTGGAGGCAAGATCGCCTGGGACTGGACCCCCACTCCAGGACACTCCAGCTGAGCGGCTTAGGCAGGTGATCCTGCGGTGCCCCAGGGCCTCCACAGCCCAACAGGATAAGAATCGTACCGACCGCCTAGGATCCGTGAGAGTATTAAGTGAGGCTGCCATGATCTGAATGCCTGGGTCCGCCAAGAATTCATGTGTTGAAATCCTAACTCCAAAGGTTTCCGTATTAGGAGGTGGAGCCTTTGGGAGGTGCTCAAATCATGAGGGTGGAGTCCTCTTGAGTGAGACCAGCACCCTTATAAAAGAGACTCCAGAGAGCCCCCTGGGACTTTCCACCGTGGGAGGACATGGCCAGGGATCAGCAGTCTGCAACCCAGAAGAGTGCCCTCCCCTGACCCTGCCGGCAGCGTGACCTCAGACTTCCAGAACTTTAAGCAAGTTATTTCTGCTGTTTATAAGCCACCTAGTCCGTGGCATTGTGTTACAGCAGCCCAAACAGACCAAAACAGAGTTAATGCATTAATACGGGGTCCGGTGCATAGTAAGTTCTTCTATGTTGGCTTTTAGGACCATTGATTTCTTCGGGCACTCATCGAGGGCACCCTCCATGCCAGGTCCTGTCCTAGACACCGTAACGCAGGGATTAATAGAACACCATGCTCAAGTGGTTCCATGTTCACTGGACAAGATGGTGCGCACACACACAAACAATTCTAGCAGAGTACGGGCTCCACATGAAAGCCAGGCTAGGGAATTTCAGAGAAGGTGACATTTGAGACGAGCCTTGAAGGATACCAAAGTGTCCAAAAGGGCGACAGTGGGTTCCAGAGAGCAGTACCTGAATGTACAAGGCATGGAGGTGAGGACAGTAGGGAGCACAGCAGGTCGGGTGGGAAGAGGGGGCGGAGCCTGGAAGAGAGGTGTGGTCCAGCTTATACCAACTCTGTCCCAAGTGACCGGGAGCCAAGACACCTTGGTTTTCAACTCTCCCGAGTACCAGCTCCGAGAGTGTGGATTAACTTCCCAACTAGCAAAATGAGAATATTAAGGCATGATCCTTGGGGGCCCTCCCAGCTCTCAAGCGATTTAATTCTCACCAGATGGCAAACTTTCTGGGGACAGATTTCAGGACCTATTCCTCTGCTTCCCCTCGTGCACCTCAGCGACGGCAGGTTCGGTGCTCAAGAAATGCCTTTTAGGCTTTTGGAACTTTCTAGTCTTTTCTAGCTCAGGAATGTCTCGTTTTAGCAGTTTGCTCACAAGCAGGTCGCCGAAAGCATGTATTTATAAAACTGAGCCCCCCAATCTCTAAGGGTTTTCTCATTAAAACAAATTGGAAGTGCCTATACAAATGATGTCAAGGCTTTGAGAATTCAAAACCAAAGTGTTGGCCATCACCTGACTGGTCTGGTTCAAAGGATGCTGAGAGGTCCAGAGCCTCTTTGACAAAGACAAGCCAGGACTCTCCAGAGCAGACAACTTGGGAAATGTGCAAAAGGGGCTCCCAGCCCAGGCTCCTGCACCCGATAAAATTAGCCGAAAAGTGATCTCCATGGCAACAGGAAATTTGTTCTTAAAGAAGGTTAGAAATAATGCCTTTGGAAGAAACTCCGCAGCAGATAGAATATTCTCAGATTACACATAAATGGTGTCTATGCCAACAAAGTGACGGGCCAGGCGGCTCAATTATCTGGATAATTTAGGCCTGAACCAGTGATTTGTAAAAGAATAGGAGGCTTTTAAAGTCTGAAGAATGGAATGTGGCAGGTATGGCCGCCAGGGCTCAGGCGAGGACATCAGAAGCCCTGCCTCTCCTCCAAGTTTTCTCTGCCAGTCTGGGACCCGGAACAGGACTCGCGGTCCCGGGGCGTTGGTCTCTGCCAGCTACGTCCCAAGAATCAAGGAGGGGTGCACGGAATTGTTAGATGGATGGTCAGGAAGTCATTGGGTGAGGGTGAGTTCTGGAGGACCGATTCCAGCACAGGTGCCCAGACGTCTTTCTTTCCTTTTATTTTTTAATTTTTTTTTAATGTTTATTTATTTCTGACAGAGAGAGAGAGCACAAGCAGGGGAGAGGCAGAGAGAGAGAGAGAGAGAGAGGCACAGAATCCAAAGCAGGCTCCAGGCCCTGAGCTGTCAGCACAGAGCCCAACGTGGGGCTCGAACCCACGACCCGTGAGATCACGACACTGAGCCACCCAGGTGCCCCCAGACATCCTCCTTTCTGCCCCCCCAAAAAAGAGAGCCCAGATCCCCAGACCCTCCCACCCACTTTCTCTCGAACGCATCTCCGTTTTCTACACATCAGCCATCTTTCTTCTCTGCCCCCACCTTTACCTCCTTTATTCCATCCTTCCTTGGAAGATTGAAAAGCATGTGGCAAATTGAAACCCATTCTGCTTTCATCAGTTTTGAGAGGAGACTGCTCAGCCTGGAGGACCCAGGCTGCTCAGCTTCGGATTCTCCAAAGTCTTCGGGCCTTGCTTCCTCATCTGTAAGAAGGGGATGAGAATAAAGGTGACTTCCTCATGGCACTGAGGTGAGGAGCGAATAAATCAGTATTTGTAAGCACTTCGAACAGTGCCTTGCACGCAGTAAGAGCTATGTCTGCATTTGATAATCCCCCCAAATCATTGAAAACACTCAAGCCACTGCAAAAATCAGACTGGACTCTCAGACACGGAGGCACCCCGGCGATTCCTGGGTTCAGATCTCTTTCACTGTGAATCATTAAGGAATCAAAATGCTGTGAAATGCCACATGTCACCCTGCGTCCTTGTCATACAGATGAGAAGCTGATGCCCAGAGATAGAAGGCGTCTCTGGGGTACAGAGTCTAGGTAGCCCCCGGGGGTTTTCTGAAGGAGACTTTCTGTCTTCCAGGCAAGCCCTGGGCATCTGAGCGGGGGTAGATCTCGGCAGCTCCCAGCCCCGGAAAGGCTTGGCACCGTGCTCTGCAAATGTTTGCCTAACATCTCGGCCTCCCCTTTGCTTGTGTTTATTTATTTACTCGGTAGTTTGCTCATTAATGAACGAAGGTATTCCTCAGGCAGAGATAAGGATCCCAAGGGCCCGTGAACTTTTCACGAGCTGAGCGGATAAGCTGTATCTCCAAAGAAGTTACAGCTGACGGTTCATGTCGAGACCATCCGGCTGCGGGGATCCCTCGCACCACGACGGCTCACGGGGTTTCCGCAGCACCAGAACCTAGCGCAGAATCCGGAGTGTGAGCATTAGGAGCCAGGTGGGAATCCGGGCTATGACATCGTTCAGCCTCGTGGGTTAGCCAAGTTACTTAACTGCTCTGGGCCAGCTTCTCCATCCTGAAGGGTAATAACATCCAGCACGTGTTGAGCATTTACTGTTTTCCAATTGCTGTGTTAACAGCTTCACGCATATTACCTCATTTAAATCTTACCATCAGAAAGGAGAAAACAGGGGCGCCGAGAAGGTATTTTCCAACAGAGTAAATAACGTGCCCATAACGCAAATTTACTTCTTGGTTAATAAGTAAATGGCACAACTTGGGCAATTATTCTCCGGGTCTTCCTGGTGGCTGTGAGAACGGAGTTTTATGATGCATTGGCTGGCCGTTGACATCAGCAAATCTTCCTTCCTTCGCTCCTCTGGGTTCCAACTACTAGATTGGATCCAGAAGAAAATGACCTTGTTTCCCCCCTCCCTCTCTTCCCTTCTTCCTCCCACCCTTCCTTCTTCCTTGCTCCCTTCCTTTCTACTTCCTGTCTTCCTCCCTCCCTTCCTTCCTTCCTTCCCCCTTTCCTTCCTTCTCTCCCCTCTCCTTCCCTGCCTTCCCTCCTGCCCCCTCCCTTCCTTCCCTCTCTTATTTAAATCAAACATTTATCAAACACATTCTCAGTATTCCATACCAAGTTTCTTATTTGCAACTAAGCAAACAAAACTGAATAAGGCAGGACCTTCACGGCCCTTAAGCAGCTAGCAGTCTTGTCTTTTGTTTTGCAAAGTTATCTAATTTCACGAAATGACAAAGATCCCCCCCCCCAATAAAAAAGCTAGCCAAGATCCCAAATCTCCATATTGTTTTGTTATCAACGGGAGAAGAAAGAAGATTCATTTCTCCAGCCTCTCAATGGGCAAGGTGCTCTCCTATCATCTCTCTGAATTATTATACCCTTTGAAGGGTATTATTATGTTTCGTTTTTATGGGAGGCCTGGGCTGCTCATGGACTTGTCTGCGGAAGCCAAGATGGGCTCGACCCACAGTCCCTCCCCTCTCCGCGCGCACACGGTTTTCTGTCGTCCCGGGCTTCGCGATGTCCCTTTCTCTGGGTTGACATTGCCGACGATGACTCGTATATTTCTGGGAATGCTTTTCTCCCCTTTTGGGGGGGAATCTGTCTTCAGCCCCGCTCATCAGCCCCCTTCCTGTGCACGGTCACAACGGGCCCGTCCCACCGCACCCCTGTCTCCCCCTCCCCCCACCCCTCTCCCGGCCAGATTTACAGCCACTCACACAGCTGTTTCCAGCCAAGGTGAGGGTTTCCTCTTAACGGTGTCGTTTACAAGTCAATAAAGCCCCGGAGCCCCGTTTCCGGCAGCCGGTCCCACCTCGGGGGCTCTGTTGTCTCGCCCGGCAGTCAGGGTGCCCAGGGCCCGGCTGGGGGCCTCATTCCTGCCATAAAGACCTCCTCTCCTCAGAGGGCAGAGTTCAAAGCTCTGGCTCCCCAGGACCCCGTCCTAAACCGTCGGCCCCGCCCTGCTTTATGGCTCCCGCTCCCCTCCCCCGCTCCCCTTCCCGCAGCACAGAGCCCAGCCTGGGCTCTTATCTGCCCCGGAGATAAAGGCCGGGCTCTGGGAAGCCAAAGGCGAAGGCGCCCGGGCCACTGGCCCCGGCTCCCACCGCTCTGGGGTGTGTTTAATGAGCTCGAGGAAAGAAGGCCTCTCTCAAACCGCAGAGAAGACACTCCCTCCGGGGCTGGCTTTCTGTCTTCTAGGGGGAGGGCCGAGGGGAAACCTCGGCGCTCTCAGGGGCTCCCTGCCTCCCCGGAGGCTTCCCCAGGCCAAGGCGATAATGAGGTGAGAGAAGATGGCGGCTTAATGGGCCTGAGCCTGCGGAGAAAGGGAGCCGGTCAGGCCCAGGCCCTGCGAGCCGACGCCCCGTGGGGAAGGGGGAGCAAGTCAAGGTCACAAAGCCCTGGGATGCCAGAGCAAGGTCAGAACCGCCCAGGGCGTTCACTTAGGCACTTCTTCAAGCAAGGTAACCAGAGCACCTACTGTGCCCACGGCACTGTGGTTCACGCTCTGGGGTTGGGGGGGGAGGGCGAAGCAGCCCCAAGGCTGCGGCCCAGGGATGTTGCCAGAGGCGAGAGGGTGCATCCTGACAAAGAATAGAAACCCGCCCGGAAAGCAGAGGGAAGTGAATACATTTGCTTTAAAAGGGCTTGTGCATTCAGGGGGCACCAGTGCAGGTGATTTGGGGTGGGGCGGGGCTCTGTCACTCTCCTGACAGAGGGGAAAGAGGTGCTGGCTGTCGCATCTCCCCCTGGCCTGTATCTAAACCAGAGACACCCCCCCCCCCCCCACACACAGCTTTCTCCCATCTGGTGGTCACAGGCAACCCCTCGGGGAAGGCCAGGGTCATCTACTTTGTACCCACACGGTCCAGCAGGGAAGCCTGCATTTACCGAAACCCACCCCGGGAACCGGACCGGCCAGTAGGAAACACCACGCGCGTTAAGAATTTAAGGGATGCGTCGCGTGGCCTCTCCACCCGGCAGGTTACACATATACGAACAGTGAGTGCGTCGTGCAGCCCTAACCCTTCTGTGCCTGGCCCGGGGCTCGCGGCAGATGGTCGGAGTAAGATCGCCACTTTTCAAGAGAAAAGGCTGAGGCCCGGGGAAGTTACAATGACCCCAGCTAACATAAGGCCATCACAGTACCTTTGCGCGGTACCAAAACGGTGCCCCTGGGGGGCGGCTGTGGCCCCGTGGGAGCAGGCTCCTGAGCAGATAGTCTGTGCAGAGGAGGTCCCCTTCCCTCTGGGCAGAAGCAGAAGAGAGCCCGGGGTGCACGAGGTATGGACAAAAGCATGTACTGGACTTCGGCCTCCTTGGTCAGGCGTCCTGTGCGACGCGAGGATGCCACCCTGAGCTCTAAGAGAAAGTGTCCAGGCCACATACAGCCGAGGCAGAGAGACCGGCGGGGGCTGCAGTCAGGCAGAAGTGTCATTCAGCCCCAGCTCCGTGACACGACCCACTGGCACCGCAGCCGTGGGGAACTCACTCTATCCTTTCTCTGTGGACTAAGGCTAATAATACCCACTTCGCCAGCGTTGGCAAAGATTTAAAAGCAGATAGCAGTTCTTATTTTCCGAGCGCCTCAAGAACAGAAGATAAAGAATCCCCAGAGCCCTGGATGTCTTCCTTCCTTCCTCACTTGGAGACAGGTCTTAGCTATTTGTTTCCTGCCTACATGTAATTACAGTGCGAGGGCCTCACTCTCCAGGCCTGCTTTAGTGAAGGAGGAAGGAAGTCACTCAGGCCTTTTCACCGCAGCTCCCTGCTCGGAGACGCCAGCTGGGAATCTGACTAATCTGTGACTGCAGCCAACAACCCCCTGGCATGTTCCAGATCAAGGTACTGCACAGGCCATTCGGGATGGCTCTTGTGGCCACGAACCCACCACTGTTCTCAGGCCCGCCTTCCAGGACACCAGTCCTCTCCCACCTCTCCCACGGCCCTGTGAGTTTATGGCCGGGGAGAACGAGAGTCCCCTCCACCCACGCTGCAGAGCATCCCAGGGCCACTCCAGCCCTCGGATGTTCCAACCGTGAGCTGGGCCATGAGAACGTCCACAGCGTGTGTCCCTCTCTGCAGGGTCTGCGTGGAGTGCCGCATTGGAGAGCACTTGGCAAAAGTCTTGACAGAGCTGGGAACCCATCAGATGATGAAACTGCTTCGTGGCTCAACTCGGTGACACGGCGTATCCAGAGAGGACCGCTGGCTTTATCCAGAGACGTCCTGGACAGTAGCCATTTCCATTGAGTTAAGGAAAAGAGACACAACTCCTTGCAAGACTGGCTCTGCTCTATGACCTTGAACAAGTTCCTTCACACTCTGCAGCAGACCTTCTCCCCTACAATAGGGCAGTAGGAATATGTAACTCTCGAGGGCCCTTTTGGAGCTGGCAGTCCCGGATGCTGTGATTCCGGGAGTTACAAAGGACCCTTGCCTAATCGGTGGTATGGATCAAAAGAGAAGATTATTTGTGAACATTGAGCTGCAGGAAAGGAGAAACGCCCTCCCCGGGTTGATGGCTGCAGGATTCATCTGGCTTCATCAGAAAAAGACCATAAAGCTGTTTTGCAAAACAGGTTGATTTCAATGAAGCATCTTGTGGATTGATAGACTCCTGGTCAGCGCAAGAAGAGTTTGGATCCTTGACAAGAAATGGTCTTCATTATTTAAAGTATCAAGCAGAAAGATTCCAGTTAAGGTTCATGCGCATTAGGAGAGGTTATTTTAGCTAAGATGTAAGAGATTTACAGCTTTATTCCTCCCGGGCCCACCCAGTACCTGGCCACCATGTGCCAGACCCTGTGCCGAGGACAAAGAAACGACATACCTCTTCCCCCGCGGACCGGGTCTGCCAAAGGGACAGTCATAAAGAGGATAGTAGTTTACCACACGCCGTAGTTCCGCGGGGATCCACAGGAATGTCGAGCCCGAAGGTGGCTTGAGCAAGAATTAGCATCTCCATCTTACAAAATGGTAACCGAGGCTCAGAGAGGTGCATTCATTTGTCCGAGGCCACACAGCCAGGGAGTGGAAGAGAAGTTTGCAAATTCTGATCGTCTGACTCGTAGGCCAGAGCTCCTTCTATCCACTTCCGTGCCTGTCTGCACCAGAGGACCCAAACCTGAGAGGTTATCATCCCTCAGGGACCCCTGCACGGAGTAGGTAGGTGCTCCACGAGGATTTGTTAGCCAACTGGGTTCTTGGCTCCACTACTCTAGACAAAGGCTTGATTGCTTCTTGTAAGCCCTTAATTTACTTCTCTCCAGTTCTTTCATACTGACTGTTTGTTATAGGATTGTGGCTTCTGCAAATGGAAAATCCTAAAAGACATTGCTCCTGCAATCTCCTTAAGCCTGCTGGTATTCCAAGCACAAACCTCAAAACATGCTGCTAATTTCCTCCAAAAAATCGTAAGCATGTCTCTCCATCGCAACGGCAGGAAGACATAGCAGAGCCTTGGAATTAGGCAGCACTGGGTTCCTGTCACCAGGTCACTTTGGGCAAATATTGGTCTATTTCAGCCCAAGGGGTCCAATCTATGAAATGGAGCTCAAGCTCCCCTTGAAAAGATGTTGGACTGGCCAGATGAAATTCATCAGAGCCTCTGCCACACCATGGGCTTTTTAATGACGTGAGTGGCCTTCTCTACCCCAAATTCCTTCCACGACTGGGCTTAAGCAAGTCCATTTCCCTGGCCCATTTTCTTCTCCGTAAGAGTTTTTCCCTCATCACACTCTCTGGCCCACTGGTATTTCAGATCGACCAGAACTGATGACCAGAATTGGACCATCTGAATTAACGATGGAGAATTCAGAGCCTCCCGGATTATTTGGTCATCCTCCTGGACTCAGTCTGTTGACTGAGTGGCAAAGGTCCCTGCCAGCAACAGCATTTAGAGCAGGACAAGTGTGTACCCTTGGCCCAAAAAAACACTTCGTAATGAGGAATGGCTTCCCTTCATGGCTTCAGCTCTGACGACACAACCATAGGGACTTGGGGGACCCTTTTCATTGAGAAAGCACTAGGCTCTGTGCAATCAGAATCATCTTATCGGCCAGGCTCCATAGCTCCAGGATCCAGCTTGTGAGCTTTTAAAAGGGCCCCACAAAAAAAATTTGAGAGCTGGCAAAAAAAAAAAAAACAAAAAAACAAAAAAAAACTGGTTCTGAAACACAAAACAAAAACAGCAAAATCAAAGTAGGTAAATGTTTAATTAATTGTCTTAAAAAGCTAACACTATGTCCCATGCCACTTTGTAATTGTTAAATTTATCACTTGTGAGCATTTCATTGCATTAGAAAACAGTGTGGAGGTTATATATTTGCACGTGGCATGAATTTCCAAATAGATTGAGAAGGAAAAAGAAAAGAAAAGAAAAGAAAAAGACCTCATGGTAAATTAATCAAGTTACCCATAGCTAAATAATTTTAAAAGCAAAACTGCAGAGTCCTTTTGAACTTTTTTATAGCAAAATAACAAAAACCCCATAATACATAATATGGAACGAAGGAGTCGCGTCACATATGACAGGATGTGGGGCGGGGTCTCCGAGAGTGAGAGAGAACCAGAGTCTCCGGAGGACTTTCAAGGGTCCAGATCATCGTCTGCTCAGTCCTATTACTTTCACCAAGAGGTAGGCACCCACCTAGACTGCCCAGACAGTGGTAAAGACTTTCAGGTATTTGCTCACTCAAGAACTGGGTGCCATTTTCAAATGCCGGGCCACCCTTTTTCCCAGTTCCTTCTGCCGAGCATTCCTTCCGCTAATCAAACCCCGGTCATCCAGCTCTGAGGGAATGTTTACTCAGTACACACCATTCTAGAGTCAAAGGCTGAAGGCCACGCTAAAGTTAAAACATTAAAAAGGAAGTCTTACCTTTTGGGTCAGTGTTACAATTTTCTGGGTGTGGAATGTGACCCCTGGGGGGTTGTAATCACAGTAAGTGGCGACGTGGAGGAGAAGACAGCCCTCTGGGATTGAAGCAGAATATTTAGATCTGTTCCCCAGTCCACGAAGTGCTGACACTGCAGAAATTCTTTATTCCCTTCTAGACTTCAGTTTCCATGGCTGTAAAACGGGGGTGATGATCCCCACCGGGAAATTGTGAGCGGCGAACAAAGTGGCTTTTGAAACCCGAGAAGCGGTATACAGGGTCAGATGGTTGTGCGCCACGTAGCCAAGATTTTTTTTTTTTTTTTTTTTTTACTTTAGTGCCACAATAAAGGACTCCCAGCTGAAATAATTGTAGCTTCATTGACCATCTTCACAGTTCGTACTGAGATTTAATGGTGAGAAGTTCTATTCCCCAACGAGGGCCACATCAGCGCGTCTCCTTCCCGGGTGCTCTCCCTGCCGTGGGATGGTCACATTCCTCCACTGAGAGGCGGTGTCCAGCCTCCCTCTACTCAAACCTGAGTGGCCCGGCCAGGTGCTCAATAGCCCTAAATGATAGGATCATCGTTTTATTCATTTATTTTTTTTTAATTCATTTTGCTTATCTGCATTTATAAAATTTCCGTAGCAAGCATCCCACTTTCCTCAAAATAAGTCATTTTTCAAAATTCCCCTCATATCCCCACCCTCTCAAAGCATCAGCAGGCATTGGCTGATATCTGAGTCTCCATAATTCACCAAAATAACTGCTCGCCCCCAAATCCTGACAAGCTTATACCGGTGGACAGACTCCAGAAACCACCGAGGTCCTCGGCTGGGCAACACGAGTGAATCCAATGCTCGGATTCGCCCGTAGTTAGACCTACCAGCCCAGCTGCCCCAAGGGTGGAGCAAGCTTTCCCGAGGCCCGAGCATCAAGGTTTTTTGTTTTTTTTTGTTTTTGTTTTTGTTTTTGTTTGCATCAAGGTTTTTTTAACCAAGAGAAAGTAAAGCTTTTCATTCATTCATTCATTCATTCATTCATTCATCGAGTATTGGTGAAGCCCTGTGTGTGCCCGGCATGGGGCAAGGTGCTAGGGATACCTCTGAGAGCGGATGGAGGGCTCTGCCTACAGGCAGTGAAAAATACAAAGGAAGCCGTGATCTGAATGTGGCATAAACGCCACGAGAGGGGTCACCTGAGGCGGTAAGTGGACAGAGCAGGTGCACTGGCCCAGAGGGGGAGATGCAGGAGGGCCGCCCGGATAACGGGATGTAGTGATGGGGATTTCAGGAGTATCAGCGTCAGAGGGCAGAATGCAGTGTGCTGTAACACACACGTTTATTCCTCCCTGAAGCCTTAGGTTGAAACCCTAACCCCCAGTGTGACGGGACTTGGAGATGCGGGCTTTGGGAGGTAAGTAGGTCACCAGGGTGGAGCCTCAGAGAGGTCCCTTCTCTTCTTTTCTGCCCTGTGAGGACACATGAAGAAGACAGGCCGTCTGTGGACCAGAAAGCTGGCTCTCACCAGACACCGAATCTGCCAGTGCCTCGATCTTGGGGGTCCCAGCCTCTAGAGCCGTGAAGGATAAATGTCTGTGGCTTAAGCGCCCTCCCAACCCCCACCAAGTCTATGGTAGTTTTATTGTAGCGGCCAGAACCGACTAAGACAGAAATCAAATGAGACCATTCTTGTGAGCGCACTTTGCAAGATGGAAATACGGGATGTGGTGGCCAGCCCCTGCCCACCCAGCCTCTGGCTGCTTCTGTACTCCAGCCGGGACTCTGATAGGGCGTGAGGCTTCTGTTTGCCGCGTTGGTGAGCACAGAAAACCTCGGACCGTGACACTGACACAGGTCTTTGGCTGCCGTAGTCTCTCGTACTTTTATCTACCGTTCACTAAACAGGCAGGGCAGGAACAGCCTTTCTCGCTCCGAGGCCGGTGGCCAAGGTCCGAGATGCTGCTGGGGACACATCTCCCCTGCCAGCCTGGCCCGACCATGCTGCCGGCCAGGTGGGGCTTGTGAGACAAGTGCCCTTAATTTGTTCTGACGTCCAGCCAGAGAGAGAGCCAGTCTTCCAGGGAGCACGGAGAGCTCATGTCCTCCCATCATCCACTAGAACCGAGGGTGAAGGCTGGAGCCCCACCCCTCATCCTGCAGCCGTCGCCCTGGGCGGGTGGCTGGGGACCCTGGCCTCAGCCACTCAGTCCGTATGTGTCCTTCTGTGTCACCGTCCGACATCACTAAGAGGCTCTTTCTAACAGAAAAGCCCTGCCACCCCCCCTGGGGGTCCTTCAGTGCCTCCCCTTGGTCCCTAGACCAGGAAGCCCAAGCTTGTCAGCCAGGCCCTCCGTCTCCTGCTCCTCTCCAGCAGCCTGGTCCCTGCCATTTGCTCCCCCCAGAGCCAATTCTGACCATTTGTTCCAGCCAGGCCCCAAATGGGACCCCATACCTTCTCCTTTGTATGACTCCTGCCAATCTTTTAAATCTTTGTTAAAGTGTCACTTCCTCCAAGAAGCCGACCCGGAACTGCCAGCCTCCTGCCCCTGTTGAGATCCCACAGATAAGTATCATTTATTAATCTTGCTGCCTCGATGTGGCAAGACGGCGTTCTCCCACCTTCTGCCCTGCTTTTCCCCACCACGCCCTGGGGGCGCCTGGAGAGTCTTAGGTGAAATGGAGACTGAAGCTTGTCAGCAGAAGTCTCATGAAACAGGACGGGTCGACATCGGCAAGGGGGGTTTCGTTCGTCATGTAGACATTTAACTCCGAAGGCCTTGCAAGGGCCCCCAGGTGCCGGCGGGAGCTGGGATCAGACCCTGATGGTCCCTGTGATGCTCTTGCTGAGGGAGCCCAGTCGCCCCCCTCCACCCAGGGCAGGGCAGAAGGTGGAGGAAGCCCAGGAAGGAATCTTATGCGCACACTAACTCTCCTCAAGACACAGAGCCTGGCTTTTTTTTGTGGAAAAAATGCTTCTGCAGAGAAAGTACCCCAGTTCCCACAAAAGGGCCCCAGGAAAACCAGAGCTTCCTCCAAATTCTGGTACTGTCACCAAGAAACCCTGGGAAATAATTGTTGGAACAAATTCACCCCATTTCTTTTCCTCAGACTCTTTCAAGTCCTCAGGAGAATGGAGGCATCGCAAATCTCCAAGAGGGAAATTAAGCGTGAATATTAATTACGTTCATCTGGCCACAGTGTCTGATTTGGGGGAGCACCTCTTGAGGCACCCCAGAATCAGTGTTTCACGGAACACAATTCAGAAAATGCTGCCCTAAAGATATTTATGAACTTCAGAGTTCCCGAAGGAGCCTATCTCCCAATATCTGGGTCTTTTAGAGGATTTTATTGATATTGTTTCGTAATATATCATAGAGAGCCTGCTTTTGAGGCAGCCGCGTTTCTTGTTGATGACGCACGCCATGTATATGAGTGTTTCCCTCATTACCGTGGTTACCAGGAAGCTCAGAATTGAGTCCTGGCCCACATCCAGCTACTGCCCAGACCTCTAGAGGGACAATTTTGTCTTCTTACCTTTTCTCTGTTACTGTCTTGTCTCTTCTATTTTTCTTTTCTCTTAGCCATGATTCCTTCATGTGTTCATTGTTAACCAATTTAATAGTATGTCAAAACCCTCTCAAAAGAGAGGCTAGGGTTGCATAAATAAATGTAAACAACTGTAGTATTGTTAGCAATAATGATAAGAAACACAGTTGCATTCCAAAGAAGAGGGGACTGTCCAAGAGACGTTGAGTATTAGCTCTTTCCTGACCAGGAAAAGAGGATCCAAGACGTGTTTCCTCTTGGCCTGAATCGTCACGTTTAAGTGTTTCTAGTCTCTAAAGTCAGAAGACGTGCCTCCTTCCCTCCCCCCACTCCCTTGAGAGACTGGAACAAAACCACCCTCAAGATCAAATAGATTACATTAATGACACAGAGAAAAGAGGATGGTCTGTGCCCACTCTCTGAGCTCCCCAGACAACAGGCTTTTGTGCTCAGGAGAGAGACGGGGGCCGGGGGGCACTTGACAGGCTGCATCCACTGGACAGGGCCTGCTGGGCTCGCACTCGTGCCCTCCAAGGCTCCATGAGTTGGGTGGACGGAGGCCCTTTGATTCTAGGCCACTGCCCCCACCACCGAGGAACCCTGCCTGCCCAACACCCAAATAGCCACCCCCAGGGCCTTTCGAGGGCCCAAAGGAGAGGTGGAGCCTTCAACAGACCCCACCCTATTCAAATATTCTGCCTCCAGACAAACTCGGTTTATCATCCCTTCTGACAACTTGACTGTGAAGTGACCCACATACGAGAAACACTCTCCCGCAGGCCTGTCTTCCCTGAGCCGGAGCTGGAGATGGTCACCCATAAGGCCCCTTGTCCCCATCTCTGGACGGTAGCCATCTTCTCCCCCTTTAGCGCTTCCCTCATGGATGGTGGCCCAGGAGCAGACCAGTGGCTGCCTGAATCCCCTTGGATTCTCCGTGGAGGCCACGAGCCCCTGGTGGGCTCTCTCTCTGTCTTCTGTTGTGCACACCCCCTCCCCCACACGCCGAAGGACGCTCCTGGGCAGAGGCGCAATGGCTATGAAAACAGCTGTATTCAGAAAAGCTGGGGAAGGTGCTGCTCAGACCCAGAGGGACAGTGGAAACTGTCCAGATTAGACCTTCCCTCTCTGACTCCATCAGCACAGCCGGTGCCACATCATTACCAATCTCCTTGGCTGTGCATACCTAGCAGGTATGATGTGCTCCTTGAAGCCTGGAACCTCGTGGAATTCACGACTCCATGATTACGCCGGGGCCTGCCTCTGAGTATGACCTAACAAGTCCAGAGGAAAGGCGGTAAGAAGCGGGGAGAGAGAGTGAGGACTTCCGAGTTTGGGGAGGTCAGACCCTCTACTTTCATGACCTCCTTCAATCTTCACAAAAACCTGAAGGGTTTAGATGTTATCGTTAACCCCGTCTCAGAAAAGAGCACGTGAGGCTCAACCGGGAAGTAACTAGTCAAGTTTGGACCAAGTTCCAGCAACTCTCGAGGCCCTGACCCTCCTCCGGCTCCACCCAGGGCTGGCCCAGGAGTTTCAACTTTATCCCAGAGGCAGTGGACCATGAAATCTTTCTGAAAACTTCGGAGTTGACTTTGCAAAGCAGTGTTCAAATCAGAATAGGGATTTTCCACCACGGAATTCTCCGCTTTCCGCAGCAGCTCCGACCACACATCAAAGGCATACTCTTAGAGCAGTTCTATTTGTTGGGCGCGTAAGTCAGAAAAAATCAGAAAACATCTAGAGAGAGAGAGATTCTTCCCCATTCTTCTCTACGCGCAGGTTAGTGTCCTTCTGCGAAGCCCAGACTTCATTCCGCAGAAGTCCCCAGTTCTCCTGGGAGAAGAGGAAAGGAACTATCGGCCTATCGGCCAGGTCAGCTCACTTCAGTACAACAGACAAGGCCTCATTAGGCAGCCGTGGGCACCAAGGGGACCCCGAGGCCGCAGACCCCATCCCTGGCCCACTGGGCACTAGCATCCAGACGGGAAGTTGGAGTAGAAATAAAGCGTTCCCAGGATCACCACGTGCAAGGAGAGGTTTATGTGAGGCCTGTGAAAGTTTGACCGACCCTCGGTTGTAAAAACTGCAAAGCGATTTATTTGTGGCTGTCCCTTCTGTGGGTGTCTGCTCCAGGGGACACAGCAAATCTTTGTGAGGGACCTATTGGTTCCTGTGTATGGCTTCCTCTGCTTAAAAGAAGAAAAAAGAAAGTCATTTAAACTATTTAATTGGCCTAATTTGTGTTCTTAAAAAACGAAAATGAAAAAAAGCTGAGATTTTATGGGTGGTGTTACATTTTTAACGGGCAAGTATCCCAGGCCCATACTTTTAATTGGAAAATGTCAAACAGCTGGTTGTTTTAGGCTCGGCAATAAGAATAATACCCACCGTTAGCTTCAAGGCCACAGTTTACAAAGCGCTTCGTGTCAGAGACTCTGCTTTGCTACCAGCACGCGTGGAGATGAAATTATGATGGACATGTGTATCTTCACCATACTCTGTTCCCGAGATGCTTCGAGACAACCAGCAGGCTTGCTCGTACAAGACACAGGTGTAAGGCCTCACTGAGGTTAAGCTCTATCACAGACGGGGCCGCCAAGCACTTGGAGCCTTTCCGTGGCTGAGACTTTTCCGGAACGTAGCCCGTCATCCTGCGGTTATCTTTTTTTTTTTTTTTTTTTTCAACGTTTATTTATTTTTGGGACAGAGAGAGACAGAGCATGAACGGGGGAGGGGCAGAGAGAGAGGGAGACACAGAATCGGAAACAGGCTCCAGGCTCTGAGCCATCAGCCCAGAGCCCGACGCGGGGCTCGAACTCACGGACCGCGAGATCGTGACCTGGCTGAAGTCGGACGCTCAACCGACTGCGCCACCCAGGCGCCCCTTTCCTGCGGTTATCTTAACGAGGCCTGGAAGTTCGGCCTGTCCCCACGCTTCTTGGCCATTTCTGGGGGACGAAGGGCCACGTTCGCTCATCTGAAGCTGGACGTGTCGGGACGAGGGCTGGGCTGGAGGCGGGAACAGACTAGCATCCTGTCTTTTGCCAGCATCCTCCTCTCTGCCTCAGGCCTCGTCTCTGTCGTCCCCGTGCTTCCGTTTCCTCACGTGCGGAGACTGAATCCCGCCACGTCCCATTCTCAGCATCACGCCACAGACGCTGTGTGATCTTGTGCGAGAATTACAGGCATTACCGCACTATTGTTTCGTTATTGTCATAGACCTTGGTGTCCGCAGGCCCAGGCCCGGCTGCCAGCTCTATCTCTTGCTGTGAAACCGTGGACACGTCACTCCCTCTCCCTCGACCTCTAAGTCCACGTCTGTAAAATGAAGACAGTGCCCTTGGTCAGGGCACCTTGGAGTAAAGCCACCAGACGAGCACAAAATAAAGAGCTTGTGCTAGAATGTAAACCGATGCCCTGCCCCCTTCACTGAGAAAGTCTTGCTGTGAAAAAAGCAAAACAAAACAAAACAGCTGGACTAGACAATATGCTGAATGAGCGGTGGTGCTGCGTTAGCCCTTCCATGACTAAACAACATGATTCCAACGACATTCTTAGCCTACTTATGAGATGAACAGGGACCTAGGAAGTGGGTTTGATTCAGAATTATTGCTATCCAGGTGGGGCCACTATTCTTATTAGCCCACGGGGCTTCACAGGGGACCTAACATGGCCCAGCACGGCCGCACGTCAACACGGTGATCCCTTCCCAGCTCGATGGGCAGATGAGACTTGAGCAAGAGTTTATCAAGAACTGGCCAGACCTATAGCCCCAGACAGAGCCCATCTGTAGAGATATGCTTGGACAGAGGCAAGCATCGACGTGTACATCTACGTGTAATACAATATACAATAGTATTTATGCAGGTGGGTCCCAATGGCTGGTTTTGGTGATGCCTCTAACTCAGTCAGCCCCGAATCTCAGCTAGGACTCAGACCTGCGCTTGAAATGCAAACCTGTTCTCGTGTGTCATCAACTCCGTCCTCTCTGCATCCAATTGGCTTTGACAACTGGAAAGTTAGATGAGCCATCGGGCCTTTTGTTCATTATCCACACTTCGCTGAAATTATTAAGGAAAATATATAGGTACATCTGCTGGGAAACTCTTTCCTCCCCTATAGTTCAGAATCTTGCGTTTGGGGATATTTTGTCGTATTTTAAGTCACCCGATGATAACTGAGGGCCACGTCTGCCCCTACGGTACTCTTTGACCTTCCGGTTTCAGGCATGAACTTTCTTTCTCCTTGTCCCTCTGCATTTCTTTCCATTTGTCTGTCTTTTGGTAGACTTTTTTTTTTTCTGTCTTTATGGTTTTTCTGCACAATCCACTGGCCATGTGATGGTTTAAATTTAACTTTCAACTTTCAAATTACTCTGTGTGTGTGCGTGTGTGTGGTTTTCCCTGTCTAGAAAGGAAATATTCCCATGGGAAAAGATAAGTATGAAACGAGGGTGGCTAGGGTCCTATCTTTGAGGTGTCCAGACTCATACAAAGAACTTTTTAATGAATTGTTTTTCCTGAAAAAAAAAAAAAAAAAAAAAAGGAAGACATGTGCAGTCTCTCCCCCAGAGGGTTCTGAATTCTTGGCTGAGGAGGATAGAAAGAGGATGCTTCCAACCCCTCCCCCTTCAAATCCTAAATCTTTGAAAGCTACCCTCGGATCAAGCAATGTTTTCTTGCAAATTTTGCAACGAGAATTCTAGACTTTTTGACTACAAGGCACATCTGAGCTTACGAAAGGAGTGAATCGCTTTGGGTTTGGGGGGCCCTTCTAGAATCCTTGGGAAGGGCTCCTTTTATTCCTGGACCGCCTTTGATGACACATGACCTTTGACTCTGATCAATGCATCCTCCTCCTGGGGCAGCAGAGAGGAGATCAAATCTCTCAGCGCCCAGAGGAAGAGCCGGCCGTTAGGCCCTGACCTCCCGCCCTGCCCCTAACCTCACTGATAATTGAGTTTTCCAGCCATGCTCATCAGCAGGGTCGAAACACAAAGAAACAAGCCCCTCCTGACTCTGTCTTTGCCCAGATGAAACCTCCAGCCAAATCTGTTCAGCTCACACCAACATCCGGCACCGGAACACTCCGGAGAGCCGGGGTATCTGGGAGACGGCTCCCCCATTCCAGCCTGGGCCCCCTGACGCCACCCACATCCCTGCTGCAGGCTGTCACTCGGACAGCATTTGCTCCTCCTAAAAGAGTGCTCCGAGAGAGAGGCCCTCGTCCCCTTGAAAGATTGCACGGCGATTGAGAAAGCACCCCCACCCCCAGCGCCTTCTGTAAAAGCACATTTCCCAGACTCTCCTTGAAGGCTAAAAATTTAAGAAACTTTCTCCAGGGCACGTGGGGGGCCCAGTCCGTTGAGCGTCCGACTTCGGCTCAGGTCACGATCTCGCAGTTCGTGGGTTCGAGCCCCGCGTCGGGCTCTGCACTGACAGCTCGGACCCTGGAGCCCGCTCCGGATTCTGGGTCTCCCTCTCTCGCTGCCCCTCCCCTGCTCACACTCTGTTTCTCTCTCTCAAAAATAAATGCACATTGAAAACAATTAAAAAAAAAAAAAAAACCTTTCCCTACCTCACCTTCAATCCTTGTAAAATTTCTTATTTTAGAATAAAGGAAGGGATAAATAACCTTCTTCAGAGCACCGCCACCCTAGGTTTGCCCCCCTCGTGGGAGGAGTGGACAGCTAGCATCACGTCCGTGGCCAGCTGCTCAAGAAGCAGGAGGTGATGGCTGGGAGGCTGGTCTGCACTCAGTCTGTCTGTGGCTTATGGCTCACTGGGGACTGGTTCACAGGCAGCCAGAGGAGAAGCCCTCCCTGTGTGGTTTATGAATAATAACAATGCTTTTCCCACCTTGCATTTTACATGGTCTCCTCTGGCCCTCACCCCCACCCCCACCCCACCCCACCCCCCACCGAAAGAACCGTATTATGTCCCAAGAACCCAAAGGGTAGCAGACTTCTCCAAGGTGACCCGTGCCCAGACAAGGTGGAGCTGAGCTCTGGAGCCAAGGCTGCAGACTCTGAAGCCCATGAACTCTCTGCAGCATCTCCCTGCTTCAGGAGGAACATGCCAGAGATAGGAGCTTGGAGGCGGAGGGAGGGACCAGGTGTGGAGAGCCTTGGCTCTCTGGCCAGGACTTAGGGCTTTCTTCCAGAGCCTCCCGGAGTAGCTGCTGCAGGGAGGTAATATATGTGCAGCGTTGAACAGTCAGGGTATTTCCCCATCTGGAAACTGGAAAATGGAAAACCTCATCCAAAACAGCGCCTTAGCGCCTGGGCTTGCCAGACACGCCCTCCCCAAAGCTGGGACCCGTTGGCATGAAACCCTCCTTGCCATCACCGCTATTTGCCTTTTTGCCTGGGTGGTGTGGAGCTCCTAGGGGCCCTTTGCTACAAGGCCCCTGTGCTGCCTGTTTGGATGTAGAAGGTCCGGGAGTGAGGTGCGAAGCTGTATTTTTACCAAGTGCCCACAGGTGGTGATCGGCCATGGACAAGTTTAAAAAGAAGAAACACACCATAAAAGCCCCCCCCCCCGCCCCGCCCGGACACTGGGAAATAATAAGGCTCCTCCTGCAGAGTCTGAGACGGTAGGTCCAAGGGGGAACCAGGAACCTGGATTTTTAACAGAAACTGAGCCAGGATTGGGGTAGGGTGAGAGGTGGGTCACACAAGTGCAGGGTCCGATTCTTTATTTATAGGTTTGCTCCGTTGTCCATCATGGATATGCTTACGCTAATTTCTGACGTTCTCTATCTCGGTGTCTGGGCTGCTTGGCCCTCCTTAGATTTTGCACCTGGATGAGTTCCTCACTCTCCTCGCCCTAGTCTTGGGTCTGAACAAAAGCCCCAGGTGACCCCAAGTCCAACAGCTCAGCACCACCTTCCAAGGTCTTGCCCGCATCTCTGGCATCAAGCCCCTCGACTCTTCACACTGCCGATGGCCTCAGCCATACGCACAGCGTCTGCACCCCTCCCTACTGCACCCCTCCCTGATGACCGGGTCTCGGCCTGGCCCTTGGACATGCTCTCCTGCAACATCCTTGTTTCCTCTGGGATCCTCACTCCTCCTGGCCAGCTTCTCCTCCTCCAGCGCCGCCACAACCTCCCTCGTGCGCTAGGAGCTAGGACCCCTGCCACACTCTCTCCCATTTAAACCACCAGACACTCAGGGTGCCTGGCGTATGCAACTCAGGATCTTGGGGTTGCGAGTTCAAGCCCCATCTCGGGTGCTTGAATGAATTGATGAGTGAATGAGTGAAACTCAGGACACAATGGGACGAGCACAGGCTTTGGTCTCACAATACAAGCTCGAGCTTGAATCCAGATCCACTGCTGACTACCTTACCACTCCCAACAGAGACTCAGCACTCCCGGGCTCCATTCTTCGTCTGTAAGATGGGGCTGATCAGGCCCCCCTTGCAGCGTCGTGAAAATAACCAAGTGTCGGCACCACAGTAACTGATGGGCCATAAACTTAGAAAATACTAGGGACCAGCTGGTAGATCTTCCCTTCTCACCATCTTCTGGTGCTCTCTGCTCTCAGGGGTGTGCACTAAAGCCTTCTGAGGCTGCCCGTTGTGGTTCTTGTATCATGGCTAAGTTTGGTTTGATGGGCGGTTAATAATGCTCAAGGCTGAGATGAGAATCAGTCCCCAGATCAACTAGATGTTTCGCACCGTCTACAGCCAGACATAGCAAGGAATTGAGGTGGGTCTTTGTTGAATGTTACTGATTCAACCCAAACGTCAGGATCATCATCTGGTATCTGAGCTTGTGTGTGGTGTCAGTCTGCCGCGAGGACTCCTAGATACGGTCACAGATAGAGTCTCCTGAAATCCTCCTGAGGCTTCAAAAGTCATGAAAAAGATCTTCCTCCAGAATAGATTTACCCTGACCCTCCCTGTATTAGTAGCGTTCTCCGGAGGAACAGACGTATGGAGGGGAGAAAAAGAGAGAGGATAAGGAATCGGCTCATTGAAAAGTGGATCACCCCGTGATCACGGGTGCCGACAAGTCCGAAATCCGCAGGGCAAGTCAGAAGGCTGAAGGTGCAGGAAAGACTAGATGCTGCCATCTCGAGTCCAAAGGGCATCTTAACATAGACTTCCTTCTTCTTTGGGGGACCTCATTCTTTTTGTCAATGCCTTCAACTGAGTGGATGAGGGCCACCCACACTACAGAGGCTAATCTGTTTTATCCAATGTCTTGGATTCAACACTAATCACCTCTAAGATATATCTTCCCAATGCCATCGAGACTGGTATCTGACCAAACAACTGGGTACCATAGCCTAGCCAAGGTGACACAGAAAGTAATCATCATACTCCCTGAGTTTACACCACGAAATGAAATCAGCCCCTCAGACGGTCAACATGTAACCAAACAGGAAACAGTCATGGGAAGGTGCTCTGTGGGCGTATGGGTAGGGTCCCACGACCAAAGGTGCCACTGGGATGAGAACTATGACCAGCCTGCTGCTGGAGAAGAGCCAGGAGATACCAGGCGCTCTACTAGACTGTAGGGAAGTCCCAAAGTTGCCTGACAGTTTCTCCTCAAAGACGGATTCGTTCACCCAACACTTTTGGCTCTCCAAAGTACCAGGCATCTCGACTGCACTCTGGGGTGAAGATATGAGTCTGACAACAGACCTCAAGAACTCACAGTCCAGGGTGGAGGCAGATATCCAAAGGACAAGAGCTAGGACAGCACGGGAAAAGCAGGTCTGAGCACCGCCACTCGGGGAAGATGTGACCTTGTTTGTGGGGATGAAGAACTAACACCAAACACAGTGACCATCACCCGGGAGATGAATAAGGAGAATTCGGTGATGTACAATGTGAAAATTTTTGCAGCATTTGGAAGCAAAGAACTAGGTGTAGGCACGGCATTAGATTTTAAAAATGCAGTGCTGAGGCGCGCCTGGGTGGCTCGTCGATTAAGCGTCTGACTCTTGACCTCAGCTCAGGTCTTGACGTCAGGGTTGCGAGTTCAAGCCCCACACTGGGCTCTGCGTGGGGCGTGAAGCGACTTAAAAAAATAAAATAAAAATAAAATAGATGCAGTGCCAAACGGGCGGAAGAAGTAAGAAGCCAAAGAACGGGTAGCGGAGTGTCATTTATATAACTTAGACATACATTACACGGGGCAACATGCTTCAGAGATGTGCCTATGATTTCAGGGGTGCAAAGCAGATGCACTGAGACAGTCGTCTGTGCAGAGAGGGGGATGGGAACGAGGAGGGATGAGCACATCAGTGGGAAGAGGAGCCTGGCAGGGACCGGTGAGAGATGTCTCATGAACTGAGGACTGTGCACGACTCAAGCCTCTGCACTGAGTTCTATAGAATCTCCACATTGACCACCGCGGGAGAAAAATGACCATGCAATACCACCTGGTTACAATGATTTGGTCCATGCCTGTCTTCCCTTCCAGACAAGACGTTGGCAAAATGTGGCCCATGAGCCAAATCCAACTCACCATCTGTTTTTGTAAATAAAGTCTTATTGACGTACAGCCGCACTCATTCCCTGGGAGAGCGTCCGTGGCGGCTTCCACACTACGATAGTGGCTTCCACAGTATAATGGCGGCTTCCACACACACTACAATGGCGGCTTCCGGAGTTGCAATGGAGACTGTGTAGCCCGTAAGGCTTAAGGTATTTACCAAGTGGTCCTTTCTAGAAAGACTTTATCAACCCTGTTTCAGACTAAAAGCTCATGGCAGGGGCCACAAATAGAGAGAAAGGAGGACCCCGCAAATGGTGAGATGGATACGGTGAGCAAACACCAGACAAGCACACGAGCATCCCAAGACCAGACTACAGAACTCAGGCCGTGAGGAGGGTCATTCAGTTCTTGGTGCGCACCGGGCCTTTGCACATGCTGCGCTTCTATGTGGAACACTCTCCACCCCTGCTTTTCCTGGCTAACTCGGGAGGCCTCTCTGGCCCCCGTCCTCAGGTCGTGAAGCCCTGCTGTGTGCTGTCCTTACATTCTGCACGTTCAGATAGTACATGGCACCCTGGTAATTATGTGTTCAATGTCCACCTTCCTTTTTTTCACATGGGTACGGACCATGTCCTGCTCCATTCTGGACTCCAAGCAACTATAGAATGTGTAGGGGAAGGGCGAGGAATCCGAGCAGAAAAGACTTGAGGAAAAATGACAAAAGGCCTGCGATGCCAAAGAGAAGTGGATGCTTTCACCCAAAGGACGCGTGCTTAGGCCTGACTTCCCAATACAAAGAAAACAGTCTGCTCGAAGAATTATTGACCTGGGGCTACAAGGAGCCAGATCTAGGTCAACCCAACTCCCCCCTGGAGGCTGTGCTGCCCTATTCCCATCTTTGTTCCTCTGTGAGACCAAGACTGCTCATAGAGCACAGAATGCTCTATGTCTTAAAGGCTGGTAATGTAGGAAAGCTGAAATCAGGAAAGGGGTGCCAAATTTGCAACACAGATCACCCCCGCCTCCGTCCATCTCCAGCCTCCAGGCACTGTTCCGGGGGCTTTGCATAAACTCACCCATGGAATCCTCATGACCAGCGATGTTACAGATGAGGAATCCACGGCACAGGGAAGGCTAGCCAGCCTCCAGCCCCGAGTCACACATCTCTCCAGCAGCAGAGCCAGATTTACTCCCTGGGAGCCTGGTGACAGAGTTTAGGCCCGGACCATCACTCGATGCCACCTGTCACGTAAGATCGCGGGTGGCCTTCTCACGTGTGACATTCAGGTTCTTATGTGCTCCTTGGAGCACCCTGTGTGTGGGGGTGGGGGGAAGGGACTCTTAGGCCACCTAGCAGGCGAGAAATCTAAGAAGCCAGGTGCTCTGAGCAGCATTCTAGACTCTTCTGTGCCCCTGCTACCAAACCCCAAGACAGTGCACCCTTGCAAAAGGCAAGTCATTCCACATAGGAAATGCTCGCCCGGTACTAGGCCAGGCCAGGTCCCAAGCTGGGCACCCAGGAGACCAGAGAGAGGGCAAGGCTGGACCAGCCCCGGAGAAGGCCCTGGGCCTGTGGATGGTGGGGCCTGGAGACACATATCCGGAACCACGGGGAAAGTCAAGGTGCAGGGTAAACCCCTAGGTGTGGTCATTTCCTTCGACGGTTATCAGGGAGTCTTCCTGGAGGAGAACGCGGCTGTCGAGTTCCTGAACTGAGTCCCACGTTCCCACGTTTCTTACCCAGTAGCCAATAAAAGGACGCCCTGGGCTTCCTCTGCCCATTGAAGGAGACTTCATACCAGGCGCCCTGGCTTGACCCCCTGACACATGAGGTGCCGGCGTGAGGCGTGCAGGGAATAGGGAGATTCACTCTGGTGAAGAGTAGAACTGATTTCCTTGACACAGAGAAGGAGCCCCGGCCTGGGCAGGGAAATGAGAAAAGACAGAGGGAAATCTCCCTCTCAAACGTCCCCGCAGAGCCGCGACGTGGCTCTAGAATGGTGTCCCCGCTGAGCTCCGGGAGAGACCTTCCTTCGGAGGACACCCTCGGGAACCTGATGTGGCACCTAATGACACATAACGGCTGGCGGCAGCCCACCGGCTTCCCCTCCCGTCCGCCCAGCAAATGAACCACACGGGCCCACTACTCTTCACCATCAGGCCCCCGGGGGGAGGGGGGGGTCTAAAACTCAGCGGCAAGTCGGACCCCTCTCCTGGCTCTGGAGCCAGACCGCTCCACTTTGCCTGTCTCGGCCTCCCGTCTCTTGTCTCAAACCTTGGGGCCTCTGACCCCTGGCCTCTGCCTGCCAACTCCCACCACCTGCCTCGGCTTCTTTTGTACCCATTTATCCGATCGGCCGACGTCTGCCCGTCCCCGAGGACTCCTGGCTTGGTGAGTCCTCAGCAGTGAGGGAGCGGGCTCCAGCCTGGAGCACGGGCAGCCTGGGCAGTCTGTTCTGCTTCCGACCGCGGAAGGCGGCAGCCGGTTGAACCCTGACCTTTGCAGTCATCCGCTGGCCTGCAAGCCAAGCTGCCACAGACACACAGCAGCCCAGGCGGCCACACCATCCACTTAGCAGTCACCCAGACCCATTAGACTCCCCTGGACGCTCTCCGGGCTCGTGTTTTGGGGCCTGGGGGCACAAGGTAGCGACACCAGCATCGTCCAGAAACAAAAACAGAATCTTTAGCTTCCATCCGTTGGAGGATCTTCCTGTTCCCAAATACGATAAGGGAAGGGGCCCAAGGGGACCCCTCGGGTGCGATCTCTGGGGTCTGGACTAGAGATGCAGCACTGAGCAGACTGTGGGCCACCGTCTTCCCGGCAAGCCTGGAGCGGGGTGGTTAAGAAAGCCCCTCTCCCCTGCTCTGCACGCCCACAGGACCCTGGTCAGACCTCAGTCACAACACCCATCAGAAGTCAACGTCTCATTAACTGTGCAAGGTGATCTATTCTCCTAGAATTTTAGGTTTTTCTTTCTTTCTTTCTTTCTTTTTTAAGTTTATTTATTTTTGAGAGACAGAGAGACAGCGTGAGCAGGGGAGGGGCAGAGAGAGAGGGGGAGAGAGAGTCCCAAGCAGGCTCTGAGCTGTCAGCACAGAGCCCGATGTGGGGCTCAAACTCACAAAACCATGAGATCATGACCCGAGCCGAAACCGAGAGTCGGACGCTTAACCCACTGAGCCACCGAGGAGCCCCTAGAATTTTGTTTTTTTAAAGGCAGGGCAGGTGTCTTCACTCAGGCTTGCGTTCATTCAGGTATTTGTCTTCATATTCATGTTGTCAGTCAACAGCATTTATTGAGCGCCAACTGCATGCCCAGGCCCCGCCCCAGGCCCAGGGATACAAAGATAAATACGATGCAGTCCCTGAAGCCAGGGCTCCCAGTCTAGTGACAAGTAAATAGATCACTAAACCTTAATGTGACAAGTGCAACAATACAGAGATGCAGAGGGCCATGGGAGTTCAGAGGAAGAAGCATTTTTCCCTGCCTCAGGAGATCTAGGAATGCATCACGGAGGAGGAGGCTTTTTAACTGGGTTTTGAAGGATGAATAGGAGTTCTTTTGGCCAGAAAGGCACTGTAGTCATGAACACACACCATCTTCATCGATGAAGCCTCAGCGTTTCTGACACAGAAAATGCTCAGGAGGGGCTTCTGGGTGGCTGGGTCGGGAAAGCATCTGACTCTTGATTTTGACTTAGGTCATGATTTCACGGTTCGTGAGTTCAAGACCTGTGGGCTCTGAGTTGAGTGTGGAGCCTGCTTGGGATTCTCTCTCTCTCTCTCTCTCGTCTCTCTCTCTCTCTCTCTCTCTCTCTCTCTCTCTCTCTCCCTGCCCTTCCCCTGCTCTCCCACACAAGTGCTCTCTCTCAAAATAAATAAATAAATAAACATTAAAAAAAAAAAAAAAATGAAAAGAAAATGCTCAGGAACTGCCACATCGTAACCAGTGCAGACTCCGTGCTGGGACAGAGAAAGAGGGCACTGTCCTCACTCCTGTGCCTCAAACTTGGAGATACTTTGGAATCCCTTGGGGGGTCTTAGAAAATACTGATGGTCGTTCCTCCCTTAGAGATCCTGACATTAATGGCCTGAGATGCTGCGGGTCATTGGAACTTGCAAAAGCTCTCCGCGTGATGTCAACGTGCAGTCATGTTTGAGAACCCCTGCTTTAGACCAATGCTTCTCAAGCTTAAGGTGTAAATTCATCCGGGGGATCTTGTTAAAATGTAGTTTCAAGGGACACCTGGGTGGCTCAGTCCGTTAAATGTCCAACGGTTGGCTTCGGCTCAGGTCGTGATCTTACCATTAGTGAGTTCAGTCCCCGCGTCGGGCTCTGTGCTGACCGCTCAGAGCCCGGAGCCCGCTTCGGATTCTGTGTCTCCCTCTCTCTCTGCCCCTCCTCCACTTGTGCTCTGTCTCTGTCTAAATAGACATTAAAAATAAACGTGTCTAAATAAACATGAACATTTTTTTTTTCAAAAATAAATAAAATGCAGCTTCAGCTGGGACAGATCCGAGGTGGGGCCCGAGAGCCTACGCTATTTTATTTTGAGAGAGACAGAGAGAACGTGAGCGGGGGAGGGGCAGAGAGAGGGAGACAGAGAACCCCAAGCAGGCTGCACACGGTCAGCGCAGAGAGCTCCACGCGGGGCTCGAACTGGCCACACCGTGAGATCTCCACCTGAGCTAAAGCCAAGAGTCAGACGCTTAACAGGCTGAGCCACCCAGGCGCCCCGAGAGCCTACGTTTGCAACAAGCTCCTGGTAAGACAGAGACCGCTGGCGCGGGGACCACACTTGGAGTAGCCACTCTCTTGAGGCTGAATCCCCAAAGCGATTCGACAGACCTCAGGGTCCTGCCTGCACCCCGGAGCGGCGGTTCTGCTCTCCCGGCACTGACCTTCGGCTCTGGATCGGGGGCGGTGCCGGGTATTGGTGCTTTAGGCGCTGGCACGGCGTACCTGTCCCCGCCAGCTGCCCGCGCGGCTGCACTCGAGGCCGAGGCACAGCCGAGGGGGCCCGGGCCGGCCAGCTGACATCCCGGTGCACGGGGTGGCGGGGTGGCGGCTGCTTTGGCAGGAGCTGCCTGCTGGGTAAACATTGTTCTGGGTTTTCTCTTTTTTTCTCTTCAAACAAGCCCTTCCCAGCGCCGGCCACATAACCCTAAACAATGCCCCTCTGTGCTGTTGACACAAAGGCACAAATGGTGTCATTCCAGCCCAGAGATAAAACTCTGATCCTCCCATAATGGGGGGCATTTCCTCTTGGAAAGAACACCAGCAGATCAGGAAATTCAACAAGCCCCGTCTAAACTCTGCCCTCCGGCTAGGCTCAGGTTTTTTTGTTGTTTTGGGTGGATTTCTGTCTCCCCAAAGCTCTGCTGGTTTCATGTGCCTCCGTCAGCAGGTATGTAAGCCCCAGACAATGGCCTCTTTCTGCGGACAATGGTCAGCGTGAGCAATGTCGCAGGAGGGCAGGGCTTGAGGAGGGACAATCAGCTTTCAGAATCCCGTGGCCGAGTGGGTGCTGCAGGGAGGGACCTGCTGTCACCAGGGCAGCTCTCCTCAAAGGCACCATTTATAGGACCCGCAGCCCCGGAAAAATGGATGCTTGGGCCGCGCGGAATTGGGGGGCCGCCCGCTCGCTGCAGGCTGACCCCCGTTCCCTGCCGTGTCGGCCTCCCCGGGGCGCCGGCAGCCCCCGCCTCTGCCGTGCAGACTCTGTTTGATGACAACACCGGCACCCCCAAAGTAGAGCGAGGCCTGCTGTCCCCCCGCACCGTGCCTCCTGCAATACCCAGCCCGGGGCCTCCGTTGGCCGGCTCTCCAGAAAAGAAAGGGCTTATTCATCCCCTAAGGTGGAAGCTCGCTTTCTCTGGGGGGAAATTGTGTAACCGTTTTGTAGTGGAATCCGCTGCAGTCCTCAAGGTCTTTTGGAAAAAGAAAAACAGATAAGGGGGCGGAGGTTGGAGCTGGTGCCGGCGGTCTCCTCCTTAGATTTGCTCACTGCGGAACAATTTTTCTGACAGAGGCCAACAGGCCCGAACGTCCTATCAGCCAGGCCCTGGATTTCAAGGACCCTCTCGGCAACTGGAAAATTAAAAAGAAACTTTTTGGCAGACAGCCATGCCTGCAAGCATGCATTCGCTCCCCTAGCACAATGCCTAACACCCAGTAGGCACTTAGCAAACATTTGTTGAATGGATGAAACGTTTTGTAATATTGGATTCTATCTCTCCGGCTTAAAGCGCCTTCAGTGGCTCCCTATTGCCTACAGTATAAATTTCATTTTTCTTCACACGGTCTACAACTTGTCCCCTGGCCCCTCCGAGACCTCTCCAACCTCACCGTCACCCCTGTGTTCCCCCATTTGTCCCCGACACACACACAAACGCATACACATGGTGCCCCCTGCTTCTTGCGGCAACACATTGTTGTAGACCCTAGGCCTTTGTCCCAGCTGTCCCTGAGTCCCAAAGCCCTTCCCAAGCTTCTCCAGAGATCTGTTGGGTTCCTCCCCCAGCAAGACTCGCCTCTGGCATCTGCTCTTCCTCTTAAAAGCCATCATGGTGCTTCTGACTCCACAGCCTTGCTCTTGAACGTGACCCTATCGCGTCATATTTCTCTCTCCTGACTACACGTGGACTCCTTGAGAGCAGGGACTGCGTCCGATTTAGCCCCATGTGCCCCGTCAGGGCCCAGGGTCTGGCCCATCATCAGTTCTCAGTACCTGGGGGACCATCTAGTTCTGGTGTGCCCAGGACGTTCCTCATTTTAGGACGGAAAGTCCCACGTCCCAGGAAACAACTGGGTCCTAAGCAAACCAGATGGTTGGCCTTCCTATTGATAAGTGAGTAGTAAGTGAATCAGTGTCCAAGTTTCCATTCATCGATTCATTCATTCCACGCTTGTGAGCTGGGTCCCCGCTTCTCCAATTTCAGGGCATTCCCACGGCTAGGCAACCCCACGTCTCTTCGAAACAACCCCCACTAACCGGCATTGCAAAAGGATGAGTCTTTGCGGTTGAAAGAGCATGAAGTCCATTAGGCATCTTTCCGTGGCCCTTGGGGTCTTCTTTTTGGGCAACCAGCCACCTTGTTTTTAACACACCTGTTGACATCTGCTTACCTCCCTGAACTTGCCCCAGGTCTCCCAGTCGGCTGCCCTCAGAAAGGGTGAGCTCTCTAGCCTTGCAGCCGAACAGATGAATTCCTATCCAAGGTTTTACAAGTCAAAAGGTACATAGGCACTGGAGTCCCCTTCCCAAAGCAGCCCCCAGCCCCGGGCCCTCAGGGCAGGAGCAACTGCGGCCAGGACCCATTTGTCTGCTCAGCCTCCCCCAGACCCTCAGGCAGCCCAGACCCATCTGTTTCCCAGTCCGAGGCCAAATCGAGCTACGAAAGCATCAGGCTTCATTTGACCCGAGACCGCTGGGGCACCGCCACCTCTGCCCTAGCTTGACCGGACCAGCCTTAATCCCCCTCCCTCCTTGGTGGGCTTTCAGGGGCACCATCTCCCCTGCATGGTGATTCCAGAGCTTCTGAGAAGTGTGACCCAACGGAAAGCCACAAAGACTGACACACACCCGGTTTAATACCAGCTCAGCCGTGTAGCTGGTAAGTTACAACTTCTCTCGTGCCGTCTCATTGGAACAGGGAGCTTCTTGCATTTATTTGTTTGTTTGTTTATTATTCTTTAAAACTGTATTTATTTTTTTAATTTTTTTTTCAACGTTTATTTTTATTTTTGAGACAGAGAGAGACAGAGCATGAACGGGGGAGGGGCAGCGAGAGAGGGAGACACAGAATCGGAAACAGGCTCCAGGCTCCGAGCCATCAGCCCAGAGCCCGACGCGGGGCTCGAACTCACGGACCGCGAGATCGTGACCTGGCTGAAGTCGGACGCCCAACCGACTGCGCCACCCAGGCGCCCCAAAACTGTATTTATTTTTGAGAGAGAAAGAGAGAGAGCACAAGCAGGGGAGGGCCAGAGGGAGAGGGAGAGACAGAAGCAGGCTCCAGGCTCGAGCTGTCAGCACAGAGCCCGACTCGGGGCCCGAACCCACGAACCGTGAGCTCTTGACCTGAGCTGCAGTCAGATGCTTAACCGACGAAGCCACCCAAGTGCCCCATAAACAGGGAAATTCTTCATGTCCACTTTGCAACATCACTTAAAGATTATAGGAGAGGGGCACCCAGGTGGCTCAGTCGGTTAAGTGTCTGACTCTTGGTTTCAGCTCAGGTCGTGATTTCACATTCATGAGCTCAAGCCCTGTGTCGGGCTCTGTGCTGGGTGTGGGGCCTCTTTGGGATTCTCTCTCTCTCTCCCTCTCTCTCTCTCTCTCTCTGTCTCTCAAAATAAATAAATAAACTTTAAAAAAAAATATTGAAGGGGCGCCTGGGGGGCGCAGTCGGTTAAGCGTCTGACTTCAGCCAGGTCACGATCTCGCGGTCCGTGAGTTCGAGCCCCGCGTCGGGTTCTGGGCTGATGGCTCAGAGCCTGGAGCCTGTTTCCGATTCTGTGTCTCCCTCTCTCTCTGCCCCTCCCCCGTTCATGCTCTGTCTCTCTCTGTCCCAAAAATAAATAAAAACGTGGAAAAAAAAATTAAAAAAATATATATATATTGAAAAAAACAAAGATTACACGAGATCGACAAGGCATCCAGATCGGGGTTCGGCACACAGTGGGTGCTTCGAAACGTACTTCTCGCACCTTCGATGCCAAGGGAATAAACAACCATTTGAGTGAATCCATTTGGCACCTTGGAGCCATGCCCACACTTTCTGGAAACTCCCTCTGCTGAATGAAGAAGAGACAGGGTCACTGGGCAAGGTAGGTCACCAAGTTCTGCCCCTTCTAAAGTGTCCTTTCCCCTAGCAGGACGACCCAAGTTGCAGAAGCTGTCCCTATCCAAGATGGACAAAAGTCGTAACTTTACGCTGGAACATTCCAAAAAATCTTTGGTTAACAAAAGACAAGAAATATCGACAGATGGATTTCTTTTTCATTCTTGCCCTAAAAATTTATAATAGAAATGTTAAAATTTCTTTTAATTAATTAATTTTAAAGCATACCATGTAGGCAAATATGAGGCATCTCAATGCTAAGATTTGGAGGGCTCCCTTCAAAGAAGCAATAGTTTAAAATCCTTCTCATTCCCCATGGAAAAAAAATTACTTCCTTTCATCCAAACCCAACTCCTTGATTCTCCAAAGGCCACGAGCTGTGGGCATGAGCACCTACCTTTTAAAATGCATGTATTCGGGCACCTGGGTGGCTCAGTCAGTTAAGCGTCCGACTTCAGCTCAGGGCATGATCTCACAGTTCATGAGTTCGAGCCCCGCCTCAGGCTCTGTGCTGACAGCGTGGAGCCTGCTTCGGATTCTGTGTCTCCCTCCCTCTCTGCCCCTTCCTCGCTCTCACTCTGTCTCTCTATCAAAAATCAATAATCTAAAATTTTAAAAATAAAATAAAATAAAATGCGTCATTTAACCAACCTGGGCTATTCACACAGCACACGCTGCCTTAGTACACTCCATTCACACAACCCCTCGCTCGCTTCTCAGTTTCTTCCCCTCCATATAATCTTAATGCCCCTATTTATTTCTTGCTTGTTTCTAGGAACACTTTGACTTTTTTATTAAGTCAAAATTAATAGCTTTGCACCCTAAGAATGAGCTACAAAAGTGCGTTATTTTTGGAAAGTCCTTCTAAGGTTTGGTTTGGCTGGATTTGATTGGGTTTTTTTTTTTTTTCTCAATGGTAGCCCTGAATTAATGACTGTGGGAATCTCTGTTAGAACACTGAAGGCTGCCTGGGCTCACACGTGTTTAAGAATGCTTTGTGTGTACGAGCACACACAGGCACAGGAAGGGTGAAGATCGTAGCTCAAGAATCATGCAGCAGACCTAGCACAAGGGAGCTCTACATCAACGGCAGTTGCCTTCTATCATCTTCTATGTTATTGCAAGTCAAGTTGGAGAAAAACTGGAAATTAATTGGAAGAGCCATAAAGACAACATCAGAAACATCACCGCACATGCTGTACTCACTTTTTTTCCCAATTAGTTTTTGGAAATACTTGGCTTTTCTTCTGTGCTAATTTCCGAGTAATTGTCCACTTTGGAACTCTTACAAAATGGGTAGGTATTTGAGAACCATGATGACCTGTGGCCTTTGACCCAAGGTGATCTCTACTGGGGGGGATCCATGAAAGATTGATTTGAGCAGAGCTGAGTTAGACAAACAAGCCATTCACGTACCTTTAAATCCGGAGGCAAATCAGGTAAAAATGTTAGCCACCTTTGTGGCCTGGAATTTCCTGCCCCCCTAGTCAGGACTTAGGACGATACTACTCCTAGCCTCTGCAAGTGTTGATGAAGATGTTTCTGGATCTTTCCCTTCAAATGGACCCCTAGAATAATCCAATGGAGCATACGAGGTCCCGTCAGCAGGTAAGCTGGCTTCTTGACAAATAACTTTAAAAAGGAATAGAAAAGGGTGCCTTTTACATAATTAAGGGCAATAATTCTAAATGTTTCCATCACAGACGTACTGAATCAAAGGAATATTCAATCCTTCTTCCAAAGAGTCCAAGTTTTAGGAAGACCTTTAATTAGCGTCAAAACACAGGAAAATGGGAGTTTCTGACGGGGCTGAGTTCCTGGGAGCCATGCAGAGAGGACAGGATCACAACCTTAGAGAAACGGCCCAGCGCTGTTCTCTAGTGAGGGGTCCTGCGTCAGGGCGGGACGGCAGCTACACAGGACAGCAGTGACAACATTTGTGGCTGGCCTTACTGCCACTCCAGAAACTTCAGTCGCTGTGGAATTGCCCAGGCTGGGAGCTACTAACCTTGACGCCTCATTCCCACCATCTCCGAGCCCGCTGACCAAGCTGAGGAGACAAAGAAGGTGGAGAGGGAGGGTTTAGGAGGCGACACGCAGGCTGCACGTTCATTGTCTCTGAGGCGTATTTATGTTTAAATGTAAGGGACAAAACCCAACTGGATCACATTAACAAAAATTTTAAAACAGAGAAGCATCAGGACACCTGGGTGGCTCAGTCAGCTAAGCATCCAAATCTTGGTTTCGGCTCTGGTCATGATGTCACGGTTTGTGGGGTTGAGCCCCGTGACAGGCTCTGTGCCACTAGCACGCAGCCCGTCTGGGATCCTCTCTCTCTCCCTCTCTCTTCTCAAAACAAATAAACTTAAAAAACAAAACAAAACAAAACGAAACAGAAAAGCATCGATACTAATGCGATGTCCTGCATTATCTCCAGCCTTTATTCACACGCACACCTTCTATGGATTCCTTATTTGCAAATTTCCCTACTCACTAAAATGTATCTGTGACCTCAAAACCGATGCTCAAAGAACTTTCATGGTCATTCACGGACATGCACAAAGTGACAAGTTTGAGTGACCCCACATCCGGGTTCCCAGCCAAGGCAAAACACGGAGAGTCTCTGCCTTGTGTTTCAGCTCCATACTGTAAACAAATGGCCTCTTGCCAATCTATTTAGCACAATGTTTTTTGTATTCGTGTGCTTTCTGTTGGTGATTTCACTGTTTAAAATAGCCCCCCACCATAATGTTGCAAGTGTTCTCAAGAGCCAGGAAGCTGTGATGCGTCTTCTAAGAAAAAGTACATGTGTTAGAAAAGCTTCGTTAGGGCAGGGGCCATAGCGCCGTTGGCCATGAGTTCTATGTTGATGAATCAACAATAGATATCAAATAAAGTGTCTTTAAACAGAAACACACATAAAATAAGAATAGGAATTGGTCAGTCGACAAAAATGCTATAACCAGAAGCTCACAGGAACCTAACCATGTATTTCTCCTAAGAACAATGGTCCTGTTCACTGAGTCAGTGTTTGAAGTGACTTTGTAGAACACTGCCATGAATATTGAGGACGAATCGTACTTAAAATTTCACTTCCTGGGGCACCTGGGTTGGCTCAGTGGGTTAAGCATCCGACTCTTGGTTTCAGCTCAGGTCATGATCTCACGGCTCATGAGTTCGAGCCCCACATTGGGCTCCTCGCTGATAGCACAGAGCTTGCTTGGGATTCCCTCTCTCCCTCTCTCTCTGCCCCACCTCCATGCTTGCTCTCTCTCTCTCTCAAAATAAATAAAAAAACTTTTAAAAACTTCTCCTTTCCTGCTCGCTTCAGTTACTATTATAACAAAAATACTTGGCAACACGATCCTATAACAAGGCTTCTTTGTGTGAATCAACCATCTACTTAACCATTCCTTTATTGTTGGGCCTTGGGTTGTTTCCGATATTTCAACCTTACAGACAAAGCTGCAGACAGTATATGGTGTAGGCATTCCACAGGGACACTTATCCATCTTACCCTTGTCAGCATCCCCAGCGCAAATCTCAGGGCTTGACATAGAGTTCATCTCACATAAATGTTTGTCGAGTGAACGAATAATGTCAGGTCGAACGATGATGGTTAAAGACCATCAGTTCAAGATGGAAGTCTTAGCAGGTGCTCAATACATGCCTGTTGTCTGACATATTAACATCTGCTGATCACCCTGTATGTGTTTGTAGCTAACACCAGGCCTGGGTTCTTACTCTCATCCTACTGTTTAATCCACGCCACCTTCTGAGGTAAGTTTGATTAGCCCCATTGTATGTAGAGCCACACAGCTAAGTGGAGCCACCACCAACCATGCTTCTAGCCCAGGCCTCAGTGACTCCCAACCCCCTGCTCTTTTTGCTGCACCAGGCTGAAGACCTCGGTGTGTGCTGAGCTATGTGGGCACAGCTCTAGAGCCACGGGATCAGGGCGAGTGGACCAGTCAAACTTCTACAGAGCCCGCGGGACATCCGATGCCTGAGGCTCTGCCTTCTCCCCACTCCTATGATTCTGCCACCTGAAGTCCTCCTTTCTCCCATAACCACACAAGCTGGACGTGGTGGGTGGCTGTCGCCATGCGTCACTCCTGGGCCTCGCCCTTACGGAGGTACTTGGTGGGCTCTCAGCCTTCAATGCTGGGGCCCATGTAAACTGAAACTCATACCTGACTTGCCCGTGCTGTGGGAATGGATGTGATGAGGCAAGCAAGGCAGAGCCTATTGGATTCCAGAAGCTTTTCAAGGCTGAGGTTTTGAACTCCTCTTTTGATTTGAGTGGGTGGGAGTTGGGAGTGGGGGCAATGGGGGCAATGTTGGGGCATTCCTTGATATTTATAAAAGATGAGGCAGAGATGGAAATAAGCTTTGTCCATTTGATCTGCATTTCAAAAATAGAGGGATCACCTCAACTGGTAACTCCCCAGCCAGGAAAGGATGATGGGTATTAGGCATGAACCCTAAGGCTGGTAATTGTTAATAGAATAGCTCAGATATGGTGGTGAGTCCCAGGGCAGCGGTCAGAGGACTCTTGCAAATTCGGAGGCTCACCAGTTGATCTGTCAGTAACCTTTCCCATTTTACAAAACAGCTACACGCCATTCTGTTCTCTGTTTCACGAGGCTGTCAGGAAGGAAAAGAGAAGATGGCGTTCCCTGTTCTGAGAATGTCTGTGCCTCTTAGCTGTCGGGGGCACTCCCACTCATCTGACTCGCAAGACCCAAGGCGAATGTTTTCCTTCTCTGAAGACTTCTTCGGTGGAACTCTCCCAAAGTAGCCACAACATCCCCTTTGTCATATAGCGCCCCACGTCGACTCATTGTACGCAACAAGCTGCCCTGAAAACGCGGGCTTATTGTGTCTGTCTCTCCTGGGGGTCGAGACCATACCTGATCCACTGTCGGTCCCCAGCAACGTCTGCCACGTAGAAGGCATTCTGCAAGCACTGAACGAATGAGTGGGAAAAGGCAGAGACCAGCATCTTCTTAAGAAGTTGCAGTATCTTTCTGCACATTTCTTTAAGTGCCCTCAAAATTCACAGTGCTGTCTTGAAGCGTGGAGTCTTTGAAGGGGATGTCAATGCTAGTTTCTCCTACCATGCAGGAACCCTTTTTCAGCATCCCAAAAGAAGTAGTGGTTCCATATCTCCCCTGGACATCCCCAGTGATTGTAAGCTGGGGGAATTATTCGTGAATCCTGCCTTTCTGTGGGTACTCTGACTTCTTCATTACCGAGGGCCCTGAGGTTCTGGAAGGTGGGGAAACAATCACAGTTATAACAGTCATGCTTTGTTGACGGAAACGTTCATTATACAGCTATCAGTGAGTACTGATGTACCATGTACTGTTCTTGGTGCTTAATTCACTGAATCTTCATTCTACCCTCCACCAACCCTACAGAATGGTATGATTGTTATCTTCACTTCCATAGACAGGAAATTTGAGGCCCAGAGAGGTAAAAAAAAAAAAATAAATAACTTGCCCCAGGCCACACAGTAAACTGCAGAGCTAGGGTCAGAACCCAGGTGATCTAGCTCTAGAACCCATACTCTAACTACCGACCTCTGCTTCTCCATAGAAGTGAGTGAACGATGTTTATGGTGCACGATGCACTTGGCATGACATCGGCCCTTTTCCATATATGAACTCTGTCATCACTGGGGACAATCCTGTGACTCAGACACGCGAGTGTCCCCATGGAACAGGTAAAGCAACATTCCAGCCCCCACCCCCTATGATATGTGTCATGCATCCCGTAGGTTGGCTAGGACCACCCCACGAACATTGCCTTGGATAGAAGGAGACGGCGTCTCAGAAAACACTTCTTCCTGGCTACACAGAAATGTAGTTTCTATGAATTCATTTTGGACCTGTCAACATATACCGGGAACGTGCAAGGAGTCTCTTTTCTGCTCTTAGCCTCAGTTTTCTCACTTATGAAATTTGGAGACCAGACCAGGGCTCGAAGACCCTGTCCTACCCTGGCATCGGGCTCTGCTGCCCTGAGGTCTATGGGAGAAGAGAAGGGCAGGGGGAGGTGGAGGGGAGGGAGGAGGAGGGCGGAGTTGGCAGTTACTGGAGAGGCAACAGAGCCCCCAGGTCTTAGAAATGGGCAGAGGAGAAGAATCTACAAAGAGCGGTAAAAGCAAAAAGGGGAGGGGCGCCTGGGTGGCGCAGTCGGTTAAGCGTCCGACTTCAGCCAGGTCGCGATCTCGCGGTCCGGGAGTTCGAGCCCCGCGTCGGGCTCTGGGCTGATGGCTCAGAGCCTGGAGCCTGTTTCCGATTCTGTGTCTCCCTCTCTCTCTGCCCCTCCCCCGTTCATGCTCTGTCTCTCTCTGTCCCAAAAATAAATAAACGTTGAAAAAAAAAATTAAAAAAAAAAAAAAAAAAGCAAAAAGGGGAGAGAGATCCCACAGTCTCCTGGCAACACCCTCAAGATTCTGTTCCCTACCCCCATTCAGTCTAGAACACACCCTTCCCACACCTTCTGATAGAAACTGGGCTAGGGGGCGCCTGGGTGGCTCCGTCGGATGAGCATCCGACTCTTGGTTATGGCTCAGGTCATGATCTCACTGCTCAAGAGTTTGAACCCCACCCCAGGCTCTGCACTGACAGCGTGGAGCCGGCTTGGGATTCTCTCTCTCTCCCTCTCTCTCCCCGTCCCCGATCGGTGCTGTTTCTGTCTCTCCCTCTCAAAATAAATAAATACACTGTACCCAAAAAAAGCTTTTTATTAAAAAAAAAAAAAAAAGACAAAGAATCTCCTGGTGATTCCCTCAAGGTTCTGTTCTCTACCCCCCTTCAATGCAGATCACCGCCTTCCCAGACCTTCTAATCGAAGCTGGGCCAGCCCCGTTTCCAGGCAGCGGGGGGAGCCGGCGGCAGGCATATCTCAATATTCCACAAGTGAGCAGCTCCTCCCAGCCTCCCCGCCGGACCCCCTGCCCCACGGTCCTCCTTTTGCCAGCTGCCCTCGGAGGACAGAAGTCACCCCAGGGGACACCAGGTGGGCAGGGTGGCCCTGAGGTTAGCTGAGGTTTAACACCCGCCTGGAGGGCAGGTGCGCCAAGCTGCTCTCCGACAAAGCACCTTCCCTGCGTGGGAAGGGCCCCTCAGCTTTCCACGGCCCCAGACAATGCTGAGAAGCCCACTTTTTGCGAGTCGCTCAAGGTTTGGGACCCTCCTCCGCAGCTCGCATTCAAACCACACCGTGCACACCCTGTGCGGTGGGCTGGGAGGCAGGAGACATCAGGCCGCACAGCTGAGAACCCCTACCTGAGAACACCCTCTCTGAAGAGGGAGCAAAGAGACGCTAAGACCTGGGCCCCCTCCGTCTCCGCCCATGCCTCCCGAAAGGGTAAGGAGGAGAATTACCTTTCAGCCCTCCTCTGGGCCAGCCTGGACGGCTGGTGTCATCGCCTGCATTCCCCGGGGTGTTTGTCGGGGTAACGCTCAAGGTCAGGGTCTGGCCCGCCTCTCATACTCAGCACTGAGGCCCCCACACCCGCGGGTTTGATTTTGACGAGACGAGGCAGCAAATGGGAAGACATCACGCTCTTCCTCAGGTGGGTCTTGAAGTAGAAACTTGGGACAAGGGTGTTCGAAACCAGAGGCCAGAGGGCCGAGCCGGGCCCCGCAAGCCAACCTGAGCAGGAATAAGGCTGAGACTTGAACCTCCATCGGCCCACTCCCGCGTCTGTGACTCGGCTGGCCCAACCCAGAGGGAAACGATGTGTGAACCCCACCGCTGCTAACTCACCATCGGGACGAACGGCGGCGGCCCTAACTTACCCCCTCCCCGACTCCAGCACTGGCCACGGGGAGGGTACGGTCATCCAGTGCATACCATGCTCCCAACGCTTTAGGAGTGGGACCCACATAACCCATCACCCAACCGAAAAAGAGAGGCTTCCAGCTCCAGCCCCTCCCCACTCCACCCCTCAGGGCCTCAATCTGCTCGGCTACAAAACAAGGGTAAGAAGAGCCCTTTCAGTGAAATGACTATAAAGCCGGGGACGTGCACCCCCGTTTACAAAGGCGGGTGCTGAGCACCCCCATTGAGAGAGAGGAGAAGCCAACCAGAACTGTTTCACAGCTAAAACGGCTCCTGGAGGAGACAGGGCCCGGGGGCTGGGCGGAGGGCATCATCGGGGCCCAGGTGAGCTCACGGGGGTGATGCTGCTCAGCTGGGGCAGGAGGGGAAGCGGGGGGGCTGGGGGCTCCGGCTCTCAGAGTCACCAATTGTCTGTCGCCCTGCTCCCTCACGCATGTGGCAGGCAGAGATAAATTAACGGCAATCAACAATAAGACTTCAACTTTCTAATGAACTTGGTGGAGTGCGCCTTCTATTTTTAACTGGCCCAATTTCTCGGTCACATCACATGACTCCTATTGTCTTGGCTGAGAATTATGAGAAACAGAGAGAGAGAGAGAGAGAGAGAGAGAGGGAGGAGAAAGTGAAACTGGGCCATATTTTTTAGTTCAGCAAGGTGACACACTCTCTTAGTTGCATGTGTATTTTCTCTTTCATTTGCAATTTGCTAAGTAGCTTTAGAGAAGAACAGTGACTTCCTCTTCTACAGTGCTCTATTTAAAGAAACAAAGAGCTAGAAAATGACCTGATTGGGGTCACATAGAAAGTTCTGAACTAAATAAGAAGTCGCTTTGGAGACTGTGTCGATGATTTAGTTCCATTTACCTTCAGGGGTCTCGGAAGCTTTTTGCGTTTGGAGATGGGGTGGGCTTAGCTCACATTTTTACCACTCGTGTAATATTTCCCGTCATATTGGGCAGCGCCCTGGTGTAGTGGCAAGAATATTGGCTTAAGCTTGGAATGAAACTATTCTCTGCCTTTCTTGACCAGCGTGGGCTGACATGGGAACTCTGGTAGCATAGATGCGTTCCCTGCGTATTATGTCATTCCCTCGATCTCCACGAACAACTCTCCAGGGCAAGTGTCAATGTCTTGAAGACAACCTGCAACTCATAGCTCCAGCATCCCTGAGGCTGAAGGGAGGAGATCTCGTTGTTTCTCATCTGTTACCCAGGAAAGAGTACCAAAGTGGTTCCTTAAAATTCATCGGTTTCAACAAGTTAGCTTAACTACACAGATTCTGAATTACTCAACTTCGGAGTCGCCTAAACATTTGAAATCTGAATGCCCTTGTTAGGAAGTTGGAAATCTTAAGAAGCTGCCCCTTTGGCATTATCAGTAGGTCCCTAATTCTGGACCTTCTGTGTTTAAGCCCACGATTCCCAAACTGTGGGTTGAGGTGCCCCGAGGCCCACAGCAAACTCAGGGAAGCACTGAAGAGTATTTTGTATCTTGGAGCAGTTCCTGACAGCCGTTAGACATCACACAAACCACGTGCTTGTGGTCGTTCCTTCCTGCAACAGTAGATTGTGCTACATTCCTTTCAACGACATCTTATCCTCGCAAAGCGGGGTTTGGGGGTTCAGTGATAACAGGCAGATGAAGTGTGAAAGTCACTGTGAGACAGGAAACGAAGATGTTAGTGTCCAATCAGATGCCAGGATCAGAGAAGCTGCATAGCACCCAAAAGGCTCACATGCTGTTCGCTGTATTTATTCAAGAATGAGATAAAAATGGTTCTTTTACTTTCAATTTATGGGTATGATTATATCAGGTGGGTACTAATTTGTTAGGAGATAAATGATTATTAAGTTATCGGCTAGAACCACTTAATAAACAGAACTGTTAGGTATTTCTTTTGGTCTACGGGCACCATGAGCCAAAATGGTTTGGGAAACCCATAAGCTAGCTTACAACTCCGGAGGTGGCCTTTCAGCTTCTTACTTATAAAGGTCTCTTCAAGTGCAATGGAAACTATTATAAATATTGTGGCAAGTTGTATTTGCCCCCCAAAAGCCCCCAGCAATATTTCTAGTCCCATTCTGTTTTCTAGAAACTTGCCTCTCCTCTCATTATAAGGTTGAGTTTAATTTCCCTTCTCTTTTGAACAAGAGTCAAGTTTTTTATAATTATCTTTTTAATGTTTATTTATTTTGGAGAGAGAGACAGAGACAGAGCATGAGTGGGAGAGGGGCAGAGACACAGAATCTGAAGCAGGCTCCAGGCTCTGAGCTGTCAGCATAGAGCCCAACGCAGGGCTGAGACTCACAAACCATGAGCTCATGACCCGAGCCAAAGTCAGACACTTAACTGCCTGAGCCACGCAGGCACCCTTGAACATGAGTCAGCTTTAATGACTCCCTTCTAATGAAAGCTACTGAATACAACGTACAGAAGCCATGCTGGGTGACTCTTAAGGCCAGGTTGAAAAGATGATGAGGCTTCAGCCTGCCTTTCTCTTCGGCTGCCTGCCCTGGGAACCCAGCCACCATGCTGTGAGGGAGCCCAAGCAGCCCATGTGGAGAGGAACTGAGACCCCCCTCAGCCAGCATCAGCCGCTCCTACTTATCCAAGTCTTGACCAAACAAGCCTTCAGATGATTACAGCCCCAAGCTTGGAGTCTGGCAGCTAAGGCTCCAAACACTATGAAGCAAAAATAAGCCATCCTCTCTGTGCCCTATTAGAATTCCTGACCCAGAGATCAGTGAGCATAATAAATGGTTTTGTTAAGCCTCTGAAATTTGGGGTACTTTGTCACGCAGCATTAGATAACCCAAGCGAGTATGACGGACACGTATGAGATGCCTATCCAGCCCAGGAACTACTAGCTTCCCCAGCTCTTCTCTGGAATTCTCTCCATATACACTCACCCCATCCATATAACCACAGAGAGGACACCCCCCGACACACACCTTACTTGCACCAGGTAACTCCACCCCTCTGGCCAAGAGGATTGGACCAGGAGTAACAACCTGACCCAACAAAGTCAATCCCAGTCTTGTCTCAAGAATTTGGAACTGAGAGGGAGATCGGTGCTTCTGTTGTCACTGGTTCCCTTGACGTGTAACTTCAGGAGTTTCAGGGCAGCCATCTTGGACGCCACATAGACTGGCAAGCAGAGACAGAAGAAGAAACAGACACACAGGGCAAAGCAGAGGTAAGAGGGAGAAAGTGTGCTGCCCCAGGTCTCGGAAGGACTTGCAGTTCTGGACTCCAGTTCTTCCTGAGGCTCCAGAGAGCAACCTCCAAGCCATTTCTTTAAAATAAATTCCCCGTGTTTTGCTTACATTTGCTAGGATTTGTTTCTGCAGCCTCAGGGTATTTTTCACATCTACCCAGCACTTTACAGCCCACTGAGGCTCTTTATCTGCATGATCTCATACAATCCTGACCAGAACTCTGTAAGATGTATATGTTACCCCCCCATCATCGAGAAGAAGAAACAGAGGTCCAGAGGAAGCTACGGGGGTAAGGCTCACAGGTGGAAACAGACATTAAACCAGAACTACAACCTGTCTTCTGTCTCCAAATGCCAAGCTGTGTTTGGGGGATATTTCTTCCTCCTGCTCTGTAGAAGTGGGGAGGTGACATCTGGTTTGTCTCCGAAACCAACCATATGTCCACAGTGTTTTCCTGATGCTTCATAAGACTCAGGGATGCCCAGCATTCAGGCCAGTCCTTGGGAAACCAGATCCTCAGCCAAGGATACAGGGTGCCTAGTGCCCAGTGCCCGGCACCCAGAGAGCTCAGTACCCAAAAGGAGCCCAGTGGGCACTGTAAATGCTCCAGACAGGTGACTCCTCCAGTCTGAGGTGGCCGGAGATGCTGCCCAAAGGAAATGGCATGGGAAGTTCAGGAGCACGTGGAAACGTCCAAGGTGAGGGGGTGGGGGGGGAGGGAGATCATACTCCAAAATTGTCTTTTTCTTTCCAGGACCTTCTCAGGTTCTTCAGTAACAAGAAACCTGAACCTTTGAATCCTCAAGGACTTCAACTCTCCCTGAGAAAGTCTGCTGAAGAAAGCATCTAGTCCAGCCTCCAACCGATGAATGAGACCCCTCTGCCGAATCCCAGCAACGCTCTAATCTCCTGCTGTCAGACAAGAGGCGGGGGCCACGGGGCGTGGGAAGCACATGAGCAGAGAACGACCTGGGTTCAAGTCCTGATTCTGCCACATATTCCTGCTGGTCCCTACAAAAGTCACTTCAGATGTCTCAACCTCAATTTCCTCATCTCTCCCCTTCAACTGAGATGTTTGTTCAACCCAGAAAAAAAAGTAGGTGAAGTGTCCAACATCCGTCATAGTACACGCTCAGCAAAGTCTAACATTTAAATGACCTCGTCTGACAGCCCATCCAATCTTTGTTTGGCCCTTATTGTTAGAAATGCTTTCTTCTATGTGGATGAGCTAAGCTCTGCCTGCCCGGAATGCCCACCGCTGACCCTGTCTCTGCCTCCAGAGCCCCCCGAAGGACAGCCCTCAAGCCCCCAACCTTCCTGCACACACCACAGCTTCCTGCCTCCACCCTCAGACTGGTCCCTTCCCTGCTCCCCACAGTCAGACTGTGGAAGCTGCAGACTGCCTGTGTGTTCCTGGGGGAGGCTGCGCACATTGAAAGCCTTGTTTGCATGGAAACTTCCTCACTGAGTCGGGTCAGCAGCTTCTGTCAACACAGCCCTCAGATAAGATGCTGTAACTCAGAATGTTTGGCTCAATAGACATCTGCTACGCCCGAATCATACGTCCCGTGCTAGCGGCCTCCAAAAGGCAATTTCAGATCTCCCCATCCTTCTCTCCCCTTCTCTCCCATGCCCGGCCTCCCCACTGCACAAATAGAAGCCAAAGGGAAAGGTCCAATTATTCCATGGAGATTTAGCTACTGTATTGACAAAACTCAGCGTTAATTCCCAGAAAGCATTCAAGCCCTGGGGTGGGGGCAGGGTGGGGGCAGGGAGAGCCCGCTGGATAACTGGGTGAGAGTCATAGCCGCTTTTCAGCCGAATCTGACCTAGTTTAATGAAATCAGGTCATCTGTGAGCTCTTCATTACCCTCAGACTAAACAGGACCCAACAGAGCAGCCAATGTCCCTGGCCTTTCTGAATTCTGCTCATTCGCATTATGACATTTTGATGTTGGGTCTTAATGCGTGTTGACTTAGTGGCTGGGCCCCTGCAAAGGTAGTAAACAGGCAGGAAAGTAAACAAGAGGGCTGATGTTAAAAGCACACACACACAAAGGCAGTGTAAATACCCCAGGTCACCAGCCTGCATCCTCAGGGAAGCCAGCAGACAAAAGGCGTCACGAGTGTCTGTGACTATTATCGCTGATGGACGGAGGGGACTCACCTATTATCCTGCCGGCTCTTCAGCTGGAACTCGCGGCTTCAGCAGATCTTCGGGGCAGGGGGTGGGCTGGGAGGGAAATGAAATTGTCAGTTTAGGGATGGTAGATTGGATTCAAGGGCAAATTGCTCTCTGGCAACAACTGCAGAGGACAGGGACAGTCACTCCTCTTGAGACTGTCCTGTGGGCTGGTGATGGCTTTATTTCATCTGCTGTCCCGATCTGCATTTTCCGGAAACCGAAGCCTGTGGCCTGGGAGTCTGCAAAGGAACCGTCTTCTCTCGGTGGATGCTTATTAACGGGATGACTATTTACGGAAGTAAATGATATGTGTGACTTCCCGGTCCCTATCAGAATCGTCACAGCCTGTCAACCTCAGAAATCCCTGATACACACAGCAAGCGCTTCAGGACAGAGGTGGCCCAAGGACTGGGGGTTCGGGGTGTGGTCACAGTTTTCACTGAAGATGAACTTAACGGGCGCAGACTGGCTCAGGCGGACAGCCAAGGGAGGCAGGAGGGAATTCGCGCACACACTGGCTGTTCTCTGGAGTCCGTAGTAGTCCGGGGTGGGGTTGAGAGTCTCACGTGGTGATGAATTTGGTCTGGGTTCTGGCTGTTGCCTGTTGAGCAATGGCTCCCGGTGGGAAAACGCCGTCCCCTCACCCTCCCTTCCCGAAGGCTCCTTGCCTTCGGGGAAACACTCCTCGTCAGTTACCTCATTGACGCGCCCAGCCCCTGTGGAGAGAGGCCTGAGGGCTCACAGTGTAGACTGGAAGAAGTGAAATACTGTGACCTAGGGGTGACCTGAGCAAGGAGTGTCACTTGTCTGGCTTTTAGTTTTTCCATGTGCTTCCCCACAACGTTTCTAAGGCTCTTCTATGAAGTTCGTCCTGATTCTACAGAGTCCTAAAACCATTCTCTGCCTCGGTTCCCCGGGCCCCCATACTCCTTTTCAGAGCAGGTGTGCCCTGGAGAAGCCATCTCTGTGGTCTTTTGGGATCCACCACTGGCCTCGGCTGCCTTAATGCCAGGCTCGGACGCTGACCTGCTCCCTCCCAGGGGCACCACTTGAGAGTAGTGCTTGCCCTGGGTCTATTGTTTCCTTTAGCGATTGGTAGACACAGTTGGCCACAGAAGAAAACCAGTTCCTTTCCCAAAAGCAAGGGATTACAAGCTGGTCCACTCCATGACTCTACAGAGCCGAAGGGATGGAAGGCGTTGGGTCTGCCCCTGTGCCTGGCCTGACAACCAGAGTTAGACTGTCCAGAGAAGCAAGATCCTGCCGTCAGAATGACGGCTGAGATTCTGGCTTTAACCCCTCTCTGTACTATCTAATCGGGAAAATGGCAGGATCGGGTTTCCTGTTTTATTGGCATTCGATAATATATATTCAGTGACCATGTCTGCAGTGAGGCAATTGGCTTAAAAGGGGGTTATAAGGATTGACTTGTATTTAAGTGCTTAGAATTCCAGAATGGTAATTATCTCGATGTGCATCCTAATTTATAGGAACTCCAAAGAGCTCAACAGCATATAAATTTGAGCCTGTCTCAATGAGTCTCTGAAAGAACATCTATAATCAGAGAGGCAGAAAAAACACTTTGCCAAAAGAAAGGCTAGAGAAGTTCAGTCCAGTGGTTCTCAAACATTTAACCACAGAATCTTGTGGTTGAGATAAAAGCTTCCATGAAAACCAAATACATAAAACAGACCCAAGGGGTCTACTCAGCTAGAAGCACAGGAAGGGCCCAGAGCCCTGCTTCCTTTTCCCTCTTTCAGCCCCTTCCCCAGGCCATCAAGGCTGAAGGCACCCATGGAACGTCTGGGGCTCTGACGAATGCGTTGAGAAGCAACGACCTACTACCAGCTCCTCAGTTTATAGATGAGGACCCCTAGGTCTAGAAAGATGAAACGAATTGTCAAAATCGGAGTGCAAGTCAGAGACAGAAGAGGAAGCAGATTTCCGGGACTGCGAGCGATGCTCACTCACCATTACGTTAAGTGCCCACTTTTCAATGCTGCCCCAACCAATCTTCATTATTTACTTGCATTCAGGAGTTAACTTTAAACGTGTCTTTTTCAGAGACGCCTAGGTGGCTCAGTTGGTGGAGTGTCCGACTTCAGCTCAGGTCATGATCTCGTGGTTCATGAGTTCGAGCCCCATGTCAGACCGTGCTGACAGCTCAGGACCCGGAGCTGGCTTCAAATTCTGTGTCTCCCTCTGCCGCTCGCCCACTCACGCTCTGTCTCTCTCTCTCTCTCTCTCAAAAATCAATAAACATTAAACAAATGAAAGCGCCTTTTCCAGAACTGAAACAAAGTTTTATCGATAAGATGAACAGGCATAATAATGCTGGTGGAGGAAAGGCAGCTGACCCAGAATTAGCAAGTGGTGGTACATTACCTTAGATAAGTCTTTCTTTCTGGAAACTATTCTCTTCATCTGGAGATGCTAAACTCAGTGACTTCGAGGCTCATACAGACTTTAAGGCTAAATAGCATGGATTTAGATCTTCAAGGTCATCTCTTCTTTATTCTCCTATAAATGATCCCTTTGAATTAGATGACATAGCTAAAGTAGAAAACTCAATAGAAAGATCAGAAAACACAATTATGGAATCTTTGAACTGTTTTGTTGTGTGTATATATATATATATATACATATACATATATATACATATACATGGATGTGTATATGAAAATATGGGAAATGAAATATATAGCCAATGAAATGTGAGTATATATCCAAAAGAATTGGAAAATAAGACATAAAAGATGAAATGTTGGGATCAATCCACAATATTCAACATCTGACTAATGCTATTTACAGAAAGAAAAAACAGGAGAAAATTATTACAGACATAATTATTTTTTCACTTATTTATTATTTATTTATTTATTTACTTATTTTAATGTTTATTTATCTTTGAGACAGAGAGAGAGCACAAGTAGGAGAGGGGCAGAGAGAGAGAGGGAGACACAGAGTCCGAAGCAGACTCCAGGCTCTGAACTGCCAGCACAGAGCCCAATGCAGGGCTCGAACCCACGAACCGTGAGATCATGACCTAAGCTGAAGTTGGACATTCAACCAACTGAGCCACCAAGGTGCCCCAGACATAATTATTTTAAAGAAAAATTCCTAGAAGGGAAGGGCATGATGAGCTCCAGGATCAAAAGTATACAAGAAAGAAAAGAAAAAAAAAAAAAATAACCGATCTTCAGTGTAAAGTTTCAAAATACTGAGATAAGGAAAGATCTTAAAACTTCCACTAGTTAAATAGGAAAAAAAAAAAAAAAAAAAAAAAAAAGCTTCCAAGGAAGAACATTAAATTCTATCCAAAGGATTGGGGGATCAGAATGGCATCAGACTTCTCAATAGCAATATAAAATATTAGAAAACAAACAATGCTTTCAGGGGCACCTGGGTGGCACAGTCAGTTAAGCGTCTGACTTTGGCTCAGGTCATGATCTCACAGCTCCTGAGTTCCAGCCCTTCTTTGGGCTCTGTGTTGACAGCTTGGAGCCTGGAGCCTGCTTCACGTTCTGTGCATCCCTCTCTCTCTCTGCCCCATCCCACTAGCCCTCTGTCTCTCTCTCAAAAATACACGTTAAAAATTTTTTAAAAAACACAAAGAATGCTTTCATATTTCTGAGAGAAAGTGATTTTCAACATAGATCTCTATACCCAGCCAAACTAGCTAAATAATGTAATGATCGAATACAGACAATTTTTGTTACGCAAGAATTCAAAAATTTTACACCCCATACACCATTTCCTAGAAAGCTGGCATGGGTTATGCCACATCAAAACAGGGGATTAAACAACAGAACAGATCGGTAGATAGATAATGAGAGAGAGAGAGAGAGAAAGTGAGAGAAAGGTGAGTGATCCGCTGAACAAATGAATAGGAGCAGATCAGCCAACACAGAAAGGCAGCAATGATAAGTCACACATCGCAGGCAAAATAGGCTAGGGTGTGCTGGGGCTTACAACTACACAGTTTTATTTCTTGCTACATGTCCATCGTGGGTTGGTTATAGCTCTACTTCGTGTCATCTCTGCTCCAGATCTGACTAAGCGGAACATCCTCTATCTGAAATGTTAACAGCTGTCCTGGCAGGGGATAAAAGAGGCCACAGCAAACCATACTCTGGCTCTAAGATTTCTTCTCAGAAGTGATACACGTGCGCGCACACGCACACGCACACACACACACACACACACACACACACACACACCTTCTACTCACATTTCATTGGCCAAAGCAGGTCACAGGACCAAACCTGATATATGGGACTCAGAGATCTAATCTTCTCCAAGAAGGGGCAGTGAATATGTTTTAACATACAGTCTACCACATCCCAGAATGACAGCTGCATATCAGGCTTAAAACTCAGTCCAAATTAGAACACAAGACAAAGGGCAATGAGAGTGTTCCAGAGGTGGGAAAATGCAACTGATAAATGGTCTGCTTCATACAAGCACTCGCAAAACACGATTGATAAACCTTAATGATTTTAAGAAATTAAAAATAGGTAGTCTTATGCAGAGAATTACTAGCTCCAGAAAAACACGAAAAATTATTGCAAAAGAAGAGCATTCATAATATACTACTGGCTCTTCAGGGAGCAACGTTTTCATAGTAAAAAAGTAAATACTGACTATTGATTTAACTACAGATTACAAAGTAATTATATTGGGAGGATAGAAAGAGAAGTGAAGGTTATAGTTATAAGAGATTTAAATCCTCAACTCTACTAAAGTAACCTCAAGGCTAAACATATTCTTCCTGGATTCTGATTCTGCAATATCTCACTCTGGATGTGCTCCATCAAGAATCAGTAACGCATAGTAATCAACCAGTGGTGTGCCGGCAGTCAATATGGATAATGCCTAGCATTAATAAATTTAAAAATAGCAATATAAGCACATAGAAGACGGAAATAAATCATGTAAAGACCAACGTAAAGTGTTGAAACTGGTTGCTTTTAAGGAACAAAATCAGAAAGTGAGAGGCAGAACAAGGGATTTTTGTTGTTGTTAGAACAATGTACATTTTACGTTAACAAAAATACAGGTAAAACACAAAAATAAAATATAGCCTGCTACCTCTGATTCATTTTCGAAGTCAGCAGGGTATACATCATAAATAAATAATAAAATACTTACACTTAAATGATTAATTTTCAAGGCATCCAGACACAATAAATTGAACCTGACGTTATAACCATCTTGGCAGTAATGGAATCTTTCTCTGATGATTCAGGAGGCACTTTAAGGACCTGGCAATGACCTAAGGTCATTTCTCTGGGCACCTTTCCTCATTCTCTCCTGATTTGTTAGTCTTGTAGGAATTGATCTCATGTTGGCCGTTCCAAAATTCCGAAGAATCTCTTTGGTAAATGCAAAACCCCTTTGAAGGCTCTACGAACTCTGCTGGAAATGTCTGTGGCTTTCCCTTTGCTCCATGGCTGAGTGGGGAAGAGTGGAGGGCTTCTGGCCAGTCACAGGGCCAAGCTATGCGAACTCAGAAATCAAACGGAGAGGAGACAAGCTGGCTTCCTCAGAGGGAGAGAGTACTGAAATACCCAAAGTCACTCAGGAAATTTGGAAACCATGGGCCCGTGGTGCCCAAACATCACCGTGTGGTAAGTACAGCCAAGCTCTTTAAACTAGGAAATTTCTTGGGAGTTGTTTTGTCTGCTCCCAAAAAGCTGGGCTGATGTGCATAGCTTTCAACAGATTTTACCTGGAAAATAAAATACGGTCAATCTCTCATGTAAGTTCACTGTATGATACGTCCAAGTGATAATACCTTACACAAATACTAAAAATCACATTACAGAAAAATCCCTACCATCATGGTAAAATATTCATGATGGGCTAAGTTTAAAAAGCAGAAATAAATTGGTAACTAACATAAGGAGCTAATATCGAAAATGTACGAGGGACTCCTACAACTCAGTAGCAAACAAAAATGAGCCTAAGATCCGAATCGACATTTTTCCCAAAGAAGACATACAGATGGCCAACAGGGACATGAAAGAATGCTCAGCATTATTAGTCATGAGGAAGGTACAAATCAAAACCACAACAGATATCACCTTACACCTGTTAGAATGGCCATTGTCAAAAAGACAAGAAATGACAAGTGTTTATAAGGATATGGGAAAAAGAGAACCTTCAGGCACTGTGGGTGGGAACGTAAATTGGTGTAGCCACTATGAATAACAGTATGGAAGTTCCTCAAAAATTAAAAGTAAAACTACTATATGATTCAGCAATGCCACTTCTGGATATTTATCCAAAGCAAACAAACAAACAAACGAACGAATTTGAAAAGAGACACGCACCCTATGTTCACTGCAGCATTATTTACAATAGTTAAGACATGGAATCAATCTGAGTGTCCTTCGATGGATGAATGGATAAAGAAGATGTGGTAACGGGGCGCCTGGGTGGTTCAGTCAGTTAAGCTCTTGTTTGCAGCTCAGGTCACGATTCTCACAGTTCGTGAGTCTGAGCCCCGCGTCGGGCTCTGTGCTGGCGGTGCTGCGCCTGCCTGGAATTCTCTCTCCCTCCCTCTGTCTCTACCCCACCCAAGCTCATGTTTGTGTGCTCTCTCCTTCTCTCAAAATAAGTAAATAAACATTAAAAAAAATAAAAAATAAAAAAACCAAGCTCTTAGGTCTGAAGAACAGATTGGTGGTTGCCACAGTCAGAGGGTAGGGGCTGGCATGTATGGGTGAAGGGGGTCAAAAGGGACAAAGAAGGAAAGAAACTTTACATGTATGAGCTTCTTTAAAAAAACAAAAACAAAAAAGGATATATAATCTGTAAATTTCATACATGTGTGTATGTATATGTGCATTTTGAATATTAAAGGTACCTATCTCTGGCTGGAAATCGACCGATTTTTAGTGAATTTTATTTATGAAAATCAAATGCCACTTAAAATAAAAAGAATCCTGAAATCCTTATAGACAGAAAAGCAGGTGGAATGTACAGAATTTAGTCCAGATTTACCAACCAATCACCTAGATTGGCTTCTTTGGCCTCAGTTTCCCCATATGTGAAATGAAGCTGTTGAACGAGAAAAATGACTTCCACTCTACCCTGAAGCCCGACACCAGTACTTTGGGGGATGGGGACTGGGGAAGCAGGTGGCTTTACATCCTCCATACCAGCGCTATCCAAAACAGCTACCCTTTTAACCAAAAGTATAATTGCATCATCTCTAAAGTCGTTTGTGATCATATTTTTATGTGAATTTGATATGGACAGTTCTATAGTCCAGCCTGCTTGCCTTCTTGCCTTGGGGTCAAGAAGCTTGAAGCCAAAGGCCGTGCTCGCCTGCAGCATCATGTTATGCCAATGCCCTGTCATGTTTCTCACCCCATATAAGAGATTCACATCTTTCTTTTGCTTTTTTATTCATTAATGGTTTTGTTTCATTGACGTGGATGCTGAAAGCTCTCTCTAATCCTTTTTTGGAAGAGGCAGAATTGTAATGACAAGGTTTCAGTACTGTTTTGCCTAAGCCAGTACGAGCCCTCCGACCACTCCACCACGGAAACTCAAAGGAAAATATCAAATGAGCAAAAATCTGGAAAGAACCTGTGGGAAACTCACATATATTTTTTGTATTTACCTGGCATCCAATGTCTTATTAAGTAAATAAGCAGAAAGCCTTATAACATAGCCACCCACATCCTACTTATATCTGTTTGGGGTCTATATCACTTATTCCAAGCCCAGGTTTAGAGACCATGCACACAAGACGATTTGCTAATTGATTTACTAAAGAATAGACATGCAACCGCTTAGCTCAGTCTCCACATCAGAAAGAAGGACACCCCCTTAGCGAATAAAAAGAAATTCTGCTGTACTTAATCCTCAGGTTCTGGCTCTGCAGTATCTCACTCTGGGTGAACTCCACCGGGAGACAGAGACAAACATTATCCACAGGCTGCTAACAAATGTAGAGACCAGTCAGAGTCCAAGAAAACACATTGACCAGGGCACATCGTCACCAGACCAGAAGACAGATTCTCTCACCAGTCTACCTGGCTTGGCCTCAACCTGGTGGGAACCCCATTTACTGTCCTTTGTCTTCTAGGACAGCTCATCAGTGGGTCCCAGGGAGTGAGGATTGCAGAGCGGCATCCTGCAGGCACATTGATTTTGTTCACCCAAGGCCAGACAGCTTTCCTAGAGGGCATGGAGATTTGCTGCTCACGGCCTTACCACCCTAGTGAATTCTGGTTTCCATCATCCACCATTCCATCAACACCGCCCTCACCAATATTGGCTACCATCGTATGGCCATCGTATTGGCCTTTATCAGTCTTTTCCTTTCTAGACTTTCCTGCCGCGTTAGACGTGCTGACCATCATCTCCTTCCTAAAATCTGTTTCCTCTCATTGAGAGGAGCTCCTTCCGTATCTCTGAATTCTGCTTTGTAGACATCACGCATTCTCCCTCTCACCATCCCCCATGTGAAGATGCTCCTCAGGGCTCTGTCCTCAACACTCTCCTCCTCTCACTCCCATGCCCCTGGCTGAAGCTCCTTTCTATGGCTTCAACAACCGGCCTCGGCCCCTGACCCCCGCTCCGATCCTCTCTGCTGTGTTTGTGGCCCTGCAAACCCAAACGCCTCTGAACACTTCCTCTTAGATTTCTCACCTGTCAAATCTACAAGTTCAAACCTGAACTCACCCTCTTCCCCTGCCAAAAAACCTCTCTCACCTCTTGTGAATCACTTTACCCTCATTTACTGCCCCTAAATGAGTCAGGAATCTGGGAGTCAGTCTAGAGCTTTTCCTCTCCCGCCCCTCCAGCCAACCACCAGGTTAGGTGAATCCTTGGACCAAAATATTTCTCCCACCTGCCCCCTTGTTTTCCCTGGCCACTGTCCTGCGTGTTCAAGCCCATGTCACCTCTCCCCTGAATAAGGAGACACAAGTCTCCTCCCCGATCTCCTGCCTCCAAACTCTTCCCTGCACATTGTCAAGTGATCACATAATGAAGGGCTGGCTATAGTTTTCTTAGCTGAGGTTTCGTCTTCCTTCATGATCAAGCTCAATTATCACTTTCTCTGGGGAGTCCTCCTTGATTCTCGATCAGTTACCTGTCCCTTCCCTGTCTTCCTCAAGTACCTTGCGTAAGTCTACCTCTATCACAACCCCATTCTCTTCTGCACTGTTTGTTTACTTGCCTCTCCACAGGACTCTTAGCCCTTCTGGCTCCTAGTCTCTGTCTTTTTAATCCTTAGCGCCTGTAACAATGCCTGGTCCCAGTCATCTTCGATACACCAATACAGAGAAGAAGGGAGGATATAGAGGGAGGGAGGGCCGCAGGTCCCTCTACCAACTCCATCATCAATCTTCCGTATGACGAGAGCATTCTTTGAGTCTCAGTGTACCCATCTGCAAAATGAGCCGCTTCGTTTCTTAAAGACAAATTACGTTTTGAGCACCTTCTCTTATGGGCACGATGCCCCGTGCCACGCCTATCATAACTGTAAACAGGTTCTTTCCTTTCCCAGGACCTGGCGATCAGCATCATATTTTCATGGATGTGTCCTGCAGCAGGGACAGATGGCTCACTCTGATGCGTCTGCCATACTCTTCCATTATTGACACGCCCCCTGCATTCCTCTCCTGGCTCTCCTGGGCTCTGAGGAAAGTGTGTTTCTAACCCAGCTAGGTCCTCTTCCACAGAGTATTGCAAAAGATATAAAGGTAGGGAATGCCTTTGTCCACACGTGCCTTGTGGAATACACCGTACGGCCTTGGGATCCGCACGTACGAAGCATCCGTCGCGTGGGTAATTTTAGCTCCAAACTCCACGTCCGCCACGATTCACTGGGAAATCGTTTTATCTTGCCCTCGCTTGGGGAGTTTGAGCTCCATGGTGTTTCTCGCACCCTCTGTCTGGCCCCTCTCCAAAGTTGTGATTTACAGGGGGAAGAAAATGTTTCTGCCAATAAATGTTGAGCAGAGGGACGGTCAAAAAGAAGCTAAATTGTCATCTTCCATAGTGAAAGCCAACAGATTGTTGCTCACACTGCCACATCAAAACACAATATTTTACTACAAGAGGTGGAGGGAAATGACAAGAGTCGTAAGAGTTAAAAGTTGACACCTGTGGGGAAACAGAAATAGGGAGGAAGAAGTTGGAGGAAACTTGCGGGGTTTTTTTAAGTTTATTTATTTATTTTGAGAGAGAAAGAGAGATAAAGAGAGACAGCACCAGTGGAGGAGGGGCGAAGAGAGAGGGAGAGAGGGAGAATCCCAAGCAGGCTCAGCACTGTCAACACAAAGCCGGACTCGGGGCTCTACCTCATGAACCGTGAGATCACGACCTGAGCCGAAATCCAGACTCGGATGCTCAATAGACTGAGCCACCCAGGCGCCCCAGACCCTTGCTTTTCTTAAGAGGCCTTGCAGAACTGTTGAAACGATATGCATACATAGCTTTGATTAAAAAAAAAAAAAAAAAAAATAGAAGCTAAATTAAAGAAAAATTAAATCCTCCCCGAACTTGAGCAACAGCCCTCGTGGTGATGCCCATAACCTGAGCCACTGGCCATGGTGGTACCCGACGATGTAAAAGCACTTCTGAAAATCCCTTCCGGTCCCACCCCCGCGGCCATCCTGTCCCAGTGAGCCCTCCCCCCTCCCTCCTCTCACGCGTCCTTCAAGGCTCCGCGTGCACCTGCAGCGGAGCGCGTGCGGAGAGAGCCCCAGGGACCCACAGCTCGGGGGACACAGGCAGTGCGCAGCTGGGACCCGGAGCAGCCCCGTTGAGACCCGCCCCCCCCCCACCCCGCGAATCCTGAGTCGCCGTTACAGTGGTCCTCGCAGGAGCACTGGCCAACTTTTTCGTGGGGTCGGCCCCACCTCCTCATCAGCTTCGAGGAGTCGAAACCAAATCAATGCCTCCCCTGTTGCAAGCAGCCGCTCATCGTCCACGGGTGAACTCTGCCAGACCCAGGGGCAGAGAACAAGTTCTCTCGTTCCGCCAACGCCTCCGGCTCTTGCCGATGGCAGCTCCTGGCCCATTAGGAACGCATTTTCCACGGTGTCAACCACCGCGCCACCCACTGGGCTGCAGCCAGCCGCGGGGCCGCCGCCAGAAACAGCTGGAATGGGTCACTCAAATCCACGGACTGTGGCGCCCAGAGAAACATTAGTACCCCAGATAGAGTGTCTGCTTCCCGTGTGAGCAGTAGAAAGAGAAAGGCGCCGGGACGGCAGTGAGCGTGCTGCCGTGACCGGAATCCCTAGGAAGAACCCTCAGACTGTCCTGCACGCCCACACACACACACACACACACACACACACACACACACGCCCCGCGGCCCTGAAGAGGAGCCAGCGGGCTCAGTGGGCACCAGGCACAGCCCAGCTTCTGGGCCTGGCACGTTTAAGGAGAGGCACAGCAGTCAGCCACCGTATCCGTGGACCCAAGGGAAAACAGGCACCGAGCCCACGCCTCAGGCTCGCACTTCACGTTTGCTCACGCGTGGGCCAAAGGCACGTTTCTCATCTCACTTCTGGGGCGAGGACGTAAGTACGCGCGGTCTTTCGGTGTTAACGGAGAGAGAGAGGTGCCGAAGTCTGACACACGCTCGCCATCTCCCCTGACCTCCACTCCTGCCGGAATCGTTCCTGGAAGCCCTCGCGGGATCACTGGAATTTTGGTCAAAGCTAATAAATATTTGATTTGAACCTCCCAGTCCTGAGGCAGACTGCCCACCAGACTCAGAGTGCTCGGCTGCATTTTTCAAATCCCCCGGAAAGCTCCAGGCATTGTGAGCAGGGCCTGCTGACCAGGCTGATGTTTTACAGCCCGGCTCTCCAACAATGCCATTTACTGCAGACGAAAGATCACAGCCAGCAGATGTGGGCGGCCTCGCTCTGGCCCCTTGAAATTGCATCTGTTTTCAAATGTGACTCGACTTCAATCCGAAGCTGACCATAACATCCATGGCATGGACGGGAGGTGTTTACTAGATAAGCTTTTGATATTTGATGTTTGCTAATCATATTAAAGGCTTGAAACAAAATCCCAGCTACAATAAATCCTCACCATTGTACACAGGAGGCAGGAAACGCCTAGGAGCTCTGCCTGGGGGTGTGATCCCATGCTGGGTGGCACAGGGAGAAGAACGTGGGTCCTGGAGGTCAAGGAAACGAGGATTTAGTGACGGGTCCTAATCCTTTCTGTGACCAGCAGTGGGGAAGCCACTTCCCCCGCTGGGCCTCAGTTTCCCCGTCTTAGAATTACGGCTCAGACGTACTAAAGTCCTGTTCACAGTTAGTGCCTGGGTAGGACGGGGACACCAGGAACCTTCCCTTCACAGCGTTGTCGCTTGTGAAGTGTGAATACTCACGTGGTAATGACTTCGACTTTGCAGGCGCCCCCAGTTCTCTTTCCAGTGGATCCTGACTCCTTGAAAACCCGATGCTTTGGTGTCCTGAGAAATCAGCATATCAGAAGCATCACAGTGGACAAAGGAAGCCTGGTTTCACCCCCCCAGGCAGGATAGAAGGCTTGGGGCCTAGAGCACAACCGTAACTCCCGTGGAGAGTCAGCACGGGATTCCCTCCCAGGAGTCGGATCCCAGGAATGGAGGGTAAACTCTCTGGGGTTAGAAGTGGCCATGGATGGAGGTCATCGCACACCCAATTCCGAGATGAGCAGCCCGCGTCCCATGCACCGGACATCAGTGCCTCACTGTCTCACCTATCTCACCGACCCCACCCCACACCCACCCTGTCCCTCATTTGAGGATGTCCTCCTAGATTCTCTCCCACCTTAACCATAATCTTGCTTTAGGTTTAACTTACCGTAAATTTAAGAGTGGATACAATCTAAACCCCAGGGGATTGGAGAGGACTGCTTACAGGTTCTCCACTGCTGTTCTCCCATCCGATTTCATTTCTGCTGCCCCAGCTTCTCGGTGCTGACCCGGCCAGCACTCTATCCTTACTTGTCCCTATGAATCCGGCCTAATAGCAGCTACTACTAATGGCATAGGATGTGGCTTTCCCATGACAATCTAACTTTTAAAGGGAGGCCACAAAGCCTGAGCACCTTCAGGGCTCTCAGGCGTCAGAGCTCTCCTAGTGAAACGGCAGACATCAGCCAGGTTGTTCTTTCTAGACTCGGCAATCTCCCTAGAAACCCCATAAATCCTTGCCCCCTAAGCCCCCATCTTACTGGGTCATCTTGGGGCTCCCAGGGCTTCTCAGAGCCATCTGGCCAGAAAATCTGTATCATCATGTGTGAAATCCCCCTTTGGCAACAATGGAGAGATTTTGCCCATATCCACGGAATCTAAAACTGTTCGCTGAACTGGTGCCAGGCAGGTATAAGACCGCAGGAGAAGGGCACAGAAGCTTGCCTTCCCAGGAACCGTGCCAAGAACCCTGCTGGCCACTGTACAAGCTGGTTTCGCCTCCCGTTCTCAGATCTTTCGAAACCCCTCAGTGGAGTGAAGCGATTGGCCACCGGCTCTGTCTTGTGGGGAGGGGGACCTTCTCAGCGGTATCAGCGCGGGACATCGGTTAAACAATTTCTTTTGCGGGACTAATTTAGGGCCCGCTCATACAATGAGGCCGGCCCGCTAGGCCACGTCATGAACCAAACTGTTTAAAAAAATTTTTTTTAATGCTTATTCCTTTTTTGAGAGAGAGAGAAAAAGAGAGAAAGAGAGAGAGAGCTTGAGCAAGGGAGGGGCAGAGAGAGACAGGGAGACACAGAATGCGAAGCAGGCTCCAGGCTCAGCGCCGTCAGCACAGAGCCCGTCGCGGGGCCCAAATCCACGAACCGTGAGATCGTGACCTGAGCCGAAGTCGGACGCTTAACCGACTGAGCCACCCAGGCGCCCCCCAAACTGGCCAGTTTCAAACTGGATCTTCACAGCAGGTGCTCACAGGCAGGGTCACATCTCTCACCCATAAAGAAGCAGCACTCGGAGAAGATCACACAGACGTGAGTCCTGGTGGCCGGAGCCCCTCCCATGAGTCAGGTACTTGGCAGATAGTACCTCGCTGCAACCTCCGTGCCCACCTCTTCGGGGTCCGTGTTGTAATTCCCTCTCTGATGCACGAAACCCAAGAGCCCAGAAGGAACAAGTCAAAGCGAGACACGAGCCCGAGTCTCTGACCCCAAGTCTAGTCCCTGCCATGAAACTGCTTGGCCTCCACCGTTTCCCAAGAAGATTAAAGATGGAAATTAGGCCATCTCGACATTTCACAAAACCCTAGATAGACTCACAACTGTCTTCACATCATTGCTGGTTCCTGCAGGTGTGGACAGATGCCTGGGGCTCCATATTACCCCCGGGGGCCTCCGTCAGAGCCTCTGAGGAGCTGATATCACTAAGAAACCTGCCTTCCCGTCTGGCGGCCAACACCCACCAACCATCACTGTCTCGGGGACTTCCTGGCACTGTCTCTCCCCCAAACACTCTTCTGAGGTCTCAGGCCGCCTTCTTGCAAGTCATGGACCCAGACATAGTCACCAACCACCAGCAAAGGAGATTTGCCAGGCCTTTGCACGAGAGTTTTTGCTGCCATTGTTCTGTGTTTTAGTTTTAAAAACATAGCCATAAGGTTTATCTTTCTTATGCGAGAAATAAAGTTAATTTTTAAATTCTCCATAGTTTTATCAATCAAAGGTGGCCCCCGGTAATGCTTTTTTTTGAATTTTTTGTGCCTAATTGTGTCTCTGCCGCTCTAGGACGCACTGGTTTTGTCATTATTGTGGCTGAATGCACAATTTTATGTCTTGTCTCTCCCTCTTAATGTTATGACATAACCATTTCCCTCTGTTTTTATAAATTCATCATAAACATCCTTTCAATGGCTATATAAAACCTATCTATGGTGAAGACAGAACACGATTTACATAGCGAATCCCCTATTGTTGGGTCTCTAGGTTATTCCCAATTTTTCCCTATTATGAGCAATGCTGTAATGAATATACTTGCTTATAATTTCCTTCAGAGAGATTTCATGAAGTGGAATTTTAAGATCAAAGGGTAGGATAGATGTATCCAAATGGCATTACAAATATTTAAATATATCTTAAAAACGCTGATTCACAGAGTGTCAAAACAGGATGGGGGTTTAAAACTCACCTGGTCCAACCTCTTGTCCTTCCAGACGAGAAATCCTAGTGGTTCTATGAGATCACGGCCGGTAGTCACCACCCACTCAACAAAATGGCTCCCACCTATCACTTATGTACTTCCAACAACAGTGTGCATTCGGGCTTAGCTCACTTCTTTGCTCTTTCCTCTGCTTGGAATATCCTCCTGGCCTATTTCTCCCCGTGGAGAAAAACACACAGACATCAAGTGCTGTGGGCTCTTCTCTGTGATGTTTTCCTCCCTGTCGGTTGGTCGTCATCTGCGCCAGAAGCATGACGGGCAGACAGGCATTTGAAGGTCCACTGGTGAGACACCCCCCCCTCCCCCTCTGAGAACCACACCTCTGATCCCATCTTCCATGCCAGGGTGTGCGTGCCTCGACTCATGAGCACATAGCAAGTGTTCAGTCACGCTGAACGTTTTCTTCCTTCCCCGGCCCAGCCCCAGCCAGCCCTTGACTCCAGGTCGTGGCCAGCCAGGCCTAGCCACATGGAGAAGCAAATCCCTCACCTCCTTCCTGGCCACACTTCTACTCTGCCTAGGGTACCCCAACATCCAGGTCAACATCCAACCGTGAGGTTCTTGTAGGGAAAGTAAGCAAGCTTCCCAGACCAAGGTTTAAATTCCACCCCCAACTCTTATAGGCAGAGACCTTGAGCGAGTGACACGTCTCCCTGAGCCATGATGTCCTCACCTGCGGAACTCTCTAGAAGCTCCCTTACCGGGTTACTATGAGGCCACCACTCTCCCTTTCCTATTACCCAGGTACTTGTCTCGATGTACTTACCCCAGGGGGCATCAGTACTGGGCAGACAACAGAGTGGGCAAGCTAGAAAGAACCAGAAATGATCATCCCCTCCTCCTTCAAAAGGCTCTAGGCTAACGGGGATGTCTTTGTCAGGAAGTGATGGGTACAAAGACACCAAGCCTAACTGTGTAATTATGCTGGGATTCCTTCTAGTAATTAGCTTTTCCTTATGAGAAAGGCAAATAATTATCTTTCTGCCTCAGATTCAGACAGCGCATTCAGAGGCATCTACCCTCATATCCAGGAGGGTGGGAGGAAGAGGGTGCCACCCAACTAAATACAGAGCTATTTGAAGCCAGTAAGTATTCTCCGAAATTATCTGCATAGACAATGCAACATTTTGGAAGATGCTAAGGCTTTTGTGTGTCGCTACGGTGTTTTCCATATAACAAAAGTGGGTCCTGTTTGAAAGTGGCAGGCAGGCAGCGTCCAGCAGGCAGTGATGGTCTGAGCCAGGTCCATCCCTAGGAGGCAGTGGGAAGTTCCAACAGAGGGTCCACACGGATAGAATGGAGCGCTCGTCTCCATGCCCTCAGGACCCTTCAGAAACAAGGGCCAGAATCCACTCTGGACTGTCCTGAATGCCTGATTCAGTCTGTTTCCAGGGTCTTCCCATACCCACCTTCCTTCCAAGCTCAAATACGATTCTCCTCCTGGCTAATGCCTCAATGTTCAAGAATCTTTCAAGTGTCATCTCCTCTAGCAAACCTTTTGCCTTCTTCGAATACCCCCGGTTAGGGCTAAGGCTCCTCTCGAATTTCCCCTACCTTGTGGTAGTTCCCTCATCACGGCGCCTCCCGGTGGCATGACCCTCACTAAAATAATGTTCTTGGGGGCAGATAGCACTGTGTGTTCATTTTAGAGCTCCGGAAGCTAACACGGTTCCAAGCACTCAGTAAAGCATTGGCGGAACGAATGCATGACAATAACCCGTTGACTGACAAAGGATAGATTATTGGTTGGAAGTAAATGAATGAATGAGCAGATTCATGAAAGAAGTCAAGTTTACCTTTGGACAGTATTAAGTCTGGGCTGGAAAGGAGCAGCTAAGAGACAAATAAGGCCTGACCCTGCCGCAGAAGGGGTTTTAGGTAGCTCCGAAGGGGTTGGCACAGCTCTGGCTGGCTGCCGACAGGCCAGCCCAAATTTCCCGAAGAGGCATAGACACGAACGTCAGTAATGTGCCTCCAGCTGTCGACAGGCAGACGGAAAAGGCTGCCTTGAATTTGCTGTGTGATGTTTCGGTGTACTTTCTTCAAAGCCATGAATTGGAATTTGAACCGAAATCACTCACTTTCAGGGAACTATATTAATTCTCCCTGGCTGCACGATATTGCCCAATAAGTTTGTTACTGTGGACATTTTACATTCTGTCTCAACAAGTTTACCTTCCCTTGAAGGTCCAGCTCCTTCTGTCTCTACACGGAATCCAGCATGCACGAGAATCCGCCTGTCCTCACTCCTCCAGAAGGGTCACGCTCTCCTGCCTATGGACCACTCGTCCACCGCCAGACTGGGGGGCTGCCGACAGGGATCTGTCTCCCTTCTGCACTCCCCGTGCTGAGGGCAATTTAATAATTACCCAGAGAAGGGGCTCCCTTCCTGTTCATACAAACGGGCGAGCAAATGAACTGATGCCTCAGATGTTTTAAAAACTCGCCCAAACCCTTCCCGATACGTCTCCGCACCTCTCAAGCCCTCAGAGACGGTTCATAAACCATCTTTACTCCTGCCTATACTATAAAGCTTCTTCTGGAAGTGTCACAAGTCACCCTCTGGCTGGCTAGAAGTGACTAGATGTTGTTCTTTTCACTGTTCCGGGCCCTGCTGGAATCACCTAGCGGGAGGGGGGAACCTAAGGAGGAAGAAAATGTGGTGCTGCCTTCAAGGAGCTCACAGTCAGGGCGGCCCCAGAGCTGTGACTGCCCGCGGCTGGTCACACAGGTGTTGTCACAGAACCGTGAGACCCGCGGTACAGTGACAGGGAGAGTCCTGTTAGGTGGAGTCCACAGGGAACTTGTGGAGGCCAAGGAGGCCAGGACAGTCCAGGAGACGGCAAGCCAGCAGGGAGTCCTGGGAAATGTGCTGCGGCTGAAGGGGCGCAGGGGCAGGGGGGAGGCCAGCCAGCTCTGTGGAGGGCTGGGAAGGAGGGAAGAGGCCTCCAGGCCCTCTGGCTTTTGCATCTTGACGAGCCGGGGCTCTGGTGGAAAGAAAGACTGGAATGCACCCCACTAGAAGCCACCCTTTCTGGTTAGCTGCACACCAGCGCGCGCAGGGCTCGCTCTGCCGTGGGCCCCCTCCGGAGGGCGGCCAGGCCCCGATGGCAGTGGAGGAGCGGGGCTCTAGGTAGGCAAGATCAAAAGACCTGAATCACCTCTGGGGTCACGGTGACAAAATGCTTATGGGCTGGAAGAGGAAGGAGCCATTCGAGTGAGGAAATGAATGCTGGCCTTTTCCCCCCCAGTAGGCACAATGGGAGCCGGTGGGGAGGGAACAAAGCTGGCCCACTTGGGCGGGAGGCGGGCGGTGGGGAGCGGGCCCTGTTCTCTGGCCCAGGAGTTAATGCAGGCCCAGGAAACAATGGGAGCACTGACCCGACCTCGGCTTTAGAGTGAGAACACTGCCGAGGTCAGAGCAGCCTGGCCCCCAGCGAGGTTAACCACATCAAAGCCCCCGCTGATCGCTTAGCCCACCGTGCCCCTAATAACTGTAAAATTGGAGTTTCCACCAGCCCTCCGGCCAGCTACCTCTTCAGGTAGCCGTGGAACAGGGGTGGGAGCCACCAAGGTGGGGAGGACCCCCCAGCCCACCAGCTCACCAACTCGGCGACCTCACCTCTCTTTCAGATTGTTCTGCTGGGACCACCCCGGCACCCACCCCAGCTTCCCAGAGCATCCGTTTCACACTCCTGACTTCCCTGTTCTGTTCTAGGTAGCAAAAACGACACTCAGCTTCTTAACTTGTTAGAATGTTGAGTCAGGAGGTGAGGAATTTCAATAGCCCCTCCCCCCCCCCCCCCCTTCCTATGGCCTTTCTTTGGCCTATTACAAAAGTAAGACACACCCACTTTGGAGAATAGAGACAAAAGGAGAAGATAAGCGTCCCAGAGAGAGGCTCCTGCTGACATTCCTGCTGTACTTCCTGCCAGCCTTCCCTCTATGTATTTTTTTCTACATAGCCAGGGTCGCTTTGTGCTTATAATTTCGTATCCTGCATGTTTTGATTTAACAGTATATCCCAAGAACATTCCCATGAGAGTAAAAACTCTCCATAAACAAGACATTTAATATTTAACAGCAAGTTCCAAGACGATCATACCTAGAATAGCAGGGAATGGGCCTTAGTGTGATTAAGCATTCACTTGTAGTAGTTTCTAATGTTTTATCGATACAAATACTTCTACGATGAACGTCTCTGACACATCCTTGACTATTTCTTGGCAGTAGATTCTCAGAGACACATAATAAAATTATCCAATCGAAGAGTAGGAATGTTTTGGGGGAAAAATTCATTTCAACTTTTAAAAATGATGAAGAAACAACCCATATGGTGGTCGCTGAGGATATAGGGACCATTAATGTATGGTCTCTACCATCAACATGTGTGCCTGGGTGGCTCAGTCGGCTAAGCGTCCCACTTCGGCTAAGGTCACGATCTCACAGTTCGTGATTTTGAGCCCCGCATCGGGCTCTGTGCTGACCACTCAGAGCCTGGAGCCTGCTTCGGGTTCTGTGTCTCCCTCTCTCTCTGCCCCTCCCCTGCTCACTTTCTCTTTCTCTCTCTCTCTCTCTCTCTCTCTCTCTCTCTCAAAAAATAAATAAAAACATTTAAAAGGCGTTTACACAGCATACTTGATCTATCATCCCCACTCTTCTCAAAGTCAAGCCTATGGAAGATTAGTAATTTGAGACAGTATGGACAACTGCCACCCCTCTGCCAAGCTGGTTCCTGCCTTGGGGGCTTCGTTGGAATGGGCTCCTGCTTAGAATGCCTCATCTCAGAAAAGTTCCAATCCGACTCCAAAGGACAGATCCAGTCCCGTCCCAGAAGTTGCCCCAGGCCCCCCCAGCCTACACTGAATTCATTTCAACCCCATTGCCATGAACACAAAGGTCAGCCCATAATGAAGCATGAGCTACTTGAGAACAGGGACCCCATCTTATGCCTCTCACAGAACTTGGCATATGATTGGAACTCAATAATGCATCATGAATCAGTCAAAAGACATATGCCACTTGTCAAAAGATAAACTGAGTCATACTAAAATTTGTGGAATTCAGTATTTGAGCAACAATCGATTCCAACTGTAGCACCAAACCAGAAGTGGCTGGGAGCACTCCATGGATGGGAACGAACGAGGGGCAAAACTTTTATGGAAACAAGCAGAAGCAAAGCAAGAAAATTATTTGATTGGTTATTGCTTAAGCCGTTGCCTTATTTGGAAAAGCCCAGCTGGCTGTTTGTGATTGGTCGTCCTTAGGTTTTGCTTTCATAACCTTGAGGCAATGCAGGCTTAGTTATTGGTTTGCTTACTAAGCTGCTAAGCATTAAACCCACCTTAGTCTAATAGCCCCCTGGTGAAATTAATTTAACGCACTCTTTGCTATTTACTAATTATTTCTTTTGTGTTCATTTTGTCTCTTCAAATAGACGACGTAGTGTCATGGTCAAAAGTTTGGAGTCAGGTGAAGATCACTTCCGAGGTCCACCTTCACGGGTCTTGTGGCCTTGGGCAATCTCAGGTTTATCATGTGTAAAATGCCAATAATAATAGATTCTATCTCTTTGGGATTGTTGTAAGGATGAAGTAATGTACCGGAAAGCAAGGAAACTTTCTAAGATACTAGCCTTGTGTCAAAAGGACACAGGAGCACATGTGAAGGATTACCTGTGGCCAAAAACCAAGAAAAATAAGAAGAAAGAAAGAAAGAAAGAAAGAAAGAAAGAAAGAAAAAGGTAGAAAGGTAGAAAGAAAAGAGAAGAGAAGAGAAGAGAAGAGAAGAGAAGAGAAGAGAAGAGAAGAAACCAAAAGGAATGAAATATGAAATCTATAAAAATTTGTGAGCTCATAATAATGTCTCCGATCTCACTGTTCACTGAAGAGTTGTTTAGGCACCAGAGCAGTCTAAAAATTGATGAAAAGGAGGAATCTATCATTCTAAAAGAGAATTAAATAACACATTTATCTCACATTAATTTGTTAGCACAGAGTAAGGGTTCAAGAATGTTATGCCTTACTGAACAATGAGAATATGAGTTTTTTGAGAGCAGGAAGTGAATTTCTTCTTGTGTGTTTTAATTCCTTCCTTCTTTTGATTAATTGTCTCTAGTTCATCAGCGACCAGCTTGTGCTTAGGTTCTTGATAGGTACGCAGCGAGTATAGGTCCACTGCCGTTTCAGAATCTGCAAAAGTCTTCCAACATCACATCCCTCCACCTTTGACTTTGTAAGAGGCCAGATGAGCAATTTCTGCAGGCAGAAGGCAAGGGCTCTGGGAGGCCACACTTTGATCCAGGCAGGCAATTCCCTCCCCTCCTCTCTCTGCCTCACTTCTTTGATGGGAGAAGAGGAAGAAATCTGCTTTAAGAAACCAGGTCATTAGAGCTAAAAGGGACCGTCACAAAAACTCAATCCAACTGCCTTGTTTGCAGATGAAGGGCCTGGGGCTCTCGAAGGTTAAGTGACTTGCCCAAGATCACAAAACCAGCCAGCTGGGCTCCAGCCGGGGGATTCTTTCCACTGTGCTGCTTCTAGTAAGTCGCTAAAAAAGAAATCAAAGTTCAGTTTTAAGATTGCAGAGATGGATCTGCGGAGGCAGTCAAGCTCTGTTCTACTTCTGGAGAAAGGGAGGAAAAAAAAAAAAAGGAAAAAGGAGTGGTTCAACCACGCTGGGCGATACCTGTTCCCGGGTGCTTTTCTGCACAGCTTTTGGAACATCATCGGTGGACATTTCATGGCTCTTTCAAGGAGAAATCACAGCTTCTGCCAAATGCTCCTGGACCAGAGGGCCCATGCTCCCTGGACCAGGAGGCTGGCATTCTGGGGGAGCACAGGAGCTGTTAATGCCTATCCTCTCACCCTAGCCCGGCCATGGGTACCAATGTCAAGGCATCCAGACCATGCAGAGAGAAGAAGGTCAGCAGAAAACCCCACTGCATATCTCAGTCCAGTGGGAAATGGATCTTCAGAGCATGTGGGATCAGCAGCCAGGCCAAAATGTTCAAGGGGTGGCCAAGGTAAGGCCTCGAGGATAGTCTCAACCAGTGCCATGGTGCAAATGACACCAAGACACGGATGCCACCGACCCTGAGCTCTCAGCCTGATCTCTTCACTTCCACGTGGATGTCTAAATGGCACGATGACATGTCGGCTGTAGAGTTGTTGGTTTCCTGTCTTATCCCCTCTCTCTTCCTCTCTCTTTCTTCCTCTCTCTCTCTGTCCCTCATGCTCTCACTAAATACTCTTCCCACAATCTTCCCATCTAGAAATGACACCCTCCACTCAATTGTTCAAGTCCAACATCTGGGAGTCCTCATGATCCTGTTGCTTTCAGCACCCTCTAGGGCCATCCATCAGTAAGTCCCATTGGCTCTTCCTCAAAACCACTTCCAAAGCCTGACCACTGCCATCCCTCGTCACTGCTACCAAACCACAGTCACTCCACCTTGGGCTGCACCTGCTCTTAAGTGCTCCCCTTCCATGCCTGGCTCACCCTTCACCCCCGTGTTCCACCCAACAGGGATCATCTTCTTAAAATGTAAACCAGATCACTTCCTGCGCCAAAGCCTCCAGTGGTTTCCTACGGTGCTTCAAGTAAAACCCACTAGCTCCCCAGAAAGCCCTGAGAGCCCAGCCCCCTGCCTCTCTGTGCTCCTGTCCAGGCCCCCCACCTTCTTCTCACCAACTGTATACCAGCCTCGTGGTCTTTCTAACCATTGAATGCATGACATCGTGGTCACCATCTGGAATGTTCTTCACATAACTGCTGCCATCACACCCCTCTGGGCTCAACTCGAATGTCAGCTTCACAGAAAGCCCTGCGGAGCCTACTCTACATTGTTGCTTTTCTCTTCCTTATAGCCCTTACCACGATTCTCCTTAATACCATATTTATTCTTTTGAATGTGTGTTCATCCCCAACTTCTAGTGTAGACTCCATGTGGACAGGACTTGGCTTGGCTTGTTCAGGAATGCATCCTCTCTCCCTCACATCACAGGTGCCAATAATCTGTTGAAGGTATGGATTCAACTTCTAAGGGGAGTCGAGCCAAGTGGACAGCCTCTATGAGTCAACAAAAAGAAGGCCTCCTTCAAGAAACCTTCTTGCCCACGCCCAGGACCCTGTGGGAACCCTGATGGTCTATACAATACCGGTTCTCCAACCTAGCCACTCATTCATTGGAATCACAGCATTAGTTTAGAAAAACACTGAAGCCTGGCTTCTATCCCCAGCCAATCTGATTTCATTTGCGCCTGGAGATTGGGAACGCTGGAAATTCCCCAAGTGCTTCTAATGCACTGCCCAGTTTGGGAACCACTGGTCTGCACCTCTAATGAAACAGCGTGTAGAAACCAAACATTATGCACAATCCACATCATTTCAGTCTCTGAGGCTACATGGTGTCATTAGAGCGAGGCCCTCTGTTTAGAGGATGTTCTTGACTTCTCTCTCCAGCCACTCAGGCCTTCCTGTCCCTTGGATACACTGAGCCTCAGCTGGGGTGCCATCCTCCCCGTGCCTGGCCTGGTTTTATCATTCCATCTCATTACTCCGTTGGATTCTCGCTAAGGCGCGTGTCACTGCTAGAAATTATCCTCATTTTACAGAAGGAGAGATGGCGGCACCGAAGGGCTAAGCAACTTGCCCAAATCCCCACGGCTTCTGGTGGGATTGGAGCTCGGGCAGAAAGGCTGTGTGCAGCCAAGCCCGTTACCAGGGCTGATAGTCCGTTACCGAATCCTAGCTTTACCCAATCTCTCTCCAAGGCTAGGGCTTCTTCAAGGATAAAGTCGGGGTAAAAACAACCCCCCTGGGAAGGTTGTTGTAAAGACTAACAGAATTAATCACTATAAGATACCTTAAGTGTCTGCCTATAAGAGGTGATCTGATGTGTCCCAGCGTCGCTATCTACCAGCTGTAAGATCCAGGCGAGTTATTTAATCTCCCTGGGCCTCAATGTCCTCGTCTATAACACGGGGGTAGTGACACCACATTCCTCATGAAGATTTTGTGACAATTAAGTGAAACGACGTATTTAAAGAGCTTAGAGAAGCAGTAGACACTTATAAGCTCCGTAGCTGTTGACGGTATTATTATTATTATCATTATCCCACCTCTACCTTCGTTCAGAGGTGCACATTTTCCAGTTTCATCCGAGTATAGAAACCATCTCCGCGTCTGCTGTTCTTATCACGTATCCATGATGCCATAGTTTTTTTTTAATTACCGTTTTCGTGGCAGTAGGCTAGGCTATCAAGGTGCTGACCCCTTGGTGATGGGTTTTCAATTCCACGAACATTTCCTGGACATTTACTCTGGGCCGGTCCGGTCCTCCGGGCTTCAGAAGATACAAAGAAATATTTGTGAGATTTATTCCCTACCCTCAAGAAAATTGCAACACAGTGGGATACCTGTGGTAGCTGAACCTCAAGAAATTTCTGTATCAGCACAAGGGAAGAAGAAATCGATTTAGTCTAAGAGGAGATTTAGATTGTGAAACTGAGTACACTGCTTCTAAAAAGACCTCTTGGTGAATATAAGCCAGAAGGCTAAAAGATCGGAAACGGGGAAGGGTCCTGAGCCTCTTCGGGTGCATGATGCTTGCTTTGCAATCGGGGAAGCAGAGACCCAGAGAAGGCAGGGGAATTGCCCAAGGCCACACAGCACACAGCGGTGACCTCATGGGGAAGAAAGCCCACGGCAAGAAGAAAACAAGAACACGAAGTTTTAGATTCAGCAGGGGACAGCGAGAGAGATAATCCCAAGCAGGCTCTGCACGGCCAGCACAGAGCCCCAGGCGGAGCTCAAACCCACGAACCGCAAGATCATGACCTGAGCCCAAGTCAAGAGTCTGCCCCTCAACTGAGCCACCCAGGTGCCCCAGACTTTTTTTTTTTTTTTTTCTTATTTTTTTTTAAATACCCAGTTTGCTGGCCTCAAAAATTTGTCTATAACGGAACTATGACAAAGCTGATACTCTGCACGGGATCTGTAAATTTTATTATCTATCTGGGCACCTGGGTAGCTCAGTCGGATAAGCCTCCGACTTCGACTCGGGTCATGATCTCACGGTCCGTGAGTTCGAGCCCCGCGACGGGCTCTGTGCTGACAGCTCGGAGCCTGGATCCTGCTTCGGACTCTGTGTCTCCCTCTCTCTCTGCCCCTCCCCCGCTCATGCTTTGTCTCTCTCCCTCTTCAAAATACATAAACAGTAAAACAATTTTTTTTCAAATGTGTTATCTATTTGAGCAAAGGTCTTCAAGATGGTAACAGTGACAAGGAATCTGAGGTTCAAAGAAACCAAGGGCCTTATCTGAAATCACCCACCCTTCTGGTAAGAAACGTAGATTCAAACCCATTCTGCCAGGTCCAGGCTTTTTCCTGCTGTGCTTTGCTGGGGTGACTTTGGTCTTATTATTATTTAATAATTACTTAATAAAGACAATAAGTACCCACAGCTTTCACATCCACGCTGTGAAAACTTGAAATATCAGCACAGTTACTGAAATCGTTTCCTTTCTTATACATTTTAGAGCATATATAAGTCACTGGCTTATGTCGTTCACTCCAAAGGCGTTGTCAGTAACTGACTGAACACCCAGAAATCCTTCTGCCGCCAGTGTGCTCGGGAACCATACATGTGCCCTGGCTCCAGAGGGTATCAGAGTAGTTCCTATATATTTTACAGTTTAAGCTGACGAATATTTATTGCAAGCCCGCGGTGTGCCAGTTACTGTCCCGGGCATTGCCTGGGCTAGAGGATAAGCCAGCCAGGGCTGTGCGCTTTCAAAGGACCAGGAGCAAAGGTGTGAGGGGCCTAAAGGCAAGTTTTCCAAACTCCTCATCATAGTGGGAGTCCCTAGTTAGAGAGGATGCTTGGACCTCTGGGATTGCTTTGAAAAGCTTTTGGGAAGGAGGCCCTGTGGGAAATGCCTGGAACTCTCTCAAATTGGCTTCATTTCAGACCCCCAAGACCAAGGAAGCATTCAAAGGGGAGTCCTGAAGGAACCATTTATATGGAGATCTTCTCGGGGGCGCTGTTCAGGAGCTTGGACGCAGTCCACGGCTAACAGGGCTATTTCTGTTCCAACCAGAAGACGCCTGACTATCTCTGGCTTCTTACCAGTTATAATGGCTAAATACACCCACTTAAAAAAGAAAAAAAGAAAGAAAGAAGAAAGAAAGAAAGAAAGAAAGAAAGAAAGAAAGAAAGAAAAAGAGAGAGAGAAACAAAGAGGAGGAGGGATATAGAGAAGAAAGAAAGAAAGAAAGAAAGAGAGAAACAAAGAGGGGGAGGGATATAGAGAAGAAAGAAAGAAAGAAAGAAAGAAAGAAAGAAAGAAAGAAAGAAAAAATAAAGAAAGAAAAAAGAAAAAGAAAGGGAAAGAGAGAGAAACAAAGAAGGGGAGGGATATAGAGAAGAAAGAAAAAAGAAAGAAAGGAAGAAAGGAAAGAAAAAGAAAAAAAATTTAGTCACAAAACATAAAAAGGAGATGTGTTTTTCCTTTAGTTTTGTGGTATTGTGGAGCATTATAACTGGAAAGTACCTCCCATCTTAACATCCAGATGTTTGGAGTTATAGGATCCTGATTCCCACTCAAGAGAAATCCATGAGGAAGGAGAGATGGCCAATGAATGGTCTGCACATCGCCATACACACTACCCCCCACCCCCGAGTGGACTTCTAGGCTTATCTGGGACCCTGGTGATATTTTCCAGGGGGTCTCCGTCATAAACAAGGCCTTCCCTCCTTTCCGTCCCCCCATCCCTCATCCCCCCCACCCCTCCCTCCTCCTCCCCCATCCCGGGATCTGCAAAGGTAGAAGGTCAGAGCTCGGGAGCTGGAGAATGTTGCGTGTTTGGATCCTAGCTCCACCTAAGTGTTAGCTGTCTTTTGTGTATAAAATGGGGAGGGTCCTTGTGAGGGTGGCATTCAAAGGTCCCTATAAAAGACCAAGAAAGCACCAGTCAGAGGAGGTGCCCGTCTGGTAATGGGTTATGCGAAGACATCGCATGGGGTTCCGTGGGGCCCACGGAAGTTTTCCGAGAATAAATTCCCATTCCAGATCCTCAGCTTCCCTGTGTGCTCTAACCCAAAAGCGACTGGGAGCCCTGCTGAGATCAGGGTCACGCTGAGACCAAGGTGGCCACCGAGCTAAGTCCTAAAGGCTAAGTACCTCATTAAGCATTAAATTGAGGAGAGAATGGAAAAGAGCTCCAGCAGAAGGACCCCCTCGAAGGAAGGTGAGAAAGCATGGAAATGCCTGGGCAGACAATGAGACCCACCTCTGATTTATCTTGCAACAGTAAAAATGTCAGGGTGCCTCTAAGAGAGTAGTTAGTCCGGCCGTCAATAAGTGCTGGTTGACCTAATGATTAACTAATTGATAACAAAGAGTTCCTAAGTGCTCTGTGCTCATTGGAAGCTTTTGTGATGTTGATCGAACTCAGTAGAATGCCTGCAAGTATTTAGGCTCCCTGACAAGGCTGTTCCACAGGGTTTTCCCCGAGGAGCACCGGAGGAAATGGCGAGGCTGCTGGGCTGAACCCCCCCGGGGGGCTGAAGGAGGCTCTGGGGACAAGCCAACGGTCTTTGCCACCAGGTTTGTGGCCGCCTAACATTCTCCAGCCTTTTTGTGTGTGTGAAGATACGTCCTCACTCTTATCCCCCCTTCTCTTTTATTCTTTGCAATTAGTTCTGGCCTTGCCCCCAAGCAACCCCAAAGCACCAAAGGTGCGTATGGGTCACCGGTCCCTTCTCCTCCTGGGACGCATCACTTCTCGTCCAGCACCGGCAGATTTCCTACTGACCACGTGGTGATCAACTGTTTCTCTTCCCATCGAGGCCTTGTAGGCCGGTGCTTCTCAAACCACAATGTGCCTTTGAACCCTGGGGCGTTTTGTTAGAAGGCAGGTTCTGGTTGAGCAGGTGTAGGGTGGAGACCGCTGTCCTGTATTTGGAACAAGCTTTCCGGGGGGGGGGGGGGGGGGGATGCCCACGTGGCTGGTCCACAGACCACACTTGGAGTAGAAAGCTATAACCTGGTATGGTAGCTGTTTCTCGCCTGCTCATTGTAAGAAAATCTCCTCGGGAGATCAGGGAGATCGCTGATTGGTGGGATTTTCTCCGCCCCTCCCCTTTCTGGAGAGCTGATAAGAACCGCTAGCACCCGAATAGCAACTTAGTATTTACAGAGTCGTCTTCTGTCTTCTCTTTTCTCTTCCACCCACACTGCGAAAGTAGTTCAGGGAGGCTTTAAGAGAGGTTGGGGGGAGGTCCCCGTTTTCCAAGCGGCCCCAATCTGTGTGGCACCGAAAAGCTGACTGACCTCACCCCTGCCTGTCCTCACCACTGGCTCACAGCCCAAACACTGATGGCCTCTGGCCAGGAGCAGAGAGAGGAGGTGATGGAGAGTTTGTAGTAAAGGAACACCTTCTGGCGCCCATGGATGGTCAGGAAGTGACCACGGCGGGGGTCCGCTCTCAAATCATCCTGTCTTCTCGGGCCTCAGCACATCCGTCCATACTTCAAATAGCCCACAGGGACCTTGTGCCCCCAGCGCTAGGCCACCTGCACATCGCTCCTCTTCTCTTCACAACAACCTTGCAAGATAAGACTCGTCAGTCTCCCTTTCACAGTTGAGGAAAGAAAGCCTAAGGAAGCTAAATAATTTGCTTAAGGTCACCCAGTAAGTTAGAGGGCAGGATTCAGAGTAAAAGGCACTGGACACTCACATCTATTTGCTTGGAGATCCGTTTACGTCCCTTAAACGTATTACTTAGACTCTTCTTCTCCACGTTTCCCCGTGTCACAGTGCCTTGCTATTCTAGAAATGTCTGTTGTGTTCTGGAAGCATCTGCCACCCAGCATTAAATTGAATTGGACCGAACAATGCTTTATAATAATATATTTCATTAAATTTCAATAGCTTATTGCTTCCTGAAGCGACTGGGAGACAGGAACACAGCGCTGCATTCTCGAAACAAAGTTAGTACAACTCTGTGCTGGTGAAATTGCTACAGAGAAAACATTATAAATGGAAGTGGGGTTAGAAACAGGGCCGCGGAGGGACAGTAATGATTCGTTTCTGTTTTAAACTTTGGTGCACGTAAAAGATAGATGCATATCTACTCATGGATGGGTTTGTTTCCCCTTTTTGTCTTTCATTTTTTGCAATGATGAATGTCAACGATAACAGCAAATACTCTTTTTTAGCACTTAATATTTACCAGACACCGCATTAGGTATGTGTTATGGAGCTTAAATCCTTTACCAAAAGCCTAGAAAGGAGGCGTTGTCATCTTCAGAGCTACAGAAGCCTGAGCGCCTGGCCCCACATCACATCCCCAGGAACGGGGTCTCCTTCGTCCCTCTGTCTCAGTCTCTCTTCCTTGTTTTTTTGCCATAGTATCTTCCCAGTAATGATGTCAAGTTGGTTTGAACACGACATCAAATTGACCAGTATGAACACTCTGAAATCACCTACAATATTAAGATTGTCTCCTCCTATTTATGATTTTCTGTTCTCTGCCCCACCCCATCCTCATGCCCTACCCTTGAAACAACTGCACCGATGCCTAGGTGACGGGGGAATAAGTTCAAGCCCGAAAGAGGGATCGGTACAGAAAGCTACCCAGGTTCAGCCCCAAAAGAAACCATCTTACTTGGAGGTCTGTTCCCCATGACACTTCATTTAACTACAGCCCATCTTTCCATCTCTGGTGAGATCAGAGTGCATTGCTTTGGGCCAAAGTCCGTGCAATACTTACAGGGAGTGCAAAGAACAGGACAGAGTCATACGGACAGAATCACCAAGCAGGAATACGTTTCTGAGCACGAAAATATTAACATCTCCGAGCCCGGTTCATAAAAAGAACCGTCACACGAATACCTCACTCACAGTCTCACAACTTAAATACTTGCTGAAAGAATGAAATACGGCGTCCAAAGTGAATTTCACTCTGACTTTTCAGGTGGTGAAAGGAAAAGGAGATCATAAAAGCTATGTTCATGTCTGGCTCAAATTGTCAGTAATTTCCCTTTTATAGAATTGATCCTCCGTGAATGACTTCCTCTGAGTTCCTGGCATCGTTTCAGACGTGAAAAGCCAGATAAAAATATGGAGGAAGATCCTTTCAGTTCAGTAGTTCGCTGGTCTCAAGTTCATTGGTGTCTGTCTCTGCTATAAAGACAGCCATTGCCTGGAAACACATGGTTCAGCTTGGGAAGGGGAACATGTGGAACCGAGGCAGGGGACTCAGCTGTGACCTCCTCTAGCTGCCTTAGACAACCAGGGAGAGGGTGGAAGGGGGACAGAAGGGTTTCTCTCTGCATCCCTTTTATCCTCCACACTGGATATCGTGAACAGCGACGGCACCGATGACGTTGGCGGGATGGAAGGAGACGGGAGGTGGGCGGGAGGAAGGAAGGAGCCTCCGTCCTGCTCATCAGGATAGGAGAGGGGCGCGAGGCCAAGAAACACAGCCGCGTGAGCAAAGAGGCAGGGGCGTGGGATCTCGGCGTAAGGGGCCGGGGCAGGGAGGGGAGGCGGGAGAAGAAACTAGATCAAGGGGGTTTCCACGCCAAGCTGAAGGGCTTGGTTTTTATTCTCTACATGACAGTCGTGGGTCAATGAACGGTTTCTAGGGGAGAGAGAGATGCACAGAACTGTGCTTTAGGAGCAGCATTCTGGCTGCAGCGGGGAGAAGAGGGGCTGGTGGGGAGGAGAGTAGCTAAGGGCGGTGGAAAGGAGCCGTGCAGGCGTGGGGACAAACCGTGGGGCGGCCGGAGCAGACGGAGGGCGGTGAGCGCCGTAGAGGCAGGAAAACCCAGGTCTTGAGGTGCTTGCTGGGGCGCTAGGGTGAAAGACGGTGGGGGAGAGGGAGCGGGGGGGGGGGGGGGGGAGGGGGGGGGCCCGAATGAAGGTTGACCTCCAGATCTCTCCTGCTCAGGCGACCCAGGGGGAGAAGCAGGTTGAAAACGTCCAGGGAGGAACATGAGAAATAGCTACTCTGTGTTGCTTTTCTGTTTCCCTTTCATTTAGTTTGGACAAGAGAGGCAACAAGAGTTCAATGACGCCTTTCTCTTTTCAGCCGTGTTGGTCATTCACCGAAGGCGATGGGGAGGGGAGCGGTGCAGAGGGCGAGGGCGAGGGTATTAGCAAACACAGAGCTAAAGCCGCGCAGGGGTTGTTAAACAGAGAGCCGGGTGCGGGCAGAGCACCTGCCGCGTGTGGGGTGCCCCACGCCACCGTGTCCAGTCTCTGGCGGCGCGTCCCGCGAGCTTTTTCCAAACCAAACGAGGTGGAGAGAAAGAGCAAAGCCTGCGCCCCGTGGCTACGTTAAGGGGTGTGAGTACTTGCTTTAGGGACACTTCTGGCTTAACCTTTAGAGTTTGTTTTTTATTGCAGGGATATTTTAAAATTTATTTTTGTGCCGGAGTTTTCTTCTGGTTTCAAAACAGCTGCCACCCGCTTCTGCCGTTTTCAAGTGAGGGAGGTGCCTACCCCTGCCCCGCGGCCCTCCCCGCTCTCGCAGCCGCTGCATCTGGGACTCTGGAAGACCCTTACTCCCGGTGACCGGGGGCCGGAGCCAGCAAATGCCATGCGTCCAAGGCTGAGTCTCCACAGTGATCTCGGGTTCCAGGTGGCTCCCCACGCTCTTGAAGCCAGGCCCCCTTCCCACCACGAGCCCCCCTCGCGGAGATTGGCTGCTTTTCATCCTCCAAGGTCTTCCTTCTCCGTCTCTCTCTCAATCTCTCTGCCTCTGTCTGTCTCTCTCGCTCTCACTATCTTTGTCTCTATCTGGTTCTGCCTCTCAAGCTCTCTGTCTCTGTTCAGCTGTCTCTCTGTGTCTCTCTCCACCTCTGTCTGCCACTCTGTGTCTCATATCTCTGCGTCTCTCTTTCAATCTGTCTCTGTCTCGGGGTCCGTGTCTCTTGATCAGTCTCTCTCTCAATCTCTCTGTCTTTCTCTCTTTTCAAATTTCAAAGCAAGCCCTTGAATGACTGACTATTCAGGGCAGGCAGAATGAGGCCTCTCTCGGGCTGGGGCCGCAGTCAAAGCCGCCACACTTCTAAAGGGGCTGCGGGCCGGTCTACCCGGGAGCGGGCGGCCGTGTCGCGGTGGCTGCGGCGGGCGGCCCTGCAGCCCGACTGGCCATCTGTATGCAAATCTCAGCAGACCCAGCAAACTTGCATCAGCCCGGCCGGCCGGCGGGCTTTACACTCAGCAATTATCGGTGCACATCGGGCCTTTGTGCCCGCGGCCCGGCTTTGTGGGTGCCGAGGCGGCCCAGCACCTGCCCCTCGGGGGTGGCAGATGGCAGGACTTGGCAGCAATATGGAAGTTTGCCTGAATGTGGCCGAGCCACAAATGGACATCTTTTATTTCTTCCTGGGGGGTGGGGAGCAGAAGAGAGGGGATTAGTGCTGGATTATCATCCATTCACGCACTGGGCAAATATTTATTGAGTGCCTACTATGTGCCTTCCAACCCGCGCTAGAAGGACGGGCCTCACAAAGGAAGGACACCGTGTGGGTGTTTTACTAGAAGGAAAAAAAAAAAAAAATCCAAGAAGGGGTTATTGACATTCAAAATGGCTACACATACAATTGGCCAGGCAGGTTGTGTTCCGGGAACTGCCCTCCTGCCCTCCCCACCCCCACCCGGCCCCTGCCCCCCGTGCCCCCCCCAGAACCACCTCCTGCCTGGCCCCACATGCCCACAGGGTGCGTGTAGAGTTCTTTCTACCCCAAAGCGTGTGTCTTCTTGAACCCCAGCTGAGGCAGGCCTCTGCCAAGGACTCCAGATGAGGACAGAATGGGGCTGTGGCTGGGTCAGTCTGCGCTCAGAGTGGCCAATGATTTGTGCTCGAGGCAGAGCCAGGCCGCGGTCACCACCCTGCTGGAGAATGAGCCTCCTCCCGGCCCTGCGTGCAGCCATCGTTCTGTGGGACCCCGGTGGGTTTGCACGTTTTGCGACGCTCGCCACGAGCCTAATCTCACGGATGCTCTCAGCCATCCTGTGAACTGTTGTTTTCTCCATTCAACAGAGGAGGAGGCTGATTCAGAGAGGTTGGGTGAAGACAGAGATTTTAGGGTGAGCTGGGTGGGGGCGCAGGGAGTGGAGACCAGACTACGCCTTGGTCTCCTAGCCCCTAGCGTGGAGCTGTGGGGTGGTGGGCAGATCTTTCCTACAAAGTTAGTCGCTCTCTGCTTACCATGACCGCTTTCAAGCCAGCCTATTGAGAAAAACTTTTGGACCGGACCTAAAGTCCTTTTTCTATTTCCAAATAATGTGCTCACCTGGCACTGGCACTCCACACCACAGCCTCACTTCGTCCTTGACCCTCTACCCGCCCCCCCCCCCCCCACCCATCTCTCATCTTTTTCGGCAGTACCGAACTCCGTGCTTAGTTGTGTTTTCCCCGAAGAACCTACCTCCCGCGGGAGCCCAAGGCTTTGGGGCCATAGCTGCAAAGCTCTTGCTCTAACGTGTGGAATGAATCGTGTGCAAAACGTGGATGAAATGTTGTAGGGAAGCTGCGAGGGTTCTTACCTGGTCAATCCCGGAGGACAATGAGTAACGTTCCCCGCTGGTTAATGAAAACAGAACCACCACGCAAAACAGACAGCTATGTCAACACCTCTAAGGGAGAAAGTCAAGGCTGGGATGAAATGAGAATCAGGGAGGAGGAAGGTTCTGGCTGGTGTTTGGATCCGCAGCTGGGGGAAGAAAGGATTGGGGCAGGGACAGGACAGGATGCCTCTTGCACATACTCACTGATGATAACTAATACTATTGACGCAGTCTGATGGCCCACCGTCAAAATGTCCAATATGACGCATGGTGTAAGAGTGTCTCCAGTTACCATGTTGCAGACCCCTGGGAACTGATTCTGAGGACAGGGTCCTCATCTACCCAAAATTACCATCCTGAAATAGCTCCCAGACCCCCGTGCCAGGGTTCGAGCTGTACTTATTGTCCTCGGTTCCAGAAAGTGCCAGGTGGTCTGGAAAACTGCCCATCTGCCTACTTCCTGAAGGAAGCTGAATTCAACTTAACACACTTGTAATGTGCAGGGAGGCCATCATCAATGGGATGAGGAGTTTTAAGTGGGACGAGCCAAGGCCCAAAAAGGGGAAAAATCCAGAGGTGGGAGAGAACCACGGGCTGCCTGGCTCAGCTGAGGAAAGATGTACGCAGGTGAGGTCAGTAACTGCAGGTCATGTGAGGTCTTGCCCATCGCAGTCAAGAAGTGGGACTTGTCCCAGGTCAATGGTAAGCCCTGTGGAGTTGGGGGCTGGAATGTGACCTGCTCAGATCTCGGCGAGCTCAGGCTGCCATGGCTGGAGGGGGTTGGAGTGGAGAGGTAAAGAGAGGCAGGGAGTGGAGAAGTAAAGGGCGGTGGCCTTTTAAGATAAGGAGATGTTTCTTCCTTCATACCGGAGGAGGCAAACCAGAATGGGGTAAAAGGAGAAGAATTTTGTCGCCCGGAGCCAGCATTTTTATCTGTAAATTTGGGATATACTGTTACCTACCTGACAGAAGGACTATAATTAAACCAGGAATGTATGGGAATGTGCCTGGCACATGGTAGGAACTCAAGTTTGATAAGTGATGCATTGGTGAATGAAAAATAGATTCATTCATTCATCTGAGAGGGACAGATGGACAGTTGCTGAGCCCTTTCTTCAAGATCTTGTTCAAACGCTGCCTCCTCCAAGAAGTCTCCCAGGATCTCCGTTTTACTACTCGCCACCCGCCATGTGACCCCTTTCGCTATTCACCCAACGCCAAATAATTTTGTCGTCTCTGAAGCTGCTGTGGATGACAGGCCCCTCTGCATTCCAGCGGTGTCTTCCTCGTTCAATTCTCCTGTCACTTCATCTCACGTCTGACCATGGTCTCCTCCGGTGACTCCACCTGGAAATCGGCCCCGGGCAAACGTTCGCGTGTTGGGGTTTTAGAAGGGGAGATGATTTGATTTTGTCCCCAAACCTAACCCCACCCTCAATCTGGAACCTTGGGCGAATGCACTTAATCGCACAAGGTTCCATCCCTCACCTGTACAATGCAGACCCACCTCTCAGTGGGAGGGCGCCCAAGGCCCCCAGCGTTCCTCTGGGAGGGGCAGGCAGGACACTTGCAAAGGAGCCATGGAAGGAGTGACCTCCGTGAGTGATTCTCAAACAAGGGGGCCTTGACCGCCCAGGGTTGTCTTTTCCCTGTTCTCTCACAGAACGCATAGTGGTCCCACGGGACCTGGGCATTGATGTCCCCTTAGGAGGCCCCGCTCACCAGGCTCCGGGCCCACATCCCATAAGACTGCAATATGCTCCAACAGAGCGGATCCTTTGGAGGCACAAGAGAGCTCCAATATCCTCCTAGAAGCAAAAGCAACCGGCTCTGAGAGCTGCCCCCAGAGTCCATGCGTCTATGAGAATATAGGTTCCCTGCCCCTTCCCAAGTCCCATCTGGGGTTGAGAATCTTACAGGAGATGCAGCAGAGAATGGAACTAAGCATGAGGGAATTGTAGTCACCATTCTAGGAGAGTCCTTGATTTCATTTTGTGGATACTGGTATTTGGTTTGGGTTTGGGTGCTAAACAAGAAGCTGGAAAGGGTTCCCCTGACTTCATGTTGGAACTAGAAACAGACACAGAAGAAATCATCAGGTCCAATCTCTCTCCTGGTGCAAGAAGACACCACGAACACACACACACACACACACACACACACACACACACACCCTGTTCCCACCTTCTAGTCTCCTGAATCCTGCCAGCAACCGAGAAAGATTCCTGCCCCATAGGCCTCTGCAACTCTGCTTTACGGCTCTGAATACCAAAAAGTTCTTCCTCTGGTTAGGATCCTGCCGCACAAATTAGACCTCCATATGAATCCAGATTCCTCACATCTGCCAGGAGCCTTCTGACCCCAGGGGATCTTTCTCGCTTTTGAATTTTCTGACAGTAAAACTCACTCGACCTCTAACGTGGGTAATGCACTGTTAACGGCTTTTCCGCGTGCAAATGCAGCTTTGCCTTCACCTTAGTCGGTTTGGGTTGCTGTAGCAAAGACTGCAGACAGGATGGCTTCAACAACAAAAATGGTTTCTTTCTCCTCAGCTCTGGGAGCTGCAGGGCCGAGGTCAAGGTGCCAGCACAGTGGGGTTCCGGTGTAGCCCTCTTCCAGGCTTGCAGATTTCTCACTGCGTCTTCCCATCATCCTCTACTGACAAGGGCACTGATCTCATCCCTGAGAGCTCCACCCTCTTAACCTAATTACCTTCCAGAAGCCCCACCTCCAGAGGCCATCCCTTTGAGACTTCAACCTAGGAATGTGGGGGCGGGCGCAAACATTCAATCCATAGCATTATCTCTTCTGACCTAGGATTTGGGCTCCCGGAAGGAGGGTCTGTACCTTATTCATCTCTATTCCCCCTTGTCCTTGTCCAATGCCTGGCACATTGAAGATGCTTCTTCATTCTCTGAGCAAACATCTACTGAAGTTCTGCTATGTGTCAGACAGTGGGACACAAGGACAAATCAGGCACCACCACTTCCTTTAAGAAGCCAAATCTGGGGCGCCTGGGTGGCGCAGTCGGTTAAGCATCCGACTTCAGCCAGGTCACGATCTCGCGGTCCGTGAGTTCGAGCCCCGTGTCGGGCTCTGGGCTGATGGCTCAGAGCCTGGAGCCTGTTTCCGATTCTGTGTCTCCCTCTCTCTCTGCCCCTCCCCCGTTCATGCTCTGTCTCTCTCTGTCCCAAAAATAAATAAACGTTGAAAAAAAAAAATTAAAAAAAAAAAGAAGCCAAATCTACTCCCAAAATATGTGCTGATTGAGTGATTTTAATTCGAAGGTCATCCAGGCTAAAAAAAATCCATAAGACTACATTCTATGGGAACACGTTGAACGTGCTGGGGAAGGTGACAGAGGGCACGGCCACCCCTCTACCCTCGCTGAGTTCCCTCTGAGACCACGGAAGGACCTCCCCACCCCACAAGATGGCGACGCCTGGTGGGTGCTCGGTGGACTAGAGAGATGAGAAGATATCATGAGGACCCAAGCCCTGTTTGTCGCTCACTGTGAGGCCCGTCTGACTTTCCTAGAAGCCCTGAGTCTGGGCATGAGCAAAGAAACTAGGGTTGTTTTAATGGAGATACAAGGACCTGAATTTTAAATCTGTGGGAAAATCACTTCATCTCTCTGAGCCTCAGTTTCCTGAATTTAAACTATCACCCTCTGAGGATTGTTGTGGGGACGCTCTCCCTCTCTCTCTCTCTCTCCTCTGTCTCAAGAGATTAAATGAAATAATGTGTGTTTACTGCAGAACTTCTCAGACGTGCTCAGAAAATGGGAGTGGTTATTAGCCTTGTTGGTAGAACCTCTGATCAAGGAAGAGATGGCCCCTGTTTTCCAGGAAGACTCAGTCGTGTGGTGGGTGTGGCCTCGGGGGCCTGCTCGGCCCCAGACATGAGGCCGGAAGGCTGTGCCGGGCTTCCTAAAACTCTCAAGGCCACAGCTTAGTGTGCTGCCGAGGACACTCGTGCATGAACCTCACACCCGGTTCCATTACCCAGTCCACACTCATCTGCCTCTAAAGCAAGTGGACCCCAGTTTTGCCAAACATTCACTTTTTTTTAAGTGTATTTATTTATTTTGAGAATGACAGTGAGAGCAGGGCAGGGGTAGAGAAACAGAGAGGGAGAGAGAGAATCCCAAGCAGGCTCCACATTTTCAGCACAGAGCCTGATGCTGGGCTTAAACTCATGAACCGTGAGATGGTGACCTGAGCCAAAACCAAGATTAGAACGTTTAACTGACTGAGCCACCCAGACGCCCCCAAAACTGACTTTGGTTACAAACAGTTTTTATAGCAGAGCACTGGTGTGTTAAAGAGAAACCAGAAGGGTTCTGGATACCTCGGGGCATGAAGGCCTGGGCTGTTCTGAAACCCAGCACGTCTCTGCTCCCCGTAGCAGAACGGGCCCCGCACCCCAGAGGGCCTGACCCATTGCTCACCATTATTCGCTTCTTCTGAGAAAGTCCAGAGGGCAAACTCACAGTGCAAACACTTGGGCAGCAGGAGTAATGGAGAACATGCAGAAAGAGAAAAAGAACAAACCACATTGTGCAACGGGATTCCGGACCAGATGTCATTTTGGGAAGAATAGAAAGCAGCATGGGATGTGTGTGTGTGTGTGTGTGTGTGTGTGTGTGTGTGTGTGCATGCGTGCGCATGCACGTATGTGAGTAGAAGGAAAGACTGCCCTTGGGAGCCAGAAGACCAGTTCTTGATTTATATAGGCCAGGAACCAGCCACGTGGGACATGTCAGCCAGTTTTTCTAGGCCGCTTCTGAAACTACAAGAGATTGGAGGAGATGTTTCTGTGTTTCTATTGTTGTATTCGCACAGAATCATAGAGACGCGTGGGTGCTAACATATCTAATCAATGCATATATATACAATCTATATGGATATAGATACATGTGCTTAATCATCTGTTCAGTCTCTCAATCTGAAGCCTCTGTGCTTTCTGGCATGGCTGAGCCATGAACTTTTTCCAGCATTCCCTATAAGCATTTACCATATCTGTCACACATGAATTTTCAAGAGAAAGAAAGAAAGAAAGAAAAGGAAACCATTTTAGAGTGTTTAAAGGAAACCACTGGGCATCAGATCTCAAAACTGTCACATAGGGTACTTCATTTAATCCTAAGAACAACGCTGAAAGATAGGTACATTGTTTTCATTCTTTTTGTAAATAAAGCAATTGAAGGTCAAATAGGATTTTCCTGAGGTCCCACAGCTGGTAAGGGGTAAAATCAGGAGTCAGTCCCAGGCCTCGCTGGGTCCCCAGCCCGTGCCCTCTGGGAGACGCAATGCCAATTATGTAAGTGTATATATATGTGTGTGTGTGTGTGCATGTGTGCGTGTGTGTGTGTGTGTGTTAAATTATTTAGAAAGCTAACTTGTCTTTTCTTTCTGAGTTACCAAGAAGAAAACAGTGACTAAAAGCCAAAGACCCATTTCCTTACTTTTGAGTTTTACAATTTCTTTTGGAGCTGAACAGCACGGAATCAGCTCGGAAGCAAAGAAGCCTGGGCCTGCCCCCTTGAATCTGAAATCCCTTCTGCGGGAGACCCCGGGACAGCGCACTTTCTTCCAGAGCCCCTGCGTGGTTCGCCTGTGGCTGCCAGCTCCTAAGAAGTGCCATCAGTCCCCTTCCTTAGGAAACCCCTCAGGTCCCCACCGACCTCACTGCTGGGAGACATTCTCAATGAGGGAATGGCAGGAAAATTCCACGGAGACAAAAAATCAAAGTCACTTGATTCCCTTCCCAGCAGGACTCCAGCTATATCATTCTGGAAAGACGAGTCTGAAGTTAGAAAATTTCTAGCCAAAGCAATTTCCTGACTCCCTAAATAATCCTTTGTGGATGACCAGCCTTGGTCCCAGAACCTGCTCACTGATGCTCACCTTAGCTCTTGGTGCTACGATTTCATTCCTTCCCTGCCTGATCTGTTCTCAGCCCGCAGTGATGAAGCATGGCTCTCTTCTGAATGACACCCATTCACGTCCCCCAACACTGTGATTAGACCCCCTGGGCTGGCCTTCTTGGGTTAAATGATCCTCGTTCACTGAACTTTTCTTCCCCTGACTTATCGCTGCCCTTATATCAATTTCCTGGCCCCTCTCTGGACTCCAGGTGAAGAATGCGAAACACGCTTCCCTTGTCTAGCGTCCTCTAACATCTCTCTTTTTACATTTCATCCTGAGCAGTCAGGCACACACCAGACCCTCTTTTTAGAAAAGAAACTATCACCCGGTTCACGTTCTTCATTTGGCTTCACCTCACGTTAATTCACCGTATGTTCCGAGACTCACAGGAAGCTGTCCCTGCTATTCAGTATCTATGAAAGTTGTATCAGCATAATATATTCAATTCTAGAAACCCCAGGTACAGCGAGTGTTAACGATCGTCCATACTATTCCTATACTTAAGACATAGGCACTCAGAAACCGTCACAATAAGGGCGGGGGGGGGGGGAGGCAAGCTATTTTCTGTTCCTAATTAATCTATTACATACTCTCTCTCCCCGTCTCCATCCTTCTCCGCTCCCAAGACACACGTGTGTATGTCGGTACTCGTCCATTAATTCATGGCACTTTGAGACACCGTTCTAGATTCTCTCTTCCAGGTGTAATTTACTGTAATCACCTCGGAAAATGAAAGCCATTTTCCTGAAGCCAGGGAGGAGGCAGACGCTCATTTGCATCCCACATTTCAAGCCCTAAATTGCTCTCTGGTTCCCCAGAGGTCAAGCAAAAGCAGTGGCTGTCATTTTGCTTCTGTGTCGTGCTCGGGATTTTTCAGCAGGTCAGCGGCTGCCCCCCTGCAAACACAGTATTTGATCCCCGCTTTCTTCCCAGGCCTCAGGATTATTGAAAACATCCCGGGTTTGACCACAATCTGAAAAAGAAAACTCAACCGCACAGATGCTGAACGGGTAATATCTCTGAGAAGCACCACAGTCTGACAAAATGAGCAGAATCGGGCACAGGGAGAATAGTCAAAGCCCTGGGCTGCTCTGCTCGGAGAAGAGAACATTCAGGACGGCAGCACAAACCGCCTTCACATGCCTGAGGGCTGTCATGTGGAAGAGGGATTAGTCTTAAGCTGTGTGGTCTCCAGGGGAGGGACAAGAAGCAGCGAGTGGAAGGCCCAGAGGAAAAGATTTCAGCACTACAGAGCACAGATTTTGCAAAGTGGGTGAAAAATGCATGCATAGCCACCGCTGCTGAATTCTTACCATGTGTCAGGTGTTCTGGTTACCAGCGGTATGATTTCCCTTAATCCTGACAAGAACTCAGCAAGGCAAATGGGCTTCTAAACATTTCCTAGCTCCAGAAACAGGGGCTCACCGGAGTATAGGGCACTGCGCCCAGGAAGAAGGAGGGTCGGGATTGGAATCCAGATCTCCCTGACTCCACAGCTCTGCTAGGAGGTGCTGACTCAGCAGGTCTCGTGGCCCCGCCACGGGCAGACCACAAGAAACTCATGGCCACGCTGAAGAGGGGGTCTGGCACGGTTGGGTGTGAGCCCCCCCCCCCACTTCGAGGGACACTTCCTGCCCCGAGAATCACCACTCGGGTACCACCAAGTGCAAACCCCCAGCAAGAAAGTGCATGGGGCTTTTCCTTCTCTTAAAATGAAATCATAATAGCAGCCATTATGGTAGACATTTAGTAACATTGCTCCCAATTTCTAAATCCCCATCCGATCCCTCCAGGTAGTTGAAATGAACACACTGAACTCAAAGAGACCGAGGGGCTTGGCGAGGTCATAGGGCCCCGCCCCGGGCAGAGCTGCCCTAGATCCACCAGAATTCTGAGACGTGAACCATCTCCCTGAGCAGAAGTGAATGTTGTTGTTTTTTTTTAATTGTTTTTAATGTTTACTTATTTTTGAGATGAGAGAGACAGAGCATGAGCGGGGAGGCGCAGAGAGAGAGAGAGAGGGAGACACAGGATCCGAAGCAGACTCCGGGCTCTGAGCTGTCAGCCCAGAGCCCGACGCGGGGCTCGAACTTACGGACCATGAGATCGTCACCTGAGCCGAAGTCAGACGCTTAACCCACTGGACTACCCAGGTGCCCCTGGAAGCGAATGTTTACACCATGCAAAGTGGAATAGTGTTTTAAGAGGTGGGACTCTGGAGCAAGACCCCAGCTCTACCACTCCCTGCTGTGTGACCTTTGGGAAGGTGCTTCACCTCTCTGTGCCTCACTTTCCTCACCTGGGAAATGGAGATGGAAGAACAAATTGAGCTAAAGCATTTAGATCCTTGACATTTTTTTTTTTTTTTTTTTAATCTGAGTAGATTGAACTGCTCAGAAGGTTCCCTGCCTCCCCAGGGCTAACTATCATCGGGAGCACCACGGCTGGGGATGGACCCAAAGGACCACAGTCCCTCTGGCTGTCTCCTTACTGGGAGCAAGTTCCTCAGCAACTGTGTGCCTCACCTCTGCTGGAACTTTCTAGATCCTGACTGGCCATCCAACATGCGCATTTTCACGGCTGGGAAACTACGGAGAGCGCCTGGTGGCCAGAGGGGGGACCTCTGGTCTGAGCTGACCCGCTCGCTGAAACACAGAAACAACCCAGGGATTCCCAGCGATGGGGCCCCTGTGGGTCTGGCGGCTTCCTTGGCACCAAGCGGGAAGAGCAGATTCGCCACCGAGTTCAGGCGAGACATCGTCACCGCGGCATTCAACGAGTTCAACATAGACATCGTTCGTCAAAACTACCAGGGAAGCACCGAACGTCTCTCTGTCTATTTTGGTTCCATCCTGAACGTTCCTTGCACTGGAGTGAGACAAAGGACGAGATTCAGGAAGAAAACACACACACACACACACACACACACACACACACACACACGGAAGCAGAGTTTCCCCGGGTGGGAAGAGGACGAGAATGTGGGTGGGGCCCCGCTCTGGGCCCAGAAGCTGGCCCACATCACCTCACAGAGTGGCCCGGACTCTGCCGAAGAGCAGACCACCCCGGTCCCTCTCCCCAGGTCACGGGAATAATGGATGGAGGGACCAGAGCCTGAATCTTAGATCTATTCAGCTTCAAATTCCGCTCCCATCTCACTAAAAAGGCCTGAGGGTCACTCGCGCCACTGCATTCACCCAGGAATCTCCTCTTCAACAAAGGCCCTGCTTTTGGTCACCGAGGGCTGTTGTGCGCTCATAATGAGCTTCTAATCAGGTAAAGACGTGTGCAGGCTCTTTCACAGGGGCTGTGGTGAGCCAGGAGAGTAGAGGAGCCCAGGTCAGAGGCCCCACAGCGCTGGCCCGACTGCAGGAGGGGGCTGAGGTCCACCAGGGCCAGCGCTGGGGAGGGGAAGGGGTCTCTGCTCTGCTCCCCCCACCCCCGCCACCCCGTCCTGGGTGACTCCCGCTGAATCTCCAAAGCAAGCCGCGCTCGGGCTGGGCCCACAGCAGCCAATGGCTTGTGCGGGGAAAGGCACCTCCCCGGTTTCCAACCTGAGCATCGAGCGAGGGCCTCCACCGTAATCCAACGCTCCGCAGAAACCAATCATTCCTCCTCATTACCGAATGGAGAAATGCCTCTCAGGGCTCCTTTCCCTCCTTACAAACAAAATAAAACAAATCCTTCCTATGGATTTCATTTGCCATTTAATGCAACCTAATGATTTCCAATTGAAACCATATTTGTATTTGTATTGACTTATTAATAGCACATCCATTTTCCACGCAATAAAGCCTGAACATGAACTGATAACTTTGACCGAAATGCATTAGGTGGCATTAAAGATTAAATAAACACCGTTTCTATGAATAATGTTTAAAGTCGTCTATTTGCCAGCCTATTGAAAATTGATCTCTGGGTATTTCAAGCTGGGGTTCCAAGGAGCGCATTTTGAACGTATTATGAGTAATGACTACGCATTACGACACGGAATGCTTTCCAGGCGATCCTTAGAGCTCGCTGCAACTTTAGTGTGTTTTAGTTAATTTGCACAAATTGTGCCATTGTTGATGGCAAAAGCCAAGCACCACGAGGACCAAACTGAAACGCATGCCTGATTCCGAAAAGCAGCTCAGAAATGACTTAGAAGACAAATGGGGAAATTCCTCCTTTCTCCGCCCCCTGGGCACGGTGGTCACATGTGTCCTCTGCCTTGGTCGTCGACCTTTGCTGTTACTCCCCGTATTTTGGCAGAGCGAGTTGGACACTATCGCTCAGAAATGAGCTGCCTTCTGGCTCTGCCGTCAGGGAAGGTGCGACCTTGGGCGGAGGGGCCCTTGGCTGCTTCTCTCTGGAGTTCAACCCTCTCTACCTGGAGAAGGAGACGGTCGAGCCAGGTGACTCCAGGGCCCCAAACGCTCTGGCATTTCCTGACGCTGTGATTTCACTGCACATAAATTCATGACTGCAAAGACAGTGTTCTCTTGAACTTTGTGTCCCCAAGGCCTAGCTCAGGGTCTGACACCCCCAGAGAGGTCTGCAGAAAGGAAGGCCAGATTTTCACAAACTTGGGCCAAGGCTAGAAGTCAGATTTTCCTGGAGCGCCTGGGTGGCTCAGTCGGTTGAGTGTCCGACTTCATCACAGGTCATGATCCTGTGGTCTGTGAGTTCGATCCCTGCCTCGGGCTCTGTACTGACAGCTCAGAGCCTGGGGTCTGCTTCAGGTTCTGTATCTCCCTCTCTCTCTGCTCTGCCCCCACTCATGCCGGCTTTCTCTCTCTCTCTCAAAAGTAAATAAACATTAAAAATATTTTTTAAAAGTCAGATTTTCCTGGTAGACATGCCTTCAAAAGGTCAATAATAATAATCACTGAAATAATATAACCACTTCCTGTTGAGCTCCTATTACAGGCAGGCAGGATGCTGGGGATGTTACATACCTGACCTCGAATTGTCTCAAGAACCACCAAACAAAGAAGCTGTCACCGTGGTACACACTGGGGGATTTCTTTCGTTCGTACTAATTGACAGTATCCCCGAGATTATTCTCAGATGGCTCAATGCTTTCTCTTGACTGTCTTTTTGGTCCTAACTATGAAGCTGTTGGGCAGGGACGTTTCCATACCCATCTTAAAGATGTGAAAGTGAGGCCCAGAAGAGTGAAGTCACTGACTGCTCCCTCCCCAGACCCTTTGTTTCTTCCTTTCCTGGCCTCCTTCCCTCCCTCCCTTCCTTGCCCTCAGGGCCTCTGTCTTCCTTGTCCCCTCCTAACTGTGCCCACCCCCAATCTTTCTCGACTTCTCTCACTTCTTTCTTCTTGCTTCTGTGACAGTGAGGAGGGGTCCTCAGAAGCTCACTGGTTAATAGGAAAGACAGGCCTTAAAACCTTTCATTCCAAAACAGTGTGATAAGCGCCGGCCTGAGGTCTGCGTGGGGGGGACATGGTGAAGGACCTCCCAGAGCCGGGGAAGGGAGAAGACATCCCTGAATGCTTCCTGGGGAGTCCACTGCTGACCTGAGTCAGGAGAAAAACACAGGAAGGGCATTTGAGGTCATAGGAATAGCATGAGCTCGGGGAGGCACAGACGATCAAGCATCCCAGCATGCTCTGGGAGTGCTGGCACAAAGGGGAGGGAAGCATAGGCCAGAGCACGGGGGGCCTAAAAGCCCGGTCCAAGGAGTGGAGGTTATGTTGTGGGCAACAGAAGCTATAAGGCAACAGAAGCCATAAGGGTTCTTAGCCCAGGAGTGACATGGTCAGATGTACAGGGAGCTTCGGAAACACTATTAACAAGAGATCTTTTGGCCAAAGTCTTAAAAAGCCAACTGGCCAGTGCAGAGGGGCATCTGTCTTCAAATCTTAGTATGGTGGATCTAGAAAAGCCTTCGGCCTCGAACCAGCCTAATCCCTAAATTTTAGAGAAGGGGGATGGAGGCCTAAGGGAATGTTATCCTCCCTCTGTCAGGTGGTCCCCAGTTCTCAATGGTCAGCTTTTTCTGTAAGCAAGGTCGTCACAACTCCTGTTGGAATCATCTCCACTGGCTTCTGTCCCTTCTCCAGCCTGGGCCCCGGGGCACCTCGGGTTTATTCTGACTCCCACAGTCCTGCCACTGCAGTAGAGGACCACCTGTCGCATGGCGGGGGTGCCTAGAAGACAATCAGCAGATTGTTGGTTACAGTTGTGCAGGGACAACTGTACTCGCGTCCCTCACGCCAAATGGCGGAGGAAACGTGCCGCACAGAGCCCGGCGCGTCACCTGCCCCCTGCGTCTCAGGACGGCTCTGCCCTCACGCAGACCCGGACTGGAATCCCCCTGCAGAAGCCTCAAATACCACCACCCTCACTCTCCGCACCCAAGATGCTGGCTCAGTGGTCCCTGCCGAGGGATCGGTGTCTCACAACTGAAGCCGGCATGATGAGCTCCGTTGCAGGTCGACAAAAACCTGGGACGTGTGGAACCGCCTAACATCGCACGGTGGGTGGGGGTCAGGGCTACGACTCACACAGGGGTCAGGCTAATCCCACGGCCGAGGCTGATGCTGAGGCTGGGTCTCTCTCCTGGACACTGCCGACTCCAGGGCCTGGCTCCCCTCCAAGCCACCACCCGCGCTCCGTCCAACCTGCTGTGCTAAGCGCTAACTCCACACCCAACACAGGCTAAGAGAGAAGCAAGCGGGACGCAGGCTCCCCGCTCCGAGTGCCTGCCATCTAACAGGAATAACGACGGTTCACCGCGAGGCGAGCGAATGCCACGGGCCAGGCGCTGTGCCGTTTCACGTACGATTGTGCCCTAATTTCCAGGACAGCCTCGAGGTGTCATCCGTGGTCTCCTCCCTTTGTAAAGGAGCAAGACGCAGGAGGTGTGGAAGCAAGTGGGCCATGGTCCCCTCGTCGTGAAGTGAAAACACCGTCATTCAAACTTACGGCCACTTCCTCTTCGCTGCTGAGCAAGGCAGAGGCCAGCGAGGCACAGCACCCGAGCCACGCGGAGGCCTGGTGGACGCCGTGGTTCCCTTTGAAAGAAAGGCTGCATCGAGTCTCCCCGAGTAGGGGCCTTTGAGCCGCATCCAAGGCTTCAGCGGCCAGGTGTGGCCCCCGAGTCAGGGGAAGAGGCGAGATCAGGAGTGGACAGTAAGACCCAGCGGGACTACAGTGCGGGTGGGGGCGCCAGGGGGCACACGCACGCCGGGCCAGGGCTTGCTGCTTCACACGCACTGCCTGGTTCCATCCACCTCTCAACAGCCCCCTGAGGAGGACCCTCCTCCCTGCATTTCCCGGATGCAGAACTGGGGACCGCGAGGATTGAGGAGCTCACCCGAGTCACCCAGAGCCAAACCATGGGCCCCTTCTATCGTCTCTTTCCGTCTCCCAAGACGGTGTGTTGTAAGAAATAATGGGTCCCGGGGACCAAAGATCCTCAAGATCCCGCATTTTGTCTTAAGGGGCTTCTGAAGGCTGGGCGCAGGCCTGGGCACGCTGGGGGCCCTGGGGACAAGCCGCTGACCACGGCTCGGATCCCATCATGGCCTCACCTTTCTGTTCACAGGGCCAGAGAGGCATCCGTTTACCACGTGGACACAGAGGATGGGGTCTTCCCCCACCAGCTTTCTCAAGGGGGGTGAACAGGTCCTTACCTATAAATCACAGGCATGGTGTCGAAGGCAAGACAGCGGGGTCCACGGGGCTGGGAGTCAGAAGATGTGAACTCTGACCCTTGCTCTGCACAGCGTTTCCCACCCAGGGTCTCCCCTGCCGTCCCTCTGGCCTGCGGCCTCCACGGAAAACCTTGGGCCTCATCACGACACAGGGACACCAAAGCCCTCTTCCCAGTGGAAGATGACAGGGACTCTTCCCCAGCCGGAGCCCCCATCGAGCCTGGAGTTCACCGTCCACCGCGCGAAGTCGAGGAGAGCCTGATGCTCAGTGTGGGTTCCCTGGGTCTCTTCCTTCGGCATTTCCCTCTCTTCTCTGGGCTTTGTTTCCTCTCTTGTAAATTAAGGCTCAGGCTATTTCTAAGTCCCTTTCCAGTTCACAAACTCTTGTTGCTACTAGCATGAAGCTGGAGAAACTGCTGGAATCAGTTGTTGGTATAAGAGACTCTGGAGAATGTGGCTCAACCGGTAGTGTGAGTGCATTGAGACGCTCCTTAGCCTCCCAAAAGGAAAGAAAGAAAGAAAGAAAGAAAGAAAGAAAGAAAGAAAGAAAGAGAAAGAAAAGAAAGAAAGAAAGAAAAGCCCTTGGTGAACTTTCCTGGAAGGATCCCTCCCAAAGTCTTCCTGGGCACAAGAATCAGGCTGTCGGGGATCTCCCTGACCCCCTCCCCCCCACCGCCTCCCCCAGCTACTTTACTAAACATGGCCTCTTTATAATTTCAAGTTCACATATATACCCAATTAACAGGGAAGAAAATGATTCTTTGCACATAAACTTATTTTGATTTTTTTTTTTTTTAATCCCATTTTCTTTCCTTTTGTGTTTCAGGGGAAAGTCTTTGCAAGGCACAAGAAAGATTTTTTTTTTTTTCAGAAGATTTTACTTCAAGGTTAGTTAAACAGCATTTTCCCATAAATAAGCATGAAAGCTGGGTCCCCTGGGCTGATTTCTTTCAGTTTATACACTGACTACAATAACTCCCAATTCTACACATGATGCCAGCTTGGTTCAAATAATAGCAGCTAAAATATATAAAAAACCAGTGCTTTAAAAACGCACACACACAGAATTGGGTAAGGTCAGCTCGGCATTTCTTGATTTCACACATCTTTGTTTAAATTATGGGTTTTGCTGTCAAGCTGTGTTATTCTGTTGATCATTTTGGTTTGTGCATCAAAGTGCAAAGTATTAGTTTTAATTTAATCTTTTTCTACGGAAAATGTTACACTTATGACTCTGGCATTTCAGTCACAATGGGGATGAATTGTGAGTTCTAGGAAAGAGATTCTAACAATTTAAGAGACGGAAGCACTTTTAAAGAACACACAGAGGAGGAGTCTCGGATTCAGAGAGGGCAACGGCTTGTCTAAGGTCACCAGCCAAAGACCAGAGGACTCTGAATCCTGTCTTCAGGGGGAGTGTGATTTCTCTTGGGGAAGCCTTCTCACATCTTCAATCAGAAAACACCAAAATGCCCCTGACTCTTCTCTCCTGGGCCCATCTGCCCAAGTCCTTACAACGCTTTCCTCCTTGCGGGTATTTGGGGTCTTTTTCAACTTGTCTTTGGCTCGTATTTCCAAACAGTAGCCGTTGCCTTACATTGAAGTCACCAGTGTCAAAAGCCAGAGACACTGCCTGTCTTGACCCTGGGTTCACCCAGCGGTGGGACTCTGAAATGGTCCTGTGCACTCAGAAGGGAACAGAGGGCACGGGCCCTTGGTAAGGAGATCTGGGAGGCCAAGCATGTCAACGCACAAGCCTCCTCCACCACCATTCTCCAGCGGGTCAGTCTCTCTAGCAAGAAACAGAACAAGTCCCAATGCCGTTGAAACCTCTTGTCAGACATCGTCCCTAACTACCTCTCCTCCCCACACCCTGGGAAAGTGGCCCCTCGGTGAACACAGCATGGCCACGACGCCCTTCTGTGAAACGCACAGGGAGGGGAGCAAGGCGGGAAATGTGAGAGAGGCTCCTAGGTGCAGGAAATGGTGATGTGAAGCCGGAGGCCAAGCAAAGACGCTGAGTGGAATTCAGTTTGGCTGGAGCCCAGACTGACCTGGCATGGTGAGGCGTGAGGAGGCAGAAGCAGACAGGAGGCAGATTATGAAAGGCCCTGCCAACCATGTCAAATTTGGATGCTATCCCAGGAGCAATGGGGAGCTATTGAAGGATATTAAGTAACAAGAGACATAATCAGATTTGGGTCTTTTAAAAATTTAGTTAGCTTTAAGTTGCTGAAGTAACGTGTGTGTATATGTGTGTGTGTGTGTGTTGTAACAAGCGAAATGATATAAAGATAAATGAGAAAAAGCCAGTCTTTTGTCTCCGACTCTCCCTCCGTTCTTCCCCCAACCCTGGATCACCGCTGTTAACAACCTGGAATAGATCCTTCCGTGGCTTTCTCTTTTACTCCGACGTTTACCACACACGTGCGTGCACACACACACACGCACGCATGCACACACACACCCCCACCACCAACCCGAGGGAGGTTGTTGACTCGCAACTGGAAAAGAATCATGTAGGGGCGCCTGGGTGGCGCAGTCGGTTAAGCGTCCGACTTCAGCCAGGTCACGATCTCGCGGTCCATGAGTTCGAGCCCCGCGTCGGGCTCTGGGCTGATGGCTCAGAGCCTGGAGCCTGTTTCCGATTCTGTGTCTCCCTCTCTCTCTGACCCTCCCCCGTTCATGCTCTGGCTCTCTCTGTCTCAAAAATAAATTAAAAAAAAACATTAAAAAAAAAAAAAAAAGAATCATGTTTGGCTTGTTCCTCAGGTGAACTTAGTGCCTGGCTACACATCAATGGCCTCCACAACACAAGACATAAGCCTAAATCTCTGTCTCTGTCTGTCTCTGTCTCTCTCCATGCATCTCAATGTTCTTAGACATAGATGTGCTCACCTATATGATTTCCCGTAAGTGGGGGGTCACATCAAACATGCTGGGTCCTTATTTTCTTTCATGCCTTCATCTTTCTTTCCGTCATTATTTTCTTCCATTTCATTTCTCAGCAATGTGCCTTTTAGGATTCTTCTCCTAGCAGTTACCTGAGAAATGAGCTAGGGACAGGCCGACGTGGAGGCTTAGAGGCAGGAGGCTGCTCTTGGTTGCCAGAAAGGGATGGGGCAGCCTGGGGTGGTTGTGGAGTGGAGTCATTAAGGACACCTTTGTTGACTTCGCCACTGGCAACTGGTTCTGAAGGTCGCAGTTTAGAAGAGACACCCCGAAATCTGGGGGGGGGGGGAAGGAGGATGAATCGGGAAAGAGAGGTGAGTTTCTCGGTCGAATAGAGCTGAGTTTTCTGGTCCATGGCTGGTCGCCCTGGGCAGGTCTCAGAAACCGGGGTCTCACCTTCCTGTCTCCAAACCCAGGTCGGTCACTTCTGCTGCAGAGAGTCTCTGTGAGGAGTGAATGAAAGGCTTGGACGGGACGACGTGCCGCCCAGCATAGAGAGGACAGTGGACACGGGGCAGATGGTTAACACACAAGCACTACTTCCCTGGCCAAAGTAGCTGGTTCCTCACGGACTGGACCCCTTTCCTATCTCCTACACTCTTATCAGTTCTGCCCATAGGGGAGCCCTCTGCATCACCCTAGAGACTTATGCTCTACAGGTCCGTGCACGGCAGGGCTGGCCTCAAGGGGACCGCAGGTGACCACGCAGGAACCTGGAAATCTCCCAAAGTTATTCTCCCCATCCAGTTGCTGAGGCCGGAGATTCCCTTTCCTCGGGACACAGGCAACCTCGAGGTCCACAGCCCAGATCAGATTTGAGGCACGAAACCCTGAAAGAGAAGGCGCCCTCGCCGCCGTTCCTTGGCCTGCGTGCAAATGCGAGAGCCTGCGTCGGCCCCTCACGGGGGGTGGGGTGGTGGCACGGGTGCCTTAAAAGCCCGAAGGGACAGACCCGAGTTCAGCACAGGCAAGGGACAGAATGGGGCCAGGAAGCAAGCTGAGCCGGGGGTGGACAACGTGGCCTTGGGAAGTCTGGGTCCTCTTTGGCTGACATCCTATTCCTAGTCCCTGCCCCAGGACAGGTACTTAACAGATGCTTACTGAGTGAAGGCAGCAACAGAAGCGAGTTGACCAAACCCTGTAGAGTTGATTCACCAGGAATCTAAGGAAATCATGGCGAGAGATCAGGCAGTGTGACACCCACTGGGGGAAATGTGTTTAGCTGGAGGGCCGTGGACCATCAGAAGAACACAGAGAAGATTCCTAGCAGGGTAGAGAAGCCTGGGAGGGGTGTGGTAGGGGAGAAGAACGGGGTGCATGCAGGTCAGGGTCACATGGCCCCTGGCTCTGACGCTTCAGACTCAACAGTTGGGTAACTTGTCATCCACCGGGGGCTGGATGCTGAGGGAGAGATTCAGAGGAGGAACATCCTTCCCCGGCCAAAGGCAGGAAACACACACGCGCCCGCACACGCAGCCCAGGTCTCCCTAGACAAGCAGAAGGAGGGGCGGGGCAGAGGGAGATGGGGACAGAGAGAAAGTGAGGTTAGAGAGATCTTAACGAGGGAAGGACAGGGGAAAGAGAGCGGAGGGTGATGACGAAGGGCAGAAAGGGCTCAGGACCTCAGGGAGCTCTGACCAACCCTCTGGGCTGGGCCTCTAGTTCAGCGTGGTTACCAGCATGCGGCCCCGGCAGGGAGGGGGCCCCTGTGCTGTCTATGACTTGCCCTGAGAACTGAACCTCTTCCCATCCCCCTGTCCCCGTCTTCCTTGTTTCCTCCATGCGCACAATGAGACCACCCGCCTAAGACGTCTCCCGGGCCACCTTCAGCTCTGTGATTGTGTATTTGTGGCCACGACTAATTCCGACGTAAGGGCTGCACGAGTCAGGGCAGCGACAAGGCCTCCCCGAGCAGGCCTGTCGTCAGGCAGCCTTTCTGAGAGACGTAGGGGAGGGAGGGCGCTGAGGCCGCGAATGTTGAGGCGGCCGGGAGGGCATCCTAGGGAGGGCCTCCCGGGGGCCTGGAGCCCCCCAGTGCCGCGGCTGTGGAGCCCCTCGGCCGGCCCCGCCGGCAGGCCAGGGCAGCAGCCGGCCAGGGACAGTTTTCCCCGGGCTGGAGACAGCCTGGCTCCGGGCCCACCTCCCGGTGCCCTCGGCCTGACATCTTCTGGGCAGAGCCGCGGTGCCCAGGGAGCCGTGTGGATGGTGTTAGTAAACACGCTTTCTTGCGCCCAGCCTGGCAGGGCCTGTGGGCAGCGGGAGGGCGAGTTGCTGGCAGCTCCCACGGCCGGGCAGGCGGACGGGCGGGCAGACAGGCGGGCGGGCCGCCCCGCACAGCCAAGCCAAGGCCCAGAATGGAGCAGCTGCTCCCGTCGCCATGGCGACGGGGACTGAACAATGAGCAGCCAGAAAGGCGGCCTGGCCGCCTCGCACCGCGGGCCCCCACCCTCCGGCCGGCCCTTACACCTCCACGCGCGCACGCGCGCGCACGCACATGCACGCGCCCTTGCACGCGCACACCGCCCGGGCCTCCCTGCCGGAGAAGCCGGAGAAGCGGAGGCCCGGGCACCAGTGACTGACCGCGGGGTGAGGCCCGGGGAGAAGGCAGGAGAGGGTGAGGACGAAGGGCGAAGGGGATCGCAGCTTCACCGCTGCAAAGCGGCGCCAAAATCTCACCATTTGATCCCGGCTAAAAATCCGTGTTTAAAAAGGAGCCCAGCTTTTCAGAGGGTCACGTGGTGCCTTGGATTCTTACATAACAGGAGAACTGAAGGGGGTTTCTAATTAGCGAAAGGCATCTGGGAACAAATCACCTTCTACTCAGGGAGGGGGAGCTGAGAGAGCCCCACGGAGCCTGCAGTCCCAGGAAATCGGAACGCCTGCTTTCAGGGCCCCGAAGCCCACCGCGATCCTCCTGGGAGGTCACTTGAAGGGGAGCCTGAAAGGTTGAGCCACAGTCTGGAAATGGAGTCTGAAAAAGGCCTGGTCTGGGCCCTCAGGAAAGCAGAGGGAAGTTGTGTCCAGAGGCCTGGGGGGGCGTGCGGGGACAGGACGAGGCATGGGGGGACGGGGGAGAGTGGGGGGACGTGGGGACCGCAGCAGGAAAGCGGGCAGGCTCTGGTTGCGGTGCTCCAGGCAAGCCCGAGCACTTCCTTTGTGAGCACTGACAAAGAGAGATGCACAAGTCAACTGCTGTCTTCCAGGAGGCCCCCAGGACCCTGGGGGTGGTGGCGGGGTCCGCAGTCAGCACCCGTCATCTCCATCTTTTGCGCAGAGTTAAGTGTTCACGATTTGCGCAGACACTTTCCCCCTTCACCAGCCATCGAGCGGTCAGTCACTCTTTCAAGTTCCCATCCCTGTTTTTCCAGTGAAAACCCAGGTCTGGGAGCATCAGGAGCCTTCCAGGACCACCGTCCAAGGACAGGCAATCCTGTCCGAATTTCCATGAAGTCCATCGTGTCCCGGGAGGCCGCTTGGTTTCCGGTGGCTTCGCCTGATTCCTTCCTGCTTCAGAGCAGGTGGGTATCTGCTAGACCCATGTAACAGAAAAGACAGGACCACCCATTACCTGGCCTGATTCGTGTGAGAGCTAGAAGGGACATTTTAGGGACTATGGTGTCCGCCTCCCCACTCCCCAGCTCAGAAGGGATCTACTTTAAAGATCTCAGCAGGTGAATGCTAGAGCTGGAAGGAAAACCACCCAGAGTCCGACATCCAGGCAATGCGGTGGGGGGGGGGGGGGGGGGGGGGGGGATGGAGAGAGAGTGGAGAGAGAAGAGGAGAGAAGCAGTATTTGGCAAAGGGGAAGGGCGCTTGGGAGGAAAAGGGAAAACTGGGTGGGCAGAGGTGTCTCCCACTAATAAATCTCCTCAATGGAGTTGGGTGCTACAGCAGTTCCAGAAACTGCATCAGAACACCGCTGAGAAATCTGACCCCGCCCTCAGCTTCACAGCATCTAGAACTATGGGTACCACCAAAGGTAAAAGATAGGAAATAGTCAAAGGACAAATGAGCGCAGGGACAGAGCCCGACCCCCTCCCCAGCTGCCCCTCTGCTGGGCAGGGCATCTCGACGGAAAGTTCTGGGAGCCCTAGGAAGCCATCTGCGCTGGCTCAGAAGTGGCAGAGAGGGAATTAAAACCGCAAAAGGAAGGATCAGAGAGAAACTCTCTCCCCCTCAAGAGCCACTTTAGTAGATGAAAAAAGCCAGGCGATTTTTAATCATCACAAATTGTTTGAGCTTCTGGTTCCATCCTCTGAAGCCAGGGCAGCCTCCCCTGGTTGCTGGCTGGTCTCCGGTGGTCCGAGCTCTGTAGCCCACCTACATCTTCCTCCCCACTTCCTTGAACCCTGGGCCTGTCCTCCCAGGTCCCCAGGCAGAGGCCAGGCAAGCTGACCCCGCTTATCTAAGGAAATCTGACAAGACTCCGGCCCTCAGGGGTATGGCCACTGGCAAAACATATGGTGCATCGTAAATAAGACTTCCTTTTAGGAAATGAGCCGCTGTAATTAAATCCCCATTCATTTTTTGTAACGTACACACAGAGACAAATAGATCTTTATCCTTTGTAGGCACAGAAGAGAAATGGCTTGTGCTGGACAGAGATTCTCTGGTGTCAAATCTTTATCAAAGGCTTCCTAGATCCAGGTGGAGTGAGAACTTCGAGTTCCTAAGCCCAGCCGCTGGCCCAGTTGGGCGAGTGGCTCCCTTGGCTACCTCCAGGACAAGCGGAGGAACGTTTTAGAATGGAAGAATGCATTGGCTTAGAATGTGCAGGGAGAAAGTGACCTCGTCTGCCCATCCCACGGTCGTACCACAGAGCGAGCTCGGGAATAAAGATTAAATTCGACTTGTTTCAATGGGATTTAGTTTGATTTGGTTCAACCCAAATGAACACTGGCAGTGAGGTGTGCAGGGGGCTAGGCACCGGGAAAGATGCAAGGAGAAACCAAGGCAGCCCCCTGAGGGCCCCTGGGGCAGGGCGCTGGCTGGCGCATAGGCTCAGTGTGGGGGGAGGGGCCTCGGCTTGTTCCCACTGGGTCTGGGATGGCTTGGGGGTGACAGGGAAGGGTAGGAGTTCCTTAAGAGAGACCTGAGTAAGCACACCCAGGGAGAAGCAGAGGTAGATGCAGAAAACAACCACTGTGCTGAGGTGTGTCCCATCTAGAGTCACAAGTCTCACGGGAGATGGGGCTGCAGAGAAGAAACTAGACATCTCTCCCGGCTTTTGGCCCCGACAGGGACAGGACGTAATAATACGTGATTTCCTCACGAGTGACGCTTTCCTTCTCAAAGCCATCAAACAGCTGTAGGCAAAAACAAAACAAAATCAAACAACTGTTTCTCCAACCGTCTCTGAAGGGAAGGTGAAAGGCGCTGAGTTCTTTGGTGTGCGCGTCTCCGAGGTGAAGGGATCCAGGGTCAGCCTGGAGCCCCTTGTCAACCCTCGAAATTGCACATTCCATGGGGCCCTTCCCTGTAGTTAGAGCTTTGAAATCAGTGGAAAACCACAAAGCTTCTTTGAGATGCAAATGTTGCGCGCGGGGCTGGGCGAACAATTCTGATCGCTATCTCTCCAGGCCCGGCTTTCTGTAGGGCTTCTGCCTGGTTGACCCCAACGAGGCTAAATCACAGGTACCGAGGCTTAACACAAGGTAGAAAGTGCTAAGGGCCATTTGGCAATGGCCAGGGAAAAGGCAGCTCCATCTGGCACGATCAGGACAAGCTTTAAGTCCCGGGAGCAGGGTGCAGGACCCCTGGCTGGCCCATGTTCGAATCCTGATTCCAAAGTATAATAGCTGTGTCACTCTGAGCTAAGTGCCTAACCTCTCTGTGCTCCAATGTGCTCCTCTGTAACATAGGGATAATAACAGTCCAATGCCCTCCTCCCAGGGTTGTTGAGAAGATTGCCTAAACTAATATCTGTAAAGCATGGACGACAGTGTGGGGCATGGAATAAGGACTTTGAGAGTCTGTTGCTATTGATGAATGGTTTAAGTAGTTGTACAGAGACTGGAAAGGTAGGGATATAAGGAAATATTCTAGATGAGGAAAAGTATATGTTAATTCTTGGGACCCTGAGAGCTTTCAAAAATCAGAATAAAGTTTCCTTGCAGTCTTTGTGGTCCAAAGATGAAATGGGCCACCTCGGGAAGGGGCATCCACGTTTCGGCTGACAAGGAATTCACAGAAGAATGCCAAGCATCAGACTGGCGGTTGAACCAGATGACCTTTGAGGTGCCTTCCAGCCCTGACATTCCTCGCCCTTCATGCTGTTCTGCACAGAGGGGAGCACTGTCCCAGTGCTCCCTGGGCCGTGATAAGGGAAGCAAGAGCACAGTGGCTGGTGCTCCCTGATACATCATCCTGCCAGAAGGATCCTCCCAGCATGCCCCATAAGCCTCCCTGGATAACACCAAGCATGCCACTGGGAAGGTCTGGGCCTTACTGTGTATCCTCGCTCTGTAGTAAGGCAAAGGAAAACGATAGTTACGGCGTTTTTGTCATTTTTTTCGTTGTCTCTTCTCCATCATCTTTTGATGCACCTTCATTTAAAGATTCAGAAACTGGGGGTGCCTGAGTGGCTCAGTCGGTTAAGCGTCCGACTTCAGCTCAGGTCGTGATCTCATGGTTCGTGAGTTCCAGCCCCGCGTCAGGCTCTGGGCTGACAGCTGAGAGCCTGCAGCCTGCTTCGGATGTCGTGTCTCCCTCTCTCTGTCAAAAGTAAATAAACATTAAGAAAAAACTAAAAACTAAAAAAAAAAAAAAACCTTTAAAAAAGATAAAATGGGGTTCCTCGGTCGCACTACCCACACCAGGGATGACTGTATTGTTCAGAGGAGACAAAGACGATTTCCATCATGGCAGAAGGTTCTTGTGGGCACTGCTGCTCCAGGCCCCTTTTTAAAGATTCGGAAACTGAAACCTGTACCTTGCCCACCATCACTGACAGCCACACCCTGGCTAAGCTCAGAATCCTAGGATCCCTTCCCCCCTGAGCTCAGTGGCCTCTGTGCCCTGTTCCACATTTGGCAAAGGGCTTTCAAGCAGGTGATCCTGTTCTGCCTCAGAGCACACATCAGTGGGCCCGTTTTACAAAGGAGTAAACCAAGGCACGGACAACTTAAGTGACCTGGTTTGTGGGATCAAGGGCCCTTCGGCTGTACCCGTCCGTTCGGCCACCCGGCTCATTCCCCTTCTCCCATTCACATCTGACCACAGCCACACTGTCACTGCCGCCTGCTTTGGCCAAGCACCTCAGTTCCAGCATCTGTCCCTCTACCTCCAGGGGTGGTTCCCTCCCTAAGAAACCATTGTTCGCTCGGGAGCACCGCTTCACCCTTTTCCCCATTTCCCCCTGCTTTGCATGGAACCAAACAGCAGTTTTCACACTTTACCTTTGCTCAGCACCTGCAACTCCCTACAGCACTTTCCCATCTACTGTTGGTTCTAGGAGGAAGCCCATGACACTGACAACATCCTCCCCCTCCCACGGATGCAGGGACAAGGCACAGGGACATGAGGGCCTGGCTCCAGGTCACCCTGCTGATCGCGGACAGAATAAGGAGAGAACCCAGGGGATTCTGGTCCTGCTGTCTACCTCTCATTCTTACTACGTCCATTTCTCGCCATGGGCGGCATGCCCCTCTTTCTCAATGTGTATCAGGAATCGCTTCAAAGAAGGGGAAGATCATTTGAAGTTTCAGGAATGTCCAATTGGCCAATTATCACAGGAGAAAAAAACGCCGACCTGGAGTCAGTCGTGGACATGGCCGTCCCAGCTTTGCTACCGACCGTGTGACCATAGACGGGCGTCTTGTCTCCAAGCCTCACTTCCCACCTGTGGGACAGCGCAGCGGCGACACTCAGAGGCCCCTTCCAGCTTCCAGTGTTCCCATCTCCAGATCTGACCAGCAGAAAATGGGCCATTTTCCTTTACTTTGGAGACACACAGAACGGAGCAGAGATGCACACGGAAAGAGCATTTGGGGAAGGTCACCCTTGACCTAACCTTCTAGGTTCGGCGAAACCGTCTCAACTGGAATGCCAGGTAAATGATTAAAACGTGAGGGGGCATTGTTCTGGCTTTTTTCATGATCCGGTCATTTAATCCCAACACCGCTGTGTGAAATGTATTCCTGTTTGCATGGGGGAGGCCCATAGGTTTTTAATTCTTCTGTGGGAAACAAAGGCCCTCATTCACTAAACAGTAACTCAAGACGGTCGTTTCTGCTCTTACCAGTCAAAAAATGTTGTCTGGCCACGAGATCTCATCATCGAACTCAAGAGGCCAAAGAAAGCTCTTTTTACACTGGGTCCCTTTCATACGTGGTAAAGCCCGTGCATGCATTTTCCTCTATGAATACAGTCTCGGGTTTATTTTATAGAGAAATACATCAAGCCAGAGGCTTTAATGACAAGATCATGAGCAGAGGAGGCCTCTATTTGTTGCAAACGGATTTGGGTTACAGAAAACAAAGTGACTTTGCCACTTGTTTTTGGAAGAGAGACTTGGCAGTTCCCTTCAATAGCTAGCCGAGAAGTGACTTCACGCACACACAGGACAAATTTCTATCCAATTTACGGAAGTTCCCAGACGACTTTCCCTTCATTCCCAGAGGAGTGCGCAGATGACATCTAATTTATGGCCCACGAATTGTGGTACAGATTTATTCATGGAAGACGGATATGTCATCTCCAAATGGCTCCCGAAATACATAAGGTGGAGTTGCATTGCCAGCGAGGGCCATCGCGTCAGGGGTTTGTGGTCCAGCCCTCTGTCTTCTTGCCTCCGTTCATTCAAAGGCACCTACTTGGTTAGGGTTGATTAGCTTGTAAGGCACTGTGGGAGGCCGCGGAGGGTGGGGTGGGACCAGCGCACCCGGACATGGGACACTTTGCCCCAAACCTGGCCCCTGCCCTCCACCGGCTTGCACTTTGGTCAGGGAATAATCAGCGAGCTGCGTATTTGCGCGAAATGCACCGAAGGATTTGACAAAGTCTTGAAAGAGGTCACAACAAATCATTACAAGAATTCCAAGGAGTAATCACAGTGGATTGGGTCTTCAAGGAATGTTTCAAAAAATAAAGGGGCCTAGAAGGATCTGGAGTTGCATGGCCCACAAGAACCTTCCGCCATGATGGAAATGTTCCCTGTCTCCTCTGAACAATACGGCCGCCATTAGCCTCCTGTGACTGTTGAGCATTTGAAGCGTGGGTAGTGTGACCAAGGAACCCCATTTTATCATTTTTAAGAGTTTTTTTTTTTAGTTTTTTCCTTTTTTTTTAATGTTTATTTATTTTTGAGAGAGAGAAAGAGAGAGAGAGGGCACAAGCTGGGGAGGAGCAGAGAGAGAGGGAGACCCAGAATCCGAAGGAGGCTCCAGGCTCCGAGCTGTCAGCACAGAGTCCGACGTGGGGGTCCAACTCATGAACCGTGAGATCATGACCTGAGCCGCAGTCGGATGCTTAACCGACTGAGGCCCCCAGGGGCCACAAGTTGTTTTTTCTTTTTTTTTCAAAAATATTTGTTTCATTTTTATTGTGGTAAAATACATATAAATATAAAAATCACCACTTTAACCATTTTAAGGTGCACAATTCAGCGGCATTAAGTACGTTCACAATGTTGTGCAACGATCACCACTCTCCAATTCCAGAAATGTGTCATCATCCCAAAGGGAAACGTTGTACCAGTTAAACATGATTCCCCACTCCCCTTCCCCGAGCCCCCAGGTTAACCCTGGTAACCTCTATTTTATTTCTGTCTCTGTATGAATTGCCTTTTCTGGGCACTTCATATAAATGAAATCATACAATTTTTGTCCTTTTGTGTCTGACATATTTCACTTAGCAGAATGTTTTCAAGCTTCATCCATGTTGTATCATGTGGAGGCTTTCCTTCCTTTTTGTGGTGAAATAGTATTCTATTGATGTTTATACCATAGTTTGCTTATCCACTCACCTGTTGACATTTTATTTAATTTTAACTAATTTTAATTTAAATAGCTACATGTGGCTGATGGCTACTGTATTGGATGCTGTAGATCTGTAGGGTTTGGGCATGTCGGTGTGTGGGAGTATATGTGAGGGGTGTGTGTGTGTGTGTGTGTGTGTGTGTGAGAGAGAGAGAGAGAGAGAGAGAGAGAGAGAGAGAAAGAGAGAGCTCCCATGCCCTTGCACACGCCAGGTTGGAGGGGAATGACCAGGGCGTTAGAATGAGGAACATTCCAAGGGAAGGAATTCTGGGAAGCACAGACTCAGGGCAAAAGATAAGACCTTTAGAAAGGAGGAAGGTGCTGGAGGCTGAAGCATGAGGTATGTTAAGAAAGGTAGAAAATGAGACTAGAAAGAGAGGTTTGACCAAATCATATATAGTCTTGACTACAAGTCTAAAAACCCAAATGATTTCCGAATGAACCGTTTTTATGTGAACAATGGCCATGTTATGTGCATCTTCAAAATCCTCTGTATCATCATTCCTGCTATTATTTTTATAAAGAATCAGGATCAAACGCTGGACAAATGCAGGACTCCACCTGAGGAAAAAAATAAAGCGTACAAAAGTTCCAGTCTAGAAAGCAGCTAAATTAGCAGAAATTGTTAAAGTTGCGGGGGAGGGGCGCCTGGGTGGCTCAGTCGGTTGAGCATCCGACTTCGGCTCAGGTCATGATCTCACGGTCTGTGGGTTCGAGCCCTGCGTCAGGCTCTGTGCTGACAGCTCAGAGCCTAGAGCCTGTTTCCAATCCTGTGTCTCCCTCTCTCTCTGCCCCTCCCCCAGTCTCACTTTGTCTCACTCTGTCTCTCAAAAATAAATAAATAAATATTTTAAAAAATTAAAAAAAAAAAAGTTGCAGGGGAAAAAAATCCCCACTGCACCAAAGGATTCACTAGACGCTTCCTTTATATACTGTGCTCCCTTAAGGCCCTAAAATAAGATTCGATTTATAAAAAATGCACTTAACTTTTCCAGGCTCGCATTGATAGCACCAAGCAGAGCACCCTTCTAGAGCTGCTATCCCCTGAAAGGCCTACATAGGGTTTGATGGTCACTTTCTCTCCGGATTGACTGCAACCAGACAAGCGGAAAGAACTTGACCGTTCAAGCTGAGATCTCTTCCTCAAGAAAGCGATTGAACTTCCAAAATGCAGTTTCCTCATCTGTCAATAGAAAAATTCATAACAATCTTGCCGGTGTTTATATAAAGGGATTCACCCAACATCTACAAGGCTATCAAGACACCAAAAAAAAAAAAAAAAAAAAAAAGGAGATGGGAGGAGTGGGAGTCTTTGAAATGATATTTGTTTACAAAACAATCCAAAACAGACCCAAATGGGCAGAATGTTGCCAGGATTCGGGGTATCTTATTGGGGTTTGATTCAAAGTGGCAAGAGACAATAGACCTCGGTCAAAGTTTTATCGCCTCCCTGAGCCTCCCGGGGATGGCTGTAACGTCTGTGCTCCAAACCCCCATGTGAGGCTTCAATTCCATGAGCTGCCTGCTTCTTAGAACTTCATTCTCAGACGTGCAAGGGTGAAGAGCAGTCAGGCCACGCAAAGCAGGAAAAATACAAATGCAAAAACCAGATACGCCCGCTGGATGGGACCAGGGCGGCAAGAAGATTCAAGGTGCAGATCAAGATGGACAGAGGCTTCGTGTTCTCACGAGCTCCACTTGATAAATGTGCAAACTGAGTCTCAGAGGGATTTTTGTTTCCCCTAAGATGATACAGAGAGAGTTAGTGGCTAGGGCAGCAACCAGAACTCAGACGAATGTCCTGTGAATCGAGAAGAAATGTGTATTTCATGCTGCCCAGCTTAATTCTGCCCCCGCGGGCCACAGCGAGCATTCAATCACTGGCTAACAGTAGACACGGGAAAGGCTCCAGGGCCTCAGAAGATGTGAAGTCAGTGGTCTCAGCAAGAAAGGCTGCTCTGATATTTTAACTCTATTTCCAGGGACGCTGGAGACTGCATCATCCCATTATTTGGAAGATGTGGAAACTGAGGCTCAGACATAGGAAGCGACTCCACACGCTGGCAAAGGAGACTCACAATCCTACACCAACGTTCTTCCCTCTGCCACAGGAAAGGGCAGAGTGGAATTTCTCCTCCTTACTGCTGTTCAGAACCACCCCTCGCGTCTCTGTGTTAGCAGACCTTCCAAAGGCACCATGACAGTTGACCCTTGAACAACTCCAGGTTAGGGGCACCGACACTGTCTCCCCACCTCTGACCCAGCTGAAAATTTGCAGATAGCTTTTGATTCCCCCAAAACTGAACTAATAGCCTACTATTGACCGGAAGCCTTACCAACAACATAAGAGGTCGACTAACACATATTTGGCATGTTATATGGATTCTATACCGTGTTCTTACAATAAAGTAAGCTCAAGAAAAGGAAATGTTATTAAGAAAATCGTAAGGAAGAGAAAATACGTGTACAATCCTGTACCATAAAAAATCTATAGAGGTGGACCCTCTCAGTTCAAACCCGTCTTATTCAAGAGTCAATTCTACTTTGAATACAAACATCCAAGGATTCCTGCAGGAAACACTGACCCTTCATTTGTGTTTCCAGGACCCCCTCGACTCAGCGTTGGGAAAACAACGTACGACCTTAGCCCTGACTGGGAACTGTGACGGCCAATGCTGAATTATTAGCTGAAAAGCAGTATATTTGTGAAACTAACTAAGAAAAAAATGTGGAGAAACACAAAGATAGAGGAGTTTCTAAGAATATCAACCAACGCTCTGCTAACACCACCAGTAGATCACAAATCACAATGTGTGTGTACGTGTGTGTTGGCAGTCACGAATTGCATTCGAATGGTGTTTTCTACATTTTAAAACATTTTCATATGACTCTATCATTCGTTCCAAAGAATGCATCTATATCTATGGAATTTCTAATATTCCTTTATTATTATTATTATTATTATTATTAATGTTTATTTATTTTGAAAGAGAGAGACAGTGTGGGGGGGAGGGCGGGGGTTGGACAGAGAGAGAGAGGGAGACACAGAATCCGAAGCAGGCTCCAGGCTCCGAGCTGTCAGCACAGAGCCCTATGCGGGGCCTGAACCCACCAACTGTGAGATCATGACCTGAGCTGAAGTCTGAGGCTTTCATCGACTGAGCCACACAGGCGCCCCTCCTTTCTTTTTTTTTTTTTTTTCAACTCAATCCCAAATTGGCCCCATCTTGCATCATTCTCTGCCTTCATAGAACCTATGGTTTCCATGCACACTGAGTTGCTTAAAACCTCCACATCTCTGTTCTCTTCTGGCTTTCTGGAATGTCTTCCTTGAATAGTGCTTTTCCCTCTGAATACCTCCTTCTTATCGGTAAGATAAGTGCTACCTTCTCCAAGGAGATGTCCCTCATGTTTTCCAACACCCAGGTTTATATTCCCAGAGATTCCACACCGGACCGTGTCTACAAGCCCCATGCCTGGCACAGTGGTTGGCCTAGGGCAGGCACACCACGGGCTTCTGACTGCTGAGGACAGTGAGGCCCAGAAAGGCTTGGTGATTTGTTTGGCATCACAAAGTAAATTCACTCCAGCGCTGGGATTAAGACCCATGTGTCCTGACTCCCAGCCCAGTGCAGCAACGGAGAAACTTCTGTCCAGAGGAAGAAGGAAGGGTGGCCACTCAGAACCAGGGTCTGTCCTGCTTGGCAGTGGGAGCAATCTGTACAAAGAACCCCTGCTTCCCTCTTGACCCGGGTGGGTCCTGACCCTCCCACAGCCCCCTCTGCAGTGGGGCCCACAACACGCAGGGGTAGTATTTCCTTCTCGTCTCTCTTCAGCGGAGTCTGGAAGCTCATAAGAGACCGTGTCTTTCCCGCTGTATCAGTTTCTAGTTGCGCGGGGAAGGGTCACAAAGGATGTCTGGGGCACGCTTTCATCCCAGGCTTGGGTTTTATTTAGTTTCCTTCCTCATTCCCAATAGCCCTTCCAGGGCCCCGTCATAAAGTTGCAGGGCTTTTAGAATTATTTATAATCTCATTTGAAGTTTAAGTGAACTTTTAAAAGCCTCCAATTCCTTCACGGTGTTTGCTTAGGCACAGGTGATATTATAATTCGCGATGTTCCATTTGAAAGTAATGGTCTTGTAAAAGTTTGTCTGATGAGTCCTAATTGGTTATGGGGTTGCTCGAAGTGAAAAATCATTCTGGTTGAGTCATGATGTCGTGATGTTCTTCAAACCACTCACGATACGTGTTTAACACACGTGTGAGGCCCCGTGGGACCCGGGGTGGCGCATGCACGATCCCTGCTCCCTCCAGGAGCTCAGAGCGGCAAGGGAAACAGACCCCACGGGTACCCTGAGAAGCGCAAATGAGTTACAGTGAGAAATAATAAGCCGGACTGAAGGCAGCAGCGTCGGAGTGAAATCCTGAAGTTAGATTAAACTTGGTCAGACGAAGATGACGGGGAAGAGGGCAGAGCGCCTGGGCGTGACTCTAACACACACAGCCGGGCTGGGTGAGATCTGGCAAATGGCTGAGCGATTCGTCCTAGAAAGAGTCAGTGGGGACACAAAGGGAGAAGTCAAAAGGAAAGACCCAGGGGAAAAGGAGGGGAGGAATTTCAAGGCTGGGGAGAACCAAATGACACCTTGCTGTCCTCTCCTTTGTCCCACAGAGAGGAACGCGAGCACTGGAAACATGGTCATTGCGTGGTCACCGGTCACCCTCTTCCTGAATTTTCTGTCAAGTTAACAAAGCTTAAGGTTCAGGACTCTCAATCCACGGACTCTTTCCAGGGCTGGAAGTGACAGGCTCTTTTGATTTTATAAAACTCGCGAAAGGAAGCTATTCTAGCGGTGGTTGGTCACGAACATCATCTCTCTCACTCCGAGACCTCCCCTTGGGTATGTTTCCCCTACTGTTGGATGGCATTGCAGTGGTCACCTGCGTTTACCACGATCCGGCTAAAGAGAAACTGATATGAAATGCTCCACAAATACAGGCTCAGACATACACCACCCCACTACGACAAGGATATTGATGAGAAACTTGATAATGAAAGTTGTCGATGCAAAGAACATTTAAGACGCATCACTGCACAAGAGTGCCTTGGAATCTTAGAGCTTGTCTGTGAAAGAGACTTGATGGAGACCCTTCCAAAATTTACAATTGTGAAACACTTTCCAAAGTATAAATCCTTATTTGAAAAGGAGATGACCCAGGGGCGCCTGGGTGGCTCAGTCAGTTAAGCATCTGACTCTTGGTGTTGGCTCAGGTCATGATATCACGGCTCATTAGTTCAAGCCCTGAATTGGGCTCTGCGCTGGCAGCATGGAGCCTGCTTGGGATTCTTTCTCTCTCACCCTCTAACTCTGCCCCTCCCCTGCTTGTGCTGTCTCTCTCTCTAAATTAATAAATAAACATTAAAAATGTTTTTCATAGGGGCGCCTGGGTGGTTCAATCGGTTAAGCGTCTGACTTCGGCTCAGGTCACGATCTCAAGGTTGGTGAGTTCAAGTCCTACGTCATGTTCTGTGTTGACAGCTCAGAGCCTGGAGCCTGCTTCGTACTCTGTGTCTCCCTCTCTCTCTCTCTGGCCCTCTCCTACTCTCTCTCTCAAAAATAAATAAACATTAAAAAAAAATTTTTTAAAGAAAAGACAGACTTATCTTCCCCTTCTCCCTATAATGATATTACAAACTGTAATATGAATGAAGAGGCAACCAAAAAAAAAGAAAGAAAGAGAAATTAAGGGAACAGTGCTACAGGGCTATCACAGGCCCCTCTGTAATAAAACTATCATGAGTTTTCCGGGGTTACGGTGTTCAGCATTTTTGTATGTGATCTTATTTTGCGATTTCTTTTATCCTAGATAAATATTCCTTTTCACGCTTAATTTTGTTTTTATGATCTTGTAAAGAAGATTCCAAAATTGAATAAACCTGTATCCACCTTGCCCTTGCTCTGTCTCCACCCTCTGCCAGGGATCATGCCAATCCACACATGAGGATTCAGCTCCAGGCACTTCCCCTGACTTTCTGGAAACTCGGAACCATGGGGATCTTTGGCCGGTGGCTCCCAAGGAGACAGACTCAAGTCAGTCACGGTGTTTCTGACCCCACTGTGTTTCTTTTCTAGCTTGAATATCCTTGGGTCCTGGTTCTGAACAGCCACTCCAGAAACACCTTGTAAGGACGTCAGGCTGACAGAGCTACACCCCTTAGCCATAAGCTCATTAGTTGACGTACGGAGGTGAGAACTGAGGCCCCAGTTCAGACTCTATGGATGGGATGTTTCCTGCCTCTCAGTCCCTGGCTTAGGTGCCAAAAGCCAGGAAAGGATCCAACGTGGCCCTGCCCTGACAGTCATATAAGATAGTGGCAATGAGATAAAGGCAATAGAATCCAGATCTCCTGTCTTTAAGCCCAACACCATGAAGTATTCGTAAGGAAAGATTCAAGAACCTAGTTACCTGCTAGCTTACTACTAAGTCAAACAGAGAAGAGTGGCTATGGACCCATCGCTGGACCTGCTAATGTTGGATCTTCAAAAGTCTCCACCACACTGGGGACTATTTTTTTTAATTCATTATTTTTTTTACGTTTTATTTATTAATTTTTTGAAAGAGAGCATGAGTGGGGGTGGGGCAGAGAGAGAGAGAGAGAGAAGGACAGAGGATTCGAAGCAGGCTCTGCGCTGACAAGCTGACAGCAGCCAGCCCAACGCGGGGCTCGAACTCACGAACCTCAACAAGATCATGACCTGAATCGAAGTCAGACACTCAACTGACTGAGCCACCCAGGCGCTCCTTTTAATGTAATGAACATTATACGAGACTTCTTACGTGACAGAAATTGTCCCAAGAAATCTACATAAATCAACGAATTTTACCCTCATAAAAATACTAGGGTTCAGTGGTGTTAGTCCCCTTTACAGATAGAGAAACGGAACCATGCAGAGATTGAGATTTACCCGTGATCGCAGAGGAAGGGAGAGGCAGAGAGGGGCCCCAGCCCAGGCAGCCTGGCTCCAGAGCCTGAGATTCACCCATTAGGCATTATGCTGACTCTCTTCTGATTCTAGGAGAAGCCGTTCTGGGCCATCCCCACCCAGACCGGAGTTCCTGCGATCAGTGGAAGCCCGGAGGCCAGATTAGGTGACTGGGAGGTGGGGAGGGGCCGGATTCCTGAGAAAACTCCAGCTCCACGGGGAGACCCTGTCGGAATTCTAGCTGCGAATCTGGACCTGGAAGGCACATGACTTATCTGCACCTGGGCTTTGTCACCTGTGAGATGGGGACCAAGTCCCATGGTGCCAGCCATGAAGTGCCCAGGTAAGAACCAATGCCATTCCACTTTAGGAAGTCCTTTGCAAAGAGATGAAAGCAGGGCTGGGGGCCGGGGTGGGGAGGGAGGTATTCAAACAGGAAGAAAAAAAGAAAAAGAATTTTAGCCAAGAGATACTCTTCTCTGGGGTTCCGCCCAGGGTATTTAATCGCGGCTTCAATTCAGCACATTTCTGAGTACACCCGTTTGTGTTTCAGATTCAGCAATGGCAAATCGGTGCCCTCCCTCTCCCTGTCTCTCAAAATTAATAAATAGAAAGAAAGAAAGAAAGAAAGAAGAAAGAAAGAAGGAAGGAAGGAAAGAAGGAAGGAAGGAAGGAAGGAAGGAAGGAAGGAAGGAAGGAAAGAAAGAAAGAAAAAGAAAGAAAGAAGGAAGGAAAGAAAGAAAGAAAGAAAAAGAAAGAAAGAAGGAAGGAAAGAAAGAAAGAAAGAAAAAGAAAGAAAGAAGGAAGGAAAGAAAGAAAGAAAGAAAGAAAGAAAGAAAGAGAAAGGAAAAGAAAAGAAGAGAAAAAAAGAAAAAGAAAAGTAAAGGGCCAAGCCAAACCTAGACTCTCTCCTGGTGTCTTTGTAGGAAGATTTTAAAGATGACCAGGTCAGGCGCACACACTGTGGACTGTTCTAGCCCCAGGCCTTGGGTTGCCCTTGTGTCCACTCCCCTCCCCAGGCACCCCATTCTCACCACCCCCCAAATGTACCAGGAGTCATGGTGGAGTGTTCTCCTTAAACAGAACACTCTCTATTTCGAGGCATACATACCACTTAATTTCACACGACATGAGTCATGGTTTACAGCTCCAAAAAAGAGTCCAAAGAGTTTATTAACACAGTTAAAAGTATCACCTTCAGCTTCTGTAGTGTTGGCTTTTCTCTCTCACCTGGGGACTCAGGAACTGAGGGCGAGGAAAGCAGGAAAGCGCCATTAGCCTTTCCCCCTGGGCCCAAGGACTGGGAAAGAGGAAGGGTGGAGGGCAGAGCTTGGGGCAGTTGACAAAAGGGAAGGTGTGAGAGGCGGTGGTCCCTGACCCGCATGGGCTGGAGAAGCCTCCTTCTCCCCACTGGGTCTGGCATTTCCTTGGAATCGGTGAAACCTCTTTCCCATTCTTGTCCCTGAGGCTGGAGTCACAGGCTCTTCTCTGTAGGGTTTCACTCCCTGCAGGAAGCCTCCCCTCTCTGGTCAGGAGGTGGGGGTTACAGGGGACACTTGTAGGACAGCCCTCATCACCATCGCCCCATGTTCAAACCACTCCCAGCACGGATCGCACGGTATGAGAACATCTGTTCCTTGCTTGTCTGTTTTCCCCTCTGGACCGTGTGCTTCCCCTGAAAGCAGAGACTGTCCTGTGCATCTCTGTAGCCCCAGAGCGAGCACAGGGCCCGGCACAGCACAGATGGCAAATCAAAGTTGACTGACTTGAGCCCCCCTCTTATGGGGTTGATTTGTGCCCCCTAAAAAGATATGTTCGTTTATTTTTTTTTGGGACAGGGAGAGACAGAGCATGAACAGGGGAGGGGCAGAGAGAGAGGGAGACACAGAATCGGAAACAGGCTCCAGGCTCTGAGCCATCAGCCCAGAGCCTGACGCGGGGCTCGAACTCACGGACCGCGAGATCGTGACCTGGCTGAAGTCGGACGCTCAACCGACTGCGCCACCCAGGTGCCCCTAAAAAGATATGTTGAAGTCTTAGCTCCCAGTGCCTCAGCATATGACCTTATTTGACAATAGTTGCTGCAGAAGTGACTATTAGGAGGAGGTTACACTGCTTTCAAGTTGACCCCTAAGCCAATATGACCGCGATCCTTGTACCAAAAGGGGACATTTGGGACACAGGCGGAGGGAATGCACAGAGATTCAGGGAGAACGCTGTGTCATGATGGAGGTGTGAGCCCAGAGATACTAGGATCGCCAGCCATCAAGAGCAGCTGGGAGAGAGGCATGGGACAGATTCTCCCCAAGAGCCTTGGGGAGCGGGAGCCCGTGCCGACATCTTGATTTCAGACCCCCAGCCTCCAGACGTGTGAGAAATGAATTTCTGTTGTTGTAAGCCCCCCGGTCTGTGGCACTTGGTTGTAGCAAAGTGTACAAAGTGTCCCAGGGCATCTTGTACGCCCCCTGCCACCCACCTCCTCTCCAGCCCCCAATTCTTCCCCCGAGACGCAGCCTTCTCTCAGAAAGACTTTCTTTGTTTTTTGGGTTTTTTGTTTTTTTTGTTTTTTTTTTTAGTTTACATCCAAGTTGGTTAAGCATATAGTGTAATAATGATTTCAGGAGTAGATTTCAGTCATTCATCCCCTCCGTATAACACCCAGTGCTCGTCCCAACAAGTGTCTCCCTTGATGCCCCTTCCCCATTTAGCCCATCCGCCCAACCACAGCCCCTCCAGCAACCCTCAGATTGCTCTCTATATGTAAGACTCTCTTCTGTTTCGTCCCCTTCCCTGGTTTTAACATGATTTTTGCTTCCCTTCCCTTATGCTCATCTATTTTGTCTCTTAAATTCCACATAGGAGTGAAGTCATATGATATTTGTTCTTCTCTGACTGACCGATTTCACTTAGCGTCATATACTCTAGTTCCATCCATGTTGTTGTAAATGGCACGATTTCATTCTTTTTGGTTGCCGAGTAATACTCCATTGTATGTATAAACCCCGTCTATTTTATTCATTCATCTGCCGATGGACACTTGGGCTCTTTCCGTACTTTGGCTGTTGTCAATAGCGCTGCTATAAACATTGGGGTGCACGTGCCCCTTCAAAACAGCACACGCGTAGCCTTTGGCTAAATACCTCCTAGTTCACTTGCTGGGTCATAGGGTAGGTCTGTTTTTAATTTCTTGAGGAACTTACACACTGTTTTCCAGAGTGGCTGCACCAGTTTGCATTCCCACCAGCAGTGCAAAAGAGGTCCTCTGGAAAGACGTCATTTCTTAACTCTTTTCTGCTACTGGGGGCCTATCTCTCATTTATTTTTATTATGCAATCTAGACTGTGAAAAGGGGAAAGGGGATTGGCATCCATTGAATGCCGCTTAATGGAATTGTCTTTTTGTTTGGTTTTGTTTTTTTCTCCTACTGTATTTCATTGAGGATGAGGCCTCGTTGAAGATACTACCCGAACTCACACAAGAAGCCATTTTCGATAACCAAAAGACCTGGAGAGATCATCAGTATCCATCGGCAGCCAAAGCCTGAGTCTGAGTGACGGGGAGCAGGGGCCGGGCCCTCCTCCTCCTCCTCCTCCTCCTCTCCCAACAGCATTCCCCAGTCTCCCGTGGCAGATTGGCGTCAGGGAGCGAGAGCCCCTAGTGCTGAGGTGACAGGAAGCCGGGTGGCATAATCTGTCCTCCAGCCCACAAAAGACAGGAAATCCAGAGCTGGAGGTTGAAAATCTGACCTCAGCTCACCCCTGCATTGTGTCGGGCCCAGGATGAAAGAACGGGCTGCACAAAGGCCTCTAAAGAAAGCGATTGGGGCCTGGCCCCCGCGGTGAGGGAGGAAGATACAGTCCCAGCCCAACTGACCTGGCCCCAAAGGCTGGATGGACCCATCCACGGTTTCCAAGAACAGCCCACCCTTGCGCACCCCCGAGGTCCCTGAGCAGGGGTGCAACCAAGCCTCCTTAGAGAGCGCCTGGGGCTGCCTCTAACAAGCCAGGCTTCTGGGGCACGCAGGACAGACCCCAAAGGAGCCCAGAGCCAGAGCAGCTAGGGACCCGCATCCTCTCCTGGGCTCTGCCAACACATTTGCTGGGCTGACCTCAGTTTCTCCACTCCTAAAACAGAATCCTCTCTACCCACCTCTGGGGTGACTTTGCAAATCGAGTGAGCGACTGGATAACAATGATCCCTTGGATTCCACGGTTTTCGTAACCCTGGAAGTCCTTCATTTCGCTTAATTCTCCTCACACCATTGTGAGGTTAGAATGATCCCTGCTTGGTGGTCGGTTTACAGATGAGGTCGGTGACTCCAGGGAGCTCGCTTGCCCGCACAGCTCAGGAGAGGGCAAGAGCCAGCTGCGTGCGCCCCTCCACACTTGCCCCAGAGACTCTGAGCTCAGTGCTCCTGATACCTGCTCCTGGAGCATTCCCTGAGACGGTGGGCACACCTAGACGAGCTGAGGACAGCAAAACAGGAGGCAGGAGCTGGAATCTGAAGTCTGGCCATGTCTGCTCAGATTTCTCCCGGAATTTCTTAGCTAGACTGACTTGTTTTTATTAAAAAAAATTTTTTAATGTTTATTTATTTTTGAGAGAGAGAGAGAGACAAAGCACGAGCAGGAGAGGGCCAGAGAGAGAGGGAGACACAGAATCCGAAGCAGGCCCCAGGCTCTGTCAGCACAGAGTCGGACGTGGGACTCGAACCCACGAACCGTGAGATCATGACCTGGGCTGAAGTTGGACGCTTAACCGACTGAACCACCCAGGCGCCCCATGCTTGTTTGTTTTTTCAATTATAAAAATAATCACTAACATTTCTTGAATACTTAGTACGGGTCCGGTCACTATATTCACTCACTTCTCACAGCAAACCAAAGAACTAGATACTTTTTATCCCTGTTTTCCCAATGTTGAAACTGAGGCCTTCAGGGGCGCCTGGGTGGCTCAGTCGGTTAAGCGGCCGACTTTGGCTCAGGTCATGATCTCGCGGTCCGTGAGTTCGAGCCCCGCGTCGGGCTCTGTGCTGACAGCTCAGAGCCTGGAGCCTGTTTCGGATTCTGTGTCTCCCTCTCTCTGACCCTCCCCTGTTCATGCTCTCTCTCTGTCTCAAAAATAAATAAATGTTAAAAAAAAAAATTAAAAAAAAAAAAAAAAAAAAGAAACTGAGGCCTTCAAGAGATGAAATAATGGACCCAGCACTATATAGCAAATCTAGAACGCATGCCCAGACAATCTTGTCCAAGGGCTTGTGGTCTTAAAGGGCTGGCATTCGTGTGGGGGAAGGGGGGGCCGCGGGGTCAGGTCACACCCTCTAGTGACAGCTGCAAAGTCTATTACTCCAGAAATAAGTCACAGAGCCACACAGCAAAGGGAACTCGGATCAAACCTGGAGGCAACAAAATTGCATTTTAGTCCAGCAAGCGAGCGTCAATACGACGTGTTTCCTGCACTCAAGGAGCTCACAGTCTGTTGGGGGAAAAATCGTGTAAACAGAATAACGAGGCTGTGTGATGACACATTCTCTGACGGGGGCACCACGTGAGCACAGCGCAGGTTGAAGGGAATTGGGCCCGGAGTGGTGCCAGAAAGCAGAACGGAAAGTGGATTCGTGAGCCACACCGTGAGGCGAGCTGGTGATCAGAGGGAAGAGAGTGGAGAAGGGGCCTCACAGAGAAGTGACCGCAGAGCCCTGGAGCCCTGGGCCGCTATGGGACGGACCAACCCCTTGGAAGCACTAGCCACCTATGGGTTGCGTGTGGTAGACCAGAGAGCGGATTAAAGCTTCCGGTGTGCTTGGCCAGGATCTACCTGCATCTGGGGCCACCTCTAGATTCGGTCACATGGCCCTCCTCCAGCCGCCCCTCCCCACAGGCATCATGGAAACACGCCTACCAGATGCAGGATGAATCTGGTGAGGGAAAGAAAATAGGGCACGCTGGGATGGGGACACCACCCCCCCCCCTGGTTTGGGCTCCTGCTCTAGCCCCACAAATGCCAGGGTCGCCTCCCTTTCCCTGAGGACATGGCAGGATATTCAAGCAGACAGAAGGAAGCACTCCATTTTCCCAAGAGTGCTGCCCAGCTTTCTACCCCGAGTGACCGACTGTAGGTAAATGGTGGTGGAGACCAAATAGGTGAGTAATTGAGGAGGGACAGTTTGGGGAGGAAGATGATGCGTTCAACATGGACAGGTGGAGTATGAGTGCCTTTGGGACATCTAGGTAGTAAATAGTAGGAACCAAAAACATGCAAGCTTTTGTCAAAAACTCAGGAATGGCAGAAGTCATTGCTCTTGGCTCCCCATAGGAATCAACCTGGGGAATTTAGAAAACCATTAATCTCTTGGTCCTCCCCATAGAAAATCTGAGCTAACCGCGGTGTGGCCTGGCCACGGGGACTTTTTTGCCTACAGTTTCTACCATTTCTAAGTGTACAATTGCGTAGCATTAAGTACATGCCTCTGTTGGGCAACCATCACCAGAATCGTCTCCAGAATTTTTTATCACCTCCTGTGCCAATTAAACAATAACAACCTAATGCCCTTGTTCCCCCCGTCCCTGGTACCTCTGTTATACTCTGCATGAATTTATTCTAGGCACCTCTATCTGCTTCATATAAGTGGAGTATAGTACTTTTCCTTTTGTGTCTGGCTTATTTCACTTAGCATAATGTCTTCAAGTTTCATCCATGTTGTAGCAGTTGACAGGATTTCACTCCTTGTTGAGACAGAATAATATTCCATTGTGCGTATAACCACATTTTGATATTTGGGTTGCCTCTGCCTTTGGCTATTGTGAATAATGCTACAGACATGGGTGTACAGATATCTCTTTGAGTCCCGGCTTTCAGTTCTTTTCGGTACCTATCTACAGGTGGAATCCAGGATCACATCGTAATTCAATGATTAACTTTTTGCCTGTGGTTGTGCAGTTTTCCACAGCAAGCACACCATCGTACATTCCCCTCAGCGATGCCTGGGGGGTTCCAATTTCTCCACATCCCCACCAACACCTGTTATTTTTGTTTGTTTTGTTTTGTTTTGTTGTAACATTCATCCTTTTGGGTATGAAGTGGTATCTCATTGTGGTTTTGACTTGCATTTCCCTGATGATGAGTGATGTTGAGCCTCCTTTCACCTACTTACTGGCCATTTGTATATTTCTTTGGGGAGGTGCCTGTTCAAGACCTTCGCCCATTTTTTTAATTGGGGTGTTTGGGCACAAGTAGGGGGACACATGCAGAGTTAGCCCAGAGACTTGAGGCTGCACCCAGTGGAGAATTGTAGGAGCCCACAGTGGCTTTGGGGACGGATGAGGGCAGAATATGGGAGCCCTCTTTCCTTTCACGACCTGAATATTTATATGCTATTCTCCAAAACTAACAATCTTGCTTTGCTCCAATCTTATTATCCCCACTCAGACTCAGTCTGTGAGTTCCATACTAAACATATTCAGGGACTTCAAGACGGGCTGCTTCTTTTCATTTTTGAGGACCGCTACCTGAAAGGAGGTCCATCATATCAGCAACAATCAGCTTCTTGGTTAGGGGCCATGCACTATGTATTTTTTAAATACTTAAAGCCAGGTAGAAATCTTTGTGGGTCCTTTTTCCTCCGAGGGGTAGGACATGGAATTGTGGGGGCAGAGGGCCAAGAAAACGTGGCTCAATTGAATCTGTTTAAAGGAAAGGAGTTTAACAGTCCTTTCCTGGCTATAAAAGACAAAATTGGGTTGCAGGTGATAGAACTTTCCTTTAAGTTGTCTCTGGTGAAGGCAGCTTATGCACAAGCACCAGATCTCTGGAAAGGCCCGGCATCACCCTTCAAATTGCTCTCCTTCTAGAAGAGGCTCAGTGGGGGAAAGAAATAGCTTGTCACTCTTCCAACAACATTTCAAACTCAGGTTCAGTAATAACATGGACAAATGATTCTAATGCAGAGGTTCTTTCCAGACTTCAAATAATTTTCCATTAGTGCTCTAGGCAGTGTTACGAGTAGGGAACACCAAACGGTGATTTAGAAGTCCAAATTCACACCCACACTCACTACTTTCTAGGTGTGTAAATTTAAGTCTTAGTTTCTCTTTACCTATAAAGTGTGGCTAAGAATACCTTCTCTGTTGGTTCATGGGGAAGCCTTGGAAACTATGCAGAGCTACAGAAACGCAAAGGACCAAGGGAATAAGGAATAAAAATACACCTGACGCGTGGACTTAGAAGGTAAAGAGGACACACATGTGTCCAGGAAGTTCTCGGAGGCTGTGCAGATGACAGCGTCTACCCTTTAGGGCTTTTCAAATTGTTCCAAATAACTTCTGTGAACATCAAGCACAAGAGAGGTTTCAGTGAATTCCAACAAAACGGGTCATGGAAGGCTTTGTGGGAGACACAGCCTTTGAGCTGAGTCCGTGAAAAAAATGGGTAAAACTGAGAAAGGAATGGCCGGGGACAGGGTAGCTTCCAGACAGAGAGATCAGCAGGAGGAAAAGCACAGGGTCTGGGGAGTATCTGGGTACCACTGGAGAAGTGTGTTTATGCGAGTGCACAAATGCTATTTTTCTGATTCTTACAACATATTCCTGCCCGTCTGCTTAAAGAAGAATCTTGAACACAGACAGCAAACACTTACCTGGAGTTTTCCGTTCTTACAGGTACCCTACACCGGGGCTGCCGATGCAATCATTCAGGCTGTGTCATGCCCAAGAGATGTCTTACCGAGGGGGTAAGAGGGCGCAATATCCAGCTGCATGCTGTGCGCCAAGCCATGCGGACCCGTGGTGGCGCATCTTCCTGGAGAGGAGAGGAAGCCTTTTTCCACCCCGTGCAAAGATGCCATATAGGCTCTCGGTCGTACCACAGGTCAGAAGAAATGAGGAATCTATAGTCTTCAAATTTTTTCAGATTCTAAGTTTTTTTTTTTTTTTATTTTTTTTTTTTCAACGTTGATTTATTTTTGGGACACAGAGAGACAGAGCATGAACGGGGGAGGGGCAGAGAGAGAGGGAGACACAGAATCGGAAACAGGCTCCAGGCTCTGAGCCATCAGCCCAGAGCCTGACGCGGGGCTCGAACTCACGGACCGCGAGATCGTGACCTGGCTGAAGTCGGACGCTTAACCGACTGCGCCACCCAGGCGCCCCAGATTCTAAGTTTTAACTGATATCCCAAGATTGGCCCACTTGGGATAGGAAAAAAAAATAATTAATAAGAGTCCACTCTGAACCAGACGGTTCCTAGGTTTCGTGCAGACCCAGCCTAAGTGCATTAAATCACTGTTTGGTCTCCTTTTAGTTTGAGGCCATCACAATGCTATGCTAAAAAGGATATATATATACCCGGTCACCGGATTGTTTCTTCTACCCATGTCAGAGATGTAATGATCAGAAATCTCCCGACAGTTGGCACTAGAAAAGACCTCAGGCGTAATACAATCGAAAGTTCTCATTTTACAGATACGCGTGGAGAAACCCATCCCAATCCTTCCTTCATTCGTCACTTGTTGCTTGCCTGCCATGTGCAAAACCCATTCTAGCCAGTGCAGAACACACAGAGACCACAGAGCCCCTCACCCCTTATAAGACAGATAAGACCCAAATATAATTATTTATAATACATAATCAAAAGTTATTAGTGACCTAACAAAAATACAAGACAAACGGGTGTGTTCGAATGCATTTATGTGCCTGTGGGAAAATCTAGAAAAATATACACCAAGATTTTAATAGTACTTCTCTCTGACACGTAGATTTCTCTTGATAGTTTTCTTTCTTACTTCTCGTTATTGTCTAATTTTTTCATAGTGATCATGGTAGGGAGAGAGGGAGTTAGTGTCATTTTTCAAACACACAAGGGTGTGGGGAAAGCGCTGGGTGAGGTTAAAGGAAGGGGAGCAGACTTTCTGTAAAGGAGAGTAGGAAGGTTTGGTGAAGAAGGTGCCTTTAAGCTGGTCCCTGGAAGACAGGTGGGCTTCTGACCCGTAGGACTGGGAAGATGTGCAGGCAGAAGAGAGAAAGCCCAAGATCAGCAAGGCTTGAGGAGCAAGAAACTTTCAGTGGTGGCCTTGCCAAGACTCAGGCCCCTGAAAGCCCGGGTCTGGCTCCCCACCATGTCAGGAGTGTTTGGTTGGCGCCCTCAGGAGCAGGCCCGAGGTAACTGGTTACTGAGACTGACAGGCATCGTCGGGGCAACTTTACGTGGGTTAAATCTACGTAGATAGTTTGCTCCCAAAGTCCCACGGGACCTAGTCATGTCCTTCTCCTTCACAGACACGTTGGTTGGTTTCCCATTGCCTACTGGCAGTCCTTAGGTCCAATCCGTGCAACTCACCTGTGGCTCCAGGATGCACTTGTGCCCTAAACATGCGCTGCATTTGCATGTATTTGCACGCAACCCCATGCACCTCCATGCAGTTCCAGGCACCTTCACACGCCTGCATGCGGCTCCGTGAAGTTCCACGCAGCCCCGCACAGTTCCACGCAGCTCCACTCAGGCTGCCCCCTCAACCTGCAATGCCCCTTCCTTTCTTTCTGCACCAGGGCAGTACTTACACAGGCAGTAGGGCCATCTTGTATCTCCTCCTGCGGTGGGAAGGCCCCCCTGTGCTCTCAGCTCACTTCCCACCGCCTCTTCTCCAGAAATTACCCATGTTGACATCTCGTCTCCCCGCCCAGGGGATGGTCTGAGTCAGCCGCCATCTTGACTCTTCTCCCATCTTCCTTTCACCTCATTCACGGGCACACACTCTCCACCCCCGGAAGGACTAGTGGAGAGCGTCCGGTTTTACATCTGGCTGGTAAGCTCCGCCGAAAGAAGGCAAGTGTCACATGGCTTGGAAGGCTCGGGGAGCCTGGCATTCCATTAAATCGGCCATTTTTAATTCAAAGAAATCAAAGTAAAATGGCATTTCGGCTCCAGAATGTATTCTGTGATCACACAGTGGGGGATCATTTTATGGGTGGGTGGGGAGCTCAGAGCTCCACATCTGTGGAGAGAGCCATTCTCCATCAAGATAGCTTTCCGGTTAGACTCTCCCAGGGCCCTCCCCCCGTCGGATTTATAATAAGGGTACCATCTGTATACTGAAGAGTCCCCAGAACAGCTCTTGTTCCCAAGCTCCAGGCCCTTTGTCCCTTCCCTTAATAATATGCACATGTCATTAACATGACAGACCGTCTCCCCTTCAGGAGGCCCAGGACTGGGGGGGGGGGGGATCTTCAGCTGGGCACTTGTGCCCCTCAAACAACATTTCCAGAATGTATAAGCCGTTATTTGCTGTGAGTTAACTGCAGGTTTCCCCCCAAAGCTAGATAGAGGTAAAAACTGCTTTGAAAGGCCCTTGAAAGGTCGACTAGACTTGCCACTCCTGTTTCTTTTGCGAAAGAATACACACACATCCTGAGGAATGTGGTCCCACCGCCCCCAACAGACATAGCCAAAATGGTTTCACAACTGCCAATAAAAGGAACACCCCACCACAGGAAGTAGTTAATCTCATGGAACGTGTTTGTGGCAATATCATCACAGGGTCCTCGACTCGGAGCCTGAAGCTCAAGTTCGTCTGTAGGTGCCTGAACTTGCAGCTTCTCTGATGAAACAGAGCCCGGCTACCCACAGACCTCAGGAAAGAGTTTATTCTCTGTGTTCCCAGGATGTCTCTAGGACAAGCGCACACCCGGAGAGCTTTAGGAAGGCCGTTCCCTCTCGGCCCTGGGATTGTCTGATAACTTGAAAATTGCTCCTTTGGGCTCCTTGCGGAGATCTGAAGAATGAAGGAGGCTCGGGAAGGCCCAGTTAGAAGACTGGAACTAGGGTCAGGGTCAGGCCTCCAACTGCTATCATCATCATCCCCATCATCATCATCGCCATCATCACCATCATCATCATCATCATCTAGAAGGAACTCCAGAGCCTGGGGACAGTAGAGTGGGCAGGCCAGCAGAACGTGGGTCCCTGGCATCTGCATGGCACCTGTCACCTCACACACTCATTTTCCCCCGCAGGGCTGACAGCAGCCCAAAAGGAAAACAGAGATTTCTCCTCTGCTACAGCCACAGAGGGACTCGCTCCAAGTCACTTAATCATGTCTCTAGAACTCAAATCCACGGCTCTGATACCAAGACAATGTTCTTTCCAGCCGCTCCTTGCTTGCCAGGCCCTTCAGCACCGCGGTGCAGGTGGCCTGGGAGGTGTGTGCTGTGGGGGTTCCAGCCCTGTCTCCTTGCCTTCCACGGGGAGTCTTGTCAAGCAGACCCCCGAAGAGAAGGAAGAGGAGGGGAGCGTCCGCCCCTTCCTTGCCAGAGAGCGAGCGTTTAGCGGGACACAGACTTTCAGTTTTGAAACTGGGACAGTCACGGGCAAACTCGGACAAATCAGTCACCCCAGGTAAAGAGGGAAAGAGAAACCACATCCCTGCAAAAAGGACTTCTCCTTTTTGGGAGAGTCCTTGAATGGCAGCAAACAGCATAATAAGCATTTTACGGCGGTTTCCCCTCCCAATAATCCAGCCCTCAGCATCCATGCCTCCAGTGAAGCCAGGGCTTCGTTTGCACCGGAGCTAGATGTTGTTTCTTTGCTCCGACACTTTCGCGTTGTGGTTCATCACTGTGGGCAACAAAAACGTCCTCCCGTGGCTGCCTGGCCAGGGGAACCTGTGGTCACACCTGACATGGCAGCCTGCACACACAGTCAGCCAAAGATAACAGAGGCTCGAACCGCAGCCACATGCTGACGTGTGCGCATTTATTACCCAGAGGAATTTCCGAGGGAGGTAACACTCCAGGAGAAACAATCTCCCAGAAGTGTCAAACGAAATGTATTCGCAGCCATCCAGGACGTTTACAGTTAAAGACATCCAAGAAAGCCTCCAACTTCATTATTTTAATGAGATGTTTGGGGGAGAGGTAGAAAGATGACTGACCCCCAAGACAGGCTACGAAATATTAGTTTGGCAAATTCGGGAGGAGGATCGACTCGGGTTGGGAAAGACTTACTCTCAAACCCAGATGCAATCACACCATTTCCGTCAGTAAACTCTGGTCTCAACCCTGCTCTCTTCACCAACGAAACCATCTAACTAGAGCTCCAGCAGGGGTCATATCTCTAGTCTCTCGGATCAATTTCTTGTTCTTCTTGGCTTTATGCCAAAGAAAAGTGGCGAAATCAACCCGAGCAAAACCTCAAGATGTTAGATGTCGGTTATCATATTCTGTTTTCACCTGGGTAACACAACTAAAAATTGGATGTATCATAGTTTTCTCCAGTTCCACGTGAGACGAGCCTTCGTATCCAGTTCTTCTGCGCAAATTGAGACCGTCTAGCTGGCTTTGAACGATAAGTCAAGTCTTTTCGCTGGTAGTAACTATTTCACGAATATTTAAATTCGATGCTGTGAGCAAAGCCCTATTCTCGGTACAGCGTAGCAACCAGAAGTGTGCCGATCAAGTGAAGGCATCGCTCACAGCATTTACTACCTGGAGGAAGCCCACTCGGAAGCGACTCCAGAAAGCAGGCGGTGAAGCGGGAGGGAGATGCTGGACAAGAACCGACTAGGAGATCGGAGCTCATAGAAGGCTTACATACGGCAGTGTCCAGATGGCTATCCCATCCCTCATGTACTTTATGTCACCCGATCCTTCTAAGTACCTTGCGAGGTGGTCATTACTAGTGATGTTGTGGAGACGAAGAAAGGGAAGGTCAGAGGGGAGCACCTTGCCCTCAGTCCCACATTGGGTGAACGACAGAGCCCAGATGCGTGCCCGGGGCTTCCCACTGGAGGATGTTCACAAACAGGGCAGACGTTTGTAGCGATTCAAGCCATCCCTGAGGACGAAGGCTTCTCCGGAATTGAAACGGGGCGCTGGAGATTACCAACTCATTCCACTCACAGACGCGACCATGGAAGAACAGGGGTCGCCTTCCCATGCCAAGGCTGAAAACAGCAAATAACTGAGCTACGATCCGACCGCACTAAGTCCTTCTATTATCCAGGGCTGCCTCCCCGTCCACTTGGCCCCTCACTTTGTAGACCGGAGAGTTGGCTCGCAGGCCCTCCCTCGGGGCAATGGCAGAGGAAAGCCTAAACACAAAACACCACCTCTAACAGGCCGCCGATTCACGAAGGAATGTGCTCGCGTCCTCACCCCGCGCCACCTCCCGAAAGCCTGCCGAAAATCTCGGGTCTGCTCGCAAGCCGAAGAAAGGAGAATTTTGTGTCGTCACTTCCGAGCACATCTCGCAGCAGACCATCCGCGTTTATCATGGGAGTACGTGCTGTGGGTGTTTCTCCAAATGTGCATCGTACCAACAGGTCCGTCTAGTTCCACCATAAAAAGGCTCTGTTACTTCTCCTGGTCAAAGGTTTCAGGATGAATGTCTTGTAGCATGATACGTCAATATCACAAGAGATCAGGTAACCCTGGTCAGTGGTCTATGAAGAGATTTCCTTTACAAGTAGGGAAAACTAATAAACCATTGTAGAAGGCGTAGATGTTCTGCGGCACTCAAATTCCTAGGCTCCGTCTTAAAATAGGCTTCAAAGCTCACATTCATTTGTTTCCAAGGTACCCGTTTTTAGGTTTTGTAAGGCCTCTCTGGAGAAACAAAAGTCCGCAAACTTCTTGCGGAGCTCAGGCTTGTGGGTTTGTTCTACCAGCAAATGTTCCGCAGGGATTCTTTGCCCCGGTGACATACGGGGGAAATGGAGGGAGGAAGGCTCCCGTCGACAAGAAATCAGATCGTCGGCCAGACTTAGATGGCACCCATCACGTGCCGGGCGCCACGGCACGTGCTACGTGCAGTCTGTGATCCCCCCGAACACCCCTGGGAAGCGGGGGGGTGCCGTTGTCCCCAGTTGTCCCCGTGGGGCAACGGCCCTACCTGGAGTGCGTGGGTGGGGCAGTCACATTCACACCGGGGAGTCTCGCCCCAGATCCACTCTCTTGCTTCCCTTTGAGGGAGTGAATGAGAGGCCGGAGTGGGGTAGCGGTGGGGGGGGAACATTTGCCAACGTCCAGAGGGAAATGCTGGAGGAAGAACCCCGAAAACTGAGGCCGGACTCCCGGCAGCCGAGCAGCCACCACAGTGCTCAGAGCTGGGTGCCGTCCCTCTGGGACCCAGCCCCCGGTTTCAGTCCCGCACACCTTCCCCACCATCTCCTCAGCCTGGCAACCTGCCTCCCCCCTGCGGCGCCCCCCCCCCCCCCGGATCCCTCCTTCTCTCCTTCCCTTTCAAAGCCTCCACCATCTCATTGAATGCTATTTACTGTACCTGCATATTACATTTCTTCTCACTGTGGTCACTCTCTCCCAGACTTTATAAAGTCCACGAAAGCAGGGATCTGGGGGCAGTTCTGCCTCTTTTCCCGATGTTTCCCAAGTGCCTAAAACAGTGCTTGGCACAAGATAGGTGCTAAAGAAACATTCACTGTGAGAAGACAGAAAGAGAGGAGGGGAAGGAGAGAAGGAGGGAGGGAAGGAAGAAAGAAGAAACATTGCCCATGAGCAGACTCTATACTCATCTGTTTCCTCTCTGCAGCCCTACTTCTGAGGCGGTACATTGAGCTCGAGGGCTTCTGAGCCTGTTCCAAATCTAATAACCTCTGATTCTAAACACAGCCCGAAGGAGCACCCGGGTGGCTCAGACGGTTAAGCGTGCGACTCTTGATTTCAGCTCGGGTCACGATCTCAAGGTCTGAGTTCAGGCCCTACGTCGGGCTCTGTGCTGACAGTGCAGAGCCTGCTTGGGATTCTCTCTCTCCCTCTCTCTGTCCTTCCACCCCTCAAAAACAAACAAACAAACAAACACACTTAAAAAAAAAATCACAGGATTTTCAAGACAGCCACCACAGACATTAATGAAAGTCAGACCCAGAAGACCCAGCTCCCAAAAATGGGTGTCTGATGAGCTGGCCAACACTCCTGAAGGGTGGTGAGACTCGAGTGTTAGAAAACCTCAGTGATTGCTACAGGGCTCCACAGGGGCGGGGGGTCTTGCACCATCGTCCCCGCACAAATAGTCACTGACCTCAGATAAATCTACGAGCCTCCTCGGGACTGTGGTAGACCAGCAAGCCAGCTTCCTCCAACCGAGAGAGGGTTCCACCAGAGCCCGGAGGTACAGAGCCCGATTCAGCCATAGGACCCTCTCTCGTGCTTTGGCTCAACACTCCTCCACCCTCCATCGGTCCCTCCTGTCTCCCTTGCTTCTGCACTAGGCCCGGGGACTTAACTCCCTTCCAGACTGTGGGCTTCCTGAAGACAGACCTCCACGTGCATTTGCCTTCACTTCCAGCCGTCAGCGCTAGACATTCAGTGATGCCTTAAGGGGTGTGGTTCCCCATTTGTATTAGCCTGAGAGCTTGCAGATCGGAGCCGGCAGGAGGCACACACATAAACGATTTCTGCCCTGGCTGGTCCTCCCCTCACGCCTTCCTCTGCTGCCTACTCAGCAGCCATTCTGCTGGCATCTGCCAAGGTCCTGTCATTTGTCAGTCATCAGGCAAGCGGGGCCGAAGACTAGAGGTGAAGGGGACACTACCTGCCTTTGGGGACCTCCCGTCCAGGTCTCAGGGTGATGCGGAGAGCTTTTCTATCTCCAGCAGCCACATCAGGTCAAGAGCAGGCCCACCTGGGGGTATGGGGATGACCACCTGACCAAGATAGCACTGGGTCTGCCATTCAACGTTGAAAGCGTTTCAAGAAACGGAAACTGGATGACCCAAGAGGAGAGAATGTGTGAAGTAAGAAAGCCCTGCTCCACCTGGCGGGGCTAGAACAAGAATGACTGTGGAGGGGCAGGTGGTGACGGAGCTGCTGAGCCCACGTAGGGGTGCGGGTGGGGGTGGGGTGGGGGTAGCAGCCTCATGGGCCAGACTGAAGGATTTGAACTGCGTCTTCCACACAGGGAGGGCTATTGGAAGTTCTTATGCAGGGTCGGCCATCGAGAATTAAGAGAGAAGCAAGCACGCTGTAGGTGGATGGGTGGGCCAGGGGTCGGGAGGCAATAGGGTAAACAGGAGGAAAGCCAACACTGTGGAAAGAGCTTCGAGCTGATCTGGAGAGGGGGCTCCAGTCCTGGGTTGGGCCGCTAATTCGATACGGGATCCCATGACCCCATTCTCTCAAATAGAGCAATTCAATGAGATCATCTCTATGCTCCGTCTAAGTCCTACCGTTTATTGATCTAACTCGTGTAGAGCAGCTCCTCAGGCTCAAAACCGCTCTTGGAACAGAGATGGCTTCTCACGTGATTGAAATGAGTTCTCCAATTCTTCTGTGACCACAGCAATTACTTTATAGATAATTGCAGAGCTAAATTGGGTGACACTCTCCCTCAGCTGGTCCAGGAAAGGCAAATAAATGGCGTTTCACCTTAGCGTATATATTATAATACATTATTTATGACCCGCCTAATGCAAAAAGGTCTCTTCAGTATAACAAAATAAAGCAAAAGGCATGGCTAAGCCGACAGTGAAAATCACGAGATCATAGGCTTTAGAAGAAAAGGATGGATGGGCACCAGACATGTAGAATGAGAGCACGGGATTTGGCTCTGAGCTTCCCAGCAGCCAGAGCAAAAAGAGAACCTGGTAGGAATGAGCTTAGAGCCTTATTCATCGCAATGGTTTTTCCTTTTCCATGGCCAGAGTTCCGTCTCATCCAAAACACCTAAGTAGGCCCCTTATCGACTCAAAAATAGAAAAATCGGGATGATTGGACAGAGCTTCAAGAATCTCAAGGACTTGGAGGCCACTCAACTTTCTTTTGGCTCATGGGTACACAAACAAGTTTGCAGAGGCTGCAGAGGATTGGGGCAAATGGACAGGAAGTCTTCTGGAGTGACAATTCAAAAAGGTCTTTCAAAGAAGTTTCATTATTCTCTAGTGGGGGAAGGGGGCGAGTGGAGAGATTAAACAAGAGATTCTCATGACTTTCAACATGCTCTGACCATCAGAAAATGTCCACGGCCGTACTGCCTACCTCAGAGCCTTAGGACATGTGGCCGTAAACCGGGAGAAGGAGGACCTCAAGTTTTAAACCCCCACTGGCCTTTATAAAGTAGCCAGAACAGACGGGGACCCACATGGCCTGGATTCTACCATCACCACTCCCCCCAAGCTGTGTGACCAAGGCAAGCATTATCATGGCTGGACCTGTCTTCTTAGCAAAGGCTTTTGTCAGTTCAGAGCTAAACTTCTGATGAATGAAACCTTAGAGAAATGACCGAGCACAGCTTTTCACCCCAAAGAGAGACAGCTTATTTGTAAGCTTTCAGTTCTGAGAGGCTGAATGCCTCTTAAGCAAAGGTATCATCACCTCCCAACAGGGAAACTCAGAAATTCCTTCCTAGCCCAACTGTGCCTCCCTCCAATTCATTAACCTGGCTTGTCCTCCTTCATACCTGTGTGAAGCCAACAGAGCTACACATGCCCCGGTGTCTCTCCAGAAGGAACATGGGCACTTGATCTGGACCACACAACTTCTGCCCCAGGAGTTCCTTTTGTGCATCAGATCGAATGTTCCTTCAGGGAAGGAACCAACTTCCTCTTTTATTCTGCTACAACGCCTAACGTACAACCTCAAATCCTAGTGAATTTTGAAGAACACAGTCCTGGAGACAAACTACATGAGCTTATAAAGCCATCCGCCAATGAAACAAATAGTACCGACATAGCCAAGTTTCACAATCCTGCGTGTTAATTATACTTCTCGCTCTAAACGGTTGAGCAAGTCTGGTGTCCCCACTTAATTCTACGAAACATAAATGAAAGTGTGTAGTAAATTATTGAATGCTATGAGTTATAACACATGGTCACAAATGACGTCTCCATTCTGCGTAAACTGGAACAAATGCCTTTACGTCCCTAACCTCAGTTCTCTCTACCCTAAGTGAGGACAGTGGCCCGTCCCCACCTGCACGGATGTAAAAGGACTACCTGTAGAACTCCAGTTCCCTCTACAACGCATGGACTATTTGTGTTTAAGGGACAGAGCTTAACTAGTGCTATTAAGGGGGAAAAAAAAAAAAGCTGCATCATTTAATTGCTATTTATTTTCATAAACATGAGGTATTTCAAAGTGCTATAAGATGCAGCACTAAATATATACATTTTGAAGAACTTAAACACAGAACTTTGCATTTACCCAGTTCTATGAACCAAACATGAACAAATACATTAACAGGAAGAAACAGGCTAGGAAAAAGGCATATATATATAGTAAATTTCTTTACAAAAGTTTCTTAGTTCAAAAAGTGATAAAGTAATATCTACTCAAAACTTTCACAACTCATTTTCATACGAAAATATAAGTATCAAATTTAGTTATGTATCAGCATCATACTAAAGTATACAGGCAGTGTAAGAATTAGTACAGTACATAACAGAGATTAACAATATATTTGTATACAAAACATGCTCCTCAAACATTGAGGTATTACAGTACTTAGGTATGAACTTCCAGTCTAATACTGGCCGCAAAAGCCACCTCTCATTACCCAGGACGTATACAAAAGGCGGGTGTGTCAATGGTATTTACAGAAATGTTCCCCAGGGGTTATCAAATGGCAAACCCCTTACGTGACCATCTGCTGGAACTTAAGCACCATTTTAAAAAAGAAGGAATGACTTTCCGTTGTTTGGAAACTTGGAACAAACAAGGTGACTTCAACAGCCCAGAGGCTCCCAACTGTCACGAACTTCGACCGCGGTCTCGGAGGTGACATGGAGGAAAACTGCAAGGGCCACCCAGCATCCCATCATGCGGGCCCTCTCCCGAGGTCCCGGCAGAACCCCACATGTCCTGCTCCCCACCCAGATCCAAACTCGACGGGGAGGGGGACCGATTTGAAAGTAAACCCACATTCTTAATGTCAACACAATGTTTGTTTAAAAAAAAAAAAAAAAAATCAAAATGTGCAAAGTGGCAGAGTGACTGTCCAGTTTCGAGAAACGTTTAGCAAGTCCGAGCGTGTTCAATTTTCTTTAGCAACTGCTGCTGTCTTGCCTGCAACTTCTCCTTCTCCAGCAAAAGCTGATGCTCCTCGGCCTGGAGGGAGTGGACGTACTCGGTGGCTTTTTTCAAAATGACCACCTTGGCGGCCTTCTCGTTCTTCACCAGCTCTGGCACGTGGTCCCTGAGCGTCAGGAAGCTGGACCGCAGGTCATTGCGGCGCTGGCGTTCCAGAATGTTGTGGTTCCGGCGGCGCTCGCTGTCCTCCGAGTCAGAGTTGCGGGGACTCAAGCTCTTAGCCTTCGGGGGGATGACGCTCTTGAGGGGGCGGGGCGATGCTTCGCTCTTGATCTTCTTCTGGGGCGGCACATCCTCGCTCTCCACGTAGGGGGAGGGGGCGGCGTAGTTGTGCTGCTGGTGGATGGGGACGCAGCGCTTGAGAATCAGCTCCCCGGACTGGGCCCTCCCCGGGCCCGGGGCTGCGTTCTTGGGCCGCACGGTGATGGTGAAGGTCGTGACGGCCTTGCTGTTGGAGGAGGACCTTCGCTTCTCCACGGTCACCACGTCAATTTCCTCCTCCTCGTCTTCCTCTTCGTCATCTTCATCATCTAAGAACGAGAGGGGAGTCATTCTCTTGGGGAGACACAAGAGGGGCTACCCTGAGGTCCACGGAGAGGCTCTCACGTCAGGCGCCGGCCCAGTGCGCAATCATCGTGGATCCATCCACACGGATGTGGACGGCACTGCACGGTGGTTCTCGAAATTAGATACATCCGGGAGTTCCCCCCTCCCCCACACCGCTGGACTTTTTTTCAGCCTCCACACTCAGACTTTAGCCGGTGGCCGAAATATAAACCTGGGCTTTGGGGACTCCCATCGCACACCAGTTGTGGGACCCCGGGCAAGTTACTTAACCTTCCGGAGCCTCTATCTCTTCAGCTTTGAAATGGGGAGAACACCACAGGGTTCTGGAGTTGGACAGGTACTACGTGGAGAACAGAGCCTAGCAGACGGATGCTCCGCAAATGGTAAGCTTTGATCGTCATTATTAGTTTGTCCCACAGACTCACTCGTATTTCTCTCTCCACGCTTAAGAATTGAGGATCCCCATTTTAGGAGCATCGTCTAGCAAGTGACACACAGTTGGGTTTGATTTCAAGTCCTTAAGCTTGAAGGGGCACTTTTACTAACGAAGGCCGAAAAATAACCCGCCTGCCATGAACCTGAGTTCTGTATCGGTAAGCAGGTGTTCATCTAACAAAGACCGAATCTTAACTACAAAGTCAGAATCCACAGGAACTCTAAAGCCCCAAGTGGGGGCGGGGCGCCGCTTCGCAAAGTCCCGGGCAATAACAGCAACAAAAACATGTAGCATCGTGTCTACACTTCCCCCTCTCTCCTCCTTTACTCCCTCACCGGGATCGAAAATTATTGTTTAAAATGCAAGCATGAAAATCAAAACACATCTTCTGCTTGATCTGAAGGGGGCCGGAAAGCTGAACAATTGTGGGATTTGTTCTAAAGCCGAAATGTGAGGCTGTTCCAGTCTGTGGGTCCCTTTAAGCCAATGTTTTGGTTTTCTGCCAAGAAGACAGCTGTTGGAAGGAAGTGCTCCCTCACCGAGAGCTGTCAAGGCACAGACATTAAAGGGACAGACCCGATTCAAACTGGAGGCTTATCACCAAGTTTCCTTCCAGGAGCCTTAGATGAATCCGTCCTCGGCCCTCAAGGAAATTTGGGCTTTTTTATCCACCTGCATTCTGAAAACACTTGGGTTTTCAAGATCCAAGGGGCCCCCAGCTCCCTGCTGCCGGGACAAGGGCTATTCAAGTGTTTGGACAGAGTTCTTTTTACCTCCAGAGTTCCAGGCAAAGTCTGGGTTTTAGCCCAACCCTTCAGTTTAAGGCAGACAGAGGCACACCATGGAACCAATCGGTGGGTGCTCCCAGGGTGTGTACATTCTGGAGGGCCTAAGTGCCCGCCCTCACCTTGAAGGGCACTGGGTCACAAAATAACTCAAAGATCTGGCATTCTGGCCAGAGACAAAACTGGACCCGGTGCTCACTGCACGCCATGCAGAGGCAGCCCCTTGAGAATGTACACAACCGTGGCTTTACTTGCCACCAGCTGCTGAATGGAGGGGGGAGGCGGTCCCACCCCCCCCCTTCCCCCCCAGCCTTTCAGATCCTTGGCCCGCCCGCCAGCATATCGCCGCCTGCTGGCCACGGACCAGGAGCCAATAGCCCACCACCCACGGAGGGCGGGGAAGACTACCGAGGCTTGAAAAAAATAAATAAATAAAACTGGTAGTAGCCATCTGTGCAACCTCCCTCTACCTTTCCTGCGCCCTACATAGGATTTTTGCACCGCCTTTGTGTCTTCTCCCCGCGCCTGCCCTCCCGACCTGGGAGGCAGTCCCTTTCCACCCTGGTGCTAACAGGTTTCTGCCCAGAAAACGCACCCAGCGCGCCTCTCCACTCCCACCCAGCTTTAGCCACCCAACTTTTCCTAATTTTATCCCTTGGACCGGCCGCACCGGAGAAGTGGGGGACGGGTGGGGTCCAGTGATAGAGTCAGGCTCCCGCAGAGGGTGGAGGGCACTTCGGTGAAGGTGAGACTTTGGGGAACACCCTCTTGGCAGCTTTCGCTCCCCCTCTTCTCCTTATCCTGGGGGGGCTCGGCTTGGAGGAAACCGGCCCTCTGCCACCAGCACTACTTCCAAAATACGCTCCCCACCCCCCCCCCCCCACCCCCAGTCAAACCCCACGGACAGTAACAAAGGGATCGCGACTCCCGCTCCGGGACCCCAGGGAGGCGGCCGGCCCCCGGCACGGTCTTTACCTGAGTCGCTCAGGGTGTCTTCTCCGGAGGTGCTGAGGGCCTTGTGGTCACCGCCACTGGCCGGGCGGCCTCCGGGGCGCGGGGGGACGGCAACCGGGGCTCCGGCCGAGGCTGCGGCACTCGCCCCCGACGCGACCGCGGCGCCCGCCGCCGCCGCCGGGGCACCGGCCGGGGCGGCTGGCGCGGGCTCGCGCTTGTTCACCGGGAAGGGGAAGACGACGGCGGGATCCACGCACTCGGCGGCCGGGTGGGCGAGCTCGGCGGGCAGGGCGGCCCCGGCGCGACCCGCCCCCGCCGCCGCGCAGTGCCCGCGGCCGGCAGGGCTGGTGGCGCCCGCTCCCGGGGCCGGGGCTGCGGGCCCGGCGGCGGGCGGCCCGCGGCCGTGCTGCAGCTTCTCGCTCACGGCGCGCTCCAGCTTTTCGCGGGCCGAGAAGCCGCTCCACATGCAGTCCTGGAGGATGACCGGGTTGGGGGTGAGGCCGCTCAGGCCCCCCAGGCCGAACGCGTCCTCTTCGGCCGGGTTACCCCACAGGTCGGCCTCGGGCAGCAGCATCTCGGTGGCCCAGTTCGGGGGCTCGGGGCTGTGCTCCGGGAAGGCACGGCTGGGCGACAGCGGGGGCGTGGGCAGCAGCTCGAACTTCTTCCAGATGTCCTCCCCCGGGGGCGTCGAGTCGGGGCCGCCGAAGTAGAAGTCATCTTCGTCCGGGTAGAAGCAGGGCTGCAGCGAGTCAAACTCAAGGTCTGGGTTCTTGCAGATCATCCCCGGCATGGTGGACGCGGTGCAGCTCGGCATCGGCTCGCCTCCTGGCCGGCGAATGAGGGCTTCTTTCCGCTCCGCTCCTTTTAGTTAGGGGGGTGCTTCCTTCCCGTGGGGGGCGCGGAGGGCGGGGGCCCGCGCCAATCTCCGACACTGCAACCGACAGACACACCAGGAGAGAGTTGGCAAGCGAAGCCTAATGTGGGGGGGGGGGGGCAGTGGGCGCCCCCTCTCACCCGGCTCGTCAGTCTCCCCTGCAAGCCCCCCACTCCGCCTGGTGCTCCCGAAGGTGGAGGAAGTTCTGGCTCTCGCTCTCTCCCTCCCTCCTTTTGTGTACAAGCTGTCTACGACAGGGGGTGGGAGGGGGCATGCAGATGCGGGGGGTGGTGGTGTGGCTCTGCAACTTTGGAAACTGCCATTTCATTCACACTCGGCAGTGCCTGGGGGAGGGGGCCGCTCAAGGCTGCAGAATCCTAGCTCTCTCCAGCTCCCCGACAACCCAGTTGCACCATGTAGGTCCAGCTGCTCAAAGGAAGCCGGAGGCTCCAACCCAGCTACCGGCCAGATGATCTGGAGTACCCTCAGTCCCTCCTTTGTAAAATTGCAACCTCGGGAGTGCAAAAGGTAGCGGGGGATTTAGGAAACTTTGCAAAGGGAAAACGCCTTTCTCTCGACTGAGACCCAACCACGGGCACCCAAGCCCCCTCCCCCCCCCCATTAGAACAGACGCCCCTCAGCAATCCCTCCGCTGCAAGCAGAGTCCTGCCAATAGCTTATTTTGAACCTCTCTAACCCCACCCCCACTCTTACAAACCCCCCACAACGTCCTCTTCCTGGGAGAGGGGAGAGCCTGAACCCCAGTTCCCGGGAATGGTGCAGGGTCCCCGGGAGAGCCGCGTCTCCTCGGGGCTGGAGCAGTCGTGACCCAGATTACCACCGCGGCGGCCTCGCCCTAACCCCCCCTCTCTTCTTCCTCCAGGGGCACCCTTTGGAGAACCCCAGCTTCGGGGTCGAGACGCACCCGCTCTCCGTCAGCTCAAACACGGATAAATGTTCTAGAGAAGGGCGAAATTCTTTTCGATGAAGCCATTACACCCCTCCTGGCAAAGGCTGTAAAAAGGATTAGGGCGGGTCTCTTCCACCCGGGGTGCCTTCGGGGCTGGAACTGGCTTTTCAGGGAAAACCCCGAGATGGTTTTGTTTCGGAAGCAGCAACAGTCCCCCGAGGATACTCGAGCGCCCTGTGCGCGAGCCGCGATCCCGTCCGGGGCTTGCCTTCCCGCCGCGCTCGCCACCCGGGGGCCGCCGGGCAGTTTGCAACCCCAGCTCCTTACCTCCCGCCGGCTGCCGGGGATCCAGAGGCGATTCTGCGCGGGGGTCTCCGGGTGGCCTGGGGGTGGTGGTCCTCGGGTGGTTGCAGTCTGTGCGCGCTTGCGCCTGGCTAGCGCTAGCTCGGCTCCAACCCAGTTCCCAGGAGCCCCCCGCATCCACCCAGCGCGTCCAGACAGATGACTGTCACTGGCTGCGCTTTGAAGCTCGGGGGATATTATTAACTGAAAAATCTGACACACCCGGGGGGCGGGGAGAGAAGGGGGCTGCGGCACAGACAAGGGGGAGGGAGAAAGGCAGAGGAAAGCGGCTTTACCCCGCCCTCTTGATTTCCATAAAAATCAGGGGAGGCGCCAAGGCTTTCGCGCCAAAAGCCACTCGCTTTTCTTCTTTGCAGAGAGGAGGCTGCAAAGCTGGGAAAGCCCGGGGTGTGCTCCTCCCTCGCTTTTAGACCCCCGGGCTTGCACCCGGTGCACTCTGCGAACCAGCTGCGCGCCGAGCGGTGCAATGCAGCACCCACCCTGCGGGCCTGGCAGTTGCTTGGCATTAAAATATTTCTTTCCGGAGGGCTCTGGGGGTGTGTACTGGGGGATGGGGGGGGCGGGGGTGGGGGAGCCGAGGCTCCGATCCCAGCCCCCGCCCTGACTGCGTTTGTGTTCGGCTGAGCGCGACGCCAACGTCGAGCAAGGCCTGGCGGTGGGGTTGCTCGTATAATCTCGAAGGGAGGCTAGACCCAGGGTGCAAAATGGGAGGAGGAGGACGCGCCCATTTAGGAACGAGACCGCAGGATGTTTCTAGTTTTGAATTGAAAGGAGAGGGGCGCCCCCCTTGTTTGAAAATAAATAAATAACTTCAGGCTACGAGGGTGGCGCCGCCGTGGTTTCTTCGGCCGAAGGCGACACCTCGCGGAGACCGAGAAGAAAGCGGAGTTGCTGGGTCTGGTCTTCGGGGCTGGAGTAGGGCCACCCCGCCGTCCCCTCCTCCCCCCCCCCCCCCCCCGCGGCACTGTCACCAGCCCTCCCCACTGCGCAGGGGGTGGCGGCGCGGGGCGGCTTCCGAGGGAAAAGAGCGTTAAGACCTGCCCCCACGGGCTCCCAAATTAGCTTTTGCAAAGCTAGTATTTTCCCGAATTATGGGGAGGCTGATGAGGTTCACATGGAAGTACTGGTCCCCACCTCCTGGAGACCAAACCTCCTGGCTCAAAACCCTTGACTGCAAATTGTTGGAGACAAAAAGAAAGGCTGCTGTCCTACTTGGCTCCTTTGTGCCTCGGTTCCCTCATTTGTGAAATTGGGAGTTGGTAAGGGCGCTTATGTCACAGGGTTGTTTTGAGAATGAGCGTTATAAAGGAGCTTAGAACAGTGCCCAGCACCTAGTGAGCGTCTGCAGGTACACGTAGTACCAGATGAGGTTTCCAGGGAAATGGAGACCCCCCCCCCCCCCATCCGGCAGCATTACCCTCTCATCCCACCGCCAGGGTCAAATCCTCACTTCATTCTGGTCAAGCTATCGTACAGGTGTTTGGGGGAGACGGGGAATCAGAGATCATTGCCACTATCCCCAAACTCCCCAGGAAAAACCCGGATCCCCTGGGCAGCCCTCTTCACAACCAAATACCTCATGAGGTGGAATTTTCCCTTGGAAAGCTTTCCCTGGGTGGTTTTGGGGTGGGGGAACCCGGCCCCCTGATTGGAGTGGCAAACCTTCTCGGTCTCCCTTTTCCCAAACTGGAGATGCGACTCATCCCGGCCATTCACCTCAGCGTTCAAACTAATCACGGCTGAGGATGCGGGGGTCAGGGGACAGCCCCTAAAATGCACACATATTAGCATTTGTGAAGGCCCTTCCCACCCTTACCCCGGATGCCTACATAATTCTGGGGAGAGAGGCGAATTCCCAGAGTTCTAGGAAGTGGCCCATGGATGAGGATGGGCTGCCCCTTCCAGGCACCTCTGTTATTATTTCCTTCACGTGTGTAAAACACCTCACCTTTGCAAAAGCCTTTCCCACCCCCACTTCTGCTTTTCCCTAACCCCCTAATCTAAACCAAGCCCCCCTGCTGTATTCTCTGCCAGCATTCTGGATTTTCCTCCAGAGCACTTACTGCCATTTGTAATTATATATGCCTGGGAATGTTTGTTTAATGCCCACTTCCCTCGGGGGGCTGCAGGTGGGGGCGACGGGCTGTGCCTCCCTCACTAGACCACTAGACCTGTGAGCTCCTTGAAGGACAGGCCTTGTCAGAGGCAAAGCAAATTACCTGTCTACGGTAATACCTGACTACAGTAAGTCCTTGATGATCCGTTCAAAGGCAGAGATCCCAGAATGAGTCCTAAGGTGGCCACCTCTTCCAATATAGTTTCCGTTTATTGGCAACAGTAGGAGAGAAAAATGAGTGTCACTCGAGAACTTTCTTCGGGCCCCCAGCAGCCACAATGCCCAGAAAAAGCACTCAGAATTGCCTGCCCTACCATTTTACCAAAATGAGAGGACAGTTAAAATAGGCCAAGATGGCCCCCCTTTACTACGTTTAAAAGTCCTACCTTTGTCCTCTCTCACCAGACGTGTGCCCTTCAGCAGGCCATTTGTCTTTCTCCCTTGACTTAAAAAAGAATGGAAAAAAAAAAAAAAAAAACAAAACCAAACAAACAGAAAAAGAGGGGACAAGGAGACAAGAGACCCAGCAAATCAGGTATCCTTCCAGGACCTCAATCTCTATCTCCTCCTTTTAATGCAAACCAGTAATTACTGACAAGTCTGAATTTGAAGGTTAACAGAATGATAAAATTCAACAAGTATTTATTGGTGCCTTCATTTGCAAGTGGAAAGATAAAAGACTTTGTCCGCCCAGAAACCTTGCCGCTGCTGCTTCCTAGCCTGCTTGTAGAGAATTTTTCAAATGTTGCGATGCTCTCAGGCTGTGTGGACGCACATTAAATAAAATCTTCAGATGGCCTCGAAGACAGGGTTTGCTTCAGCACGCATCTACTCTGTCCCAAGTCAGGGCACAGATGAGTCACAAACCTCACCGTGGACTCAGCCAGACACACTTCTAAAGTGGACCAACGGATTGCACAGAGTGATACACAGGATTGGGTTTACAAATAAGGAGATTTTTGAGGGAGGACAATGTTTTGGCCTGTAAATCCCTTCATTAAAAACAAAACAAACCCCACATACATTCACAAGGGTCCAGCCTCACGACTGACTAGGAGCTCCGCAATGTCGAGATATTTTTTTCCTGATCACAAGTTAAGGGTCTCCTCTGGGTCCAGCTTCAGGGACCACAGTTTCTCCTAATAACTTCACTGGGTCTCTCCCCGCTCCGAAACAAAAAATTGCGTCATTTTATTGCTGGTTAAATCCTCTTAAATCCCTGACCCTTCATCTGGAATATAGGAAATCCAGATCTCTGCCTTACCCAATCGCAAAACAGAAAGCAAACAAACAAACAACAACAACAACAACAACAAAACCAAACCAAAGGGGGAAGAAAAACAAACAAACAAACAAGCAAGAAAGAAAAGCCTGCATTGAAGATTTAAATAGAAAAAAGACTATAAAAGTATAAGAAGAAAATAAAGATTGGGGTATTTTCTGAGACAGCCCAGAAACAAGGAAGGAAAAATTGACTATATTTGACTACCAATAAAAATTAAAATTGATAGTTAAAGTGCACCCTGAACGAAGTCCAAAAGACTACAGTGTGACAGAAAATACTTGCCTCGTCTATAAGAGAAAAAAGTATATCCCATGTATTCAAAGAGCTCCTACACATTGAATAGGAAAAACAGCCAGATAGTAGTAGGAGTCCAGGATAAGAGTAGGTAATTCACTGAATAGGAAATGCAAATTGTTCATAAACATATGAAAAGATGCTCAGCTTCACTAGTAGTCAGGGAAATGCAAATGAAATCTCAAGGAGATTAACATTTTTTGGTCTAGCAGATTGGCCCAAGTGTTGGCAAGGCTGAGGAGGGGGTGGGGGCCTCTCCTCCAGGGCTGATGTTCCAGCCCCGAGAGTAAAAGCAATCCCACTCTTCCATCTTACAAGACATAATAAAACAAAAATAGGTACACGAGGATGCGTGTTGCAGGATTTTTTGCCCGTAACAAAAACACTGAAAACAATCTCAATGCCCATCAACAGGGGAATGGTCGCATAATAGGCAGTCACTAAAAGTAATGCATCAGATCTATAGGTAACGGCTAAGGAAATATCCGTGTGTAGGAAGGAAAATGAGCAAAGGATGGGTCAATGTGCCTGGCAGCTTGAATATTCGGGCACTTAGATAGGTCAACACAAACCCGCAACCGGTTATTGGGCGGAATGTGCAGCACGTGGCGAAGAGTGGTTTATTTTGAAGAATGGAATCAGACAGGTAGAGGGAGAAACTTTCCTCCTACTTTTATGTTTTGTTTGGTATTTAAACCGGTGGGATGAAGAGCCAGTTTAATTTTTTGTTTTTGTTTTTGTTTTTTCAAAAAAAAAAAAAAAATGTTGTTACTCCCAGGACAGCTAATCATGAAGCTAATCATTTGGTGGTGGGGGAGGGGGGGGCGGGGGGAGGAGTAAAGGATCCTCTCCTGAAGCCTGAAGTCGGTCCCGAAATTCTCTTTTGTTTCCCAGGCTTGCTGGCAGTCTTTCAGGCCAAACTGGTACCACACTGAGTCCACTGAGAGGGGGTTCAAGGAGACCAAGAGGAGACAAAATGGGCAGTGGCTTAATTAGGACTAAACTCAAACAAGCCAAAGCCATTTAAAGTACACGATGTTGCGTGCGCCCAAGGCAAGACAGATTTTTTTTTTTTACATCTGAGGCTGGAGGAAAGTTGGAGATCCAGCAATGAGAGGGTTTTGGGGTGGAGAGTGTTATTGGCATAACTGTGTTTAGAACAAGAATGATCCTCATTGAATGCCAGTAATTGAATGACAGATTTAGAAAATGAGAAGTATCCAACAGGCCCTGCGCTCCCCTCACAGACTGTCATTCTCCCTGGTTTTGAGGCAGCTCAGACAGCCCCCTCCCCCAGGAAGCCTTTTCTCAAGCTTCGTATATTACAGAGCCTTGGGGAAAGAGCAAAACTTGGGTGCATGAAAATGCTCCGCAAGCTGCAAAGAACTTTGTGGAAGGAAGGTGCTATTGCTGCTGTAGAACTGAAATCCCCATTTACCTGTTTTCTCCGTGTAAAAAGGCAAGACAGGAATGCTGTCTGGGAGGCAGGTAGGTTGCTCAGGGCCAGGCACCCTGGGGATGGGTGAGGCCCGTAGGCTGGCACTCTGGAAACTCAAGGGTTTGCACGGAGGGGAACCCGGTCTTTCCAGGAGCCTGGGAGGGCTGCAGGGAATCCTGACTGCACACCCCCTCTGCGCATCCATTTGGCATTGCCCCTCAGATGGAGCAGACTTTCACACCCGGGTCGTCTTTCTCTGGAATTACTTGCCAGTCTCCCGGGACTTCATTTGGGTGTGTCCCCCATCCACTACGTTTTTCAGACCTCCTCTTCAAGTGATTACATAATAAATGGTTGATTTGCCCACTGATTCTTGCTAATTTCAATTTCCTTCAATGCTGATGACACTCTCTATAGCTCCAAGGACCACCCAGGTCCACCTTAATATCTGCCCCGGGGGAGGGGGGGCCCTTTCGGTTTCCTTGTGTGTAAATAGTGATCGACGATAAGCCCCTATCTGTCCATTTCCAGAAACTGCTGCCTCTGGCCTAGAAAGTCTTTCTTTTCTGCTTCAAATCCTCTCCTCAAAGATCAGCTAGAGACTCCAGAAAGGAATGCTGATCTTTCCCCAATCCTGCCTTTCCCCTGCAAGTCTCCGCTGATTGCATGCAGCCTGCCGCCAGCTTGCATAATCCACTTGCTTTCTTTATCGGGGGTCCTGTTATGTGTAACTCCCCTCACGAGGGTAACAGTCCCTGAGTGGAAGAAACTTTGCCCACATTATCCCTGCACCTTGCATAGTATCTGCTGGCTGCCTTGAATGGTGGAAAGCACCGAGCTCTGAAGCCAGACAGGCCAGAGAGCTCTGCCAGATCAGGTAACCGAGACAGCCACTCTGAGCCTTAATGTCTTCATCTTTAAATTGGCCTTTCATGGGGCGCCTGGGTGGCTCAGTCGGTTGAGCGTCCGACTTCGGCTCAGGTCATGATCTCGCGGTTCGTGAGTTCAAGCCCCGCGTCGGGCTCTGTGCTGACAGCTCAGAGCCTGGAGCCTGTTTCGGATTCTGTGTCTCCCTCTCTCTCTCTCTGACCCTCCCCCGTTCATGCTCTGTCTCTCTCTGTCTCAAAAATAAATAAACGTTAAAAAAAAATTTAAAAAAATCAATTGGCCTTTCATGAGGATTAAGCGGGGTAGCATCCATATTCTTGCCCCAGTCTGCATGGGAGAGTTTGGTTAGCCCTACGTCAACAGAGCACAGCACTTGGGTTCCCAGTTGAGCTGCTCCTCTCACGTGCTGGGACTTACTGATCCTTTCTCCAACGAGAACCACCCCCCTCTCTCTCCTTAGCTTGTCCTTGACCTAGGTGACTTTGCACTTGGAAGAAAATACTGCAAAGCCAAGGTAGCCAGGTAGCCTAAGGTAGTAATGGAGCACAAGACCACAGGAAATGAGTGGTTCAAGTCTAGAGTTGTGAATTGTTTGCTGAAGAATCTTACATTGGCCATTCAGCATCTCTTGGCTTCCCTTTCCGGGTTCATTAGATGGGAATAATGAGTCCTATTCCTGCTCTTCCTTAAGGGAGAGATGATATCCATAGAGCAGTGGGTTTAGATTCCGAAATTAAGTTTAACATCCTGATACCGTATTGTTTCTATAACTTAGGCAAGTCTCCTTTCAGCGGCCTAGTTTTCTAACCCACTAATAGGGGTAATAATACCCTTTTTATTGCAACAGAGCAGATGTGAGATCCCCAATCAAACTAAGACCAAGTTGGCTACCTTGCATTGTATTATGAACTCCAAGGAACTGTGGGGGTGAAAAGCTTTCTTTTAACATAGCAAGTGCTTGAAAAGTGGTAAAATCTCTACCCAGGAACAGTGTGGGATTCTGTGTGAAGTTACTAAGACAGGGCTGTTGGGGATGGACGCTAGAATCATCTTACAATATTTATGATGGTCATATTTCCTGGTAAGTGGCATCACATCCAAAAACCTGTCAAAGGGACAGATGGCATTCTTAGCACAAAAGAGGAAACCAATTAGAAGTTAAAATACAGAAAAACGGGAACTTGTAAACGCTAACAAATTGTTTCAGTGTGGAGGACTGTGCTATTTTCCCTGACACTTGCTAAGGAAGGTTTCCGTCTGGTTCGGCAACGCTCACGGGGCACTGGCTGTTAGTGTCTAAAGACATCGCGCAAACTCTCTCTTCTAATCCCCTTGATTTCAAACTTTCATACCCAACCCAAGTTGTCAGGCAGATGCTTGACCATTGCACCTCGTCACTTATACAGTGACAGATTGTTTCTTTGCAGCTCAGAAATGAGCACTAAAGTGCTAGACTTGAAGAAGCAAATCTCTGAACACTGTACTTACATTCATTTAGTCTATCAACAAACATTTATATATGATTTGTAACTTCTGCTCTCAAGCCGGTGGGGGTGATAGACAAAGACATAGGCAAATTTTCAGGAAAACTTATTTTGTGCTGTAACATATTGTGCGCACAGGGGAGCCAGCTTTTGCCCCTACCCTGGGGAGGGGAAGATGGCTTCACAAACTGGGAGACATTTAAGCCATGGGATGAGAAACAGGACTTGGCCCGAGGGATAAGTGTGGATGGCAGTTGTATTAATCAGCATGGGTGAGGCTGTGCTGCAGTAACAACCCACAAATCTCAGTGCCTTAATATAGCAAAGGCTTATTATTTGTTGTAGTTGCTCTCGTTACATATTACAGCATTCTTATTAGACAAGAAGCCACTTATGAAAAAAGAACAGGGCAAAAAAATATATCAAGACCAAAGCTGCAAAATTTCTCGTTAAAACTTCCCATTGGATTAAGACGGCCACCAGTTGGGCAATACAGTGTGGGGGGAGAAAACCCGAAAAGCACGGCTGGACCAAAGAGTCCTCACAAACTGAAGGTACCGAAAACAAGCTGGAGAGAAAGAGGACTGGATCTGTGTGTCTAGATCTGCGAGGACTCCAACCATTCACGGGGAGAAGCCCAGGCCTGTCGCTGAGCCCACACTCCTACTGTTCCTAGGAACTCCTAGGAATCGACTCAAAGACGACGGTGGCACTTATTAGACCTTTTCGATTTTCGCGACGCGTGGCCGTACTTGCCACAAAGTGCTCGAAAAATATTTGTGGAACGAGTGGACGAATCTCTCTCTCTTCTCCCAAAGCAAGACTGACTGATCTCTGCTACGCATGCATGGAAGGTCAAGGCCAGAGTCCTTGGGAAAAGTGAGGCAACAGACCTGCGGTTTTCAAATTTGGTTGTAGCAGTTGGTTTAGTAGTTTTACGAAAGCAATAATAATAAATAACTTTTACAGGGAAGTCCAGTGTTTTTAAAAAATGACATAGATGGGGCGCCTGGGTGGCGCAGTCGGTTAAGCGTCCGACTTCAGCCAAGTCACGATCTCGCGGTCCGTGAGTTCGAGCCCCGTGTCAGGCTCTGGGCTGATGGCTCGGAGCCTGGAGCCTGTTTCCGATTCTGTGTCTCCCTCTCTCTCTGCCCCTCCCCCGTTCATGCTCTGTCTCTCTCTGTCCCAAAAATAAATAAAAAACGTTGAAAAAAAAAATGACATAGAAGTGGAATGGCCGGGGTGGATTGGGAATCGGGGACCCTGAACCCCAACTTCTCAGCCTCCTTCTGTCGCCCGCTAGAGGTACTTCTGGGCATCTTTAGGATTTTCAAGCCCAGACTGAATGCCACTCCTTTAGAGAAATCAAATCACACAAATAAAAGCCCAGCACTCTCTCCTGAAACCAGCAGAAGTTTCTGGACGCCATCTTTCTTCCTGTTAAAAGCTGCCGTTGTCTCCACTCTCCTTTGAGGGGTTTGGGGCTGTGGTGCATTTAGTTCCACAACAGAGGAATGTATGCGTTTTCTTTTCTTTTTTAAAGTTTATTTACTTATTTTGACAGAGAAAGCACGTGTGAGTAGGGGCAGGCCAGAGAGAGAGAATCCCAAGCGGGCTCTGTGCCCTCAGCACAGAACCCAACGCAGGGCTTGATCTCAGGAACCAGGAGATCATGACCTGAACGGAAATCGAGAGTCAGACACATAACCGACTGAGGCACCCAGGTGCCCCGACGTGGACTTTTTCATGAGGAGATCACTGAGAGAAGCCACTGGCTATGACATCCTCACAATGGCATGCCTGCAGGTTCAGGACCGCCTCCAGAGGACAGATTAGCTAAGCGAGGTCCCCAGTGCCTCCTGAGGTCAGGAGTCCTGGTAGCTGTCACCTTTTCTGCAGAGTTTGCTTCGGATCCCGAGGAAGACCGTCTTTCTCTCCATGTGATACTCATTTCTCACAGTCCGGGCTGCAGGGAAGGGAAGGTGATTGCCAATCGACTCCCCTCCCTGGCCCACCGTATTAGCTGACAACAGGGTCTGCCCCCTCTGTGGGTGGTCTTCCAGTCCCTGCTCCCGGCACTGCCAAGGTCAGCCACACCCGCAGGGCCAAGGACTGAGCCAAGGACAGCCAGACCCGCAGGGCCCTCATCCTGCTGTCAGAGGGGCAAAGTCTCCTCGTCTCCTACCCGCGACACCTCACCAGACTTCTGCTCGCTGGGCGGAGCTGGACGCCTCAATGAACTTCCCAAACACTGCCATCCGTTCCAGATGGGGTGTCTCGTCTCCTTTTCCTCATTCTGCTCCGTTAAAACCCCGGGTCAGCCTGAGATGATGCCAGGCTCTCCACTCACCCCTGAAACTATGTGGATGAGTGCCGAGATTTTCATTCTGTAAGCTTAGGGGGCGAGTAAGGTCCCCTGCCCTTCTCTGCACTCACGGAGGCCCCGGCGGCCCCAGCGTCAGGCCAGGGAATAGTACTCGGGCTCCAGCCACTCTCCAGGCAGCTGGGGCGACGGCATCCCCCACACAGGGACGGAGGTGGGGGTACATGAGCCCAGGTTGGGACAGAAGCCCGGTCGCCAGCCCAGTGCAGGTTCCACTGTCCCACATTTGGTGACGTCTAATAATGGGGCTGGCACCTCGGAGGTGCTCACCAAACCCTGGACCACTTACCGCTGTGTTTGGATCAAAAGGAGTCCCAGCCCCCAGCCTGATGTCCTAGATCCGCATTTCTTTCAAAATGAGGGAGTAGCTTCAGGTCAGCACAGCACATAAGGTCAGATGCCCAGGGGGCACTTGGCATTTTTTTAATGGTCTTCCTGCTGATGAGGGCTTTGAGGGGTCAAGAAAAATCACGTTTGTTAGACAGACCAACACCCCCTGTCCTCCGCCTTCTCCCAAGGCCTGGTTTCCCAGCGTGGGGCTCCTTGAGCCTCAGTCTTCTCTGGGCTTAAGGTAGGGACAGTGGGTCCCTCTGTCCTTGGAGGGTCGCTATCAGTGCCAACTGTAAGATAAATGACAAAGAGCCATATAATCGCGGCATGATTCTCAATATTACCGAAATAATCCCCACTCATCCAGAATTACCTACTTGTCTTCTCTGGAGTATTTCCTTACTGCTATCTAGATCTTCGCCCTATTTAAGAGATGAAATATTTATCAGACGTTAACCTGAATCTTTCCGTTTTCATCCAACTGTTTGGGATCATGGACTCCAAGAAAACACCGCAGTTCATGGGCATCATTTCTTCTGAAACCTCCCTTTAAAAATCTATCATAACGATACGTGGCTGTGAAAAGGACTGAGCTGGAGTTAATTGTCCATCATGCAGGGTGACAGGAAAGAAGAACAGTGTATAACATGAGCTCATTCGTGAAGTAATCACATCATACTGATAAACGTGCTTATATCCGCGTATATGTAAGGTCACACACCAGGCTGCCTGGTGGAATTGTTGGGGGCTGAGATTAAAACTGGATTTTTAAGATCATGATTGGTTATTGCTTATTTAAACACATTTTTAATCAAGAAGTGTTTAAATAATCCTTTTTTTACGTTTCATTTATTTATTTTGAGAGAGAGAGAGAGGGTGTGCATGCACGAGTTGGATTGAGGCAGAGAGAGAGGGAGAGAGAGGGAATCCCAAGCAGGCTCCGTGCTGTCAGTGCAAAGCCCAATGCAAGGCTCGATCTCACAAACAGTGAGATTATGACCTGAGCTGAAATCAAGGTCAGACACGTAACTGGCTGAGCCACCCAGTTGGTCTTCTCATTTGTTTTTTAAAGTAGGCTCCATGCCTGCTGTGGGGTCCAATGAGGGGCTTGAACTCAGAACCCTGAGGATGCTTAGCCAACTGAGCCACCCAGGCACCCCCGAACATTCTTCCTCATATTTAAAATTGGAATCTAGGGGCACCTGGGTGACTCAGTCGGTTAAGCTTCCGATTCTTGATTTCGGCTAAGGTCATGATCTCACGGTTCATGAGTTTGAGTCCTGCTGTGGGGCTCTGCGCTGACAGTGTGGAACCTGCTTGGATTCTCTCTCTCTCCTTCTCTCTCGTTCTCTCAAAAATAAATACACTTAAAAAATAAATAAAACTGGAATCTACACTCCTAATCGTTCCATTTATTGAGCACCGGATACAACCCAAGCTGAATGCCAGGCACTTGACAGATTTTTCTCACTTATTCCACACTCTAACTTTGCAAGGTTAATGATTTTCATACCCATTTTCCATCTGAAGAAGCCAAGGCCTAAGGTCACACTGTTAATAAGTGGCAGAGCTGAACTTCTAAAGCAGCACAGTCTGACTCAGTCTGACCAAAGTGCACACTTGTTTCTAAAAGTACCTCTCCGCAGGTTCCCAGACGCCACCTTAAAGACTGCATTAAACCTCGTGAATATAATTAAAATTTTCAAATAAATACATATTTGTACATGCAACCTGATTTCCAAGTGAGTCACCAATACAGCACGTCAACTCTCTTCTCCAAACGCTGACACCCGTCCCCCTACATGAGCGAGGGCAGAGGTAGATTGTAGGGTATGCTGTCTTTTACGAAAATGACGTCTAAGGGGAGGCATGGCAGCTGACTAATCTGTTCAGAACTCCTTCTCAGAGATTTCTCAAATCCTTTAAGTCTGTGGACCTAGCCCCTCAATGAGAAGAGAAGTCAGCTACAGAACTCCCGAGAGCTCCACCCTAATGTCCTCACAGGGAGCAGAATCAGAAGTGAAGTTTTCTGTGTTGTTTCAGAAAACAGCGTAAGGAAGGATTTCGTAACCATCACAACAGGCCAACAGCGGATGCGGCTGTCTTGATCGGTACTGAGATGCCTGTCACCTACAGGATTCAAAAAGAAATGAGTGACGCATCAGACCTGCTAGAGAAGGGATTTTTGCATAAAAATAAATTCTGTGATTCTCCACCGTATGCTTTGCATTTTTACTCATCATTGGTAAGACCAACCCGTGATGTGGCCTTAGGGGAGGACATCCCTTAGAAGGTAAGTTCTACGGTTCAAATTCACTCTGCAATTGTAGTGTTTGGGTTTGAAACGGGTTAGTTTCTGAAGGTTTGGATTGGAAAGACCATCCATCAAGTGGTTGGTCCTAATTAATTTTGCTTGAAAACATCTGACACGTTCACAAAAGTAGCAATTAAAATTGAATGGTGGTGTAATCACCATCTCAAATATTTAAACAATGTGATTATATAATATCTATCAACAGAGTAAAAAAAAAAAAAAATACACCCAGGGAAATAGACGTGAAGGGAAAACAAATATTGCTTCAGGGGCTGGAAAACGCAATTTCTTCTTATGCCTCCCAGATCTTCAAGGCACAAGACAATAAGACAAGCTCTTGCTGGCACTTCGTGCTGACTTCTGACAGCCAGAGGCCCCACACCTTGGGTACTTAGAGCTGAAGTATACCCTGCAGTTGTCTGCCTCGATCATAATCAGACAAAGGATGTTCTGTGTTTTCCCTTTATGTCAGTCTGCGTGGGGTCCTCCAGATCATCTTCTGAGCCCGGGGCTGAAATATTGGGGTGGCGGGGAGGTTCTGATTCAGCCCAGGACAGATTTATTGAGGGCTTAGTCTGCACCCACTGAAACTTCCAGATCGCTCCAGACCTTATTTCCTAAAAGAAAAAACAAAAAAAAAAACAAAAACAAAAACAAAAAAAACCCGCTACCCCCACCTATTTGACGCTCACAGGCATTGCCTCCTGGAATCTCAGAGATACACCACATTCAACGTGTTCCAGACAGAACTCCTTATCTTTCCCCTCAAGCCGGCTTCTTCTGCTGAATTCCGTCTTTCACTGAGGGTACCGCTTGTGACCCAGATCAGAAACCTGGCAGTTAGGCTCACCTCCTCCTCTTTCTTTATCTTGTATCTTTGCAGTGACCATTTTTATTATTTCTACTTCCACCCAGGGCTTACAGAAGGCACCAGAATGTCCGTGCCTTATCTGATGCTAGCTCTACTTTGGGCTAACCCTAGGACTTAATGGGAAGGGCACACTTGTCCTGGATGCTGGTGGCTCTCAGTCTTTCTGTACTAGTTGGTAAGGAGTGACAGTGCCCCCCCCCCCAAGCGCGGCCCCCTTCCTCCAGAACGCCAGGGGCCTTCAGCGACTTGAGGCTGCAAAAGGTGGGGTTTGATTGGCTGGTGCCTAGGTGAGACCACTTATCAGTATTTGGCCACCATGTTTATGGCTCATGGATGGCTTACCTGCTAGGACCAAGTAAGCCCTATGCCTGAGACCCACTATATTTTAAGGGGCCCACAATAGTGTCTTTTAAAATCAAAAGGAGGGGCGCCTGGGTGGCTCAGTCAGTTGAGCATCCAACTACGGCTCAGGTCATGATCTCACCGTTCATGCGTTCGAGCCCCCTGTCAGGCTCTGTGCTGACAACTCAGAGCCTGGAACCTGCTTCAAATTCTGTGTCTTCCTCTCTCTCTGTCCCTCCCCCACTCATGCTCTGTCTGTCTCTCTCTCAGAAATCAATAAACGTTAAAAAAATAATTAAAAATAGGGGTGCCTGGGTGGCGCAGTCGGTTAAGCGTCCGACTTCAGCCAGGTCACGATCTCGCGGTCCGTGAGTTCGAGCCCCGCGTCGGGCTCTGGGCTGATGGCTCAGAGCCTGGAGCCTGTTTCCAATTCTGTGTCTCCCTCTCTCTCTGCCCCTCCCCCGTTCATGCTCTGTCTCTCTCTGTCCCAAAAATAAATAAACGTTGAAAAAAAAAATAATAATAATTAAAAATAGAATCAGAAGGGAAGAAACTTGAATATAATAATACTGAATAATATATAAAAATGAATTGTGCCTGGCTTACATTTTTCCTTATACCGACATAGCCATAAAATATAATAATTAAGTATTTTGAGTGGGCGGAGCCTACAAGAACAAAGGTCAACTCAGAATGCAGCCCCTTCTCGCTCTCCCCACCCATGTCTCCTCTCTGTGAATGCGGGATTTTATTTTATCATGCCTTTCTTTGTGCACTTCCTTCCTCTTTCCCTCACTTTCCTGCCACCCACATTTGCTGACCCCCCGTGGGTACCAGGGGTGGGGGTTCAGAAATGAGGAAGGTACCCCTGGCCTCAGGCGTGTTCTCAGTCCCGAGGGGGTGAAGACACATGTCACCAACAGTCCCGTGCGGTAGGCGGCCCAGCAGAAGCCCGGGAGCGCCCAGGAGAGGCTCGCTCTGCAGGAGGGAATTGGGGAAAAGCCTCCCCAAAGAGGTGACGCTTGAGCTCCAAGCGGTTCACACTGTGGCTTCCCAGGTGAACTTCCCTCTCACCGCAGCAGGAAGGCACAGCCCGGGGATGGTTTCTGCGGTTGACCTTCTCCCCCAGCGACTGCGGATGCCCACCCCTCTGGTCGCGGTGTCTATCCAAGATGAGCCCCTTTGAAACGCCTGGGCTGTGGAGAGTGTCTGGACCTGGACGGAGGCTGGCTCCAGGGTGAGTCATCACCCCAGAGAACCGCCACTCCGCACCTTGGGGGATGGAGCCCACGGCAGCTGCGAAAAAGCCAGCCTCCTGAGGGCGTGGGAGCAGCTTAGCCAGAAGTTCTGGGATGTGTTTGACCGTGGGGCTTCTGTGATCCACCTTGCTCCTCGCTGCCCTCCCGTCTGCCCAGGACAGTCAGCGGACTGGTGTTTAGACCTTGGCCAGAGGGAAGGCAGGTGTGTGGATGGGTGGCCAGGCATGACGGTGGCCTGTATTCCGGCAGCTCTGAGGACCCCCGCCCCGCCCCCCTCTCCTCACCCCCACTCCACAAGAGCCACAAAAGCTGTCCTGACCTTACACGATTCCTGTGTGTTCACACCTCTGGGCTACCCCTTCTCTAGTTCTGAAGGTTGACTTGGCCATCAAAGCCTTCAAAGTTCTTCAGTGAAAGCCAACTGTATCCCGACTGAATTACTCAAAACTTTCCGTGTGTTCACAAAACGCACAACGAATTTATAAAGGTATGTGACGGTTCTTAAATATTTTGCAATGGCCTGTGTCTCATTGCATGCATGCGCCTTGCTCCCTAGAAGGACCACTTTGAGAGCAGGGACCATGTGTGATCTTTGCCTCCCCAGAGACCAGGCCGACCCATCAAGGAAGCTTATTCTCAGCAAATGCTTATAAATGACTCACTCCTATGGGGGCCTAGAAGGGCAGGGGATCCTGGAGCAAGTTGCTCATGCTTCGTTTGCCAAATTCTGCCTGTAGTTTGCCTGTTCTTCCTTGGAGCAAACCAGACAATCAGAAAGAAGTAGGATTCCACTCCCGGCAGCCGGGACAAGTGCGTCTTTCCCATTATATTCTAGCGTTAGCCCAGAGTAGAGCTAGCATCTGCTAAGACCTCACAAGGCTCCAGGAAGGGTAACATGATCCTCTATCAGCAACAGGTAAGCCGGGAACCCCGCTCTTCCTCGACCTTGAGGCATGACAAAGATGCCCTTCCCAAGGACTCCTACCACTTTCCTGATGGGAAAATCTACTCACCCTCGAAGAACCATTTCAGATATCAGCTCCTCTGGGAAGCCGTCCCGAGCTTTGTCAGAAAGAGGTAATTGTTTCTTCCTCTGGATTCTCCAAATACCTCTCTCCTGCCTGTGTCACGGTGTTCGGCACATTTATTAAAATGATCCCCCCGCCTATCTGGTTTTTTTCCACGATGCCAGACGCATATGGCAGTTACTTCTGGGAGCAATGATTTAAAAGGCGACAGACTACAAAACACCCAGAAGAGAGCAACCAGGGGTGAGGAAGGACCTGGAAACCCATGCCCCATGAGGTGACCATATGTTGTGGTCGGCCCGGGACGTTGCTGGTTTACGCATGTTGTCTCGGTATCATTATTAATAGCACTCACTCTCACTCTCCAAAATGTCTCAGTTTGGTCCATAACATATACAGTCACCCTATTAAGAGGGAGAAGTAAAGGAATCAAAGTTGTTCAAACCAAAGGAGTTTGGGGGGAACCCATGCCTATCTTCAGATATCTACAGGGTCACAGGCAAGGTGTGGCCAGGGTGTTCTGTGTGGCCTCAGAGGGGACCTAGGACCCATGGGCCAGGATGACGTAACGACAGCCTTTCCGCCATCTGTTTTGTTTACTGTTTTGGGTACCAGGACTTGGCACCATTCCTGGAATACATTAATCTTCTGATAAATATCTGGGGGAGGAAAGCAGGAGAGGAAAATCTCCAGCAACTGAGCTCAACACATTTGAAGGCCAAGTGCTGCGGTCAACGCCAATGCCCACCGGAGAGGCTGAGAGGCTCCTCGCGGGAGGTGGTAGGGAGGCGTTGTGGGCTGCCTTCCAAAAAGAGACACGTTGAGGTCCTAACCTCCAGTACCCCAAAATGCAACTTTCTTTGGAGATAGGGCTGTTGCAGGTGTAAGTAGTTAAGATGAGGCCATACTGGAGTAGGACGAAGCCCTAATCCAATATGACTGATGTCCTTATAAGAAGACAGCCGCGCCCAGACAGAGACGCACGGGGAGAACCGTGTGGCAAGAAAGGCAAAGATTGGAATCACGTAGCTGTAAGCCCAAGAAATCCCAAATGTTGCCAGCAAACCACCGGAAGCTGGAACATACGTTACCATTGTTTTAAGCCACTCCGTTTTGGGTACTTTGTGATGGCCGCCCTGAAACACTCAGAAAGAATATGCCTTGGGAGGGTAGGTGAGGGTAACAATCCCAGGGGTCTCTGTCACAGTGGATTGGCTGGACTTTCATCCATCTCTGAGCCTGACTGGAGTGATGGGTTTGCCTGATACACTGCACAGTCCCACCGAGTGTCCATCTAGCTCTGGACAGGTGGCCTGCACCAGGGAGCAGAGCACAGGCTCACCAAAGCCAAGTGCAATGCCAGTGTCCTAAGACCCCCTTCTCTGTCCAGCTGGCCATGGGTTGGGAGCTCTTTGACTCCCAGAATGTCACCGCTTGAGCAAGTTCACAAAGGTAACCAAGTTCACCCCCTTATTGGCAACCCAGGCCCAGGAAGGGGTGGGGGGCACCTGGACCCTATTCCCTTCCTTCTGCACACACTCCAAGTTTATTTTCACTAAGGATTTCTGGAAAGGAACAGCACACTGTTTAGAATCTAATGAGTACCCAGTAAGCACTGAGTGAATGAATGAATAAATGAATGAACCAAGGAGTGAAGGAGTAAAGTGAGCTGAGCTTTTTCGGCTTGGTGGAGTGTGTTCCTGGCAGAGGGAAGAGGGAAGTGTGTTCCTGGCAGAGGGAAGAGCACTGAAGGTGCTCAGAGGTCAGACGGGCACGGTCAGGACAGAAGTTCAGCGTTGGTGGGGGCGGGGAAAGAGGGCAGAGTGAGAAAGGACCCCGGAGAGGAAGCAGCGTCCTGGGTGTGGTGCTCAGCTCAGGGTGTTCTCAGCCTGACCCAGTGCCAGTCCAATGCCACTGACACCTGTGGACAAGGACTAAAGTGGACAAGGACAAGTGTCTCCTTCCCATTATATTCTAGGGTTATCATATTGGGCTCATCATTAAGTCAGTTGCCTCAAATTATTATTAGTCGACAGGTAAATATAACTTTCATATTAACCACATGTCTGGGTAAGAATAATTGTACATCTCTGAGGAGGGGAAGAGAGATATAGGGCTTCTCTCAAACAGCCTCGGCTAGCTTCTTTCCAGCTGTGACATCCGTTGAACCCCAGAACAGCCTGATGCAAGGACTACTCACTCCATTTCACAGGTGGGAAAACTGAGGCGGGGAGGACCTAAGTAACTTACCCACCGTCACCCAGGTAGTGACCCAGGATTCAAACTTAGCTCTTCTGACTCCGAAGGCTGCCTTCTCTCTCCTGGATTACACTGTCCCCTCCTAGATTTCTGGCTCGGACTCTAGCGGGGTGGGGGACAAGAAGAGCTGTGTCCTTCAGAGGTCTTTGCCCTGGTGTTTGAAGGTGCTCCTGGGCAAGTCAGGTAGCAGCTTTCCCGAGTCTCATCTTCTTTATTCAAAATGGGACCGGTGATTCCAGTCCTACCAGTTTCACTGGGTAGAAGAATGTCTCTGAAGAAGTTTGGTAGACAACGCGACCGTACCTCCGGGATTTGACACGGAACCACGCCCCAAAAAGAGGGTATTTCTTTCTGGCCCTTCACTGTGTGCTCTGAAATTCTGGAATGGAGGTGGACTGTAGGACTTCTGTCCCCCATCCTATCCTATCCCCCAGCTCTGCTCTAGCCCTAGAGGAAAGTCCTGAGGGTGGAGCGGGAAGGACCAAGCCCCTAGAAGGGACGCCAGAACCTCCTGCTTCTGTGCGGATGGTAAGCACACCAGCCACACAGAGCTCTCCTGGGGCACAGAGCTGGGAGCTCAGCGCCGAGAGGCAATCCATCCTTGGTCATCAACTGCCTGGCCTGGCGGTAGACGTTCTGGATGGCCGGTGGCAGTCCTGAGAGTTCTAGAACTCTCGGATTGGCCGAGAGTGCCAGGACGCCCCGGGGGGAAGCAGGTCTGCGCGTGGCACTGTAGACCGTACCCCCTGCGGAAGCAGGCACTCATTTCCTGTTCACTGTACTGGACTCCTTGACGGATGGCAAGCCCTTGAGCTTTACAAGTAAGGCCCGTATCATAGGCTGGGTCCCACCGCTGACTTGACCAGGTTGCTTAATCTAGTCGAACCTCCATGTCCCTTTCCAGAGACACCTGGGATAATTTGGGCACCCGTCTACCTCCTGAAGTCCTTACAAGTATTGTCAATGAGACCTGCACAGTGCCTGGCCCATGACTGGCAGCGAAGGGCAGTCATTATGAAATAATAACTACCACCATAGGGGCCACATAGTAGGTGCTCGATAAAAACGTAAGGAATGGAAAATAAGGGCAAAATGCTCCCTGTCAGTCCCATCTGACTTCCACCCAGCGCCGGGGACGGGAGGGGGAATCCAACGTATCTGATGTTTAGAAACGTCACATCCAAAAATGTCTGCTTTCAAGTCGCCTTGCGTCGCTTTCCTGCAGCTGTCAGAGGCGGGAAGTACTTAGTAACTGTGGCCAGCTTTTCGGGAGATGGGTCTGTGGGGGAGAGAGCTCCTCAGATGAAGAAGATAACAGACCGAACAAGTGGCCCCATCCAGTGATTATGCCATCTGGCACAGCAGCCTAAGTGAGGACACATTTCCCTTGTACCTGACAATGACATCTTTTCAAAATAAAATACGTCGAGGTTGAGAAGTTTATCTTGGCGGAGGACTGTACCATTAACTCAAGATTAAACGCATCCTGTCCAAATTCTTTTGCTACTTGTAATGGGCCTCGGGCTCTCGGCCTCCAGATGTTGATTCTATGGATGCCTCATGAGGAAAGGAAGCTAATTGTTTTTTGCATTACAAGGGTCCAAAGTGGGGCTATGGTAGATGTCCCCGTGCACCCCCCAAAACCCCTTTGGGACCAAAGTGCTCCTTCCCCCAGCTACCAGCAATGTCTCCAGCTGAGCAGCCCCCTCACACACACCACCCTTGGCTGAAGGTCATTGCCACGTTCAAAGTTACGGCCCTTCCCAGGAGGCAGCTCAACCCAATATTTGGCTGATGCATAGGTACCAAAGACCAGGGCCCCTGCTTTGGTCTGGGAAGCTCCAGATTTCCCCCGGGATATTAGCTGGGCCCTTGTTGCAAAGACACTAGGGTTCAACTTCTCTGGCTAACTTCCTTTACTGCCCGCTCCCCCCCAGGGGTTGATCGAGAGAACGTTCACGAATAAACTCACTGCCTACGCATGCTTTGAGGAAGCCCACCCTGCTGGGGATTTTCACTCGCCAGCCAGCGGCCACGAGGACCCCGGCACTGTGGTGGAGCCCCGATTGCCCAAGGGTGCTGTGCCATAGCTCCAAGCCCCATGATGAACTTGGATGGGATACCCATGGACAGGAATGCCCTGGGAGTGCAGTGTCTCAGGCCTTTAAGAAGCTGGCAGTGGGGAGGAGCCACAGAGCAGGACAGGCTGTTGCTGAGAACCACTGATGCATTTGAGAAAGACCGCGGAAGGCTGGAGGTGACTAATCAATAAGGTCAAGTGTGACAGCCCTAGTGTTCTCCTGGTAGCACATAAAGAGACAATGATCTCCTGTAACCTGAAGGCACAAAAGGCCGAGTATCAGGTTCAGGACTTAATTCTAAGGTAGTGGGGGCTCCAGAGATGATTAAGTTCTCAACTCCAGGGAGTCTGCTGTGGCAAGGTCAGGGTCCTTGTGCAGGGGGCCAGCATGGCTCAAGTACCCTCTCCTGAGGGTCTGCGGCCATCGTGCCTCACACGTGCTGTTCCCAAGAACACTCGCCCATCATCCTCTAACACTTTCAGGGTCACCTTCCCAGGGAGCCCCGCATCAGACAGGCCCTCACGGCCATCCCGAGGCCAGACGCTCTGCTCCTCTGTCTTTCCCCAGCTTGTCATTCAGGGTTCGGCTCAAACATTGCCTCCTCAGAGGCCCTCCCTGACCACCTCTGCTCTGCCCATGCCCGGTTGTCCATCACGTCGCCCTGTTTCCCTGGGTGCACACAGCCCTAACAAGCACCTGAAACTACTCACTCATTTATTTCATTTTTCAGATCTCTCTCTCTCAAGTGTAAGTTTACGGAGACCCAAACTAGGGTTCAGTGTCCTGTCTGGGTGCCATGGAAGTATGTTCAAAAGGGAAAAAAGAAATGGGTGACTCAGTCGGTTGAGCATCTGACTTCAACTCAGGTCATGATCTCGGTTCGTGGGTTCGAGCCCCGCCTTGGGCTCGCTGCTGTCAGTGCAGAGCCTCCTTGGGATTCTCTATCTCTCCCCCGCTTGTGCTTCTCTCAAACATAAAAAAAAATAATAATAATAATGATAATAATGAGGGAAGGATAGAAAGAAGAGAAGGGAAAGATGAAACAGTTGTGCGTTCAAATTCTGACTTTGGTAAGCTTAAAACGATTCCTTGACCTCTCTTGGCTTTTGATTCCTTTTCTGTCAAAAGGGGATACGAATTATTTTTGGAATTCAGTGAGGTAATATGTGGGAAGGACCCATTTTCCAGCCTTTCCCCTAGAAACTTCTGGAATGTTCTCTTCAGAATAGCACTCAACTCCTTCTTTCCCTTCTCACTCACTTTGTCCCCCTCTTACCCCTCGCTTCCTTCTGAAGGAGAAATATCCAGAAAATTGAAGTTTCCAAATGGGAGAGGTCAGGCTATCTTATACCCACCTTTGATATGTGTGTGTGTGTGTGTGTGTGCGTGCGTGTGTGTGTGTTGGCGGTGGGGTGTGGGTGCACACGCGCATGCACATGGGGTGGTGCCATAGGGCTCGAACCCTCACCGCAGCAGCGGCCCCAGGCCCTCGGGCAGCCGGCCGCACCCTGGAGCGGCCGTGGCGGTTCCCCAGGGAAGGCTGGCCTGGGCGCTGCAGACCAGGAGCCCGGCCAGCTGCCTGCTACTCAGGGATTTTCCATCCCGGTTGCGACTTTCTTTTCAAAGTCTTTTCCTCTGCCTTCCTGAGAATTGTAAACAGGATGGGTTTTGTTCACTTGCATTTATTGACTCACTTTTTCTTTTCTTTTTTTTTTTTAAACGAAAGTAATAAATAGACTTGGGGAAGCTCTGGATGGGTACAAATAAGGACGGGAAAGTAGGCAAGCCTGCCATTTTCATCGGTACCGGTGTTCTCCCGGGATTCTTTCCATACATTTCCTTAAATTTAATTTTGTTTTGTCGAAGGGATATTTACACGTAGTTTCAAAAGCCATAGATTATTGGCTCTGACCACAACCGGCAGTCTCCTGCCTCAGTTTCTTCGCTGCCCCGGGTCCTCCTTCCTAGAAGCGACTGCTTTTCCTTCCCTGGGCCGCATCTCTGCCGGCCTCCCTGCATCTGCCTCCGTGATATGCGCACATCGCCGTTTCCCCCAGCTTTACTGAGACGTAACTGACACCGACCACTGTGTGTGTGAGGTGCACAGATTCTGATTTGACCCCCGTATACACTGCGGAATCAGGACCACAGGAAGATTAGTTAACACACCTGTGGCCTCACCTAACTATCCTCTCTCTTAATATATCACTCTGAGATTTTTGTCTTTTGACTCCTTGGTCTGGGAGTCGAGATTTGGGGCCTCTCGTGGGCTCTCTCCCCAGCTACTAGACGGCACATCAGTTCCCACCTCTTTCTTTCCATTCCTCCCAGCATTTGAATTTGGCAAACTAATGTTACATCTTTTTCTTTAAAAAAATTTTTTTTTTTATGTTTATTTAGTTCTGAGAGAGACAGAGACAGAATGCGACTGGGTTAGGGGCAGAGAGAGAGGGAGACACAGAATCTGAAGCAGGCTCCGGGCTCCGAGCTGTCAGTGCAGAGCCCGACGCGGGGCTCGAACTCAGGAACCGCGAGAGCACCGCCTGAGCCGAAGTCGGACGCTCACCCGACTGAGCCACCCAGGCGCCCCAATCATGTTATATCTTTACGTGTATGCAAGTACGTTTAGAATACAGCCACTTTTTACACTCCCATTAGATTACCTACCTGATGCAACTTTTTGGCCCCCTTGCAATTAATAATTGCCTCCTTTTGTTTACTTAGCTCAGTGAATTTTGTCTACCTTGCTCTATGTATCTAATTCATGCCCAAACTCTCCGATGGAACTGTATTTCCTTAGGGTTTCAATTAGTGCATTCAAATACACAAAGGAAGTATGTCTTTCATTTGTTTCTGGAGCATTCCACCCTCTTGTTCTGATCTGGCTGACGGTGCAGGGCTGGGTCCTAGGCCTTCGGTCTACCCCTTGCCTGGCACCTCCATTTCCTATCTCTTGTGTTGGATCCCCCAAATCCTATATTCCAGGTCTTTTAAAACAGGGCTTTATGCCCCTTTTCTTTTTAACAGCTTTATTGAGGTGTAATTAACAAACAACAAATTTAGCGCATTAAAATGTACAACTTGATAAACTTTGACATACGTAAGTTTTACATGGCCGTGATCAAGGTCCTGAATATATCCATCACCTCAAATTTCCTTGTGTCTCTTTGTAATCCCTTTCTTCTGCTTCTTTCCTATGCCTACACAACCACTGATCTGCGTCCCGTCACTGAAGGGTACCTGGAATTTTCTAGGATTTATCATAAACAGAGTCACAGAGTGTGTATTTGTTTGTAACTCATTTTATTTGCTCGGCATAATTATTTGGAGGTTTATTCATGGTGTTGTCTGTATCAACAGCTTGTTTTTTTTGTTTTTGTTTTTGTTCTGTTTGTTTTTGCGGAATAGTATCCCATCATATAGATGGAGGACATTTGTGTTGTTTCTAGTCTTTGATTATCAAAAAATAAAGCTTCTAGCAACATTCATGTGAAAATTATTGTATGAACATATGCTTTCCTTTCTCACGGGTAAATAGCCAGGAGGGGAAGGATTGGGTCCTATAGGGTTTTTTTAATTGTTGCTTTGTTTTGTTTTTTGCTGTTTTTTTTTTTTTTTTTTTTTAAGAAACTGCCAAATTGTTTTCCAAATGGTTTGTAGCACATTACCTTCCCACTAGCAATGTTATAAAGGCTCTATTGTTCTACATTCTTGCCACTATTTGGTACAGTCAGTCATTTTTAATTTTAGACATTCTCTCAGATGTTTAGTGGTATCTCACTGTGGTTTTAATTTCTTGTAGACAACATATAGGTGCGGTCTTGTTTTTTAATCTACTGTCTGTAATTGGGGCATTTTAAAAACGTTTATTTATTTTGAGAGGGAGAGAGAAAGTGCACATGAGCAGGGTGGGGGCAGAAAGAGAGGGAGAGAAAATCCCAAGGAGGCTCCAGGCTGTCAACACAGAGCCCCACACAGGGCTCGATCCCACGAACCATGAGATCATGACCTGAGCCGAAATCAAGAGTTGGACGCTTAACCAACTGAGCCACCCAGGCACCCCATTAATTGGTGCATTTAAACCATGACTTTCAAAGTGATCATTGATAGAGTTGGGGATTAATATTTACCATGTTTGGTACTGTTCTCTATTTGTTACCCTGGTTCTTTGTTTCTCTCTTTCTTCGACTCCGCTATTTTTCTGCCTTTTGTGGTTTTAACTGTTTATGTGATTCATTTTCCCTCCTTTCTTTTTTACTTAATGCTTATTTATTTATTTTTGAGAGACAGAGAGAGAGACAGGAAAGGGGCAGAGAGAGAGAGGGAGACACAGAATCTGAAACAGGTTCCAGGCTCTGAGCTGTTAGCACAGAGCCCCACACAGGGCTCGAACTCACAAACTGTGAGATTATGACGTGAGCTGAAGTCGGGCACTTAACCGACTGAGCCACCCAGGTGCCCTCCCTTTTTTTTTTTTTTTTTACTACTTTTAGCCAATGCCTTTAGAATTTGCAATATACATTTATACCTAATCCAAGTCTACTTTCAAATAACTCTACACCACTTCCCAGGTAGTGTACCTTATAATAACAAAATAATTGGAATGTCTCCCTCCTATCTCTTGAATAATTGCTATCACTCATTTAATTTATATATAAGCATTATATATATATATAATTTATATATAAGCATTTAATTTATATATAAGTATATATATATATGTATATATATGCATACATAATCAAATATATTCCTGGTATTATTATTTTGAATAAACTTATCTGTTAGATCAATCAAGAATAAGAAAAATAAACATATTAAAGTTTATTTATTTATTTATTTATTTTTGAGAGAGCAAGTGGAGGAAGGGCAGAGAGAGAGAGGGAGACACAGAATCTGAAGCAGGCTCCAGGCTCTGAGCCATCAGCACAGAGCCTGATGCAGGGCTCGAACTCATGAACCTTGAGATCATGACCTGGGCCGAAGGCAGATGCTCAACTGACTAAGTCACCCAGGCGCCCCAAGAAAAATAAGCATTTTAATTTTATCCCCTCTTATTCCTTCTACAATGTGATGCTCTTTCATGTAGACCTGAGTTTTCATCTTTTACATTGCCGTATGAATGCTAGAACTGGCATGTCAATTCCTACAAAAAAAAAAAAAACTTTGCTGGGATTTTGATTGAAAGTATGTTGAATCTGTAGAGACTCAGTACGAACTGAGACTCAGTACAAACTAGACTATTAAGAATATTGAGTCATTGGATGCAAGAACTCATATCTCTCTCCATGTATTCTGGTCTTCTTGGATTTCTTTTAGTGATATTTTGTAGTTTTCAGTGCATAGATCATGCACACCTTTTGTCAGGTTTATCCCTAGGCAGTTAATATTTTTGATGTCATTGTAAATTATATTGATTTTTAAATTTTAATTTGATTCTTTATTGCTAGTCTATACCAATACATTGATTTTTGTACGTTGATCTTGTATCCTGCAAGCCTGTGAAACTCAGTAGTTCTAGCGGCTTTATTACAGATTCAAAAGGATGCTCTGTGGGGGTGCCTGGCTGGCTCAGTTGGTTGATTATCCGACTCTTGATCTCAGGGTCGTGAGTTTGAGCTCCACATTGGGTGTAGAGATTACTTAAATAAATAAGACTTTTTTTTTTTTTAAAGAATGTTCTGAATAAATGATTATGTCACCTATAAATAAAAACAGTTTTCTTTCTTTCTTTGCAATCTAGATGCCCTTTAATTCTTTTCCATGCAGGGGCTAAAACCTCCAGTATAAATGCTTCGTAGAAATGCCGAGAGGGGACATGATTACCTTGAACCTAATCTTAGGAGAAAAGCATTCAGTCTCCGTGTGAGGGTAATTTTGGGGGTCTTGTAGATGCCTCTAATCTGATTGGAGAAATTCCCCCCTATTCCTAGTTTGCTGAGACTTTTTATCACCCGTTTCTGAAGGTCAGAAATGCTGAAGCAGCTTAGCTGGGCAGTTCTGGCTCAGGATCTCTGATGAGGTTGCAACCCAGCTGTCTGCTAGGGCTACAGTCTTGGAAGCTTTGACTGAAACTAGAGAATCCGCTTCTGAGCCCACCAAAAAGCTGTTTGCCAGAGGCTGCAGTTCCTTCACCACGAGGGCCTCACCATGAGGGCCTCTCCCTTGGATGGCTCACAGTGTGGTTTTCCCCAGAGCCGTTGATCCCAGGGACAGAGAGAAAGAAAGAAATGCCACCCTGCCTTTTACAACCTAGTCTGCGATCACACCATCACACCTGCCTCATCTTGAGTAACTCACTAAGCCCAGTCCACGCTTAATGGGAGCGGCTTATATGGTGGTGTGAACACCAGAAGGCAGGTCTCGATGGCGGCCATCTTGGAGGCTGGCTGTGACAGAGCGTTCCCGGCATTTACATTTAATGTGATTATTGAGCTGCTGGGGTTCAAGCGTATCATATAACTATTTGTTTTCTATTTCCCTCACGTGCTCTTCGTTCCACTTTCCCCTTTTTCCGAACTCTTTTGAATTTCACTGTGTATTTCTTGTTACTCCATTCCAATCCCTTTGTTGGTTTATTAGCTATAATTCTTTGTTTTGTTATTTTGGTTGTTGCCTTGTAGTCCCCAGTATGCATCTTTAACTTTCTACAGCTACCTTCAAGGGATATTACACTACTTTGTGTGCAAGAACTTTACAACAATATGTTTCCATGTCTTCCCTCTAGGACTTGGTGATGATATTCTCACATTTTACTTCTATATATGTTATCAACTTTATAATACATTCTTAATATTTTTACTGTAGTTTTATCTTTTAAAGACATTTCCATAATAATAAGTCTGTATATTTATTTGTAAATTTTATTTAGCTGGGTACTGGATATTTTTACATTCTTAAAAGCATTCTTGAATTCTGTTCTGGGTTGAGGTTAAATTACATGGAAACAATCCCTTTGGTTTTTGCTTCTAATCTTTGTTAGACTGGAACAGAGCAATAGTTAAGTCTAGGGTTCATTTTTCCCCAACACTGGGACAAAACACTGCTTAGTCTGCTGGCGGATGCGTCCGGAACCATGGGACTGTGCAGTCTGACAGGTGGGCACAGACAGGGTGCCAGCCCTCTTCTCTCTAACCCTACAATGGCTCTTCCCCTGACCCTGGCTGGTTTTCATGAGAAGGTGCTCAGCTCAACGCTGGAGGAGACCTTCTTCAGATCTCTAAGATTCCCCTTTCTGCAAAATGCTTTCTGCTCAAGTGTTCTACCCTGTGAATGCCAGCTGCCTTGGTTTCCCCAGACTTCCAGCTCCATCTCTGGGTGTCACCTGCTTCAGCATCCCTGCACAGCACCCCATCTTCCATCTCCCGGGGATCAATGGCCTTCGTTATCTGGATGTCTAATATCCTGAGAGCCATTGTTTCCTATATTTTGTCTCATTCTTTGTTTCAGATGGGACCGTATATCTGGTCCCCACTCCCCCATCTTCGCCATTGTCCATGTCTGTCACATCCTTAACTCTCTCATTTTGGCCGAGGACGTTCCCCAGAAACTTTCCAATGGAGGGTTCGTGAGAGATGAGTTTTTGAGATCTTCAAGTCTAAATTTTTTTCTAAACTTACATCTAATTGATAATTTAGAAGAGTATTACACTGTCTATTTGGAAAATATTGTCCCTCAGAATTTTTAACACACTGCTTTCATGTGCTTTAGTTTCTAGCTTTCTGGTTATCTTTGTTCCTTGGTATTCTCTTTATTCTTACTATTTTTTTTTTTTAACATTTATTTATTTTTGAGACAGAGAGACACAGAGCATGAACAGGGGAGGGGCAGAGAGAGAGGGAGACACAGAATCCGAAACAAGCTCCGGGCTCCGAGCTGTCAGCACAGAGCCCGACGCGGGGCTCGAACTCATGGACCGTGAGATCATGACCTGAGCCGAAGTCGGACGCTTAACCGATCGAGCCACCCAGGCGCCCCTCTTTATTCTTACTATTATTGAGTTTTATAACAATGCCTCTTTTTTCATACATTGTGTTGGGCCCTTGAAGGACCCTTTCTATTTAAAAAACAGAACAAAACATCAAATCCTTTAGCTCTGAGAAATTTTCTTTTGTGATGTCTCCGAAAATGGACTCTGGACTTCCTAAACTTCAAACAAACATCTTCTGATTGGTCTGGTTTTCCCTTTGTCAAATTGTTTTGGCTCCCGTGTCATATTAAAGACTTTCCACACAAATGGTCCGATCTTTGGCTGCACATCCCTATTTAAGTCTGAGGCCCTAAGCAGCTTTGTGCAAATATATGAACCTTGCTGACTGGTAGGCTTTATTATAACATGATCACGCAGGGACCTGACTGGGTCTTTGGGTAAACGTGCAGATGTTAATATTTATAGATTTTTTTTTGGTCTTGTTTTCATCAGTTCATTCTGCAACGATGGTTGTTCCATTCTCTTGCCAAAACGTGCAGGCGGAGACGTGGTGTAAGCGACGTGCTACTGTTTGTGGAGTCAAGCAGAGACGGGAGCCCAGGGGTAGGCGGTGGAATCAGCCTGCAGCTGTATAAATTTTTCATGTTGTCCCCTTGCTTTCAAGAGCAAACGGCATCCTGTTTTCAGCCGTGCCTGGCATCTCCACTGCCCTCTGCTGTGCCATGTCCTCTGCCCTCTGCAACTCAACTTCTTTAGGGAGCAGACTTTCAGCATCGTGCCAAAATGGGCACATGAGGGCTGGGTGGGCAACTAAGGGGCGGGGGGGGGGAGTCTAACTGCCCCTTAAGAAGTCTTTTCACCAATTCTCAAGTTTTTAGCCTCATTCCGACCCCTCACCTCCTGGGAGATCTGGGGTTTCCAATTTGGAGCTTTTCCATAGTTGTAGGGTTCATATCAGCTTATTTCTAGTTGGCCTACTGAAGTCAGTTAGAACTCACGTTTCTCCTCTCAGTCAGATCCAATTAATCCATCTGCTTTGTGCTTTTAAAGATTTGTTGCCATCTCTTGGCTGCTATTGTCTCTTCTCCAGTAGACTCAGCCTACTGAAGAAAGTTAGATTCTTCTTCTATCTCCTAAGCCTGTTACCACTAAGCCCTATTTTCCAGCTTCTAAAATGTCATGGGTATCTCTTGTTTGCTGTAAGTCTCTTCTTCTGTTCTCTCTGTCCTTGTGGCCTGTGCCTTTTACATTCCTTTACTATCATTTTAGTGGGATTCCAGGAGGGAGTGGAGATAATGCGTGTGTCCACGGGGCATGCACAGGAAAGAGAAGGCAGGGGTCCAGACAACCAGTCTGGGAAGTGTGGGAACCTGCAGTGGTCGGGCAGATCAGAATCCATCCCGCTGGCCAGAGCTTGCTGACTTCCACTGACCAGTCGGGACTAGCTCGAGGAGGAGCGAGGCAGAGACTGCCGATGAATCACGAAATACTTGAATCCTCTGTCCCCTAGACGCGGCTGTAGGAATTCATTTAGTTTATTCCACGTCTAGGTATTGGCGGGCCAGCCGACTCCAGAATCCCCACTCCTGACCACTTTGATTTGTTCTATATCAAGCGAGATCAGAGAAGCAACTTTAGCTGTTACCTTGTCCCTCTTTTGAGATCTCATACTAGCTTCTCTCCTCGAGCAGCTCGGAGCCCAGTGGCCAGAGCCCTTGCGTCCTGCCTATGTTAACAGAGGTTTGATATTAAAACCGATGAGGGGGGAGGAACTACTCGCTAATCTAGGTTTTCTGGTGGTGAACTTTAGCTGAACAATGCCCCTTTGATCTTCGGAAGCAGGCTGCAGAGTCCTGCCTACTTGGGGCTTAGACCAGGCTGTTGAGGTCAGTTGGAGGCCCTATAGAGGCCAGTTTCCTTAGCTGCAGGTTGGAGTGATTTGCATTTCAAAGGTTCTAAACAACAGCCAAAAAAAAAACAAAAAAAAACAAAAAAAGCACATTGGAGAAAGATTACTTCTAATTCCTGAGGACTCAAAAGGGCTTGGTCACCGTTGGCCACCCAGCGGAAGCCTGTCCAAGGGTGAGTTTTAGGGTGAAATCAGAGAAGGTGAAATAAGGAAAGGTAAAAGGCAGCCAAGCACGGGGACGACGTGAGACATGGGGAGGTTGGAATGAGGGGGAGAGAAAGCAGGCGGAGCTAAGATCATTTAGAAGTTCATGTTAATATTTTACTGCGTTTCCATCAATTTCCTTTCCTTTCCAATGTAAGAAAGAGCAGGAAGGAACTTTCATCATTTTCTGGTTGGACCCCTTGTTTCACAAATGGAGGAACTTAAGTCCAGAAAGCCAGATATCTTGTTTATGGCCCACACTTGGGCCACTGAGCCAGGATTAGAAACCAAGTGTCCAATCTCTTCGTCCTGGATTCTTCCCTCTGCAACTCAACCATCCTGGGACACTACGGGCATTAGAACAAGCTGGCCCGTTTGGCTTTGGAACCTGTTATGATGAGGCACAGAGGACATGAATTATGGGGAAGAGGTCTAGAATATCTGTGCCTTCGATGTGTCATTTCGCATTTCTTTCAGAAGTTTTAGAACTTCCACAGTGACTCTGATAGGAGTATGCATTAAGAACCTTAGAGAAACATATCCTTTAACCTAGCAGATGCACTTCCAAAAATTTGTTCTCCAAAACTCTCGCCAAAAGAATGATTCTCAGTTCTTTTTGGTTGTTCAAAGCCAAAAAATTAGAAAGAAACATCCAACATTAGGGGCAGAGTTGAGTAAATTTTGACATATCCATATAATTGACAACGCCATAACTATTAAAGGGATTTTATAGACCATGTTTAACAAAATAGAAAAGCGTCTGACATATAAATATAAATGAAGAACGGATGTTATAGAAGAGAATACAATGTGTGTGCTATTTTTGGATAAATGATACATACATGAATACAAAAATAACCAGAAGTATATGCCAAAGTGTTTATAGTAGGAGTCTTGGGTAATGGGATTGTTGTCTCTTTGTATTTTTCTATATTTTTCACATTATCAAAAGGAATGTATGTTGCCTTTCCATGAAATAAAAAAGTTTAAATCCTTCTCAGAGTGACAATAAACTGCCAAAGAATATAACAGGAAAAATTTTGACTCACTCTACTTCTATAGAAGTGTGGATCTTCTATGTATCAACTCATTAACACCCTCATAATAGTAATTCTTCCTACAAATCCTGCTAGATCAGCCATTTTGTGCTGGCCCTACACTCGATTTTTTAAAAAATCATTGTACTGAACTGTTGTGTTTTTTAAAATCACAGAATAATCCCTATCTTAGATGAAAAATGTTTTAAGCTCTGAAACAAAAGCAAATCATGAGACATCTTGGCTTCCAATTTTATTTTAATTTTTAAAAAATGTTTACTTATTTTGAGAGAAAGAGAGCATGAGTAGAGGAGGGGCAGAGAGAGGGAGACGCAGAATCCGAAGCAGGATCCAGGCTGCGAGTTGTCAGCCCAGAGCCCGATGTGGGGCTCGAACTCACGAACCGTGAGATCATGACCTGAGCCGAAGTCAGATGCTCAACCAAATGAGCCACCCAGGCGCCCCTTGGCCTGCAATTTTCAACAAAGATACATACAACTGTCCGCATTGAGCGACTTCGAAACAAAGCCTGCAATATCAATCTTGACAAACTTTGGCTGGTTTCACCTCGTAGGTTTCAAACCAAAGAGAAATAAGAATTTACAAGAGGCAACTCTCTGAGGTCTGAAGCCAAATGTTGCTCAAACAAAACCTAGTTAGTGAATTTGTGGGGTGAGCATATCACACAAACCAGGATACTCTTGAAAGGCAACAGTCAGAAATCAGAACTGCCTGGAACAAAATGGGACTTATGGTCGACCTATGAATTTGCCTTCTTTTTACAGACATTTCTGAGAGGCGACGCGCTGTTGAGAGAGTGCTGGAATGAATGCCCTGGGAGGACAGCCACCGGTTTGCCTGATGGGGAAGCTGAGGCACAGGGTGGGGAGGAATTAACTCCAGGCCACCCTGAAATGGGGCCAGAGGCAGCCCCTAATAGTAATCCAAGGCTGAATGCCTTTTGTTCATAGTTTTCTGTGAAAGAAACAAAATCCTTTTACCAAAGGCCATGCAGACGGGCGCTAAGGCTTTCAGAGGAGAGGAGGCAACACAGAGAAGCCAGAAAGAGATCGCCAGAAAGACCTGGCTTTAGGGGCACCTGGGTGGCTCAGTGGGTTGAGGGTCCTACTTCAGCTCAGGTCACGATCTCGCTGTTCCTCAGTTCGAGCCCCACAGCGGGTTCTGTGCCGACAACTGGGAGCCTGGAGCCTGCTTCGGATCCTTGGTTTCCTCTCTCTCTGCCCCTCCCCCACTTGTGCTTGTGCATGCGCTCTCTCTCTCTCTCTCTCTCAAGTATAAATAAATATTAAAAAGAAAAAGAGAAAGAAAGAGAGAAAGAAAAAGAGAAAGAAAGAAAGAAAGAAAGAAAGAAAGAAAGAAAGAAAGAAAGAAAGAAAGAAAGAAAGAAAGAAAGAAAGAAAGAAGAAAGAAAGAGAAAGAAAGATCTGGCTTTAAATCCCAACTTTATTTCTCTGGCTTTATGACTTTTGGGGGTAGTCACTAACCACTCTGAACCTCCATTTCTTCATCTTAAAACTGGAAGGGTAACGAGACCTCACAAGGTTGTATTGCTACGTATTGGGTACTCTATAAGTGGTAACCATTTTTATTACTCAGTTTGTACATTGACGTTGCTTTGTTTTTTTAATGTTTATTTATTTTTGAGAGAGAGAAACAGAACATGAGTGGGGGAGAGGCAGAGAGAGAGAGAGAGAGAGAGAATCCAAAACAGGCTCCAGGCTCTAAGCTGTCAACACAGAGCCCAAGGTGGGGCTCTAACTCAGGAGCAGTGAGATCATGACCTGAGCTGAAGTGGGACGCTCAACCGAATGAGTCACCCAGGCGCCCCTGACATTGATTTTTAATTGGGGTAAAAAAAATACATAAAACATAAAATGTGAATGTCATTTGCCATTTTAACTATTTTTGTGTGTATAGTTCAGTGGCATTAAGTACATTTACATTGTTGGGTGACCATCGCCACCATCCATCCCCCAAACTTTTCATTATTGCAAATGAAAACCCCATATCCATTCAACATCCACGCCACATTTCCAGCCCCTCCTTCCAGCCCTCCCCCCGCAACCCCCCCCCCCACCACCGGCAACCAACATTCTACCTTCAGTCGCTGTGAATTTGACCATTCTAGGGACCTCATCTAAGTAGAATCAAACACTTGTTCCTTTGTGTCCGATTCACTTCACTTAGCATAATGTCTTCAAGGTTCGTTCGTGTTGTAGAGATGTGAGAATTTCTTAACTTTTTAAGGCTGAATGATATTCCCTTGTACGTGCATACCATATTATGTTTATCTATTCGCCCCTCGATGATATTTGGTTTTTTCTTTTCTTTTCTTTCTTTCTTTCTTTCTTTCTTTCTTTCTTTCTTTCTTTCCCAGTTAGTTAGCATATAGTGTAATGATGATTTCAGGAGTAGATTCCCATGATTCATCCCCGATGTGTAACACCCAGTGCTCCCCCTGACGAGTGTTTTCCTTAATGCCCCTTCCCCGTTTAGCCCATCCCTCCACCTCCAACCCCTCCAGCAACCCTCCGATTGTTCTCTGTATTTAGGAGTATTTATTTGGGTTATGAACCTGGATATGCAAGGAGCTGTTCAAGTCCCTGCTTTCAATTCTTTTGTGTATATACCCGGGAGTGGAGTTGCTGGTCCCTATGGGTGTGTATTCCTATTACGCCATGCTTTTTTTATGACCTCGGACAGGTCACTAAACCTTTCTGAGCCTCGTTGGAAATCATAACTGTCTCAGGCTCTCCCATGAACGTAACCTACTGTATGTGTCATGATGGTAAATAATCATGTTGGTTAAAAAAAAAATTAGTTGGTTGCTCCAGGGCTGTGAACAGGTGGAGGTGACCAAAAAGCACTTGTCCTCGTCAGGAGGCCTCAGCTGAGCTCCTCTTGCCCTCGCAAAATCCCACAGTTCCAGAGATTTCCACCTCCCAGCCCTCACTTCCCTTCAGCAGATTGCACCCCTGGAAAGTTTTCTTTAGTAATATTTTAAACGCTCATTATTCAAGGAACCCTGTGGTGGTTCCTTCTGTAAAAGCAAGCCTTCGTTGGAGGAAATAACAAACTCTAAATGACTTGTAATAAATTAGAGCTTTGATGTGAGAAGTTCTGACCTCCGTGTGGGACTTCACAGTTTACAGGAGGCTCTCGCCTGTGCTAGTCTGAGTCATCTGGTGTTTATGGGCGGGAGCCACGGAGGGAATCTTTGACACCAAGGAAGTTGGGTTGACTGTTGCGGCAGAAAATACGACTTTGGAGACCCAAAACCCTGCCTTCATCGTCCTTCCCTGTGACCAACGATGCAACCTTAACTAAGTTACTTCTCCTTCCTGGGCCTCAGTTTTCTTACCTGGAAAATGGAGATGGTCACTACCTCGTGCAATAGTTGCAAAGAGGAAATAGGCTAGAAGGGCTCGGCACAAGGTAGGGAGTCCAAGCAGGCTGTCCTGCTCCAGAATGAGCATTATAGTCAATATTCATATGAAATCTCAGAACCCGTGTGCTAAAAGTAATTGTTTTTGTGAGGGTGTCAGACCAGCAAAAGGGAAGTTATTTTTTCCTGCAGAAACGTCTGTGAAAAAAGGCCTTCCACTACCATCCATGGATGGCTCTCAAGCAACCCCCTGTGTTCTATCAGCTCTGGCGAGCTGACTTCGTTTTCCTATTACCGCTTTTCCCCTTCCGCCTTTGTTACCTGCTCTTTGTAACAAGAAAGTACAGACTACTACAGGCAGCAAGATTTTTTTTTTAAGATGGAAACGGTATTCAGTCTAATGCAAATTGTGTTCCCTGAGCAATGGCTTAATGTATAATCTCAAGGTAAAAGCTAGAAGTGGTTTTCTATAGCAGCGGCTGTTCCTGCCTCAATCAGTTGGAAGGACACAGGTCAGGCCATCTTTTTGCACTTTATGGAAACTTCGCATTCTTCAGATTCCCTCGGCCCTCTAGATAGGCAGCCCAGGGACCACTGTCCGCATTTACAGTCTGAAAACCGACTTCCAGAGAGGTGAGGTCAGTTGCCCCAGGAGACCGGGCCGATCGGTGGATAAGGTGGTGTCTTCTCTCTCCACACCAGCTCTGTGGGCCCCAGAGCTGGGGGTGTCCTCGGGTGGGCCCTCTTTCCTGTCCGGTCCAGGACCACCCTAGCAGCCTCCAGTGGGGGACCCGCTATCCAACTTCAGTCAGGGACAGGCTGTGGGCAGAGGGGCCCCTCAGGGGGCCGGAGGCTGAGAGCTGGAGAGAGGGGTTGTTCCGGGGAAGAACCTTGTTTATGGAACCAAGCAGGTCCTGAGTTCATTAATAAAAAATAACTGTCATTCTTGATGTTTCAGAGGCAATTGTACAGCGCCTGGGGAGGCAGCCGGCCACCTAGCCTCGGTGGAATTCCTTGGTTTTGGAAATAGCCTGGAGAACAAAGCACCCTTATCTCTGGAGAGGCAGCTGAGATTCTGTGGGCTCCTGCTCCCTCGGGGCTTGGCTTGCGCCGTCGTCCAGGGGCCACCATCTGGGCCCAGAAGCCTGATGGGGGGGAGGGTCCACAGACTAGCTGGCCACCCAACTTGGCACATAGGGTATTTGGTATCCCCTAGACATGTTGGATAAAGACAGGTAGCCCTCTAAGCCTCACTGTTCCCATCTGTGAAATGGGGATAATAAAAGCACTCAACGCAATCCTGCTGTGTGTACTGAGCGAGCGCCATCAGCAAAACAGCCCGGCAATGTCAGAATGTCCAGTGGGTCGGCAGCGGTCGCTACTTCGGCTCCGGTTCGTGGGGGAGAAGGGAGGGGGGCCCCATCTTCTGCGTTAACCCCAGCAGACCTCCCGCGCGAGGCTGGCCTCGAAGGGCACCGAGCGCGGGGCCGCACGGGAGAAGGAACGAGGGCCTACCAGGTAAAGGGACCCACAAGGGCCAAGGCAGCGCAGAGAGAGGGGCCAGGTGGAAGGGTGGACAGCAGAGCAGGCTGCGTGCTGGCTCCCAGGCCCTCTTCCTGGCTCTGTGCTCAGAGCCGAGCGGACAGCTGCCCCCCCTGCCCCTCCTGCCTCCCAAGCTCGGGTCACAGCGGGAGTGGAAGGGCACACTCAGCCCGTCAGCCTCAAACCTCCGGCTGCGGAGAGGGCGGCGCTCCTCATGCTTCGCGTGCACACGAATCTCCTGGGACTAGTAACCCGCCCTCTGTAGGCCCGGCTCTGAGAGTCTAAACACGCCCAGGGAGGTCGTGGCTGCTGGCGTGGGTTTGTGGACCACACTTGGAGTAGCTGGTTGAGGAGGCCCTTAGCAACACTCCCGGGGCTTCTGGTCCCCGGGACCCATGGTGGGTGGGTGGAAACGGTTCTTTGTTACCTGCCCGTCGTGCGTGCGTGCGTGCGTGTGTGCACGTGCGTCCCTGCTTTTTAAACGTCTGTGTCTGTGCCTCTCTCCTGTTGCTCTCTCTTTTTCTCTGATTCCCGCTCTCTGCCTCCACTCCTGTTTGTCTGGGCGTCCGTCTGTTTGGCCGGGTCTCTGTGTCTCTCACCTGGGTCTCCAACCTAACTACAGGGTGCTCGGGTCTTAAACGCCGTCTGTCCCCTAGACCGCCTGTTGGAAAGTTCTTCTGGGCTCTGGCTGACGAGGGGGGCTGTCACGTGGCAGGGAAAGGGGCAGAGTGCTAACAACTGGCTGACAGCTGGTCACAGCTGGTGACAGCTTGGGCAGGCCTGGGCGTGGGAAAACACAATTCAGGCAGCAACAGATGGGAAGGGGACACCCTAGGAAGACAGCCGACAGACCGCCACACAGCGTGCACAGGGCAGGGCCCGGGCGTCGGCTCCCGCCGGCCGGGCCCCAGGACTATCCTCAGTCTTTCCCTCTCCCGACGCTCCCCGAAGTCCCCGCTCAGAGTGGGCTGTTCCCTCTCGGGTCTCATGCAGCTGTTCCCTGCTCCTGCTCCAGCAGAATGTGGATTTTCTTCGCTGGGTGTGGGGAGGGTAAGAAGCGGCCCTCCCTGTCTACCCATGAGGCACATACTCGAAAATTCTGGGTGTGTGCGTGTGTGAGCGAGCACGCTCTGAGGGGCACGTGCTGAGGAAGGGGGCGTGGTGCCAAACAGGTGACATTTCTAGAAAGCTAACGCCCACTGTGAAGATTAAATGGGTATAGAGAGTGCCCCGTAAACAGCAGCTAAGCAGAAAACACAAATGCCAGTCATTGCCGTCGTTATTACTGTCGTTTTAGACACTAAACTTTTATTCCAGCGTGTTTTCCTTTTAAAGTTTATTTACTTCTGTGTGAGAGAGGGAGGGGCAGAGAGAGTAGAAGAGAGAGAATCCCAAGCAGGCCACATGCTGTCAGCACAGAGCCCGACGTGGGGCCCGAACTCAGAAACCGCGAGGTACGTGAGCTGAGCCAAAATCAGGAGCCGGACTCTCCACTGACTGAGTCACCCGGGCGTCCCTATTCTAGCGTTTTGAGTAGAAATGATTCTAAGACCTGTAGACATTCTATGTCAGTTATACACACTTAAATACAAAACGTTTGTTAGAAAACATTAAAATGCTACACACGGCCTTGCTTTCTGAATCTGGGACTGTTCAACGAAGAGCATGTCCTGCTGGGGGAGGAGACAGGGCACACAGGGGTCGGCCCGCGCGCTCGCACCGCCCTGCCCTGAAGTTCTTGGCTTCTTCCTCTACCGGTAGCCTCCTCCCTGACTCAGGGCTCCGGTTCGTGGGGGAGAAGGGAGGGGGGGCCCCATCTTCTGGGTCAACCCAAGGAGACCTCGCGCGCGAGGCTGGCCTCGAAGGGCACCGAGCATGGGGCCGCACGGGAGAAGGAACGAGCTGCCGGCGGCTTCCCCCAGGAATCCCTTCTAGTTTGCTTCTTCTCACAGCTCTGCAAGCAGATAACAAGGATTGTCAGAGCCGGGTGCTAAGAGTGGACGGTGCTCAGTGAGGCCTGGAGGCTTTTGGAACGGTGCCAGGTTCAGGGTAGGGCAATTGGGTGTCTACTCAGTGGCCATGACTCGGTTGTTCAGAAGCTCCTTATTTCTTTTTTTTTTTTTTTTTTTCGACATTTATTTATTTTTGGGACAGAGAGAGACAGAGCATGAACGGGGGAGGGGCAGAGAGAGAGGGAGACACAGAATCGGAAACAGGCTCCAGGCTCTGAGCCATCAGCCCAGAGCCCGACGCGGGGCTCGAACTCACAGACCGCGAGATCGTGACCTGGCTGAAGTCGGACGCTTAACCGACTGCGCCACCCAGGCACCCCAGAAGCTCCTTATTTCTTATTTACCTACTTTAGGCTGATATTGTGTGTGTGTGCTGTGTGTGTGTGTGTGTGTGTGTGTGTGTGAGAGAGAGAGAGAGAGAGAGAGAGAGGAGTCACAAACTGGCCACTCCCCAGAAACTGAGGGCAGAAAACATGCGTACACAGGCCCCCCAGCCTGATGTTGGAGTTCGTGTCCTCCCTGGGGACGGGACCCACACCCTTCAGAGGAAAATCCAAGCAGCTCTCCCGACGCCTGCCTGTCCCACGTCTTCCAGCCCTGCACTGGCTCACCACACCCCACCACACTGGTTTTGTATTTCCCCAAACATCCCCGGCTCTTTCCGGGCCTTTGCGTGTAATTGTTTTGTCCACCTAGAATGTTCTCTCCCCAACCCCCATGCATCACCTCCTCAGAGAGGCCCTTGCTCGCCATCCCACCGAGCAGGTCCCTCCTCGTCGGCCCTTCACCGCCTTCCCCGTGTATCTCCTTCGGCAGCGTTCATCACAACTGAGAATAACTGTGCGTCCTATTTTTGCTTGTAACTTGCCCCCTCCACCCCCAACCAAACTGGAAGACTCGCGTGGGCCTCGGACGCCTCTGATTTGCTCGCTGTCTTGTCTCCGGCACAGCCCCCTGGTCCATTACACATTCAGTGAATGGTCGGTGAATGAGCAAACGCCTTTGCACATCTTGGAAGTCCTGGCCTCGTTGAGCACAGAGGCTTTCCAGAAGGACTGGAAGGGGTGTCAAGCGTCTTTCCGGAAGGACCAGGCTGCCACCATTTGCTGAGTCCCCTGCTCAGCTTGTTAAGGAAGAGGTAGATGAGACAGTTTCCCTCCTCAACAGGTCTCTGGTCCACTGGGGGAAGGTCCCAGGTGCGACGGCTCCCCCAAATATTGCTCCAAAACTTAGCAGCACAAAGCGTTCACCGATTCTGTGGGTTCGGAGTTTAGACAAGGACGGCCCGTCTCTGGTCCACGATGTCTCAGCTGGGAGACTCAAAGTCTGGGCCCTGGGATCACCTAAAGGTCTGCTCCTTACCTGTCTGGTGGTTGATGCTGGCTATTGGTGGGAGTCCCAGTCCCTTCCTGTGGGCTTCTCCACGTGGACTCTCGCGAGGGCTGGTTTGCGCTTCCTCACAGCACGTTGGCTGATTTCAAAGGCAGGCATCCCAAAAGGTACCTAGTAGTTACGAACGAGCCTCCAAAATCAGGCCGCATCGCTTCTGCCACATTCTACTCGACACAGCAGTCACGGCACCCCACCCGCGTTCAAGGACAAATGAATGTTACCTCCTGCCAGGAAGTGGCAAGGTTCTAGGAGCCTATGTTGGATTGAAAATGTCGCTGCGGCCATTTTTGGCAACAACTGGCCAACAGGAGACGATAAGCGATAATATAGGATGAAAAGAGGCACTAATATCCTCTGAGACTTCACGTTGTGGGCGTGGTCTTGGGACAAAACAAAAATCCTGGTAGGAATAACACTGGAAATAAATGAAAATGCGCTCACCTGACCATCTACTTACACGGCGGGCCCCGGGTAGATGTCTCACACACAGTATCTCACTCAATGAGATAACGTTAGTTCTGTCTTTCACAGCTTACTAAGCATTGTTACGCATATTTTAAAATCCTCGTTACAAACCTCCTAGGCCTGAAGTGTCAGCGTTACCCAGGAGACAGCTGAGGTCCAGGACAAGTGAGGGGGCTCTGCCCCGATTCCCAAAGCCTGGAAACATGGGAGTCGGCCCCAGGCACACGAGATTCGGTGTTACGGCCACCCAGCCGTACCGCAGATCTGATGACAGACAGACACAGATAGGATTTCAGATTCTTTAGACCGGGGGAAAGATGTTGACAGTTTAATATCATTTTGCACTTTGCAGCTGGTGTGAAAGCAGACGTTTGGCTCTGGGAGGTTTCTGCGATTTCCTCCCGCAGACACCCTGCTGTCCCCCAAGTGGCTCCTCCTGTGCCTGTGGATAATGAGGCCACACCAGCTCAATCTCCAAGCCAAATCACCAAGTCCGGTCCCGTCCGGAGAGCCAGCTCCACTTTCTCACGAAGTGTGGTTTCGAGAAAGCACACACTGATATCAGGGGCTCTCGTGAGCCCTTTGGAGTTTGCACAACTCTGTGGCCGGGGCCGTCCGGTCCAGTGAAAAGAGGGAGGACAAGTCACTTCACCCACGCGAGCTTCAGTGTTGTGCTCCGTAAAAACAGGAACATGGCCTTGCCCGCCATGTTCTCGGGACAGTAAAATCCACAGGTGGAAGGCTGGGTGACGCCTGAACCACCAAGCCCCGTGCCCATCGTCTGCTGCTGGCCAAGAGAGGAACCCATAGGGGGGAAACCCACACTCTTCTTTTGCGGTGCAAATTTTGAAAGTGTCTCTGTTGGGAAATCTGCATGTATTACTTTGGGTAGAGCCAGCTGCTTTAGCAAATCAGCCGGAAAACGTACACTGGGTCCAACCAAGGAGAAGCATTTTGTTTTGTTTCTCGGTCACGTAAAGTCTAAAATGAGCGTCCCTGGTGACTTTCTTCCAAGTGCCAATTCGACAGCCAGGCTCATCCTCCGCCATCTTTAATACATGGCTTCCGGTATGCTTGTGTGCACCAGCCCGCAGAAGGTTAAGACGAGAGATAGATACCGGCTCGTAGCCTCCTCGGCCCAGGGGTGGCCCAAGTTCCATTGGTGAGCCCTGTCACGTGACCCCATCTGGAGTCAAGGGGCCTGAGAAACGCAGTCTCTGCCACAATTGCAATTCCAAGTGTCTCTCTTTCTCTTTATGACGGGAAAGAGGAAAAGAAAGGCTTTGAATAATTTCTCTCTGTCTCTGACTCTGTCTCACACATACACGCACACACACCCATGCACTCACACGCATGCACGCACTTCCTGCGCTCTAATTGTCTAACCCCCGGCCCAGTGACCCAGTGCACTCTGACCTTCCTGGCCTCCTCCCTCTGAGCCTGAACCACCTACCCCTTGCTCCCTAATGAGTAGAGCTGGCCATGAACCTGCCGATACACTCTTTCTAGAAGCAAGGGACAAATTCATTTGTAAAAGGCCTGGCTAGGGGTCTTGGGAGGACCTTGGAGTCACAGCATCCGGTGATCAGGCCCATGTTTTTAACCCATGAAATTGTTATGTGCCCATCCGTTGTGCCCAGGTAACAGGAGTTGGGATGGTCAAGGATCTGGGTTTGCTTCATCTGTGGCTCAACATGGGAGACGGGTTGGGACGCAAGACCAGCATCCACCCGGAGATCCAGGGTAGCAGCTTAGGGGACCAGGATGCACCGTGGAGGTAATCAGGTCCACAGGACCTAGAACGTCAGCAAAGCCAAATTCCTTTCAGAAAAGCAGAGCTCCAAGAAGCCGGAACAGAATCTGGGGGCCGGCGCTGGGCAGAGCAGGCCGAGGAAGGCAGTGAAGACAGGCATGGAGAAGCTGCAGGAGACGAGGGCAAAACGGCGTCTGTCCAGACAAGTCTATCATCCCTCAGTGTCACCATCCTTCCGTGTCCCCTCCCGGTTTCCTCCTCCCCCTATAGGTCATCCTTTTTATTTGTTTTGTATTATTCCTTCCACTGAAAAGAACCACAGGTGAGCACGAGTGTAACCCTCCACACCACTGTGTCCCCTGACAAGTGATAGCATCATACACTTGTCTCCATTGTCCTTTTCACTTAACAGCATATTCTGGAGATGTCTCCATTTCACTGTGGTTAGTTAGTTCTTCATCTTCTGGATGCGTAATACTCCACTGCATGGATCTAGCATAGCTTATTCAATTAGTCCCCTCCTGATGGAAATGCAGATCATTTCAAGTCTTCTGGTGTCAAAAATGTGATCTGTCTCAATTTGGATACGCAGCGTCTTTTCCAGAATATGTATGCTCTCTCAGCCCTCAGAATTCAGTCAAGTCACACCTGAGGAAAGAGACCCTGCTCTCATCCCAGGACAGGTGGGACCCTCACATCCTCCCCGCCCCCACCACCTCCATTTGCAAGTGGAGGAGACTAAAGGGACGTGTTTTCCACCCTTGGTCCCCCAAATGTAACAAATTCCTCCTAAGTCAGGTTATTTAGCTTTGGACTCTGGGCTCCTGATGCATAATTTCCCTTCAGGTGGCTACACGATAATTTATGGGATCATCTCTATAGGTTGATTCTGGTTTGGATTTCAGAATTTTAAATGACAAGCTGTGCTGTGAATATGGCTTCAAAATGCATTTTATGTTATTTTGGTGGGGTCTGGAGATGGAGAGGATTTCAGCACACGTGCTCAGTCTGAGTTCTGACCCAGAACTCTGCAGGTTTCTTTATATAACTTCCCGTCAGAGAAGATTTCAAAGGCGGACATCCCTTCATCATATCCGCACTTCAGCATTATCAATATTATGCTCATCTTCTCTCATCTGTTTAGACATTTATTTTTAAACTTGCTGGAGTGTTTTCAAGGAAGTTCTGAACACCATATAATGCTACATGAATCATGTAGCCCTTACCATTTTTACATCTTAGAATTAGATATTTGATTCACTTGGCCTAACGTGGAAACTTTTCACCTACCTAGTTCCTTCCCAGACAAAGCCAGGGTTGTCTGACTCTTGTCAGATGTGCTCTTGTCCATCCCACCCAGGACGCTCGATGTATTTTCCTCCTTTGTGACCCAAATGGCAGCATATCGTAAGCACCGTCCTCAATTTTTTTTTCCCCACCAGATAACATGGCAGAGATTTCTCCATATTTGTTCATAAAGAAGGCCCTTAATACTTTTTTTTTATGACTGCATGTTATTTCATTGCAGGAATCTATTATAATTAATTTAATTCATTCCTCTTAGGTCGTTTGTCTCTTGCCCTTACGGACCCCGTCCCCGGATACAGCCTTGCTCCCATCACACCTATATTGGTATTTTTGAAGTCCCCTGGGTGCCGATCCACAACCTTGTCCTATCTCTTCCCACCGCCCCCCCCCCCGAGTTTCCTTCCTCTCTGAATTTGGGTTTCAGTGTTCTCTTGATTTTCCTTAGTGTTTTGCCTCGTATGTCTGTATCCTTACGCAATGCCTTGCTTAGATGTGCCTGATCTGGCACTTCACAGAAACAGACACAGACACGCTGTGTATTCCTCGGTGATTTGCTCCTTTTCTTCAATATCCAGTTCTTGGGATTTAGCCACGGGGTTCCACGCAGTTACAATTCATTCATTTTCCTTTCTGGGTGCTACTGGGTTATACTAATACATCATACATTTAATTAGCCATTATCGACAGACTTTGGATGGCTTCCGGTGTTGCTGTTACAAACAGTGCTGCCCTGATCACTCACCTCAGTATCCCCACATGCACAAGTGGAAAACTTTTTGCAGGGCGATCGCTGAGACGAACCATTGCGGTCTATGCAGCCGTTTATCATGTCAAGCCAAATTACTTTCCAAAGTGATGATGCCAATTCATTCCTCCACCAGCAGCACATAAATATCCAGGCGGTTTCAACTTCGCCAACAATTGATACGTTCAGAGTGTTGAATTTTTGCTGCTCTGGCAGGTGTGAAATGTATTTCATTACGATTTAAAATTGTGTTTTCCTAATTGGTAACTACATTGAGCGCCTTTTGATATGTCCATTGATTATAGAAGATTCTTGGTAGGTAAGGTGCCTCTTCGAGCCTTCTGCCAAGTTTTCTATGGGGTTTATTTTAAGGTGTAGATAATAATTAACATTTTGTCTGTTACATGTATTAGAAATGAACTCTCCAAGTTTGTGGGCATTTCCCAGTTTGTGAAAGTTGTTTTCCCTTTGTGGTGTCCTTCGAGCAGGAATTTTACATTTTGTGTAGTCAGATTTATTTACCTTTTTCTTTGTGAGTTGTACATTTTGTTATTGGTATATCTTTTGGCATGTTCACGAAATTCTTTCCTTTTCTAAATTTTTATTTGTTCACTTTTTTAAAAAAATATTTTGTTTTTAAGTAATCTTTACCACAATGTGGGACTCAAACTCATACCCCCGAGACCAAGAGTCGCACCCTCTACCTACTGAATCAGCCAGGCACCCCATTCTTTCCTATTTTTAGATCAAAAACATATTCTCTTGTGCTTCCCTTCTAAATATTTTATAGTTTTATCATTCCTATTTACATCGTTAATTCACCTGGGATTGATTTTTATGTACGGTGTGAGGTAAGGAGTCTGATATCCTATTTGTCAGATGGGTAACCAGTCGTCCCAACACCATTTATTAAAATTCCATCCTTTCTCCTTGGTTTGCCATGCCTGCTCTGTCATTCGTGAAGATCCATGTATGTGCAGGTCTGGTCCTGGCTCACCAGTCTACCCTTGCCTGTCTGCTCGACAGTCAACCTGGCTATCCTTGAACTGACACTACATCGTCTCTGTTAGCATGGCTGATATATGTCTCTATCAGTATAATAGTCCTTGATATTCAATAAGATTTGCCACCCCCCTCACTTTGTTCATCATCTTCAGAACTGTTTGGGATATTCTTGGCTACGCTTTTCTCTCTACATTAACATGAAGTATAATTCTAAAGTGAGGGTGGTTTCTACTTCTCAGGATGTTTGAGGATTCAATCAAATGATATGTGTGAAGTGTCTACCATAATGAACAGGTACTTGGTAAGTGATTGGGGAACCAGCTGCGGAGTCGCCTTGAGGAGGCCGCTCTTGCCGTCTGGGTCTGCTTCCATCATGTGTGGTATGACGGTCTCGTTCTTCCCAGCAAACCACGGAGTCATGGGAGCAAGGGAAGAGATGTGGGAACACTGCAAACTGCAAGTCGTATGACAGTTTGTATTCATCCCACGGGGATTATCGAGCGGTCATTGATGTGATTGCACAGCCCTCAGATGAGTGATAATTGACCCTGAAGGGCTCACCAAATACTATGCAAACTTAGAGAAAGTGAACAGTCCTGTTGTCTTTAAGAAGCATTTTCTCTTTCCTTTTTTTTCTTTCTTCCTTCCCTCCTTTCTTCCTTTCCTTCCTTCCTTCTTTCTTTCTTTACAGGAGTCAGACTTGAACTCACGACCCTGAGATTACGAGTCGCACGCTCTACCAAGTAAGCCAGTCAGGTGCCCCTAAGAAGCATTTTCTATTGCTTGAAGACCTTTCCATGCACTTGTTTTCTTTTCCTTTTTTTCTTTTTTTAATTTTGATTGCGCACACACACTTAGCTCACTGAAATGGCATCAGAGGTTATTCCTGGACATGAAGCTGCGAGGGAAGAAAACTTGGGTCAAAAAATTGGCTGTCATGGTACAGTTAACTTTGCTCTTGTAGGGGAGGAAAACTCTTCCTTCCACCTTCTTAGGTTCCGTGACTGGACCAAAGAATGAAATGCAGATAAGACAGATTAACGGGAGAAAATGTACACGTTATTTAATATTTGTATGATTACATGGGAGTCTTCAAGAAGAAAATGAAGACCTTAAGAGGCGTTCAGCCCAAAGACATATACTTTTTCCACAAAGGACAATAAATTGTGGAGCTGGAACAAGACAAAAGGGCTTGGGCTGGGGACAGTAAATTTTGTGACAGTGACTGGGAAATGTATACAGGAAACTAATAGAAGATATGGGCCATTTCAGTAGGTTTGTTTTACATGTCCATTTTGGCATTGACGCCAGTCTCCAGTGATAAGAATGTTCTTCTTTCCCTAGTACAGGGAGGGCACTTTTCTCATGGGAAATCTTCGGACCTGCAGTTAGGTGGGAAGGGGGAGGTCAGAGAGCCTTCCTTAATTCGGCTGTTTTGCGAGTGTTTTCAGGTCCAGATAATCATATGCCAAAGTAGCATATTGTGGGTTGGCGTGTGCGAATCCCTTCACTCCCCAACTCTCGGCTCTCTTTAAGGGGCTTCCAAGCTTTACCAGCAGCCTGAGATCCCTCAGCTGATCTCACTCAGCACAAGGTGCTTGCCCAGCATTTGGACCGTCGCCCCTGCTTGGGCAGCAGCCTCACCTTTGCTCTTTGTCGGCAGAACCCATTGAGATGTTGCAGTCTCCCATGTACCCCAGCCAGTCCCGGCGGCAGCCAGGCTGGAGGAAGAATGCCGGCTTGGGATTTTGAAGGTTCTGGATTCAAGGCGCTTCTGGGCTCTGTGACAGGGCCATATGATTTCTAACCCCTGCACTTCCTCTCCTGAGAGTTCCATGCTGTTCTTGTTCTAGGTAGCATGTGTCTTTTGACATAAGGACCTCTCTTCTTACGTATTTTTTCACAAGTATCTTTAAATCTACAACTCCATCATCCTATTGCTGAGAAGGCTCTGCTGTCTCTACTGTATCTGGAGCTAGTGTTTGTTTGTTTGTTTGAATCAACAGAGAATGGCTTGTCTTTCAGTTTTTTGTACGAGTTCTCTCTTTAATCCTATCTCCGTCCAGTCTGAAGATGGAGGGATCCACCTGACTGTCTCCCTGGACAGCTCCTGTTCTGATGAGAGGGGTCGCGTTGCTAAAACCCAGTTCCCATTGGCTGGATAGGTTACTTCCAGATTAGCACTCAAACTGAAACAGATTCCTTCACTGGGCAAAAATATATGTGGTGAGATAAAATCTTAAAATAGTAGCCTCTGGGTTTTTCTTTTTTGCAGTCTCCTCCGTTGCCCGGGCTCCTCCTAGGACACGGGCATCCAACTCTTTGGGAAGTTAGGTTTGTCCCAGCAATAATGCAAAGAGAAAGAAGCCATATCCATTCCATTCATTATTACTTCCAAACCAGGCTCTTGCAAATCACGAGGGAAATCCCTTTTATTATTGTAAACAAATTTGGAAAGATAACAAAGGAGAGCCTGACACCTGGATGAAAGTCATGGGGCAGGCAGGTAGAAAGAGTAACAGGCAAAACAACATAGCGTTAACTGAGCGTTCTCTGAATTAAGTAATTAGTATTAACTAAAAGAGACACCTCTGTGGCATAGATGTTAAGAGGTTTTCATAAAAGACTGCTCTACGTGAACCTGTGAGAAACTAGCCCTTTGAACCTGAGAAAACTACTTAAACTCTTTCTCAATTTCGTTTAAATTGTGGAAGACAACAAACGCGAAAGGAGGAAAAAAGAAAGCCTATCAACGTCTAGCAAAATAAATACATTTAGAGCGAACACCTGTGCACCCGTCGGCCGGGTCGAGAACCAGACCACTGGCATCACCCCAGGACACCCCAGAGTGTTCCCTCCCTGTGCACACTCCCTTCCCCGTCTCTCAAAAGTAACCACCATTCCAAATTTTATGGTAAACAGTTCCTAGTTTTGCCACGTATGTATGTAACCCTAAACAACGGGGTTTAGTTTTGCCAGTTTTAAGCGTTATATTGATGGACTCATACTACAGATGCGCTTTCTTCTTTCACTCAATGTGCTCTTAAGATTCATCCGTGCTGTTGCATTCAGCTCAGTTTCATTAACTTTCACGGTGCAGAGTAGTGCATTATATGGACGTTCTATACGTTATTTATCCTTCCTACTGTCCACGGAGATTTTCATTGCTCCCAGTTTTCTATGACAAACGGTGCGGCTACGAACATTCTTACAGAGCCTCTGGTACTTTATGTATTCATCCTGTCTTCCTCTCATTACTCCCCCTGCTCCCACACCCTCGGAACCACCGGTCTTTTTACTGTCTCCATAGCTTTACCTTTTCCAGACTGTCATATAGCTGAAGTCACGTAATATGTAGCCTTTTCAGATTGGCTTATTTTACTTCCAAATATGCATCTGAGTTTACGTCTTTCTGTGGCTTGATAACGGACTTACTTTTTATCACTAATATTCCATTGCATATTTGCACCACAGTTTATTTTGCCATTTACTTATTTTTTTTTAATGGTTATCTATTTTTGAGAGAGAGTGCAAATGGGGGAGGGGCAGAGAGAGGGAGACAGAGCATCCAAAGCAGGCGAGGTCAGCAGAGAGCCTGATGTGGGGCTCAAACTCATGAACTGTGAGATCATGACCTGAGCTGTAGTCAAGAGCTGGCTGCTTAACTGACTGAGATACCTAGGTGCCCCCATTTACCTACTTTTTAAAAATGCTTATTCATTTGGGAGAGAGAGAGAGAGAGAGGGAGAGAGAGGGAGAGCGTGCGCGCGCGCGCACACACACACACACACACACACAGGAGAGCATGAGTAGGGGAGGGGCAGAGAGAGAGACGGACAGAAGATCTGAAGTGGGTTCTTCACTGTTAGCAACGAGCCTGATGCAGGGCTTGAACTCACAAACAGTGAGACCATGACCTGAGCCCCCCAGGGGCCCCTATCCCTTTACCTATTGAAGGACCTCTTAGTTGTCCCAAGTTTCGGCAACTGTCAATCAAGCTGCTATCAACATTTTCTGTCGGTTTCTGTGGGGACATAAGCTTTCCACCCGTGTGGGTGTCATTTTTATATTTACAGAGCCATCCATCGCTTTACCTCTCTGCTCTCTTCATTTTATTATAAGCAACTTGGAGATGCCAGGCAGCCCCATTCTGCCTGGAAATTCCTCTGGCTAGATTTTTGGTTCATTAGGCACGTTTTCTAATTTACATGTTACCACAGGTGATAATATTGTTTAATATGTTCCTGCACGCAAGCGTCTTCTTTCTTCCAGCTTCTGGTAACACCTTTTTCGCATCCCTTCGTGTCTACACCAACGGCCTCCTCCAGATCCTTCAGCTTCTGCCACCATTGGGCCTCAAAGCCAGCACACCATTTAGGTGTTGTTATAACACCAGACTTCTGGTATCAAATCCCTTCCAGGTTTCCACAGCTGCGTGAGAAACCAGCTCATTCTAGGCGGCTAAAAACGACAGTGGCTTCTTTTGCCCACGACTCTAGCCAGGGGAGGGCGGCTCCTCTCTGCTCCTTGTGGCCTCAGCTGGGGCACTCGCTGCTCACTGCCTTCCTAGGAGAACACCAATCTGAATGTGTTAGTCCTTCTGGCCTTTTCTTTCTTTGTCTCTGTGCTATGTTCCAATCTACCAATTTTCCCTATTGGTTCTGGTCTCCTTTTAAACCCATTTAGTAAGTTTCTCATTTCAGTGTGACCTCCCTTCCTATAAAAACATGCCTCTGTTTTATTAAAGTATGATTTGCAAATGGCAAAACACATGCGTTTTAAGTGGACAGTTTGGTGAGTTTTAACAAACGTAGGCACCCGGGTAGCTATCACCGCAACGAAAACATAGATTATATCCTTCACCCCCCACCGAAGGTTCCTTTATTTCCTTAGTCACTCCCAGCCGCCACGCCCCATCACTCTCTTCCCAGACCACTCTGATCGCGTTCCTACCACTACGTTACTTCTGCCTCCTCTGGAATCTCATAGAAGCTGTGTCAATATGAATTCTCTGACAACAGGCTTCCTTCCTCCTCAGCAGAATGATTTTAAGATTCATCCATGTTGTTGCAAGTATCTGTGTTGTTCTTTAGCGTTGTATGAGTATGCCACAGTTCATTTATCCATGTACCTATTCAAGGACATTGGTGGGTTCTTTTTCCAGTTTTTTTATTATAGCGAATAAAGCTATTATAAACATCACTCTACAAGTCTTTTCGGGGAACAGATGTTTTCATTCCTCTCGGGTAATTACCTAAAAGTGGAATTGCTGGGTCATAGGGTAAGTTTATGTTTCATTTTTTTACGTGAAAAAGTCAAACTGGTCTGCAAAGCGTTTGTCCCGATTCACACTCTCACCGGCGATACAGAAATGTTGTCGCTCCGCACCCTTGCCAACGCTTGGTGCTGTAAGTCTTCCAGATAGGTTTCCCCGTGTTACTTGGATCGTAGTAGGATCTCACTGTAACTTGGGTTTACATCTCCCTGAAGACGGAAAGAGGTTGCACATCTTTTTATGTGCTCGGTGGCCATGTGTATCTCTTCTTTCTGCAATGTCTATTGAGTCTTTTGCTTGTTTTTAAATTGGACTGTTTGCCTTCTTACTAGGTTCCAAATTTCTTGACAGGTTCTAGATGTAGACCCTTTGTTAGCTGTGCCTACTGCAAATACTTTCTCCGTGGCCTTTCATTTAAAAAAGAAAAACAACTACCATGCTTTTTCTAATTTTTTAATTTTTATTTTTTTAATGTTTATTTATTTTTGACAGAGAGAGAGAGAAAGAGAGAGAGAGAGAGAGAGAGAGAGAGAGAGAGACAGAGCACGAGTGGGGGAGGGGCAAAGAGAGAGGGAGACACAGAATCCAAAGCAGGCTCCCGGCTCCGAGCTGTCAGCACAGAGCCCCACGCGGGGCTCGAACTCACGGACCACGAGATCATGTCACAATATATTTGTTTGTTTGTTTATATATTTATTTATTTGTCCTGGCTTCCCTACTAGAATGTAAATTTCATGAGGGCAGGGTCTTTGTCTCCTGGCTCAGTGCTGGACCCTCAGCACCTAGAACACTGTCTGGCACCTGATAAGCATGATTAACTATTTCTTTAAAAGAATGGATAAGGTCCAATGCTGCCTCTCTCAATGGAATAACAGAGGCTCCACTGAACATTTATTTTGAGTGTATGGACATTTACTTTGTCAATTGATATCCAAAATAAAAGGTTGGAGTACCTGCCTGCTGCCTACTTTACAAGGATTCAAAAAGATTACCTGCGTGGAAGCAACATTGGATTCTTACAGGGTTAAAGGAGATGCCTCTGGAAAATTATGCCCTTTTAGAAAGCCCTTAAAAGCTATTGTTTTCAATCTTTTTTTTTTTTTTTTTTCGCCTGTTGAGATTTTTAAAAGAGGAGTCGAGACTGTTTCCTCACCGGGAGTTATACAATGAACAAATAGCCATTATCTGTGCATGCACAGTCTGACAATTGCAGCCTTGGATAATGGCATTCGTCGAGAGAAGTTTCTGAGAATCAGAGAGAGGCTGACATAACAAAATATATTTATAGAGTTCTCTTGTCTTGACTTTGAATAATTTGATATCAGAATAAGACTGTTAGGCATTAACCCTTTGATCGTAATTACATGCTTTTTTGAAGCTATTGGACAAAGTGTCAAGTATTCTAATACACAAGCTCTTAATTTATAAATTCAGCAGTGTCTATAAATTACATTTCACGAGATTGCAGTTTTTCCCCCCAACACTTTTACAGGGTAGACCTTGGCTGACCCAGAGATGGTTTTACCAACTCATTGATACCTTGGTAATTGACCTACCCAGCCAGGAAATCTACTTACGTCTACCCAGTTCAGGTTTCTGTCCTTGATGATATCTGTAGGTCTGTTTAACTTGGCACTCAAGGACTTGGTTCTCAAGAACTTGATTTAGTCTTCAGATGGAGTTATGTACAGATGAACCAAATTTTATTAATACATCTGTATATTTACACACACACACACACACACACACACACAAAGATGCTAACGTTTAAGTAAAATAACATATATGTGTAATTGTGAAACGGTTCTAGTGGTAATTAAGTACTAATCCCAAAAAGTAGGACCTGGGTAAAGTTCTTACTCAGAATCCCAGTCATGGCCTGCGCAAGGTGCCCTCTCCATGAATGACACCCCCGGGGTCTGTGATGTGAACGGTGCTCAATCAAGTTGTCTGACTTGGCAGCTCTGGGGTTCATCTCTCTCTCTCTCTTTGGACACAACTGTTTCATCATTTTGTAACCAAAGGCTTTCCAGTGTCACTACTTTTAAGCTCCCTGCGGAGTCCTCTCAGACTCTCCATTTGCAAACGTTCAAAGATCAGTCTTTAAAGAACAGATGTGTTCTACCCACAGGACTGTAGCAACTCCTTTTTTTCACCATTCTTTTGGCTGTGGACATTGTAAGTACCTCAAGATCTGCGAAGACTATAAAAGTCCAGTTGAACCTTCAATCCTTGCTACCACACAAGCTGTTATATGGTTACCTGTGGTTCCAAGTGGGAAAAAGAATTTTCCAGAATGCATCCTACCTGGACGGTATCTTTTAAGTTTTTAGTTACCATTACTTACTGGTTGTTCAGTATTTTACTATGGAAGCGAGGCTTCTGGTCACTGGCTATCATTTTTAGTTATGATAGCAATTTAATAGGTGAGTATATTTAGAAATCAAACCAATTTATAAACCCAGACATGATTCTGTTACGGTTATACACTTAGCGCCTGGCTCAGCGCTTGGCACAAGCTCAGTTAATATTGTTTGATCTGAATTAAAACTGAAATTTTGTAACGAGGTAATTAAATTGGCTGTGAGTTATTTGTACTGGTTGTGTAGTAGAAATAATAGACTGATGAACTTTGAATCGAAATGATGGAGAACGGGATTTATAAAAATACAAACAAACAAACGAACACAATCGATGAGTTTGTATTTAATAGAGATCTCTACTAAATTGGCTGAAGTCTTGTCTCAAAGATTTTCTTTCTGATCTGTAAGGCTCTTAGATGGTGGAAAATTCCTTGAATTGTGGAAATCAACTACTTTCGAAATTTTTCAGAACAGAGGAAGCTTTTTTTTTTTTTTTAATTGATTGGGGCATTATCTTAAAATAATCAGTGTGAAATTTCTCATCGATAACTAACAATTTAATAATAATTGACTTGAGTGGTGCTTTTCAGTTTAACGTATGTCATTGTATAAAGTATATCATCTGAGCCACACATCAGTCTTGATATTATGTGACTTATTTTCATTTCCATTTTGAAAACAAAACTGAAGCTCAAAAAGATAAAGTGATGGGTCTAGATTAATCCAGCTGGCAAGGGTTCAAATTCTAAAGCAATATTCTTTCCACTGCATCCCACCATTCATTTCAACTCCATGAAGGAAAACAGAATGATTCGTATTAACAGCTTGTTAATTCACATTTCAGGTGTTGTACTAGGTGTTTGAGGGCCAAGGATACAAAAAAGGAAGAGCTCTCTGGAGCACTACAGTATGCCTGAGGTATGCTGATGGTAGAAAGCCAATAACTGTGCCATGTGACAAGTACCCATGGAAGTTGCTGCCAATGCTGTGTGCAGACAGCATCCGGAATCTTCTCAAGGGCAGGGCCCTGTCACATTCCTCTTTTGATCTCTTTGGAGCCTTAGGCACACAGTGGGTCCTCAGGAAATATTTACTGGATGGAGAATAGCTGAATTGATAAAATAAAGAATAAGTTAGGTGACTCTTATATTCCAGTGTGGGTAGAAATTTTCCAGGACATTCTAGGTAGAGGAAGTAGTGGGGTCCCCGTGCTTCTAGAGGTCACCCATTTTATAGAGCAGCCACATTGGCTGAAGAGACGTCTGTGATTTCATTGTACAACATTCTGCAGCTAGTGGAGTTCAACACACGGTCTCTAGCTCTGTGCATTTCACCACGGAGGGTGTTGTTAAGCGGGGCGAGGAAGAGTCCATTTTCACGAGAAAAAAAACACTGGAAATTATTTTTTTCTCCCTTCTGTCCCCATTGCTTTAAAATTGCACTACCTTTCTGTTCATATTAAGTGCTGCTCTCGAGAGAATGATCTCTGTTTCCGAGTGATTCGTCGAGAACATCGAGTGCCAGACCACATGCTAATTAAGGCTTGTCACATACCATAATGGCACCTCAGTAATACACCAATTAACAGTTTCTTTAATTACACCACTTAGATGAAATTAATGAAGAGTCTAGCTGATGAGAAATAAGAACCTGTACATTAGAGCAACACAGAACGTTCATGAAGTTTCTGATGAAACAGCCTTTGAGAAATCTGTTCCTCCCCACTGCCTAGTAAAAAAAAAAAAAAAAATTCAGGAGGTGGGGGAATAGCTTTTTGTAAAATGAACTGGCAGCACATGGAAAAAAAATATTCTTGCTGCTGTAAGAGCTGAGCACAGAGGCTCCAGTGTCTAAGAGACTGGGTTCAAATCCTACATTTGCCCTTTTTTATTTTTTATTTTTTATTTATTTATTTATTTAAAAAAAATTTTTTTTTCGTTTATTTATTTTTGGGACAGAGAGAGACAGAGCATGAACGGGGGAGGGACAGAGAGAGAGGGAGACACAGAATCGGAAACAGGCTCCAGGCTCTGAGCCATCAGCCCAGAGCCCGACGCGGGGCTCGAACTCACGGACGGCGAGATCGTGACCTGGCTGAAGTCGGACGCTTAACCGACTGCGCCACCCAGGCGCCCCACATTTGCCCTTTTTTAACTGTAAACCAGGAATAGAAGGCAACTTCCCCAACCTGACAAAGTGAATCTATAAGACACCCACAGCTCATATCATACTTACTGGTGGAAGACTGGATGCTTTTCCTCAGAAATAAGACAAGGATGTCCCCTCTCACCACATCTACTCAACACCCTACATTGTAGTTTATAGCTTGTGTGATGAGACAGGAAAAGAAAAAGGGATCCAATTGGAAAGAAAGAAGCAAAAACGTATTTGCAGATGACATGATTACCTATGTAGAAAAGCCAAAGAAATAAACACACACGAAAAGCTCCTAGGATTAGGAAGTGAGTTTTGCAGGTTGCAAGATACAAGATCAATATATAAAGATGCGTTATATTTCTATATACTTGGGCATCTTTCTAGACTCTCTAGATCAATTTTCTTTATCTGCAAATTGGCAACAAGTTTATAAGCTTTACAGAATTGTTTTAAAGGTTAAGAAAATGTAGGTTCCTAGGCCAAGGTTCGGTAAATGTTGGTTTAGTCCCATTTTTAAAGCATCCCAGACACAGCTTTGGTGAGCCTCGCGTCGTATCTTACCTTCCAGGCAAGCATGACAGATTGAGTGATGCAAGAGGGGAAAGTGACTCCACCCTGGGGTAACATCCAAGGGGTCCTTGAATGCTAGAAATCCTGCAGGTGGAACAACGTTTAAGAGAAGTTCCAATCCCACATCTTCTCTCTCTCCATCCACACCCCTCTGCTGAACCCACCATTCCCATTTCTTTAGTTGATGCCTGGACTTTTTTTTTTCAATTTGTTTTTTTAACATTTATTTATTTTTGAGAGACAGTGAGACAGAGCACGAGAGGCGGAGGGTCAGAGAGAGAGGGAGACACAACAAAATCCAAACAGGCTCAGGGCTCCGAGCTGTCAGCACAGAACCTGACACGGGGTTCAAACTCACGAACCATGAGATCATGACCTGAACTGAAGTCAGACTCTTAACCGACTGAGCCACCCAGGCGCCCTGAGGCTTGGACTTTTATAACAACCTCCCGTACCCTGCTTCCTACTTTTGATTTTGTTCCTCTTAAGTCCAATCTATTGTTGGCAGCCAAAGTGATCTCTTTAGAATGCAAATCTAATCACCTCATGGCGCTATTTAAACCCTCTCGTGGTTCCCTATTGAACTCAGAATTAAGCCCAAGCTTCTGAGCCTGGCCTCTGCACAAATACACTTGGCACGTCTTGGACTGAACCACTTGCACTTTTTCCAAGTGTGCTGCTTTTTCCAAGCATTTTCTTGCTTTCCAGCCCTCCTCAGTTTGTTTCCCCTTCTTAAAAGTCCTCCGACTTCTCTCTCCATGCCTGTCAAGCCCACCCCAACTATTACCCAACCAATGCAAGGTCATCTCTCTGAAGTGTCTCTAGACCGCTCTAGGCGGAATGGATTTCCACCTCCTTCCATCCCTCTATCATGGCACTTATCACATTCTACAGTAATCTTCTGTTTACCTGTCTTTGAGCTCTTTAAGGACAGGGCGACACCCAGTTTGTCTGTGTGTCTTCTCTACCCAGCAAAGCGCTCTGGAAATGTTTGTTGAAAATAGTTGGAAGGCTTCTGCTTGCTCCGCCCAGGCCTGGCAAAATCCTGGCTGCTCCTCTCTGTCGTGAGGGCCATCATCTCTCCCATTGCATCCTATCTCCGTGATCTTCGGCCCAGAGGGAATTCAGCTCCTTTCAGGAGTCTTTCCTAGAGTTTGCTCTCCACTGCATTCTTGGTGCCAGTTTTGCCCTCTTGGTGGTTCTGGCTGGCTTCCTGGTCTTAGTCTTTGATCTGCCTTCTCCTAGCACTCTGTTTTTCAGCATTTTAGAGAGGGCGAGACACAGAAACAAATCAGGCTCCAGGTTCCTAGCTGTCAGCACAGAGCCCGACGTGGGGCTCGAACTCACAGACCACGGGATCATGACCTGAGCTGAAGTCGGACGCTTAACCGACTGAGCCACCCAGGCGCCCCTTCAGCATTTTCTGATACGAATGATGACTCAGGCACACAGATTCCTGAACCCCTCCTTTAGAGATTCTAGTTCCCCAGGTCTGGTGAGCCCAGGAACGGAGGCAAGCCCCCGGTGATTCTTGTCAGGCTTGTCCCAGGCAGGCTCACTCATCAGTCGCGAATAGTAGGGGACAGGGGCATGCTACCCTTCCCTTTCCTCCAGGACTGTGTTCTTCAGGCTTCAGGGGATGCAGGTTTTTCCCATCTCTGAGATGAGCACAGGCCCAGTGCTCGCAATCTCGGTGCTTCTTCTCCACCAGCTGCTTCGTGGGGTGTCAGAACATTAGCGAGAGGAGGAGCGAACTCTACTTTGGGAGACAGGGTTCCAAAGGGCAGCTCCCCCATCCCAAATGCCACCCAGACGGAAAGCAGATGCAAGTAGATGAAGGCAAAACAAAAGAAACAAACAGAATTAGAGACACAAATTAGGAAGACCTGCCCCACCACTCTTTAAAACATAATGCGCAAAGGTACGGTACTAGCGTGATATGCACAGTGGATCAGTGGGAGAGAAGAGCTGAATCCACACTGGCTCTGGAGGACGTGGGAACTTAATGTGTACTGCAGGGAGACTTACGAAGGGAAGGTTATTCAGTAGATTGCGTAGGGACGATATGAAGTGTTTTTTTGTTTTTAAAAAAACCCTCAAACTGTAGATTCTCACTTCACAGCATACTCCAAAATATATTTCAGATGGGCTCAAGAATTAAACATAAAAACATAAAACCATAAGAAACGTAGAACATATAAAACACTTTACATTATGAGTGGGGATATCACCTCAATGTGGGGGAAGACATCACAAAGAGAGCAGTCAGGAGACTGGAATACAGAAAATATGCCTTAAAAATGGCAAATATTAACACGTTAAATAAAAGGGGGGGGGGACCTGTGACCGATGTAACATAAGGTTAATATGTAATGTAAAAGGAGATTATACAAATACATAAGAAAACCATCTTTAGTTTCCTGATTTGTTCATTTTAGCCACTCTGGTTGATGGGAATGCAAACTGGTGCAGCCGCTCTGGAAAACAGTGTGGAGGTTCCTCAAAAAATTAAAAATAGACCTACCCTAGGACGCAGCAATAGCACTGCTAGGGATTTACCCAAGGGATCCAGGAGTGCCGATGCAGAGGCACTTGCACCCCAATGTTTACAGTAGCACTTTCTTTTTTTTTTTTTAATTTTTTTTCAACGTTTATTTATTTTTTTTGGGGACAGAGAGAGACAGAGCATGAACGGGGGAGGGGCAGAGAGAGAGGGAGACACAGAATCGGAAACAGGCTCCAGGCTCTGAGCCATCAGCCCAGAGCCCGACGCGGGGCTCGAACTCACGACCGCGAGATCGTGACCTGGCTGAAGTCGGACGCTTAACCGACTGCGCCACCCAGGCGCCCTACAGTAGCACTTTCAACAATAGCCAAATTATGGAAAGAGCCTAAATGTCCATATCAACTGTCAAATGGATAAAGAAGCTGTGGTTTATATATACAATGGAATACTACTCGGCAATGAGAAAGAATGAAATCATGCTATTCGCAGCAACGTGGATGGAACTGGAGGGTATGATGCTGAGTGAAATAAGTCAGTCAGAGAAGGACAGATAGCATATGTTCTCACTCAGATGTGGATCTTGAGAAACGTAAGAGAAGACCATGCGGGAGGGGAAGGGGAAAAAAATAGTTACCAACAGAGAGGGAGGGAGGGAGGGAGGCAAACCCTGAGAGACTCTTAAATACAGAGAACAAACTGAGGGTTGATGGGGGGTGGGGGAGAGGGGAAAGTGGGTGATGGGCATCGAGGAGGGCACCTGTTGGGATGAGCACTGGGTGTTGTATGGAAGCCAATGTGACAATAAATGATATTAAAAAAAAAGAAAACCATCTTGAGACTTTGATTCCAAACAGTTCTGGAAAATGGGCTTCATTAGACAATACACCTGAGGGCAAACAATAGCTGCAAAGCGCTGTGTAACATCGAATCCCCTCAAAATCAAATTCTCCAGCAAAACTATGACATTCAAAAATATTTTTTAAAAAGATTTTCTTTTTAGGCGATCCCTACATCCAACACGGGGCTCGAACTCGCAACCCAGAGATCAAGAGTCACACGCTCCACTGACTGAGCCAGCCAGGCGCCCTCAAAAAGATCTTAAAAGGTGATAATACTCATTACTGATGAGGATGCCATAAGACAGACTTTTCTCATGTGTTGATGGAAATGGAACTGAATGGAAAACGATTTGGAAGTAAGTACCGAGAGCCTGAAAAATAATTGCAACACAATAGGCTGCAATTGCAAGGGGCATCCCTGGCTGGTGTGATTTAATTTGTCATATCCATCCTTTCCTTTATTTTGCAAATTATCTGTAAGCGGGTTAACTTTACAACGGCTCAAAAGTTTTGTTTGAAACCTTAAGGAAATATAGAGCTTTTGGCCCAATAATCCCACTTCAAGAAACCTCTCTGAAGGAAATAATCTGAAATAAGAAAACAACATGAGGACAATCACCATCATGATCTAATTGCCAGTGCTTCCAGCATAATGCTATTTACAACTGCCAAAGATGTCCAAAATCGGGTAAGCGAGGCTGTATCCCGTTAGCGGCATACTAAATGTGATTAAAATTACGTTTAGGAAGTGCTTACAAAAACACGGGACCACGCTTACACTCTTCTTGTTTGGTATTAGTTTGCAGACGGAGAGGCGGTGGAGAGGAGGGGACAAAACGGAGTACCGCGGACTTGGGGGGTTCAACAACAGGGGTTGGTTGTCTCATGGTCGCGGAGGCCAGGAGTCTGTCCTTCCGGGCTCTGAGGGAGAATCTGTTCCAGGCCTCTTTCCTAGGTGTAGGTGGCTGCTGCGAATTCTTGGCATTCAGCGGTTTGTAGCAGCATAATTTCATTGTGTGTGTGTGTGTGTGTGTGTTCTCAAATTCCCCCCCCCCCTTTTTTTTAAGGACACCCGTCCCGCTGGATTAGGGGCCCACCCTATTCCATACGACCTCATCCTAACTTGATCATCCACAAAGACCTTATTCCCCAAATAGGTCACATTCACAGGTACTGGGGGTTAGAACCTTGATACCTGTTGTGTGTTTTTGTATGATGTGACACATAAACAAAATTAGGTTGTAAAGTTGTATGTGTAAGATCATAGCCATGTTTTAAGACTCTGTATAAAAAATTACTGGAAAGCAATACAGCAAGATGTTAACAGAGGTCATCGTGGGGAGCAGAACTATGTGTGGGTTTTCTTTCTCTTCTCTCCTTGTATCTGCCACACGTTCTGCACTGAGACCCGCTCGTACTCTTCCTCCCAAGCGGGCTGCCCTTCGACACGCGAAGAAGGCTCCCTCCCGGGTGCCTTCTATAATCGCAACAGCCATGTTGCCTCTCGGCTTCCAATCTTCTGGAATCAGCCCCATGGTCCTGGGGATGGGGCTCTGCAAACCACATTTCTGCCTTGCCAGCTGGCTCCTTCGAGGTGTCTGCTAATAGGAGTGAGGTGGGGGGAGCCCCAGGGCTTAACGATTTGCTCTTCCTCCAGCCTCGTTCTTCCCAGCTCCTTCACCCCGGCCCTGGCAGTGCCTTCCTGGAGCACCGGCTGAATCCAGCGTTTAGTTTTTCTATCTCTTGCAGACCAGCCTTAATTTGCCCTCGACCTCAGGGACCCCGGCACCAGCAAGCAGAACCCTTCCTTCAGAGAGGTCTCGTTCCCAGAACGCTGCTTCCAGCTCAGAGAACCACCCCCCAACACACACACACACACACACACACACACACACACACACACAGCTCCACCTGACGCCTGGGGTTCAGCTCTGCAGGTCCCCTCCTCTAAATGTCAGTTTTAAATATCCCGAGCTCTCCCCTTTGTTCCCCGAACTCGAGGGGCGGTAGGCCGCCTCTGACCTGGTTGCCTCTGGGATACTGGAGAGTTCTCTTTTTAGCCTCCCAACCCCCAGTTCACAGCTACATATACCTAGTTGACCAGTCTTCATATTAACTTCTCTGTGTTCGCGAATCGCTGTGGTTTCTGCCTCCTGATTGGACCCTGATTGACGCAGCTTGTCTTCAACCCCACGAAACATGCCCCCATTGAGCTGCTAGGAATGTCCAGAAGGCTGAGTCGACCCTCACTCCCACCCCCCCATAGCTTCAGGAGCAAAACGTGATATTCTTCTAAGAGAAATCAGTGTCTTCCTCTTTGTTCTTGCCCTCAAACTTCCTCTCTCCCTCTCCCTCCGTCCTTCTATCCCTTTCTGCCTTCCTCTGTCACTCTCTCCCTCCCTGTCTCCCCCATCCCTCAGGGCTCGGCTGCCTGGACTCCTCTGCCTCTCCGGAGCCTGTCTCACACCGTTTCGGCCTGCCCCTCCTTTCCTCCAGAACTTGCTCACACGGTTCTCGCTCCTTCACCTGCAAACTCCTACTCTACCTTCAAGGCCTCTGAGAAACGCCCCTCATCTATTACCGTTACTGGGGCCAACCTGTCTGCTGTGCTCCCATGAACCACTGGGGACCCCGCATGACTTGTCATTGCCCTTGTCGCTGCTGTCACTGATCACTCTCTCTCCCACCAGACCGCAGCCCATTTTCAGGACAAGGACTGGAGACCCAGAACCGTGCCCGGAACAGCAGACAAGGGTTTGACCAACAGCCGCCTTTGTGGTAGACTAATCAGTGCTGGTGGCACCCACACACCGTCCTCACCCCTGCTCGGCTTTCAACCTTCTAGGAGGCGGGACTCTCCGGGTGGTCATGACACCCGGGCAGTGACCGGGCGGCTGGGGGCGGGTGGGGATGTCCTGACTCCGGCGGTGCGGTGGTCCCGGGCAGAGGGGCCTGGCTCCGGGGCCAGACTGGCCCTCCCCTGGTACGGTCTGTCCCTCCACCGTGAGGCCGAGGCTCCCAGACGTTTTGCTGTAAACGCCTCGGGATCCAGAGCGTCTTGTACACGCCAGCTGTAGGCTGCTTAGGGCCCCGGCTGGTCTGCGGGAACACACCGCCCGGCGGGTCTGTGCGCGGCTCCCGCCCGGCCTGGCCGGCTGCCAGGCACCACTTCCCCCCCACTGCTGAGCCCGGGGGTGAAAGACAACAGCAGACGCTTTCTTGCAGAGAGTGCTCGTCTCTGCACCCGATCTCTCCCCTGGTCCATCCCGCGCCCCTGGTTTCCCAGAGGAGACAACTTCTCCAGGGTGAAGTGCGGGTCTGCCTTATCTGCTCCCCGCGCCCGCCCATCACCTCCGTGGCTGCATCCCCGTCGCCCTTCCCAGCCAGCTTCAGCACTGCCTCCTCTCCTGGATCCTAACCCTCCAAGGGTCACCCGCCCCCGGCCGGCAGGATCGAGGCCTCTGTCCCGTGTGTCCCATGGCGTTCGTACAAACCTCTCTCGGAGCCCTGGGCTCACCGTCCTGCGGTCACGGGCCGGCCTGTCTGCACCCTGACTGGACAGCAAGCGTCTTGCGTGCATCTCTGCAGCCCCAGGGCCAGGCACACACCCTGTGGGCAAAGGCCCTTTCGAAGTGCGCTGACTTTTGTGTGAGGTCTGGAAAGGCCCCGTTGTAGCTCAGCCTCCTGGAAGGCGACTCAGAGTCTGAGATGAGCACGTGAAAGCCTTATCGGGAGCAAAGGAAGCAAATCTGGGCAGGGACTGGAGCCGAGCGGGCATGCCCTCGCAGCAGAGGCCCCAGCCTGCACTTGGGAAGCTGCTCTGGACGGAGGCGGGGGCCCGGACCAGTCACTGGATGACGGCTGGGACCCTGCACTCGCAAGGCAGGGACCTGTCAGCCCTCAACACCCCACAGCCCAAAAGGAGCGTGGGGCCACACCAGCCCGCGGCACCCACTTCGGGCCCTCAGCTCATCATCCCCTTCGCCCTTCGGCCGGAGTCGGCTGCACACTGCCGTCTCCCGCCCTCCCTCCCAGCTAAAAGCTTGTAAGAGGAGAAACAGACTGCCAAGGGGGACGTGGCTGTCTGAGCTGGCACGGCTAATCAGTGGAAGGGTCTGGATGAACTCCTGGGTGTCCTGTGGAGCAGGTGAGGGTCCTGGGACGAGGCCCAAAGAGCACAGGATGAGAGGGCCGAGGGGGGGGGAGGGTTCATGCAGTCCGCCCCCCCCCCCCCCACCGCCCCACTCCCCCCCAGCATCGCCCGCAGCAGAGAACAGCAGCTTTCCAGAACAACCCCGCTCCAGGTGCCGGGACAGGGGCAGCTCTTGTGATAAACGCAGGTCAGAGGTGACCTGTCCCGGCCTGCCCCACCAGGGAGGGAGGGGCCCTGGTTTGTGCCAGCAGGCACCCCCCGCCCCCGCCAGCCAGGGAAGGTCGCGGTGTCTCTGATGCTGCCCCCTGGCCAGGACTGCAGTCTCTCATTATCAAGAATGAGGGGTAGGGGGTGGGGGCCCATTCCAAAGAGCAGATGGTCACAGTCTATCACGTGCTTGCAACACGGAGTTACTGTCCCAGCAACACCCTGCGTATCACCTCATCTAATCCTCCCGGCAATCCAGGGCCGGAAGCAGTGTTGTCAGGTGCCGTTTACGGATGAGAAAATGCAGACACAGAGAGCAGCGTGGCCTCCCGTCATGCCACGCGCTAGGTATTTTTCGATATCAGGTGTTACTGTCCCCATTTTGCAGAGAAGACTGAGGCTCAGAAATAATTAGCGATGTCTGGAGACAATGAAGAGGGAGATACAGGCACAGAGAGTTAGCTTAATGTGAAATGCGTTTTCCTACCAGGGGGAATGACACTCCTCCCCTGCAGGTAAAGGAGGCTGGACCGAGAACACGGTGTATTCAAATACCAGCAAGCTGTGAGGGTCAAGGGCGAGAGACCAGGAACAAGGAAGGCCTCGACCCTCAGGGGGAAAGGCGTGAGCACCCACAAGAGGTCTGGGGCTCATCCTTGGGTGACAGAGCCCCTGAGAAGTGCTAGGCTCTCTGTGCTTTCTGAGCTGGGGAGGGGAGTGTGGCCAAAGCAGGGGGGGTCGGCAGGGGGCAGATGGGGGGCACCTTCCCTCCACATCCCCAGCCTTCTGTGGATCTGCACGTGACTCTGCCCGGGAAAACGGAGGCTGCTTCCTGCAGATTTAATTCAATGTCAGCTGCAGAGCTCTATTAACTAAATTGGCCATCAACCCCGCGTGTCTGTTCCACATAATGGGGTTTTGTACAAAACGAGTTTTTCACTGCGTTAAAAAGTGTCATGTTTGAATCAAAACTTATTCCAACGTTCGGGCTAATGAAAGCCTCAAGTGAGAGTTGATCAATGGGTCCCGAGGTGTTTCCATGGAAACAGGAGGAGGGAGGCAGGTCTGATCTGAAGCCAAGCACACCAAGGTGATGCTCTGGGGTGCTCATGGCTGGGACCTCAATCAGCTCCACCAAGGGACAGAGATCTGGATTCAGACCCACTGTGGGCAGAGTGGTGGGGGACGGTGGGATCAGAGCTTCCTCCGCCTACCTGGGAGCTGAGCTTTTAGCTCTGAGTTTAGCACCCTCGCTGTGGAAGCCAAGCCTGTATTTAAGGATTTATTTTCACATTTTTACTGGGCCTTCAATGCCTCGGTCCAAGGCTCCCCCAAAGCAACGACTTGCTGTGGCCCTGTCTTGCTGTTACAGCCCTGGCCAGCCCCCGAGCATGCCGGGGGCCAGGCAGCCAGAGTTGGGATCGGGCTTTACAATGGAGGCTCACGGCACACCTCGAGGAATCATTTTTCCTCTCTGGCCACCAGTTCCTTGTCTCTAAAATAATGATCAGAAAGGCACCTGGGTGGCTCAGTTGGTTAAGTGTCCCACTTCGGCTCAGGTCATGATCTCACGGTTCATGAGTTCAAGCCCCACACCCGGCTCTCTGCTGACAGCTCAGAGCCTGAAGCCTGCTTCAGATTCTGTCTCTCTCTCTCTCTCTGCCCCTCCCCTGCTCAAGCTCTGTCTCTCTCTCTTAAAAATAAATAAACATTTAAAAAGTTTAAATAAAAATAAAATAAAATAATGATTAGAGTAAAGCTGCTATCTTTGGGGTTGAGATCTGAATTCCAGTCCCTCCTTTGCGGGGGCAGATCACTTAACATCTCTGAAGGGCACTTTCTCCACCCATAAATCTGGGACCAGTGTCTCGGGTCCCTCTAGGACGATGTCGCAGGAGCAGGTTCCCGACAGGCCGTGGGCTAGCCGCACAGGCAGCTAGATGTCAGGGTGAGGCCCACCGGCCTGGCAGGGAGGACAGACCATGTGGCCGGTCTAACCACGCTTTCCTCTTGCTTGCAGGGGCCTCGGACCCACATAATGCCCTTACATTGGCCTGGGTTTCCGGGCACGTTCCTCATCCGTGTCATGCTCCCAGCAGCCCCGACCACTGTTCTCATATCACGCGTGAGGCCACACACGAGGGGCGGAGCCATTTTCCACGGTTCCAGCGCTGCTATGAGATATGCTGGACAACAACCCAGGGCCCCTGCTTGTCCCTCCCTCCGTGTTCTCTCGGCCTGCCCCATCCCCGATGGCTGTCAGCCCAGCATCTGTCCCCCAGCTCCACTTGGACCCAGGGACCCTGGAGACAGCCCTTCTCAGCTGGCCTGTGCGGGCTGCTGCCAGGCCTGGCCGCCAGCCACCCGGCCACCCGATTTCCCCACACTGCCATATGGTCCGGGGGTCTGTTTTGCTAGGGGACGGCAGGGCCAGTGAATGGCCCTTTCTGAGCCAGGGACCAGCGCCTGATTCAATTTAGACCTGCTTGTCCGGGACCTGCCTGGGGGAATAAAGACTGCTCTCTCTGAGAGATGCAGCCAGGCTACAGCCAGAGACCCCGTAATCAGGTTTGCTGGGGCCAGCCCTGGCCTCCGCCCGGCACCGCGCCCCATTATCACCAGCCTCTGAGGGGTCAGTGTGGTGGCACGCCTGCCCTGTGGCTTCACAAGCCTGCTCTTTCCCGTTAATCGAATCAGCCTGGCATTCCCCCAGCCTGAGGTCATCTCCGTGGGGAGGGAAGCCAGTATAAGGCACCAAGAGCTAGAGACGGGAGGGACCCAAGAAATCACTGCTAGCTCACGGCCACAGACACGCGGGTATGGGGTGGGGAGGGGGCGGCCAGAGAGGGGCGGGCTCACCCTACCACGGTCATGGCCACTGGACCCCTGCACAGTGGGGAAGAGAAGGCTCAGGACCCCAGGGCCCACCCGGACGAGGAATTCTTTCCCCCTTTCTTTCAACCTGAAAGCGATTTTTTTTTTTTAATGTTTATTTATTTGAGAGAAAGAGAGTGCAAGGAGGGGTGGGGCAGAGAGAAAGGGAGAGAGAATCCCAAGCAGGGGGCTCGAACCCACAACCTGTGAGATCGTGACCCGAGCCGCAATCAAGAGCCGGGGACACACAAGCACCTGAGCCACCCAGGCACCCCTCAGCCTGCAGGTCAACACGAGGACGAACGCTACTGCCCACGCCATCCCTGAGCCTCGCGACAAAGATGCGTCTCAAAGCCACAATCATGGTGGAAAGCGGACACCAGAGGGTATGCATCATATGATTCCATCCATGTAAGGACCCGAAGTGAGAGCAATGATGGTTCTAGAAGTCACAGAAAGTTACCTCCCGCTGGGAAGGAGCGTGGGGAGGCCTCGCTCCCTGAGCTGGTGATACAGAGTGTTTGCTTCATCAACACTGATCAGGCCAGACTCTTAGGGTTTGTGTCTGTGTGTGTGTTATGCTCCAGTAAAAAGGCTTCAAAGTCTGAAAGCGGGGTGGGGGGGGGGGGGGAGTCTGTATTCTTACAGAAACATTTACTGAATACCTGCCCTGTTCTGGCTCTTTGCTGGCAGCTCAGAGGACAAAGGCTCGGGGTCATGATAGCTGGACAGTGAGGGGTAGCTGGTGTTCTGACAGACGGACATGCGCGGTGTTGAGGGCACAGGGAGGGACCGGCCAGTGAGGGCAGGATGCTTCTGGAGAGAGAGGAGAAGCCAGGCCCCGTCTCCACATCTTGACGCTCTTGTAGGAGTAAAGGAGGGGCAGAGGGGTGCCAGGCCCAGGGCCAGCACACCCCAGTCAGGCAGATGTGGTGGCCCGGGGTATGCTCCGGGAAGCCACGCCTGACAGGATTCCAGGTTTGTGGAATAGTCTGGAGCAGGAACTCGGGGCAAGGACTATAAAGGCTAACGGTGCCTAAGCTTGGGTACGCTTTGGGGTTGCCCAGAGAGCCTCCTGGCTCCACCCAGGACTCAGGGACCCGAATCTCTGGGAGTATTAGAATCAAAACAAAAGCTTCCCTGGGGGAGCTGTTGATAAAGTTTTAGCAGCAGGCAGTTGATGAAGATTCGTTTTCTAGAGAGACGGTCGAACCCGTGTTTAAGATCACGGTGCCACACACACTGATAACGTCATGAGGCTGGGTGGTAGCTGATATTTATCGTTCCTTTCTGCCCAGACGTAGTGTCATCCATTCTCTAATTAATATATTGTTCATTTTACTTTTTTGATGTTTATTTATTTGTTTTTGAGAGACATCACAGAGTAGGGACAGAGAGAAGAGAGGGGGAGAGAGAGAATCCCAAGCAGGCTCCGCACGGTCAGCCCAGAGCCCGGCGCGGGGCTCCAACCCACGAACTGGGAGACCATGACCTGAGGCGAAATCGAGACTTGGACGCTTAACCGACTGAGCCACCCAGGCACCCGTTACTTGTGTTCATTTTAAAAATTGGGCCATAGTTTAAAACTGGTAAAATTGGGTTTTTTGCATACATGTCTATGAGTTTTGGCAAAAGCATACAGTCATGAAACCACCACGACGATCAAGATACGGAAGAGTTCCCTCCTGCCACATTCCCCTGGATCCCTTTGTCGTCAATCCCTCTCCCAAGTTCCAGCCCCGGGCAATTTGTCTTCTGTTCCCATAGTTTCACCTCTTCTGGAATGTCCTATGTTCTGTTGTACGGGTCTACACAGTTTGTCTACCTTTTCACCAGCCGAGGATCATTTAGGTTGTTTCCGGTATTTGGAGATTACAAACACAGCCCCATATAAATATTCACATACTAGTTTTTATGGCAATATGGATATTCAGCTCCTTGGGTAAGCACCTTGGAGGGGGATTGTCGGGTCATATGTTGAGTCACATAAGTGTATGTTTAACTTTATAAGAAGCTATCCGGCTGGTTTCAAAGCAGCTGTACCATTTTGCGCCCCCTATCAAAGCATCATGAAAGCTGTTCCAGATCCTTGCCCGCACTTGGTGTTCTCAGTTCTCTTGTTTTTCTTTTTTCTTTTCTCTCTTTAGCCATTCTAGTGGGTGTGTTATTTACTCAAAGTATATTATTTCATCCTGATTTGGAACTCATCATAGGACGGCCAGGCGTTATACGCACATGCATTTCACAGAGGGGGAGCTAGAGATTCTGATCAAGCAGGTGGCTCAACGTGATCACATTTAGTGACTGTCAGAATCAAGACACTGGAGGTCTTCTGACGGGGACCAGGTGAAGGGGAAAACGTTCTCCCAGCCGTGGTGAATGAGGGAGAAAGACAGGAGGAGCGTGGAAGCGATCAGGAAAAGCAAAGCTTCGGGGCTACTCAGGAAAGTCCCCACGCAGGTGGGAGCTGAGCTGGAGTGTGGGAAGACTGGGGAAAGCGTGTCGGGCAGAGGGAAAAACAGGAACGACAGTGTGCGGGTGGGAAAAGACGAGCCGTGCCTGGCGTCGTGCTGGTCCAGCAGGGTCCCGGAAGGGACCCCCAGGCTCAAGAGATGAGTTGGGTCCAGAGAAGGAAGAGTCCGTAGCTGGGACAGAGCAGGGCGTCATAACATGAGGATATCTGGGTCAGAGACACAACCTCACAACTGCACTTTGCACATCTGTAACACGGACATGATAATAGTTCCTTTGCCGTGTGTTCAAGGGATCAAAGGATACAAGGGGTGAAATCTTTGTAACTGTGACGTGCCACACGGATATGAGGAACAGTGCTATGCACGTGGTGCCTGCACGTGGGAAGCCTTCCATGGGGAGTCTGAGATCAGGGTACAAGCACAGTCAAGGGGGTCCGGTTTCAGCTCACAGACTATTCTTTCTTTCTTTCTTCCTTTGTTTTAAAATTTTTTTTAATGTTTATTTATTTTTGAGAGAGAGACACACAGAGAGAGAGAGAGAGAGAGAGAGAGAGAGAGAGAGAGAGAACGAACAGGGGAGGGGCAGAGAGAGAGAGAGAGGGAGACACAGAATCCAGAGCAGGCTCCAGGCTCTGAGCTGTCAGCACAGAGCCCGACGCGGGGCTCGAACTCACCAACGGTGAGATCACGACCCGAGTCAAAGTCTGACGCTCAATCGACTGAGCCACCCGGGTGCCCCTTCGGCTCGCAAACTTTTTTGTCGTGTCCTCACACGTGGGAAGGGGATAGAGAGCTTTCTCAGGCCGATTTCCTGAGGGCACTGATCCCATTCATGAGGGTTCTACCTTCGCGCCCCCATCACCCTCCGAGGGTCCCACCTCCTAATAGCATCACCTTGGAATTTCATTTCAACATATGAACTTTGGAGAGACACAAACTTTCAGACTATACCCCCAATAAATATCACTCCTAGATTATTAGGAGCAAATCCTCCTTCCTGAATCTGTGGGGTTATTAGCGCTTTTCGGGGATGCGGCCCAGGGCAGTGATTCGAAACCTGGAAAAGCCAACACCCGGTGTATCTGTGCGGATGGACCTCGAGCTGGTCCATCCTCGAGCTGGGGAGTGGAGGAAGGCGCACGGCCAGCCGATCCGAGAGCGAAGAGACCAGGCGGTGGTGAAGACAGACGGTAGGAGGTTTGAGCTGTCGCAGGGTATCACTTGGTGCTGCCTTTCTTTTTTTTCTTTTTTTTTTTTTTTTCAACGTTTATTTATTTTTGGGACAGAGAGAGACAGAGCATGAACGGGGGAGGGGCAGAGAGAGAGGGAGACACAGAATCGGAAACAGGCTCCAGGCTCCGAGCCATCAGCCCAGAGCCCGACACGGGGCTCGAACTCACGGACCGCGAGATCATGACCTGAGCCGAAGTCGGCCACTTAACCGACTAAGCCACCCAGGCGCCCCATGAACCATTTTTAAGTGTAAATTCAGTAACATGCATTAAGTATGCTCACAATGCGTACGAGCACCTCCACTGTCTGTCTCCGGAAAATTTTCATCGTTCCAAACCGAAACCGTACCCGATCAACAACAAGTCCTCGTGACGCCCTGCCCAGCCCCCACTTTCTGTCTGCGTGTCTTTGTCTGTTCCAGGCACCACGGAGAAGTGGAGTATTGTCCTCCCGCGTCTGGCTTATTCCTCTCAGCATAATGTCTGCAAGGTTCATCCGTGCTGTCGTCCCTTAGGGTTTCATCTCTTTTTATGGCTGAATAGTACTCGTGTGGTGTGCGTGCATCACATTTTGTTTGCCGATTTGTCTGTTGACGGACGCTTGAGTCATTTCCAACTTCTGGCGGCTGTGCATGAGGCCGCTGTGAACACTGGTGTGCAAGGGTCCGTTTGAGTCCTCGGTTGTGATTCTCTCGGGTGTCTCCCGCGTTGGTCAGATGGCGATTTTGTGTTTAACTTTTTGAGGAACTGTGCCAGGCCTTTGTATGTCCACCTGCGCACTGACCCAGGAGTATGAGGACGTTCGTTTCCACGTGGCAAAGGGGTCTTTGGAGCCTTTGGGGCCAGACAACCCCCGGGGTCAAATCCCAGCTCTGCTTCTCGATGGCTGAGCCTCTGTTTTCTTGTTTTCGAAGCGGGTCATAATGCCTAGCTCTCAGGGTTACGGTAAACCTTTTTCTTAAAGTTTATTCTTATTTATTTGGAGAGAGAGGTCGAGAACAAGGGGGAGGGGGCAGAGCGAGGGAGAGAGAGAGAGGGAGTGACAGAACCCCAAGCAGACTCCGTGCTGTCAGCGCAGAGCCTGATGTGGGGCTCGAACCCATGAACCCTGAGGTCATGTCCTGAGCCAAAATCAAGAGTCGGGCACTCAACCGACCGAGCCACCCAGGTGCCCAAAGTTGCTATAAACCTTACGTGTATTAATAATACGAAATGCCTGGCACACTGCAGGTGTTCAGTAAGAGTTTGCCCAGCCCCCGCCCTCCACTTCTGTTTCCTCATCTGTAAAAAAGCATCCTATTTACTAACTGCCTCGTAAACCCCAAATGCTTTCAGGACGACAGGGTAGAAATGTTCTGTGGCAACTTTCTTTAGAAAACATGCCCCCCCTTTTTAAAAAAGCCCATAATTCCTCCACATGCTTCCCCATCTGTTCCCCCAAATGTGATAATTAGGAAATGATGCTGTCACTTTCCAACGTGAGAAGTCTGCCCCTCCCATCCCATCTCTGAGCGACATGGCAGAAGGATGAGTACATAGATCTTAATGTTGACAGCCGGGCCCATTCCCAGTCTCCACGATTTTGATGTGGTTCGAAAACCAGGTCACCCTCCCCTCGGAAGCACCCCGAGGTGCTGGTCCCAGGGGATCGGGGTGCAAGGGGCTTTGAGACCACGTCAGGCGCCCTCACCACTTAGCGGTTCTTCCCTCATGAGTCTTCCCGGGGTCTAGAGCAGTGAGTGGCACCAGCCCCGTTTAAGATGAGGGAACAAGGCCCAGAGAGGTAAAGAGAACTTCTGAATAGAGCAAGTTGGTAGAAGAACCGAGATGCACCCCCTGACCCCCTCCCACCCTGCTGCCAAAGATGCGGGCAGCACAGCCCCCGGCCCCTTCAGGTAGGCTAAGAGGACTGGTCTAGTCTTCACAGGAGAGTGAAGTAATCTGGAACTTTGCGCTGCCCATGAATACTCCTCAAAACTTTCATGCCAACCAGTCCCGTCTCCCCTACCCCTCATGGAGTTTTCATATTCCAGCGTCTAAGCCATTGAACATGAAGCCCTTTGTCTTAGTTAGAGTTCCCTCCGAAGCAGAGCCTGAGACAAGTATTCGAGTGCAGTTTGCTCATTTGGGAAATGATCCTGGCAAGCCGGAGCGAGGAGGAGACAGGATTAGGGGGAAAGTTAGAAAGAGGTGTGTTGTTGAGCTGGTTTTCACCATGGTAATGAAGACCCGATCCATTGGGAACCTTCTGAATCATGATACAGAATTATTCCCCCAAAGGATAAAAGGCTGAGGCATGTATTTCTATCTCTCATTGGTTAAGAATTGGATTTGTTACGGGGCGCCTGGGTGGCGCAGTCGGTTAAGCGTCCGACTTCAGCCAGGTCACGATCTCGCGGTCCGTGAGTTCGAGCCCCGCGTCGGGCTCTGGGCTGATGGCTCAGAGCCTGGAGCCTGTTTCCGATTCTGTGTCTCCCTCTCTCTCTGCCCCTCCCCCGTTCATGCTCTGTCTCTCTCTGTCCCAAAAATAAATAAACGTTGAAAAAAAAAAAAAAAAAGAATTGGATTTGTTATCTAATGCTGAGGAACAGTTTTGCAGCCCAGAATTTACTGGCTTACAGCAACATACATTTATTATCTCCCAGCGTCTCTGGGTGAGGAATCTAGGACCGGCTCAGCTGGATGGTTCCAGCTCAGGGTCTCTCATGAGGCCACAGTCAGACCGTCTGCTGGGGCTGCCGACTCTGAAAGCTTGGCCAGGGCTGAAGGGTCCACTTCCAAGATGACAGCCTCACACAGCTGTGGGCAAGAGACCTCAGTTCCTTGCCTTAGGGGCCTCTCCATAGGGCTGCTCACAACATAGCTTCATCCAGAGTGAGTGATCTGAGAGAGAGGACGAGAACGAGCACCTAAGATGGCATCTGTAGTCTTATCACCTAATCTTGGAAATGACACACTATTACTTTTGTGGTTCACTGTTGGCCACCCGATCAACTCTGGTACAACATGGGGGCAGAGGTCCCTGGGAGCCATCTTAGAAGCTGCCTACCACAGGGTTGATCTTCAAGCATTAACCCCCTGCAAACACACACACACACACACACACACACACACACACACACTCCTAAGATGAAGGAGCTCCCAGTTACGGAGCTAGGAAATGCAGTGGGTGCTTGAGATAGGAAGCAGTCAGCATGCACAGGAACCGTCCAGCAGTGGAACCGACAGTTGGCCAAGGGCATGTGGCACAAGGCACCAATAGCACCCGTCTATGTCCCATGCTGCGAAATCCTCCTCCTCCTGGCCTTCCCTCTGCCACTCTCCCCTGCTCCAATCATGTGTATCCTTCAAAGCTGCCCTGTAGCCATACGATCATCCTGAAATCCTCCTTGACCGCCTGGCTCCCAACCCTTCACATGGGCTTGCTTTGGTGTTTGCACAAATGCTGTTAGAACAGCCAACATATTAGATCCCAAAGGGCGGGAAGCATTCTTCACAGTGTTCACTGTAATCTGAAGGACTAGAAAAGTCCTGAGGTAGGGTGGTCTAGACTGGCTACTGTAGTGGCTAGAGGTATCATGAGTGCCCAGATATGTCCCATCTCTCTACTCCCCCTCAGGGTGTCAGCCTTGGCTTTAGCTAGTCCCCTCGAACTCTAGAAATGTCAGCTGAACAACCAGCCAACACATCCAGACACAACAATGCCCATAGATAGAAAAGAAGTGTGCATTCCCGATGTCTCCTTTTAAAAGCAAGGACAACTTTCTTGGAAACCCCCGGAGGACTGCTCTTCACATCTAATTGAGAAGATTTTGGTCCCCTGCCAACCCTAAACTACTCTCTGGCAAGTAGAATTGGGTTGTCATGACCAGCCTAGAGGGATCAGTGGCCACCCAAGAACAGAAAATGGGATCACATTCCCTGAGCATGTGGCCACAGCGGGAGTGGATGCTCCCAGACTTGGAATTAAGCAGCGTGGGGCTCAAGTCCCTACTTGGCCACCTACTTGCTCTGAGCCTGTTTCCTCCTTTATGAGGACAGTGAGACACATTTTGTATGGTTAAAGTTAGGCCCTAGCACCTAACGTCTCTCCAGTTAACTAGTTCATGGCTCATCATCCCCATTGCCACCAATTTGGTCCAGCCCCCTCCAGCCCTCCCCCCTTTCTCTCTCTCACATGCACACACACACACACACACACCCCACACACCTTTTAGGGTTTATAATTGACATATATCTTACATACAGAGGGTATAAAAATCTTAAATGCACAGCTCAAGTTTTTACATATGTACGCCCCCACGTAACCACACACAAATCAAGCTGTAGAAAATTTCCAGGACCCCCAGAACACTCCCTTGTGCCCCTTCCCAATTAATACCTCCCCAAGGTAACCTGCATCTGACCTCCAGCATAATATATTAGTTTTTCCTGTTTTTGAACTTGGTACAAATGGAACAATACAGTATGTATTCTTTTGTGCTGGCTTCTTAACTCAACATAACGTCTGGGAAATTAATCCATGTTGCTGTGGGTAGATTTCTCTCACTGTTACATAGTGTACCATTGTATGAATATGCCACGATTTATTTACCCAGTCTACTGTTGATGGACACTTGAGCTGTTTCCAGTTTTTTCTATTATAAATGATGCTGCTGTGAGTATTTTTGCACAAATCCTTTAGTGAGCAGCCATTTCTATTGAATACACAGCCAGGAGAGGAACTGCTGATCGTAAGGTGTATGTAGGTGTAGCTTTGGTAGTTTCTACCACATGTCTTCCAAAAGAAATCTACTGATTTACACTCATAACGGAAATGTGTGGCCTCCGTGAGCTCTTGTCTGGACTACTGCAACACCCTGATCGCTCCTCTTACACTTGGAACGCCTTCTCAAAATTATCTGAGTCCTACTCTCCTTCATGCCTGGGATGCTGGAGGCTGGCAGAGCCATTGGGGAGGGCTCTAGCATTCATTTCTCCCCATTGGGGTGCTTTCTGACCTTCTAATCCCTCTTCCCCCCTCCCCCAACCCCACATACAAGATTGACCAGATGCCTTGAGGAACTCTAAGCCTCGTACCCACGGGGTTGTTTGGGGTTCCTATGGTTATTGCCAGCCTCAGAAGGGCAGCCTGGTGACCAGATCACTCTTGTTGCCATCACTGTATTTCTTTTCTAGAATCACATAAGAATGGGCTGCCAACATGGAGGCTTCAGGTGGATTTGGGGCGATTCACAATAGACATAGGAGGACTTCAGGGTTCTGGGATATCCTTGCTGACCCTTAGGCTTGAGCTGCACATATGGGCCCATGCACCATGCACTCTTGACTACTCATATTCCCATCACAGTGCCTCCTGCAATCTACTCTACCCAACAGAGGTGTGGGGGGAGGGCAGCAGACAACCTTTACCCTTGTATCCCCACTGTTGGCACCCTGAGTGGCAATCCGCCCCCTCCACAGGCTCCATACCATTTACCAAGCTGTCCTCTGTGGGTGGCTGCTCTTGTCTTCTCCTGGGCCTTCTGAAGACAGTTGCTACACAAACCAAATGGGACCTTCCAATCAATGTCCTCTCTTGCCTCCAGTTGATGTGGGGTGTATGCTCTCCCCAGGTGATATTAAGCTGTGAAAGATGAAGACAGACGTTTCTTGTGCCACAGGTCCTTTGCCCATCCTCCCCACTGCTAGCAGTGTGTGAAAGGCAAGGTCGGCATTGAAAGAGATTACATTCTTGGAATGCAGTGATAATGACACACAGACCTCAAGATCCTACGATTATGTTACAAAATTCTGAACAGTAAATTTAACATGACCGGAACATGAGCTATCAATTACATCTTCCTGTATGAGACTTACACTGGTGATGATGGAACCAGCCTTCAACAAATGGTATCAGGAAACTGCAAGAGGCAAGAGGTTCTAGATGGTTTCCATACAAGCACATCCTGACGAGCCATAGTGTTGTGAGCACTGATAGTGTTTCTTCTTTTTCTTTAAGTGGGAGATCGGCAGCTAACCAGGAACCAAGCGTTTGTTAGTAAAGACCCTGTTGAAATGATCCCTAGATCTCAGCAGTCACAGACGGTGCTCGGACAGTAATTGGGAATCTTCAGCAGCACTGATTAGATGATAAACAAACAAGGGCCCCTGGGTGGCTTGAGGGTCTGACTCAGACTCAAGTCATGATCTCACTGTCCGTGAGTTCAAGCCCCACGTCAGGCTCTGTGCTGACCGCTCGGAACCTGGAGCCTGCTTCAGATTCTGCCTCTCTCTCTCTCTCTCTCTCTCTCTCCCCCCATCCCCTGCTTGCACTCTATCTCTCAAAAATAAGCAAAAATGTTTTAAAAAATTTAAAAAGGTGATAAATAAACGTATAAGTACCTCTTTTCTACTATCATTCAAAATCTTCATCAAGAAGCCATTATACGGTTGATCCTCATTATTTACATGTTCTATATTTGCAAATTTTCTTCCTCGCTAAATTTATTTGTAGCCCCAAAACCAATACCCAAGGTGCTTTCTTTTTAAAGTTTATTTATTTATTGCGAGGGAGAAAGAGAGAGAGAGAATGGGAGAGGGGCAGAGAGAGTGAAAGAGAGAGAATCCCAAGCAGGCTCCACACTGTTAGTGCAGAGCCCGATGTGGGGCTTGAACTCACACACTGTGACATCATGACCTGAGCCAGTAACCTAGCAGTGTGTGAAAGGCAAGGTCAACATTGAAAGAGATTACATTCTAGGAATGCTAAGTCGGACACTTAACTGACTGAGCCACCCAGGTGCCCCCCAATACCCAAGGTGGTTTTGCAGTTATTTGCATGAATGTGCAGAGGGGTAAAAAACGTGAGTCACCCAGTGTGCACATTCCCACCAGCTGAGGTTGGATAAGACAATGGCCTATCTGGTCTCAGTTCTTGTACTGTAAAAAAGTGTCTTTTTTTTTTTTTTTTTGAGGGAGAGAGAGGGCGCAAGTGAACAAGGGGCAGAGAGAGAGAAGCAGGGCTCACCCGATGCAGGGCTCGAGCTCACCCAAAGCGGGACTCGAACTCACGAACCGTGAGATCATGACCTGAGCTGAAGTCAGATGCTTAACCGACTGAGCCACCCAGGTGCCCCGAAAAAGTGTCTTTTTCGATTACATGTAGTGTCGCTTTCTTTTTTCCTGAATTTTTGTGCTTTTTCTTGGTGATTTCACTGTTTAAAATCCTGTTCACCACAAGCACAGTGCTGAAGTCTCTTAGTGTTCCTGAGTATGAGAAGGCCGTGACGTGCTTAACAGAGAGGACACGGGTTCAGGCATGAGTTGCAGTGCCGTTGGACATGAGCTCAATGTTAATCAATCAACAATACGTATTGAATAAGTTGTCTTTAAACAGAAGCACATAAAACAAGGTTATGCAGGGATCGGTTCACAAAAATGTGACCAGAGGCTCTCAGGAACCTACCCCTGTATTTCCCCGAGGAGTGATAGTTCAGTGTCCTTTAATTTGATGTTTGCAGTAACACCACGAGTATGAGACCCGTTGGGTCTCATGTGGGTGCATGAATCTCCCAGCAAAAAAATGTTTGCAAAGGGTCCTGCATACCCAGGGGCAGCCCTGTTCCCGCAGTGGGGTTGCAGCAAAGTGCTCTAAGGTGACTAGGTTTCAGCATTTTGAGCCATCCCAACCTGCCCCCCCATGCCCTGCCAGAGTGTCGGCAGGGAGAGACACAAAGTGACCGGGCAGACCCTGGGTTGGTCTGTTCAGACCACCAGGACAAAATACCACAGATGGTGGTTTAAACAACAGAAACTGATTACTCACAGTTCTGGAGGCTTGAGGATCAAGCTCAAGGTGTGGGCCAGGTTGGTTTCTCCCGAGACCTCTCTCCTTGGCTGGTAGACAGCTATCTTCCTGTTGTGTCCTCACATGGCCTTTTCTCTGTGAGTTCAAGTCCCTGGTGTCCCTTCCTCTCTTTATAAGGACACCAGCCATATTGGATCTGGGCCTCACCCATACAGCCTCTTTAAAGGCCCTGTCTCCAAATACAATCACATGGGGGTTAGGGTTTCCACATACGACTTGCGGGGGGAGGTGGGGGCGCGTAAGTCGTCCATAACAAGCCCCATGTGGACAAACTCACAGTCATCGTTTTCTAAAGGACAGCCAGAGACTGAGGGAGTGACGCCATGGACCTCAGGGTAGAGGGCTGATAACCTGAGCCCCTCCCTCCACTGCCGCCTTCCTTTGGTGGTCTTCTCGAACCTGACAGCCTCCAATGTTGGCAGAGCAGCTGGTGATCCTGACTCAGAAGAGCTGGATTTGAATCTATGTGAATGGAGGCTGGAGGAAGTCAGTGTGAGCCTCAGTGGACTCATCTGTAAAGTGGGTTTTCCAACCACTGACCTGCCTGAACCTCATAAAGCTGTTGTAGATCATCTGGGAAAAAAACTCGAGAGGGTTTCATAAACTGGAAAGTCCTAAAGTGTGAGAAGGAAGGGCACCTGGGTGGCTCAGTCAGTTACACATCCAACCTTTGATTTTGGCTCATGTCACAATCTCACGGTTCATGAGATCAAGCCCCACGTCACAGTGCAGAGCCGGTTTGCGATTCTCTCTCTCTCTCCTCTCTCTGCCCCTCCTTCGCTTGTGAGCACACGTGCACTCCTCTCTCTGTCTCTCTCTCCAAATAAATAAAAAACGTTTATAAAGAGAGTGAGAGGGGCGCCTGGGTGGCGCAGTCGGTTAAGCGTCCGACTTCAGCCAGGTCACGATCTCGCGGTCCGTGAGTTCGAGCCCCGCGTCGGGCTCTGGGCTGACGGCTCAGAGCCTGGAGCCTGTTTCCGATTCTGTGTCTCCCTCTCTCTCTGCCCCTCCCCCGTTCATGCTCTGTCTCTCTCTGTCCCAAAAATAAATAAAAGTTGAAAAAATAAATAAATAAAGAGAGTGAGAAAGGAAAGGGTGACTATGTAAGGGTCAGATTTACTTGGGCAAGAGCATATACAGTAATACCTTTTAGCCCTTGACTTTGTGTGTTCTGGGAGGCTTGCTCCCAGCATTCTAGAGGAGGAGCTCACTGGGCAGGAGAAAGCACGGGACACCGTCTCATCCTTCCACTGTGGCCGCACAAGTAGCAGTCGAGTCGGATGGTCGCAATTTTTTTAAGTTAAAATTTTCAACCATAGATCCTGACAAACTAACTTTTAGATTGTTGAATAAAACAGACACACATACGCATTTGTCATTCAGACGCTACCACGGGCCTCAAGGCAATTTATTGAATTTTTTTTTTTTAAAGGAAGCAATTTAAATGAGAAAAGTTAAGCATTATAATCAGAGAGCGTTGTCAAAAAACCCAAAATGGAATTCTGGTTTAAAAAAATAACGGAAGAGATACCTTAATATAAAATCGATCAATGTGTATATGAAACAGTGAGGAGATGGGTGGAAGATAAAACCAACTCTGAATCTTTTAGTAAATTTCATAAAAGTGCCAATTTGATGGATTTAAAACACTTTATGAAATGTGGGGGGAAAACACCCACACGAATACCTAAGGAAACCCATGAAAATGGCTGAAGCAAGAATTGAATGGAGTAATCAAGGAAAAAAACCCATCCTCTGCTTCCTCCTTTGCCAGTCTTGCCCTAATCTGGGTGGTGGCCCTTTCCTTTCGCTCCTGGCCCACATTTGTCCCCAGCAGCCTATCCTCGGAGAAGTCAGATCCTCCATTAATAACCCACAATTGACCAATTAGGTTCAGCTGCAAAGCTGGAATTAGCTGAAATTTTAAATGTTCCAGTTCAGCTTAGGATGTTTCCAGAAAGCCCCGTTTTACGTAATCAAGCAAATTTACCATCATTAGTGGCAATTAAGATAAAGTGTTAATGACTCTGTTTACCCTGGTGGGAACGTATGCAGGGTGCGTGCGTTCGAGGCAAGGAGAGGAGCCGAACACGGGGCGACGCCTGGGAGGTGGAATCTCGGGGTTTGGAGGAGGTTCTCTCCTCGCTCCTCATAGAACATCAGAAGGCGCACGCGCCCTCAGGGAGTAACGCTGTACGTGGGGAAACTGAGGCGCGAAGCGCGCCCGGGGCTTTGCTGCCCACGGCCCCTGCTCTGCACCACTTCCCACATCACTCAGCTGCCTCACTGGCCTGAAGAGTTATCGTTGGTGGAAGGAGTCAAGAAGGAGAAGGAGAAGGGGGCTGTTTAAGAGAGCACCCCTGCAGTTAACTATGCACGCGCGCTGAGTAATTAACTTACTCGACCCTGACAACCACCATCTTCCCGGAGAGACCTTCTTAGCCCCATTTTACAGATGAGAAAACGGAGGCTGGGGAAACTCAAGTCCTTTGCCCAGGGTTACTCCTCTGAGTGTCTCGGTCGGTCCATTCCACGAGCCAGCCTTCCAGCTCTGCCCCATGCCCCACTTATACCCCCACAGCCAGGTTTATCCCGAGCCTCTGGAGGAGGTCTGGAGTGGGAAGATGGGGATCAAAGAGGGCTTTGGGCCTGATGGGGCTTGCCTGCCTCTCCTCAGGCTGCCTGCAGTTGTGGGACAAGTCCCAGGGAAGTGGCTTCCCCTTGTGGCTTCCAGCCTGGGAAAAGGGCGGCTCAGTGGCACTCCTCAGCTCAGGACTGGGGGGCAGCAGGGAGATAATTAAGGGGTAGGGAGCAGCGGGGAATTGAAGCAATTACCCAGCTAATTGAGGCCCAGTGGCCCACTTTCCCTGAACATCGGGGTGCCAGGCTGGGAAGGCTGACCGCCCGAACCTTCAGGTGATGGCACCTGAATAGCCTCCCGAAACAGGGAGCTCCGGGAACCTGAAATCCTTGCTTCGGGCAGCGTCTCCAGCCTCTGCTTTTCCGCAGTGAAGGCAGGTTGCGCGTGAGGTTGCGGCCTCCGGGAGGGACTGAAGGAGAGGGAGAGGTCGCTTTCCTTCACGGGACTCTGGATCAAATCATTTCTCCTCACTTTTGTCATCCCGCGGAATCATCACAGGGACCCCATTTCGCACACGGAGACATTGAGACCTCCACAGCGTGGGCCATCTGCTCAAAGTCACGTCCCCGAGCCCGAATTAGCCGGCACGGCCTGGGTCTTTCGACTTCTGGCTCCGTTATGTCTTTCCCCGCACCTCCCAGCTCCTGCCTGGAACATGAGTCTGGACACGCACGTGTGTTCCACCCCCACCTTCCCGCCTCCAGCCCCCACCCGTGGAAACAAACCTATTCGCCATCCGCGGAATGAGTCTTGAGGTCACCGTTTCGGGAGCTGGAATTCTCCTCGCTGCCGAGAGCCCAGCTTTTGTGTTTGTTGTGTAGACAAAGGCGGCCTAAGTTAGCACATGTGTTCCAGAGGCTCCCGCCCCATCCCCTCCCCAGGGACCCACAGGGAATTCTGCTAAGATAATTATCTCCAACTGGAGTTTTGTTCGGTCCTCTGGTAAGACAAGCTCCCCGTTTAGAATAATAAGGCTATGCTATTGAAGGCTAGCCGGGAAATATTTTTCAAACAAGCAATTCACGTATGTGTTTCACATATGCCGCTCATTAAGGTTTATAAGACCTTTTGGTCTTCACCATAAAGCTTGTTTTTTTAAAGGTTAAAGTCAGCATGCCCCGGTTACTGCCAGCACCCTGCTTCCCTCTTCAGATGCGACAGAATCCTGGGAAGTGTTGAAAGGGAATCAAAGAAGCTGAAGCCTCCCGACCCCGCGGCAGAGGAACGAATGGTGGCCCCAAGAATTCTCTGCCCCACAAGAGCAGGACCAGGAGGGGGGCCCTCCTGCCTGACCCCCGCGTGTGCACGGGGTTCTCCGATTTAGAAAACAGGGGTACATCTTCATCCCGGTGACTCACAACCTGGGAGCACGTTGAACTCACCCGAAATGTGTAAGAAACACATCGGCCTGGGTCCCAGCCACCCAAATCCTGACCGAGCCAATCGGAGGCAGGTGGATGCCCGGCACTGAGTAGTTGTTGAGCTCCTTGGGCGGCCGTGATGTGCAGCCAAGGTGGACGCCATCCCTGGGCTCCTGGGTCCCCGAAGCTGTCCTGCAGGTGGGCGAGTCAGGATTCATTCTCTGTCTTCTAGAGACGAGGAAAACACGGCCCCGGAGCAGACACAGCATGCCTGTACATGGCAGAAATAGGACTTGAATCTGGCTGTCTGACACCTTCTTCCAAACCCCCCTTGTAGTCCACGTGATAGCGACAGCCGCCATTCACGGAGCCTGGCCACCGATGTCGGTATTAGGATGGCCATTTAGCAGATCAGGAAACTGAGGCTCGGAGAGGTTACATGACAGGCCTCAAGTCACACCACATACAGAGGATCTGATCGCAAAAGTCCTGCAGGAAGCAGGTAACGTGGGGCATCGGAGTTTGGCCATTAGGTTTCCACCCCTGGGCAGTGCGACCTCTCTTTCCTGTGTTTAAAGTGTCTCTGAGGTCCTTTAAGGACCGTATGCAGAAAGAGGAAGCGAATGTCCATTTATCGTTCACCTACCATGTGCCAGACCCTCTGCTGGCTGTTTTACCTAAATCTTCCGCGTTGAGTCTATACGACAGGTGTTGCCCTCCACATTTTAAAGGCGGAGATGCTGAGGGCTACCGTCATTTGGTGACCTGCTCCAGGTCACAAAGCTGGCAAGTTTCAGAGTAAAACCCCCTGTCTGTGGGCTTCCACACACACACACACACACACACACGCACTGCCTTCCCGCTCTGGTCACAGTGGCAGGTGCGACCTGCCCAGACATACGGAAGAGTTTCAGGCAAATTTGAAAACAACAAAGATAATTAAAAAGGGGGGAAACAGTTTTATTGTGGCCTTGGCTGGATTTCATTGTTTTTGAAGTCATTGTTAATTTGGTGCCAGGGCATTTTAATCAATTAGGTTGAAGCTTGCTGTTTATGAAGCCACTAAGAGTGTGCGTTTGCTTTTGTTATTAATTAAGAACATCATTCTTTCTAAGCGTTCTTTGAGCAAACCTTTCTTTGCCTCCTAGCTTCTTTTACACATGGCCACGGGGGGGAATGTAGAAATAGAAGACCACGACTTGGGGAGAGCCCAGGACGGGGAACCAGGAAAGTTGGATCTGACCCCGGTGCTGTCCCTGACCCTCGACGTGAGCCTGGATGAGTCACTTGACTTCCGCGAGCCTCGGTGCCTTCCCCAGATGGGAGATGATGATCCTCATCCCAGCTTCCTATCAAAGATGCTCTGAGACGAAATGAGAGAATCAAGATAAAACCTTAAAAACTGGAAAGGGTCATGCAAAGAGGAAGGTTTTTTTTGCTAAAGAAAGTATTCCTGTTCAAATCTAAAACCTCTTTCCGTACCATGATGTGAGATACACACTGTTCTTCCCATTTGGAAACACGTTATCAACCACAGTGGAGGGCCACACTTGTGTACTCAGTGTCCTTTGCCGTTTGGGGATCCACCCACTGTGGGTGGTAGGATCAGCCGTTCATTCATTCGGCCACTCCTGGCATGACCACGAGCCCAGCCTGGCCCTGAGTCAGGGAAGACACTGGGATGGAGACGACGCACAGCCTCCCAGTTCAGCAAGGGAAACCCCCAACCACACACTTGCATGAGAAGCAGGTGAGAATATAGCAGAGGGAAGGAAAAGTTTCCATGGGAGCCCCAAGAAGTGAAGTGGGGAGGGATGAGCATGTGCTCTGAGGGCTGAGGATTTGGACTGGTCAAGTCTGTGCTTTCCTCCCATGGGCCTTTGCTCTCAACCTTCACGCTCCACTAGGGTTTCCCCATGGCATGTCCCCGGAGAGCTCTCGGAGGACAAGGGACCACAGTGGCCAAGGAGAGGCCCCTGGTCTGAAGCAGGTGAACACAAAGGGGGCCCTTTGGGTGGCAATAGGGCTTGGCTTGCTACCTTGGGCTGCTCTGAGCACGGACCCCAGGAACTCCTCAGAGAGAACATCACCAACGGAGCCTCTTAGGTCGGGGTCTCGGGTGTATGTTGTGCCCATTTCCCATCCATCTCTCATCTCTGCACTCACCAGCTCCCAGTGACCTCCATATGTTTGACCAGTTGACGTCCATCTGTAGACGGGCCTCCTCAGAACCCACACCTGGGACTCCCTTTCATTCATTCGACAAATGTTTGAGAGCCTGGCATTGACCAGGTACTGATCTATGTCACAAGGCCTTTCTTTCAACTCCTTTAAAAGGCCTTTCTTTAAACTTCTTTAAAAGCCTGCATGAATTCAACTCCCCATTACAAGGTCCTTTCCCCTTTCCAAATCACCTAATCAGAGAAAAGGTAACTTAACCGCCTGGTGATTATCGTAGCTCATTACATTGGTACCTAATATTCCATACAGCCTAATCTTTGCACATGGAGTATAAAATCTAGATTCACTTACCTTTTAGGGCTAGAAGGATTACAGTGACCACCTCCCATTTTACAGATGGAAAACTAAGGCCCAGAGATAGAGGGTGCACTCGAGGTCACACAGGAAGTCAACGGAGAGCTGAGACTCTTTCCCTATCCAATTCTGGTCTCCAGCCCCATCTTGCAATATGTCCTAGAATATGCCAAATGAGTTTAGACAAACTCTCTTTTGGCCTGCTTTCTCACCCAACAAAAGAAAGTTTGCTGCTGACTTCTAATCAACCTGCCAGCTATATTTTCTTTTTTTTTTTTAATTTTTTTTTCAACGTTTATTTATTTTTGGGACAGAGAGAGACAGAGCATGAACGGGGGAGGGGCAGAGAGAGAGGGAGACACAGAATCGGAAACAGGCTCCAGGCTCTGAGCCATCAGCCCAGAGCCCGACGCGGGGCTCGAACTCACGGGCCGCGAGATCGTGACCTGGCTGAAGTCGGACGCTTAACCGACTGCGCCACCCAGGCGCCCCTGCCAGCTATATTTTCTAGATCTCTACAAAAACATATAGGCTGGCAGGTAATCATTCAAGTTTCAGGGAATAAAGCCTGCTTTTCACTTAGAATTGGATGAATGTGTCCGTGGACTCTGCTCAGACCCAGGGCGGTTGTCCATTAGTATTGTTAGCCCATTCGGAACCTTGGGTGGCCTGGCCCGAGGACCCTTGGGTCAGGTTAAAGGCAGAGGTCTTCTCTGGTCTGCGGGTCTGGCTCCTACCCTCTTTAGGCACGTCCGACTCTGTGGTTCACCAGGGAGGCACGTGGAGCCAGCCGTGCTCCGATCCCTGGTCCTAAGAGTATGAGTGCCGTGCCCCCAGCACACAGGCTTCCAGCCCCAGCCCCGGCCCAGTGGGAGCTGGTGGAGCCTGAAATGTCCCACGTTCGCTCATTCGCCGAGCCAACCAGCCACTGTTCAACCGGCAAACACCAGCAACTGGACCCCGTCCAGTCCGGTGCAAGCTGCTGGAAGAGATCCACGGAAATTCAGCCGAATAAACCACCAGAGGACGAGCACGTGGAGAGCGGGGACCGTGTCATTCATGTTGTATCTCAAGTGCCCACACTGTGCAGGTGCTCCGTAAGTGGTTGTTAGCTGAATGGCTTCGCCGTCAGGGAGCTCCTTACTGGCCTGAAGATAGCGGGCAGGACCCCCTAACCTCTCGGAACGTCTCTTTGCTCTGATCTAAAGTGAAAACACTAATAACACTAACGTGAAATGACTCTTGGGAGGCTCCGACAAGAAAAGCCATGTGGAGGAAAAGAAAGACCTTGCGAACGGCAAAGCCCTAAGAAAAACGTTAGCTCTGTTACCGCCGTGCGGGATAACGGAAGTGGACGGGGCTCCCAGGATCCGAGGGACAAATTAGGTTGAACAGAATCTCAGGGGGCGGGGGAGGGGAGTGCTAGAAGAAATGCAGTATTCAGAACCTAAAAGATAAGCCGTTCTATCAGAGATCTGGTAGTTCATTTGCTTGTTTGCTTTTCATACAGGGAGAAAAAAAAAAAAAAAAAGAATGGCCAAGTGAAAGATACCGTGACCCGAACAAAGTGTTTTAGTGAAAAATGAGCTTTCCTTTTTGTGGTTTAGACGTGACCAAACTGCGAAGAGGTAACAAGCGTCTCTTGGGTCCTTGCTAGGCCCAGGGCACTTTTGGGTACCTTATCCCATTCAATTAAGAATTTGAGGGAGATTCAAAACTGCCGTCCCTGTAGTCATTTGGGTTCTGGAATCCAGGGATCTGGGAGGGCGCAGGTCAAAGGTTTTCCCATTATTAAAGTGTCCAGAATGACAGAAAGATCCAACGCCTGCCGCCTGACCTCCACCTCCACCTCTGTCCCTCCCCTCCCACAGCCCCGGCCACGGTCTTATTCAAATAAACAGTCTTGGGTCCCAAGCCGAGTTCCTTGGAAGCCAGAGCAGAAATCCTAATTGTGGTTAATGAGGCCCGGGGTTTGCTCTGACTGGGCTGTTTACTGAAGCAATTTCAGTGTTGTTCCTTTTACTCCTTCTGGGCAAAGACAGCAGCCACTGGCTAGCCTGTTCGGGATAAATGTCACCACAGGCCCCAGGGGAGGTTGGACCGCTCTTACCCCCTCCTGTGTCACCTGGCTCTGTGAAAGGAGCCTAGGAAAGAAGAGGAGGAAGGTGCAGACCTGGCCTCTGAGGTCTGGGGCGGCAGCACTTGGAGAAGGGACAGCACTCTCAGAGAGGGGACGTGGGTGCTCCGGGGGCACGCGTCCCGCTCCCTTTGGTCAAAGGAAGAGCTGGTCCCAGAAGGCTTCCCGCCTGGCAGCTGCTCAGGGGGACTCTGTCCTGGAACTCAGAGTGTTGTGCCCTTTCCCGCAGTTCGCGGCCACCCCGGCGGGCTGTCCCTTCCCTCAGCTGCGAAGGTCCCCCAACCCCCCCACTAAGCCCTTCCACAGCGCCTCTGTGCACCAGGCGACTTTAAAAATCTCTCGGTCCCAGAATCCCAAAGAAACATACGTTTTAAGTGACCTGACCAGTGTGAGGTCTCCCTGTGACCTGGGAGGTACCCACCCCGGGAGGCTCAGCGCCTACCGCTTTGAGAGCACAGCACCCAGGCTTTTTTTTTTTTTTTTTTTTTTTTTCTGTCTTCAGTCCCAGGCCTCAGAGAGAGGCAGCAGACGAAAGAGAAGGGAGAGAACATTTACTGAACGTGTCTAAGCAAATAGCAGCTCCTTTCACATTTTGATCGATCCGTCCTTATCCCAATGTTTAGAGAAAAAAAACTGAGGCTCCGAGAGGCAGTGACTTGCCCAAGGTCACACACTGGGGGGCCAGAATATATTCTGGAATTACCGATGCACTCACCAGTTACTTACTGAGTGCTAATGACAAGCCAAGCGTGGTTCTAGGTGCTGTGGATATATCTGGGAATGATCAAAGACCTGGCCTCACAGAGACGAGATTCCAGGCAGGCAGACAGCCCGTGAACACGTTGATATATAATATAATATAACATCTGCAAGACCCGTCTGACTCAAAGCCGTTCTCTTTCTCCCACAATGCACAGCTCCCTCGCAGCCCCGAGCATCTGGCCTCAGACGATTCCCCGAATCCTTTTTATTTCCAGGGGCCCGGCTTTCAGGCTCAATAACGCACTGCCTATCCGCACGCCCTCCATAAACCCTAAACGCTCCTTTGGGGTTTTGTGCCAACCCCACAAAGGCAGTCACGGCATCAAAGAAGAACTCTGTTCTCTGCCTGATGCCTGCCGAGCAGCTGTCCTCAGCAGGCCTGGAATCCTCCCCAAAACAAGCCAGCCCCTGGGGTTCTCCCGTCCTTCCTGGAGGTACCCTCTGAAGTTCCTGGCGAGGAAGTTCTGGTTCAGATAAAGGTTACCCAAATAGCTCCGGCCGCCCGAAATGTGGTGGGAGATTTACAGGAAGCAGGGAGGGGCAGTATTTCCAGGAGCCGTAAATCTCTCCTGCCCGAGGCTGGGGAAGAGAATGTACCGCCAGCACTAAATCAATTTCATTGGCGTGCTCCGGGGTTTCTGCACTTGGAGGCTGGGCCAGGGGTGGGAAGGAAATAGTTGTCAAACATCAGGACTGATGAGGACAGACGCCGGAATCAGAGGTTGTGATTTCCTGTGGCCCAGAGAGTTTGCCTGGTCGTGGCCTTTCCTTGGGGGTCTTGTCCCCAGAATGCCTCTGCCCCAGGCAGTAAGTAGCAAAAGCTCAGTGGCCTTGGGTGCCAGACAGCATCGGGCTTCCCCGGGGTCTCTCTTCCCCGGGGTCTTTTTACAAAGGCCCCTCCTCCCAGCTCCTTGTGCGGCTCCTTCCTTCTCACCAGCCACATCCTAGCTCGGCCGGCCCTTTCCAGAGAGGCCTTCCCTGGGCATTCTACCTCAAGTAAGGCCCTCTATCTGGCCATTGTCTCAGCATCTCTCTGGTTTCATGCCTTCTGGGGAAATCCTGGCTTACAGAGTCTTGTATATTTAACCACTATCACTGCCTGGTCAGCCCGCTATGCCAACTCCACGAAGACTGACTTTTCCTTCGTCCCATATCCAGAGCAGCGAAGATGGTGATGGGGAGGGAAATAAATGTACTTATCTCAATCACTAGGAATGCTGAAGGAGAACCCTTCTGTCAAAAGCATTCGCGGTATGCACTTGGCTCCGAGAGAGAGACGTTTGTGTGTGCATCTCTTGCAACTGAAAGACCTCACAGAAGCAGAGCTCTCCCTCTTTTTCACTGAGGGCTTGAGCCTGGGCTCTTCGGCAGGCACAGTTGGGGCTGCTCACCCCAAGCCCGCACCTTCTTTCCCCAGATGGGTTTTTCCACTTCCCAAGGCCACACAGAGCTGCCGTCAGGGCCCGTCTCTCCTCCTGCTGTACTGCTCTGACTCTGTCCCCACACCACGGTCTTCCTGCTTCCCAGCCCTCCCTGGTAAGGGACTGGCAAAGGCCTCTCTCCTTCATACGTAAGAGTGTGGCTCACACGCTCCTGCCCAGGGCCGGGGATCCTGTGCGGCGAGAAGCCTTTAGAGGTCCTCTGGCCCCAATCTGTCGTTTTTCAGAGGGGCAAGTGGAACCTCACAGAAGGGACCGTTTCACGGTCAGGTGACCAGTCGCAGGCAGGGATGGGCCTAGGCGCAGGTGTCCTGATTCTAAGTGCTCCTCTAGTCATGCCAGTCTGCTCACCTGGGAGGAGGAGAGGCTGTGGCCGGGTGGGAGGTGGCCCCCTCTCTCTGCTGTAGAGCAGTCCCGTCTTGTGGGTGTGATGAAGGGAAGAGCAGGGCCCTGGGGTGGGAACAGCCCAGGTCTGCCCATGGCATGGCTTCGGGCAAATATTTCAGCCTCCGAGGCTCCTTTGTAAAAGCTCGGAGAGGTCGTCCTGGGGTGGAGAAAGGGTAAGGGGTGGGAGAGCACTTGTGCAGAGAGCATGCCCAGAGTTAAGGCTCCCCTCTCTTCCTTCCTTTTTCTCCCAGTCATTTTTACGGTGCTTCATCTCTCACTCCCAAAGACCCTATCCCTCCCCCATACACGCCAGTTTGCCTTCAGTTTCAGCTCCCCACATGTCTGCTGTGGTCCCTGCCAGAGGACTTGTTCTTCCCTTGCCATTGATCCAAATTAAAGAAAAAAAAAAATTCTTTTTTTTTTTTTTTAATTTCTAGTTACCTCTTCCAGGAAGCCTCCTAGGATTTCCGGTCCCATTTTCACGGGAAAGATGTCAAACAACACGTTCAGCTTCTCTTTCTGGTTACAATTTTCGACAGCCGGCACGTTTCAACGTCCATTCATTCAATTAACACGTGTTGCAGACACGATCATCACCCTCCACACATACAGGCAAATCAGACTGGGCCCCTTCTCACCGAGCTCCCAGTCTGGTGAGAAAGACACGTGGGCAGTTACGTAGAGGAGTGGTAAGAGGCCAACCGAGCAAATCAGCTAGGCTAGTGCTGGCTGCTATAACAACGAACCCTAAAATGTCAGCGGCTTCACACAGCAGAAGTTTGTTTCCCCCTCGTGAAGCGTTCCGTGTATGCGTGCTGGCTGGCGGGAGGCTGGGCCTGGGGACAGTCAGTGCTGGGGAGCTTCCCCGGGAGGGGAAGGAACGGGCGGTTCAAGGGCAGACCAGCTGAGCCAGCTCAGGGGGTGACTGAAAGCTCTGGCTCGTGTGTTTAATATGTACTCAGTTGAGCCCATCCAGGCGCATCCGAAGACTGGCTTTTCTTAGGATGGAAATACACAATGTTCAAAAAGGACAGACAGAGGCACGAGTCCGGAGAATCTCCGTTCGGCTGGCCTGCCCCCTTTGCAGCCACCGTGAAGATGGGGTCACTTTTAGGAAAACCTGTGGGCTCTTTCTGTTTTGCAGCATGGTCGGATGAAATCCAGGGCCCAAATGGGTCAGGGAGGGTGCGCGCAGGGCCGCCTGGGGGGCTCAGTCCGTGAAGCGACCGGCTCTCGGTTTCGGCTCAGGTCGTGATCTCACGGTTCATGGGATGGAGCCCCGCGTTGGGCTCTGCACTGAGTGTGCAGTCTGCTTGCGCTTCTGTCCCTTCCTCCTCCGCCCCTCCCTCACGTATCTCTCTCTCCTCTCTCTCTGTACGTGTGTCTCTCTCTCAAAAAAGAAAAACTTAAAAATTAAGAAAAAGGAGGGTGCGCTCAGCTCAGATCCGTAAAATTTATCGCCAGGGGTGGGGGAGGACCTAAGAGGAGCACCTGTGGACAGGCACGTGAGCACGTGGTTTGCAAGGCAGGGGCACCCAGCAAAGGGTACTGCTGCTTTGTAGGGTAGACAAGCCCTCCGACCACCTCCAGCCAAGGACCCGGAGCTGCCTGGGCCAACCCTTCCACCATTTGGTTCCCTGGTCGCAGAGTTTCCCGTGAGGGTGGCCCGGTCACAGCTGGGATTATCCCACTAGGCAGACTGGGCGGGTGGGGAGTTCGGAGAGAGAGATTTCCTCAAAATCCAGTAAAATCTGGCTCCAGGACCTTCCATTCTCAGGCCCTTGTTCCTCCTCTTAGACCCACAGATTGTCTTCGTCCCTCAATGTACACTCAAAGAAACAGAAGGGAAAAGGGACCTGCCCATCACTGAGCAAATTCAAGGCAGGGCTGAGATTAAAAGCCAGCTCTCCTCAGATGCGGTCTGGGGCTCTTCCCACTTCGTTTTGTCAAATCTGTTTACAAAAGAGAAAAACCAAAGGAGCTTTATTTCTTCCAAGTTGGTTTGAAATCTCGAATCGCGCGGAGGCTTTCCTGGTGAGACAGAAGGCATGTGGGAGGCTGGAGGAGGGGCCCTGCTTCTCCAGGGGACCGGAGGTGTCAGGGAAATGTGACACGAGGAAATGCATTTGCACAGAATGAAAATGGGGGAAAGGGAGCAATTTTCAAACCTTCAAGCAATTAGGAAAAAAGGCATCTCAGGAAATAAAAAATGACCCTTTCAGGAATGTTCTTTCAGAGAGTGAACGAGAAGCCCACACATCTATTACATAAAGTAAATAGTCTGGTTACCTGATTTTCTGCATAACCGATGGGGATATCAACATAATCACTCTGGCGTTCATTAACAGAGCTTGAAAACTAGTTTTAACACTTGCCACACACAGAAGAAGAGGAAGAAGGAGGAGGAGGAGGAGGAGGAGAGGAGAGGAAGAGGAAAGGGGAAGGGAGGAAAAGAAAGAAAGAAGAAAGAAAGAGAGAGAGAGAGAGGAAGGAAGGAAGGAAGGAAGGAAGGGAGAGAGAGAGAAATGAAGGAAGGAAGGAAGAAAGAGAAAAAGAAGGGAAGTGAAGCAAAGGGAAGGGACGGGAGGGGAAGAAGAAAGGAAGGAAAAATCCCCCTGGAAGGAATTTATTTCAGTGCACCACAAGCGGACCTATGCAGATAACAGCAACCTCAGAAAACTGCTCCTGTCACTGGGTCATGTTTCTGTCTGTCCCTGTCCACCCCCAGGATGCTCAGAGAGCTTCTCCTCCAGGACCACCTGACCGGTCCCCGCCCTGGAGAGGGAGTGAGGAATGGCCGAGGAGAGGAGTCTGGTCCTCCAGACTCCAAGGCAACAAACAGCTGGAATCCCATTCTGCCACTTACTTGCCGTGACCTTGGGCCTTAGTTTCCTCTTCTCTAAAAAGAAGTCCGGTTTAGTTACAACCACGAAGCCATACCCACGGAGTGCTTAGTCACAGGCCAGGCACGTGGTCAGTGCTTCATAGAAGTGGTCTCTTCCTATTTTGTGCAGCTGTCTGCCCACCCCCCGAAAGAGCTTGCAGGCTACTGGGGGGACAAGACAACACCAATGCAGCGTCCAGGGCTCTGTAGGGAAGGCTTGCGGCAGAGGCAGAGATGGAGAGGAGAGGAGAGGAGTTCCCTCCGGGAGGGAGGGAGTCAGGCTATGCCTCACTGAGATGCTCATGCTCATGTGGGCCTTTGCTGGATAAGGTGTGAGGAAAGGGGAAGGTATTCCAGGCAGAAGGAATGGCCAACACAGAGGCTCAGAGGGAGGGCACAGAGGGGCATGTGCGGCAGACTGCTGTGACATTGGGGGATGGACAGGAGCAAAGGAGGGGCTGGCCTCGTCCCTTGAGCAGGGTTAGAAAGCTGGGGACCAACCCCGCACTCGTATCCAAAGGCCACTGCCACCTGTGTGCTCCTGAGAGGGGGCAAGGGGCCTGGGGTGGCACCCTACCGTCTCGGAGCTGGCAGGGGCATTACCTTCTGCTGGAAGCCCGCCCCCCCCACAATTCCCCCTGATCCGCAGGGTCAGCCTGGCTTTGTAGCTGCACAGAAAAAAGTTCCAGTTGCCCAGATTGGAGGCCTGGCCAAGAACCTGGACCAGGGAGAGCCCTAAGGAGCCAGCGATTTGAACACAGAGGGGGAAGGACCGGAATGTGGCCCTACGGGGAGTTGGCGGCTGACCCTGACCCAGGGGGGCCGGAAGCCAGGTCTCCGGATTCCCAAGCCAGTGCTCCTTTGGTGGCACATTGCCATCTCCCAGCTGGCGCCACCGTGCCCCATGGATACCGGGAGGCTCCGTGCTCCCTGTGGGCGATGGGAAGGGTGCCCCCTGGATTTGTGCAGGGCACAGCCTGTGCAGCCGTATGGGGCGGCCCTTCTCCGGCGGGCGATTCTGATGTTGTGTGGACACAGAGCCTGATGTTCACCACAGGCAGGAGCTGAGAGCTCATCTGGTCCAAAGTCAGGCCTATGACCCTAAGTGAAGCCCTTGCGCCACCCCAACCTTGCCCTTGGCCGCTCCTGCTTGTTCCTGCTGCACCGAGAAGAGGCCTCCCGATTCTTCTCCACACGGGGCCCAGGACAGCCATCACCAATTCATTCACTCGAGAAAGGTTTATTCGGTGCGCCCGGAGTGGCGATGACCCAGATGCCGAATGCCATTTCTGACCCACTAGTTCCGTGTCCGCGCAGGAAGCCCGAGGCCCCAGAGGATGCTGACCCGCTCACGGTCACACCGCCAGTCATGGAGGCCCCTCTCCTGACTCCTGGTCAAATTCTTCCTCCTCCATCACGATGTCTCCCAAGCCCCCCACTCCTTTACCACCGTCCCCGAACCGAAGGCCGCCGCCGACACTCGGAACGCTCGTCGCTGTCTGAGGGAGACGTGGCTTTTCTCCAGCTTGTCTCTTGTCACCTGCACCTCAGGCGGCCACAGCAACTAGCCGGACCGTCGCTGCCAGCCCAGACTCTCCCATCGTCTACAGACGGAATTGTATTTGGCGGCTCAGCTCCACTGAGCAGTTTCCACACATCTTGTCTCGCACGCGTCGTAAAGCAAGTGCGAGCAAGCCCATTCCGCACATGGGGACGCCGAGCGGGCTGACCTGTCCTCGGAGGTCACGCAGCCAGCGGGGGCTGAGCTAGGCCCCCCCGGTCACCCTCCCAGCGTCTCTCGCCTCTGCCGCCTTTCTCCGCGGGCTGCGAAACCTCACTGCTGTGCGCCTCGCTCCGTCCACCCTCGGACTTGTCACCAGGGATTTAAATTTTAAATGCTTTCCTTCGAAATATCCTGCTTTCACTTGGCAGTGGCTTCTGCAACTGTGCAGTTTGGGAAACAATATGAAAATCAGCATTTCATCAAGATGTAAAGCTTGTTAAGTGAGATCTTGAAATCCCTAAAATTATTCTTCCAGGATCAAGCGGAACAAAAGGAGGCTTGAATTTTAAGCATTCATTTTGAAAAAACTGAAATGTATGTCCGTGAATCTCTGAAAAACAAGCCCACGCGGACAGGGTGGAAGGCTCCTTCATCCTGGGAGTCTTTCCATCTCTCTCTTGGGGAACGGAGTCCTGGTCCCTGTCTTCGGGAAAGAACTCCTGTCCTCAGGGAACGGAGCCCTCCAGCCCGGCAAGGGGACGCGGGGGCAGGACGCCGGGGATCTGGGCACCTTCCCCTGTCTGGGTCCACCTTTCCCCCTCAGTCCCATAAGGCATTGAAACGGGTGCCCTTTCTGGTCCCTCCCGCCCATGACCGTCTACGAACGCGGCCTCTACTTCTGCACAAATGCGCACTCGGAACCGAGTTAGGTGTCCCGGCGGAGGGCGCCGTCTCTGTCGTTCCGTCACAGCTTGTGTTCTTTTAGGAGATTCAGTTCCGTGTGCAGCGACAGGGATGGCGTTTGTGCCCAAGGGTGGCTTGGTGGCCAGCTACTTAGAGCGTCCGGGGCAGACCACACCTTCGGGGACCTCCACGCCAAGGGAGAGCGGGAAGCTTCAAGGTCTCCCCAGCCCCCTTCCCTGGCAGCCCCTCCTCTAGCTCTGCCTTTCCGGCTTCTGGCAGGAGACACAGGTGGCTGCAGTGACAGCACGCTTAGAGAGCCAGCTCAGAGGAAAACACATTCAGACAGAAGGAAGAAGGAAGACGCTGTTCTGGAACCTGGCGGAACCAGGAGGCCATCGCCAGAATGCAACGTAAGGGCAGGCTAGCGAAGCATTCTACCTGTTCGGAAGCTGGTGTTGCTTAGGGGGGAAGACCCGCGCTCTTGATCCGCCCGGCCTCCCCCTCCCTACCCCCACACAAGGGGATGATAGTATCTACTACAGGCTTGTTTTGAAGATTTTAATTAGCTAATACACATAAGGCATACGACGCTGTTGCTGGCACATAGTGAGGACCCCAGACATCAATTAAAATGGAGGCTTGAGGGGGCCTGGGTGGCTCAGTCAGTTAAGCCTCTGACTTCGGCTCAGGTCGTGATCTCACGGTTCGGTGCGTGAGTTCGAGCCCCGTGTCGGGCTCTGTGCTGACAGCTCAGGGCCCGGAGCCTGCTTCGGATTCTGTGTCTCCCTCTCTCTCTCTCTGCCCCTCCCTCTCTCCCTCTCAAAATGCTCTGTCCCTTCTCTCCCTCTCAAAAATAAATAAACACATTAAAAACGAAATAACTAAAATGGAGGCCCGTGCTGTGTGAGCAGTGCTTTGGGGAAATAACTGAATTCAAGCAAAAGACTCTTCGTCCTCTGATCTTTTTCTTTTCTCCTTCATTCTCACGTTGGCACATGCAGCCAAAGAAAACCAAACTGACCGCTCCCATCGCCTGCGCCTGTCGGAGCCTCCACACCTGTGGGTACAGCCCTGGCTAGTGAAGCGGGGAGGTCTGCCCCGGGGGTTTTTTTGTGTTGTTATTATCATTGCAGTGCAATTAATATTCAGTGTGATATTAGTTTCAGGTGTACGATATCATGATTCAACACTTCTATACATTACTCAGTGCTCATCATGGTAAGTGTCCTCTCAGTCCCCTTCTTCTATTTCACCCATCCCCCACCCATCTCCCCTCTGGCAACCACCACTTTGTTCTCTGCATTTAAGAGTCTGGTTTTTTGTTTCTTTCTTCCTTGTTTGTTTCGTTTCTCAAGTTCCACAAATGAGTGGAATCGCATGGTATTTGTCTTTCTCTGACTTATTTCACTTAGCATAATACTCTTGAGGTCCACCCATGTTGTGGCAAATGGCAGGATTTCACTCTTTTTATGGCTGAGTAATAGTCCTCTGTGTGTGTGTGTGTGTGTGTGTGTGTGTGTGTGTCACAACGTCTTTATCCGTTCATCTATAGATGGACATCTTCCAGGGTTTTCAAAAAAATGCAAACAGGGGCCCCTGAGTGGCTCGGTCAGTTAAGCGTCCGACTCTTGATTTTGACTCAGGTCATGATCTCAGGGTTTGTGAGTTCCAGCCCCACATTGGGCTCTGCGCTGACAGTGTAGAGCCTGCTTGGGATTCTCTCTCTCTCTGCCTCTCTCTCTGCCCCTCCACAACTCATACTCGTGCTCTGTCTCTAAATAAATAAATAAATAAATATTGCAAACAAAAATCAAAGCAAGCAAAACCCCCCTCTTCTTCCTTTATGACTTTGGCTCTTAACACACAGAGTAGTTCCATAATATCTGTGAACTCACACTTTACTTCTGGGATTGGGAGCCTTTTAGACGTCACTGGAGTCTTTTACATATTTTCCAAGAAGTATTTCTTCCCTGCCTTCCTCTCCACTGGACTGGGTCCACTGTGGCTCCCCTGCTCCCCACACCCCTGTTCTTCTCTAAAAGTGCTTTCCAAGTTGGCTGGCGCAGTCCATCACCCCAAGGGCAAGGGCTGTGCCCCGTTTCTCTCTCAGTACCTAAGTCCTCCTAGTACCTGGCCAAGAATGGCGGTCCGTGAATGTTGAACTAAATTCAGTGGCCTCGGGTAGGTTCAATTCATTTAAAATGTGCACAGCCAACTGTCAAGATAAAAAACTAGAACTGATAGTTTAGGGTCCACCGGGAGCCTCCGTGACTGGTAAGAGTTTGGCAGGGCGGTCTGTCTTTCCCAGTCCTGAGGCTGGTTACCATGAGTCTGAGATGGAATAACATTCTGGCGGAGTCCTTTTCCTCCTGTGAATGGCCATAGGCAGCCTTCTAGCACAGGGGTCTGAAACGGCAGTCAGACCCACTCTTGTTTCAGGGTCGGATATCCTCACACAAGGATCTTACGTGAAGCTTTCATGACGAGGGAATAACCATGACATGAGAAGGTTTCCAAAAAGGCCACTTGGCCCCTCCTCCTCCTTCTTCTTTAGGACAATGAAAGAGCTGACTGCCATTCAGCTTGGAGAGTAGCAGAGCTGGTAGAAACAGCCTAGGTTCGGGAGTCAGAAAGGTCTGAGTTTGGGGCACCGGGGTGGCTCTGTCGGTTGAGCGTCTGACTGGGCCTCAGGTCATGATCCCATGGTTCGTGGGTTCAAGGCCCGAGTCGGGCTCACTGCTGTCAGCACAGAGCCCCACTTCAGATCTTCTGTCCTCTCCTCTCTGCCCCTCCCCTGCTCACATTCTCTCTTCCAATAATAAATAAATAAATATTTTTTAAATGTTTTTTTAAAAAAGGTCTGAGCTCAAAATCTGGTTATGTAACAAGTTGTGTGATTTGGGGTAATTCTGCTTACGCTCTCTGAGCCTCAGTTTCTTTACCTTTACAATAAGGACAACAATACTCATCACAGTGTTGTTGAGGATTAGGAAAAAAAAACGTAGGAGCGCCCAGCATGCAGGGGCCTGGTGCACAGTAGGTACTCAGCAAGTGGCACCTTCCACTTGGATTGCTGTTTTAAGGTGACTCCAGGGAAGTCACACAATTCCAGTTGGAGGGCACAGCGTGCTTCTCAAGTGGATCTTAGCCAAGTAAGTTGAGGACGGTTGGACAGTTCATGACTCTCCCTGAGTAACTGGCTATACGAGACCCGAAAGGAGGTGAGTCAGGAGGAGTCGTTTCCTTGTAAAAGGCCTCTGAAAGCCCCCAGACCTGTCCCCTCCAAGGATACCTGGGTCCCCTGGGAAGGGCGTGAGAAAAGGGGAGAGGGCTATAGCCCCATGGGATACCCAAAGAGGAGGTATCTTGAGACTTTGACTAGCCCCCCATTGCAGGGTCCCGTCCAGTGTTATTTACCCGGGATCTGATATAGATCCATATAGCTCTTTCCTGCTAATACTTCTCCCACTTTGGGGGAGGCAGTTCTCAGGTCAGACCCATCAGCAGACATTTTCTCCTGCTTTGCTCCTACTGTATGCCAGGTCTTAGGCCAGGCTTATGCCAGGTCTGTATGCCAGCAGTGTGGTGCCACCAGCAGCTCTCAGGGAACTGTCTGCACCCATGGTCTTTAGTCATACCTTCCCACAAGGCGTGGTCACGTGGTCATAGCTAGGCTTGTGCTGGACCCCTGTAATGTGCCTCTCAAGCTCAAGGACGAGCTGGGCTGGGGAACGGGGTGATGTGCCCACCATAGCTGCAGACTGGCAAGGAAAATACCTCAAAGCCAAGACTTTCCCACCACCCTGAAGAGGCGGTCTCTGTCTAGGCAGTGCACGGAGCGAGGAAGCAAAGGGGCACCAGGCTGAAAAGTTGGAAGAACTGAGGCAGCAAGCAGGATTTACACTGGACAAGGCAGGGAGTTACTGGTGGGAGCTCAGAGAATGGAAAGCTGGTTTTAGGAAGAGATTGAAATCGCTTTATTAAAAAAGGATTTTCAGAAGCTTTGTCCTGTGTTATGAATGCAATCTTCCTTTGATATTCCCTTTAGACACTGAAGTTAGGATTTCTGTTGCTTCGAAATGATTGTGGATGCTGGATGGTTCACTGAATGAAACATGCAGCAGACACCAGGTCTCGTGGCCCCTTCGCCTTGGTGACATTTTGCTTTAGGCTCAAAGTGTAATGAAATGCCTTCCCCTACCCCCACCTCACTGCCATGCCAAACATGAACCTCTTAAGGACAGGGTGAGTGTCTTGCTCTGTCTTTGAATCCTCACTGACAGTTGGGGCTCGGTATGTGTTGTTGAAGGAGCCAATGCTGAGGACCAAGGAGGAAGAGGCCTGAAGCCAGGGGCTCTACTGAGATCACCCCCTGCTCATTTTTTCTTCTTACTGCCCGGTAGGCTTCCAAAGCCCTACCACATGCCGGAGGCCTCAGTCTAAGAGAGGATTTGGAAGGACGGAGAGGAACGCCAGTGTCCAAACCCTCTCCAATCCTTCTAACTTGGTCTGTTGGCAGAGTGGAGTCGGAGGGGAGACCGGCCTCTGGGAGGTGAGGCCACACGGAGCTCGAAGGTGAGAGGAGAGAGGAGGGCAAGACACGGGAGCTGAAGAAGGAAGGAGAGAGCGACAGGGGGCAGGGAAGTTGACACGAGAAGAGCGAAATGAGAGAGATGGAGGGAGGGACCCAAGGGCGGGCCACTGGCAGTTGCAGCGACGGGAACAGGCCCCTCCAGGGCTCATCTCCCACGTGAAGAGCCCTACCGCATTGCACAGGCACACAAGAGCTTTCAAAACGGGGCTGCTACTTCCGTCAATGGTTGCCTCCAACTTCCTTTCATTCTTTTCAGACAGTGATGAGGCTTTATCTCCATCCTTCTATGCAGCATGCCAAATGGATCCGCATGGTAAGGCCTGGTGGGGACAAGACCCTTCTCGCCAGGTGACTCCCTCGTCCTCTCTCAGGGTCCTCACTCCCTTCCCCTCCCTCTGGGTGAGGGACAGCGGAGCCATGTTCTGGGGATGGCTGGAGGCCCACTCTCTCGAACAAAGCAGTGATTTCCTCCAGCACCACCGTGGCCCACTCCCCACCCCCCACCCCCAAGTCCTCAGGGAAGGGCAATTTGTGGAAACGGAGCTGCTGGGTAATAGATTTCTCTGTCAACATGATGAGTGAAAGAAAGAACGAGGTAATTACCAGTAATGCACTTCAATTATGGCTCTGCCTCCCATCCCCCAACTCCAACTCCACGTCCCCATTTAATTTTCGTTTAAAACAAAACAGTTGCCACAGACCCAAAGCTAAAAACAGAAATCCCTTTCAGCTCCTGGCAAATTAGCAGGAATGTCTTATTATGGAAGCCGTGGGCGACGAACTTCTTCCAGAGCAATACAGGAAGCGGGCCTCCTGGTCACCCGGCATCCCCTTGCCTCACCACGCCATTCTCCAATGCTCCAAGCAATTAACCTTGTCCCTCAGGACCTCGGATCGCCCTCCCCTTGCAGGCCCGGCTTAGCCTCTTTTCAAAGTCCTTGCCTGAGGAATTCTGTCAAAAATCAGTAGCACCTTGAGGAGGCCTGAGGTCAGAGGACTTCCTTGCTACACAGGAAGGCGTGTTCTATCAGAAAAGGGAAATGTTCTCAGTCCCTCAGATCTTGGGCAACTAAAAATAAACTAATAGGCCTTAAATTAACGTTTTCTTTTCTCCCCCCCCCCCCAACCCCACCAAGACTTTTCAACTTGAAGGAAAAGCATTTATTATCTGAGAGTGACACACAGGAAATTAGACTTATAAATTGTGCTTAAAATGTTATAGTTTCCAACTTTCTTTAATGCTAATCTTAATGCTAATAGGTTGTGAGATATGTGTTTTGACTTGAGAGATTTTTTTTCTTTTTCTAATTAATTCTCGGCTACACCACATGAAACATTTGTGTGGAGGGGCTCCGGGAGTGTGCACACTGTTGGAGAAAGGGCCTCTTGGTGGGGTTCAAACAGCCACTTCCCTAGAAGGGCTTCAGGAAAAATTCTTGTTGGTAGTGTTAGTGGAGACCATCCAGAGTCAAGAGCGCTCACTCAACTAAAACACAACTAAAACACAAACTAAAGGATTGGGGTTGACATTCCGTTATGACCCCGAGTCACCCCCACAAGGCTGGTCTTCTCCCTCCTCTCCCAGGTACTTTCTGTTCTAGTCAGAAAACCCCTCTGCTTCCTGCGAGCACCAGACTCACCCAGCACCACGGTTGTCTTGACTTCCCCACTTCATGTAGATTCTCATACCCGTGGCTCTTGCTGAACTCTTGCTGGCATTGGTACATATCTTTTCTTTGGTGCAGTTGGTACGTGAGCAAGCTTGGGCCACAGCTAGGGAAACGCCCTCCTCCAGGACAGGGACGGGCATGTCTGGGCCTGGCAGCCGCTCCAAGATGCCACGGTAACACAGTAGACACCAAATCCATGCAGTGGCTGGAGGGGGTCAAGAACTCTCTGTGTCACGAGATTCCTGTCAGTCATCCGGGACAGGAGGATGGTGCGACGTGGGAGGAGTCTGTTTTCATGGCTTCCCAGATAAGCCAAGACCGTTTGGCTCATCTTATGAGCCAAGGGGGTTTGGTTGATGGACTGAGACCCTTACTGAGCCTCTACTGGTAGTTTGGGAAAAAGCATCTTCCCATTTTCTTATCCTCAAGAATGAACATCAAATACAGTAAAACCTGGCGTCGAGACTAATTTGTTCTGCAAGTGTTTCGCCAGACAAGCAAGCATTTCTAATAAATTTTAAGTTGATAAACAAGCAACGTCTTGCAATACGAGGAGTATGTGATGTGTTTGGCAGAAATCAGTGATGTTTCAGAACGTTGGAAGGTGCCCGTAACTGGCACTCGTGTATTTTTTGTCGCTTCAAAGCACCTATCGACAGTCCTTTGCTTTTCCAGGCAAGAGTAAGCTTCAGAATGCTTTGCTTCGTTCTAGGTCAGGCCGCCTGCAGATACGGACCCTTTCTTCTGCTGCCTTAAATTTACATTAAAGAAAGTTACATTAATTAAGTATATGACAAGAGTTTATTAATACTGTACTGAAGCCAACACCTGTGCAAGGATGTATAATGGATCCCATCCAGAAAAAGATTCCATTGAGTCAATAGATAGCAGTGACTCCATTAGTGACGGTGAAAGTGGTCCCACACAATAACCTTCTTCTCTCTTGTCTCCCTCACACCAATCATGAAGGTTTTCAAAGGGAAGTGCAGGTTGATTTATTTTGCTTTATATTTTGTATTTTCTTGATTATTATGTTGTATTATATTACAGTATTGTAATCATTTTTATATGACTATTTTGGGGTTTCGGAATGAATCATCTGAGTTTCCGTTATTGCTTATGGGGAAATTCGCTTTGGTATACAAGTGCTTTGGATTACCAGCGTGTTTCGGTAACGAATTATGCTAACAAACCAAGGTCTTACTGTACACAGACTCTTAAATACTCGCAGAAGAGGTTAGTTCGTTGCGCCCCAAACTACTTCCCTTTCTCTCCTAGGCGTAGTTATGTTACCTTTCCCAGACTCCCTTGCAGTTAGCTGTGCTGATGTAACTGACCCCGTCCAATAGAACGTGGGGACCCATGCTATACGCCCGCTCCAGTCCTGGCCCCTAGTGTTCCTTCCCTTTCCTCCTCTGCTGGCTGGATCAGAGGGATCTGGAGCACTCCAGACTCTAGAGAAGGGTAGAGCCCTACATGAATGATTTTCAACTGGGGATGATACTACCCCCCAGGGGACACTGTCGTAACGAGGAATGTGTGTGTCCTACTGGTGTCTAGTGAATAGCATCCGGGGATGCTGGCAAATGTCCTGCAAAGCCCAGGACGGCTTCCTACAACAAAGACTTCCAGCCTTCCGAGGTGTCAGTAAGCCAAGGTTGGGAAACCCTGCTCTAAATGGAAAGAGCCTGGGTCTCTGAATGACTATGTGGATCTCGGCATCGTCCTGGGATGGAAGCAGGACACAAACCTTTATCGGTTAAGCCGCTGAGACTTGGTAGCTGTTTGTTAGGGAGTCAGCTCCTTGTGAAGAAAACCCTGCTCTCGGACCCTAGATACTCAGCACTGAAACAGGAGGCATAACTTGTACATTCCAGGGCAGCCCTCCACACTCCCCCAAATCTGAACTCATGAGCGCTCCTCTGTGCTCGCCGGCAATCCCAGTGCTTTAGCTACCTACTGCCAACCCCCACTTTGAAAAGTTATTCGTGCCCATAGGTGCACCTGAAACTCACTGTGAGCTCCTTGAGGCCAGGAACTGAATCTCAGCCGAACTCTGAAGAACATAGTCAGCTTTTCCGAGGAGTCCACTGTGCACCACACTCTGCAGATAGCTGGGGATGGAGACCTTGATATGCCCTCGTCCTTCCCTCAAGGACTTTTTAGTCCAGCGGGAGAGAAGCTTAAAGACATGATGGAAGGCTACGTGGTGAATGTTGTCGTGGAGGTGTTCATAAGGAGCCGTGATTTTACAATCTGTCACGTGACGTTATGGTTTCCTCCCCTTAGGACGCATTCTTGGAAGCCGTGGATCCTTGACCACACCTGACAGGAGTGATAGGGAAAGCTGAAGAGCAGCTAGATGCCGCTGACAGCACTCGCCAAAGTCTTCAGAAGCTCCTGCTTCTTCTCTCCATCCCCTTGGCCCCACTCTGTCCTTGAGCCTTCTGCTGCACATGCACATGTGTGGGTGACCCTCAGGGGTGTTTCGCCTCCAGCCATGCACTCAGTAAAGACTAGTGCAAATATGCCACGGACTGCACCAGGCACTAGAGCAGAGAAGTCACCAGGAGAGTCCACTTTTCGTGTTACAACTTCACCTTGCTACAAGCTGGTGGGAGCATAGGCTATAAGTAGGCAAGGACCGTGTTGGTGCAGGCTGAGTGGGTAACACAGGGCAGGAGTACCTCACCTGGCCCTGGGGGTCAGAAAAGTTTTCCAAACAGAAGGGACATCTAGGTTAAGATTAAGAGTAGTGGCATTGGGAGGGATAGGGTTAGGAGGTGAGCAGGAGAAACACGAAACCATATGCTTGCGGGCCCAGAAGGAAGAGAACATGCCAGTTTGAGGAACGACGGGTTTTCTGGTACACAGAGGATGAGTGAAAAGTGGCAAGAGCTGAGGTTGGCAGGTGACCGGTGGCCGAACCATGCAGGGACTGTCGGTGGGGCGATGGCAAACTCCAGATGGCTTTAAGCAGGATCGGTCACGCTGACCTCTTGGGGCAAAGCTGAAGGTGAGAGATGATGGTGACCAGACCATTGTGCTGAGGATGGGCTCCACAGAAACACAGACTTCAGTCCAGTCTTCAGCCTCATCCATCCCACAGCTGCTAGAGAGAGAGATGTTTAGACACTCGTCCATCAATCACATCACTCTCCTGCTCCAAGTTCTTCGGTGGCTCCCATTGCCTATGGGATCGAGTACTCATTCTTTGCAACCAAGTTCTTGCAGAAGCCACTTTGCTTGTGTCTTCCTAGATGGCATCATCTCTCAGTATAGCTAGGCTCAAGCCTTGCTCTGGCCAACCTCAAACTGCTCACCCACGGCAAATCGGCTCCATTATCTCCTTCTTTAGGAGTTAAACCTTCTTTATTTCCCTCCAGGCTGGCTTCGTGCCTTCCCTCTGTGAGTACTTGTATCCTGGTCAGTGATCAGTCCAACTGGATGGGGAGCGTCCTGAGGACAGGAACCAAAGCATTCGTGTTGACATGCTCAGGACCCAGCACGGAGACTGAGAACACGTACACGTGCTCAGTAAGTATCTGTTGAAAGAAGCAATAGATGGATGAACGTCTATCTACACGTTCATGCATCTGGTTCCTCTCAACTAGAAAGACTTGTTTCCATCACTTCCTCTGGAAGGCTTAGCTGGTCTTCAAGGCTGTGTTAGAACCAACTATACTGCTACAATAAACAGCTCTCAGGAATCCCTTAGTTTTAAGAACAAGAAGTTCAGAGTGCCTGGGGAGCTCAGTCAGTTGAGTATCTGGCTCTCAGTGTCATGTGGTTATGATCTCACAGTTTGTGAGTTTGAACCCCACATCCAGCTGTGCACTTGCAAGTGTGGAGCCTGCTTGAGATCCTCTCTCTCCCTCTCTCTGCCCCTCCCCTGCTCGCTCGCTCTCTCTCTCTCTTTCAGAATAAATAAATAAACTTAAAAAAAAAAAAAAGAACAAGAAACCCATTCTTTTTTCATATAGTCCTGGACTGTGGGTGGAGTGGCTCAGATGGACAGTGGCTCTGGCCAATTCCATAAATCAGGAATACAGGCTGACTGAGGCTGGCCATTGTTCAGTATCTGAGCATCTCAAGATATATTTTGCCCCCATTCTGTTCTTCCCCACCCTTCCTCTAGAGGATCCAGGAATATGGGGAGAAAAATGTGAGTGTGTAGACATAGCAGACCATAAACTTCAAGTGTCCTGGGAAATAGATGTTTTTAGGGTAAAATGAAATATAGCCCTTTACTGTTTCCAAAAAGGCTTTCACATTCATGACCTCACTTGATCTTTTCGCTTGCCACTGACACGGCAGAGATCATATATTCCCTTGTTCCCTGTGCCTACGTTAGCTTCTCTCTTTTTCCTAATGACCAAGAAAACAGCCCATCCCTTTTTGGCTCCCTTCTGACTTTGCAATAGAGCAGGAGAAGAACACCAGAGCAGGAATCGGGAGAGCCAGCTGGCTAGCTGTCCGCTCACTCTGTGGTCTTAGGCAAGTCACTTCCCCTCTTTGGGTCTCACTTTCCCCAAACACAATGGGGAAGAGGTTGGGTAAAATGCCTTCTGGGGTGTCCAGCACCCCTCTTGCTCTGTGATCCTAGATAAGCAGCCGTCGCCCCTCTGCCCTGACCTCACCACCCATCTCAGCCCTGCAGGAGATCCAAGCATGGGCCCTTGCAGCCTGGGCCAGGGAGAAAGCGGTGAGGCCAGATAGCGAGGCAGGGGATTGGAGTGAGCCCTGGCCCCGTCATCCCGCCGCCGTGGGAAGTGGGTGTGTGCTTCTGAACCTTAGTCTTCTCTCTTGTAAGTGAAAATCCACCACCTGCCCCACAGTGCTATTGGGAATATCAAGTGAGGTCATGCATGTGAAAGCCTTCTTGGAAACAGTAAAGGGCTGTATTTCATCTTACCCTACAAACATGTATTTCCCAGAACTCTTGATGTTTTCTCATCTAACATGTCTATATAATCACATTTTTCTCCCCATATTCTCGGAGCTTCCAGAGGAAGGGTGGGGAATAACAGAATGGGGGCAAAAGAGATCTTGAGATACTCACCTCAGGCCAGCACACGCAAGTCTGTCCCACCTCTCCTTCCTGGGCACCTGCAAGACACCTGGGCTGGTAAATGAGGCCATGAGACCAGTCTAGCCAACAAAATGGTGGCAGGATGGTGACACGCGTCACTTCTGGGCTGTGGAATTTGAGGGCCGTTGTGCTGGGACGACTTTGGATGTCACATGTAGAGATGGTGGTGTCAGGGGACAGAGGGAGTCCGGCTCCCTGAGTCTTGAGTGCTCACATAATCAATCACCTAAGGTAGGACATTTTCGAGAATGAAGGAGAGGGGCCAATGTCATTAGGATCGGATAGCAGGCGTAAAGCAACATGGCCGCAGGCAACCTGCACATGTGGTCCTCCGACCTGAGTCACAGGGTAGAGGGGAGTCCCCGTCCTCCTGCACTGGACTCAGAGCAGACGATTTGTGTTATACTGTGCCACTGAATGCTTAAGGCTCGTCTACTGTGGCAGTCAGTGAATACTTACCCTGATTAATACATTCACACCATCAACTTCAGTTTTCACAAACATTCTGTGAGGCAGACATTACTTCCCCCAGATGACACAAAACCAACAGGAGGTTTGGTCAACTTGCCCAAGATCTTGTGCCAAGATCACACAGCCTGATTCCAAAGCTCATGCTCTTTTTTCCAATCCATGCCGTTGCCTTCCTTTCAGCAGAGCTAGACTCCCCAACTCCCAACAGACCCATAGAAGCCATGGTTTGAAAGTGACATGTCTTTACCCCCACCCCCTAGAGCCCCCAAGAAGCCAAGCTCCCTTGGTTTCTCCCTCCCTTGTCTCTGAAGGGAAGTACCCATATTTCATTTTTAAAAAAAGAAAGAAAAAGATCAAACACCCTCCACCGGTGACTTTAACTTATTTATGGGTTAGATTTTTTTTTTCCCCTGGATCATTTCCTTTCATTCCTGCCAGAACTCCTTGCCTGCAATCCTCCCAAGTTATTAATAAAAGAAGTCAAACGGTAGCGAGTGCAGGGGAACGTTCTTGGCTCCTGCTGATGTGTTTAGTTTGTGCTGGAAGCAGATGTTTTCACCCGGATCACAGACACTTGCCAGGCCTTCCACATCTGCCCTGTTCTCCGATGAGGACAAAAGGAATTCAGAAGACAAAGTCTATTTCCAGGCCAAATAAGAGAGAACAGAGGATAAGGATTGCCACTCACGTCACGTATGATACGCGCACAATGTCTACGGCTCTGTGCAGGACGCTAAGGACCCCAGGGTGGGCAGACCAGCCCCAGACGTTCACCCGATTGCCCCCCAACTATGCCTCACCTGGCCGAGATAGTCCAGAAATTTCTGACGTGGGCATGGTAGACGGCTGCTCAGGCCCACGGTGTGTCGCTCACCGTTCACAGCGCGGGCTAAGTCATTTTCGGTCTCTTCTGCCATTTTTTTTAGGAGTTCTGAATTCAACAAAACAAAACTTAGTGGAGACGTCTGGAATATACATCTAGGCCGAGGACACTTCACAGATCTTGTGAGTGAAGATTCCGGCCCCCGAAGGTAAAAACTAAGCAAGTAACACTCCTCAAGGTACTTAGTCGGGGCCATGACGGTCTCTCATCCCCTTGACCCCACCTCCAGTTAAGGCGCCAGTTAACACGCCGGATGAATTTTTCCTTGGTGTCTGAGTAGATGGCTCTCTCCCCCAGCAAAACCAAGCTGAAGCTTCCTCTCCCCATGACCATCTTCCATTCACCCTTCCTGAGCAGGAGGAAATCCTGGGACTGAGCCCAGCTGGGTCAAGAAGACCCAAGGGCCCAGCAGCCGAGGCAGAAGGCGGGTTGCCATGAGCTTCCAGAACAAGGCAAGAACAGTGAAACTCGAGAGCCAGGCAGTATCCATGGGGAGCCCGTTGACGGGAGAATCCAGGCCCAGGGCAAGTGGGCAGGCGCTGGGGACCCCAGCAGAGCAGGGGTGGGAGAGGAAGGAAGACTTTTGACGACAGTCACCTGCCCTGGCCAAACCGTAGCTGCTTTTTCTCGGGGAAGAGGTTTTCTGCTTTGTTGACTTCAAAAGGTGGCTGTGAGAATCAAATGAGACAATCAAGAGGAATGGCCGGGTGGCCTGTAGGTCTGTCCAAGCTCTACGGTAATTTTGCAAGTATTTGCGTGTTTCTGGGGAGGTGCGCCCAGGCCTCAGTCACTGGACCCTGCTGATGTGTTTAGTTTACGTGTGAGGCATGACCGCACATGCGCGCACACGGGTTTCTGTTCGGTTCTGGAGGGACTTCGGACTGGCAAGGGTCTGAGGGCTCGGGTCTGCATTCCTGTGGCGTTGCAGACTTGTCTCCGTGGAGGGGCACAGGCCCAGGCAGCCCTCCCTTGGGTCTTGGCTGGTAGTGGCCCCGAGGGGTGAGGCCGTGTGCCCAGGGTTTCTCTCTGGGGCCGGGTCTGGCTTGTGGCCCCGCTCCACCCCCCACCCCAGGAGCTGGTTCATTAGCATGCTGCCCCGTGGGGTCCCGTGATGGGGGCCACACAATGAGGCAGTCATGCTGGTGCCGCTGGCCTCTGGGTTCCAGGCCAAGGTCTGCTCTGTCACTGTGGGCCGCATTCATTCCAAAGGACACACAGCCCCCCCTGTCGCCCCCAACCCCCCGCCTCCGGAACCCGCCGTGGGTCGGGAAGGCTCCAGCCCAGTCTTACCCTGGGGGCAGCTGAGGGGCTGTGCCACGCGTCCTCATCAAACATTGCTCAGATTCTTGGGGGAGGAGGGGAGAGCACACTGGAGGCCTTGCCTCCACCCCTCTGGGTTTGCTCACTTCCTGACTCTTGATTCTGCTGGTGCCACCCAAGGCTGGCCTGTCGCCCTGGGCAGATAAGGAATAGCTCAAGGACAACAGTGCCCTTTCGGCCAGGTTCCGCTTTCTCCAGAGACCGCCGCTGTAGCCAAGGGACAGACGGTGGGAGTCCCAGATTTTCTGCCGACCCACCGGGCGACGTCGGCCCAACTGTTTGGTCTCTCTGAGCCTCAGTGTCCCCGTTTGTAATGTGAGGATATTTATTTCTGCCTCTTACGACTGTTGTGAAAATTAAATCCAATGAAGTGTGCAAAGCGTCACCACGCCCGGTGCGGAGTCAGTGCCCGTAAGGGATTGTGGAATTGACTCGATGAGGCGACCTCGGGCAGGGCATTTCATCTCTCTGGTCTGCTGTCCACCTGGGAAGTGAGGTGACCACCCCTGACCGCCCATCCCTAGGGGTGCTGTGGATGCAGCCGAAGGGACAGACGTGGAAACATGTTATGCACCAGAATCCTATTTTGGCTTTGTTCTATCCTCTGGGGTGCCAAGCAGTTGCCGATATGATCTCAGAGCCTTTGGCATTCACTACACGTGGGTGGGGGTAGGAGTGGGGATGGGAGGCCAGGGATGTGCCTCATGCCAAGGGCCACGCCAAACACGCGGTATAGACCTCAGCAGTTCCGACAGTCCCATCCGGTGGGTCTTCCCCTCAAAGTGCAATTTCCCAGGTTCATTGAACCCGCACAGACCCTTTCATGCATGTGTTTCTGATTCTGATTTCATGCGCTGACATCACTGAAACGGTATGCCCGGGGTTAGTCTCATGACCACCGAGCTGGGAGCGCAGGAATTTTGGTGCCAGAAAAATTGGATAATGTGGGACATACTGACTTTGCTCTCCAGTTTCCAAATCCTCCTGGGACACTTCTGAGCCTGCCGGAGGCTGTGGTCCTTGTCACTCACGTACAGGGAGGATCGGGCCGCCGTCCCGGTCACCAGGTACCTGGGCTCCCACCTGCACTGCCTCCTCGTCCAGGAAGCAGCCAGGACTTCACGGCTGGGGTCTCTGTCCGCGAAGCCCTTCCAAGACCTCTGGGTACTGCTTACATAGTCTTCCTGCCAATCCTGGGACAACCCTGGGATCAGGGAGGGTATTAGGGGCATTTGGAGGGACAATGTCCGGTCAGGAGTCCCAGCAACCTGCATCTGAGACCCGGCCTTGCTCCTTTGGGGATTTTCAGGGGGACGTTGGTCTCTTCTCTCTGTCACAGCATCCCAGTGGGGTTGCTCCAAGCGCTGAGCCCAGGCCGGGTGTCCCCCTAGGTGGCATGGTTACATGCATTTACCAATGGGTTTTTATTTTTGCATGCACGGCACCCAGCACACCGTCTAGAGGTCATAGCTGTGCTTGTGTCTAGGTCAGTCCGGTCTGTACTGAGCACCTGTTCTAGACTCTGCAGGCACCACCTGGGGAAGAAGAAGCCACCTGTTGTTGACCAGTAGGAGCAAGAGGGTGATGTGTGTTTACTCTGCTGACCCTAAAGTAAAACAGACCCAGGGCCAGAGCCATTGGCTGAGAGAGGGCAGCACTGGGTGCAGAGTTGCTGAGTGGGAAGCAGGCAGACTCTACCCGTCAGAGAGAGGACTTCAGAGAAGCGGGAAAGTCTAGGGTGAAAAGGAATTCCCAGCCAGAGGTAGAGGAAGGACAGCCTCAAAACACAGGTCCTTGGTGACTGTCCAGCTCACATTCCACCTGTGTCCGGGATATTCCAGGACACCCCTCATCCTCCAAGTCTCAGTCTGGACAAAGCTGTGTCTGACTCCTGCCCTCGGCAGCCTCGGAAGCCCCAGATGATCCCAGAAGCCCCTCTGCTATGACACTCGCGACCCTGTATTGCTATCATCTCCCTCTATCTTCCCAGGGATGAGTGTTCTTCGTGCTGGATGCCGAGGACGGACCCTCAAAGCTGGTAAGGAAGGGCCCCTCCGGAGTGGGAGATGGGGATTGAATGGCACAGAGATGGGAAAGTGAGGCAGGCAGCTTCGTGATGGGGGCAGGCCACGGACAACAGTATAGAGGGTATAGCTGGGGAGTGTGTGTGTGTGTGTATGTGTGTGTGTGTGAGTGTAATTTATTCATAGTGAGAGATAAGGCTGGAAGTATTCGGGCCAGATTGTGGGCGTCTTGAAGCTCAAACTTGGGAGGCTGGGCTTTTCCCCAGAAGTATCTGAATCAGCTTAGCATCCTTTACAAACACCTACTCACCATGTCTCCCTCCCTCCCTCCCTCCCTTCCTGCTTCTCTTCCATCCTTTCTCCATTTCTTCTTTCCTCCCTTCCACCAATATTTATTGAGGTTGCTACGTACAGACTATTCATTTGCAGATCAACCAGCTAAAAGCCTTAGGCTCAAAATGTTCACAGTCAAATGGAGAAAATACACAAAAACAAGTAAGACGGTGTGCCACATTCTGTCATAGAAGTAGATCTGGTGGCAGCTCAGAAGAAAGTGTGTAACCTCAGCCAGGTGGGGCATGAGTAATCCAGAAGGCTTCCTGGAGGAGGCCATGTCTAAGCTGAGATGGCAATAGTTGAGTTTTCAGCAGGCAGAGAGGAGACGCGGGAGAGCATTCCAGGCACAGCCGGATGAGTGTGCAGAGGCACAGGAGGGCGGAAGCAGGGAGTCGGGGTTACAATGACACACAGAGCCAGGGTGCGGGAGGGGGAGACCGACAAGACGTGGCAGGCGGACGGGCCGCAGCCTGAAGGGCCTCGTGTACCAGGCTAGTGAGCCGCGGGGACCGGGAGCCGCCTCAGGGCCTCAGGGGGAGCGGGTGATGCGGCTTCTCCTTGACCCCAGCCCAGCGTGGCTGCTGTGTGGGAATCGGGAGACCGGATATCTCGGTGGCCCAAGTATGTGCTGCTGGTGGCAGGCCCGCGGGTGGTGGCATGCTCGTGGACGGGAGGGTGGAAATGGCCACGTGGAACGGACCGAATGAAACGCACGGGCTGGGGGAGGAGGGGAGCAGCCGGAGCTCTGGTACACGCTGGGGGGTGCGCTGCCACAGCCCAGAATGAGCCCGAGGAGGGGGAGCGGACCACCCCCGGGTGACCCACACACCCCCCCCGCCCACGTGACAGAAGCGGGGCCACTGTCGCATGCCAGCTCCGTATCACTCTTCTGGGGCCAGGATGAGCCGATTCTTCTGACAAGGCTTCGTGTCTGAGCCTGGTACATCTTTGGGGACAGGGCTATTGGACCATTTGTTCATATCTATTTGGTACCCCTTGGCCCTCGGAGGCCTCACCCCCAGGGGGCTGCATCACAGGCAGGGGGTGGTCACACACCTGTGTGTGTTGGGCTCCGAGTGGCTGTGAGGCTCTCACGTCCGGCGTCTCCAGCCAGACCCCCAGCCAGGAGGGCAGAGGGCCGCCCTGGGATCTTGCACTTGGATGGGCAGGGGCCTCAGATTCCCTCCAGCACCCACCCTCCAGTTGACCGGGGCAATCGAGGAAGCCTTCCTTCACAAGGTGCTGTGGAAGCTGAGATTGGGGAGTGGCGGACACTTCTCAGCAGGGAAGGAAGGAGGAACAGCGGTGGCTCCGGTCAGGAAGTCAGTCTTATTGCATGAAAGTAGAAAGAGGGTCCGCTGCTTTTCCCACCTGTCAACACTGGCTGGGGGATGGGACAAAGCCAGGAGGAAAAAGGTCCTTGCACAACCCTTCTCTCTTCTTAGGGAGTCACCACAGAAGTGGGGTGCCCACAGAAGTGGGGAGCTCAGAGGTGGAGAGACCGCGGTGGCTGGGGCAGTCAGGGAAGGCTTCCTGGGGGAGAAGGGCTGGGAAGGGGAGGGAAAGGCTGTCCGGGCCTTGCAGAGCAGCAGAGAACAGGGCCCAAGCCTTCCACGATCCGTGAGCCCTGCGAGGTGGCCTTGGCGGCCAGGCTGAGGGCCTGCATGTACCCAGGGAGCCAAGGTCGGCCTCTCCATCCCCGGCTTTGTATTTCCAGCTCTGTGGTTTCCTAATTTATTTGGCTTGAAATTTGTGTCAAACTTTTTTTTCCAGGTGTAATTGAAACCAACCCTCTAAATGCTTGTTCATTCCTGAGGGAAATTAAAGGTGATTTCAAGCAGGAAGATCACAGATTTCAGAAAAAGGGCCTGGGGGGCTGCACCGTGGACTGGACGGCTGGGCTGCTGGAGCCCCGTTCGGGGAGATTAGCTGCAGCCGATTGCACTTTCCGGAGGGAGGGCCGGCCTCGTGGGGAGACCCCTGCCCTCCTGCCCCCTCTCCACTCGGCAGAGGTAAAGAGGCCCGCCAGCTTCAGGGCTTGCTGCCCGCGGCCCCCACCCCAGAAAGAGCCGAGGTGGAGTCAGGGATCAGAGCAGGCACCCAGCTCAGACCGGGCTCCCTGAAAGCCCCCCCCAGCCTGTGTGGTGGGGGGAGCCTGGGCCAGGAGGGCAGACAAGGGAGGAGGCCCAGCGAAAAGCCCCCTGGTAGCCTCATTCAGGTGTTGGGCGTTCTCAGACCAGTCTTCTCTAAACCTCTGTGCCTCAGTTTCCTCAGCTGTACAGAAAAAACGGAACCGGTACCCGAGAGCTGCGGGGCGGGTCGCATTAAATGCGGTGACGCCCGTGACGCCCTCAGGGTCCGGACCATTGGGGGAACAACAGATACTGATGGAATGTGAATTGGCATCCCAGCAGCTGAGGGAAAGAGCCCTTGATTAAACACAGGGACTCGGCCAGGACACTCATTTTCCGTAGAAGGTGAGGGCAGGCTCCACACGCGCCTTAGAAACAAAAGCTATCTTTTCCTCCCTTTCTGGCCCGGGGTGGGGGGGGGGGGGACATATTTTAAAAGGCTGCAACCTTTCCTGCATGGCGGGCACTGTGTGGGCCACACAAATGCCGAGCATCTGCTACTCACGACAGAAACGAGGACAGGTTGTCATCGCTCCTGTGTTACAGACAAGAAAAGTAAGATTCGGAAAAGCTGTGTTATTTGTTCCAGGGCACAGGCCAAGGGGTGGCAGTGCCTGTTCCCAGACCCTCGTTCCTGGCTGGCCTGGGAGGCTCGGGGACGCGTGGTCCTGACCCTCCTGTTCTGCACATGCCAGCAGCAGTGAGCTCGGCACCATCTAAAGGGATCCTCTGGCCCGAACGCCCCATGAAAAGGTGCCTCTGACCCCCAACCAACCTCAGCCTGCCCCTCTTGCCCCACCCCTCCTGGAGCCAGGTGTCCAGCACCAACATCCCTAGCCACGGTCCATCCTCCCCGCCTCCCGGCGGGCTCCTCTCAGATGGTTTTGGACGACATCTGTTTCCCCCAAGCCTGGAACCGTCCTCTGCGGGGAACCACACGAGGAGCAGGGGCAGCAGCTCAGTGGCCCGGACCTCAGAACCGGGCAGGATGTTGGTTTCTTAGATCTGAAAGGCCATGTGTGATTTCGGCATGCGTTCAGTGTCTTTAGGGCAGAAGTCCGGAAGCTGCAGGAAAGAAGGTTCCAGCTTGTCACAAAGGAGGCTTTTCCGGGGTCAGGGGGCTTGGATACGAAATTGGCTTCCTCGGGAGGAAGTGAGCTCTCTGCTGCCGGAGGTGTGCAAGCAGAAACTGGGCAGTCCCTTGGCAAGAGTGCCACAAAGGGGACTTGGGATTCAGCTGGGGGGTAACGGTGGTTGTCCCCCAGCCCCAGGGGACTCCGTTCCACCGGGGAGTCTCTTGCTTGCTCCTGGCCTGAAGCCCACGTGGGACTGTGCTCAGGCCTTTTTCTATTTGCCACGGGTTATTTCTGCGGAAACTCCCTCTGAGACCACGGTCTGTGCTCTGACAGGCTGCAGCCAGGCTGGGAGGAGGAACACTTGGGCTGCTAATCTCATCCAGCTGCCCCCACCGGCTCCCCAGTCCTGGTGCCGGTCCTCTCTCTGCGGGAAAGCCTCATCTGTCAAGCACGTGAATATGAACTTGGACTGAAAATACACTAAAGCTTCCTGCTTTCCCCGAACGCCCTGCGTGCCCATGAGAGCGCCTCCAGCTTGGTGCCCGGACCCAAGTCCGAGCTTCTCACCTCTGCATTTTTCTCCCCACGTGACCTTTGCCATGGGACTTAATCTCGCCGAACTCCACCTTCCTCTTCATCCCTAGAAAGGCTAAGTGATCTCAGGTAGGGGTGCTCAAGCTGCGGGAACACCGGAATTTTCTGGGGAGTCTTGTTAAAATGCTGACCCAGCAAGTCTTGGGTGCGGACCGAGGAGTCTGTATTTGTAACAAGCCCCCTGGTGATGTCCATGCTGCTGGCCAGGGAGTATCTGGGCTCCCTGGACAGGGACAGGGAAGAAGGTAAAGGAGAGGTTAAGAGCTGAGGGTCTGAACCACTGCACCTACCTATTAGCCATGTGACCTTGGAAAAACTCACTAAATTTACCATGCCTCAGTTTCCCCACTTGCGAAGCAGAGATCGTTCTTTTTTTTTTTTTTTAATTTTTTTTTTCAACGTTTATTTATTTTTGGGACAGAGAGAGACAGAGCATGAACGGGGGAGGGGCAGAGAGAGAGGGAGACACAGAATCGGAAACAGTCTCCAGGCTCTGAGCCATCAGCCCAGAGCCCGACGCGGGGCTCGAACCCACGGACCGCGAGATCGTGACCCGAGCTAAAGTCAGACGCTTAACCGACTGCGCCACCCAGGCGCCCCCAGAGATCGTTCTTAGTAACTAACCCCATAAGGTTTTTGTCAAGATTAAATGAGTTAACGCTGCCCCACAGGTCGTCCCATTGATCCCCCCTCCTTCTTCCCTCTTCCCATTCCTTTCTCACAGCTCCCAACACCTCTGCACACTCCTGAAATATCCTTGCATCCTAGATTGGAGTTCTGGAAGTATGGCCACTGAGCCCAGAGCAGGGCATGGGGCTTGAGCAGAAGCATCCGCAGGGTAAGAGCAGAGCCCGTGAGGGGCAGAGGTGCTGAGCCGGGCGGAGGGGGAGGTCCGGGAGAGGCGGTAGCAGGGCCTGGGCCACTACCCTTGTCGAGGAAGATGGCCTGGCTGTCCGGAGCTTCCATAGATGGGCGGTACCGACCATGTCAGCTCCCACTGGTCCCCTCAATCGATCACTGAGTTCCCAGTGGCGCCTGTCACTCTTCTCTGGTGCTTCCGACAGTCGCCAGGATGGAGTCGAGGTTCCGATCGGTCCCGGACCACACGGTGTCGGGTCACGGGGGCAGCTCGTGTCCACACCACAGTGTGACACGGAGCTGGGACAACAGACCGGGTGTGTGTGCACATCCTTGCCATATGGTTGTATGACCCTTCCTTGTACACTTTCTTTCGTACGTGGCACCCAGGACAGAGAGGAAAATAGGTGCTCCTGACCTCACCATCTTCCCAACGGGATCGGTACGATGGAAACAGAAACAGACCGTTTGATCACCCTAGGACAAGGGTGGCGAAGCTTTTCCTGTAAAGGAAATTTTAGCTTTGGGGACCATATGGTCTCTGAAGGAACTACTCAACTCTGGCACTGCAGTGTCAAAACAGCTGTAGAGAATATAGGTAAAAAAGTGAGCATGTCTATGTCCCAATAAAACTTTATTTACAAAACTAGGCAGTGGGCCAGATTTGGCCCTTGGGCTGTCGTTTGAGGGCCCCTGATCTAGGGCCTGGGTTATATTTTAAGTCATTTGGAAACACAAGGAAGGAGGGATTAACCACCACTGGGGTGTTGATGAGGTGCTGGAGATGTTCAATAGGCAGAAACTGAGGGGAAAAAGAGAGAGGGGGGAAGGAATCCCAAGCCCAGAAAATAGCTTGAGGAAGAGACGGCCAGCATGAAATCGCAGGTGTATTAGGGATGCGGAATAATCTAGTTCGTGTGGTGCTCCACACAAGGAGGGAGAACCGGGGCCTGCGACTCTGGCACCCCAGATTATAGAGACCTCAGAGGCCACAAGTTTGCAGTTTATTCAGTAGCAACAGGGAGCCAGTGGGGACTCACAGGAAGTTGTCTGCGGAGAGGTGTTGACATGATTACAGCCCCGCTTTGGAGCATCTGAACACATCTGGTGACAGTCCCATTCAGCAACGCCCTCTGTGCACGCAGCATGGTCCAGTGACAAAGCGCTGGCCAGGGCCTGAGCCCTGCTACCTTCCCCTCTCTGGGCCTGCATAAGGCAAATGTCCCCACAGCATTGCACAGAGCCAGGAGTGCCTCGTGAGCCATCCCGGGGGACACAGAACCCTGTGACCCATATGTTCATGCACCCCTCCTATTGGGTCTTTTCTATTTATTGATGCACTGAGCGCCTACTGTTTACTAACTGGGCACCACACTGAAAGAGCAGTACGCTAGGCTCTTTACATACATTACCTGATTTAAACCTTAAAACAATGCAGTTGGACAGTTATTTTTATATGTGTTTTATAGGCAAGGATGTTGATAAAGGAGACGCGCTGATTTAGTAAGCGCCTGCTGGGTGCAAGCTTCTCTGTCCTAGACAGGGAGGTGGTGGTGTTGTGGGAACAACCCCGGTTTTTCAGGTTCTTATCTTGGTTCCTCATTTACTATTTGGGTTGGAGAAGACGTAAACTCTCTGACACTTTGCTTCCCCGTCCGCAAAATGGGAATACTGTGTCTACCGTGAGAATCAGAGGACAGGTGTTGATGCCTACAAAGGGCACGTTACGGCACCTGGTAGGCACTCAACAAATGGATGCTGGATAAAGAAAGGCATTGCAACCTCAGATCATGGTCTCTGCTCTAGCAACTTTGTAAACCTCTCACACATCCTTCCTAGAAGTTTCTGTTCAGGGGGAGATCTTTGGCTGACCCTGAGACCAGGGCAGAAGGCCTCACTTCCATGTGGTTACAATTGGCCCTTTGAGGGGCCAACACCCGAGGGGACAGAGCCGGCTTCCCCCACCTCCACATCAAGTGGTCCGATTAGAGCCAGCCACCAGAGTGAGGCATCCGGGGGCAGAGGCCGGGCAGTGATGGATAACCCCATCCAGGGACGCACACACAGGGCTATTTTGGGGCCTCCTGCCTGGGAGGCGGCCTCCTCGGGGCATGGGGGCCACTGACCCGGAAACAAATTAAAGGCACATCTGTTGGGAGGCCATTTCCAGCAATGGCTCCAAGCAGCCGCCTGCATTCCTGGAACAAGGGGGCTGTGTGTTTGGTGAGCCAGGCGCATACTGTCCGTGCCGAGAGGAGCGGGGGCTGCAGCCTCTGGCCAGGAAGGAGCAGCCGTGGGGGATGTGAGGCCTCAACAGAAAGGAAGGGCTAAGGGAGTCTTGATCCTCTAAAGAGGGAGTTGTTTTGTTCTTGAGTGACTAAGGACACAAGACATCAGGATATTGGGTGTTGAGGATATCCCCACACTCTGATTGCCGTATCAGCACTCTCCACTTGAAGGAAATTGAGGAGGAGCTCTCTCCTCCAATCTCCTACTGACAATCGAAGCGTTTATGATCACACATAGACCATTCTGGTTGATATGCTACAAGGGTCAGGAATTCACTGCCCTCCAAACTGGATTCTAGGGCACCTTATTGATAATAAGATAACATTTTGTCTCTGGGGCCTCCATCCAGTGGCCTCAGTGTGTTTCTGAGGTACTACAGGTTTGTGTTCGGTAAGTATTCTATGGATGGATAGATGGATGGATGGATGGATGGATGGATGAAGGATGTTGGATAGAAGAAGGAAGGAAGGAAGGAAGGAAGGAAGGAAGGAAAGGAGGGAAGGATGAAGAAAGGAAGGTGGGAGGAAGGGAGGCAGGGAAGGAGGAAGGGAGGCAGGCAAGGAAGGAGGAAGGGAGGAAGGAAGGAAGGAAGGAAGGAAGGAAGGAAGGAAGGAAGATTTTGGATAGATGAAGGATGGATGGGTGGGTGGATGGATGGATGGATGGATAAAGGAGATTGGATACATGAAGGACAGACGGATGGATGGATGAATGGATGGATGGATGAAGGATGTTGGATAGAGGAAGAAAGGAAGGAAAAGAGGGAGGGAGGGAGGAAGAAAGGAAGGTGGAAGGGAGGCAGGCAAGGAGGAAGGGAGGCAGGCAAGGAAGAAGGAAGGAAGGAAGGAAGGAAGATTTTGGATAGATGAAGGATGGGTGGGTGGATGGATAAAGGAGATTGGATACATGAAGGACAGATGGACGGGTGGATGGAGGGATGGATGGATGAAGGATGTTGGATAGAGGAAGAAAGGAAGGAAAAGAGGGAGGGAGGGTGAAGAAAGGAAGGTGGAAGGGAGGCAGGCAAGGAGGAAGGGAGGCAGGCAAGGAAGAAGGAAAGAAGGAAGGAAGGAAGATTTTGGATAGATGAAGGATGGATGGGTGGATGGATAAAGGAGATTGGATACATGAAGGACAGATGGACAGGTGGATGGAGGGATGGATGGTGAAGGAGGTTGGATACATGAAGGATGAGTGGAAGAATAAATAGACTGTACTGAATGAATAGCCTGTGCTAGACACAGAGAATAAAAAGGAGAAGATAAAAAGACACCTAAGGCACAGGCCCGCTTTCAAGGCTCAGCATTCTGTCCACATAAAAAGAAATCCAACCTGAGCTTCCTCATGTCTAAATCGCCCCTGTTCGTTCTCTAAGGCTCAGTACAAACACTTCCTCTGTGGAAGCTTTCCTAACTGACCTGCTCCCTCCCCCTTCCTGGGAGAAATGAAATGGCAGACACTGTCAGAGAAAGAGGAGGAATGAGTTCTGGGATCTTGGGTCCAATCACTGCATTTGAGAGAAAAAGGGCAGCCGGCAAGAATTTCTCCCCAAAATAATCCAGGGAAAACGTTGCCTCGTTTTGTTGTCTGCCTGTGGAATTCGAAAACCTTAGAGTGCGAAGGTCTCCACTATGTTCATTGATGCATTCATTGACCAAATACGTTCTCTGAGCACCGTAGGCCAGGCTTCGTGTGAGGAGCTGGGGAATCAGCACAAATCATCAAAGTCCTGCCTCCAAGGGCCCACTGTCCAGTGGAGAAGGCAGGCTGTCTGAAGGCGGCTCCACTGCGCACGGCACTGCGGCCAGATTAGCGGAGTGAGAATCCTGGCTCTCCCGCTGCCTAGCGGTGCGGTCTTACACGACGGAACAGCGGAAATGGGGAGGTTTCCCGGTGCCGCCTGTTCCTGAGCAAACACTGAGCACACTCAGGGACAAAGGCCTCGTGAACGTGGTGGCATCTCGGGTAGACCTCATTTGCTCACCTCATATCCGTTTATGGACACCCACGACACCCCAGGTGCCGCGGTGGGCCCCCGGTGGGCCCGATCTTCCGTGGCCCCCACGCAGACAGATGTGGTTGCTGTGCTCACCCCACACATGAGGAAACTGACTTGGCAAGACTAAGGAACCCGCCCAAAGTCACTCAGCAGGTCAACGGCAGAGCCAGGCTGCAAACCCAGGCATCCTGGGTTTTGGATTTGCCACTGTGCTGAGTGCGATCTGACGCAGGTTACTGGACGTTTCTGTGCTCGGGTCTGCTCTGGGGGGCGGGGGGCGGTGGGATCATGATGGTACCTGCCTCTGGGTGACACGTAGTGAGTTCACGCGTGCGAGGCACCTAGGACAGTGCCAGGTGCACCGAAGGGTCTGGGAGAGTCAGCCGTCGCCGTCGTCTCAGACTCGCGAGCCCCGCTGGGACCCTGCCGCTCGGCGGCCTGCGGTCCCCTGCAGTGTCCCCTCTGAGGAAACGGTTCTGTGCTTGGGAAGTGACGAGGCTTTCACTATGGTGGTGGTGATGGCGGGTGGGGGGGGGGCGGGGGTCTGTTCTTTGAGGGCGGCATGTGGTTTGAGTTTGAAAGTTTACTTCCTCGAAGCCTAATGAGCCTCTGAAAGTCATTAAGCAGAAGACAAAAAGGTTAAGCCAACGCCTTTTTATCGGAAGAAGTAATATCAAGCCTTAATGTCCCCAAATCCGTTTCCCACCAGCTCCTGCAATCTCTCCCAAGAAGGGGCTATTTCCTGGTGGCGATGGAGGTTTCAGCCCAAGCCCCCCGACATCCAGGCCGGACGAGGGACCGGCCAGCAGCACCTGTACAGTGGGTTCCTTCTTTTCCATTTCAAGGGAGCTGGGCTCAGAGCCCCGCTCCCTCGGTCAAGCTCTGAACTAGCACCCTGCCTCCCCAGTGTCCCCGGGGACCAGGGCTCCCTCGTGTCCCCCGCGCTCCGCTCAAGCTCTTTCTGCTTCCCCGTCAGGAGCATCCCTGCTCCTCTTCCGAGGCCTCGGAGAAGACACCCTCACCTCTGCCCTTCCTCTTGGCTGAGTGAACTCCCTTGCACACAGACTTACAGGTTTATCCTCACGGGGGCTCCCGTCCCTCGACTGACGTAGACATACCACAAATCTTGGATCCCAAAAGAAAAGCCTCACGGCACCAGGCAGGGATTGCCTAGGGAAGCTTCTGTTCAGACACCAGAAAGAGGGTTCCCCAGCCAGCCCAGGTAGGAGCCCCAGCGTGGGCTGATGTTCCGCAGCAAGGCGGAGAGAGGCCCCTGCGGCCGGGGGAGCGTCTGATTTACAGGGGATTTGCTGATCACCCGGTGTCACTGGACTTGTGACTTTGGGGAGGTGTAAGCAGAAGTGTCCCTTCAGGCAGGTGAACATCCGCTCAACACCTGGCGGGGACAGAAAGAGAGGGCCCCCTGCCACCTGCGGCCTTTCCCGCCGCTCACCGGTCAGGGGGTGCTATTTGAGACCTCCCTCCAAAGCGCTTCCTTCTTGGAAGCTTCTCTATCCCTCTGTGGCCTCTGCTCCCCTTGTCCTGTGTTCCTGCCATGCTACACTTGGCCCTTCGTGAGTCTGTCTTCCCGTGAGGTGGAGGAAGCATTTCCCGAATGTCCTGAGGGGCAGGCCTCAGAGAGAGCTCCTTCCCACCCTCGCTCTTCGAATCTTAGAGCATTGCACCTCTCGTCAAGAGCCTTCCAGATCACAGGAATGGACAGATGAGGCCCAGAGAAGCCAGGGAACCTGCCTGAGGCCACACAGCTGTGTACGATACGCGTGTTGGCAGAAAAAGACAACAGATGTGTGGGAATTTGAAGTGGGAAGTGTGTCGCGTATCGTGCGTTACGGGCGTAAGCCGTGTGGCACGTGTGTTGGGCGCTGTGTGGTCTACGCGTGTGTTGTGTGGATACGAACATTCACACCTGCCACCAAGAGCGGTAAGTGTGGACAGGGGCATTTCATACAGACCATCAAAATCGTTCGGACATAGGGCAATTGCTTTTTCTGAGCAGGAGAGCATACTTTCCCAGGCGGGACCCCGTCCAGGATGCGTATACACAGATAAACCAATACCCTTCCATGTGATCTGGACAAACCAATGGATGGGTGTGTGTACCATACGGTAGAAACACAAAGAAGGGCAGACGTAGTGAGCTGTCTGACAGGGAGGCTGATGGTCAAGACTGTGTTCCTAGAGAACATGGTTTGAGCTGAGTCCTGGAGGAGTATATTAGGATTCTCAGAGAAACAGAACCATGTGAGATATATATATAGAGAGAGAGAGAAAGAAATTTATTATAGGAAAGAGTTAATGCAATTATGGAGGCCAAAAGTTCCCACGATCCGCCATCTGTAGCCCGGAGAACCAAGAAGGTTGGTTGTGTAATCGAGTCTGGGTTTGAAGGTCCCGGAATCAGGAGTGTCAATAGCCAAGGGGAGGAGAAGACAGGTGTCCAAGGTCCGACAGAGCGAATTCTGCTGAGGATGGGGCGTGGCAGGCAAGTGTTCCTGCAACTAAAACTCAAAAGGCACTTATCATGTCCTCCAACACCCAGCTGGCCCTCAGATGTCCTGTAACGTGTCCATGCTAAGTCCTTCGTCAATTCACATGCACCCCTCTGGGCACAGGGACTTCGCTACTTCTCAAAGCAGACATTTCCAGCTTCAAAGCTCAAACGTTTTTCTTGAATTCTGAATTGGAAATCTTGTGACAACACCTGTCCATTTTGGGGTGGGAAATAGGACCGCCGTTATCTTCGGGGTGGAGGGATTCTTTTTTTTAGCACAAAACATGAAGTCAGCCCTTGTGAATGTCTAGAAATGGTGTGAGCTACATTCGGGCTGAGCCATCATGGACTAGGAGGTAGGAAACTTGGGGTCTGGCCCCACCCCTTCCTTACTGGCCTGTGCCTGTGACTTGATCTCTCCAAGCTTCTGTTTGGTTCCCTAAAAAAATGAGGTTGGGGCGCCTGGGTGGCTCAGTCGGTTGAGTGTCCGACTCTTGACTTCGGCTCAGGTCATGATCTCACGGTTCATGGGTTCGAGCCCCACACCGGGCTCTGCACTGACAGCTCGGAGCCTGCTTGGGATGCTCTCTTTCTTTCTCAAAATAGACAAATAAATTGTAATTTAAACCATGAGGTTAATCTACGCCTATTTCATAGGGCTGTTGGGAAGGGCAGGTCAACTCTGGCGTGTAAAAGTGCTGGGAGAAGAGGTGCTCTTTCCGTGCAAGGCATTGTCATTACTAATGATGATGATGACCATTAGTTTGGGTGGTAATGAGAATAATAATAATTCATCCAGAGAAAGTTTCTCTCTAAAGCCTGGGAGGAACTTAGAGCACAAAGTCAAGACTTCAGCCTAAACAAACATTCAGCCTGCCGCGCGGTGTGGGTGGGGGGGAGGAGGTGGGTGGGCAGATGATAGCTCACCTGGGGAGATTTTTCCCATGAGCTGCCCTCCAAAGGAACAGACCACCTCCCCTTGGAGGAGTGAGCTCCCCGCTGACTGGTGGTATCCAAGCAGCCCCGGGGAGCCCCGTGTCTCTGATAACACAGAGGGGATTCCTGTCCCAGGGGGAGGAGGTTAGGCTAGTTGGAGTACAAACCAGAGATCTCTCAGAACACTCCTGCCCAGCCGGAGAGGGTGACTCAAACAGTAACCTGCTTCCCACTCTCCCCACCCCTAGCAGCAGGAGTCACACGGTTGTAAAATCCCCTTCCTGGTCTCTCCGGGGCTCCCTGCCCCCCCCCCCATCTCAGCCCCTCCTCTCTTGCAGGGTGTGAAGACAGGGGTCCTGGGCTCTGCTTGCATTCCTCTGCTGAGCTGGAGAGAGGCGCCCCCCTCCCCGGGGCCAGCTGGAGCATCATCGGGGTGGTCGGGGTCCCCTCCACCCCCGCCCCCACCGCCTCTCCCCTGCCCAGCCAGAGGATGGGAAAAAAAGGCTGGGTGACCTTCCTCCGCCGTTATCTGCTCCCATCTGTAAACAGGCCCAGCCCTCCCTGGGGCAGCCTCGGCCTCACACTCCGGGTGACAGGGTGTTTGGACGTTCGGAGACCCTCACCCAGCCGCCTTTGTTCTCCAGGCTTAATGAAGGGACTGCTAAAACCTCGCTTGCCAGATAAGATGACAGGGCAGTCTTTTAGGGTTATGGATGGTACACAGAGGTGACGGGACGGATTCCTGCGCGCACAGGGGTCCCAGCACGCTGCCTTTTGTCCAGGGATGGACTCCTCTGAGCTGGTACAAATTTGGTCCTTCAGCCTCCAAAACAAACATGTCTGATGCATGCGGAAAATTGCAGGAGGACCCAGGAGACAGGCGCTTGGAGGGGAGCAGAGAACGCTGTCCCCCAAAGCGAAGCCCGGCACCCCCGGGAGGGGCTGTCTCCATCGGCAGCTCCCCTCCAGCCTGGCCTACGTCTGACTTCTGTCATATTCATGATAAGGAGCCATCGCGGTCACTGCAAGCCCCCGCCTTCTGTGTGAGCCCTCATTTCGTTCACTGTAGGATGGCGGCCGCGGAGGGACAGCGTTCCCCTGCTGTGTTCACGGCCGCACCCGGCCCGAGAAGTGCGTGGAGCACAGGAGGGGCCACGCCTCACGTTTGTCAGCTGAACACAGAGCTGATGGGTGCACTTGAGGACCCCTGGGCTCTGCCAGAGCCGGCGGGCGAGCCGCCTTCTGTTTCGATGTGCAAAACCAGGCTCAAGTGTCTCTGACTCTGGCTTTGAGGGCTCTGCACCCCACAGCCCCTCGGGGGCGTCTCTGACTATGGACGGAGGGCCTGCTCGGGCAGCTCCTTCCCGGGGCCTGTTCCCACTCAGTCCCGCCGTGTCAGAGAGGCCGCTGTGGTGCTGGGCCTACCCTCGGCTTCCACACAACCCAGGCAGACCAGACCCCGCCAGGTGGGTCCAAACTGGCACCAGCTCTAAACACTGCCTCCTCCCTCCCCCACCCCGACAGACAGACACACACACACACACACTCCTCAGTGCTCCCCTGTGGCTGGTCTAGAGACCAAGGACTGATTTCCTCGGACCCGCGCAGTCTCCAGCTGGACTCGAGTGTGAGTCCTGCCACCGCTCAGGCCTCTCCTCACTTATGAGGCATCCAGAGCTCTGGACAGCAGCCCCTCCTCCCCAACCCCTTACTCCAGCCCTTAAAGACCAAAGGGGAACGAGGGTCCATAACAACACCGGTATTGGAGGAGATGGTCCAATTCGGGGCAGATTGTACCATTTCTATTTTATTTGCTTCAACATCGAGCAACCTCCTTCCAGCACTTTCTATGTTGACAGAATCTTCTTCTCTTGCAGGTAAGATAAGTAAACTGAGTGAGTGGACAGTTGATTGTCCCAAGGCGAATAATGAGGTGTGGACCAGCTATGACAGCTTTTTGATGTGTCCTCATTTGCCTGCCTTGTAGGTCCGCCGGCACCCGGGGTAGAAGCCCCTCCCAGGAGCTCAGCCGCCTTCAGGAGCCCGCCCACCCCAGGGGGACCCAGGAGGGGCTGGTCAGGGGGCCGGTCGGCCCAGCTGCCCAATCACAGGCCCACGGGCAGATGCCGACAAAGGGCTCTGGGGCAGAGTCTGTGGGGTAGGGTCAGCCTGATGCATTATGTAACAGAAGATAGACTGTGACAGAGAACAATAAACAGTGCGCCTGGCAGAGTGACTTTCTTTCTGGCGACAGCCCTGTCGGTGGAGAAATGCTTCTTCACCCACTTTCTTCCTCCCACTGACGCACCCACGGGAAGTGACAGTCGCGTTCAGGGAAGTCCCCTAGGTATGCCCTCCCACCCAACTCCATCCACTCTGGCTTTCTCTCCAGTTCTATCGCAGGAGACTCTGCCTTGGTCTCCCTGCCCTCAGTACGGCCACCCCAACTGAGACAAGAGCCACCCGTCTCCACAGCCCTCAATGGCTCCACGTTGCCCCAGGATGAACACTGACGGTCTAGGTTGGGAATCCAAGGCTTTCCCCAGTTCCCAAGTCACTTCCTCCACCTCAGCAGCCAATGCGACACTTTCCGGGTACGCCTTTCACTTTCTGGCCGCCACACCATTGCTCATGCTGTTCCCGATGGCTGAGATGCCGACCCTCCCTGGTTCTTCTTCATCCGTAAATCTTTCTCATTTTTCAGTTTCTAACTGAAACTCCCCAAGGCATTCATCCCCTCTCTGCACTTATTTCTTTCTCCAAAGCATATTCCCCACACCCTCATTTTGTAGCTGGCTTTGATATGTTTGTCTTCCCATGTCATCGTTAGTGGCTTGAGCAAAAGGACTGTCACTTACTCATTGTTGTGCACCCCTCGCTGCCCTGGAAGAGCTCAGATCCAGACGGGGGACGGCAGACACCGAAACAAATGCCGGCAGCAAAGCCTTAGAGATTCCACCGCAGAAAGACGCATAGCGTATTTGTTTAAACATCTAGGTCATGGGAGATGTTGGGTGAAAGCAAAGAGAGGGAATCGTGTGTGTAAGGACCACAGTGGTTAGCTGAGTATTGTTGGAATGTTCCAGAGTGAGAAGACCAGCCTTGTGCGCTATTGTCCCGTCGTGGCTGATAAGACTCTTTGAAAGAGTTTGTTCATTATAAATCATAATAAGCTATCTTCACATCAATAAATATCACAAACCCTCACTTACCTGGGGGTTTCCATTAATCTAAGACATCCAAAATCGCACCAATGTAAAGAATAACAAGCAACAAAGGAGTAAGAAAAACCTGGGGCATTCACATCATGCTCTAATTGGCCACCTTGCCGATTAGAAGATGCACCCACAGAAGATATTGAGCTTTCGGCTCTAAAGCAACCAAGTAGACAGAACTGGGAGCAGGACAGAGGAGAGCCAGAGAGGTGACAGAAGGGCAGAAGGGGGGAGGGGGGGAAGGGGTGGGTGAGATTGATCAATAACTTCAAACAAAAGGAAATCAAGTTGACAGATTGATTACAGGCAAGGGCTATTTCTTCTACTTTGTTTCATTCCCAAAGATATTTGTCATGGTAAGGAGAACAAAAGTTTGAAACGGCAAATGAGAGAAAGAGGCAAGGAGGTTGAGGCATCACAGCCTGGCACACGATAGGAACGGCGACAACAGAATCTTTGACGGGTAGAGGGGAAGTTGACACATGACAGCTCCCCCTTCTCTCTGCCCGCTCAAACACAAGTATAAAGAAGAACAACTTGTAAGAGAGAATCAACAGGTATGCAGAAAACTCTGTCTATTTCAGGTTACTCCCCAAATCTCAGACCAGACCGGTCCTTGGAAAGTGTCTCCTACCTCTCACCAAACAGCCACCATTGTTTGGTAGCACCCTGATTTACTTGCCGATCACTTCAAAAACGTCTAGCCATCCTGCGTGAATGAAAATGCTATGTTCGTGTCATGAGTCTCCTGACCCATATACAAAAGTGCCTGGAACAGAGCCAGATAGATGGTGGACGCTAAAAACGTGCCGGTAATGAACCAAATGCTGTGCGTACGTATAATGGGATATTACTCAGCCCTGAAAAGAACCGAAATTCTGACATCGACTAACAGGCATAAACTGGTTCCACTTGCGTGACTAGAATCGTCAAATTCGTAGGCACAGCAAGAGAGCACAGATGTCACTCCGGACGGCGCCTGGGGGGCTATTTATTGTCTAATGAGGACAGAGTTTCCATGAGGGGTGATGAAATTCTGCAGATGGACGGTGGTGGTGGTTGTAAGGAGAATGTACTTAAGGCCATTGCGTTGGACACTTAAAAATAGTTGAAATGGCCAATTTTAGGTTATGTATATTTTACCACAGGGGGGAAAAAAGTGCTGACAGATCTACAAGGTCCAGTGAGAGGAGCAGGCAGACACAGCTTTCGGCCACCGCTCTGCCCTCCCCAACATCATTCACACTACATTTTCTGGCTGGAGAGTTGACCAAAGGGGGTTGGGCTGTCCAACTTCTCTGCGTTGTTTGCTTCGCTCAGAAATTAAAGAGCTGGCCAATAGGGTTGGGCGGCCCCGAGGGCTAATGTGAGCACCTGCCCCCCCCCCCCCCGCAGTGTTCCAAGGGGAGAGGGTAGGGGGCTTCAGGAAGGCCAGAAGAATGGGACAGACGATGAGATGACATTAGCTGCAATGTCAACACAACAGGGGAGGTTGACATGCTCCCCTCTGGAGGATGGATTGTGTGTTCAGAGACTGAGGGGGAAATTGTACATGGATGAAACGTTTACACACGTGTCACACATGATTTAACGTGACCAGTGCTTGCCTTTGGACGTCACACGAGTGTGCAGTTAGGTGCTGGGACCCAGGTCGCCTAGCGCCCAACCTCTCACTTCACGGGGGGAGAGGGACCCAAGGCCGTCAGAGGGGCTGTGTCTTCTAGACTGTGTCTTCTAGGCCTTCTAAGCCAACCCTGACTTACGTACTCCATGGCTGTGGCTACAGCCACCCCCCTGTCAAGGGCTAACCTGCCTGGGACAAAAAGGCCAGGGGAGGTCAGGAGACCAAAATCTGTTCCCAGAGACTGGCGAGTGGGAGGGTGTGCCGTCCTGGCCCTGTAGGCATCCTGTGGGGCACACGGGAGATCCGGGTCCCAGCCCCAATCCCCGCCACTGTTGCACAGGGCGACTCAGACACATCCGTCTACTTCTTGACCTTCGGTCCTCTGGGCCACCCTGTCCCACCTGCCGGAAGGAAGTAACGCACAGGGAGCTCCTCAGAGACATAGGAGGCGCTCACCACTCAGACCTGAGGGATGGCCGTCACCCCATACCTTCAGCCGGCTGAGCAGTGGGGCCTGCCGGGGCCCAAAGGTGGGCGAGGGGGAGCAGCAAGCTTCTTGGGGCAAGACCAGGTCCAAAGACGGGGCAGGATTTGTGCCGGTGGGAGAAGCTGGGGGAAGCGTCTCATTCCTCCTCAGGAGTGCTTTGCTCAATTGTTCCTAGAAGAATCACCTCCTCCCTGGCCATGCCCTGATTTCCCTCCTTGACCTCCGAAAGGGAAATGGCCAGGACAGTGGTTGGAGGTATGTGGGAGGGACGGGGGCTAGGCCTTCTAGGCACTGTTGCAAAGCAAGGGGGTTGCTACTCTGACCATGCAGCCCTGAAGTCTTGTCTTTCCCGGACACCAGGGAGGCCACGCACCCAGAGGGGACCTGCGGAACAGAGGTCGGGGATCTGAAGGAGGGAAACAGGAGGCATGATGGACACGGGGCCCAGAGGTGAGTGGAAGGTGGGGCAGCCGGCCCGGGGAGCCCACGCAGAGCCGGCTGCAGCAGCGGCCTGGCCGCCCCCTTGGTGTCTCCAGCCAGAGGGCAGCCGCCGCCGGGAAGGCAGGGACCTCGGGCCGGGGCCAGGCGGCACACAGAGAGGCAGGAGCGGGGCCTGGCGGTGAGACGGATGCGACGCCCAGCAGATACACCTTAGATTCCGGCTGTAACCACTGCCACCGCGCCATCACCCTCCCGTTAGGCTACCGCCTCTGGTTTTGTTGGTTCCCTACCTGTAGAATTCTAATTGGTCCCTGGGTCTGGCTCCGAGCGCCACCATTTACTGCCTAACTTTACACGTGCTCTGTAGACCTCTGAAACTCAGTCTCCCAGGCTGCAGAATGGGATCGTAACAGTAGCCTCCCTAGCAGGAGAGTCGTGAGGATTGAGGACGTGCTTTTAAAGGACCCCGCAGGTTGCCTGACCCACAGGAGAGCCGTGAGCGATCAGAGTTCCCTTTTCTTTCTCGCTCTTTTTTTTTTCCTCAGTGATTTTTTTTTTTTCCCAGGAAGGCAAGCTCTGTTAAGGGGCAATCAGGGAGAGGTAGAAGGCAACTCTTCTTCTCAAAGTCCTCCTGCTGCATTCAGAAGGGTGCGTGGAACGGGAGAGACGAGGCGCGCCTGGAGGAAGGTAGTAGGAGGGCCTGGCTCCAGGCTGGTGGGGACAGAGGGGAACGTGGCGGGCCACAGCGGACGGAACGTTTGCTGAGCTCCGAAGCCAGGATTTCAGGTGTTGTGCCCGCCGTTTAATCCTGACAGCGGCCTGCTGACGATGGTCATCCTGTCCCCAGTAAACGTGCAGACTGTGAGTCTCGAAGAGTTAACCGGACCTTTCCTGCTGCCTGGGGCCCCTTGAATGCCAAAGAGCAAACTGGAGGAGAGACTGTTTCCGGACAATATCCTATTAACACTCATTACCCATAAAACGGGTAGTTTTCAAATAGCCAGATAATTGAGGCCATTGGCTGGAAGGGGGCTGAAATTACCTGATTAATTGCCTCACTTCTGGGCCTCACGTGTTTAGACACGGCCTCAGAGAAGCTGTTGGTGCTTTGAAGTCTTGCTCCACTTTCCCTGTCCCTCTGTGTCCAGTCTAAGCATCCAGCCTCGCTTCCTGCCTTGTCCGTGAGCTTGCACACCTCATCAGTCAGCCCGGGACAGACATTAACTTTTATTTTTCATGCTCATTTAAAAGAGCAATCCCAGTTGGCCCTCTCTCTGCTTTTATCTAGGCCCAAGGACCATAGATTCATTCATTTATTTGTTCATTCAAGAAAAACGCATCCTTGGGGCGCCTGGGTGGCGCAGTCGGTTAAGCGTCCGACTTCAGCCAGGTCACGATCTCGCGGTCCGTGAGTTCGAGCCCCGTGTCGGGCTCTGGGCTGATGGCTCAGAGCCTGGAGCCTGCTTCTGATTCTGTGTCTCCCTCTCTCTCTGCCCCTCCCCCGTTCATGCTCTGTCTCTCTCTGTCCCCAAAAAAATAAATAAACGTTGAAAAAAAAAATTAAAAAAAAAAAAAAGAAAAACGCATCCAGGGACACCTGGGGGGCTCCGTCGGTTGAGAGTCCGGCTTCGGCTCAGGTCGCGGTCTTGCGGTTTGTGAGTTCGAGCCCCGCGCCAGGCTCTGTGCTGACAGCTCAAAGCCTGGGGCCTGCTTCGGATTCTGTCTCCCTGTCTCTCTGTCCCTCCCCCATTCGCGCTCTGTCTCTTTCTCTGAAAAATAAATAAACACTCCAAAATTTAAAAATTTAAGAAAAGAAAAGTGCCTACCACCTGCCAAGTTCTGTTCTAGGCTCCAGGGGATACAGCGGCAAAAAAAAGAAAATAAAATAAATAAAAACAAAAACAAAACCAGAAACAGAATGGGCCCACCCCGTTCAAACCTAGGCTCATCTCCAGAAGGTGTGGGCAAGGGATTGAACCCCTTCCAGCCTCGGTTTCCTTCCTCGTAAAAACCAGGGCCATGACAGTACACTTGCCCGTGGGGGTTGTTTAGAGAATAAAAGGGCACATTATCTAAAATTAAAAACAAAATGAAATTCCCTGCTTATATGGAGCCTACACTGTAGAGCAGACAGGGAGACAAATAAACAAGCACGCGTACAATATTCCAGATGGTGATAAAAGCTTTGGACAAGGAGGAAGGAAAGGTGAGGGGGCGCTATTTTGCATCTGGCGGTCAGACGAGGCCCAAGCATGGGGGGAAGGTGGGGGGGGGGGTGGGCAGGGAAGTGAAGCATGGGTCAGGGTTGCAAGTCCCATGCCCGGAGAGCCTCTCAGTCCTGGGGAAATTGGGCAGCTGGTCACTCTAGAACAGGAAGTGCAAAGCCGTGAGTGAGGAGCAGGGAAGAATGAAGCCAAATGAGCAGGTGAGACGTGCAGGCTGGTGGGTAGAGCCGGGACAGCACCGGCCACACGGGCTTTGCCACTTCAGGCCTTACCCTTCCATGATCCCCCAAGAGCCAACCCTGAAAGGCATCAGCGGTCGGGGTGTGTTTTCAATAAGAAAAGGGTGGAGAGACTTTTTTTTTTTTTTCAGCCAACACCTAGTATAACACCTGGTATCTTCGACGATGCATCAGAATAACCCCAGGAGGCAGGCACAGTCACCCTCTTTGTTTTACCGAGAAGGAAACCGAGGCTGGTTTCCTTGCCCACTCTCCTGGCTGCGAGCCTGGGTTCGATCCGGGTGGCCCGCTCCAGGGCCAGCGTCCTTCCCAGGACACTGCGGTGCCCCCCGGGGTTTTGCGCAGGCCTTGTCTCCTGTCCCTCTCACCACGTACCAGAGAAGCAGGCGGGACAGGGATTAACTTTCCATGCTGCAGATGGGGAAACAGAGTCCGGGCAGGGAGTGGTTGGTGTAAGATCACATAGTGGGTGCTTTGTTCAGATCCTGACATTCCAGCTGGGGCCCTGGGAGGCCCCTTCCTGGCCCGTGTCGTTCTGGGGTGACACAGAATAACCAGTAATGCCCACAGGGAAAAGAGAGCTTCGTGCCCCAACCCCGAGCGAGTCTCCTCTCAGGGGCCAGCTTCCGGGGAGAGATGTAGAGGTCTAGTGGTGCGGCTGAGAAAAGGGGCACCTTCCCCTCCCCCCCGCAGCTGCCACTCCCCACTGCACCCCTGCATCCGGGGAAAGCCCTGAGAGAACTGCCCGGCCAGCTTTCGCCTCCCCTCTCCCGCCCACATCCCTGCTGCTCCTTTCCCAAGGGGGAAGAGAATTATTTGTTTTTCCTGTTGCCCTGATTTATGGGCCACTTTGTTCTTTATCTATTTGCACAAACTCGGTAAAGTGACCCCCTCCTTCCCAGAGGCCAGAGATTCTGTCAACACCTCGGGGTCACAGGTCAGTCGACCTGCCCGGGGTGGAAGGGGTTGCAGGAGGTCACCTGGGAATGGACGGGAGATACCAATTTCCTCGGCCTACGAGGCTCCCAGGTGGAGCTCCTGAGGCAGAGAAGGGACCACGTGCACAGCTCCTGCCACGCACCGGGGCCTGAGCTCCGTCCTGCCCTCCCATCCCACGGACAGTCTCCACCTCACAGAGGCGGGAACCGAGGTTTGGAGACCTGGGATGAGTCATCCAACATGGCATAAAGCGGGACTCACCTCAGGGTCTCTTGGCCACTTCCCGTCACACTTGTCCAGCGAGGCACACTGGCCGCTGGGGGGGGGGGTCCCCTGACCGCGGCTGACATGGGCCTCTTCAGGCCAGAAAAGCCAGCCCAGCTCACTGTCTTCCTTTCATCCTCCGCGCTGTCAGCGACCACAGTCCTGTCCTCCCCCCCCAACTCCTCTCTGTGAACCCCAGCACTGCTCCATTACAGGGCCGCGGGGTTGTATCGACATAAACACCAAAGGGGGACAAACGCGAACCACTCCGCGGGCAGACATCACCACATACATTCGCAGGCACGTTGGAACCCCCGACTGGGCCCCAGCGTCAAGCCTCAGGGAGGCTCCGAAGGGCTCTGCGAGGGGCCCCATCCGGAGGCCTCTGCAACTGGCTGGTGCCCCCCTGGCCGCGTGACCCTGAGGAACCCTCGTCCTCCATCAGTACGATGGCGTGGACTGGCCAGGGAGGTGGATGCGGGTCCCACGGAACAACACGTGGGAGTGCTGTGCGAACTGTGAGCGATTTCATTCCCCTCATTTCACAGAAGCTGCGATCGAGGCTCAGAGAAAAAATGGAGCTCAGACAGGGAAGCAAGATGGGTGCAAACTGGCGTTGCCTAAGACGTTGCTCCGCCAGACGACCCAGGGGTCCGTAGCTCTAATACGGTGCCGGGGGCACATCCTCTTCTCTCACTCTGCAAATAGATCCCCAAATGGATTCACCAGACACTCTCGGGAAGTTTTAGAAATCTTCTAGGGGCGCCTGGCTGACTCAGTCAGTTAAGCGTCCGACTTCAGCTCAGGTCATGATCTCACAGTTGGTGAGTTTGAGCCCCGCATCAGGCTCTGTGCTGACAGCTCGGAGCCTGGAGCCTGCCTCGGATTCTGTGACTCCCTCTCTCTCTGCCCTTCCCCAGCTCATGCTCTGTCTCTCTTTCTCTCAAAAAAAAAAATACATTAAAAGAAAAATTTTTTTAATCTTCCAAAGACCTGCCTTCGCTAACCAGTGCTAACCTAATGCAATCCAATCTATTCCAATTCATTCCAAGTCAGCCACTTGAAATTCTATTCAGATCAGTCAACTGAACTCCTTGAAGCTTAGAATGACCAAAGAAATTCATGGCAATAAACACAATTCAGTTAAATTTGACCCATGCCATCTCAATATTTCCATCTCCACAAATTCCATCATATTCCAGTTACTACCCGAATCACTCCATCCAATATCACCCAACCCATCCAAGACAGCTCATCTCTGAGAACAATGACCCCAACTCATGCTCACCCAGTTTGGTCTAATTCATACCTATAAGATGCCAAATGCTTCCAGCCTCAAACAATACAGTCCAACCGAGCATAAGCAAATGTCTCTAGACATATCTTGAAGATAAAAACAATTTTTTTTTAAAGAGGAGAAATCAAATCTGAAGAAAACAGCACCTTGTGATGTGTCTAACCGCTCAGGTTCCGATAATTCCTTCAAGGTAAGTCTTCTTTTGGTGTGAATGGCATGCTATTCTCATTCCAGCGTTCACCTGGGAAGCTCTCCCTCCTCCTACTCATATCTGCTTGTCACTGTCGGTGCTTTGGACACCCCTTGCCTCTGACAAGAATGACTCCCAGGAGATTTTAGCACGTGGTTTCTCTATCTTTCCCCCTACAGTCACTGAGGCTCTTCTTAGCCTAGGTGAAAGTGTATACTATGAGGTCTTTAATGTTTGTGTGAATGGAGACTTCCCCAGTCACACTGTGAGCTTCTGGACCCAAGAATCATTATGATAGTGGATTCCGCATCAAGTATTTGGTGATGCTTGTCATTTCAATGATCATTTCAGCCCTGCACATTTTTTTTGCTCTACACATTGTCTTTATGTTTAGAATCTCACCCTTTCAGGGGCGCCTGGGTGGCTCAGTCAGTTAAGCGTCAGACTTCAGCTCAGGTCACGATCTCACAGTTTGTGAGTTCGAGCCCCGCATCGGGCTCTGTGCCGAGGGCCGGAGCCTGGAGCCTGCTTCGGATTCTGTGTCTCCCTCTCTCTCTGCCCCCCACCTCCTCATGCTCTGTCTCCGTCTCTCAAAAATAAATAAACTTAAAAAAAAATTAAAACAAAAAAGGAGAATCTCACTGTTTCAAAGGATACCGTTCTCTTACACTGGTCTTTCCTTATTCTTGCTTCCTTCCAATTCATTCCTTACTCCGTGGCCAGGTTGTGGTTTAAAACCCTGTCACTCACAGCCTTAAAAACCCTTGCATGGCTTCCCGTTTCCCTTGACATAGCCCAGACGCCTTAATACGGCTTCTAAAGTTTCTCAAGACATGTCCTTCACTCACCTCATAAACCTCAGCTTCCCCGATGCTCTGCCCCCCACCTCCTCCTGGCCTTTGCATGTGCTTGTCTCTCCGGCGGAATATCACCTCTGCCCCTCCATCCAGTTATTTTCTTCTCATACTTCAGTTTTTAGCTTAAGAAGCACTTATTTTAGGAGGATGTCACAGACTGGATTGGTTTCCCTTGCAATCTATCCCCATATCCTGCCACCCTTATCAACATTTATTGGTTGGTTACTTGGTTACTTGGTTACTTGGTTAACGACTCTCTTTCCCCATAGAAGTAAACTCCATAATGGCAAGAACCGTGTCTGACTTTCTCCTTGACATCTTGTGTTCGCAGTAAATAGGGAACGAATGAATGAGATCCTTTGCGTTGCCTCTGACCTAATTACGAACTCTCCAGGTCACTCATTCATTCGGCGTTGCACTTATGGTCTCAGTAAAAATGCCTCGAATACATTTCACACACCAGGCCCTGCTGTGCGCTCCAAGAGATCTGGTAAGGGGACGCTTGCTTTTTCAGGTTTACTTAGGTCTACACGCTTCTGTGAAAGGAGCTTCCGCTTTATCCACTCACTCAACCATGTGTAAGGACAACCTTGTCCCCAGCCCTCTGAGGGCACACAGGGGAATTCAGGGCTGATGAGCTCAGACTGGGTTTATAGGTAGGTGGGGGTCAGGGAAGTCTTCACAGAGAAAGAAACACTTGAGAGCCTCGGAGAATGGGGAACCCTTTGTTGGGCTGCCAAGGGTTTGCGAGCACTGTAGGTAAATGAAGAGTCTGCCATGACTAAAGAGAAGGCAGCCCGTAAGAGAAAGAGGGCAGAGGGTGAGATTCCACTCAGCCTCGCCCGGTCAGTCAAGGAACTCCTCTGGGCCACCTGAGCTCACTCATGGACACACCCCAGCCGACTTAGCCTCACGGAGGACGTCGCTGTGAAATGACATGCTTCAAGAAACATCCCGGCAAGTGGTGGAGCTGAGATTCAAGCCCAGGTTTTCCTGAACCCTAAGACCAAGCTCTTTTCCCTGTGCTCTGATTTTTCAGGGAAGCCGCTGACAAAGTCCAACCTTTCTGGGCCTTGAAGGAAAGACACAGGAACCCTGTATTTTGGTTTTGGGGAAACTCACTTTCCTGAGAGTTCTACTTCTGAATACGCTCAGTGAAGATCTGAGGCAATTATTCAGATAATTAATGTTAGATACACTCCCACAAAATTTTTTCTTCTTCTCAATTATTAGCATATTTCAGGTGTAAAGTGGTGGGTTTTTCACTTAAATTATTTGGTTAATTGCCTTGCAGGTGGAGGCATATTCTCAGAGGGAAAAGACTGCCAGAACTGTGTGCCCAGACCCCAGCCTCAGGCACCTTGGCACAGAGAGACCTTTGTGAATGAGCCATCTAGTAGAAATAGCAGTTATTACTATTTGAGAACACGAGATGGTGGAAAATTGGCCTGTGTACGAGTGCAGAAAATGTGCCCCCCCTCCCGTCCCCGCCCAGGAATTGCCTGTATGGGCAGAGGCGCTAATGAGCTCCCTCGCCATTATTTCAAAACGGACCTGGTAGGAAATTTGGCCCCTGGAAATACCGCCAGGAGTTCTGAGATTAATACAGTTGGAGAATGTTTAGCCATCAGAGATGAAGAGCTCTTAAAATCATCTAAGCAAACCACAAACCCCTTCATTTCATAGATGGGAACCCCAAGGCCAGAGGAGGGCAGCCGCCGGCCCCGGGTCACGCCAGCTGGCCTGGCCCCAACCCCTCGCTGTGCTGAGTCTGACTTTGTCGTCCCGTGGAGGAGAACCAGCCACGTTCCCCTCCTCTGTGCCCTGTCAGTGACTCTGCCGTGCCAGCCCCCGGGGTCAACGGCATCCAGCAGGGGACAAGTGGGTTCTGATTCTATCCGTTCAGCCACATCTGTCCTCATTTTCCTTTCAATGCCTTCAATGAACCAGGCGTTTAATCTTCACGGAGGCTAGCATTACTATCCCCATTCTACAGAGAAGAGGGACTGAGGCTTATGAAGCTAGCCTTGACAGAGGCCCCAGCTAGGCGTTGTCACCCCAGTCTGACGGACTCGAAAGCCTGTGTTAGCTGTGTTACTAACAGCAGCCTCCCCTGTATATCTGATGACCACAAGCTGGAGAGTAACACAGCAAGATTAAAGAGAAGAGAGAGGGGGCCGGGGATGGGACCGGGTGACTTCGGGCAAGTCCCTTCCCGTCTCCAGGGCTCAGCCTTGCTGCGTTTAGGATGGTGTTGGTGGACAAGACACTTCTGGCCTCTCCCAAACCACAGCGCGAGAGGCCCTCACACACACCCCTCCCTGGAGCCCCGTGGCCGCCCTCAGCCGACTCATTCCATCATATGCTACTGACAGCGGTCTCCAAGAGCGACCTGTCATGCACTGTGTGATCCAAGGCTCCCACGTTGGCAAGCTCTATCGTTCCGCACCATATCACTATCCCATTTGAGGGGAGAGAAAATTGAGGCTTGGCAGAGGGAAGCGACGCGCCCAGAGCTGGGCACTTAGGCCGCAGCAGATCTGAGACTGGTGCTTGTGTCATGTGACTCCAAATTCAGTGCTCTTCCCCCAGGACCAGAATGTCGCTCCAGGCTCCCAACCTGAAGTTGCCACAAGGGTTGCAGACAAGGTAAACTGGGCCGGGGGCCTCGGGAACACAGCCAGTCACTCCCTTGCCAGGACGCTTTTCCTCCCGGGGGCCCCAGGTCCGGGGCCGGAACATTCCCGCTGCCTTCGGGCGGCCGCAGGAGGCTGACCAGAGGCCAGGCTACCAGTGAAGTCCAGCCAGTGGCCCGCCCTTCAGCTCCGGGGCAGAGACTCCGCAGTTGGAACTCAGAGGCAGCTGCGGCCCCCTGATGCCACAGATGCCGCCAGCTGTGGCCTCAGAGAAATGCGTTCCACGTCCTCTCGGAGACCAACCGACGCACGAGGGGCCATTTGCTGCCCTTCCTGCTGAAAGAACGGGCATTCTTGAATTCCACCACCAGCCCGCCGCACTCCCACACGCAGACAAGAGGTGGATTCAGTCCGGGCACAATAAACACAGGGCGCTTAGCCACCCTGCGTCTCCGATCTGATGCTGGCTCTCTGCACCCCGCCTCCCCGGACCAGTCAAGCGTCAAACAGGCAGACCCGGTTCTGAGTCGAGCTCTGTTTCCTGCGGTAACTTGGTCTCCGTGCGCCACAAAGAGGCTGGGGTTTGAGCCCCGATTCCTGGGTACGAGGCCAGCGTGTGTTCGTGAGCTCCACAACCTCGGGCACATCCTTTGCACTCTCTGGGCCTCTGTGTCTCCGTCCGTACGCTCTGTCTTTCTTATCCACCTTGCTGAGGTGTTACGGGGCCCGTGGGAAGGATCTCAGGTTAGGACTCAGGCTCCGAGCTTCTCCATACAGCGGTGTCTCTTCTTTGGAATCCCCGACGTTCAGGCCTCGCACACGGCGTGTGACCCTTAACCGGGTGGAGTGGACGCGTGTCATCCTCTCTGGCCCCGGAACTCTGACGCCCCTCTCTATGTATTAACCACCCACGAGCCGGTGGGAGGCAGAGCTAAAAACGACCAGCCCTGACTTCCAGCTCAGAGCACATGCTGCTGGCCTGCCCTTCCCCCCAGCAGCCGCGGCCCAGATGGGGCTCAGGGCTGGTGAGACAGGAAGCGGGGAGGGCGGGGGCAGGGACAAGCAGTAGGTGTGGTGGCTGGAGCTCCCGGGCAGTAGCGGCCGCTTGGCTGGCAGGTCCGGTCCGGTGGCCGGGTCCGGTCCAGTCCCTGGGACTGGGGCACGTCAGGGAGTGAACGACAGCGGCCGGCGCTCAGCAGGGAAGGCATCTGTTTCCGTGCATCGGCTTCTGCCCTTTGGTTTCCACCCCAGGCCTGGGTCTCTGGCCCTCCTGGACTCTCGGACCCTTTTCATGGCCTCCCGTTGGGTTCGTATCGGCCAGAATCGTTTTGGCGGCTGGCAGTTAAGAACCCTGAGGGCTAAAGGTGCCAACTGACTATTTTCCAAGTTGTCTGAAGTCTTGGGTTCTGGTCACGGCCTTGTCCTGACCATCTGTGTGGCCTTGGGCTACCCTCTGATCTCAGGGCCTTCGTTGCCTTCTCAGTAGAATGCGAATTGTAATGCCACAAAAAAGAATTCTCCTTCTGGGATGAGGATCTGAAGCGTGGATCAGGGCCACAAAGCCTGCCACATCCTCCACTACTCACTGCCACTTTCCTGCCGAAGCGACTGCCCGTCTCTGCCTCGCTGCCCAGGCCAACTCACCCAACATAGCTCCCAACCCGCCTCCTGCCTGTGGCCTCATCTCTAGCCCGACCTCTGATCAGCAGGGCCCATGACTTGTATCTCATCACCCTTCCCCCACCCCCACCCCCATTTATGTCCAGGCCCTGCCTGAACTCTTCCTCAAATCTTCCTCCTCCCCCCCCCGCAGAGCGCCCCTTTGGAATTCGCCGGGAAGAGCTCAGCAAGAAGAAGAGATGAAGGCCAGGCCTCCACCCCCTCCATCCCCAAATCCCAACCTCCAGCCCAGGGTCCGGCAGCGAGTGAGCTGAAGCGGTCAGCCCAGCAAGCGGGGAACATCCTGTAGCGGGGTTGGGGGGGCGGTGGTGCTGGGGACCAATCTCCATCTGAAAGAGGGGAAACCCTGGGACAGGAAGCGGGCCTTTGCACAGGTACCAACTCCCAGCCCCGGGCCCCTGCCCTGAGCGAGCCTCGCCAGTAAACAGGACCTCTCTTTATTCTCCCCGCGGGCCGAGGGATTTCAGCGGGAGCTGTTCGCTAATTGTTTTTGTGATATTCCAGAAATATTACAACCTTGTTGCTTATTTTGCACAATTTCTTCACTCCATACAAATGTCTATTCTAAGGGGAAAAAAATGAAAAGAAAGAAAAAAAAAAAACCATTTTAGTGGGGAGGAAACAATTGCTGCCTATAGATAATGAGAGGGCTATTTTGGTGCCAAAGCAGGGAACACACTGAGGAAGTTGACAAAGACAATTCCACAAAGAAGAGATTGGCCTCACTTTCTCTTGAAGCACAAATAATTCACATTTTTTTTCCCCCTTCCTTTCCAGAAAGTGAACTCTGCCATCCTAGGCTGACATCAGGCCTTGGAAGAGGCTGAATCACCGGGAATGGAAAAGCCCTTGGACGCCATCCAGCGCTCGCCCTCACTGTGCAGGAGAGGAAACTGAGCCCCCCTCCCCCTCCCCCCCCCCCCCCCCCCCCAGGGTAAGGGTCTTGGGAAGCCCGCAGCCCAGGGCGTCACAACTGAAGGAGTCCTCTCGCGCGGCCAGCCCGCCACCAGAACCCAGCTGGCTGCAAATTCAACAGGCCGCCACATGTCCCCTGCCTTTGCCCATGACATTCTTGCTGCCCGGAGTAGCCTAACCTATGCCTCTTCATCCTTTCTGGTCCAAGTCAAATGCCATCTGCCCCTCTGTGAGGCCTCTCCTTCTGGGCCCAGTTAAAGCGAACAGTAGTTTTGCTTCCTGAGTTCCCACACCACGGACGCTGTGCTCTCCCTGACTATTCCAGACCCATCACGTTATGGATTATAAATTTCCCTTTCCTTACCTTCCTCTCCTACGAGCTGTGGTTTGTTAGAAGGAAAGACCATGTCTGAGCCTCACTGTAGTCATAGAACCTGACGGGCTCCTGGGCAGAGAGTTGGTGCTTAGTATTTGTTTCGCGAACGAAGGAGATTGGTGTAGCGACCTTTCATCTTCCTCTTTCATTTCGAAGCCCTGGAGTCCAAATGAACGTTTGACACATCGACTGTCACGTTTCTCTGCTGCCTTAAGGATTAGGAAATCAGTGAACGGGGCATCGATCTCCTTTGCACGTCTCTGGACTACTAACAGCAAGTTGGCCTCCCTTGTGTCATGAGTCTTCCTGAGAACTGCGCGCAAGTGAATTTTCCTACATCAAGTTATATTCCAAACACATTTGAAGAGCTACCTCCGTAAAGGAATCCTGTCAGCGTTCCTCGAAAAGGCAAATAAATGTCTCAGCCTTCTCAAGGCACAATATGGCGTCCAAGCCCCAGCCCAGAGCTGGAAGTCCCTATACCCCGAGTGATCTTCTGTCCTGCAGGCGGGGAGATGCCCTCTTGGAGGCAACACAAGAAAGTGGGGAGCCTTGGAATAGATCAGATGGGACCATGACCCATGTGTACCAGCTCTGGGTCTCGAGGGGTTACCTGATCTTTCTGAGCTCCGCCTGCCTCCTGCCGAAGAGCCATACCTTCAGGGAGAAGGAAATGAAATATTTCATGCAAAGATAATGGCATGTACTAGCCCTCATCAGCCAGGAGCCCTCCAAACATTGTCAAATTATAAATCACAACACAAGCATTAGCTGTTAGAGTCAGGAATCTGTATGAATGGTCCTTTGGTGACAGTAAAGAAATAATAAAGATCATCAATCCCCAAAAGATGAGTGTGAATTACAGCACACCCTAAGAAGGAGGGGGTGGTGTTTTAGAAGCAGACTTTAAAATTAAGCTGCCAGTTAAACGATCTTCTCAAACCCTTTAGATGCACAGCTACATCCTCATATCATAGGTCAGGCGGTCCGCGAGCCTGTTTTCTCCCTGCCCTACAAGCCAGATATCAGTCACTTGAAGGCAGAGGCAGGGCTACACTTGTCTCTTTTCCAAAATCACGGAATCTGAATGATGTATCAACTTCGCTCAGACATAGTTACCAATTCTCCAAAATGAGGAACCAGTCAAATTCGAAGCCAACATAGAACTAAAGGAAAGCATTGCTCGGATTGAAATCTCTGCTAAAAAAAAGCTCTGTTGTTGCCTCTCGTCCTGGATTTGCAGGGATTGAACATGGCCAGTGTCCTAGTCCATTCCAACCACTACAATCAAAAATGCCACAGCCTGGGGAGCTTATAAACAACAGAAGTTTATTTCCCACCACTCTGGAGGCTGGGAATCTGAGATCAGGGTGCCCACGTGGGGGGTCCTGGGGAAGGTCTTCTTCCCGGTTGCAGACTGCTGGCTTCTTGCTTGTTCCTCCCATGAAGACATAGGAGACCTCTCTGGGTCTCTTTTATAAGGGCACCAATCCCATTCGTAAGGGCTCCACCCTCTTGCCCTAATCACATCCCAAAGGCCCCAGCTACAAATGCCATTACATTAGGGGTTAGAGTTTGAACACATGCGTGAGGGGGGTGCACACAAATATTCAGACCATAGCAATCAGTGAAAAAAAAAAGAGTTGTATGTTACTTGCATTTTATCTTGTTTTTTACCACGTACTTTGTGTAAAATGTTACAAGAGCATCTGACATGATGTAAGTCCTCAGTAAACATTAAGCTATAGTGTTATTAATGTTCATACTGAGTATCACTATACAGGCTGCTGAATTCATGGTAAAAAAATCGGTATGTCACTACTGATCATAGCTAAGATATTAAGATCTATCGGGCACTTACCTTGTACCAGTCACAGACATTCTCTTGCTTAATCTGTAAAATAACTGTTACGCAGATGAGGAAACTGAGGCACAGAGACTGACATGAGAGAGCAGGCCGGGCGGATTTATGAGGAAAACGGTATTTCGGGCAGAAGAAACAGCAAGTGCAAAGGTCCTGAGGCAGGAATGCACTTGTATTCTGAGGCTAGCAAGGAGGCAGAGTGGCTGGAGGGGCGTGATCTGGGGGAGAGAATTGAAGGACATGAGCTCAGAATGATCATTGGGGTATGACAATGAAAAGGTTCTGCAGGCAATTATAAGCCTTCAGCTTACATTTTGAGTAGACAGAAATGAATTGCAAGCCGTGAGTGCTCCCTTTTCTGTGAACAGTCCAAACACTGCTCATTTTTTAGAAATCGAGGTATACTCAAACTCACACAGCATACAATTCACTATCTTGAAGCAAACAATTCTGTGGCATTTAGTACATTCACCGTGCTGTTCAACCACCACCCCTAAGTAGTTCCCGAACACTTTCAGATCCTAAAATAAAACCCCAAACCCACGGAAGAGTTAGTCCCCCTTCCCCCCACCCCTCCACCAGCCCCTGGCAACCACCCATCCGTTTTTATGGATTTAGTGTCTATTCTGGATATCTCATAGAGGAGGAATCACACAACGCAGGACCGTTTGTGCCTGGCTTCTCTCGCTAAGCATGTTTTCGAGCTTCCTCCACGATGTAGGCTGTATCATTCCTTTCTGTGGCTGCGTGGTGTGCACAATTCCACATTTGGCTAATCCAGACATCCACCGATGAACATTCAGGTGGTTTCCACCTCTAGGGCTGTCACGAGTAGCGCCGCTCTGAACATGCACGTACAGGTACTTGTCTGAGCGTCTATCTTCTATGCTGTGGGCTGTGCACCCGGGAGTGAAACCACTGGGTCACATGGGAATTCTGTGTTGAACTTCCGGAGGTACCACCATGCTGCTTTCCACGGCAGGTGCACCGTGTTATATTGTTACCAGCAAGGCACTAGGATTCCAATTTCTCCACGACCTCACGACCTCAACAACACTTGTTATTTTCATTATTAAAATTATCATAGCCATCCAAGTGGGTATGAAGAGGTATCTCATTGTGGCTTTGCCTTGCATTTCCTTAATGATGAACGATGCTGAGCACTGTTTCAGGAGCTTTTTGGCCATTCGTAGACCTTCGGAGCCACAGGCTGTGTTTATGGAATCACTTTGGCTATTGTGCGAAAAACAGACTGGGGAGGTATGGACAGGGACAGGGTCGGGAGGCCTGCAGTCCTGGTGGGAGAGCCAATGCGGGCCTAGGTGGGGGATGGCACCGAAGGGGTGAGAAGTGGCCAGGTCTGGACCTAATTTGAAAGGAGAGCTGACAGGGTTGGGAACAAGCGTCCCCCCTCACTGGGATGTCACCTCCTCTGTCAGCGGCTGATGCTGCCACAGTGCGGGGACCCCCTCCCCCGCCCAGAGGGATTTCCCTCCTCCCTTCCGCTACCGAAATCACTAATCAAGAAGAGGTGGGTGCTGAGAGTAAGGAGGAGATTTGTAAAAAGAGAAGATTCTGAATCCTCAACAGCAATGCAGCCCCAGAACTGCCTTTGGCAAAAATGGAAGAGATATCTTTGCAAGTTTCTGGGGTTTTTTTTCTCTAGTAAATGTGATACCCGGATTATCTAAAGTAATAATCAGTCCTTTCTCTACAGCACTTGGAGGCTTTCAGAACACTTTCACACGGATTATCTCAATAGATCGGTTCTCTTTCACTTACAGATGGGCAAACTGAGGCCCCAGGATTAGAGCTAGAATTAAAGCTCTTTCCATTTGGGCGCTTGGGTGGCCCAGTTAAGCGTCCAACTTCGGCTCAAGTCATGATCTCACAGTCCATGAGTTCGAGCCCCACGTCGGGCTCTGTGCTGACAGCTCAGAGCCTGGAGCCTGTTTCAGATTCTGTGTCTTCCTCTCTCTCTGCCCCTCCCCCACTCATGCTCTGTCTCTCTCTCTCTCTCTCCAAAATTAAATAAACATTAAAAAAAAAATTGTTTTAAAAAAGCTCCTCCCACAAACTCCTGGAGGGAAGTCTTCATGGAGAAGGTGCAACTCGCTGAGCCATCACTGGATGGAACAGTCAACCACAGTGATGTTCCTGGATAGCACATCACTATTCTCTTATACAAATGGTACTGTCGCTTAGTTCTAAAAATGGCGGCTACTATCTTCTGAGATGCTTTCACTTTTATTCTGTCCCTGCCATCATTTCATCTGATGCTCCTAATACCGTTGTTCTGAAATGTGTATTGTTAGTATCCTCATTTGGCAAATAAGTCAATGGAGCCCCAGAAAGGTGAGGCAAGGTGCCAGCTCCGAGAGGCACAGGATTCAAGCCCAGGTGGCTCACTTGAGGTCCCATCCCCGCTGCCCCGGCTCTGGGGCTCTAGACCCACCTCCGTGATGGTCTTGTGCCCACCAGATACCAACTCAATGATCTCAGCCAAGCCACCTAGCCTCCCCGGTGTTCGGATTTCTCATCGGGGACAAAAAAGAACTACCTTTCTGAGATGTTGCTGAAATTTAATCTGATTTAGCCAAAGTACCTGCTATGGTACCTGGCACAGCGTAAGCATTCAATGGCAGCTGTTACTAAAACTGAGTTGAGGGGCGCCTGAGTGGCTCAGTTGGTTGAGCGTCTGACTTCAGCTCAGGTCATGATCTCACGGTTTGTGGGTTCGAGCCCCACATCGGGCTCTGTGCTGACAGCTCAGAGCCTGGAGTCTGCTTTGGATTCTGTGTCTCCCTCTCTCTATGCCCCTTCCCACTTGCGCTCTGTCTGTGTCTCTCTCTCTCTCTCTCTCAAAAATAAAGAAACGTTAAAAAAATTAAAAAAAAACTGAGTTGAATTAGCCATTAGAGATGGAGGAGGGGAAGGCAGGGGATACACAGAAAGCATCGAGGGGTGCAATGAAAGGGGTGCTCTTGAGGAGAGATGTGTTACTGCAGCGGGAGACCCTGCCATTCACGGGAGGGGATGTCACCTTACATGGGCATCAAGCGCTTAGAGGCCACCCATCGCACCCGCTTCTAGGTGAAGCGAGGCGGCTTGGAGCCTGCGTGACTGCATATACCCACCCCAGCCTCCACCACCTCCTACTGGAACCACGCATCGCTCCCCCAACCCCCTGCCCTAGCTCTTCTTCCCCCATCAGAGTATACCCTGCCACCTGGGTGAAGGAAGGCGTAGTCACTGTGTCCTCCTGCTCTTGAGGCTTTAAGGATCCCCCTGCCCCTGCCCAGGGATAAGGAGCAACCAGCCGCCCGTGTTGTACAACCGAGGGCATCGACGGACCCTCAAGCAGTGGCGTAACCTCTTAGTCCCTCTTGTCCTCATGTCATTTTTGACATCACGTTGGCTTTATCGCCTCCCCCTCTGGACCTCTTTCCTTATGTTTATATAAAATGGAGGAACCCAAATAAAGAAACAGCACAAAGGAGGGAACATGAGCCCGTGTCTGGGGCGTGGTTACCACCACGTGGAAAATGCCGGCACGTCGTACATCTCAGCAAACGTGTGTCGAATAAATGAATGAGCCGTGGAGTCTTTAGAGAAGAGAGAACACCGCAGCCGACCCGGGTTAAAAGGGGGCAGTAGGTGCTCGGGTGGAGGGATCACCTCGTGCCCAAGGTGACATAACAAATCAGGGGAAGTGAGGTAACTGGGGTCAGTCAGGGACAACTTTTGATGTCACACCGCCCTCGACTGCAAACCAGAGCCGAGAAATATCACTGACCCATTGTTGACTCACTGGCCGTTGTTGGTAGCTACTCAGTTTTGATCTTCCTTGCAACCCAGACAGGATTTCCAAGGGGCTGGGATCACGGGGCCTGTGTCCCCACCTGCCTCTGGCTTGGCTTGTTATTGTTCCTACATTGTCAGGAGCTGTTGTCCGATGGCCGGGAAGCACATATTTCACACTTGGTTGGAAGGGACAAAAGAACTTAGGGGCCAAAACAGAAGTCAGATTGTTATATTGTTCTAAATAAGAATGTGTTGAGTGGTTGCCAAAGATTCAAAAATGACAAGAATGGATGCTGTGTATTTTGCTGCTGGAGAGTAAAAATATTATTTTTGGAAGGGGTCCTGTAGACACGCCCTCCACCTCATACCAAGAGATAAAATGTTTCAATGTGCTCATGGCTTTGAGAGATGGGAGGATAGAAACACCATCAGGCTGTGAGTGGCAGCTCAGCGTGGTGGAGGCTGGTCTGGGAGCCCGGAGACCCGGGGCCAAGCCCTACCCTCAGCACGCGCGCCCAGGCCACGTGACTAAGCGCACGGTACTTCCCCACCCCTGGTGGCCAGTTCTCAGCACTGAGTTCTCCCAACATGGCGTCCGTGGTGACGATCTGGCCAGACTGACCCAATCAGGACAGGAGGATGGGTCGTGTGGACGTGAGCTGTGACAAAAAGGTACACACCCCAATGAGAGGAAAGAGAAGCGGATGGTGACACCCTCCCCCCCCCCATGGCGAGGCACGCAGCCTCCAAAATGCTGCTGCTTCTCCTCAGACCCGACTTCTGCAGCTGGCATTTCCTAACGTGCCTGCATCCTGTTTGAGGCTCCTAACAGCACAGGGGGGCTACCAAGGCAGGCTTTTCCCACCGGGAAACTGAGGCTCTGAGAAACCACGTCTACCCTACTCCTGGTCCTGGTATCCTTCGACGTCACTCCTGCCTAACTTCTGGGGGTGCAAAGCCCTGCCTCCCAAAGCTCTCGGCCTTCCCTGCTAAATGGGGGCAGAAGCTTTCAGGCGATGAGGCCCAAGAGGGCCACCACTCAATATCTTAAAATGTCACTGCATATCACAGGCTTTGTTTAAGGGACCGTCAACTTGTGCCCAGCTTAAGATGCCCAAGCTCAGGGATCAGCTCCTGTTCTCCCTCTCGGCATCACTGCAGGCATGCTTCAGGGTGCAGGGAAGGGGATAGAAAAGGGACCTTCAGGGTGGCTGGATCCACGACAGGATGCGGCAGCTCATTTGTCCCGAGAGTAGACACTTGGTGACTCAAGATGACCGTAGTTTTTGACCTGAATCAAGCTCTAGTCCCTTGGTGCTGTCCAGAAAGCAGTCAGGGTTACTCAAAGTTGCTTTATTTTTTAGTGTTTATTTATTTATTTATTTTTGAGAGAGAGAGAGAGAGAGACTGAGACAGAGCAAGCGAGCTGGAGAGGGGCAGAGAGAGAGGGAGAGGGAGAATCCCAAACAGGCTCCACGCTGTCAGCACAGAGCCCAACACGGGGCTCGAACTCACAAACCGTGAGATCGTGACCTGAGCAGAAATCAAGAGTTGGACGCTCAACCGACTGAGCCACCCGGACGCCCCGAAATTGATTTTTTTCCCCTTCAAATCCAAATATCGAGAGTGCTAATGAGGGCTCCTCGGTACTGAGCACTGGCATGGCCAGCCATCAGGCCCGGGGCTTTCTAACCATGCTCTGGCTTAGTCTTCACCACCGCCCTGTGAGGCGGGTGACGTTTCTGTCCCTACGTCACAGACGAAGAAACGGAGGTTTCAAAAGAGGTGCCTCCCACGCTCATCACAAGACAAAAGTGATATTTACTCGGCGTTGGAAACAAAAACCAAAACTGTGCCAACAATCCCACATTTACTCCTTTTTTTTTTTTTTAAGGGATTTCGTTTTTAGGGCAACGCGAGGTTCACGGCGAAAGTGGGCAGACCGCGCAGATTCCCATTCGCTCCCTGCACTGCGCAAGCCCTTGCTTCTCTTGGAAGCCAGAGAAAACGCTTCCTTCGGCCGCTCCCAGTCCTCTGGCGAGTGAGGTGAGTCATATGCCCCACAAAAGCCAACCTTCCAGACGACTGGCATTTTCCACCCCCAGTGATAAGCTTTTATAATTTCGGCCACTTGTATTGGTAGTACAAGATGGGTGGCAAACATTCCTCACTCCTTTAACAAAGCGCACCCAACGTTAGCGACTTTAAACAGACTTTGAGGGGCGCCTGGGTGGCGCAGTCGGTTAAGCGTCTGACTTCAGCCAGGTCACGATCTCGCGGTCCGTGAGTTCGAGCCCCGCGTCGGGCTCTGGGCTGATGGCTCAGAGCCTGGAGCCTGTTTCCGATTCTGTGTCTCCCTCTCTCTCTGCCCCTCCCCCGTTCATGCTCTGTCTCTCTCTGTCCCAAAAATAAATAAACGTTGAAAAAAAAAAAACAAAAAAAAAAAAACCAGACTTCGATACACTGATGTCCTCGGAAAACACCCGAGTTTTCCGGGCCGCTTTCCCCTCACTGACCGGCCCCCCCGCTTTTCTAAGGACCGATTCTGTCCCCGCGCCTCGTCCCCCTGCCCCAGCTATCTTCTCAACTCCATTCCTCGGCGTGTCCTCAGTTGTTTCTAAGCCACTCTACACCGGCAAGAGATTATGTCTTCCAGAAGAAACCACTCAACCTGATGCAGCAATTTTCACGTCACACAGAAGCCCAGGCCACCAGACCCTGCCAAGAAGGCCCGAAGCTGACACACTGCTCCACGGAAGACTGCGTGTGTTTTGTGCGAGTTAGTTTTGCTGTTGCCCAGGCGTGTGTTCTGCTTGCTCCCAGGGTGCTGGCGGTGCCCCGGCATCGAGAGGTTCCTACGTCTAGCCGTCAGGCCAGCAGCGGGCTGATCAAATTTTCCATAGCGCAAATTGCCACAAGGCCTAGGTAGAAATGTCCGACGACTGTTGGTCCTGGACACGCACAAGAGGGAGATGAACCCAGGCTCCGATCAGAGAGGCAGGGCTGGGTGCACGAGACGGGCCGCAGGCAGGAAAGCCCATGCAAACACGGAGCCCGTCGGGACAGGCACATCGAGGAGGAAACCAAGGATCTGGAGCCCGAGAGGGCCACCTGTAGGTTTCTGGAATTCTCTCTGCTGGGCTCCTTCGCACAGGGGACATTGTTATCAGACTGCCCGAATATTGCGGCGGAGAGATCACGCCAAGCCACGTGAGTGCCCTGGGCAGGCTGATCTCAGGTAGATCAGCAATATGGTGCCTCTTCAACCCAACAGTCTTGAAACGTCTGACCCGTGTTTTCCTAAAGAGGAAGTGGCCAGCCAGCCCTCTTGGGAAGGGCAGAAAAAGCAGGCTGGACCCACGTCTCAGCCTCTCCGCCACTGAGCCAAACAGTTCAGCGCTTTCGGCAACTCAACCTCCACGATTCCTCACCTCCCACCTTCCTCCCACATGGCTTTATTTACCCCTTTATTCTATATCCTCCCTGAAGGAAGCCCTGGGACATTTTTCCATTTGATCCCGTTTCCTGAGTTTCAGAGCCCCCTACTGATCGGCAGCCTCGGAAGCTGTCCAGCCGTCTCTCCCTTCGTCCAGCTGTGGTTGTGCAAAAGCCTGGTGCAAAAGCCTGGTGATCTCTTAATGGTAGCAACACACACACACACACACACACAGCTCATTGTCGAATATATTCCCAAATGTTTGAAATGAAAGAACTCCTTAAAAGTACTTAATCCAGGGGCGCCTGGGTGGCTCAGCCAGTGAAGCGTCCGACTTCGGCTCAGGTCACGATCTCACAGTTTCCACGAGCCCCACGTCAGGGTCTGTGCTGAGAGCTCTGAGCCTGGAGCGTGCTGCAGATTCTGTGTCTCCCTTTCCCTCTCTCTCTCTCTGCCCCTCCTCGGCTCTCTCTCTCTGTCTCTGTCTCTGTCTCTCTCTCTCTCTCAAAAATAAACGTTTACAAATTTTAAACAAATAAATAAAAAATAAAAGTATTTAGTCCAATTTCCAAACAGTGGAAGGCACACACTCTATAAAAGGTCAAGAAACTGTTCAAGGTCACTCCAGGAGAGAGCAAGCTGAAATTTGAACCTAAGCCTGCCTCTGTTGTAAGCCCCTACAGTATCACTGGCACGTCTCATGCATGACATAGGCAGGCATCGAGAGCCGGTGGCACGTCTGTATCCCCTGTGCCTCCTGTAGAGGAGGTAATGTCAACAATGCCTGCATTTGCATGAGTTAGGAAGTGACCCGGGAAGGTCTGGGTCTCAAAAAAAAAGGCCTGGCTAAGAAAAGCAAGACGGGGGGGGGGGGGCACAAGGGCCTGGCTAGGGTGGCTGGACCTTTCCAGTCCCTCTTCCCTTCAGACAGGCTTAGACCTTCCTGGACGCTGGGTCCAGCTGGGGCTCTTTGGCACTGGTCATGTGGCCCCAGCTATGGAATACGGAGAGCTGGAGGCTGGAGGCAGGCAGGGCCGAGAGTCGTGAGTACATCCAAGCAGAAAAGCTCTCAAGAAGTGTATTCTGGTTTAAAACAAGAAAGAGTGTAATAACTCTTAGAAAACGGAATGAGGAAGAAACAGTGAGCACCCCCCCCCCCAATCCCCAGAGGCATATAAACAGAATGGAGCGGAAGGGATACAGCAATGAAGGTGAATCAGAGAACATCCAAGGTCCTTTCCTGCTCCAAGAGGCTAGAACGCTTCGAGAAAGGAGAAGGTGGCCGTGGTACCCAAGCTGAGGCGGTCCTCTTCAGGGCCGTCCTGGGAGCAGGGCACTCCCTGGGGGGCTGTCACGGGGAATTGGCAGAGGGAACCCCAGCTTTGCAGGGGGAAGGAGACCAACCTTATACAAGAGTCATTGCCCCAGGAGCTATGCTAAGTCTAGCTTTACACATACCGTCTTACCCACGACAGCCCCATACAACGGGCACTTCGGGCCCCTCTTTTCACATGGAGAAAGTGAGGCTCTAAGAAGTCGAGAAGGCTGCCCTTGTGTCTGAAGCCAGCAAGGGTCAGAGTCAGGGTTTAAACCCAGGCCACCTGACTCAACAGCTAGTGCACTTCCTACCAGCGCCGATGGCCCTACGACGTCTCGGTGTCGGGCTGCATCGGTCTCTGAGGGCAGCACCGGAAGTCGTGATTTGTGGAATTGGAAACTGAGTCCTCCGAGTTGGCGACAGGACCTGATCGACGCTGGGCTAATTTTAGATTTCCTCACAATTGCTCGTCTTCATCCAGAACAGCTCCTAAGGGTGACATTGGTGACTGTTTTGTTTTTGTTTGATCGAACCAGAGAAAAAAGAGGACGGCGAAGGAGATGAGGTAATGGATACATTACCACCCACCCACCATCCCGCTCCCTGGAAGGGCTTCTGGAAGCCCTGACAGGGGACAGCGCCCAGACTCTCCGTTCGTTTTTCCAGCTCGTATTCAAGGGCCGAAGGGCAATAGATGCAGGCTGCCCCTGGGCTCTCTGCCATCTCCGAAGCACACTGCATGCAGCTGCGTGTTCCAGGCCCGGTGGCAGGCTCGGCGCAGGGGCAGACGAGGGAGAGGCGGGAGCAGCCCCTCCGGGATCCACTCGGACACACCTGCGCACAAAGGCACCCCACACGGTGCCTGGTGCACACCAGGCGTTTTGCACACGTTTTGAAGGGACGTGTGAAAATAACAGTGGCGACGTGATTTCGAATACTGAGATTTTAAAGGCAACGTCCGGGTCAATTGTCTTAAAGTAAATCATCGTGTAAACAGAAGATAATAATTGTGTTCACTGCATGTCTCCTATGAGGACATACCACATTTTTTCTGTCTGCTAAGAGATTTGCCGTGCAGTCCAGAGGGCTCCTCAGCTTTATTTTGTTGATGTTTGTTTATGTATTTTGAGAGTGAGAGGCAGACGGCGTGCGTGTGCGCACACGTGAGCAGGTGAGGGGCAGGAGCAGAAAGAGAGGAGAGAGAGAGAGGGAGGGAGAGAGAGGATCCCCAGCAGGCTGCGTGCTGTCAGTGTAGAGCCCGATGCGGGGCTCGATCCCACAACCACAAGCCTGTGCTCAGTCGGTTAAGTGTCTGACCCTTGGTATCGGCTCAGGTCGATTTTGTGGCCGTGGGATTGAGCCTCGTGTCGGGCTCTGCACTGACAGCATGGAGCCTGCTTGGGATTTCTCTCTCCCACTCTCTCTCCCCCCCGCATGTGCTCTCTCTCTCTCTCAAAATAAATAAACTTACAAAAATTTAAAATGACAAACACAAAGCCTTGCCATACTATCTACTTATTAATCAACCAGTTTTGCCACATACTATTTGTGTCACCTTGTGCCCTAATCTCCTTCAGCCTCAGTTTCTTCATCTGTAAACTGGGGAGACAAACCCACCGGGGGGGGGGTCTTGAGGATGAAGCAGGAAGCGTGAGCAGGTATCCTGGCACGCTGCTGGTCACCAGGGTGCTCAGCCGAAGGCAGGCGAGATGCCTAACCCCGGGAGTGTGCCTCTCCTCTAATTTCCAAATGCTTTTTTTTTAACGAGAAGTGTTAAAAGCCAGGCCAATGAAACCACATGTCGGTATTGAGTGAAGTGCCTTGTGGGAAAGAACAACCACAGAAGAAACCCACGCCATCTTGGAAACTCCAACGCCTGTCCTGAACCATACTCCAGAGACACCTGCAGCCGTAGACGAGCTAGGGGGTGGGAGGAGGAGGCAAGCTCACCCTGAAAAAAAGGGAGCATCAGGAAAACCTGCTCCCACCTTAAGCAACCATGAGGGCTCACCTGTTACCCTGTCTTCCAGTTTAGGAGCCGGGGCTTGGAGGGGCTCAGCCACAGGCACAAGGGCCTGCAGGTGTCACACAGGGGACAGGGCACCCAGGTGGGCTTGGTGCTTTTCCCCTCGGCCAGGCAGCCTTAGGAGCACAGGTCCTGATGAAATAAATTTCAAGGGCTCCCTCTTTCTGGTATGTTCCACACCTCCCTAGAAAGCGCGAGTGAGCTAGCTAACGCTTTGCTCTCCCCTCTGCCTGCGAGTAGTGTGGGGTGAGTGCTCTTAGAGGTCCAAGGGTATCAGAACCAGAAGGGTCTACAGGGACCATCACATCCAACCCTCTGCTGTCTAGCATTGGGGAAATGAGGCTGAGGGCAGGAGGCATGCGTCCTGGGACCTGAGAGCCCTCAGCCACCAAATAGAGGGGCTGGAGGAGGTGATGCCACGAGATCCTTCACAGCTGGGAAGCTGGTGGGTTCAGCATCCTTCCAGGTCTCACCTGAATGCACGTGGGGGGACTCAGGAAGCTCCTGCACCCCTCCTTCCAGCCCTGTTAGGCCTACATCCTAGGCCTACTGCACCCCCCCAGCCCCCCCCACCACCCCCCCCAACAAAAAGAGCCAATGCCACTTCTCAGGAGCACACTGTGCAGGTGCTAATACCTGCTGAGTGATTAGAGGAAAGATAACATTCCAAGGGGCTGGCGTGGGGAGGCCCGGGGGGGGGGGGTGCAGATCAAGGCCCCCAGCCCGCCGCCCCCACCTGGTCTGGGCCTGTTCTCTCAGCTGTCTGTCCGTCCTGGCTCCAGGCGCTCCTGCCCCCACCCCCGGGAATGCTAGGAATCCCCTCCCAAACTCTAGGCTCTCCTCTCCCCGGAACCTCCCCCTCCCCCGCCCCCGCCCCCGCCCCCCAAGGCATCCATCAGCTCAGGCCTTTAAGGAATGTGCTCCCTCCTGGCACCACCAGGGCCGCGAGCAGTCAGCTAATCCTGGGCACATTCATCACTCCGGGAGAGACCCCGCAGCAGGCCAGAGGAGGCTTCTGCCCCGACCTGCCAATCTGGCCAGGACGGATGGGCCGACGGAAGGGTCGACACCACCCGGAGGGGCAGGAAGGTAGCCAGGCAGGACATGCCCAGAGACCCAGCACGAGAGCTCTGTTCTCATCTTGGCAAAGCCTCTATACTTCCAGACATCGTGACGTTCAGGAAGCTCGGCTTGTTTGATGTGAGGAGGGTGGAAAGGGTCGATGGGTTCTACTGTTCGGGAATGGGTACGACTGGTTGACCTGCCAGCCCAATGGCCAGACGGAGAGCCCACTTCAGAGAATGGCAAAGGTGGTGTTAGCTCTTCCCACTGCGCCCCAGCAGCTGCCCATGACAGGTCCCTCCCCGAGAAGCCCTCCCGGCCTTGCAAACACTCGGGCAAACCCAGGGCCTGCCTCCCTCGGGCTTCCCACGGCCCCTTTCCCCTTCCCTCTGCACTTTTCCCAGTGGCATGCCATCGTCCTGGTACCTGTGCGTCTTCCAGGCCGCAAGAGAGCCCTGTCGTGACAAGAACCACGCAGACCTTACGAACAATGAGACAGCCCCAAATCTGCCATTTCCCAGCTTCCTGTGTGACCCTAGCTGTTTACTGAACCTCTCTGAGCCTCCGCTTCCTTTTGCGTAAAGCAGGGGTAAATAGGAATAAAGACCTGCCGGCGATAACATCCACAAGTTTTATCCCAAGTATCCCATTCAGAAAGAAGCTTCGGCGTCAGCAGAGACAATTGAGCGTTTGCAACTCCTAAGCCGTTAGGCTGTACAAGGCTGTTTCTTCATCCAGGACTCGGGCATTGGAACGTTTCACTTACATCTATGGACACCTTGAAGCTAGAGCATGGAGAAACCCACACTATTCAGTCTTCACCCTTGACATCTTTCCCTTAATTAATCAACTCAACAAACGTTACTGAGGATTTGTTTGTGTGGAACATTGTGCTGGGGATTTAGAATACTACACTGAGCCGGTTCCTTTTCTCAAGGAGGCAGATTCACGGACAGGCAGACACTGAACAGCAGAAAAACCCTACGAGGGCGGAGCAGTGAGTGCTGGATGGGGAAAGTCATGGGACGTGGACAGATGCAGGAGGGAGGTATGCGAGGAGGGCTTCCTGGAGGAAGGTGCATCTAGGGGAACACTGTGGGATAAATAGGAGCTCGCCAGGCAAAATGTGAGCCAGGGAGAGGTTAACACAGAGCCCCAGCAAACCCCCCAAGGCTCAAAAGAAGACACTGGGGCAGAGCACCGGCCCCCATGACAAGCCTGCTCTACACAGGCCCCATTTCCAGGGAGCCCTCCCAGCCCTCTAGCCTAGAGGGAAGCTGTGGCTGGGAGACAACTCACGACATAAACCACCCAAGCCACAGAGGTCCCTTTCTGGGCTGGTTCAGCCTGGAGAGGAATGCAGGAAGGGTGGAGGGCGCACAGCTTTCAGCTGGGGTAATTTTAGACGTATTGTCATGCCTGTCTTGGGCCACCTCTCAGCCAGGTCCTGCCTGAGCTGGGAAGGGCTCCTGGTCTCCAGACCTTGAGAGGATGTGGGTTTTGGAGGGAGGCCAGGCCAGCAGGATGGGAGGCCAGGCCCAGTCAGGGCCTTTCCTCAGCGGGGCCAGACACAGGCAGGGGTTTGCAGGCGCTGATGCATCCCTGGTCAATGTCACTAACACGAAGGAGCCCCCCACTGACGATAAGGTGGCCCCAAAGGGAAAGCAGAACAGATAAAAGGCCACATTTGTTTGGTTGTGGAGGGATCCTGATGCCGAGAAATAGGGCGACAGGCAGCAAAGCAGGCGAGGTGGGCACAGAGACACCACACTCAGAGTGCCTGTTGGCTCCCGGGCTTCCCCGGGCGCCCGTCGCATGAGCTTGGGCAAGTCACCAAGCCTCTCCGTGCCTCAGTTTTGTCAACTATGAAATAAGCTTGATAGTTGTAGCCAAAAATGTTAACAAGTAGCCTCTATCTGCTAGGGTGTGAACAAAATGAGCTCGTTCATGTAAAGGGATTATCAGAATGTCACAGGATCAAGTAAGTGCTCAATAAATGGTAGCCGTGATTGATTTCTTACTAAAGAGCTGAACATTGGGATCCAGATCCCCAGCCTCGGTCTCGGCTCGAAGCCCTTCCCCTCTGCCGGCCTGTGTTTCACTATCATAAAATGGAGGTTTGGAATTAAATCAGAGGTTCTTCTCCAGGCACAGGGAGAGAAGGCATGCCCTTCAGGGTAAGAGGTGATTTCTCAGACTACACAGTTCTAGGTGGCTTGGTCGTTCCCCAAGGGACCCTGATATGCCCCCTCAGGGCACAGGCACCCGCAGGGAGTCATTGCACTTGGACACAGAGGAAAATGATATGGGAAATCTCGTAGGTGATCTGGGGGAGTCCTATGGCTGGGAGCATTCAGAGGAAAAGGAGATCGAACAGAGCATTACTGAAAACAGCATGGACGTTCATAAAAAAAATTAAAAATAGAACTACATATATATTCAAAGGGAACGAAATCAGTATCTCAGTGAGATATTCACTACCATGTTCATTGCAGCATTATTCATAAAAGCTGAAACATAGAAACAACCTAAGTGTCCACCAACAGATAAATGGATGAAGAAAATTGACACACATACACGCACACATGCACGCACACGCGCACGCACACACACACACACACACACACACACACAACGGCGCATTATTCAGTCATAAAAAAGAAGGAAATCCTGCCATTGGCGACAGCAGGGATGAACCCAGAAGTCATTAACTAAGTGAGATAAGCCAGACAGAGAAAGACAAATACCATATGGTATCACTTACAAGGGAAATCTAAGAAAATGGATCTGATTCCATAAAAACAGAGAGGAGAGTGGTGGTTGCCAGGGGTTGGAGGGCGGGGGTGGCAAATAGAGATTGGTCAAAGGATGCATACTCCCAGTTATAAGAAGAGCAAGTTATGAGGGTCTAGCATACAGCATGGTGACTATAGTTGACCATGCTGTATTGTATACTTGGAATTTGCTGAGAGTAAATCTAAGTGTTCTCAGGGAAGAGAGCCAACTACATGAGGTGATGGACGTGTTAGTTATCTTGATAGGGCTAATCACTTCTTGATATGTATGCGTGTCATAACATCATGTTGTACATTTTAAATATATACAAATAGATCTATCAATCATTTTTCAATAAAGCTGGAAGAAAATAAACATCTATGGCCCCACCCTGAAAAAAAAAAAAGACTGGATAAGGGAGAGGAAACCTGAGTTCTAGAACGTTCTGTTACAGATTCACAGAGCGGATCTAGACAAGTTCATTTACAAAGCCTCAGTGTTCTCATCCTTGAATAAAAGGATAGAGCACCACCTCTCACAGTGAGATCATCCTAGGTGAGTGCTCCCTGTAGAGCACTGCACAAGAGAGAGCTCACCCTGCCTCCAGGCCTTTGCAAAAATGGCCTCTTCTGCCTTTTCCTCCATCTTTCACTTTTTTGACCCTGCAACAGTTTTGCAGTTCACTCAGGTGTCCTGTCCTCTCGGGTACCTCTCCTGATCCCTGACCCTTGCAATGGAAAGTCTCTCTTGAAGGTGGGGACTCTTCCATGAACATGTAGACCATTTTCATGTGTGTGAGGAACCTCCTTTCTGGATGAAGCTTGAATACTGCAAGCTTCTAACTGGCTCTTTTCAAACCTTGTCGTATGATTAGGCGTTCAGAAAGTGAAGAGAGTCAGATGTTTCATTACTAAGACATGTCTCTCCTGGGAGACATGTGCTCAGCCAATCAGCGGTAGGCACAAATATGATTTAGGTAAAGAGGCAAATCGGCTTCAGTTCTGAATAATTAGGAATAAGCAAAGTCCACTCTCTCTCTCCCACTGAACACAACTGTGAAACCTGGACAGAATGCATGAACAATTATACTATTAGACTCCAAAACTCCTTTTGGTAATAATCGATAGAACTGATTAAATGGAAAATCAGCAAGACTATTAAAGAACTGAACCAGACCATCAATCAAGTGAATCTAAATGATATTTATAGAACATTTCACCCAACATGAGAAGCACATTCCTTTCAAATGAGGAACACTCACCAAGATATACCTTCCCCTGGGTCATTAAACAAGAACCTTAACAAATTCAAGAGAACTAAAGCTATACTGCTGTGTCTTTTGATTATGCTGAAATTAACCAGAAGTCAGTAACAGAAAGATAATTGGAAAATCTCCAATCACTTGGAATTTAAACAGTATACTTCCAAATAATCCATGGTCAATGAGGAAGTATCAAGGGAGATTAGAAAATATTTTGAATTGAACATAAATTAAAATACAACATATCAAAATTTGAACCAAATTCAAATTCAATTATTTGTATGTTTATACAATTATTTGTATATATTCAAATAATACAGCTAAAGCAGTGCTAAGAGGAAAATGTATAGTGTTACACATTTACTTGAAAGAAAAGGAAAAATATCAAATCAAAGATCTAAACCTCCACCTTAGGAAGCTAGGAAAGGAAGAGTAAAATAAACCCAAAACAAGCAGAAGACAGAATCTAATGAAGAGCAAAAATCAACAGACTCAATGGAATTAAAACATAAAGTAATAAGAACATCAGCTAAACCAAGCTGGGTCCTGAAAAGATCAACAAAATTCATAAACTTCTACAAACACTGGTAAAGGAAATGGAAGAGAAGGCACAAACTATCAACATCAGGAATGAAAGAGGGAACAGCACCAGGATAGAATAAAGAAACAGTATGAGCAACTCTAGTCACATAAATCTGCCAAGTTGGATGAAATGGACGAATACCTCAAAAAATACAAACTGCAAAACTTACCCAAGATGAAATAGATAACCTGAATAATTCCATAACTGCTAAAGAAAGGTATTTTATAGTTACAAAAAACAACTCTCCAGGCTACATAATTTCGCCGTCAATTTCTACCAAATAAAGACAAAATAAAATCGATCCTTCAGCCTCTTTCAGAAAGTAAAAGGCGACATCCTCGGATCATTTTGTGAGGCCACCATTACCCTGGTATGAAAACCAGGAAAGTAAAGTATTACGACAGAAAACTAGAGATCGATATCCCTCGTGAACACAGATGCAAAAGTCCTCAACAAAATATTTACAATAAATTACGATATTTACCATGTTAGCATCTGAAAGAAAAACTTCCCATGACCGTACCAATGGATGAAGAAGAAGCATTTGACGAAATGACACATCCATTCATTTAAAAACACCCAGCCAACTAGAAGCAGAAGGGGATTTCTTCAGTCTGCCAAAGGACATCCACCAAAAGCCTAAGGCAAACCTTATTTGAATCTTAAAGGACAGGGGCCACAGCAGGCTGGAGTCATTGAGGACCTCTCCATGGGGGTGACACGTGGGTTATATACTGTCATCTCCATTTCACAGTTAAGGAAATTGAAGTGGGTTGGAGAGCTCAGGAAGCGGAGGAGTGCCCTGAGTGGGCCCCAGAGACGCTCAGAGAGGACATGCCTCCTAGCGCCAGGGGCTTTATGTGCCCTGTGTCATCTGATCCTTGCAAACACCCAGTGAGGATGGAGTTGTGACCTTCAGTTTACAGACACGGAAATTGTGGCTCAGCATGGTCACATTGCGTGCTTAAAGTCCCACCACGGGTACATGGCAGAGCTGGGATTTCGAGTCCTGTCTGACTGCTAAAGGCATGCCTACTTCCTCTACAAATTGGTTACTGGACGGGCTGCATATAGAATCCTTCAGAGGCCATCTTAGAAACGTAAAGTCCAGAGAGCCTCATTCTTGACCTTGTATAAGAGAATCTCCAGAAATGGGGCCTAAAAAGCTACACTTTATAAATGCCCAGGTAATTCCGAGGTGCCTGGCGGTTTTATAAAGACCAAGGCGTGGGAGTCGCTGTCTTTGGGACCACTTTCCCTTTTCTTTTGGCCAATTCCCATCTGCTTCCCAGGATCAAAGCCCAGAACTGCCTTGTTGCTAGTCATGGATTAAAGGTCACACCAGCTAGGGGCGCCTGGGTGGCTCAGTCAATTAAGCTTCCGACTTCGGCTCAGGTCATAATCTCACAGCTTGTGAGTTCGAGCCCCGCATTGGGCTCTGTGCTGACAGCTCCGAGCCTGGAGCCTGCTTCGGATTCTGTGTCTCCCTCTGTCCCCCATTTTCATTCTGTCTCTCTCCCCCAAATAAATAAACATTGAAAAATTTTTTTTAAAAGTCACACCAGCTTTACCCTATAGGCCACAGTCTGGGGTCAGGTGAACAGGTCCAGCATTTATTAGCAATGTACGTCATTTCATTCTCTAAGTCTTGGTTACAAGGTCTATAAAAAGCATGGTAGCATTGCTCTTACATAGTTGTAAGGATCAAACATAATGTAGATGTGAAGATCCTTTGTGGGATCTCCATACAATTTGATTATTCATCAAACACTTATCAAGCTCCCCTCTGCACCAGGCATTGTGTGAGCGCTGGGGTACAGAGATAATCAAGACACAGTCCCTGACTTCAGGCTCTTGATGAGCGGACATCTGTCTTCCACAGAGTGATCCAGGAACCCAGGCTCCTTCCATCTTGTGACTCACTTTCAACACTGAGCCCCCAGGGTTGTTGGCTTAGGGAAAAAGCATACAGGACTCTTCTGTTTTGTTTTGTTTTGTTTTGTTTTGTTTTGCTTTGTTTTTCAATGGCCAGGGCTGGAAGGGTCACTGACATCCCATTGGCTAGAACTCTGTCCTATGGCACTTGCTAGCTGCAAGGGAGGCAGAGAAATGTCTGGCTGTGTTCCCAGAGAGAAAACGAAACGGTGACGGCCAGTCTCTGGGAGACAGGACTCGGGAGAGATGCCATTCAGCCACGTTCTACTAATATCTTCTTGACTCTCTCGGGCTTAGCATACATTTACTCACCCTTGCACGGTTTTGAAATACCCTGGTGCTCATTTATTTTGTTCTTAAGGGGATTCCCATAAGGAAATCAAGCCCAATGACACTACAGAAAGAGAACCTAATTTGCATTTTCATATAGCAAGAAGAGGAAATAAATGTTCCCAGCTAGAAAAGTCTCTGATCAACTGGGTGCTTCTCTGAGGGGACGTTCCCCAGCACTCCAGGCTGTGCAGTTCCCGGGGGAGTGGAGGACATCCCAGTGAACTGCCAGGAGCAGATGGCCTCCTGCAAACCCCTCCTCTCCCGTCCACTCCCTCCCTCTACCTTTACCGCACATCTTTGTCCCAGATGGGGCCCATAGATCCAAGTCTAAGAAAGGCACTACCGATCCATTGAGAAAAAGAAGACATCTCTGCCCTCTGTCTCTTTCCTTGAAAGGCTGCTGTTGTCTTCTCTGATGTGACCCAGTTCACCCACAGACAGGGAATATGGGATCGAGCTGAGCCAGGCAGGTAATCAAAGATAAGTTGATTACAAGATTGGACTTGTGAGTCACCTGAATCTGAATTTGCTCCCCAGCTCTATCACTTACTAAGTGGAAACTTTGAACAATTAATTTAAACTCTGTAAGCCTCAGTTTCTTTATCCACAACACGGGTATAATATCTACCCCATGGGGTTATTGTAAGGTTTAAATAAGAAACTATGTCATGTTGCTGAGCATCGGTGCCTTTAGTACCGTTCCTGATGTTGCCTTTCTCCTGCAAACACCTTGCTTGTCCTGTGTTCATTTCTTCACGTACTCATTCATTTATTCACTCCTTTTCCAAGAGAGCTCCTAAGCACCAACCTTGGGGTAGGCCATGTGAGGAATAGTGGGGATTCACTCCCAGAGGGACAGGGAATTAGGCACATTACCTAAAGCAATCATCACAACACAGAATGATAAGCCTTTTTTTTTTTTTTACCGTTTATTTATTTCTTTTGAGAGAGACTGAGATGGCACAAGTGCAGGAGGGGCAGAGAGAGAGGGAGACAGAGAATCCAAAGCAGGCTCCCCACTGTTTGCACAAACCCACGAAACCATGAGATCATGACCTGAGCCGAAACCAAGAGTCAGATGCTTAATCGACTGAGCCACCCAGGTGCCCCTGGAGTGATAAATCTTGGAGAGGGAGGGAAGAATAAGATCTCTTCCTGGGGAAGCAGAAGAAGAGGGGTCTTTTGGTCATTTTTAAGCATGACTAGCTCACTGGGTAGCAAGCTGCTAGCAGGGCATTCCCGAGCAAAAACACAGCAAGTGCAAAACTATAGGACCATTAAAAGGGTACGGCGTGTTTGAGAAACAGGGGAGAGTCCACCGTGGCGGGGACCCAGAGAGAGTGAGGAGGCGGCAGGAGACCAGGAGTTCTGGCACAACAGTGGGCCAAATCTTCAGGGGCCATGTGCTCCATGCTAGTGACTTAAAACCTGAACCGGATGCACGAATGTCACCGAAAGTGCCTAGAGGACAAGCCTGGAGACAAAAGACTCTTTAAGGGTCCCATCAGTTCAAGGATGACAGCCAGGGGGATGCCGTGATGTTGGGATAAAGAGGCACTGAGTAGAACCGTATCTCAAGCCCGAGCTATTTTGCCTTCTGCTCCCCACAAAAGTTTCAGCACCAGCTCCCCGGGGAAAAGACCCGGCAACTGCAAAATGCCACTCGGTTAACATCAACCGCCTGATTGGGGTCCCACGATGTCTCTTGACTGAGGCCACCGGTGAACGTGTACTCGGAATCCCAAAATGCTATTTGAATTTCACTGCTTGCACTTCTCTGTGGGACTCAGGCTCCTCCAGGAGAATCGCGAAGCAACACTTATAACTAAGACATAACATCTCAGACTACAAATCGTCCTGGGCCACGTGAATTTCCCGTTCATTTGCTCCCACAGAGATGGCCCAGGGTGCTGTGTTACAATGATGGGTAGGAATGACTCCTCGCCACATCGAGGGGTGCAGCGAACAGAAGTGTTGTTGTCAAAGCCAATCCCCTTTCTCCTCTCTGCTCTCAGGAGCTACAGGAACTTAGATCCTGTGGCCTAAGCTTCTGATTTTGAACAATGGGGGATAATGATGCCTACCTCATGGCTGGGTGTAGTCATGCCTAGCCCATGGCTTGACATGTGGCAAATGCTCAGTAATGCTTGTGGCACTGTGACAAGGGGCTCGCTCAGCCAGAAAGAGCTTCCTCCATGTGACTTGACCAGGGACGATCAGAGGGCAAGTAAACCGCTCCTCGGGGAAGATGGACACATTCAAATAACCAACTTTTTTCATGTCCAGGTGCAAGGAGCCCTGTGGGCCACGGGGTTCTTCCAGCTCTCAGACTGAGGCTAAGGGACAAGCCCCATTAAGGGATTAGCCCCTTAAGGGACAACACCTGCTGAGTACCACATCCGCTAAGGCACTAGACCCCGATAGAACTGCCTCCTGCCTTCCAGGAGAGGTTTCGATCCACCACCCGCCTTCTGGGGAGCAATTTCCCTCCTCCTTCTGGGAAACGAAAAAGCAGCCAGATGCATGCTTTAAAAATAAACTCTGCAAGAGAAAGAAGAATATCATGTGTTTGCTCCCAAGCTGGTCTGAAATATTTGAAATGCGGAGAGACTCAAAACTGTCAGGAATCTACAGAGCTCTTAGGTTTGTTTCAACATTTGGGGTAAGAAACAAAGGGATCCAAACCTGCTCTTTCAAGCTTCCACGCAGCATCTGGGATCACCGTTAACAATAGTCCTGTTTCTCCATCAAAAGGGAAAGTCAGATCAGGCTCCACATACGGTAACAGCACGGCTAATTTGGACCCACCAGCGAAGTCTTGGAAATCACACAGACAAGGCTGCTGCATCGTTCAAACGATCATGAAGAGAGAATTTGCCCTGTGGTCAAATGAAAAGAGATTCTTAAAAACACATATAATTTAGTGGTTTAGATCAAACACCCCGGAGCCAGACGGCTCACGGCTGACCTTGGGCAAGTGTGACTTGGGCAAGTGACTTAACCTCACTGGGTCTCTGCAGGCCTCTATGAAATGAAAGGAGCAAATATTTGTAAAGCATAACGTCTGGGTCGTGGTAAGTGCTAGTAAAATGCTCGTAAAATAATAAATAACACTAAAATGGAAGGAGGAAAACCTTCAGCATTTTTGAGGCATTCTTTGGCATTCACTGGGTTCTTTACATTTCAATCTTCCCAAACCATCAATGTAATAGGTTCCTTGAGGTTCTCTCAAGCCCAAGATGAAGGCGCTGTGAATGGACTCTCTAGTTCAACCTTCGTTCCTTTGCGTCTCACTTAATGGTACATATTGCGGGAAGAAGGTTCTTATTTTAAAGTGGAAGTTTGGGGGACACTTGGGTGGCTCCGTGGGTTGGGCATCCGGTTTCAGATCAGGTCATAATTGCATGATCTCATGGTTCATGGGTTCGAGCCCCACAGTGGGCTCTGTGCTGACAGTGTGGAGCCTCCTTAGGCTTCTCTCTCCCTCTCTCTCTGCCCCTCTCCCACTTGTGCTTTCTCTCGCTCTCAAAATAAATAAATAAATTTAAAAAATATACAATGGAAAATTGTAGGGGGGGCATGGGTGGCTCAGTCGGTTGAATGTCCAACTCTTGATTTTTGGCTCAGGTTGTGATCCCAGGGTCATGGGATTGAGCCCCGCCTAGGGCTCCACACTGAGCATGGAGCCTGCTTGAGATTCTCTCTCTCTTCTCTCTCTCCCTCTCTCTTTCTCTCTCTCTCCCCAGCCCCTCTCCCCTGTTCTGTCTCTCTCTAAAAAAAAAAAAAAAAATTACAGTAAATAAATAGGTAAATAAAGGAATTTGTCAGGTTCCTCCTAGAAAGGTTCTGATCAAGCAGAACCTTTATAATCAGACAAGCTCAGGAACCACCAAGTCAAACTGAATTCCTTCCCGATTAGGAGGAATAACAGGGGTTGACTGGCTGGCTGCTTTCTTTGGTATCAGGATTTTGGCTATCCCTTCTCTCATGCAAGCGTCTAATACCGAAAGAGAAGGAACTTTTCTGCACAAAACCTCCCTTAAGAGATGCAGGGCAGGGAGTACTGGGGAAATCAAGAGAAGTCCGTTCTGGGGCTTTCAGTCCAGCCCCGAGCTCTGTTCAGCTAAAACCCCCTACCATTCCAGCTGCCCAGGGGACAGGCTGCACATCATCCCCAATCACTCAGCCAGGAAAGAATAAGGGAACGATATTGGCAGGCTCAGGTAAGAAGCTTTTTGAGTTTTAATTGTATTTTTAAAGGCATTCTGAAAAGGAAGATGCAAATCTGGGCCATAGCTGGTTGGAAGAGATCGAGATCTTTGGGGCTTTGGAGCCCTGAAGTGCACCAGGCAAAGGCCGGCCTCCAGAGGTGGAACTGGAGCGTTTGGAGACCCACGACCTGGCCACGCCCTGTCTTTAGTCTCCTGACCATGCCAGTTTCCCATCTGTAAATGGAGACGATGATGATGCCCGTCTCCCAATGATAGACGTATAGTGACTGCAGATGCCGGAAGATGAAAATCATATCGAGAATGAGGTGAAAGTCACCTGGAACCAGCCACGTGGACAGGCCAGCCACTCGCATGGACAGAGACTGCGTCTCTCCTGCACAGTAAGAAAGGGACCCTGTGGGCGAGGTAACTTAGTCCCTGGGGACAGCGGAGCTGGGCTTCCTCTCCAGAAGCCAGAGGTGGTGGGCAGCTGGCAGTTCTCCTAAGCTGTCAAGGAACCTGGCAGAGCGCTTTATTTGTGCAAATTACGCAGAAACCCCACGTCATGAGATTAGGCCACATGTGCGATTTTCTTTCGGCATTTTTGGAGGAACCGAGATGAACTCAGTCCAGTCTCTTCATTCATTCATTCCCCAGCTGAGCATGTGCTACGTAACAGGTAATGTGTGGGTGTACAGGAATAAATATCAGGTTGACTCGGGATTCCGGGACACCATGGTCTAGTGGAGAGAGCCAAACACAAACATGTGACCCCGGAGAGTAAAGTAAAAAGCACATCTGACACTGGAGGGGTTTACGAAGTACTCTGGAGGTTGGGGCGAAGACAGACCTACAGCAAGAGGTGTCTACACTAGGCTGACAGAGTATAAAAGTGGAGGAAAGAGGTTCCAGGCAGAGAAAATAAGCTGATCAAAGACAGGACAATGAGAGGCGATGGGTGGAGTGGGGCCAGTCAGAAGTCGGTGGGACCCAGGGAACGTGGGGGTCAGGGATTGAGATACAAAGCTCAGGGGCTGGAGGAAAGTGCCTGGAAGGTAGGGACCCGCCTGAGAGCAAGTCCCCGCTAAGCAAGCCCCGCCCCTCCCAGAACTCCACCTCAGAGGGGACAGCTTCCCGCCTTTGCCTCCCCAAATGGTGAAGAAGCCCTGGGCTGATTTCCATTTCCAGAGGCAACTCTCTCCTAGTCCTCGGTGCCCTCCACCTGCAGCCCCCCCCCTGCCCCTGCCCCTGGCTGAGTGCCCCCCAGAGTAGTGCTCAGTGATTCTGCTCACCTGGGCTCAGGCCCAGCTCCGAGTGACCCTGGTCGAGTCACTTTCCTCCGTGACACCAAGTTTTCACATTTGTGCACAGAAACAGTAGCATGCATACTGTCCTGTGAAACTCAAGCGCAAGAATGAGTCCGGAGCACGTTATAAACTGTGAGGTGCTGTACCGCGGTGAGGAACCACAACAGAGATGGTGGTCCTGTCTAACCCCTCTGCGGGGGCTAGCGTGCCAGAAACGAGGGACAGCCCTGTCCTCAGGGGACACGGGATGACCCACCAGGGCCACATGGTAAGAGACTCCCCAGAGCCAATCTTGGGCGGTGGGATGATGAAGGGACCTTGCAAGAGGTGACACCTTAGCTGGTCTCCGAGGGCCCACAAGGGTCGGGCCCTGATGATCTGGAGCAGGGTGGCCCGGGCAGGGGACCATCCCGGCAGGTTGCCGAAGGCTGACACAACCTGAGGAAGTCCTGGAGGAGGCAGGCTGGAGGGTTATGACCCTGAAGGGCATCGCTTTGCCTGTCTGGGGAGCAGGGGTTCTTGCCTCCCGATGGGCGGGAAGTGCCTGAAACGTGACACTTTGGTCCGTCCTCTGGAGCACAGCCTCCCAGGGGGTACCCACGTGCCAGGCTACTGATCCCTTCGGCCCTCTGGGGCCACCACCCAGAACGCCTTTGAGAAGCGCTCAGCCAGAGGTGCTCCTGGCAGGGGAACCTCTCCCTCCCTGGCACCTCCAGGGCGTTCAACAAATGTGGACGGAATAAGTAACGCTGGGAAGGCTTGTTGGCAGCCCCAGCCCAGCCCTCGGGGAGGATCACCGACGTGGACCCGACTCAACCGTGCTCAAGCCCGGCCCCGAGCGAAGCCCGCACGGGGCTCTTCAGCTCCGGGCTTTTGCCTCGTTGCCCTCAGGACTGCGTTTCTTTCCGATCCCCAAATCCACCCCTCTCCGAAGGGTCCCGGGGCGTGGATTCCTGTGGACCCACTGCCATCCCCAGAGGTCAGCCCCGGAGGCCTCATCGCAGCTGTTGACCCTCCTGCCAAACCGCACCCACCAGCACTTGTGACCAGGCTGGATGAGGGACCTGGCTCTGCTCCCAGCCTGCACAGCTGGGAAAGAATGAGTCAGCTGTGTCCTGTCTCCTTGGCTCTAGGTGGAGCATGAGCCAAGGGCCACAAGAAGTAAATCCCAGGAGGATGGTCCCAGCAGGGAACTCCCTAAAACCTCAAAGTCTCGGGGGCGGGACAACCTTAGAGGGCCTCTTGTTCACACTCTCTTCGAGTGCTGCAGGAGCTCAGACCCGGGAGCCACCCTGTGTGGTACAACCTTGAGCAAGTTGATGGCCCCCTGTGCCTCTGTTTCCCGTCTATAAAACGGGGGCGATCATAGCACTTACCTGATAGGACTGCAGGGAAAGTTGAACGAGTTAATGGATGGAAAGTGCACACGACACATAGCGACACCTGGCAGATCACCATTATTTAGAGCAACTCTGGTCCCACCGGGGCAGCCGAGCCATACGCGAAGCTCTAAGGTACAAAACACAAAGTTCCTTGTGCTCCTTCCACGCTGACGGATATTTGTAGGCAGGTCTCTCTTCCTGCTATCCCTCCTCCACTCCAGGATGAAGCCCCCCTCTCCCTTCAAAAGTTCTCCAAAGGCAATGTCTCAGCGTCTCTTTACTGCCCCGGTCTCAGTTCAGCGACTGAAAGCAGTGTTCCAAGTATGTCACTGCGGTGTCAGCTGCGACTGTCCTTGCCCCCTCCCCCCCCCCCCCCGCCCATCCATTGATCGCGGTCCCTCTGCCCCAGCCCCGCATCCCTTTCCTGCCCTCCGAGGTAGTAACACAGGAAGGACTCAGAATCAGCAGCCCCCTTGTGGCCTCCAGCCACAGACCTGAGAGCCAAACTCTGAGCTCACCCGGGGTGGACAGAGCTATGATGCCCGAGAACCGATCAGAAGATGTCAGAGACCACAGGCAGGTCTGGAAGAACAGGAAGAAAACTGATAGAAGACCCGGGTCCTAGTCCCACTTTGACATTGACTCCGATCTGGACATCCCCACTTACCTGGGTCTCGATACCTGAGGCCCTATCTCAGGCACAGATGCTGTCACCCCTCAAATGACTGTTTGCCAGAGCCCTCCATGCACTCCGCCCACCCCAGGGGTTAGGACACACGTAGGTCCCTCTTTCCCCACCACTGGGGGTGAGTGCGTCGTGCAGCCACATTAAAGAGCCCCCAGGTGAGTCCTTAACGCAGCCAGGACTGAGAAGCACATGTCTGCAAAGGAAGGGTAATTCAGATTGCTTTATGCCTTTTCCTCCACGCTCTTTCGCCTTTCCTGGACATAAATCTCGTCTCTCCAGCTAGTCTATAAGCCCCGGGAAAGAGGACAGATTTTATTAATCTCTGTATCTCTCAATGCTCCAAAATCCAAGCTTGACATTCGAGAAAAGCTTGATAAATATTGGTTCATCACTAATTAATTGATGTCATTCAGATTCTCTTATTCAACCCCACATCTCTATAGCACTGAACAAAATCTATGAATTCAGTGAATTCTACTCCAAAAAGGGGAAGGAGGCCCTTCTCCTATTCAAGAGCCCAGGTATGGACCATGATAGATTGAGGGGGTCTCATGAGCGGGACTGGATTCCCTCCTCCCAGCCCAGCCTAGAAGGATGTTAACTCTCTGTGCCATCTGTCTTTCCCCAAGGCTCATGGTCAGCCCCTCTAGACAGCCATCAGGACAATTGCTGGGACTTATTCCCTGTGCAATTCTGTTCGTGACACCAATCACAGAAGCCTCATCCCCTTTTGGCTTGGTCTTCCTTATGTCCTCTACTCAGACCTGCCCAGGAATCCTTCGTCAGGGTTTGGCCTCCTCCCATGTGATGGACCACGGCCAAGTCTCAAGGAGGAAGAGTACCAGAGGGCAACAAACATCTTACGGTTGTATAATTCTAAAACAATGGGGGATATATTTATATTTTCAAAATATAAGGTGTTTGGAAAAGGCAGTAAAAATGCACCTGATTTACCCAGGAGGTCTCAAACATGGGATCTAAATGTGAGCCTACTGGTCTCCCTACATTTCTGAACACATCAAGTTTGCTCCTACCTCAGGGCCTTTCCACTTGCTGCCCTCAAGATGCTTGTTCCTCCTACAGCCACATGGCTTACACCCGCACATCCTTTCAGGTTTCCATTCCAATATCACCTTGGCAGAAAGATTCCCCATGTCCACACTATACACAGTAGCGGTCCCCTTCCAGCTCTGAGACAGTCCCTACCCCTCTCATCCCGCCTTATTTTCCCCATCTGACGTGCCATCTGTTTATCACTGGTTTTTCTCCTCTTTTTTGTCACTTTGTTAACTTCCATGGCCCCCAGTGCTGAGCACAGCTCTCAGCTAATAACATGCACTCAACACATAGCTATCGAATGAGTTCATTAACGTGGAACTGCCTGGAGACCTAGGACAGTGGACCAAGTCAGCATAGTGCTTAACCTCAAATACTTTGATCTGTTCAGGGCTGGGCCTCTGCTCAGTCACTCGGCCTCAGGCTTTCTGTCTGTGAAATGTGAGTATTTCTCCTGTCCCACTGACCGCACGAGCATGAGAGAATTAAATAAGGTGAAATTTACTGAAGGACTTCGTACGAGTAAAGCATGCTGCATATGAGAAATGGCACGGTCTCAGCACTTACATATTTTAATGCCTGACTGGAGGGGAACCTTCGAAGCCATGCCCAGAACCCCAGACTAGGAAGGTCCAGAGACCCCTTCCAGAGAGAACCTCGGAATGTAACCTTACTTAGAAATAGGGTCGTTGGAGGCATAACTAGTTAAACTGAGTTCATACTGGAGTAGGGCAGGCTCTAAGTCCTCTGTGACCCACGTCCTTGTAAGAAGAGCTGAGGACACAGGACATGGTCACAGAGGGAAGAAGGCCACATGACAACGAGGGCAGAGATTGTCGTGAAGGGTCTACATGTCAAGGAATGCTAGCGGCTGTGACAGCACCAGAAGCTAAGAGAAAGGCAGGGCACAGATTCTCCGCTCGGGCCCTCAGAGCGACCATGGCCCTGCCCACAAAGGGAGCGTGGACTTCCAGCCCCCAGGCCCGTAGATGATAAATCTCTGTGGTTTTCAGCCACCCAGTTTGTGGCACTTGCTCAGGGCAGCCTGGGCACATTGGACAGGCCCCCTGCACAGTCTCACCCTCTCAGCTTCCCACCCGTCTCTCTCTGTTCCCTGCTCCTCTCTCAGCGACCCTGGGGACCACAAGTCCTCAGGTCCAGCCCAAACCTGCCCTCTAGAGACATCTCTGCTCTCACTGGCTGACCATGCTCCCTCCTTCTCTGAGAAGCACTGACTTCTGGGCACCGAGTCCAGGAAATGAAGGACCTCTTGAGGCTCCCTTCCTTCCCAGGATGTTTCTAGAAGTCTGGCCCCAGGGCTCTGGGCCCTCAACGATGATGCAGATTGCAGAGCTCAGCAGCTCACACCCACACCCACTGGCAGAGGGAAGGACACCGCCGTCATGCTCTCCAAACCACGAGGCAGTAGGCCAAGAGACCCCAGAGACAAAGCCGGGGAAAGAGGCTCAGGCAGACGGGACCAGGCCGGCACCATTTTGCGGGGAGACGGGGAGCCCTGCTTCTCAATGGAGCATCGCGTACTTACAGCGGGTTTGGGTTCAAACCTGGAGTCTCTCACTAAAACATAAAAAATCCCCATAAAAAATTCTCATCACCTCCCACTTGCCCAAGATTTCTGCTTTCTCACGAAGGATGAGGCTGAGAAGGTTCTGGAGAGAGAGAATCAAAAGCAGCGGAGGTTGGGTGGGGGGGGGGGGGGAGTGGAGACAGAAACCACGTGAGCGAGTGGCTGGGAAGGCCAGAGAAAGGTTGATAGGACAGGCAACGTGGCCTTCCTCTGGGCTTTGCACACCTCGGCCGTCTGTGTCCCACGCCTCCTCAGTCTCCTCCCTCACAGCTCCCTCCTATTATCTTCGCAGACTCCCTTCTCCCTTCCCTTAGGGAGGGATTGTGTCCCTCAAAACTCCTACGTTGAGCCCAGTGCCCAGGGCCTCAGAACGTGACGGTGTGTGGAGATGGCTCCGTTAAAGGGGCGATGAAGGTAAAACGAGGCTGTGAGGGGGGTCCTGATCCAATCCAACTGGTGTCCTTACAAGAGAGGAAATGTGGACACAAGCGTGTGTGGACAGGAAAAGCTGGCCTTCTACAAGTAAGGAGAGAGGTCAGCCCCCAGAACCACGAGGAAATATGTTTCTGTTGTGTTTTATTTGATTTTACTTTAAAACTTATTTATTTATTTTGAAGGGAGGGGAGGGGCAGAGAGAGAATCCCTAGCAGGCTCTCCGTTGTCAGCACAGATCCCGACACGGGGCTCAAACTCACAAACCGTGAGATCATGACCTGAGCCGAAGTCGGCCGCTCAGCCGACCGAGCCACCCTGGCGCCCCTACGTTTCTGTTGTAGACCTCTCATCCTACGATATTTTTTTATGACAGCCCCAGCAAGCTAATACTCTTCCTGTCTTTCTGCCTGCCATCCCAGGCCCACACCACCACCCCCACAGCTGTCCCACCTGCCCCATCACAGCCACCACCAAGTCCCATGGCACGGAGCTAGAGGGCTTTCTAGGAGCCAGAAGACTGGGTTCAGGGCGGAATTGCTGGGCGGCCTTGAGAAATTCACTTCTCCTCTCTGGGCCTCTTCTTCCCTTAAAACTGGACAAAGTACTCCCGGGCTTCCGGTGACTATTACGTTGAATTCAGATTCGACCACAATTTGTTAAAAGGTGAAAGGGTCACGGCGGAGAGTCACTTGCGTAGCCACAGGAAGAAGAAAAGGGGGAATTGCCAAATGCATTCAAATAAGTGAACAGCACAAGATATGCACGTTTTTGAACAACAAACGTGATGTTTCAAGAATTGGAACGGAAAACTGAGATTCTTAGCATTCTGGATGTAGTTCTAGGTTAATGTCCTCCAGAGTCAGACATTCTGAAATTCCCATCCCCTTGAAACGCTGTAGGGACATGTGAGATCCAATACGTTGTGAGCCCCGTTAATACCTCACGGAAGAAAGCAAATGGGATGAACATATGTCGAGCATCCTCTCTGGGCCAGACTCAGTCACATGCGTCATCTCATTCGACTGCCTACAAACTGGGTAGAGCCAATATGATACCCGTTTACAGATGAGAAAACAAAGGTAGATCTGATTAAGGGTCTTGTCCAAGGCCACGCGATAGTCACTGGTAGAGCCCGGGTTTAAGCTCACGCCAGTTTGGCTCACAATCCATATTCTTCCCACTACATTGTGATGTCGGGTACTGTGTTAGGCACTCCTGGTAATCAAAGCAGAGGTTCTCAACTGGGAGTGAGGGTGGAGACGTTGCTTCCTGGAGAACATTTGGCAATGTCTGGAGACATCTTGTACTGTCACAATTTGCATTTTGGGTGGGGGGATGCCAAATTTGGTAGGGATGCCGCTAAACTTTTTGCAATGCATGGGACCGCCCGCACGAAAATAAAAAAAAATGCCAGTTGTGCCAGAGTTTGGAAATTCTGTGTTGATAGCGATCATAACCTTACGAAAAAACAAAAAACAAAAAACAAAACAGTGCCTGAACCAGGCACATAGATCAGACACGCCTACATACATCACGCTATGGAATACCCACAACTAACCCAGAAGGAAATTATGGCGGTTTCCAAATTGAGGACAGCGTGCCTCAGGCACAGTGAGTAAGTTGCCAGAGGTGAAAGAACCAGGTTTCAAACCCAGCCTATCTGAGGCCAAAGCCCACCCTCCCTCTATAGACCACGGTGCTTCCTCAGGGCAGATACAGAAATGAGGCCTTTCTCAGAGGGTCCCAGCAAGGGACAACCACCCCCCGTGGCCATGCTTTCAGCAAGAAGCCACTGAGCACTGTGGGCAAAGAAGACGGGGTGTCTTTACAGAAGGCATCTCAAGGGGCCACACTACTAAACCCAGGGGCCACCAGAACCTTCTGTCCCTTTTTTGGACAGCCAGTGTCCATATTTCTTGTCCCCACTCTGCTTCCACAATGGGTGGTCTTTACCTTGGCCTTGTACTTGACAAGGTACGTGGGATTTCTAAAAGCTGTTGTGTGGCTCGGCACACAGCCCCGGGACTTCTCGAAATCATGAGTGACTCAAGGCTGCACACAATAAAATGGATTTCTACTTCTTTATTTTTACTTGTATTTGCACTGCGTTGCTTCATTTCTTGCGGGACAGCAGGCGTGGTAGGATTCTTGAAGATGGTGCGGGGATGAAAACGTGTGTGCTCTTAAGGAAATGCCCCCCTCCTTCCTCTTTGAACTCGGGTTTGCCCATCTGGAACATGAGACCATGAGATGAAGTGGCCTGTCGGGTTCTGTCCCCGGGGACGTTTCCCGAGTCTATCATTCTGTAAGTTCCACGGGTTATCACTGCAAAGAAGGAGCTGAGCCTGTGGCTCTGGGGGATTCTAAGTTTCTAGTTTCCAGTCCAAAAATAAACAGGTGTTTGAGTTCAAAGAGTGGTGCCTCCCACGGGGAGAGCTCACTCGACGGCGAGAAAGCCTGTCCAGGGATGGTTTCAAACAGCCGAGTGTGAAGGCGCTATAGCTGCATGGAATGATTTGCCTGAAAGTATGCAGCTTTGCCAGTGAAAGGGAAAGGCTAGAGGCGCACTGCGGCGGAGGCTTGAGCAAACCCAAAACATCTGGCCTCTTAGCCAAACCCTCAGCACCCCCAGTCTCCACCCTCGCAGCCGGGCACAGGGGCAAAGTGAAACCGGATCCCCGTCTGCTCCTGCTCCGAGACTCCAGAGTGTCCCAGAGTGTGCTGGCAAACCGAGAACGATGCTGAGAGTGACATCTAGGCTATACCTCGTGTCCCGGCACGGTTATTACCAGCACCCCCTCTCAGCCTCGAGAGTCGTAGGTAAGTTAGCTAGATTGTAAGAGAAGTTGTACGGTTACCCTAGCCAGAAGGGCATAAGGGCTACCGGTCATGCAACCCAGAAACCAAGGCTATCAGCTTCACAGCTTGGTAAACCATGTTTGGGAAACCTTATGCGAAAGAGAGAGGCATCGGAAATCAGCAAAGTGTTGAACTTGTATCCTGTGCCTGCTCTGAATTGGACAGAACTGCCCAACGAACTCCTCGGCACAGGCTTCAAGGCCCATGACCGACTTTTCTAATGTCTTCTGTTACTCTCCTCTCCCTGGCCCCACGCTACCAGAGGGGAAGGAAAGTGCCACCCTAATGCTATTTTGAATTTTTTTTTAACGTTTATTTATTTTTGAGACAGAGAGAGACAGAGCATGAACGGGGGAGGGTCAGAGAGAGGGAGACACAGAATCTGAAACAGGCTCCAGGCTCTGAGCTGTCAGCACAGAGCCCAACGTGGGGCTCGAACTCACAGACCGCGAGATCATGACCTGAGCCGAAGTCGGCCGCCCAACCGACTGAGCCACCCAGGCGCCCCTAATGCTATTTTGGAACAGACAAATAAACGGACGACTCATGAACACCTGGAGAGAAACCAAGAAAGTGCCATGCCCTTTGAAAGCACCATGTGCGCTTTAAGAATAAGTTATTTTAAATGGATTCCCTTCTTAACGGGCTCCCTGGCCTGGGATATCAGTAAGATCCAGTAGTTGAAATGAACCCATATTCAAGCCAGGCGACTCACAAACTAGGTCATGTTCTCCTTATGGACAACTTGGAAACTAGCACAGCTGCAAGGTTCATTTGCTAACGAACCAAAGCAAGCCAACCAGAGGGCCTCCCCCGGCTCAGTGCTCCGCAACGATTTAATTAGCGCTTGGACAAGGAAGTGGGTGGTGGGCAGGTCCACTACGTGGGGGGAACACCCTGGGGACAAAGGTAATCTTGAATGACAGTGAAGTCAGGGTTCACAGGATGCACAGAGGCTGGGTGATGGGCCTCACTTAACGGAACTCAACAGAGCAGCTGTAAATGTGAAATGCAGTTCCTCGGTCTGGCCTAAAGACCCAAGGAAAAGATGGGAGGTGGAAGCTGAGGGTCTCAGGGCGAGGCCAACGTCAGTGAACTGAGTGAGTTATAATGCCCGGGGATGAGGTGGCCCACAGCCCATAGCAGACTGGACGGTTCCAGCCTGATAACAAATCCAAAGGTCAGAGCCAAGCAGAGCAAAGACCCTCCCAGAGAAGGTAAGGGCATGATCCAATGTGCTGTGGGGGAGCAGGAGCAGCCAGGGGGCAGCATGGGCGAGTTACACAGGGAGATGGTTTGAACCCAGTGTATGGGAGGATTCTGACAATCTCAGCCATCCACAGCTGGCACGGTCTACCTTGGTAGATGGTGAGCTCCCTGTCACTGGAGGCATGCAAGCACAAGCAGGAAAACTGTAGCCTGCAAGTCTTTGGAAGCAGGAGGGTTCCGTCAACGGGAAGAGTCCGTTCATTTTCAGGGTCATTTCCAGCTCAGAGCCTGCCACATAGTGGGTATTTAAAAATATCTGTGGGATCGATCAGCTGTGGGCTGATCTAGCTACTCAGCCAGGCACCCGATATCTCCCAGGCCAGGACCATAATCCGTCAGATGAACGAGCCATTCCCTCCTCTATCAACTGGGGGGGATGGATTTTGTCTTCCCTCCTCACCCCTCGGGGCTGCTATGAACTCAGACTCAAGGAGAATTTTATGTCGTGAAGATCAACTTAACGGAAGAATTTCGCTCTGAAAGAAGACTCGAAGGCACCGTATAAAGGCTGGGCTCGCTTTCTATTCTCAGCCCTGGAATGGAAGTCTCGCGGTGAGTAGATTGCTCTCGTCGTAACAATTCTGACGAGGAAAGGAACCCCAAAGAGTTTGGCTCCAGCCTTTCCAAGGAAAAGACATGGGAGTCTTCAAAGGCAGATAAAGTAATTTGTATTTATATGAAGTCAGCAAGTTCTCTTTTTTTCTCCCCAGTTCCCACAATTTAGACTGTTAGAAGAACCATTTTACAAAACAAACCACTCTAAATAAAGAGAGGAAATCAATCCCAGCGTAGACCTTGTTTAAAGAAATCATTTCAAATCCCACACAAGAAAAACATACACAGGGCCTGATAAATGCTCTGGAAGCCAGCAGGGCCAGGGAGGAGTGTGGGGCCGTCTGGGGCAGAAACGTAAACACACGCGTGCGGAGCGGAAAAGCGTGACCAGCTCCCGTGGCCTCGGGTGGCCACAGGACGGGTCTGGCAGGCGGGGCACCCAGGGGGCCACAGGGAGAGGCAGGCAGGTGGGGGTGAGCAGGAGAGCCCTGAGTCGTGCACCCAGCCCGGGTCAGGGTCCCCAGGTGGACAGAGGCCAGAGGACCCCGCCTGGAGAGCCCCGGGCAGCCTCAGCAGTTTCAGAAGGAAGGCCGGATCTGCTGGCCACGGCTCGTCTGTGCCACTGGTGGGCCTTCTCAGAAGCGCTCTGAGATCCTGCCTCCGCTCCGAGCTGCCGGGAGACTCTGTCCCCACCTACCAAACACAGATGAGGACACCAGCCCCAAGCCCGCCCCAGAGCCTGCGGCAAGTGCTCGGTGAGGAAGCGTTACTTTCTTTGATGAGGTTCTTCTCCGTCTGGCTCCATCACCGGCCCCCAGCCCACGGCCCCACGGTTTCCAACAAAACCCTCACAGCCTCCAGCCCCGCCGGACGGACCTCCCGCACTCTTTAAATATCCCAAGGTCTGGCCTTGGTATGGGTTCTTCTCTCTGCTCGGAAACCTCTCCCCTTCCCATCCCGACACGCTCCTAGCCGGCTATCCCGTGTGCTAGGAGCCTGGTCTGAAACTCCAGGCTAGAACGAGTTGTTCTCTGGATCTTCCTACCCCAGGCACGGCTTTTTGTGCTGGATTGACAAGAGCCGCTTTCTTGTTGGTCTCCTCTGCTAGGCTGTGAGTGAGCTACTTGAAGGCAGGGGGCAGGCTCTGCTCCTCGATGAATCTTGCGAGCTTTTCCCAGAGCCTGGTAGAGGGGGAAGAAGGGGGCCAGGAGATAGGGAGGGGCTGCAGGCAAAAGGTCTGCCTATGAGAGGCAAGACGAAGGAGGAGGCATGGAATGCAGGTGAAATGGAAGCAAAGGACTAGAAGCCAGGAGCCCCCTCCGCATCCTTGGTCCAGCCTCAGCAGCCACTAGACCCTTCCCTGAGCCAAACATCCCACACCCACGTCTTCGGCACTTGTGGCTTCCTCCCTGAAGACTCTCAGTACCTGTCATCTGCCCATCTTGCAAATTCCCTTTTCCTCCAAGAAACGTTCCCTGACCCTGGGTTAAGTTCATTACCCTCAGCGTTGAGCTTCTTCCAGCAGTGCCTCTGTCACAGCACCTCCCCTGTCACCCCTGGCGTGATCATTGGCTATCCTGGCCATTGATCGCATCAAAGATTCCCAGGGACCTTCCACAAAGGGCTCTGGTCCCCAGGACTTCGGGTCGGGAACCGGCTGCTCTGGGCAGTGTGAGGCCGGTCCTCCGCCACACACCCAGCAGGTGGTTCTCAGGCAGATGGCACCAAGCTCACTCCTCTCATATCCCTGTTGTCTCAACGTTGTTCCCAAACATGCCACATTTAGCAGCCGCCGTCCTGTGTTCCCTCCACCGCAGAAATACAAGAGAGTGATCATCTGGGGCCCAGGATGGAATGTTCAGCTGGCGACAGAAGGTGTGAAGATGCACAGTTAGATTCCTGTTAAAAAAAAAAAAGTCCTAATAAATTTCTCTATTTCAGAATCGATGGCCCTTGTTCGTGCAAATTCCCTCTGTTACTATAGGTGTTTATTTCTCGAGCTTCCGGCCAGGATGTGTGCAAAACTAGGAGGCTGAGCTCCTGGGAGAGACTGTGCAAGATGCCTGGCACAGGGCAGGCTCCCTGACGTTCGTGGAAGCGATGAAACGAATGAGTGAATGAATGTAGAGGCCCCTCAGGCTAAGTTAGTGACCCCCTTCCCTCAACCCCCTATCCTCTCCTAATAGCATTTGTCACTTCTGCACACCTGTCCACCCATCAGGCTGCAAACCCTACAGAGACACGGTCCGTGTCTGCATACACCCGGCTCCCGTCCGCATCCCCAACGCGAAGCTCAGCGCCAGACTCACAGTTGGCACTCAGTAAGTATTTGAATTAATTGCGCAATTAACTCATGAATAGCACCAGGGAGAAGAGAGAGCGGTGGGCACACTGTTCCCCCCCGCTCAGCCTCCGTGTTCTTGTCGGCCGAGTGAAGTGTTAGTCTCTGAAAATCTGTTCCCGATACCTCTGTGGCAGCCCTTCCTCTGTTGAAATTGCCTGTTTATCTGTTCGCCTCTCCTGTAAGACTATGAGCTCCTCAAGGTCAAGGACTGTATCATTTTTGATCCCGTACCCCCAGCAGCCAGCACAGTGCTGGCATCTAAGAATACTAAGCAAATGTCCATCCAACTGAAATTTCTCAAGGTCCAGATTCCCAACTACCACCTCCCTTAGGAGCAAAGCACATCCAGGCCAAATGTTATCCTGTGTCACAATGACACTCAGCTGAAAATCTCTGTGCCAGGATCCATGCCTGGCACTGGGAAAACAGAGATGGAAACAACTTAATTCCCGCCCTTAGGGAGCTCCTGATCAGGTTGAGAAAGGGAGATGGTCATGGGATCCAGGACCACACTGTGTGGTGAGCACAGAGCCGAGGTAAGGAGCTTCCTCTGAGCCATGGGCCTATGGGACGATCTTACATCCCAAGGGAAAACAATTTTGCCTTGGAAATTCCGGTCTGAATTTTGCCTCGGAAATTGCCTTGGAAGTTTTAACTGCAAAATCTATTCGCACTTAAAAACAAAACAAAAGAAAACAAAACCTCTCTGAGTTTAGCAGGTCATTGGGAATATGCTCTGGGATATTTACCAGCCTTTACTAGCTGGAAGTTCGTACCTTGAGTCGTGGCAGGGCTCACAGCCGTGGCTGGGGCTTGTCTTCTTCCCCAAAGGGCAGATTTCCCTTACAGGCCCAGGGAACCAGGAACACGGCTACGTGGGCTCCATCCATGGCGAGTAGACTACTGGTGAACTGCTGGACCTTCTCCAACAACCCACCCCTAGAAAAAGGCAGCAGCAGAAGAGCTTCTCACTTCCCAGGGTGGCTCACAGATCCAAGAGGAAAGCAGGCCCAGGATGGACATTCATTCTGGTTCCTCATTTCTGCTGATCCCATGTGGTCCAGAGCCCGGCCCAAACCTTCTACGTCAGGTAGGGTTGATGTGACCCTCGGAAACCAACTCTGGATAGCTTAAACCAAAGGGACTTTGTTAGAAGGACGTCAAGAGCTTCACCTAACAGACAGATGACCGGGAAGTGAGCCCAGGGAGCTCCACGGCTCAGGAAGTAGGAGGGAAGATACACAACAGCCCCCTCACAGCGGAGTAGGTCAGGGCTGTGGCCGCAGTCTTGCCCACGGGGGCCACCCAAGTGACCTTCAACCACTCCCTTCCCCCCACCCACTCACTCAGGAGGCATTCGGACTCCAAATCCGGCAGACAGCACCTAATTCAATGTTCCCTGCTATACTGGGGCAGGACAGGGAAAATCCAGCTCTTAAGCTTCCATAGTGGAAGATTTTTATCGGAGTTTATCCTTCTACCAAGACCAGACATTCAGGGTACATTGACCCCAATGGGACACTGGATTGTTATCATAAGGGGCATCAGATGCTGCTCTTTTGGGAATCCTGAGGTTCTGCCCCACTTGTGGCTGGTCCAGAATTGTCACTCAGTATTTTGCTGAGTGAATTAACAAAGAAAGAAAGAAAGAAATCTATATCATGGAGATCATCGTTTTTTTCTCTTTTAGGTCAGTGTGAGTGGTAAGGGGTAATTTGTGAAAAGACCATAGGAGAGCATCCAGCATAAGCAAACACTCAATAAATATTCAGTTCAACACATCCACACGCTGCAGTCCTGGTATGGCATGTACCCAGTGTAGACAGGAGACGTGCTCAGAAAAGGGACTCAGACGGATGATGTCTGTTACGTGGACGTGTGGAAGTGGGAAAGAGTCCCATTTCACACCCGTGAGGTGAGAGTAAAAAGTCTGACAGCATCCAGTGTTGGCGATGATATCAAGCAAGAGAAACACATTTCCACCATTATAAGTGCATGCAACATGTTTTGGAGAACAATTTGACAATACCTAGTCGTGTTGAAGATGGTTATACTCTATGAGCCAGAAGTCATTTATATAAATATACATACATGTACATATTTATATATGTGTGTGTACACACACACACAAAGAAAAAAATTGCTAATGGATTCTACAAGACGTATATAAGATATTTGAAGCCATTTTGTTCTGAGAGGAAAAATCAAGGGGACAAATGAATATAGATCAACAAATGGTAATATAGTCCTATTCTTGGGCCCTACAAGATGAATAAACTAAAGCCTGCTTATAAGCGTGGATGAATCTCACTAATAATTTAGAGCCATATCCTGGGAGGACATTCCTGCATGAGGCAATCAGTCACAGATACGACACATATAGTTATTTTCTTGTTTCTTAGGAAGGTAGTGGAATATGGCTGTCTTTCAACCTTTCCATATATTCAGAAAAAGGATTTTGGCCCACTCTAATGAATTGGGAAGATATCTATTTTGTTTACAATTTAGAGACCAAACGGTCAGTAATGCCAATTCTGGCAATCATAGGTAAGGCCTAAGCCGAGAACAAGGGTTGGACTGCCACGATGAGAAGATTTCCACATCACCCCGGGAATCCCCGACGCATTTCCTGAAAGCCTGCATCCATCATGGCAGCCAGGGTTCCCCCAGCCCTGTCTGTCTCGCTCCCTCACTGTGGGCAGGGGAGAAGGCAGGCATTTCAGAATCTTGCTGGTAAATCATCCTCATACCTTTCAACCTCTCTTGCTACCTAAATCCAGCCGTCTCTTCAGAGCTCACCCGTAAATTCTATCAGCCTTTAGAACCTGTCCACATCCTTAAGTGACACATGACACGCTGTCTAATTGTCCTCTAATTCACCTCAGGTGGCTGGGAAGGTGTGAACATTAGGTGCCGGGACAGTGGCAACGTTGGGATAAAGATGAGCTAAAGATGACTTCAGTACATGAACGTCGTTCTGCAAGGTGCCTGTACGACTGGTTTGGGCCGGGAAACTGAGCATGTGTAGTGAGCCCTGTTGATATTGTCAGTGCACACATCGTAGAGAAATTCCCCTGTGTTCAATCAGAAGAATTCTGACTCCAGAAGTGCTGGAGGGGGTGTGACAAAAAGCTGAACTCTGATCATAGGTGTTCAAGGAGTTTGCCCCTCCTCCCGCCTACTGCTCCCCTTTGGAAGATGGCTCCACCTTCCATCTAGAGGTGGAACTTATAAGGGGCCCCAAACACCTCCTCTTCCCTCACCCTGTCACACTTAAACTGATGCTAAGGGACCTGCCCACTATGCATTCTTACTATCTCACGTCCATCCCCTCCCACTGCTGTGCATCCCCTAGCACCCACACCAGTGCACACCCCGTAGTGAGCAGTCCACCTTAACCCTCTTCTTCTCTGCCGCATCCTCTTCGTGCTTCAAAAGTGGGGATCCTAATCCACTGACACATCCTGTAGGAGAAATTTCAAGCTCTCAAGTATCTTCTGTGATCCACCCCTGCCTCTACTCCAATATCATCTCCCACCGTCTCCTTCCATGCCATGTTCTGTATGGAAGTGCTGGGAATTTCTAGAATTCTCCACACTGTTGTATACCCCTGAGATTTGGCATATGCCAACACCTCTGACTAGAAGGCCTATCCTCTCACGTAGTCCACCTGTTGTCCCATATTCATCCTTCAAGACAGCTCAAGACCTATTTTCTCTATGGCGCCTCCCTGACTCCCCCGCTATGGGAGCATTGAACTTGTCCTCCCTTGTGTCCATCCGCCTCCATTATGGTCAATGGCACTGAATTGTTTATATGTCTGCCTCTCCCACTGAACCATATGTCAAACTCCAGAGTTTGTCCAGTGTCTGATTTATCTCTCTAGCCCCACCATCTACTACAGAGTTCAGGAAATGTTTCTGGGATGCATTTTCTAGAAACTTAAGAGGAAAATATGATAGTACTTGATGACTCATTAGTAATTTCTTCTGAATTGAGCAGGCCTGGTCTTACATGAAGAACAAACCACGAGTTCAAACTCAAGAACCTAGAATGGGGCAGATAGGAGACCAAGAAGGCAGATCAAAGTAAATGGTTTAGAAGAGCCCCAGACAAAGATGCATAAGCAGAATCCTTTAAGAATTGGATGAAAGTATGTAAGCTTCTGTTCTAAAAAAAAAAAAATACTCATGTACATATGTACATTCAAAGGTTTACGGCTACTCTTAGAATCATGGGCCCCAGGTATAAATGCCTAGTGCAGAGTTGGAGGTAGAGCCCAGATTCTCCTGGAGCAGTAGGACCCCAGCTTCCTGGTTCCTAGAAGCCCGGGGTATAACTGCCCAGAGTTCAAGCTCCAAGCTGATGAGCATCATGAGTAGTGGTCCTGGAGCAGGTGGCGATGTCGGATGGGCGATGTCCCAAGGCTCTGGGTCTGATCCTGTGTCCAGCGATCACTCCCACAGAAGCTGTATTAGCAACGTCACATGGTTAAGGTTTTTTTTTTTTTCTTTTTTTCCTGATTTGATTTGACCAATTTTAAGAGCAAACAGAACTGGGGGTAGGGGGAGCAGTAGATAATGAGAGAGATCCAGTCCTTACTCCCTACCCTGAACCCAACGGGAGATGTAAGACACAGATATAAAATCACAATAAAGTGAGGAAGAAAGTTCCAAGTTTTAAGAGAACGGGCTAGCCAAGAAGTAACAGGGAGCAGGGGCCTGACCTGTATTTTTGAGAGCGCACAAAATTTCCCAAGATAGAAAAGGAAGTAGGGAAAAGAAGGAAGACAAGTCTCCAGGCCATGAGGCCTGGGAGAGCAAACATCATGCAGTGGCAAATGTCAGGATGCTAAGGCCCCTGCACCCTTGGGGCGGGTGCACTCCTCCTGGGGGTAGCGGGGAGGTTGGTCTCCTCTGGAGAAGACTGCTAGGCTCCTGAATACATACCCCCTGCCCAGTCCCCCAACTCAACTGCCAGCTCACTGGCAACCCTTTTTCCCAACTCTGAGAGGCTGGTCAGGTGAGAAAAGAGGAGTGAGGATGAGGGTAGCCATGTTAGTCACCAAAGAGCAGGCAGCAAGTCCTAGAAGAGCCCTTAGGCTTGGAATCAATCTTCTGGCTGCCTGGGGTCCTCACACCATGTTCTCTGGTGTTGATGCAGCACCCCCCAGTTCCCAGAAGGGCTGTAGTCCCATGCTTCTGCTCGGCTGGCCCTTCACGAAGATGGAAGTAGCCATACAAGAGTCTCCACAGCGACACTCCAGTTGCCCACCCTCCAGGAATCCACACACGCCATAGAAGCACATCTTCTCGGTCACCCTCACTTTCACATGATTGAAGAGGGGGGCACAGAGATGAGATTTGAAGGACTGGTGAAAAAACCTCTCTGAACCCTGAATCCTACATTTATTGGCCACAAAACCTTAGGAAAGTTACTCAGCACTGCAGGCTTTAGCGGAACCCAGCCACCACCTTTCCGAAATCTCTTTCCCTATCGTCTGGGCCCCTGGGGTTCTCTCCGCTCTTCTCATGTCTGCTTCTTGCTCAGCACCAAGCCGCCTCCCCCTCGTTCCCCAGAGCCCTTCCCCCTGCCATGGTCTGCATCCTTCAAGGGGCATGTCCTTGAGGGCAGGGCAAGGACTTTTGGCCTTTGGTTTCAGAGCTCCTGCGACCTCTTGGCATCCCCCCCTGTGCATCCCCACATCCCCCGAGGGGTACGTTTGGCCACCAGCCTCTCTCATGGTCAACCAATCCTTTGCACTGAGCCTGATCCCTGGCTCTCTAAGGATTCCCTCCAGGACTCCAGGGAGAAGCTCATGTCGAACTATTTTTTCATGCAACAAAATGATTGCTACCAAACTGTTAATCCCTTCTTCTCATACTTGTAGGTGCACATTCTCAGTGCCTCGTGCTATCCTCCCGTGTCACAGGTGAGTGAGCCAAAGTCCAGAGAGTCACAGAAGGAAACGGAGACCCAGCAAGGGCCAAAATCCAGGTCTCCTAACCCCCCACTGTCTCCCTAGCTGTTCCCACAGAAGTTCTCAGGATTCACACACTTTGCAAAGAAAGTCACATGCCTTCCCAGCTTCCTTCCCAAAGGTATCCCGAGGATCTGCTGAGATAGTACGTGTGGCAGATCTTTGAGAAGCGTAAGGTGCCGTAGAAACACGAGTTTCAATTACGGCCAAGCATCTGCAAGTCACGTGGCTACTCCACACCTTTCTTTTTTATTTTATTTTATTTTTTTTCTTAACCGCAGAAGAGCATAAAGCAGGGTCCTTCCTGAGAGAGGCTGCTAACACCTTGAACATGAGGAAATCCTTCCACCACAGACCAGCTCCAAGCTGAACAGGGAGAATTGTTTGGAAGGGGCTCTCATTTCCTCCTTCCTACCCCCTCCCTCAGGCAGAGTATTCAACAGGCACTAATTTCACTTTATAAATGGAAACTGAATCACTGCATTCCAGGCTGGAAAATGATTGGAAATGAGAGTATGTCCGAGGTCAAGACCTAGCCACTTCCTCTCTGGACAGGAAGTGGACCCTCCAAATGGTCCTGCAGGGCCTCTCACTGATAAGAGGCCGGCTTTGGCCCTGGGCTGGGAGAGCTCTCTGCTGTTTGCAAGTCGCACTTTAAAGGAGAGAGAGAGAAAAAAGAAAAACCCGGATGTCCCTCTCTAAACAGGGATGTCAGCTCAGGAAGGAGGGATTGTGCAGCTGCGTTTTTGCAGGGGGTTGTCGACAGCATACGAATTGTTTAAAATCTGTTGTAAACACAGGCATAGAGTTACGGTGAGTCAGGCAACAGTGCTGTGTCCTCTCTCAAGCACTGCAACAGGCCTCCCAGAGCCACTGGGGCCCTGCTTACACAACTGGCTACTCCACATTGTGAAGATACCAGGAAACTCAAGCCTCTGGAGGTCATGGCTTCCCAGGCCCTGGGCAGGGATCACCAGGGATGAACGGTTTCCCCGTGCGTGTGGATGGACCTTGGGAGCAAAGGCAGCGAAGGGGGCTGGGAAATGGAGCTAGATTTGCTGGTCTGCACCAGGCTAGGAGCCCCCAAGAACAAGGACTGGTCTACTCTCCAGCTCCTGTCTCCAGGCGGGACACAGAGCCCCCATCAGCAAACACTGTTAAGCAGACCACAAGGTAAAGAGTATTGTGTGTTGGCCCCTCTGGTCTACAAACAACCCTAGGCTCAAATAGGGATTCCTTGTGTGCCAGGCATGGGGTCTCAGCTCATGTCACTCAATGATGTGGGATCTTCACTTCCAACCCTGTAAACTGGGCCTACTACTGCTGAACTTCTAGAGATGCTGTTGGGATGAAAGGTCATGTCTGAAAATGCAAACCCATTTTGGGTTAGAGAGATGAATTTCGTTATTCAGATATCTGTTGAGTAATACTCAAACATCATCAGCCTCTGTCCTTGGCAAGCCCAGGTCTTAGTAAGAAGAAGGAAGCTGAGACAAATGTTGTTGCTCGTCGTGGAAGCGGAGCACGGACATCATAAAGCACTTGGGAACTGCTGTAAAGAATGGATAAACAGGAAAACAGTGGCCAAAGTCAACCGCCCTTAACGTGCTGGCAGGTTTTCTCCCAGTTTTCAGATTCATTTTTTTAAGTGATTATCCCACTTTGTACTGGTTTCTGTTGCTGCGTAACAATTTCCCACAAACTCAGAGACTGTCCTTTCAGGTTCATTCAGGTGGTTTGGCTGACTACGGTGTCTGGAAATGGCAGGACCGAGGTCCCTGTTTCCCTCTGGCTGTTACAAGGGGCCTCTCCCAGCATGTAGAGGCTTCTCTCCAGGTCTTGCCCGAAGTCCTCTCCATCTTCAAGCACAAGGGCATGTCAAATTCTTCCCATGTTTCCAGTCTCTGACTTCTCCTTCCACTACTAGCCAGAGAAAACTCTTGGCTTTACAGGCTCTTGTGATTAGATTAGGCCCACCTGAGTAACCTCCCTTTTGCCATATAACATAACGTAATCCCAGGACTAACACCATGGACGAAGGTCACTGGGCCACTGTGAAGTTCTGCCCACCACACACTGTATACTCCATTTTGTATCCCTCTCTCCCCATCACACCAGAGGAACAGTGAGAGTTGATTATCACACTGGTCACTTATTGCTGGAAGTTGTTTGGGCTCTATCCTGTCTGGCCGATTGTTCACTATTTTGAATACAGCCCAAGCTTTTTCTCTGCTGATGATTGTCTTTTCACACATTGAATGACTGCATAAGATTCCATTAAACAGATGCATCATAATCTATTCAATAATTTTGCTAACAAGTAGTTACAATGTAAGAAGTATTGATTGAGTCAGTAAGGATGACAAGCCATTGACACTGGGGAATAACCTGATCCGTTTTCTGTTTTATAAAAATTACTCGATCAGAAGTGGGAATGGTTGACAGAGGGAGGCAGGCAGCATCAGCAGAAAGAAATTGGAGGGAGGGTCCTGCAGGGAATTCAGGTGGGAGAGTGTGAACCAACTCACATCTTCACTAAGAACTGTACCCTTTCCATCACCCATCTATCCAGTGAACACTGAACACCTATTGTGCACTTGGCATTATTCTAGGGCCCGTGGATACACAGCATAAAGCGCTCTGCCTGTTTTTAAGGAACTCACAGTGTAGTAAGAGAAACATGCACAGAACCCCAAAGCCAAGTTCTAGGTTCTCTGATGGTCTTTGGTACAGGACCCAGTGAGGCACAAAGGAGGAGGTGGCCAATTCTTCCAGTGGGCGCAGAGAGGGCAAGAAAGGAGATGAAAGAAGAAAAGTCTTAAAAAGGAAAGTGTTAGGGGTTAAATTGTGCCCTCCCCCCATTCATACGTTAAGTTTTAGCGCCAGTCCCCCTGAATGTGACCTTATTTGGAGCTCGTGTCTTTATAGAGGGATTCACGTTAAAATGAGGTCATTAAGGTGAGCCCTAATCCAATAATGATGAGTGTCCTTATAAAGAGAGTAAATTTGGATACAGACACACAGGAAGCACACCACATGAGTGTGACAGCACATGGGTGGTGCTTCCGGGGCACCAAAGATTGTCAGCAAGCCAGCTGGGAGAGAGGCCGGGGACAGATCCTCCCTAATGCCTCCGGAGGCAGCATGCTAACACTCAGACCTTAGACTTGAAGCATCCAGAATTGTGAGATAATACATCTCCGTTTACACTCTCCAGTTTGTGGAGTTATATTTTGGTGGCCCTAGGAAATGAATACAGTAAGTAGACATAGGAAAAAGCCATTCCAGGGAAACACCACGGCACAAAGCACACTGGTGAGCTTGAGACACGAGGCACGGATATGGAAGCAGGAGCTGAGATGCACAGGGCGGTGGGGGGCTGGATCCCGGAGGGCCCTGCTTGCTGAACCAAGGACATCGGGCTGCAACTGGAAGGTGACAGAGACACATGGAAGGGTTTCAGCTGGTAAATGCATAGGGCTTGGTCACCAGTGGCATGTGATGAGGTAGGCGGCATTTAAGATGCTCAGATTTCTGCTCACAGGCTATTCTAAGTGTTTCTAATTTCTAGAGGAGGTAAAGGCAGGCCATCCGTCCAGACAGGTGAGGAGGCAGTCCTTAGTTTCCAGGAGCAGCAGTTCTGCTGGGTTACCGTGATAGCATCTGACCATCGGATTTCAGGCTGCCTCCTCTGATAACCACAGTTGTCCCTGTCCAGAAAAGGGAAGCTAAGACTATCATTGTCATATGCCCTCCACACCCCTTGAGAAGAAAGAAATCAGTGAGTGTTTCCACAATCACGACTGCCTTGGGAGCTGCCAGGAAATTCCAACAGGAAACTCCCATTTGGAAGTGTTTTGTTTTGATTAGAATGTGTTTATTCCCCTCCAAGGATGCGCTTTGGCCCTGGGACCGAGTCTGGCACTTGTACCTCAGACTCCGGGAGGACATCAGCCATCCTTGGGGGTAAGGGAAGTGGCCAGAGTGCTCTAGGCAGCATTCAAAGAGCACCCCCAGGCTGGCATCTGGAAAGACACCCTTGGGGAGCCAGGATAAGCCACTTTAAGAGGCACCAGAGGCCTCTCACTCTGCCCTAGGACTCCTGGGGCCCAGATGAGCTCAGTTCCTGAGCCACTATTCCAAATCACCGTTTGGCTTGGTATTTACTTTACAACAAAGGTCTAGGAGAAGGTGAATCCGCCTCAGCCCTTTGTTTAGAAACCTCATGCTTAAGCCCTTCCCAAACCAGCTCCACCTCAGCTTCCAGGCACCAGGAAGGCCATGGCCATGGTCAGGACAGGGTTCAAACTGCAAGACCAGGGGCGCCTGGGTGGCCCAGTCGGTTAAGCGTCCGACTTCAGCTCAGGTCGTGATCTCGCAGCTTGTGGGTTCGAGCCCCACGTCGGGCTCTGTGCTGACAGCTCAGAGCCCGGAGCCTGCTTCGGATTCTGGGTCTCCCTCTCTCTGCCCCTCCCCCGCTCGTGCTCATTCTCTCTCTCTCTCTCTCAAAAATAAACATTAAAAAAAACTTTCTTAAACTGCAAGACCAAATGCCACTCCCACCCCCCCTTCCCAGCCACCCTAGGGAAACCAACCAGGCCTCCACGCCCGCCAGCCATGCATTGTGCCATAGGGTGCCCCCCAGGATTGGGGTTCCCAGGGCTCCCCCTTTGGGGGGGAGCTGTTGGCCTTCTACCGGGGCTGCAGCAGGAGTCTCACGCCCTCTCCTTCCCGAGGCCTTTACGTGCCTGCCTCCCAGGAAAGCCTAAGAATCCAGAGCACAGCCTTGGGTTCCGAGTATGAAGACCAAGGTTAGAAATTCCAGTGCCCACTTTCCTCATGCCCCCAAGACCCCCGGTCAAATGTTGAGGGGATTCTAATCAGCCCTCCATAGCACATCTGGGGATGGGGATCACCCATTCAGAAGGATCAAAGTCACAACCAGCACACCCTTCCTTCTCAATGTTCCAAGCGTTTTAAATGGTCTATGAGGCCCTGGAAGCAAGGGACGCGGCCGCTCCAGTCTTTGCCGCTCACCTGGGCTAGGCTGCTGCAGGAGGCGGAAGAATGTGCATGTCCCCGCTGAGGGTTATCTTCAATATTGTCACAGAGAAGGCTCAGTGATCCAATTCCAGGAGAAAGAAGCGAGTGACTCCCTCTCACCTGCTCCCACGCCCATCACCCAGCTTCCTGCTTGATGGGGCTGTTCTTAAACACGAGTTTTATCATTAATCACGGATGGTGAGGCCCCTGAAGTGACAGTTTGTTACCCATGGTTCCTAAGAGGAGGGGCCCGGCCCCTCCATACCACACAGAGCCACACGAGAAGCACCGGGGTCAGTTAGGAGACAGATGGAGAGAGGGGGAAATGTGGGCCAGAGACTTTATCATGGGAAGGAATGGGAGAGGCAGGGTAAATCGGCTTGGACTTGGCTAGGTTAGATCGTTCCAGTGGGCTCTGGGGCACAGGGGCTGCCCCTGGTTATCTGCTACCTGGCCCTGGCGTGATTAGGGCAGGTAGCTAGTGGCCTGGGAGCGTGAAAGCCTGATAAAGGCTTTGGATTGGCTGGTTGACGTATGAAAGGCGCACTCAGGGAGTCATTTACTATCTCTAGGAATTGGGACCCTCAGAAAGGCAGTCCTTCCACGGCCAGCAAGGCCCTAGATGTCAGAGCGTCAGAATAAAAAGACGTGCTTAATACAAGAACTCACAGGACTGCCAGCAGCCTGGGCGACGGATGCCAGCAACCTTCCTGCAAAGGACACCTAGCATCTGACAGCAGACAAAGAGGCTTGTGTGGGCTTGACCTCCTGGGAGTCTCAAAGAAGTTTTGGTAAGTAGTTGGGGCAGAATTAACAATCCTCATTTACAGATGATTCAAAGTCCAGTGAATGATATGACTTGCTCAGGGTCATGCATAACAAGTGTAGATCTGGGCTTACATGCAGGTGTTCTTGGAAATGTTCGTAGAGTCTTCTTTCAAGTATACCCTGCTGCCTTTCCAGGAGAAGAAGGATAACCAGGCAGTGTGGAGGCTGGACGATGATCTTGGCCTTAGACTTTTTTTGGAAGGGGATAGAGGAAGACTGTCAGAAAACATCTGTTTTCCATTGGCTACACAGATAGCTGCATCAATAGCTAAATAAGAATCTGTTTCATTGAATGAAGGTCATTAAGAAGCAATTAACACTTTAGTGACTTCATTTATCAACTTAATACTATCTCGTGTTGTTTCTTGCTTTATAGTTCATTGAACTTCTCATGCACTGTGCCACTGATTCAATTCAATTCAATACTTATTTAGTGAGGTTTATCGTGTGCCAAGTTCTGTCCTAAGAGCTGGAGACACACAGAAAATAAGACCCGACATCTGCCCTCAAGGGAGGGTGACACACACATTACAATATGGAGTGTTGTAAATACAATATTCAGTACAATAAAAACGTGTGGACTAGGCATGGTGCACAGAGAAAAAAGGAATGATAAAGTCTTTGGGCAGTAAAATTCAGGGAAGTTCCTACAGGAAATGACATCCAAGTTGATTTTCAGGGACAAGTAAGAATTCACCAGATGGATACGAAAATATTCTCATTTCTGTCAATGGGAATAACATGTGCAAAGACTCAGAATAAATGGAATATTTGTCACTGAATGATTTTTATTGCTGTCAGCTGCAAGGAAAAGATTCAACTAAAGGTGGCTCAAAAAAAAAGTACAAAAATAAAGAAAACATTAAACTAATATGTATGTCACATAATGAGTAGTCCAGAGGGAGGGAAGTCCCAAGGCTGGTTAATTCAGCAGTTTAATGACATCACCACAGATCCAGATTGCTTCTATCTTTCTCTCCTGCCATCCTCACAGATAGATGTTTATTCTCAGGCTTGTCTCCTCATGGTCACAACATGGCTGCAGAAGATCCAAACATCACAGTATCATATAACAACATCAGAAGACCAGAAGGAAGCACATCCTTTTCTTGTGCTCCCTTTTTAGAGTGAAGAAACCTTTCCAGAAGGCCCCTAGCAGAGTTCTTATTGGCTGGAATTACATCATATGGCCATCCCTTAATTTAAAAAAAAATTATTGGTCAAGGAAATGGAATTAGCCCTGTTGGTTCTTAGATTACTCATACTTCTCTTTCTAGGGGCTGTGGAAGGACCTCACTTCCCCCTCTGTACATGGCCTCTAATATCTGAACAAGTTGGGGTTCTGTGCAGGGGAGACTGATGGGCCACAGCTACTGCTCTAAGACCTCGCTTAGGAGAGAGGTCACCTGGACTTTGGTGTTGATTCTAGAAGTCACTCACTGTGGACATTAGGCAATCACTTCCACTTCCTGAGCAGTGTTCTGTGCCTAAAACAGGGACCCTAACACATGGCTGAGTGTTTTGCTATATGAGCCAGGAGACACAGAAACACAGAGAATACAACTGAGGCCAAGTCATAGCCAGAAGTTCACCCAACAGTCTATGGTTTGCCTTTCCCTGAGTGCTCTTCCATCGGCCCCACGTTGTGGAAGGCACCAGGGCCCTTGGCCTTTCTAGAACTCTGTACTCCACTAGTGTCTGATCGCGGCAGAGATGTTTGGTACTCGACAAAGAGCCAAGGGTGCCTCTAGATTTCCAACATCCCCCACAGTTAGGGTCGGAAACGTGACTGGGTTCCGGCCAGTGACACGTGGCCCAACCTTAACACCATTCTGAACAGCCTTCTTTGGACAGCTCTCTGGGAGGCCCCAGGTCTTAAATGGCATTGGACAAGATGACCCATGTCAGCCCGTAACCTGATGCTTTGCCAGGTTGTGAGCAGGGTCAAATGAGTTCATTGGTATGACGGGTTCTGTAAACCAAGGAGTGTCATTTAAATGCGAGCAACTAACAGAATTAAGGGTAATAACAGTGTTAGTCACAGCAATGGTACTGGTGAAGGTGGAAGTAAATTAAGTGATGGTGGCCACTGGGTAGTAATTCTACAAGTTGCAGTTACAGGGGTGAAAGTAATTGAGGCAGGGGTGGAACCATGAGGGTGGCTGCAGTGTAGTGGTGTTACGGTCACAGCGGCAATGGTGGTGAATATTTGGAAATAAGTTAAAATCTGTACAATCATGTTAATAGCAAGAACGGTGAGGAAAGTAGCAAAGCCTACTGACATCCTGAGCAGTGAGGGGAAGGCCAATATGGCAACGCCTGGGTCCTGCCCAGAGCTGTCCCTGCTTCTCCCATTCTTTGCTCTGGACACTTATTTTAAGCATTCATCCACCTGGATAGTCTGACCTTTGGAAACCCCGCCCCTTTCAAAAGAAACTGCTTGACTTAATTCACAATAAAGAAACGTCTATAGATAATCAGCCTCTTGGAGCATTGGGGCTGCTGTAACAGAATAATACCACAGACTAGGGGGCTTACAAACAACAAAAATTAATTTATCATCGTTCTGGAGGCTGGAAATCCAAGGCCAGGAGACCAGCATGGCTGGGTTCTGGCGAAAGCCCTCTTCAGAGATGTAGATAGAATGAGCAAGGGAACCTCTTTAATAGGGGAACTAAGCCCATTCGTGAGGGTGTTAACTTTACAGATAAAACTAGCAGTTACTTAACCAGTAAAAATGGGCTTATTTGGGAATAGCAGAGAATCACAGTCCAGGATGTGCAAACTACAGCAAAACCATAGGCAAGTCAGGAGAAAAAAAGAAGAGACCCCACTTTACTGCCCTAAGAGGGGGTTGGGAGGGCTGCTGAAAACAAAAATTCTATTGGAGTAAACTGGGAGTTCAAAGTAAACTGGCTTCTCATTGGCAGAATTCTGACTGTCTCTCATTGGCCGGGCTGTTGCTAGGGGAAGAGGAAACCTCTCTTCGCCCTACTGGGATGGTAAAGTAGCAGCTAAAGTAGCAACAGCTTGCAGGGTGCCTGTCTTCCAGCTGGGTGTGCAATTGGCCACGAGTGGTAGGGTGCAAGTGCTCCCCCTTCTGGCCTTCTGGCTCCATTTTAAACACAATTCCTTTTGTTAATTTTCAGAAGGCTCCGCCCTCATGACCTCATTACCTCGCAAAGGCCCCACCTCTTAATATCATCACCTTGGGGGTTAGGATTTCAACATATGAATTTTGGGGGTGAGGAGAGAGACGTTACAGCAATCAGGCTTACCAAATTAAGTGTGTAATTCTAAACGAGTTGAATTGCAGCTGACTGTATGTTTTATAGACTTCCAATTAAACACTTATTACATTCAATTTGGCTGCTTACATATTTTGGAGCAAATAAATTTTCCAGGCCTCAAACCTTTCTGTAGGCCCTGAAAAAGCTAATAGGCCCTGGGCACTGCACTTCTAGTAGCTAATGGTCAAGACAACCCTGGCCCAGCGGGCTAGCCAACAAGGGAAGGGATGGATTCTTTCCACACCCTCCCCAGGCCTTGAACTTGATTGGCCTTGATCTGAGGAGGATCCCAGAAACATATGGCAACCAAAGAGAAGGCCAAATATTGGCCCATCTCTCCAATAACAAAGGCCCAGAAAGATATCACACACACACATACACACACCAGTCCTCCCCACACCCTGCCCTCTCCACCCACCACATACACACACAGACACACACACACACATGCTCCTCTAGGTCCAGAGGTTGGGAGATCTGGCCCATGACTGTCATCACCTGTAACCAGCATGCCAGGGCCTCCTGGGACACGGGGGCATCAGGACCCGGCGCTAATGACTCAGTCATGCCAAGGGATTCCACAGCTCCATGGGCCATTGTGTCTTCCCTAAGAAACAACAATAATTACAGTTTTAAAGAGAAACAAAGAGAGAAGGATGACACGTGGCAACAAGAGGTCCTCCTCTCTGGCCTGAGCAGATGTTTCCATCAAAGCCCCTCTGGGGAAGGGCCCCTGAGCCCGGGGGCCAGTTCCCAGACAGAGTCCTAAAGGTTTGGAGCAGCTTGGGAATGGCAATCTAAGGTGCTGGAGAATTCAAGTGAGGGTCTGGGAACCACAGTCCGCCTCAAGAAGGTGCCCAGGTCTTGGTAAAGGACCTCAGAATCCACAGTCTTGTTAGACCTGGGGAGATTTTCTCATGCAAGAGGCAGCTGGCAACAGCAGCCAAAGCCCATTGAAATGGTCAGCACAGGCTCTCATCTTTGGCCCGGAAAGAGTAAAAGCGAAAGTTTTCCAATGGTTCCTGTTTCCTACAAGGCAAAATACAAACCCCTGAACGTGGCACTCTTGGGTGTCTATGATTCAGTACTTAGCCTTATAAAAGTTTTTAACTTTGGCTTTCCTATGGGTCAGGGGCTTCCTACTCACCCCTCTCCCTTTTCTCCTTTATCTTAAACTCCCCCCCCCCCCCCCCCCCGCTCCCACCAACCCAAGCAATTTGTTCCTCCCAGGTCCAGTCTTGCATCTGGGCTTACCCATTCCTCAAGGTCACCTCCTCCTTGAAGCCTACCATGATCTTCTTTTCTGCTGGGTCTTCTGCTGGGCCCCACTGCATTTTGTGTATCCTTACAGATTTCAACCATCTTGGTGAACTGCAGTTTTCTGTCTGTGTATCTGTCTCCACTACAAGTGTGTGAGTTCCTCCACACAATGGTGTTTTATTCATTGAAGCGTCCTTGCCCTGTAGTGAGTAAATATGTAAGAAATTGATGAAGAGTAAACATACTGATTTGCCAATGCTTGAAACCATAAACAAATTATTGGGAAAATGAGTACAGGGGTGATCAACTTCAAGAAGAGACTCTATCTTGTGCCATCAAATCCCTTAAAGGCTCCCTGCGTGAGAGGCTTTCTCCTGCCTCTGCTAGAGTTTCCCTTCTGAAGGGGAGTTAGAATCCAGACCCCAATGACACCAACTGCTGGGAGTGTTGGGGAGCAGCAGGAACTCACATTCGTTGCTGGTGGGAACGCAGTATGATTCATGGAAAACAGACTGTTTCTTACGAAACTAGATGTAATATCACCGTATGACCCAACAGTCACGCTCCTTGGTACTTACCCAAAGGAGCTGAAAACTTAGGTCCATACAAAAACCTTCAGAGGGATGTTTTTAGGAGCTGAAACTTAGGAAGATCATGATATGTCAACGTAGGTTCATCAGTTGTAACAAACGCCAACTTGGGTGGGGGATGTTGATAATGGGGAGAGATGCAAAACTTGCCCCAGATTTGCCAAAACGTGGATGCAACCAAGAGGTCACGCAGTAGGCGAGTTGATAAATGAAGTGTGGTCCGTTCAGACAATGGAATACTACTCCGCTAAAAAGAAAAGCAATCAAGCCATGGAAAGATGGGGTTGAAACGTAAATGCATATCACTAAGTGACAGAAGCCAATCCGTAGGGCTGCGTCCTATGTGATTTCCAACTCTATGACATTCCGGAAAAAGCCAAATGATAGACAAGTGAAAAGATCAGGGCCTGCCAGGTTTTGATGGGGGCCGAGCAGAGGATTGTTAGCGAAGCTACTCTGAGTGATGCTGGAATGATGATACATGTCAGTATATATTTGTCCAACCCCGCAGAATGCACGCACTGAGACGGAACCCTAGTGCAAACTAAAATGGACTTTGGATGAAGCTGATGTGTGAGTGGAGGTTCATCAGTTGGGGCAATAATAAGGGAGGCTTTGCCTGTGTGGGGGGCAGGGGATATGGGGGCAATCTCTGTACCCACCTCTCAATTTTGCTGTGAACTTAAAACCCCTCTTTAAAAAAAACTTACCTTAAAAAAAAAGGAGAGGGGCTCTTCTCCACTGGAGAGGGACCCCCCCTGCCCCTCGCACCCCCCATCAGGGCTGTGGAATGGCTTTGCAGTCCCCACTAATGCTAACCATGTGCAGCATGCGGGCGGGCATGCAGGCCACTTCATTACTTTGTGCTTAAGGAAATGCCTCCCAGCACTGCACTTGCCTTTTTAAATTTCACAACCACTAAATCCATGCCCAGCCTTTTTTTTTTTATAGCTAACGAAAGTAGTGTGGGGATCTGCAACCGAGAGATCCCTCCATGCAGCCGGCCTGTGAGTCACCTAGGGGCCAGCGGACCCACGGGAACCCAAGGCTGTCTCTCCAAGGAGACCTGGCCCCTTCACCAGATCAGCTGAGCTGGGGTTAGGGACAAATTCTTTCCATAATTAAAGCCTGAGTCCTTTAGTAGAGGACAGGTTCTTTTTCTTTTTTTCTTTTTAATGTTTATTTATTGATTTATGAGAGAGAGAGAGAGAGACAGAGAGAGAGAGAGAGAGAGCACAAGTCAGGGAGGGGCAGAGATGGAGACACAGAATCTGAAGTAGGCTCCAGGGGCACCCGGGTGGCTCAGTCAGTTAAGCGTCCAACTTTGGCTCAGGTCATGATCTCATGATTCATGGGTTCAAGCCCTGTAACAGGCTCTGTGCTGACAGCTCAGAACCTGGAGCCTGCTTCAGATTCTGTGTCTCCTTCTGTCTCTGCTCCTCTCCCACTCGTGCTCTGTCTGTCTCTCTCTCTCTTAAAAATAGATAAAAACTTAAAAAAAAAATTTTTTTTTTTTTGAAGTAGGTTCCAGGCTCTGAGCTGTCAGCCCAGAGCCCGACGCGGGGCTCAAACCCATGAACTGTGAGATCGTGATCTGAGCCAAAGTGGCATGCTTAATTGACTGAGCCACCCAGGTGCCCCAGTAGGTGACAGGTTCTTAAGAGCACTCCACCAGGGACCAAATCAGTGTGGGTTTAAATTCTACCTTTGTGAGCTGGGGCCAGTGACTTACCCCTTCAGGCCCCAGTACCACAGGCTGGCTTCTCCTCCGAGTTCTTGGGGGATTTTTTCTGTTATTTCATTTTATCTACCCTGGTGCCAAGCACACACCCCGTCCACAGTGAACCTGACCTGATGGATGGGCAGGACATCAGGAAGTCAGAAGTCCCGTTCTAACTGAAGACTGAACAATGTGAGTGATGTGGGCCCTGTTGCACGAGAAGAGCCCCAGCTCCCAGCGGTGTAGCCTGGGTTACCAAGGGCTGGAGGGTGGGCGGCTCAATGGGCTCAAAGCCAGGCGTGAAGATGAAATGAGGGTCCGGGAGTAGAAGGGCCCCGGGTCCATGAACTCTAGGCTCGAGGATGCAAAGTTGTGGAGGACAGAGGGCCGCCTGCTAAAATCAAGCCACTTGGCTGTTCCTGTCTTCTGCAATGCACTCCATCAGCCTAGGCCCCCTTCACCTGTGTGAACACACGTGGGGATGTGGCTCCCATACATAGGATGACTTTGGATAACTTGCTGACCTCCATGAAGCTGAGTATGGCAGCGACCAGGCTCTTTGCCAAAGGCTCGACCCTGGGTTATATTGTCTAATCCTCATGATAACCACCACCCGCCCCCCCCCCGCCCCGAGTCGGGAGGAAGATTCCTATTTTACATGTGAGGAGACTGACCAGTAGGGGCAAGGAGCAGAGCCACCCTTTGAACCCAGCCTTTCTGGCTGACCCCATCACTCAGGCTCTCACCAGGTCATCTGTGGGCTCTTCCTCCTCTCCATCCCACGTGGAAGCCTACCTTCATAGGCACAGACTGAGTATCCTGGAAACCACCTTTTCAGAGCACTCCCAGTGGTTTGCGTGAATGCCTCGCCTGAGAAACGCCATCAGCCCAGCCCACCTGGTGCTGCAAGGTGGCCCAGGGCCCGGGTGCTGCCGAAAACCATCCACGTGGGTCAGAGGGAGCGATGCTGGTCCAGCCCCCCAGTGGCCTGAACAAGAAGGCCGGCTTGTAGCTGTTCTTTTCAGGGCTGGCATTCTACAAACCCTAGAGATTCCTTTGGTGGATGGAAAAGTAGAGGAATCTTGCAGGTACTTACTCCCGCTCGCCTAGACCAAAGGATCAATGCTGCTAAGTGCTTAGCTTTCCTTTTTTTTTTTTTTTTTTTTAAGTTTATTTAATTTTGAGAGACCAGGAGCATGAGCAGGGGAGGGGCAAAAAAAGAGGGAGGGAGAGAGAATCCCAAGCAGGCTCTGCACTGTCATCTCAGAGCTGGATGCAGGGCTCGAACTCACAAACCATGAGATCATGACCGGAGCCAAAAGCAAGAGTCGGAGGCTTAACTGACTGAGCCACCCAGGCGCCCCTAAGTGCTCGGCTTTCCAACCTTTGTGCCGCCACCGCCCCCTCCCACAGCTCCGGCTCCATCCCAGCCACTGGCTTGGATCTAGAGACCAAGGTCTGCACCAGCCTCCAACGAGGGCTCTCCTCCCGCACCCGCTCACTCCACAAAAACTCACTGAGCTGACCCTGTGCCCAATACTGAGGATCCAGAGGTGAGTCAGCCATGGTTCCGACCTCAAAGGACGCCAGTGTCAAGGGCCAGTGGGCTGGAGCGCAAGCTAATGAATGAAACAGTCTGTCTGTCCAGCTTCTCTCTGCACCCCTGCAGCCTCTCTGGGATGGAAGTTAAAGAGGTTGTGCTAGATGAGGAGAATAAAGGCGCAAGGAAGCCAGGCTTAGGCGATTTAGAAAACTGAGGCCGGGAGAAGCTTCGTGCCCGCCCAAGGTCACCCACCGGGGAAATGGCGCATTTGGAACGAGGGCCACTCTCTGCAGAATGAGAAGGGGGGAGGGGGACGCTGGCCATGGCTGTCATCTCCAGGAGACTACTTGGCTGGCCATCACCTGGACCCTTTAAGGCTCCCATCCTGAAGGCCACCACACTGGAGCTGTCCACTTCTAGAAGGCCTGCTCGCCTACAGTGGCATAAAAGGGAGGCTCCCAGATGCCAAGCATCAGCCGATGCTCCTGCTCAACGACCATGTGGGACCCAGCCCACAAACAGTGCTGCCCTTAGACCCAGAGGAGCAGGTCAGTGCCCTGGGCCCAGGCTCTAGAGAACTGTCCCCCTCCCCGCCCCCCCCCCCCCCACCACCACCAGGCGGCCCTTCCCACTGAGTATGGAATTTTCTGGAGCCAAGAAGATTCTAGATCTATGCCTCAGACTGTGCTTCCAGTACCAAGACCTGAAACGCCCTGGCGTCCACACTGCCCCAAGCCTGCTTCCAGACCCCGTTCCCCTAAGGGCTGACTGGGCCACCGGGGTGCTCACTTCTAGTCCCAGGGTGTCCAGGGTCGGGGTGGGCACCGCTTGGACCGGCCAACTGGAATGCTCTGCGAGATCCCCTCCCACGCGAGACAGGGCCAGGGTTGTGGAAAGGGAAGGGAGGCGGGCTGCGGGCCTAGAGCCTTCCCTCTGCCCTGACCTCAGGCTTACCAAACCCAAGAGGACCTTGCAAAGCTCTCCCAAACTGCCCTCCCCCCCCCCCCCCTCCTCTCCAGGCGCGTGCAGAGGGACGGTCGCCACTTCCGGAGAGGCCGGCGTTTGCTAAGCAACCAGGAGCCCTTGGACTCTCTCTCTCAGGTCTCTTCGGTTGCCATGGAAGCTGTTTTAGAAAGCCCTTCCTGCCAGCAATCAAGGCTGTTTTGCCAGGGCCTGCTTCGAGCACCTTGCCTTTCAGGCCGAGGGCGGTGGGGGCCGGAGGGGCAGAGGTCCCGGATGCACACGCTGACCACACCCCTGCAACAACTCTGTCGCTCCTCGCCTGACCCAGACCGTCCCCGGTCTCCACCTGCCGGCGTCTGTCCCTCCCCAAAGAGATCCTGCCTCTTAAACCTTCTGTCCCTCCTCCCTAGACCCTCTTCTTTGCCCTCAGGCTTCTGGCCAGACTCTCCCTGGGCCCCACGGCTTTCCCCTGAGGGCGTGGGGTCCTCCACGTGGCCAGGTGGCAAGATGAGGGAAACCAGTCCTTCTCTGTCGCGCCTCAAGGTGAAGTACCTTCAAGCACTTGTTTTGCTCCTGTTAAGATGAGCCATCTCTTAGCAACATCCCAGGGCGCTGTTGTGCTAAAGGGTCTCCTGTCTTCCCTCCCTGAGTTACAGTGTCCCACCCCCACCCCCCACCCCCAGCAGAGCTGAGCAAGGGTCGAGGTTCCAGAGTGGGGAGGAGTGAGAGGGAAAATGTTTATTCTGTTATTCTGCCCCAGGGCTTTAGCAGAGCCCCCCCCCCCCCCCCCCCCCCCCCGCCTCGGGTGTTTTGGAAGGCAGACTTCTCCTTCCTCAAGAAGAAGGTAAGCACCTGATACAAAAGGAACCAGGGTCACAAGGGGTTGGCCTTGGAGGAGGAGAGGGAGGCTAAGATCTTTAAGCAGGTCTGCCCGTGCCTTCATCCAGGCTGGGAGGGAGACTGGAGGGCAGGGGAGTCAGCAAGGGTTTCAAGAGTGCCTGCCCCAGGTTGAGGAGCCTGCCCCACCCACTTGCTCGTTGATCTTGGCCAAGAGGTTCCGCCACTCTGAGCCCTGGCTTGCTCGTCTTCAAAATGGCAATGACAGTTTCTACCCGGTATTGCTCTCAGGGGTGTACAACCGTCGGTGCCCACCGCACCCCTGCATGGGCTCTAAGGCTCCGGGTGTCCGCAGCTGTGGCCGGGGGGAACCGTGGGGGGGGGGGGGGGGATTCAGTGCCATGGCCGTCATCAAGTCTGATCGCTTTATCTGATCGATTGGAGGGTGTGCTCCTTAGAGGGCAGAGAGCCCCAGAGAGCTGTTCCCGGCTATGCTCTCGGCACCAGAGAGGACCTGGCACTAAGTTATGGCAAAGAGGTGTTTGTGGAATGAATGAATGTCATTTCAGTGCCCGGCACAGCGACACTCACACTCTGGGTACTCGTGCCCAGGTCCCCAAAGTCAAAGATTCTTATCGTAAAGGGTGAAATCTTTTCAAAGGTGAGAAATAGTCCAACATACTCATTTCTGAATGCAGAATTGCTCAAGTGACTAGAACAGCAAACGGGAAATAAAAAATAAAAGCCCAAAGAGACAAAGCCAGGTGATATTGGGCCCCTTGGATATCAGTTGGTGCCGCTCCCTGCTGGCACCCCAAGGACGGCTTCCAGCACTAGGACAGATGGCCCCCGCATATTTGCAGCGGGAGCTCGATTCGTCACACCGTTCCCTTCTTGGTTCATTGTGATTTGGGCCAAAAATACCTGTTGAGGATCTATCTTTCGTTTCAAAAGAAGAATCAGAATTGTCATTGAGAGAAGGTACAGCATGTTCATTAAAATAAAAGAAAACAATAATTGCAAAGCGGCTCAATTAAAGTAACAAAAAGGCAATTGCAATTGATTTCTAAAAAGTCTGAGCTTATTGTTAAAATTTTGCTTTGATTTTGAGATTGAAAAGCTTCAAGAGGAAAAACCACAAAGAACACAACCTTTAGCGGATTCTTTCATTTTTAAAGAAACAACTCAGTCTTCTTTTCTCGGATTCTAAGAAACCCAATTGAATATTTGAAAATGTATTTTTTTAAAAGACCTGGTTTCCCACTCTGGAGAATCTCACAGATTTTCAAAGCTGGAAGAGCCTCAGAGTCCAAAACTCCAGCCAATTCTGTAGTCCTCCTTGGAGTGAGAAGAGCAGTGGCTTTGGATTCAGACAGGCCAGGGTTCAAATCCCAGCTTTACCGTGTGCTGGGGGTCAGCCTCGGGCAAGCCACACGCTGCTCCAAAACTCAGGAAATATTCCTCTACAGAACGTTGTTGATAATTTCTACTGTGCAGAGTTATGGAAAGGATTGCCCAACACAATACATGCAAACCTTTAGAATAGTGTCTGGGTGTTTTTCTTGGGAAGGGACCATGGCGAGATCATCAGTGACAGGAGACAGAGAAGCCCCCGACACGTTCAGGGACTGGATCTGGGGGAATAGGCAAGAGATGATTTTAAGCCAGGCTCTGTTCTCTCTCCACTCTACCGGGAGTATGGGTGTTAATGCACCCGCCCACCCCAGCCTGATGCCTGCCTGACCACGCCTGTGCACCCCACACCACACACCTGCTTCTCCCGAAGGTTAGCTGGGTTCAAGGTCGTCATGCAAGGCCCTCACTGCCTCTCCACACCCCGGGCCTGTTCCTGCACTTGCCACCACATAGTCTCAGCTCCTGACCTTGAAGCCCAGCATCCCCACTCCATCCCATCTGGCATTGCAGAGACCTTGTGTTAAGGACCTGGGCTGCCATCTAGGGAGTTCGGCTTGCCCCCCTCCTGTGTCTCCCCCCCCCCCACCAACTTTATCCTTCTTGTCCTTCAGGGAGGACCCCTTGTCCTATAACAGCCTCTTGGAGTTGAACCCACAGCCTCACCGCCCTGCCAGAGCCCTTACCCAAAGGACCATTATTGAATCTCTGTGGCAATTTGCCCGGGGCGGGAGGGGGACGGGGTGAAAGAGTGTGACTGAAACAGTTCCTCCTTGGGTCATCTACATATTTAGGGTAGGTTTACTTGGGGAGTTGGGGAGAGAGATGGAGAGATTATGAGGAGGCTGGATACCCTCTTCATCCCTTCTGCCATCATTTATCCATCCGTCCGGATTTTTTAGAATCCTTCTTCACAGCCTCACTTCCAACTGGCAGACTCATCCATAGTTTCTCCATCAAGAATGGTGGGAAAGAAGACGACTAACACTTATCGAGTCCTGAAGAAAGAACCTACTGGCGCTCTTGAATATCTAAAGACATTTGAGTATCTAAAGTCTTCTGTCCTGTATCAGCCTAGCTGAGCTGGAACTACATTTCCCAGAATTCCCTACCCTACACTCTTCAGATTCAGGGTTGGCTACAAGAGACGTCTTTGGGAGATCTGGCAGGTGGATGTTCTGCTCTGAAGGCAGTGGGGCCAGACACTGTCGTTGCCCCACATGGTGTCACTGATCTGCACGTTCACCCTCTTGGTCTGGGCTGGCAGCAACCACAGCAGCTCCTGCTTGTGCAGAGTCTCCAAATCCTGGGACAGATGTACACAGTGTGGTGAAGGATGCCAACTTACCCCTCACGTAACCTGCATCACTGAGGACGGACCAGTGAGGACCAGATACGGGCCCGCTTTGCCTGCCGGTTTGTCTGACCTCGCTCTCTCGTACTTCACGTCCAGGCTTCCTGGCCCTCCAGGGTCAGGCCCACAGTCACACACAGTCTTGCATAGACTGCTCGACTCGCTTTAGTTACATAAAGTCTAACTGCTATCTTTTTTAATTCTTATTTTATATCACTTACTACAGTTCTGCTCTTTTAGGGAACTCCTAACTGATACAGTCGCTGCAGTGCAGTGGTTAAGAAGGCGGTTTCTGGAGCCACATACCCTGAGTTCAAATCCTGCCTGTGCTACGTCAACCGCTAGCTGTTAACCTTTGATCTCACCACAGTGTGCCTCAGTTTCTTCCTCTATAAAATGGTAGTAAGTTATTATCTACTTCATGAGGTAGTTGTGAGGTTGAAGTAATGTCATAGGTGTAAGCTACCTGCTATCTACTGCCTCGGTGAGCAGTTATCATCATCTTAGATTGTCCTTAAAAACCCACCCTGAAATAGGTATATTGTTGTATTTATAGTTCAGGAAAGGGAAACTCAGCAAGGTTATTTGACTTGCCCAGGGTCACTTGGATGGGAAGTAATAAGACTGTCATTTTGCTTCCAGACTGTTCTAGGCAGGGGAAGCTTCCCCCTCCCATCTCTTATCTCTAATCCTTATGGAAAAGCCTCTTGTTTCATAAGGACTCTCATCTTTTTTTTTTTTAATGTTTATTTATTTTTGAGAGAAAGAGAGAGACACAGAGCGTGAGCAGGGGAGGGGCAGAGAGAGAGAGGGAGACACAGACTCCGAAACAGGCTCCAGGCTCCGAGCTGTCAGCGCCGAGCCCGACGTGGGGCTTGAACTCACGAGCCGTGAGATCATGACGTGAGCTGAAGTCGGACGCTTAACTGACCGAGCCGCCCAGGAGCCCCTGGACTCTTCACCATTTTAATCAAGAATGAAAATATTCACCAACTCAGGCTTCTGAGACAGTTTCAGAGATCTTGCAGAAGAGATAATCCCCCCCATCCTGAATCCTTGTCTAAATACGGTACAACTTCACTCATGACTAATTTGGAATTTCAATGAATCCACAGGCATTCATTCAGCTCTACTGTCTGTCCAATGTAGTGCTAAATGCTATGGGAGAAACAGGCATCGCTGGTGTAGTGAGGACCGGACTTCATCGTGGAGGGTATACACATGCCTACTCGCTCTGCAGTTTGCTCTCTGCGAAAGGGTCCTGAGGACCTCCACTGCCACATTAGTTACCGCAGCGGAGGTAGTGGGGATTCCAACAAATCACGTCCACCCTGTGAATGTGAACATACTGGGGACAAGCGTCTGTGCAGAGGTAATTAAATTAACGATCTTGATATGAGGACATCACCCTGGATTATCTGGGTGGACCCTAAATTCCACGACACATGTCGTTAAAAGACAGAAGAGGAAAAGACACAGGTGCAAGAGAAGGAGAAGGCCCTAGACCATGAGGCAGAGACCAAAAGCCAAAGAACGTCCAGAGCCACCAGAGGCTGGAAGAGAAAAGGAAAGATTCTTCCCTTGAGTCTTCAGGGGAGCACGCCCCTGCTGACAGCTTGATTTCAGACTGCTGGCCTCTAGAGCCCTAAGACAATATGTTTGTGTTGCCTCAAGTCGCCAAATTGGTGGGAATATTTTATGTCAGCCCTAGGAAGCAAGTACAATTATTGACTGCTATGTAACAAATCAGCGCACACTTAGCAACTTAAAATGACACCCATTTATTATCGTGTAGTTTTGTAAATCAGAAGCCCAGACGCAGCACAACCGACTGGGTTCTCCTCTCGGGTTCTCACGAGCTCTGATCAAGGTGTCAGCTGGCTACATTCTCAGCGGGAGCCTGGAATCTTCTTCTGGACTGAATGTTGGCAGCATTCCGTTTCTTGTGGTTGTCGGACTAAGGTCCCCAGTTCCTTGCTGGCTGTCAGCCAGGGGTTACTCTCAGCCGCTGGAGGCCACTCGTGTTCCCTGCCACATGGCCTCCTCCATCTTCAAAGGCAGCATGATGGATCTTCTTCAGGTCAAATCCTCCCACATTTCAAGGTTCTGACACGCCCTATCACTTACCGCTAGACCAAACGTGAAGAGCTTGTGTGATTAGATCAGCCCCCACCCAGAATTATCACCTTTCTTTTTTTTTTTTTTTTAATTTTTTTAAAGTTTATTTATTTATTTAGAGAGAGGGCACAAGCAGGAGAGGGGCAGAAAAAGAGGGAGAGAGAGAGAGAGAGAGAGAGAGAGAGAATCCCAAGCAGGCTCCACACTGTCAGCACAGAGCCCAATGCGGGGCTCAAACTCACAAACTATGAGATCATGGACTGAGCCAAAACCAAGAGCCAGACGCTTAACCAACTGACCCACCCAGGCGCCCCGAATCATCACCCTTTCTTAAAGTCAATTGTTCCATGTAACATACAACCTATGTGCCATAACATAATCTAGTCACGGGATGAAAATGCATCGTATTCATAGTCCTGGGGATTATGCTGGCTGCACTGGGGACAGGAATTCAGGGGGCTTAGAATTCTGCCTAGCACGATAGGTATCAAGATTAAATATGATCCTGGTTGTGAAATCGTCTAAATAATGATACTAGACAAATGTGACAGAGTATTACTGTTTAAAAACCCACACTTACTTTAAATAAGCAAAGGGAAAATTGATGGGGCCTGGGCTCTATTGTCTTTTTTTTTTTTTAATTTTTTTAACATTTTATTTATTTTTGACACAGAGAGAGACAGAGCATGAACAGGGGAGGGTCAGAGAGAGAGGGAGATACAGAATCCGAAGCAGGCTCCAGGCTCTGAGCTGTCAGCACAGAGCCCGATGCGGGGCTCGAACCCATGGACCGCGAGATCATGACCTGAGCTGAAGTCGGACGCTCAACCGACTGATGGGCTCTATTGTCTTCAAGAGACATGAAAGAACTGATGGAAGGAAAACCTGAGTCGGTGTCCCAAAGAGATAATGGAGATGGTCTAAAATGAGGGGAGAAGATCAATGCCAGGTATTGGTTTGAACACATCAACTCAATCCTCATGACAACTCCACAAGGGGCTATTAGCATAAAGTCCATTTTATGAGTGAAAAAACTGAGGGCAGGGAAGTTCAGTAACTTGCCCAAAGCAACACACACCTAATAAGCAGCCGAAGTAGGCGTTAGCTGAGCCCAAAGGGCCTAGCTCCGGAGCGTGTAGTCTTAACTGGTCCACTGCACCTGCCTCTCGCTGAGGGGGAAACCGAGGCATGGGCGGAGGTGGAAGTATTGGGCAGGGCACACCTGCCAGGCAGATAGGGAGCAGAGTGTCAGAGGTAGTTAGGAGGACAAGGTGATGAAAGAGAGTAGTAGGAGGTGGGGACAATTGCAGTTGAGGGGTTTAATCTAACCGGCAGAAATGCCTACGGGTGACGTAATATATTTATCGGGCTGAGGGAAAGCTGGTACAGCCCATCGGGAGTGAAGCTGTTTTTAGAACTCCTGCCAATAAGTTCTTTGGCCGTGTGTATCCTCTGAAACCAATCCTGGATTAAGTCAGCTTCGTTGCTGGGGCACAGAAACATTCAGGAGTCATGCACATAAAGTTTATGTTGGGAATTGGTATTGTTCCACCCCCTCACCGGCTTTAAACAACAAGCCAAACCTCTAAGAATAAGAATATTGTGGCAGACTGTGTTTTGGGGAGATAGTCACAACAACACATCCCATCCCCCGTGTTCTTCTTACAATGTGACTTTGGGACCTAGGTTCCTGCTCTTGAGTCTCGCTCTCTGACTGCTTGACCGACAGAAACCGATAGCTTCCAGTTGTAGTCCCTTGCGTTGCTTGTTCTCGAAAGCCAGCCACCATGCCATGAGGAAGCCCACTTGCCCCATGGAGAGGCCCGGGTAGACAGTAAGCCACCATCAGCACCAACTCGTAACACATGACTGAGCCCTCTTGAGATGGATTCTCCAGACCCAGTTGAATCGCCCCTGTTGATGTCACACGTCACAGAAATGACCCATCTCTGCTGAGACCTCTTGAGAATTCAGACATGTGAGTAAAATTAGTGATTCCTGGTGGTTTTCGGTCCCTGAGATTATGTAGCAACAGATAACTAGAACAGATATTTGTGCCTGAAAGTAGGATGCTGCCATAATAAAGTCCTGAAAGGTACAACACTGGTTTTCACACCAGGCAGCATATATAAGGCTAGAGGGTCTCGAGAATGTGAATGAAAGACTGCAGGGCCTTAAGGAGCCTGTCAGTGAAAGGCTTTAGATAAAGTCGTGAAAATGTCACAGGAATCCTGAAATAACATGGATCCCTGTCATAGAATGTTATAGAAAGTTTGGCAACGCTGCAGCCTGCAGCAACACGGAAACTAGGAGGGCACCTAATGATCTCCACAGGCTAGCTAAGGTTTCCAGGCAGAATATGGAGAGTGCCTCCTAGAGTGATGCAATATGGGAGGGGACGGACCAGCTAAAGGGCTTGCTCGGTCCAAAAATCAAACTAGTTTTCATTCTCAAGGCTCTCCAGATGGCAAACAATTCTCAGTGAAGAAAGGGGCTCAGTCCGCTCATAAATCTAGGGTGGGACTATGCCATCTCTGGTTGAGACCTCAAGAAGATGTAAGGTAGTGCTTCTTAGAAACTCTTGGACAGACAAAAGGTCCTCTGATGATCTCAAGGGTTTGCCCAAGTCAAGCTGTTCTAGTTGGTGCCACGTGGCACAGAAATGACATGTCCCCACTGAGTTCCACCCAAATGATCAATTCGTGAGCAGTCAATGTCTGTGTTCTAGGCCCCTGAATTTTGAAATGGGTGATTATGCAGTAATAGATAAGCAGGCCAGACGTGAACCACTGGGCCCCCTTCTCTGTTCAGTTCCATTGACACGATGACCTCTGTGCCCACAGAAAGAGCTCAGGGTCCCGTCCTGTGCCCCGCAGAGTCAGCTGTGGACAAGCTCTGCTTGGATCTGGAAAAGTCTCCTCTCATTTTGTGGCTTTTCTGAATCCAGTAGCCCAAACTTTTGCTGGAGAGATATTGTGTATAGTTTAGTGTCAAGATTGGCCACTGGAGCTCCAGCCTAAGGAAGGGTGCAGTGTGACAGGAGGGGCACAGAGTGAGCTGGGATTGGATTGGAGCAGGAAATGCCTTGACCTGGGGAGGCAACTGAGTGCTCTTTTCTGGAATCATCTCCCTCCTTTCCCTTTCTTCCTTTGAGCAGGTTCCAATGGGGACATCTATGAATCATCTTTGGAGAAAGCATTTAGAATCTGCCTCCTTCCTGTTGGATAGACCAGATAGCAAGACTTCTCATGGGAGAGGTCTGAGGATGGTGCCTGGGGTGGCCTTTACCCTCTCCCATCTCACCCATCTATGATTGATGGACCTCCCCCATGCTAGGGGCAGGGATGCATATAATCAGACTCATTTCCCACCCTCAGGGAACCATCTGTGCAGTGAAGGAAGCAGGCAGGGACACAACAACCACAGGAGGCTCTGTGGGGTCTCCATGAGGTGCATACTGGGGCCAGGAAAGGCCCAGGAAGCGGGTGATGAGGGCCTGGGGACTTGGACATAGATAGGTGGGCAGGGCTTCGAGAAACCACCACAGATGAACTGGGGGTCAGGATCTCACTGATGACGTGTCCCTCCCCTATACTCTGGGCTAGGACCTCAGCCATGAAGACCTATTGCCAGTCCCCTCCAGGCTTTGCTTCTGGGCTTTTGTTAAAACTGCTCCTTATGCCTGGAAAGCTTTTCCCCACCTTCCCTGATTCATTTGATCCTTACCTTCTGAGGTACATATAGGTGAGAAAACTAAGGATGAGACCGTTTAAGGCATTTGCCTAACATCCACTCTGAGAGATACAGTAAAGAGAGAGTCATAATCTGAATGGAAAAAAGCAAAACCTATTTAAAGCTTACATGCTCCATCCTTTTGAAAATTACTGATATAAAAAAATGATGTAGCAAAAACAGTAAAAATATCAGACCAACAAAGAGCTCATCTCTTTGTCCTCCAAAAGAGGACTTCAGTTGTGCCTGTAATGTTCTACTTCTTTTGAAACCATGAAGCAAATATACCACCGTGTTTGGATTTGGGAGTCAGGTAGTGAACAAATATCTGTTATTCTCTGTACTTTTCATTATGTATAAACACCTTCATCATTGTTTTGATAAGACAATTTAATAAACCCTAAGGAGTCAGATCTAACATATTTCACATTCAAATGATTTCATTCAAAGATCATAGTGAAAATAACAGAGGTGGTTTCTTCATTTTTTGAGACACTGATAAGTAATCTCAGAAATCAGAGTATAAACAGTATATATATATATATATATATATATATATATATATATATGTATACACACACACACACACACACATACACGCTATATTATTTTTCAGATTTTTGCTTGTGGTCCTGGGTCACATGCAGACAAAATTTTTCATAAATTCCATCATAGCACATATCCCAACTTGAATTCTACCTTTTGCCCATACCTCTGTGGTTAACATTTTTGGTCTGAGGAGTATCGTCTGAATAATCCTCATAATTATTCTTCTTAATAGCTACAGTATAACTATAGCTTATTAAGCACTTCTCCCATTACAGCCCCCTTCAATCATTTCCAGCTTTCGGCTCTTCTGGACACACTTTCATAAATATCTTTATGAATTCAATTTTTTATTTGTTTTGAAACCTGTATCTTTATATAGCATATGAAGTATATGCAATCACACTATTCCCCAGCTGATATTGTAACAACTTACGGTGTCCAAGTGTATGTTTTATCTCATTCTACCCATACTGGATATTTGCATTTATTTATTGCTGACCTAGGGATTAATTCCATCTTTGGTAAACCTATTTGGACCTTCTGCCTTCAGAAGACTTAGGGTTCCAACAGACATTTCAGGAGTTCGATTACCATAAGTGAACAAAGGGATTTTGTAATGTGTACATTGAAAAAAATTCAGGACTTTGCTATTTCTTACCACCTTGGATTCTTTAGTCCCTTAAATGAAATCTTATTACAGCCCATCCTGGTTTGATGGTTCAGTTTTCCATTTCTTCTTGCTCTTGGCAAGGTGGGAAGTGGAGGAGAGAGCAAAGGGTAAGGAGCAAAGGTGAAAGTAAAGAGTGATGGGAGGGAGGAAGCCACTAAGATCTTCCTCCTCGTAGGAGCATTAATGTTACCAGGAGGGGGTCACATTGTGTTCCTCTAGGTAGACTGAAAGCCAAGGGAGAGTAAGAAGGATCCCTTTGAAGGGCAGACTATTATAAAGCATGTCTTCTTGGTACTGGGAGGAGTTTAGGCCTATCGCTCTCCTTGCAATACCTATCCAAGCATTCTCAAACTCATATTAAATAATTCAAACACTCCCAGGTACCAGACTGCTAACGAACTGAGCCTTGACTTTCAAAAAGTAATAAGGAAAATTCCCACCTGCTCTAAACTTCTCTGAGTAAAAGTCTCCCGGAGGGATAGGTATGGAATTCCTGTGACTTCAGAATTAGGCAGGGATCTTATAGCTCTGCCCCAACTTTCCAGCACAAGGGTATGGCAGTGCTGATCGGTAGGAGGCATGGCCACCGTGGTCCTCGGACTAGAATGTGTCTGAAGGCGAGGGCACTGACCTAAGAGCTTGGAGTCCCAGGTCAAGTTTCCACTCAGACCCCAGCTCATTGAGATTGGGGGTAAATGACCTTCCTGCTCTGGGCTGTAGTTTCTCCATGAGTGAAATGTAGCTGGTGAATACTGCCCCGTCTCCTTCCCCATGCCACTAAGAGGCTCAAGGGGACGTGGGTAGAAAGTGTTTTAGCTACAAAGGGATGCATATATATAAGGGATGGTGGTAGTGATGTCTCCCTATTTGTGCAGAAAACCAAAACACTAATGTCTTTTATCAGACGGAATGAAAATAATTGAAAGAATAAACTAGGATTTTTTACAAGTCATACCCCATGGAAAAGGAATTTTAAGACAAACGTCCTGAGTAAAAAACCCCCCTCACATGTTCCAGCTCGGCAGTGCAGTAGATCTGAGGTCCTACGGTCAGCCCGGGGTATCACTCGCAGGGCTTCAGCTGGGTTTGCAGTCACAATTGTTTACTGCGGAGTCCTTTTTTTTTTTTTTTTTTTGGAAATAATCAAATTGATATTTTTATACTACTACCTGGTAAGACTCTCTTTTTCTCCCTTTCTCCTCATCCTCCACCACTATTATTGCTGAGTTGGGGAGAATGAGAAGTACACTGTGCCTAGGAAAATGGGAAGAAGATGGAGAGAAATGGTCCAAAGTTGAACCCAGGGCCAGAGGAAGCCACAGAGGACCCTGGGAGGTCAACATCGCTTGGGTTTGAAGTATATTAAATACAATTCAACAAACATGTATTGAGGTCCCACTGAAGACAGTGACATATGATCTGACGGGGGCTCCTCCAAGAGCTCGTTATCTGGTGGAAATAAACTACTGCGTTACTATGTTATGCTTGCATTCGACCGGCAAAGAGTCCTAGGGAAACCGCAGGTGATTCTCATTATGTGAAGAATAACTGGAAAACCCCTGAGACGAGGTAATATTTGAGCCCAACTTCGAACAATGAGGCAGCGTGTGCCAGTGACATAAAGGATAGTAGAGGGTTCCAGGCAAAGTCAACAGTATGATGAAGGCCTGGAAGCCTGGACCTGCATAGAATGCTTAGGTGAGAGCTCATGAAGTATGTGTGATGTGCATGGGGGTAAAGGTGAGGGGTGTGCAAGTTAGGAAGGGTTATATCACGCTGCAGTGACAAACATCCCCAAATCCCAGCGGCTTATAACATCAAGGATGGAAGAGGCCCATCCATGCCACCTTCACTCCAGGGCCTTGGCTGATAAAACAGGCACTGTCTAGAACCACTTGTCCAATATAGTAGGTATTGAACCCCAAGAGGCTCTTTAAATTTTCAAAAGTCACATATGGCTAGCAGCTACCACCCTGGACAACATAGATATTATAGAACATTTCTGTTATTGCAGAAGTTTCTACTGGACAGCTTGGTCTAGAACAGGGGTCTGCAAACGATGGCCCATGGACCAAATTAAATCTGCACTTGTTTCTTTTTTTTTTTTTTTTTAATTTTTTTTTCAACGTTTTTATTTATTTTTGGGACAGAGAGAGACAGATCATGAACGGGGGAGGGGCAGAGAGAGAGGGAGACACAGAATCGGAAACAGGCTCCAGGCTCTGAGCCATCAGGCCAGAGCCCGACACGGGGCTCGAACTCACGGACCGTGAGATCGTGACCTGGCTGAAGTCGGACGCTCAACCGACTGCGCCACCCAGGCGCCCCTGCACTTGTTTCTATAAATAAAGTTTTATTGGAGCACAGTCATGCTCATTCATCTGTATATTATCTACGATTGCTTTCCCAAGACAGGGTAGAGCTGAGAAGCTACAGAAGAGACCATATAGCTCACAGGGTTGAACATGTTTACAGAAAAAGTGTTGACACCTGCTTTAGACCCTTGCCCCAGTTGTCATGGTAGAGGGAAAAAGGGACCAGCTGGCTACCTCTGCTTACAATGCATAGCCCAAACTAGTTGTTTGTCCCCAGACAACCAGATGGGAGCAGGAGGCGCAAGATTTACCAGTTCTCCCAGAAGGAGGGGAGACTGGAAACATTTGGCACACTGTGACAACCACAGAGGACATGGCTGGACACAGCCTAAAGTGGAACCGAGTCTACGGGACCCAGAGGTTTGACTGTTATGCTAACAGAGTGAGGCATTATCAGAGCTTGTTGCTGCGGACAAGGATGGGTCCATGATGTATATCGGCAACGGAGCCCATTAGGAAATGGATGAGAGTGGCCAATACTGGCAGAAAGGGAGCCGGGGAAGAAAAGGGGGGAATCACTCAAGAGATGCATGGTGCATCCCCAGCTCCAGAAACTTCCCTCGGCCTGGACTATTCCCAAGGACCTACAGTTCTGCCCTAACCAGGTAGTGGCTCATTCCCAAGGCAGAGACTAATGACAGCAGACTGATTCGGGCACTTATTTTCCAAGCGCTTGAACCTTCCTTCCCAACAAACCTATGAGGTGGGTACTATTTTATCTCCATTTTGCAAACGAGGAAACTGGGGTCCAGTTGGGATAAATAGCCTGCCCAAGGTCACAGGGTAAGTGAGCAGTGGAGCAGGAATTCAAGCCCGCGCATCTGGCTGCTCTGGGGCCCTGCGCTCGGAGCAAAGTCCACCTGCCGCCATCGCGGTACATGGGTCACCGGTCTGGCGGCTCTTCAGCTCCCCTGATCCGGCTCCATGACTGTAGAAAACTACCCAAATTTATGGATTATGTGGACTGTTGCCTTTTACTCTCCAAAACACATTAAGTGATTTTGTCTGGAAATGTTTTACAAGCCCCAATTATGCCTCCTACATTCCCTCCTCGGTACAGCCCAGGTCCCCAGCCAGGACTGTAAAAGAGCCTTTTCTTCTTTCTAAAGCCTCTTAACTCTCTGCCCCCAGAGAGGGCTGGTTCTCCCCGAGTCTGGGAAAAGCAAAGCTCCCGTTCTGGCCCACGGGGAGATTTTAGACGGACCGTCATGTCTCAGCTCAGCTCTCCCCCTTTTCACGAGACTCTTTAATTAGGTTCAGAAACATGTTTATGATCCTGAGAACCAGCCCGTGTTATATTAGGCAAGTTCAAAGCTCCTTTCCCCCCAGCAACTCTCAGAACATTTCAGTCAACTCAGAGGCCTGGCTCAGAGCCAGCTCTGAACAAAATCAGATTGTGGGCAAACAGCGCCTCCAGCACCCCCTGCTCTGGGCAGCTTTGGACAGACGATGGGCTTCTGGCTTGGACAGAGCTGCGTCTTCACACCCGCCCCTCTCCACCGGCGGAATGACCCTGAACACCTTGCTAAACCGCCCTGACTGTGGTATTCTGAGTTGGGGAATATGTGTATTTGGAATTTAGAACAGACCTGCGGTAGCTACGAAGATCATGAACTCGAAATGACATATAGGGTTAGTCATCCTCCTTCTTCCTTGCTGGGCCCGTTCCTGACTCTTCTAGGGGCCTGAAGGGGTCATGCTCTCTGGACAGGTAGGCCACCACCGTGCACGGGAGCCGGGACACCTGTCTCTTCCGGGAGACGCCCTCCCCTCTCCGGGTGGACCTCGGCTTCTAACAGGGGCCTGTGTTCCGGGCGGCATGAAAACCTTGCAGTGCCAGGAAATGTGCTTCTGCGGCTGGGAGCAACCCACGCGAGCAGAAGCCACGACAGGAAGTCGCAGTAGAACACTGCACAGATTTCACAGACATCGGCCCATCTCATCCTCACTGCTCAGGAAACCGGGTATGATTCTTATTCCCATGTTTGCTTTTCAATCACGGCTTTGTTGAGATAGGATTCACGTCCCATGCAGTTCACCCACTTACACTTACACTTGCGATTCAGAGCTTTTGAGTCCAGTCACAGAGATTATGCAGCCATCGCTGCGACCGACGGTTGACCATTTCATCAGCGCAAAAGAAGCCCAGACCCATTAGCACTCGCTCCCCATTGCCCCCCAAACCTCCCACCCTAAGCAACCACTAATCTACTTTCTGTCTCTGTGGATTTGCCTATTCTGGACATTTCCCATCAGTGGAATCACGTAATATGTGGTCTTTCGTGTCTGGCTTGTTTCACTTCGTATAACGCGTTCAAGGTTCAGTCTCACTGGCCTTTTCTGCCTCCTGCTTCCCCGGCTCCCCCTGCCTGCTCTAGGTGGGACTGCAGCCTGTGGTCACTGGCCCACCTCCCCGTTAAGGCTTCCCAAACACCAGGCGCCCCTCCCTCTGGAATGCTCTGTGCAGGCCACCTCGGGGGGTGCACAGCCCTCAGCCCACTGCCCCCTGCCCCAGGAAATACATTTCTCAGTTCTTTCCACAATTTGAAAGGTTTTAAGACAAACTGGCCTGCTGTTGACAGCACTAATTCCTTTCTTCCTCTCCAATGCTCCTGTCTCTTCTCTCTCTTTTTTTTTCAAAAGGAATTCTTTTTTTTTTTTTTTTTTTTTTTTTTTGATGTTGTGTGTGTGGGTTTTTTTTTCCCCTGCCTCCAGCTGTCACTTTGGTATGGGGATTGATGTTAAGTAGCACTTACTGGCTCTCGCTACGTTCCAACTTCTTTATATACAGTATGCCATGTACTCTCCATGGGGCAGGCATCATTATCCCCATTTTTTTTTCATTATCCCCATTTTATAAATGAAGGCACTGAGGCTCAGAAAGACACTCAGATTTTCCAAGACCACCCCAGTAAATGGCAGAGTCAGGATTGGACCTTTATCTGTCTGGCTTATTCTGCCTCCCCAGGGACCAAAGTCAGTGGCCAGCTGGTGGCAGTTCTGACCATTTCGCCCAATGCCTTAGACATGATCAAACTCACTGCAGCCTGCTGGAGTGATCTTTACCGTGCACGCTCATGGCTGCTCAGGGAAGGTCAACCCACAGTTCTTCCTGACCTCTGCAAGAAAGAGGCCACGGAAGTGGCTTTACTAGTGTAAGTTCAGAGGGAGGTGTTTAAAGATCTGTTTCCTAGCACTTTGTTATAATCATCAATGAAATAAGCCATTGATATCCTCGTTATTTATCTCTCTGCACTCTTTCCCCGGACCCCAAATCTTTGATGGATGCTACTGCCTACAGAAGCATTTCCGAGCTTCCTCCCTGTGGCACAAAAGGCACTTCGTGATGAGGGGGACTACCTTCTCTGACACAGGGTCCCTGTGATGCCCTCCTCGATGCTCATTTTCCACCTCTCAAACTCTTTCCAAATGATATCAAGTGAAAATATTTGTCAGCTGAGCTGAAGCACAGTGGAAACACTAGACAATAAGGTGGGGTGGGGGTAGGGGGTAGGTGAGCCCTGGGAGACATGGCTCCTTACCAGCAGAGGAAGGCACTGAGGCTGGATCCTGAGGGTCATGGAGAGATTCCAAGTTGATTAGTGCATGGTCAGGTCTGCGTGCTAGGTCAAAAAAAAATGGATTTGTAAGGAAATGAAACGGATATTAATAAGCCAGGCCCTGCTGGCAGCCTCCTCTTTACCTGTGAGGTGGTTGGTGAGAAGCTGCTGGAGAGGGTGAAGAACATGAAGCAAGCCAAGAATGTAGGTGCAGGTCAACAAGAGGCAGCCATAGTGAATACCACTCGTGTTCCAGGGAGCTTAGGTATTGGGAACCACGGAGGACTGTCCACTGGGCAGCCCAGGGAGCCAACAAGGAGGGTGGGGTGAGGGCAGAGGGGCGGCCCCCAAGTCAACTGACAAGTAAACTGGCCAAAGAAGCAAAGAGGGGCCTTGGGGAAAGAGAAGAGGGTAACTTGCATGAGTTATCTACCACTGTGTAATAAATCACCTCAAAGCTTTGTGGCCATAGTCCTTTATTATCCGTTATACTTTCCAGAAGTTTGAATTTTGAAGTGGTTGGACTGGGGAGCCCTCTCATGAGATTATGGTCAGATGCCAGCTGGAGCTGGCCAACTGGGAGACCCTCTCAAGGGCGGCTCCCACACATGCCTGGCGAATCGGTCACAAGCCTCAGCCAGTCTACATGAAGGTCCCTCCACTGGCTGCTCGAGTATCCTCATGGCGTGGTGCTGGCCTTCCCCAAGTGAATGATTCCAGAGACCAGGGCTCAGAAGTCGCACGTCATCACTTCGGCCATGTTCTATTGATCCGAAACAGCTGCTCCTGATTCAGTGTGAGAGGGGACCACTCAGGAACGTGACTAGTGAGAAGCAAGGATCCTTGGGGCCACCTCGGAGGCTATCTACCACAAAATGCAGTTATTAAGCCTCTACTGTGTACTGTGAAACGTAACCATCATTGGTTAGGAATCTATGCTACTGAGATAACAGTAACATAACAGCTCAAAATCTCCAGCATGAGCACCTTGCCTGTGCAGGGTAATAACTCAATTAAAAGTGTTGCATAAGTGACCAGTCCTTACAGATTTTATAACCCCTAACCTCCACCTTCCAGTCCCCTCTGTTTCCAATCGATGACACTGAGATCCAGGGCTCTTAAGCAACTTGCCCAAGGTCACACAGCCAGTAAAAGAATGAGCTGTGGGGCACCTGGGTGGTTCAGTCGGTTAAGCGTCCGACTTCGGCTCAGGTCATGATCTCACAGGTCGTGGGTTTGAGCCCCACATCAGGCTCTGTGCTGACAGCGCGGAGCCTGGAGCCTGCTTCGGATTCTGTGTCTCCCTCTCTCTCTGTCCCTCCCCTGCTCATGCTGTCTCTCTCCACTTCTCAAAAAAATAAATGTAAATGTAAATGTAAATGTAAAAAAAAAAAAAAGAACGAGCTGTGACTCAAACCCAAGAATCCTTGACATCAAAGCCAGCAGGCTTGCTGTTCCACTAGGCCCCCTTCACAGACACCATCCATCAGTAAAGAGGATGCTTCCAGCCTCCCAGGCTGGAGGGATCTCAGAACTCGATCTCCAGCAGAAGAAAGCATCTCAGAGGCTCTTCTCAAGAGCTGAGGCCTCCCCCCAGGCAGTCAGGCCAAGCCAGCCTCCAGAAGACCAGGGAAAGCATTGAGTCATGTGTTTATACCTTTTCCAGTTCTACCTGCATTTTCCTCTTCCTGTATACAACTCCCAGCAGACTATTCCAGACTCTCACCCCTCAGGAACTTCCGGTTTCAGAGCCAGAGTCTCCAGCCCGGCCAAGGAGGAAGGATGGGGACCTCAGGGGACTCAGGGAGCCGGAGCCCACACTTAGGTTAAACCTTCCGTTCCAGGGGGGCCTGGAAATCCCCGTTTCCTTCTGCATCCCCAGCAAGCTCCTGTGCAGGCCTCCCAGCTGCACCTGGATGTGCTCCCAGCCTTAGCTCCCTCTGTGCCCCTAAGCTAGTCCCCGGCTCAACCCAGGAGGCCCTTTCCTCACGGAGCACTGGATGGAAGCATGGGCGACAGTCAGACCAATGGGTTCAGGTCTCAACCCTGCCACTTACCAGCTACAGCTTAGTCACATGAACCTCTCTGAGCTTCGGTTTTGTCCTACTTAAAAATAGCGGGCTTCCCCTCTCTCCCTTGGCACTGCCTATGCCGGTGGCAGCCATCTTTTACTTGGCATCATGGCCACCCTCAGACTTCCGGTGAAGCCCAGGATTGTTAAAAAGAGGACTAACAAGTTCATCCGGCGCCACTCAGACCCCCGTGTCAAAATTCAATGCAACTGCAGGAAACCCAGAGGCATTGGTGAAACGGGGGAAGATGATCTAAGGGCCAGATCTCGATGCCCAACATTGGTTACAAGAGCAGCAAGAAAACAAAGCATATGCTGCCCATTGGCTTCAGGAAGTTCCTAGTCCACCACATCAAGGAGCTTGAAGTGCTGCTGATTTACAACAAATCTTACTGCACAGAGATTGCTCACAATGTCTCCTCCCAGACCCACCAAGCCACTGCAGAAAGAGCAGCCCAGTTGGCCACCAGGGTCACCAATCCTGATGTCAGGCTACACGGCAAAGAAAATGAATAGACAGTTTATGCGCACATCGTATTTGTGCTAATAAAACCATAAAACTAAAATAATGATAATAATAATAATAATAAATAGTGGACCATTTAGGGGTAAATTACCCCGCCATTTGCAGTAGTGGCCTCGACGCATGGGGAGGGGTCTGATATCTTGCCCCACCTCCTCCCTTCAGCAAGAATTGCCTGGGTTGGTTTAAAGGTTCGAAGCAACGAGTCATCAGGGCCTGCTCATCGTAAGCACGCATTGTTTTCCACAGTAGCACAGTGCTGTCCTTCTTCCGCCTTCCATATCCACCTGTCTTTCAGGGCCTGAGGCATCACTTCCAGTTTCTAGAACACCAGCTGACTCAGCACCCTCAGTGCCCTGGAGCTTTTCTTAGGTGGGGACGCACTGTCAGTCACCTAGGTCGCCCCAAACACACATGCTGTGTTTCTTCCTGTATATGTATTCACAGCCACTGGTGCCTTAACAGACTTTGCAGACTTCAGAGTTAGCATTTGGCAAAGAGGTTTTGTGTCCCTTGATTCTCCTTCATAGGTTGAGGACGTCAAATATTTATTGAGTGAATTTACAAGACAGCGTAGACGCCTTCAGAACTTTTAGAAGAGCATCATCAGTGCTGGCCTGGGGCTGATGGCAGCGGGGAGCAGAGCAGAAGCCCGGGCCTGTTGGTGGTCTCCAGTGTTGATGGAGGAGAGTCAGCAGACCCTCACCCCTGCCCTCCCTCAGCTGCCCCCTCCCACCGCCTACACCCCCCTCCCCATTCCCTCTCCCTGTCTCCCCACTCCATATCACACGTGATTTCCCAGCTGTTTCCTATGGGGCCCCGGATCAGTTGACCCCAAGAAGAGCACAGCCGACAGCCTACTCCCCATTTCCTCAGGCAGACCTGCCACCCAGTCACCCCGCCATACTCCGGAGATGGTTACAGTTGCCTTTAGATTTTTAAATGATGCCCCGTTCCCACACACTACTTCTAAAATGCTGCTTTGACTGGGTGAAGAATTCTTTTCTTTTTTTTTCCGAGAATGGAATTTGCAATGTGTTTTTTTCAACCCACCCCCATCAGACTTGAGCGAAATGAACTCTGGGCATGCCTGTTTCTTCCAGCAAGGCTCGCCTGATCTGAGGACAGTCACTAACTTGTTATTCTAAGTAATCCTCTGCTGAAAGCTATGAGCCGCCTGTGGTGGACGAGAGCGGGCTTTTCAAGCACAAAGACATCGGACTTGCTAGCTCACAGGACAGACGGCTTCCCGGGAGGAGGGCAGTAGCACAGAGATGCGACCTTCCTCCCAGACGGGATAGAAAGGGCCATCGCGAATCAAGACCATTTGGGGGTGACCATGCTATACATTCTTGTCATTGCCTGGGGAATGTTTCATCAGTCCCCCACTCACTGACATTTAGGTCACCGTCATCAACAGAGGCCCCCCCACCTATCACATCAGGTTAACGGATCACATCCCCCGCCTAACATCCTGAAAACTGGCCCAACACTGAGTTATTGTACCTTCTTTGAGGCCTTCCTCACTTGACTCTTTGCTATCACTTCCTTCTCCGACCACATCCCCCTGCTGATCAATCCCCCAATTCTATTAGGCTCCTCTAAGCCAAGACCACACGTGCATCCCACCATTCCCTGTGCCTGGAGCATCCTTCCCCACTTTTCTGATAACAAATTCACACCGGCTTTCAAGGCAACTCATATCTCTCAGGCTGTTCCCAAACACCTACCACCATCCTTAGCGTGTTGAAATCATTCGTGTTCACGTCTGGTTTTCCCCGCCATGGTGGCTCCCATGAACTTGGTTCCTTCATCTCTGTTCGCCTAGACCCTGCACCCGATGGGTCTTGAGCCCATGTTTGTTCGGTCAATGGAAGAAACACTGACTGAACACATGTCTACTGGAGGGAGGCACTGTGATAAGATGCTGTAACCGACAAAAGAAAAAATAGAATGTCAATCCAGCATTCTAGACCTCAATGAGCATATGAGTGTGTGAGCTCATACAAATTCAATAATCCGTAGTCAAAAGTGATAAAAAAAAAAAAAATACAGAAAGACATGGGACAGGGCTCCAGTCCTAGGGAGCTTACAATCTAGTTTCCAGAAAAGGACTTCTGGATGCATGTAAAGGATGCACATTTCGGGGCGCCTGGGTGGCGCAGTCGGTTAAGCGTCCGACTTCAGCCAGGTCACGATCTCGCGGTCCGTGAGTTCGAGCCCCGCGTCGGGCTCTGGGCTGATGGCTCAGAGCCTGGAGCCTGTTTCTGATTCTGTGTCTCCCTCTCTCTCTGCCCCTCCCCCGTTCATGCTCTGTCTCTCTCTGTCCCCAAAATAAATAAACGTTGAAAAAAAAAAAAAAAAATTTTTAAAAAAAGGATGCACATTTCACAAGTCTGCGTGTCCCCGGCCAAGTGAGCACCCAGCTGCTCTGGAGGAGGCCATCCCTGTGGGCCAGATGGTCAGGGAGGTCTTCCTGGAGGAGGTGCAGCTTGAGCTGGGTGTCGCAGGATAGGCAGGACTCAGAGATAAAGAGACATTCCAGGCACAGGGAACAGAAGGAGCACAGCAGAGATGTGGGAAAGGGAGTTCAGGAAACTGCCCCTCAAGAAGAATAATAATTAATCTTAGTAAAGGGTTCTGTGAGCTGAGAAGCTGTTATGGGGCTTTTCAGATATTGTAAGGTTTTGTTGCGGTGGTGGCTCTGATTTCAAATGAGCTGAAGGCCTTGATCGGCGGCCACTCCAACCAGAGCTTTTCCTAATTGGCCAGTGGTGCACACCCAGACACAAGTGGTAGAGCAAACTGTCTCTTAATACTTTGGTTTCAATTTGGGATGAGATATTTTTGCTTAACATTCGTCAGTCTCTTCTGCCAAAGTCTAAGGCAGTGTAGGGCTGTGGAAAGAGCACAAGTCTGGATCCCTCGGTTCATAGCCTGACTCCACTTTTTTTCTCCCAGTGATGAGGCCATCGTCATCACCAACGTTTACCCAGTGCCTGCTTGGTTCCAGGCACCGTTCTAAACAACAACAACAAACCTGTCTTATTTTATCATCCCCGTTTTCCAGATGAGGAAACTGAGGCACAGAGAATAAATAACTTCCCCCAGAGTGATCTGTGGCGAACGAGTGGCGGAGCTGGGATGGGAACCCACACAGTTTGACTCCGTGGGCCTCACCCGGAACTGTTCGGGTCTCAGCAGCTCGTCTGCAACATGAGGATAAGAATCACCAATCGCTCGCTGTTGTTTTGACATGGCATGAACTTGTGTCACTCTCTGAGTGTCCTAGAGAACGAACACAAAAGCCCCTGTAATGTTTCCAGAAGCATCACCTTCTCCCACTATGAAAGTGACATGAGCAGACTTTGCTCCTGTCTTCACCGTTCTCTTCCCCGGGCGCGTTCCTGAGCAGTCCCTCTGCGCACCTCCCTGTTCCCTGCTCCCCACAAATTCTTCTCATCTCCCAACCCTCAACTGTCCCAACACGCAGCCTTTGATGGGCAAACATGGACCTAGCGGCTGCCTCGCAGAATTCCAGCCCAGAAGCTCAGCGTGCCTGTTCCCATTTCCCCCTTTTCAATGTCAGGAAAGTTCCTGGGGGAGACAGGGGCGGCTGGAGACTGATGGGGACTGTACTGTGTCTCTGGCACGCAGAGGAGGCAGACGGTTCATGCCGAGACCACCCAACCGCTCTCTCCGAGCCCTCGCCTGCTAGGTCCCCCTCTGCAATAATGACGGAACCGAGCTGGGCAGGCATTTTGGTCTTCTGCAGGCAAAGACATGTTCCTTCCCCGAATGGAATCTGGTGTCTCCAATAATAATAAACGTAAAAACAGGTAGCATTTTTTTTCTTCTTGCCTGCTACACACCGAGCGCTGTTTGGGATCGTTCACATGAACATTTTAGTCGAACGATTACACTCTCTCCTATGGATTAAGAACCGTCCCAAAGCCCTCCCCACCCCCATTTCACATGTGAGGGAACTGGCATCTCCCTTCCTTCAGTGACCCTATAAATAAACAGCCCTCGGTGCCTGGTGCAGGAAATGCTCTGTGTATCAGGGAAAATCATTCACCGAGACAAGCGCGGATGTTAATGTTATGAGCACTGGGTGGTTGGAATATATTATCACCAGCTCAAGCATGACAATGCTCAGCCACCCCAGGCCAGGAAACGTAAGCGCAGGGATGAATGGATAGTTTTCCCATGCCTCCCTTGCCTTCTCCCAAGGGCTGAGGCTGCCCAGAGAGGGAGCTTGACCCCTCCTCTGATCCCTGGGGAGAGGTCACAGCACGGCTGTGCCTACAAAGCACTAGGTAAATGGGCAGGTGGAGGTCAAGCCTGGAGGGCGTGGCTAACGGTGATGGGGCACTTAGGGCGGGGATCTGTGTGTGTGTTGTTTATTTGGGTATCCCCGGGGCCTAGATGCATGACTGGTACACAGCAGGCACCCAATAAATGCTTACTGAATGAACGAGTGAGAGAGTGAGTGAGTGAGTGAGTGAGTGAATGAATGAGGTGACTTACTCATGAGCAATCAGCTAGGAGAGCCGGAACCTAAACCCAGGGTTGACTTCTGAGGTTCATGCAAGCAGCTCCCGTCCGGGAACAGACAGATGCAGACAAGGCAGAGATGCTTGAGGGTCCTTCCCCGGCAAAGGAGAGAGGATGAGCCGTCAGCCTGACGGACGGCCCACAGTCTTGTGGCCAGAGCACCGGACAGGACATCGGCCGACCCGGTTCCTGACCCTGCAGCTGCCATGCCTGGATCTTGGGCAAGTCTCTTCCCCTTGTGTGGCCCTCGCTGCACCCGGAGGTCAAATGGAATTGTTAATGTCCGCCTGCTCCCACAAAGAGAGTCAAATGAGATAGGACATGCAAAAGTGTTTTCTTAATCGCAAAGGCAAATTACAAACCGATTGGACGAAGAGGCCTCCCTGGCCTTTGATCTCCCCATCCACACCGGGTGTGCAGTGGGTACTGTGGGCTCTCCACGTCAAGAGTTCAGTTGATGGGCAGGGCTTTCACACTGCATGAGTCTACGAGGCTCCATCATATAGACATCAGAGTCCATTGAACCGCCCGTACTCCCCCAGGGAATGGTCAGTGCACAGCCTGCACAACTGGACCCGGGAGTTCTAGATCAGGGCCTACTTTGGGTGGGACCATGAAGTCAGCACTGCAATGAGCGCGAAGGTGAGAACGTTGTTCCCTACTGCTAGGAGCTCTCAGAGAGGAGGCGGTCATGTCCAGAGAGCAGGGCTGGTGAAGGTTCCCTGGACCTGGCAGGCTGCCAGCACCGGGACTCTAGGATCCAGACCGGCTCTTCCATGCTCTGCAGACCCAAGGCCTTGCCTGCTTTTCTTCTCACCCCGTGATGTGAGTCCTCAGGCCCGTGGGAGGGTGTGGAAGAGGTGGAGGAGGGCCGCCCTCTGGCTGCTGTCCCCTGCCGGCCCCCACCCCCTCCTCAGCTCACAGCCATGCAGCGTGGACGAGGGAGCTCAGAATCAGCCCATCAGGCCCTAAGAGCCTGAGAGCGAGGCCCACCCAGGGTCATGAGACGTGTAAGACAAGCTCTGAGGCCAGACCTGGCCAGGCCCTGCTCCTGGCCCCATTCTTTCTGCCGCCCCACACGCATCTACACCAGCGCCGAACTTAGCTGGAATGGAATGCCCAGGGAGGAAATTTCACCCGCCGTCAAAACATCCAAGAGTATTACAACAGCTAGAAATCCTTCTGCTGGCTGGGAATCTATGGCTGGGATCTGGGGAAAGGACCGTGGGGGGTGTCTTTGGCCACACTACAGTTCGCCCTGGGCGTCCCAGCCCCGTGCTGTGCTTTCCGGGGGTGCAGGCTTCGCCCAGGGGTGGTCCATCACACCTTCAGCCCCGCCGCTCCGTGTTCTCCACACCTGTTCTGACGCTGGCCATTCCGATGGCCCCAGCCTGATACCCCGTCACCTCCTGCACGGCATTCTGAGGTCCCCGAGGGAAGGAACTGACGTCTGTTCACATGTGACACCCTGTCGCTCTGGGTCCCCTGAGTCAGGTGCAAACCTCAGGCCGACCCCCGCCCTCCCTCCTGCCCAGCCCCTCGGGGCTGGCACAGCATCAAGGTTCCGTTAAAAGGGGCCCTTGAAGCGCTCGCATGTGGCCCGGGGTCCGAGCCCCTCATTAGGCCGAGGCTGCTCTCACGTAAGGCCTTTAATGTGGTGCGATGGTATTTTTCAGGCTTCTTTTCAGAAAGAAAAAGTTAATAATGTGAAAGCTTTATTACCCCTCTCTTCCCCCCTCCGAGACATGCCCTTTGGTCGTGGAACGCCAGGCTAGTTAAGGCCGCAGCCCGGGGATTTCCTTCTCTCTGGGAACGGCTGTAATTACGCACACGGAGGGGCCAGGGCAGTAAAGAGGCAACACACGAGGCCTTCACCTCGGAGGCTGGAGGAGGCTAGGTGTTGGCCGCTGTGCCCCGGTCTGCAAAGCAGAAACATATGGGGAATCCATTACCTGCTCTACAAAGGAGGCGGCCTTGCTAATAAACATATTTACTGGGTTAAATAAATACGCCGAGGGTTGTTAAAAGCCTGGCCTGTGACTTAAAGTCACCAACATTTTTCATTTGTCAGAAAGGGGCTTTTGGAAGCTTTCAGGCGGCTTGCCTTCCTGCCCGTGTTTATGCATCCACTGTGCCCCCTCAGCTCCTCCTGACCACGGGGAAAGAAAGGGGCTTTGTCTAGCAGCGTGGAGACCCTACGGGTGGGCGGGCGGATACGCACAGACCGGGTGAGCTGGGGGCCTCAGGCAGAGGGTTCCCTGCCCAGAGCTGGTTCGAGGCCCAGCCGTGAGGAAAGACATCTTTACGCGGTGACGTGCCCTCCGGGAAGGCTCCATCCAGATTTCAAACCCAACATTCACCAACACGACCGTGGAGTATAATAGAGCCCTCAAGGCTACATCCTTTTTTTTTTTTTTTTTTTTTTTAATATTGTGGCAAAATGCGCATAAAATTTACCACTTGAACCATTTTAAAATGGCACCTAGTACATTCATGATGTTGTACAGCCTTAATTACTGCCTACGTCCAGAACATTGTCATTGCGCTAAAAGGAAACCTTCGTCCTCATTAGCCCCCGTTTTCCGCTCTCCCCGACAATCGCGAATCTGCCTTGTGTCCTGTAGATCTGGCCGTGCCGGAACGTTTCATATGAATGGAATCGTGTGATATGTGACTTAGGGGTCCCTCCCGTTTCACCTATAGCGTATGATCGAGGCCCACTGTGTGGCAGCACGCATCAGGACCGCATTTTGCTTTCTGGTGGAATATTCCCCCACTGAATGGACAGATCACATTTTGCAGAGCCGTTCATCAGCCTCCAGAGCTTTACGCTGTCTCGACCTTTCGGCTATTGTGAGCGGTGCTGCTGGGAAGTTGTACAAGTTTTTGTTCGAACACGAGGTGCAGCCCTAGGAGTAGCATTGGCGAGCCATATGGTGATTCTGGTTAACTCACTAGGGAAAGGCCAAACGGTTTGCTGTGGTCTTTGTGCCTGGTAAGAAGTGGAGGAGAGAAGAGACATCTTTCACTCAAAATTTCAAGTTCTGATAAGACACGGACCTGACATTTTCAAAGGTGGGAGGAAGTGAACATTCGATGCCCCAGGCACCTAATTCCCACTGCCCCCAAGGGAGCCCCCCACTACTACAGGGACCATCGTCCTCATCATACAGACCAGGAAGATGAGGGATTTATCGTCACACCAGACATGTATGTCAGGGATTTAAAACCTGGCCTTTTACGCCATGGAATGGTTTACTCTTTTTTTTTTTTTTTTCAATTTTTTTAATGTTTATTCATTTTTGAGAGACAGAGTATGAGTGGGGGAGGGACAGAGAGAGAGAGAGACACAGAATCCGAAGCAGGTTCCAGACTCCGAGCTGTCAGCACAGAGCCCGACATGGGGCTCGAACTCATAAACCGCGAGATCATGACCTGAGCCGAAGTCAGACGCTCATCTGACTGAGCCACCCAGGCGCCCTGAAACAGTTCGCTCTTTCCATCACCCCCAGTGACTTGAGAATCTAGAAGGCATGGCTTGAGTTCCCAGGGCCCCAAGAAGGTCTCAACAAATTAAGTGACATTCTAGATAATGCTACACGGCAGGTGAGCTGAGGCCTGGGCAGCTCATTCTCTGCTTTGTGCCCCATAGGGGCGTGTCCCCCGGGCTCCAGCCAGTCAGGGAAGCACACGGCTTCTGACATCACGTGCTCAAGGACACCGCGGTGACTTTTTTGTCCCTAACCAAAAGGGTTTATCTTCTTCCCAAAGGCGATGCTATCACATTAAAATAGTATTTGTAGTATTCTAGAAACATGGTAAGTTCCACACACGTGCAATCTTCAGTGCTAATTGTCATATGTGTATATCCCCGCTTGTAGACCCTTTCCGTGGCAAAGGAGTCTGATGCAAACTGTTGCTAAATCAAGCATAATGTTAATCATGTCCGTGTTTCCCTTTGCTGTGGTATTTATTTCACCTTCTATCTGTATTCTATTACCATACCCCAAGTAATTTCTCTCAGCATATTTTCATCTAGCCTTCATTTTCACTTTATTTTTTTTTAAGTTTTTAATTTTATTTATTTATTTTGAGAGAGAGAGGGAGAGAGAGAATCCCAAGCAGGCTCCGTGCTGTCAGCACAGAGCCCGATGTGGGGCTCGAACTCTCAAGCCACAAGATCATGACCTGAGCCAAAATCAAGAGTTGAACACTCAACCGACTGAGCCACCCAGGCGCCCCTATTTCCTCTCTAATCCTTTAGCTTCTTGTACACCAGCCACTTCACACACACACACACACACACACACGCACACATGTGCACACACATGCACACATGCACGCACACACATGCATACATGGGCATGCACACACAAATGTACACACAGAGACATACACAGATACACACAGAAATAGACATATACTCACGTGCATACACGCACACATACATACATGCAGACACACAAGCACATGCATGCACACATGTGTGAACACACACATAGACATGCACATATGCACAGACATACCCACAGATGCACACACACATACACAGAGACATACACACACATATGCACATGCATATATACATACACACAGAGACGTATACACATACACACACAGACATTTACCCACACACACACACACACACACACACACACCCCTATGCCTGCCTATGCCTATGGTAGCCATACTTGACCTCTCCGACCACTAATCAGTCCCCATGGTCTAACAGATATGACAGAGTCAGGAGAAGGAGTCTGGGTTTTAGCATCACTAGACCTGGGCTTAAAGCCCAGCTGCAACACCAACCATGTAAGTGTGGTTAAGCAACACACATTGTTAGGAGAATTTAATTATATAATGTTACTTTTTTATTATTTTTTTAATGTTTATTTATTTTTGAAAGAGAGCGCGTGGATGGGAAAAGGGCAAAGAGAGAGGGAGACAATTTGAAGCAACTTGAAGCAATTTGAGGCACGCTCCAGGCTCCGGGTTGACAGCACAGAGCCCAATGCGGGGCTCAAACCCATAAACCGTGAGATCATGACCTGGCCCGAAGTTGGACGCTTAACCAACTGAGCCACCCAGGCGCCCCTAATGAAATAATGTTTCTAAAAGCCCAACACCCAACACAGAAATTGGCTTGAGATAAATAGCATTCTGTTTTCTCTCTTATTCTGGGGAGGAAAGTGGGGGTGGGGGTAGTTGGGGGAAGGGGAAGGAAAAAAGGAACAAAATGAATTGAAATCATTCCATAAACTGTGGAACGTGTTACTCCTGTATATGTGTCACAGAAATCACAACTGTTATTCAGATATTATAACTTCATTAGAACTTAATCTCATTGTAGTCTAAACTGTAGATAAATCTAAGACACCATTCAACAGCCACTTTGATGGGTTTTGGAAAACGGAAAAACTGAACGTTCCACCAAATTCTGAAAGCTGCCTCCTACCCTGAGGTGGGAAAGAAAGCCTTCAACGGCCCCCAGGCCACTTAGACTGGACACAACTTTCTGGCGTAGATTCTACTCTTTGCAGTGAAACTGGGGAGTTTGCTGAGTAAATGCCTTCTTTTGGGAACAGAAAACAGGGAAAAGTAGAAGAGGCCTTGTGCAATAATGAGCAGAAGTTTGCCATCAATTTGATGCTTGTCAGATTCTCCAATGATGAGCATGCGCAGTGAACCCCCTCCTTTCAAGTCCTGTTTATGGTTGGTTAAGTAAGCAATGGAGTCATCTGTCACCTCCGCTCTCCAGCCGGTGAGGGGAGAGAGCGACAAGCCAATCTGATGTGAAATGATTTGGACAGTAAGTAAATAAATCCCACCTTGATAAGCTGGCCTCTGCTGCAGCTCTCCCACGGGCCCTAAACATTTTGATTACAGGACTGATGAGGGCTTCCCAGGAGGAGGCCAGATACTCCGCTTCCCTGGAGGTCCCTGAAACAGAACGTCACCCCATCCGTTGGCAATAGTTTTAGGTGGAAGACAGTAAGTGGGGAAACAGGGCAACCAGGTGACCATTTAGGTCTTTTCCCCCAAGGAGTCTTAGAGACAATATCTGATTACCACCGGAGGCAAACAACTCAATTTTGGGGTGTCGGACTTACCCAAATTTCTGCTCCCTAGATGCATGGATGGAAAATAGATGTGTGGACAGGGGAGAGAGTTTCAAGCTTGCTTTGCCCAAGCAATTTTCATAAGCCCAACTGCATAATATATCTGCCATCTGAAAGGCAGATTCCCAGGGAAGACACACAAACACAAAATCACTACTTTATTGGGTAAGGAGTGTCTCTTCCTGTTTGGGGAATCTCCTGTGCTCTTGGTGGAAACTTTTTTTCCCCCAATGAGAGGTGGAAATGTTTTATTTATGTGCAGCTTTTCCTAGGTTTATACCTATTTCCTAATCATTAACCATTTTAAAACATTGCCCCAAAGCAAGGAGCCATTTCCTTTAAAATGCCCAAACTAACAGCTTGCATTTTTTTTTTTTCGTGTTTCAAGCTGTACCAAGCTCTTTTCTGTATCGCATCTCATTCCAAGCCGAAAGGTGTCCCTTGGCACAATGCAGCAGTCACAACCACACAATTCACTAGACAGCCAGACTGCTTGGACTTGAGTCCTGTCTCTACACCTATCAATCATGTGACCCTGGGCAGGTCCGTTCAATGCTTTGTGCCTCCTTTTCCTCCTCATACAATGGGGATGGTATCATTATCTAACTCACAGGGTTGTCCTGAAGTTTACGTGAGTGGGTCCATGTAAAACACTTATGACAGCAAGGATTCACTGAGCTTCTAGCAACTCACGGCAGATTTCAAAAGGTGATCAAGCAGATACAGCTCAATTTTTGGCAGATTTCCCTTTTGGCAGAAGAAGAGGGTAGAGATTTTCCAAGGCACATGGTGAGGGGACAGCCACGCTCAAGCTGGAGCCCAAGATGTCCTCTCAAGGCTTTTTGCAGACATCGAATTCATGCTCAACTACGCTCTTACTGCTCAATACTGAGTGAGCTAATTGTGGTCCAAAGTTATTTATTAATGAAAATTCTGAGAGCTTTGCCTGACAATGAGAATTTCAGCTGTTGCTCTCAGGCCCAGAACTCAGGTCCACAGAGATGGGCTCATCAGCAAAACTCCAGGTACCTCAAAGTCACGTTCTCTTCTCTTCTTCTCCTGTTTGGAGTTGGATTGAGTGGTGCTTTTTGCTTTCTTTCTCTCTTTTATTTTTATTTTTATTTTAGGGACAGAGACCATGCAAGCAGAGCAGAGGGCCAAAGGGAGAGAGAGAATCTCAAGCGGGCTCCACGTTCAGCACAGAGCCCAAAGTGGGACTCAATCCCAAGACCCTGGGATTACAACCTGAGCCAAAATCAAGAGTCCGACACTCAGCGAGCTAAACCACTCAGGCGCCCCTCTCTTTCTCATTCTTATTTACTAATAAGAAAGGAACTTTTCAGAAAAACAGTGTTTGTTTTTTAGATGATAATTGTATTTTATACTGTCAAAAATGTAGGAAATAGCTGAAAAACAAAAGAAGAATAAAATTTTTAACTATCCAAGGGGCGCCGGGGTGGCTCAGTCGGTTAAGTGACTGACTGACTTCGGCTCAGGTCATGATCTCACAGCTTGTGGGTTTGAGCCCCGCATCGGGCTCTGTGCTGACAGCTCAGAGCCTGGAACCTGTTTCGGATTCTGTGTCTCCCTCTTTCTCTGCCCCTCCCCACCTTGTGCTCTGTCTCTCTCTGCCTCTCAGAAATAAATAAACATTAAAAAAAAAATTATAAAATTTTTAACTATCCAAAATGCTATCACTCAGAAATCTTCATTGTTTTGGTATATTCTTTTCATGTCTTTTTTTCTATGCATGTAATAAGAATATGTACATGTTTTTCTTTTACATAATTTGGATCTTGGCGGTGGTAATGGATGGGGTGGTTTATGTAACATCTTGCAAGCATTTTGCTCGTTCACCTTTTAATTGCTTTGGGGTTAATTCTCCAAAATATAGATGACATAGCAGAGTGCAAGAGTGAAAAGCAAAGACAGCTTGGGTTTGCATCCTGGCTCTGGCACTCGTTAGCTGTGTGGCCTTTTACAGGTTACGTAGCTTTGCTGGGTCTCAGTTTTCTCTGGGTAAGACAAGAATAATAGCACACCCCCCAGAGGGTTGACCTGCTTACGGAAGTGAATGAGTTAATGTCAGAAGTGGTGATGGTGTGCATTTGGGATGTGATGCTTTTATGTTGTCAGTCTAGACTAGAGCTACATTCCAGGTAGGATTTTTGGTTGCAAACAGACACAAACCAACATAAACCAAAAAGAGGACTTGGTAGGATGTTGAGTAGGACATCTAGTCTTCCACTGGGAAGGCCGTTTGGGTGATGACCACAAGCATTACTTGAGTACCTGCTGGGTACCAGACACAAGGGCTACTTCAGGAACCTCTCACACCGTGTCATTTGTCTTCCTGAAGCAGCTATTAGGTTCTTCTTCTGCATATTAGGTATCTGAGTCTCGGAAGGATTAAATGGCTTGTTCAAGATCACAGCTAAGGAAGTAATGGAACCAAGATTCAAACCCAAGTCTGATTTACTTAATGGTGTGTCTCATTCATTCGTTCATTCATTCATTCAGCATTATACAACGCTTACTCTATGCCAGACCAGGGGTTCTTTGGTGAGCACCCAGACATGGTCCCTGACAGCATGGAGCTTACAATCTAATGGGAGAGAAGGACGTTTGTCCAGTTACCACACAAAGAAAAATGACATTGCAGCAGTAATGTGGGCTCTGGAGGAGAGGTCTGTGGTGTTATGAGAACCTGTACTAGGGATTTGACCTTGACACAGAGGTGATAAAAGATGCTGTCAGGAAAGTAATGCCTGAGCAGAGATGGGATATGAACAGAGGTGATGGCCAGGACCTGGGAGGTGGATAGGAGCACTTCAGGAAGAAAAAACTACAAGGTTCTATGGAAGAAAGAAAGAGTGAGGTTGTGAGAGACTGACACCCGCCATTGGATATATTGGAAATGGGGACAAGCAGAGAGGGGTGGAGAGGTGCATCAGGAGAGAAGAGGCAGGCCATATAAGGTTTTCACGTTAACCGGGGAGCTTTGGCTTCTCCCGAGGCCAATGGAAGTCTTTAGAGAATGGAAAGCAGGGAGACAACGCCATTAGATTTCACTTCAAAGATGTCACTCTAGTTTCAGTGGGGAGAATACATCAGGGTGGGTAACTGGTTTACCAGTCTTGGCCTATAGCAATAACCCAGCATGGTAATGAGAGTAGCTGAGACCAAGGATATGGAGAGACATGAACAGACTCAGGAGAACTTTGGGAGGTCAAGCTTACAGAGTTTGGTGATAGATTGGCTACGGAAAGAGAAGGAGAGGGAGGGGTTGAAGATGATGTCAGGACTTCCAGGTGGTCTAACTCAGACAGTGATGGTGCTATTCACTGACCTGATGAATATTGGGGAGATTCAGATTTAAGAAGGGTTATCATCAGTTTTGAATACGTTAAGTTTGAGGTGTCTTTAAAATACCTCCACAAAAGATGTTAAACAGGAAGTAAACTACAGAGGTCTGGAGTTTACAAGAGAGGCCTGGGATGGAATCGTATAAGTGGGCATCATCACCTATGGATAAAGGTTAGTGGGCATTTGTCATTCTTTTGGGCTCTACCCCCATCTGAACCCCCTTCCAAGTTTGGAGAATCCCTCATCTTATGAGGCAAAGCCCACCTCCCACTGTAGAAGCCAAGAAAAGCAGCTTTGGGATGGCCTACAACAGTTTGGATCTAAGCCCACATCTCCCAGGACCTCTGTGGTCCCACAATCTCTTGATTTGGCTTGGCATTGAATTGGCTCCTCTTACATGCAAGGGCAAGTCTTCCCCCATTTATAGCTAACTAGACCAAGGTGCAAGGGTCAAGAGAGAGGTTGTCCATGGTTTGCTAAAGAGAATGAGCTGGGAACAAGAGTTTGCCACAAGCTAGTCATGTGGCCTTGGATAAGCCCCCTCGCCCCACATTCCTACTTTTGCCAGCTGTACGTGGGGCCGGTGACCTCAGGGCTCTCCAAGGCCCTGACTGCCCCTAGTAGGCTCTGATGTTGTCTAAGGACAACCAGCCAGAGCAATTACCTAGTTAATTCAGACAGAGGAATTATCTTACTGGGATGAGAAAGCAGATTTTATTTTTCTGGCCCTGAATAATCGAGATCGTTCATCCCCAAAGCTGTAAATATGCCACCCAAAATAGCAAAGAATTGAAAGAAAATGAGCTCATCAGCAGATTGAAAACAAAGTTCTTTTCTTTCTCATTAACAATAGATTTTTTTTTTTTTTAATCTACATTTTTCTTCAGTATGAACTTCATTTCATTCTGCTTACCTAGGCTAATGTAATAAAACAGTCCCGGGGGTAACAGTTACTGATAACTGAGACAAAACAGAAGCAGTCTGGGCCCTGGGAGGTTTTGCCTGAAGAATAGATCGGTGCTGTCCGAAGTATTCTATTCTGTGCTGTAAGCCAGTAGCTACTAGCCACGTGTGGCTGTTGAGCAGTTGAAACGTGGCTGGTGCAACTAAAGAACAGAATTTTTTATTTTAATGAATTTAAATGTAAATTGAAAGAGCCACATGTGGCTACCATACCGGACGGGGCAGAAGACGTTTGTAGCTGAGTGGAAACTTACCATAGACACGTCTTCTGACCCTACAAGAAACTCAAAGCAAATTCACATTTCCGGAAGCTAGTCATTTGGAGTTTGGGGACAGGGGATCAGGGGAAGGGGACAGAATTCACTCTTTCCCAGTGCCGTGTGTGGGTTTATTAATTGTCTACATGATTGCTTTTGTAAGAAGACTACCTCTCTGAACCCAGAATTAGGAGTTCTGAATTTGAAGCCATTTATTAGGCTTAAATTTATGTGGTGTGAAATGTGTTAGATCATTTGCTCATCAGTAGGTTGTCTAGAAAAAAGGCCCATCTACAAAGGCTTTTCAGGGTGAAGGTCACCGGTGTAATCAGAAACATACCAAGCCTGGCCTCCAGCAAAAGATTGTGTGCTTTCAAGTAAATTTTGAATTTGCAAAGTGGCCTTTTGAAGACCTTGCCATTGGTAACATTTCCTCTCTTATGGGAAAAAAAAAAAAAAAAAAAAGCAATTATTTTTCACTATTGTTCAAGTTAACCGAAAGGTAGAAGCCTGTCTGGTGGTTCACATCTGAAAATATGGCACACATAGGACTGCCCTGCTGATAGGAAACCTTCGAAGCTACTAGGCAGATGGTGGGATCCAATAAGAAAGTTAGATTAAAATTTGGACAAATCATGCAATAGGAATGGCCGACCAACCCCGGGAGTCAAAAGGCATGGCTGGAAATTCGCTACAGCTTACAAGAAGAAATACTTTGTCTCGGGCTGGAGGTCGATCGGTTCATTCGTTCCACAAGAGCTGATCGTGGGCCCGGGGAGGCTTGGAGCAGGTTCAGGGGGTGGCTGCTGGCCGGGAGGCTCACAGTCCAGGGAGGAGGCCCAGCGTTAACCAGGCAGCATGCCATCCCCTGTGACTGTTCTCTCCCAGATTTGTCTGATCCTAAGAATCATCTTAGGCGCATTTTAAAACACGGATTTCCAGCCCCTTCTCTCCAAGTATCCAGATTCCGTAGGTCTGTGGCCGGCCCTGAGAATATGTGGTTTCATGGAGTGCCCTTAGAAGACTCTTATTAAAGGGGCGCCTGGGTGGCTCAATCAGTTGGGCATCCAACTTCGGCTCAGGTCACGATCTCACGGTTCGTGAGTTCGAGCCCCGCGTCGGGCTCTGTGCTGACAGCTCGGAGCCTGGAGGCTGCTTCAGATTCCGTATCTCCCTCTCTCTGTGCCCGTCCCCCAACTCACGCTCTGTCTCTGTCTCTCTGAAAAATAAGTAAACACGGAAAAAAAAAAAGTTTTAAGAAGACTCTTATTAAAGACAATTTGGGAACTTTCTCCAAGTGAATGCATCCTCTCTCCACCCATAGCTCTTCCTCATCACCCCACTCACTCCAGTGAGAACAGAGGAGCCGCCCTAGGCCCCGGACCTCCCTTGCCCATGTCACTAAGCCCAGCTGAGGATCCCTGCTCGGTCACTTCACACCTGGACTGGGGCAGTCTCTAACCTCCCTCCAGTCCTGTCTTCCCTCTCTGAAGCCATTCTCCGCAGAACTGTTGGCATCATCTTTTCAAAACATGAAGCTGAAAGTGTCTCACCCTTGCTAAAACCACCTTGTGGCTCCCACTGCCAGGGAACAGAGGCTCCCGCGGCCCCCAGTGGCCCCCAGCGGCCCCCCCAGCAGCCCAGCCCTCCCTCCTGCCCCCCACTCTGTTCCGCAGCCGCTGTTGGGGGCGTGGGTGTCACTGCTTCACCTTCAAGCTCACCCCACACACACCTCCTGTGTGAAGCCTTTCCAGATCCTGCCAGATCATATCGTCTGCCCGCCTCCGGCCAGAGCACCGGTGGAGAGAAAGGGACGTAGGAATTGAGACTGAGAGATGTAAAGGGTCCAAGCGGCCAGAGCGCGGGGCACAGCGAGGTCACAGTGGGATGTGAACGGGGAAGAAAAGGCAGCCTGGGTTGGAAAGGGCATTAACACCAGCTGTGGAAGCTGGCCTTTATTCTGTAGGAATGGGAAAGAAATCTGGATAAAAGTTGCTTTACCTCAAGGAAGAGGCCGGGACAGCCTGGTGGGGGAAGCGGGGAGGGAGCAGAGGCTGTTATTTTTTTTTTTTATTTGTTTTTTACTGTGTATTCTGGAAACTGTCTAAAACGTTTCAAAATAGGGAAAATAGAATAATGAAGCCTCATAAATATTCAGGGATTAATTGAATCTGGAACATTCTATTCAATCAAGAGGGAACAGGGGGAGCTTCAAACTGACATATTCCAATAATAACCACCGACGCCCAGGCACCTCTACCTTCCCTCCAAGGCCTCCGCACTCCTGACTCCTGACTCACACCTTCTCATGGGCTCCCACCTTATTCAGGAAATTGCTGCCCAGAGAGAGAGGAGGCAGCCGCACCCCTCGCCCTAGTGTGGGCCCACTGTCTGCCCAGGAAGCCCCCCGGCCGAACTGGTAAAAGCGACAGGAGCGCACTTTCCTTCCATCTGATCATGTAAGGCGTTCGATGCCGGAAGAGACCGGTGCTGGGCATACAAGCACAGTGGGCAGCACAGTGCGTTAGAGCAATGGCAGGTGCCGGAGAGAGGGGAGGGCGGGCTGGACAGATAGACTCCGGCGCCCTGCCGTGAGCCTGGAGGCCTCGGGCAGCCACGCTGGGCTCCCGGGAAAGAGTGGCAGGCTCAGACTGTGGTTCGGGAAGAGCAGGGTGGCAGCGCGGAGGCCACGAGCCTGGAGCCTGGAGCCTGGAGTCAGGCCATCTTGACGACTGCGTACGCTAGAAGGATGTCGCTGTGGCAGAGGGCAGGTGAGGAGGTGTGTGCAGGAGGTAAGGAGAGGAACTCCACAGGCCTTCCTTGGTGACCACGGCCAAGGGGGCAGTCAGAGACGGCACCGGCTCCCTCCCCAGGAAACCTCCGGACTCAAGCCCCCACCCCCTCGGTGCTCCATTAATGCTAACCCCCCGGCACCTGCCATTTGCTGGCCTGACACTGGCCAGGCCTCCTCGGGCACCTTTCATGTGACATTCCTCCCTCTTTGGCTTTCACAGGACCAGGGTTACTGCCCGTGGTGCTAGGAGATGAGAAGCAGGCCCCGGGGCAGGGGGGAGTGGGTCTGCTGGGACCCCCAGCTTCCCTGGGGCAGGAACCACAGCTCTGGTTCCCATAGAATTCAGTGTTGCCGGAGCTGGACGGGAGGTGTGAAGGCCACGGAGGGGGGTCATTTGTGCAGTCACCTCCATGTGGGGGCCCGGAAAAGGCTGAAACCCTGCCTGCCAAATCAGTAGCCACAGTGTGTCACCAAAAGGCCAGGAGAAGGTCTTCTGACAGCACCCAAGCTTTTCCGAGGAACCCAGAAGGGGCACCGACAGTTGTCGGCTGTGGGTGGCATTGCCCGAACCCCTTCGAGGAGGACGCGCGCCACGTCTGCGGGGTGTGTTTAATAAAACCCTTTGGTCTCCAGCCTCTCAAGACAATGAGAGAATGAAGCATTAGGGGTCACCACTGGTGCCATTATTTTAGGGGGGAGATTATTCAGAAGGTTATTAGTCATTTTAGGCATAAATCTCTTACAGCCAAGCTAACCCAAGAGGCAGGGAGAGAAGAGGGAACTGGGGGTCAGGGAGGGCCAAATTCGAGTCCTGAGGCTGACGCTGTCCGTCCAAGTGACCTTGGCTTAGTCATGGAATCTCTAAGTCCTCGGGCGGCAGAGACAACGTATGCCTATCACGCTGGGGTTTGTGAGCTTTAAATGAGGCGATGGTTGTGAAATCCTTTCGTGGGGAGCTGGAGGGGGGAAGGGCACTAGCATCTCCTAGGTGTCAACCACCCATCAGCTATCCCTGTCGATCTCCCAACAACAGCGCGAGGTAACTCTTTTCGTCCCCCTGTTGCAAATGGTGGTATGTAACTTGTCTCACATCACACAGCCCGGAGGTGGCTGCAAGTTTTGAGTCTGGGCTCACTTACTCTCCGCCACGTCACAGACGGTGTGCAAGTGCTAAATTACTGCAGGGACCCCCATCCGAAGCTTGGCCACCGAAGAATCCCACAGGGCGGGCTGAAGCCCGTGAGACCTTGGCATCTGGGTTCCCAGGGTGTGTGAGACACACACCTCACACCCAAGAGGCAGCAGGGAGGACCCGATGGCGGTGTTGGATGTCTGTGGGAATTGTCAAGTTCGCTGGTCATTTGGAACCATGTCTCTTTGAGGGCTGATTTACGTGCGGTGCTACTCTCGAGGCTGGCCTGTTTGATCTCCGGCCTGAGAGCTGAGTGCATTAGTGTGGCCATCCCGCCCCCTTCCCAAGGGGCTCCCATCACCAGCCATGCCTAGCTTGGCCCAGGAGGGCCAGACAAAGAGATGGGGCCAGGCGTAGAGGCCTGGTGGGCGGCAGAAGGCGAGGAGCTAGGAGGGGGAAGGACGTTCTTCAGTAGTATTTCCAGGGAGGCAGAGCAGGATGGCAGAAAGAACAGGAGCTCGGAGTCAGAGATCCAAGAAGTCTAACCCCACGTGCAGACTTATCAGGTGAGAGTCTCTGGGGGCATTTCTCGACAGTTCTTTGAGCCTCCGTTTCCCTATTTGTAAAATGGAGGTGGCATGGCCTACTTTCGTAATGAGTCTAGAGCCCCTGCTTTAGGGAAGGCACTCAATAAAATGTATCTGTCGTTATTATTTAATCAGAAAACTAGCCCTGTGACAAAAGCCCTATTGCTAATCATTGGCCCCAAATTCTAGCCTGGCTTAGTTGAATGAAAGGGAGGTTCACGGGGCTTTTTTTTTTTTTTTTTTGTCCGAGGTGGCCAGGCAGCACATCCTGCCACCAAGCACCAAGCTAGGGCTGGAGAACTGACTTTTGATTCCAACTCTGCCTTGGACCTGCTGTGCACCTGAACCCTCTGAGCCGAGCCACGTGGCAGGCAGGTGGGCAAGGACTTAGATGAAGTTCCCGCAACCTCAGGCGGCAGACAGGCTTATCAGGTGGGGAGCATTGGTCTCACCTGGTAGGAGTTCTCGACAATCAAGGCTTCCTTAACACCTAAGTGACACGCACGAGACCTTGACCGAAGACTCCAGAGAGCTGGAAGGGATACTGCCTGGGAAGTTAGTCTTCTTTAAGAGAGAGAAAGAGCAAGAGTGTAGAAGCAGTGGTAAGGCGGGTGCCACAAAGCTCCCACAAATGGTCAAATCAGGGCCTACGGTATTGGGTGAGAGACACATGGGGCACGTGAAGAAGGCCCCCATCACTGCGAGAGGGACTTGCTCCCCTCTGCCTCCTCCTGGGCCAGGCACACCTGCACTGGTCCCAACACACCAGTGTACATCGATCCTCAACCATCTCTGTTGGTTCATTCATAGCCCGGTTTTGTGTCATGATCCAGGTCTGCCCTTAAGTCCCTGCTGCCCAGAGGTGGTAGGGCCGGACGACCCCTCCTGGCCCTTCCAGGTTGGCTATTCCAGCTTCCTGCACCTTACCAGGAGTCACTAATGTGTCTGACAATGTCCACTCCATGTGGTAAGTCCGTGGCAGCGATAAAAGAAGAGAGAGGCCCAACCCTGTAAGCCCCGGAGAGATGTTCTACGTCAAGACGGTGCTTGGTAATGCGAATTGGCCACAGGATAAATGTAGGACTGAGTCGCCAGAGACAGAGCTAACATATGAAAACAGAGACGGAGAAAATATGAAAGAACCGAATTCACATCGTCTACAGGAACAAGAAGGTGCCGTCAGGCCCTGGGGTTCAGGAAGGAAAAAGGGAGGCCAGGAGCCCCAGGTGCATCGGGCAGCCCTGGCCTCCCTGCACCCCGCTAGAGGTCGCCAGATATGGCTCTGCAGCCAAGTGTGACCCACAGCTCACAGTGAGTCTGCCGCTGTATCTCCCAGGAAAGATGGGTCCAAAGATCAGATGGTCAAAAACTGGAGGAAGGAGCCATTGTCCTCTATGAGGTGAAAAGCAAAACATCTAGGAGAAAAGACAGAATCAAAGCTGTGGAGCCCTGATGTTCTCGACCAGCAAGGTAAAATCTACCAGGGGAAGCCACAGATTTGGGTTCAAGATGCCAATTTGAGGAGGACAGTCTACTGGCTGGGAAGGGATAGGGGTAGGATGGAAAGGCAGCTGGGCTGCTCCTGAGACTTGACAGCTGCCAACATGTAAGACCACCCTAGGTTATATTAATAGAGGTCAAATGTCCAGTTCTGAGGAGGTGAGGACCCTGCTTCATTCCACACCAGCCAGATGCTACTTATGCATTGCATCAGTCCTGGGTGCCATCTCTTACCACTTTAAAATTCAGACCAAAGTGACCAGGACAAAGAAGACCTGGAGGTCATGTTAAAGAGGCCCAGTTACTCGGATCGTGATCTCGTGGTTCGTGAGTTCGAGCCCCACATAGGGCTTCATGCTGACAGCTCAGAGCCTAGAGCCTGCTTGGTTGGGATTGTGTTGTCTCCCTCTCTCTCTGCCCCTCTCCCGCTCACACTCTGTCTCTGTCTCTGTCTCTGTGTGTGTGTCTCTCTCTCTCTCAAAAAATAAACATTAAAAAAACAATTTTTTTGATGTTTAAAAAAAGAGGCCCCATTAAAGGGGTGCTGACTCTTTGTTCTGGAGAAAAGCAGCCCAGTGGGAGGTATTTCCGAAGGGCTTGAAGGAGCAGAGATTTGTCTGGTTTTGAGGGGTGGAAAAGTGAAGAGCAGTGGAGGGAACTATAGAACCTATATTTCAACGCAGAGCTAGAACTGGCCCAGAAGTGAACTCACGGCCTGGCACAGAGTGAGCTTCCCGTCTCTGGAAGCATGCAACTGGGATGAGCCAACACCGCGTGCGTGCGGGGAGGGGCGAATCCCTGTCTCTTTTTCCGTATCCTTGAAAGAAGATTCTGGGGCTATACCTGAATTCTTCCGGCGGAGAAACCCTTAGGGTGCAACGCAAACGCGCCTGTGCAGACACCCAAGCACCGGCTGCCGGTCCCCCTTCCAACAGTGCGGGCTGACCGTGCCCGCGAGGTCCGAGACGCCGAGCCTCAGGTCCGCGCCAGAGGTGATGTCACCGTGGAAACACGAGCGTGGCGGCCCACACCTTTCCAGGTCACCGAGCTGTCCCTGCCGCAGGAAGAGGCATTTCCTGGCTCTGGTCCCTCTCAGGGCTCCCCGGCCCGGTATCCTGTTTCTCGTCTGGCGGGGCATCCTGTGACGGTCACCGGGGCTGCCGCAGCCGCTTGGGGCCGCAGGCCTGGCAGAACCTTGTCCGTGCCGACCGCAGACATCACAGCGCCTGGATCAGCTGGGAGGCTGGGCAGGAGCCGGCGCCCCTGGGGACAATCTGGGGAGCAGCCTTCCCACAGCAGGAGGAAGTACGGCCCCGCAGAAGATTCCTCTGCCTTCCTGTCACCGCCCTCAGCTACGTCCCTCATAAAATCCCTTTCCCGGTGTGCCGGAGGCTGTCCCTGGGGCCCACCCAGCTCCTGCCATGTGCCAGGCCCCATAACCAGTGGGAAGTCACCACAGGGCAGGCTAGGACACGGCTGCTCTCAGAAACTCTGAGGCCTGGGGGTCTGTCCTCGAGCAGTGCTCTGTGTGGAGGGGCCTTCGCACCCAGCGGGGAAAGAAAGGGGTTTCTGTGCCCCCAGCAGGAGCCCGGGCACAGCGGCAAGGAGACAAGCGGACCGTGCCCACTCGGGCCTGTCCACACGGGAGCCCCTCCCTGAAGGAGGTGTCAGTGGTCGGTCAGCTCTGCATCTAGGGAACTTGGGGCCTGAATACATGGGGTGTGGTTTGAGTGTCCACAGGTCTAAGTGACCAAAATCCTAAGAGACAACAAGTGCCCTAAGGGGAGTGGGACAGACCGTTCAGAGGATTTTGATCAATATGCAGATGGAGAAACTGAGGCACTGGCCAGGCTAGCTTCTTCCTCTCCATGTTCTAAAGCCCATTTCAGTAGCATCCCTGAGCAAACCCACCAGGCTGCAGATCTCTATGGTGTCAGTCATCCCTGTCCCACGGGGACAGTCACCCTTGCCTGAGGCGTCACCCAGCTCCTGACGGCAGCAGGACTGTCCTTCTAGAAGGCCCACCAGCGCTAGCCCCTGGGACTGGTACCCGTGCTGAGGGTGTCATTGCTGATGGGTGTTGCATTTGCCACTTAGTGAGTGCTTTCAGGTGAGAGGTGCAGCCTCAACCCATTCCTAAAAAAAAAAAAAAAAAAAATTCAATGCCCAGAAGAATCTAGCGTGCTGGGCCTAGCTAAGCGCCACGCCTACGAGGCAGACTCTGCCCCCGCAGAACACTGGCCACCTCAGATCCGGCGGTGTCCACCCTCGGCAAAGGACACCTAGCACTGCTTTCCTCAGCGGGGTCTGTGGCTTCACCTACGAGATGTGGACATAGACAGACATGCCCAGATGGCCATCTCCTTACCATGTTGTTTGGAAGGTAAAATGGAAAAGTCTCCTCCCCTGATCAGCAACCACTGGCCCCTCGAGACACAAGCTAGTTGCACCTTCCGACGTCT